>NC_134356.1:307240082-308672582 GCF_048569485.1 Anomaloglossus baeobatrachus | reverse complement strand
CTGCAGACTGCAATTCGCAGCAGTGGGGCCCAGAAAGCTCAGGCCAACCTGTGCTGCGGATTCTATTCTCCAGCTGCCTAGTTGTACCTGGCTGGACACAAAAATGGGGCGAAGCCTACGTCATTTGTTTTCTAATTATTTCATGAAATTCATGAAATAATAAAAAAAGGGCTTCCCTTTATTTTTGGTTCCCAGCCGGGTACAAATAGGCAACTGGGGGTTGGGGGCAGCCGTACCTGCCTGCTGTACCTGGCTAGCATACAAAAATATGGCGAAGCCCACATAATTTTTTCAGGGGGCAAAAAACTTCTGCATACAGTCCTGGATGGAGTATGCTGAGCCTTGTAGTTCTGCAGCTGCTGTCTGTCTGTATGGAGAAGAGCAGACAGCAGCTGCAGAACTACAAGGCTCAGCATACTCCATCCAGGACTGTATGCAGAATTTTTTTGCCCACCAAAAAAATGACGTGGGCTTCGCCATATTTTTGTATGCTAGCCAGGTACAGCAGGCAGCCACGGGCTGCCTCCAACCCCCAGTTGCCTATTTGTACCCGGCTGGGAACCAAAAATATAGGGAAGCCCGTTTTTTTTTAATTATTTCACTTATTTCATGAAATAATTAAAAAACAAATGACGTGGGCTTCGCCCCATTTTTGTGTCCAGCCGGGTACAACTAGGCAGCTGGGGATTGGAATCCGCAGCACAGGTTAGCCCGAGGTTTCTGGGCGCCTCTGCTGCGGATTTCAGTCCGCAGCCGTCCCAGAAAATGGCGCTCTCATAGAAGCGCCATCATCTGGCGCTGTATCCAACTCTTCCAACAGCCCTGGAGCCGGGTGGCTTGTTGGGTAATCATGAGTTAATACTGGCTTTGTTTTACTAGCCAGTATTAAGCCAGAGATTCTTAATGTCAGGCACGTTTGACCCGGCCATTAAGAATCTCCAATAAAGGGTTAAAAAAAAACACCACACAGAGAAAAAATACTTTAATAGAAATAAATACACAGACACATTAGAGACTCCATCTTTATTACCCCCTGTCAGCCCTCCACGATCCTGCTCTTCTGTCTTCTTTCTTTCTAGTGTAATAGTAGTGACGATTGTAGTGAGGATGAGGTGCACCAGCTCATCACTTGGGGCTGGGGAACCTCATCCTCACTACAATCCTCACTAGTGTAGTAGTAGTGACGATTATAGTGAGGAGGATGAGGTTCACCAGCTCATCACTTGGGGCTGGGGAACCTCATCCTCACTACAATCCTCACTACAATCGGGAAGCAGCGTGCAGCCTTCACTCCATGAGTGATCAGTGCTGGCTGTCAGCGGTAACAGCGGTAACGCTGACAGACGCGTTACCATAGCAACGGTGCTCTCGGAGCCGCGGTTAGCGGTGACGTCACCGCTAACTGCATTGCTATGGCAACGGTGATCTCCGTTAATGACCGGCTGTGTCAGCCGGTCCCTAACGGAACGGGGAGTCGACCGTGTGCTAGAGCATGTCGCCGGTACACAGCGATACACATATGTGCACCGTGTACCGGAGAGATGCACTCGCAGGTCCTACATGACGTGTCATAGTCATGTGACCAGTCTGTAGCCAATGAGATAATAGCCACGTGACTGGTCACATGGCTATTTTGACGTCACGATAGGTCCTGCATCTCTGCTGGCAGTGCCGTCACCGGGAGGATTCAGCGATCATCGGATGGAATAGCGGCAGGAGACAGAGTGCAGAAGGGATCGCGAGGACCGGTAAGTGTTATGGCAATGTTTATTAACTGTTTGTGTACATTTATAATGCATTTTTATGTGTTTGTGATTGCCTCCCATTATAGCCTATTGGTTCGAGTTCGGTTCGTCGAACGTTCGACGAGCCGAACTCGAACAGGACCTCCGTTCGGCGAACCGACCTCGAGCCGAACCGGGACCGGTTCGCTCATCTCTAGTTGAGAGGTACAAGAAGCAAATTGATTCTTATTGGCAGAATGATTGCAGTTATTTTTTCCTAAGAATGTCCACCCAATAATATGTTGAGGGTGCCAACAATTACGTCCAGCCCATTTTTGGGGTTGTGTGTGAAATCATCTCCAATTTACCTTTTTTGCTCTGTTTTTTTTTTTGTTCCAATATATATAAAGTAAATAAACATATAATTAAACATGTGCAATAGCAATATTTTTCTGGGAGAAAACTTCATTTTCTGGAACAATTTCAAGGGTGGCAACACTTTCAGCTATGACTTTATATGAAGTTTGCCAGTGCTGTACAAACTTCACTGTTGGTATGTTGTTAAAAGCCTCCAAGCTTGGTATTATGGCATCCAACAAGTTCAATTTTGATCTTATCTGACCTTAGTATGTTCTCCCAGCATTTCAGACACTTGTCTAAATGTTGTTGAGCAAACTTTAAACATGGTTGAACATGGTTTTTGTTCAGCAGTGGAGTCTTCCATGGTGAGCGTGGATGCAGGTCATTATAATTATAATTTATTATTATAGCGCCATTTATTCCATGGCGCTTTACATGTGAAAGGAATATACATAATAGGGACATGTACAATAATCATAGACAACACAAGGCACAGACTGGTACAGGAGGAGAGAAGACCCTGCCTGCTAGGGCTCACAGTCTACAAGGGTTGGGTGAGGATACAGTAGGTGAGGGTAGAGATGGTCGCATGGCGCTATATCAGACTGAGGGTTACTGCAGGTTGTAGGCTTGTCGGAAGAGGTGGTCTTCAGGCTCCTTTTGAAGCTTGTCAAGGTAAGTGAGACTCTGATATGTTGGGGCAGAGTATTCCAGAGTATGGGGGATGCACGGCAGAAATCTTGGATGTGATGGTGGGAGGAGATGAGAGGGGAGTAGAGAAGGAGATCTTGTGACGATTGAAGGTTACATGTGGGTAAGAATCCAAGAATTCCAAAGAAGAAATAAGCTCAGGCCACTCCCAAGGAGTCCCAGGTCCTGAGGGAGCTGGCACCCGGCTCTCTTACCGCTGTTTTACTCTACTTCATGGTTTGAATAAAGAACAGCTTGGATTTTCCTTGTGAGTGCTGTGATCTTATTTCTTCTTTAGAGTTCTTGGATTCTTACCTCGTCTCTACAAGCACCAGGAACCAGCGCAGTGGCTGACTCTGACTGTCCTAGTCTCACTCCTCCCGGGCAACAGCACAAGGTACATGACGGTAGTGCATACCCGTACTTCTTGTTTGGCTCTTACATGTGGGTAAGTACCGGGAAACTAGGTCACAAATGTAGGGAGGAGAAAGGTTGCGTATGGCTTTGTAGGTCATGGTTAGAGTTTTGAACTGGAATCATTGGGCAATGGGAAGCCAGTGAAGAGATTTGCAGAGAGGAGAGGTCGGGGAGTAGCAGAAGACAGGTGGATTAGTCGGGCAGCATAGTTTAGAATAGATTGTAGGGGTGCAAGACTGCAAGAAGGGAGGCCAGAGAGCAGGAGGTTGCAATAGTCCATGCGGGAGATAATAACTAGGGTTTTTGCAGCTTCTTGGGAAATGAGTGTACAAATCCGGGAAATATTTTTGAGTTGGAGGCAGCAGGAGGGGAAGAGGACTTGGGTGTGTGGCTTAAAGGAGAAAGCAGAGAGAGTAATGCACTCAACTTCCAGGCTATGGAAGTTGAGTGCATTACTTATTGTTTTCTTTGAAACTTTGTAACTGTTGATTGATTCCAAGTCTTTCACAGGTGGTCCTTGGCTCTTAGACAACTCTTCTGATTGTTTTCATTCTTCTGTCTTAAATCTTGCAGGGAGCTCCTGGTTGTGGCCAGTTTATGGTGAAATTGTGTTCTTCCCATTTCTGAATTATGGCTCAAACAGTGCTCACTGGAGCCTTCAGTAGTTTAGAAATTACTCTGTAACCAATGCCATCAGTATGTATTGCCGCAATAAGGTTGTGAAGGCATTGAGACAACAAACTTTTTACATATCATGAGATGGTTCTTGAGTGGCACCTTGGTAATGAGACACATTTTTATAGTCCATCAGTTAAATCAGCTTTTTCAATAAGTGTCAAGAATTCTAATTACCAGTACTAATAGATTTTAGCTTCTTAGCTTCTGTATGTGTTCAATACTTTTGCCCCATGTCATTTCTCATTATTACACATAACTTCATTTATAGACATCTATGGTTTGATTTTTATTTTTTTTTGCCTGTGTGGATTGAATGGGTTATTACCAACATCTGGTGAGAATTTCTTATTGATAGCACCTTTGGAAATACACTGTGTGCAGAATTATTAGGCAAATGAGTATTTTGATCACATGATACTTTTTATACCTGTTGTCCTACTCCAAGCTGTATGGGCTTGAGAGCCAACTACCAGCTAAGTAAATCAGGTGATGTGCATCTCTGTAATGAGGAGGGGTGTGGTGTAATGACATCAACACCCTATATAAAGTGTGCTTAATTATTAGCCAAGTTCATATCCTTTGGCGAAATGGGTCAGAAAAGAGATTTGACGGGCTCTGAAAAGACCAAAATTGTGAGATGTCTTGCAGAGGGATGCGGCAGTCTTGAAATTGCCAAACGTTTGAAGTGTGATCACCGAACAATCAAGCATTTCATGGCAAATAGCCACAGGGTCGCAAGAAGTGTGTTGGGAAAAAAAGGCGCAAAATAACTGCTCATGAACTGAGGAAAATCAAGCGTGAAGCTGCCAAGATGCCATTTGCCACCAGTTTGGCCATATTTCAGAGCTGCAACGTTACTGGAGTATCAAAAAGCACAAGGTGTGCCATACTCAGGGACATGGCCAAGGTAAGGAGGGCTGAAAAACAACCACCTTTGAACAAGAAACATAAGATAAAATGTCAAGACTGGGCCTAGAAATATCTTAAGACTGATTTTTCAAAGGTTTTATGGACTGATGAAATGAGAGTGACTCTTGATGCGCCAGATGGATGGGCCAGAGGCTGGATCAGTAAAGGGCAGAGAGCTCCACTCCGACTCAGACACCAGCAAGGTGGAGGGAGGTGGGGTACTGGTATGGGCTGGTATCATCAAAGATGAACTTGTGGGACCTTTTCGAGTTGAGGATGGAGTGAAGCTCAACTCCCAGACCTACTGCCAGTTTCTAGAAGACAACTTCTTCAAGCAATGGTACAGGAAGAAGTCAGTATCGTTCAAGAAAAACATGATTTTCATGCAGGACAATGCTCCATCACATGAATCCAACTACGCCACAGCGTGGCTGGCCAGTAAAGGTCTAAAAGATGAAAAAATAATGACATGACTCCCTTGTTCACCTGATCTAAACCCCATAGAGGACCTGTGGTCCCTCATAAAATGTGAGATCTACAGGGAGGGAAAACAGTACACCTCTCGGAACAGTGTCTGGGAGGCTGTGGTGGCTGCTGCATGCAATGTTGATCGTAAACAGATCAAGCAACTGACAGAATCTATGGATGGTAGGCTGTTGAGTGACATCATAAAGAAAGGTGGCTATATTGGTCACTAATTTTTTGGGGGTTTTATTTTTGCATATCAGAAATGTTTATTTCTAAATTTTGTGCAGTTATATTGGTCTACCTGGTGAAAGTAAACAAGTGAGATGGGAATATATTTGGCTTTTATTAAGTTGCCTAATAATTCTGCACAGTAATAGTTACCTGCACAAACAGATATATCCTACTAAGATAGCCAAATCTAAAAAACCCCACTCCAACTTCCAAAAATATTAAGCTTTGATATTTATCTTTTGGGTTGATTGAGAACATAGTTATTGATAAATAATAAAAAAAATCCTCTAAAATACAACTTGCCTAATAATTCTGCACACAGTGTATATTTACTTGGTGAAAATTGGTGGTGTTCATTAATTATTTCTCCCGCTGTATACATACAGTGCCTTGAAAAACACAAGCAGGTGGAGGAATCCTCCTAAATCCAGCTCACCATGTGCACTTGGAAGTCCTTTTAGATGGTGCACGGAAAATCTCCAGCCAAGAGGTTTAGCACAAAACTTCAGGAATCCGGCACAGCATCTTCATAAAAAAAGAATTTTATTGTCCATTAAAATCCAATAAAGCGGACAAGACGCGTTTCGGGGATACCCTTGTTCACGATCCCTGGATTGTGAACAAGGGTGTCCCCGAAACGCGTCTTGTCTGTTTTATTGGATTTTAATGGATCAATATTTTCATTTTTTTATGAAGATGCTGTGCCGGATTCCTGAATTTTAGTGCCTTGAAAAAGTATTTATACCCCATAAACATTTCTACATTTTTTCACGTTACACCCACAAATTTAAATGTATTATTGGGATGTTATGTGTATACTAACACTAAGTAGCAAGTACTCATGAGGTGTAAAGGAAACTACACATGGTTTTTTAAATATTTTAAAAATTTAAATCTGAAAATTCTGATTTGCATTTGTATTCAGCTCCCCTGAGTAAATACTTTGTAGGACAATCTTTTACTGCAATTAGTGTTGCAAGTATTTTGAGGTAGACAGTATATATATAATACAGTTAGGTCCAGAAATATTTGGACAGTGACACAATTTTCGCGAGTTGGGCTCTGCATGCCACCACATTGGATTTGAAATGAAACCTCTACAACAGAATTCAAGTGCAGATTGTAACGTTTAATTTGAAGGTTTGAACAAAAATATCTGATAGAAATTGTAGGAATTGTACACATTTCTTTACAAACACTCCACATTTTAGGAGGTCAAAAGTAATTGGACAAATAAACCAAACCCAAACAAAATATTTTTATTTTCAATATTTTGTTGCGAATCCTTTGGAGGCAATCACTGCCTTAAGTCTGGAACCCATGGACATCACCAAACGCTGGGTTTCCTCCTTCTTAATGCTTTGCCAGGCCTTTACAGCCGCAGCCTTCAGGTCTTGCTTGTTTGTGGGTCTTTCCGTCTTAAGTCTGGATTTGAGCAAGTGAAATGCATGCTCAATTGGGTTAAGATCTGGTGATTGACTTGGCCATTGCAGAATGTTCCACTTTTTTGCACTCATGAACTCCTGGGTAGCTTTGGCTGTATGCTTGGGGTCATTGTCCATCTGTACTATGAAGCGCCGTCCGATCAACTTTGCGGCATTTGGCTGAATCTGGGCTGAAAGTATATCCCTGTACACTTCAGAATTCATCCGGCTACTCTTGTCTGCTGTTATGTCATCAATAAACACAAGTGACCCAGTGCCATTGAAAGCCATGCATGCCCATGCCATCACGTTGCCTCCACCATGTTTTACAGAGGATGTGGTGTGCCTTGGATCATGTGCCGTTCCTTTTCTTCTCCAAACTTTTTTCTTCCCATCATTCTGGTACAGGTTGATCTTTGTCTCATCTGTCCATAGAATACTTTTCCAGAACTGAGCTGGCTTCATGAGGTGTTTTTCAGCAAATTTAACTCTGGCCTGTCTATTTTTGGAATTGATGAATGGTTTGCATCTAGATGTGAACCCTTTGTATTTACTTTCATGGAGTCTTCTCTTTACTGTTGACTTAGAGACAGATACACCTACTTCACTGAGAGTGTTCTGGACTTCAGTTGATGTTGTGAACGGGTTCTTCTTCACCAAAGAAAGTATGCGGCGATCATCCACCACTGTTGTCATCCGTGGACGCCCAGGCCTTTTTGAGTTCCCAAGCTCACCAGTCAATTCCTTTTTTCTCAGAATGTATCCGACTGTTGATTTTGCTACTCCAAGCATGTCTGCTATCTCTCTGATGGATTTTTTCTTTTTTTTCAGCCTCAGGATGTTCTGCTTCACCTCAATTGAGAGTTCCTTAGACCGCATGTTGTCTGGTTACAGCAACAGCTTCCAAATGCAAAACCACACACCTGTAATCAACCCCAGACCTTTTAACTACTTCATTGATTACAGGTTAACGAGGGAGACGCCTTCAGAGTTAATTGCAGCCCTTAGAGTCCCTTGTCCAATTACTTTTGGTCCCTTGAAAAAGAGGAGGCTATGCATTACAGAGCTATGATTAATAAACCCTTTCTCCGATTTGGATGTGAAAACTCTCATATTGCAGCTGGGAGTGTGCACTTTCAGCCCATATTATATATATAATTGTATTTCTGAACATGTTTTTGTAAACAGCTAAAATAACAAAACTTGTGTCACTGTCCAAATATTTCTGGCCCTGACTGTATTTATATATATACACACATATATATATATATATATATATATATATATATTCAGAACAAAGCGGCCTCTTTCTGGGCACAGCCGAGGGCTTGCCACCATCTGCCAACAGATGAGCCTACCGTTCTTTAAATTGACCAGAGCAGGAGGCCCATGCACGATAGGAGGGTGGCCTAGTAATCCTAAGAACTTGCCCCTATTTTGTGAGTACCTCTTTTTGACCATGCAGTCTTTAAGAAGGTGACAAATTCCCTGCTACTTTATCTGCATTGTTGCATTCTGATTGGGCCAATAAAGGGCTTCTAGTGGAATTCGAACCTTCCAGAGTTTTAGAAACTCGCCATAATACTGAATATGGGCTTTTTTCCCTAGTTGTGGACTTTATAGTTGATATCTCCCACTCTAACAAATTATAGGGTGTCTGCCCTGTGGGCACTAACAGAAGTATCCAATCCTCAGGCTTAACTTGTCTCACTCAACCCAACAGTTTATACCTCCAGAATTTTATCTCTATCCTTTTACCTGGCCCCTTACTTTGGTCCTTCAACATAACAGATGATTACGCCTGGCCATTTTCTGAGAACAATTAACGGCTCCTGGCTCCTTGGGAACATCATTTAACATGTTTACTTTTTCCGGTATACGACTTACTGTTAAGTCTCTGAGCCAGGCAGTTCCAAAGTTGTCCTGGAACTCCTCCAGGTGGCATCTCTTGGTGGCATATTGGACAACTGAGTTTTACAGCTTTAGCTCATAAGTCCAAAAATAACGGAAAGTCACATCCACTAACAATAACATGCAAGAAGTGCTTAACCACTCCTACTCTGTTGGATGTAGAACCACAGTCAGTTTGTATGTTACCTGGGACCTGGGACAATTCTTGGTATCACCATGGATATACCTAAAACTACCCACTTTCAGGGGTAGTTTGGTGCTTACAAGTTCAATCACAGTCACACTCATTGTCACTTAGCACAGCTGGGGTCGATCACCAGGGTGTGTTACAGCACTGCCTGCAGGCTTTGCCAAATATGAGTAGCACTGTCCTAGGGAGCAGTCTATTTGCTCAGAAGTTAACCCTTTCACCCCCGAACCCACTTTGACCTTAATGACTAGGCCATTTATTGCAATTCTGACCAATGTAACTTTGACAGGTTATACTGTATATGTGGAATGCTTCAATGGATCCCAGTGATTCTGACATTGTTTTTCCATGACATATTGTACTTCATGATAGTTGTAAATTTAGCTGATATTTTTTGTTTTTATATTGGGAAAATATCAGAAATTTGGCAAAAAATATGAAAATGTTGCAATTTTCAAACTTAGAATTTGTTTGCCATTAAACCAGAGGGTTATGGCACACAAAATAGTTAACACATAACATTTCTCACATGTTTACTTTACATCAGGGCAATTTTTTCCAACAAGATTTATAGAGCCATTTTTTTAGGGACCACAGCACTTTTAAAGTGACTTTGGGAGGCTTAGGTGAAAGAAAATACCCAAAAGTGACACCATTCGTAAAACTTGCACACCTCGCACTGCTCAAAACCACATTCAAGCAGTTTTTTTAACGCTTTAGGTACTTCACAGGAACTAATGCAATGTGGAGGAAAAAATGTGAACATTTTAATGTTATTTTAGCCATAACATTTTGTATATTCACAAAAATAACAGGAGGAAATACACCATAAAATTTGTTATGCAATTTTACCTGAGTATGCCAATACCTCACATGTGGTGTAAATCTACTGTTGTTTGGGCACACAGCAGGGCTTGAAAGGGAAGGAGCGTCATTTGAATTTTTAAGCATAAAATTAGCTGGGATCATTAGCGGAAGTCATGTTGCATTTGGAGAGTCCCTGATGTGGCTAAATAGAGACATTCTCCCACAAGTGACCCCATTTTGAAAACTAGACTCCTGAATGAATTTATCTAGATGTCTAGTGAGCACCTTGAAAACCCAGTGCCTTTCCGAATTCTGAAACATTGAGCTGTGAAAATAAAAACATACATTTTTATCACAAAATTGTTACTTCATCCAGATAGCTTTTTTTCACAAGGGTAACAGGAGAAAGTGCCCCATACAATGTATTGTGTACTTCTCCCGAGTACGCTGATAGCTCATACAGTGAAGAAAACAATTATTTGATCCCTTGCTAATTTTGTAAGTTTGCTCCCTGAAAATGACATGTACAGTCTATAATTTTAAGGGTAGGTTAATTTTAACAGTGAGAGATAGAATATCCAAAATAAAATCCAGAATATCACATTGTATAAAATTATATAAATTTATTTGCATTTTACAGAGAGAAATAAGTGTTTGATCCCTTTGGCAACCAAGATTTAATGCTTGGCGGCAAAACCCTCATTGGCAAGCACAGCAGTCAGACTTTTTTATAGTTAATAATGAGGTTTGCCCACATGTCAGGAGGAATTTTGGTCCACTACTCTTTGCAGATCATCTCTAAATCATTAAGATTTTGAGGCTGTCGCTTGGCAACTCAAAGCTTGAGCTCCCTCCATAAGTTTTCTATAGGATTAAGGTCTGGAGACTGCCTAGACCACTCCATGACCTTAATTTGCTTTTTTATGAGCCACTCCTTTGTTGCCTTGGCTGTATGTTTTGGGTCATTGTCATGCTGGAAGACCCAGCCATGACCCATTTTTAATGTCCTTGTGGAGGGAAGGAGGTTGTTGTTCAGGATTTTACAGTACATTACTCCATCCATTGTCTCATTAATGCGGTGAAGTAGTCCTGTGCCCTTAGCAGAGAAACACCCCCAAACCATAATATTTCCACCTCTATGCTTGACAGTGGGGACAGTGTTCTTTGGATCATGGGCAGCATTTCTCTTCCTCCAAACACAGCGAGTTGAGTTAAGGCCAGAAAACTCAATTTTTGTCTCCTCTGACCACAACTTCTTCTCCAAATCACTCTCAGAATCATCCAGTTGTTCATTGGCGAACTTCAGATGGGCCTGCACATGTGCTTTCTTGAGCAGTGGGACTTTGCGGCACTGCAGAATTTTAATCCATTACGACGTAATGTCTTACTAATGGATTTCTTGGCTGCCTTGAGATCATTAACAAATAGTTTTAGGCTGATCTCTCACTTTCCTCATGATCCTGGATACCCCACGAGGGGAGATTTTTCATGGAGCCCCAGATCGAAGTTGATTGACAGTCATGACAGTCATGTTGTATTTCTTCTATTTTCTTACTATTGTACCAACAATTGTCTCCTTCTCACCCAGTGTCTTACTTAAGGTTTTGTATCCCATTCCAGCCTTGTGCAGGTCTATGATCTTGTCCCTGACATCCTTAGAAAGCTCTTTGGTCTTGCTCATGTTGTAGAGGTTAGAGTCTGACTGATTACTTGAGTCTTTGGACCGGAGTCTTTTATACAGGTGAAAATTTAAGACAGCTGTCTTTAATGCAGGTAACAAGTTGATTAGGTGCGTCTAACTGGTCTGTAAGAGCCAAAACACTTAATGGTTGGTAGGGAATCAAATGCTTATTTCTCTCTGCAAAATGCAAATAAATTTATACAATGGGATTTTCTGAATTTTATTTTGGATATTCTATCTCTCACTGGTAAAATTAACCTACCCTTAAAATTATAAACTGTTTATGTCTTTGTCAGTGGGCAAACTAAATCAGCAAGGGATCAAACAATTATTTCCTCCACAGAACATGGAAGGTCATTTAGTTATTCCATAAATGCCTGTCATGACTGTCATGAGAAAATTCTTGATAGAGGACCTATTATAGTATTGGTATTACTGTAAAGATGCTTATTCCCCAATCAAAATATATATATTTTTTATAGAGATTCCATGTGTTAGTCATGAAAAATCTAGCAGAAAAGTAATATGCATTATACAACTATTCCACTTCTTCCATACTCAAATTAATTTTTAAATTATTTAATTACTATGCTGACAGGTTTCCATTTAATGCTTGTATTACCCATGAAATAATGTCAGGATACATGTACGTCCGTGACATTCAGTGACCATACATAGTTTGCCACTTATGAACCATTGACATAGGGAATAGTAACACTAACACACTGTTGCATAATGCAAACTTTTAACAAAATGGTTTTCGAGATTGCTATTTGGTGGTAATGAAAGTATTTGCTAGAGCAGATATGCCAGAAAAGATGACAGGCCGGCTTTATCTAACAATTGGCAACTTTGCCTGAACTCAGTCTTTACTGACACTTTCTATACAATGGTAATGGAAATACTGTATTGTATATTTACGTAACTAGGTCTTACCCCAGACATAGCACAGCGGATAAAAGTCTTTTACACACCCCTGTTAAAATGGCAGGTTTTTGTTATGTAAAAATTAATCACACCACTGAGAATCATTTCAGAACTTTTTAGACCTTTCATGTAAACCGTAATCTATACAAATCCATTTAGAAACAGAAAGAATTTTTAATGTGAAAATAGAAATAACAAAATAATTAATGTGATTAGAGAAATGTGAACAGGATCTTATAACAGGGGATGGTGTTGTGTTTTGAATTGGTCAATGGCATATAAGCTCATGTTAAATAGTAGTCAGTACATAGCTGACGTCATTTACAGTGATTCTGATTCAACCTTTATAGTTTAATTATTTTATCAAAAGCATTTTATTAGGTGCATTTTATAGCAAAATCCATGGTCAATAAACAGTTTAAAACACAGCAAAGGGATCTCATGGTCAGCAAGAAATGGCTTAAATTTGGCACAACAGTGACATTACCTAAAACTAAATGTCCATCAAACATTAATGAAAAGACAAGAAAATTGGTCCTCTACATTTTCAAGAAACAGAACCTACAGAAACATTAAAGGAGCTGTAGGAATTTATGGAAAGTACTAGCTGTTTACTGCATGTAACAAAAATCTCCTGTATTCTTCATATATCTGGCTTGTGGTACACAATGGTAAGATAGAAGGCTTCTCTCTTAAAAAAAAAACAGCTAGGCCTGGCTATTTGTTATCAAAATCTAGATCAAGTTTGCCAAAAGCACATTGGAAAAGTGATATGGTCTGTTGAGACCAAGCTTGACTTTTGTGGCCATAATTCCAAAAGCCAACACTGCTTATCATCAAAAAGACATCATACCCACAGTGAAGCATTTAGGAGACAGCATTGTGATTTGAGGCTGTTTTTCAGCAGCTGGATCTGTGGCTTTAGTCCATCAATAAGGAGATAATTATGAACATTTCCAAGTATCACTCAATTTTGCATCAAATTCTTCAAGTCTCTGCTAAAAAATCTTATGTTGTAGAGGAATTTCACTTTTTAGCACGATAATGACCTTAAGCATATTTCCAAATCAACAAAAGAATTGGTTCACCAGAAGAAATTCACTATTTTTCAATGACCCAGCCAGAATCCAAACCGGAACCAAATGTATATATGTGGGATGCCTTGAAAAGGGCTACACACATTGCCCTCGCATTCTGCTTCTCCAACATTCATTTCAGCCAGGGAGTAAAAATGGCCTGCATCCAGCACTTGTTCAAACTCATAAGATTTTGTTTCCACCATTACTTATCAGGTGGGGTCTAATGAAGGGTTAACTGAAGAAGAAATAAAGGAAGGAGACTTTATTATACCTCAGACTCGTAAGCTTCTTCAACATGAGGAGTTTCTTCGTTTGTTGCAGGGCAAGGAAAAGGATGCATAGAGAGAGAGCCTTTGCATTAGTAGTAACTATTTTGGGGGGAAACTCAGAAGCAGGTGACTATAAAGAGTTGGTGGAAGACCTCCTTAAAACATATAAGGATCTTGGTTGTAACATGTCCTTAAAGATTAATTTCTTACATTTGTGCCTAGACGGTTTTTTCCACTAAACAGTGAGCGACGAGCACAGTGAGAGATTTCACCTAGATATATTGCAACTATGGAAAAAAGATATCAAGGAAAATGGAATCCATCAATGCTTGCAGACTCCTGTTGGACAATTGTAAGAGATGATCCAAGCAGGAGTACAAGAGGCAAACAAAAAAGAGATATCACTGAATGAGGACTACATTTTGTAGTGTAATTTTTGTAACTGTGTATAATTCACAATCGTTTTTAGACATGTTTTACTTATTTGCATTGTTGCTTAGTTTCCTCTAAATAAATATCAGAAAATTGGCATAAGAAAATATTCTGCATCTTTATATTTGCAAAACAATAATGTGTCAAAGTCCTGAAACGTTTATGCATTAATTATATGTAACAGTAAAGGGAAAACTCTTGAATATCCTAGAAACAAGAGCCAAATACAAATATTCATTGTCAGATTTGACTTCAGGAAGTCAGAATCAGTAAGTGGCTCACATTTCATAACTGAACCTGACAACTTTTTAAAATATGTAGAACAGTGTTATGAGTAACATTAAAAGTAGAAAAAGTTCTAAAATGATTCTTCTTGGTATGATTTTTTTTTTGCATGACAAAAACCTGGCGTTTTAACTGTAGTGTGTAGACTTTTTATATCCATTGTATATACCTTCCACTTTGTGCATTCTACAGCAGCACATGACTTCTTATAGTAATAGATCTGGTGCTTTAGGCTGCTTTCACACATCCGGCTGTAGCAGTGCGGCACAATCCGGCGCTCTGCTGAAAAAACGAAACCGTTTTTTTTGCCGCCGATTTCGTTTTTTCCAGCATTGACTTGCATTGGCGCCGCATTGTGCCGCATGGGCTTGCGTTCCATCCGGTTTTTGCCGCATGCGGCAGATTTAGCCGATGTGGTGGCCGGATGGAATGTTCCCTGGCACGTTTTTTGCTCCGGCAAAAAAAAACGCATCGCGACAAATCCAGCCAATGCGGCGCATTTTTCAATGCATCCCTATGGACGCCGGATGCGGCGCGATGAGGCAAAAACCACATCCGGCCGCCGCATGCGGTTTTGTCCACTGCACATGCTCAGTAGCATGCCGCAAGCGGCAAAAAACGTACGGGCCGCATGTAAAAAACTTATGCAAAGGATGCGGTGTTTTCACCGCATCCGTTGCATAGGTTTCACAGCCGGATTGAGCCGCATGGCTCAAACCGGATGTGTGAAAGCAGCCTTACAAAACCATGACTGTGCTCAGTACAATGTACATAATCCCTGACAAGTCTTTAAATAAGTAAGGTTGTATTCAGATGAGCAGATATTGTTGCAGGATTTTCTATAATCAATTCCATTCATCTGAATAGGGTTTTATTGGATAAATGGAAAGTCGCATACATTTCTATAACAAAATCTGCTGCATATTTAAATACTGATCAAAACCATTCTGAATGATTTACTAAACTAGTTTGATTGTCAACACGTCACTGACGCATGTAAAAATATCAGTTTCTTAAGATTTTCCAAGATAATGTATATAACAGAGTGATAAGATCTTGCTCTGTGTAAAAACTGTCATTATTTTGTGGGATGTTACTTCAGGTCATTACATACTGACTTAACCAATGTATGGTAACCTGGTGGTAACCAACAGGCCAATTAATAACACAGTGCACTCACAGATTTTTTATGTTTTAAAATTCTAAAAAGGTCCAAAAATTATCCATCTCATTCATTTGTGATCAGGCAAACAGTTTTTTTTTTTTGCGGCACACTGTCTCAAATAGATGTTGCTGTCATAAGTAATATCATATTGCAGTGAATTAGATGAGTGATCCCCCATCACACCCTCCGCGGTCTCCTCACTAATATGCGCCTTGGAGGTAGAAGAGGCCTGTTGAGGCCTACAATTTTTAATATTATTACCTGGGCGGTTGGTACCATTAGTGGTTCCAGTGCTTAGGCTGCTGCTAGCAGCATCCACATACTTTGCTGTTGCATGTGTTTTTTTATTTATTTTTTTTTACACTACTCTGTCCAGTGCCATTGACACTTTTTCTTTTGCCATACATTTTGTACAACACTTTAATTTTGACAATATTGTTCCACTCCATTAAACCTTTGATAAAAAAAAGATGTAACCGGAAATGCATGGTAGATGGGTAAACATACAAAAACAAAGTGTTACTGCAAGTTGCAGAATATCTATGCCATGTATTGTTTCCACATTAAATGAGTAAAACAGTGGCTTGATGATTCTTTCTAGCACATTAAGAATGCACAAAGAAATGCCTAATTGTAATATAAATGTATTAGTATGAATACCAACTACATAACATCTGCCACTTCTTCAGTCATCTTTCCCATCACTCTATCCCCCCTATCATTGAATTACTGTATTATTTAAAGTCTACTACTTTTATCTTCTTCCTGTGTGGCCCCTATACAGTATTAATGCATACAGTCATTGGCACCCTTATAATTATTCCAGAAAATGAAGCATTTCTCCTAGAAAATTATTGCAATTGTACATGTTTTGTTATACACACTGTTAATTCCCTTTGTGTGTATTGAAACAACACAAAAAAAGGAAATTTGGACATAATTTTACAAAAAAAAAACAAAACAGGCAGGAGATAATTTTTGGCACCCACATAAAAATTAATATTTGGTTGCACCTAGTGATGAGCGAACACTAAAATGCTGAGATGTTCGTTACCTAAATGGGAAGATCCGACACTCGAACAGGCTCCATTCGAGTAACCGGTATAATGGCTGTCAATGGGGAACTCGATAATTATTCCGGCAGACCCACTTAGGAAGGCTGGGGGAGCAGAAAAATCTCTGAAATGGATTGAAACAGTGCTCAAATGGAATGGGAATAGCATTACAAAGGTGCCTGGATGCATCTTCGACTCCCAAGTCACTGCTGGGAAGTAAATAATGAATTACAAAAAAAAGTGTAGGGTCCCCCTATTTTTGATAACCAGTCCAAGGTAAAGCAGACAGCTGCAGGTTGATATTATCAGGCTAGGAAGGTCTATGGTGTCTTGGCACTTCCCAGCCTAAAAATAACAGCCCGTAGCCACCCTAGAATTGACCATAAAAAGGACCAATTGTAGCGCTTTATCATGACTCTTTCTGATTGCCCTGGTGCAGTGGCAATTGGGGCAATATTTGTTGTGATTACTGACAGCTATGTAATGTCAGCTGGCATCAAGGGTTAGTAATGGAGAGGCATCTGTCAGACACCCCTTCTACTAACCCAGTAAGTGTAAAGCAGAAAAAAATACAGACAGGAATTTTTTTTTATTTGAATAAAGCCTCTCCCATTCTATCCCTCATTCACCAATTTATTATTTTTTAAAAAATCCACAAAGCTCCGATGTAATCTATGCTGTAATGGTCGCTCAACATCCTCTGAGTTGCTACTCTAACAATAGGTCATGACCAGACAGCATCAGACCTGGAATTTCTCATGTGATGTCAATAACTCAGTGACATCACCATGCATGAGAAATTCCGGCCTGGCGCTGACCAGGAGTAACTTTTGAAGCCTCATTCTCAGAAAGAGGCTGCATAACTTACTCCCAGTCAGCACCAAACTCAGAATCTCTCACTCGCGGTGACATCAGCAACTCAGGGGCATCACCATGCATGAAAACTTTCAGGTCTGGTACTGACCGGGAGTGACCTTTGAAGCCTCGTTCTCTGAACGAGGCTCCATAAGTGGGAGTACTGATTCAGGGGACATCGTGGCACCAGTACCCTATGGATTACATCAAAGCTTCGTGAATTTTCAAAAAATTATAAATAACCCCGGGGCTTGATGCCAGCTGACAATTCACAGCTGACGTAAAACCCCAAAAATATTACTATGATTGCCATTGTAGTTGAGAAGAGCCTGGGAAAGCGCTGGAATTTGTACAATTATTGGATGCACCAATCCCAGGGCAGCTGCGGGCTGCTATTTGTAGGCTGTGAAGGGCCAAATAATCATTGGTCTTTCCAGCTTGATAATACCATCCCACAGCTGTCTGCTTTACCTTGGCTGGTTATCAAAGATAGAGGGGACCCACACCATTTTTTAAAATTATTTATTAAGTTAAACAATGATATAAACACCCTTGAATCCACATGAAATGCACTAAAGAGTGCAAGTGTACAAACTCTGCTCTAATGCTAGCAATCCTTCCTACATCAACTCACCCTAAACTGCTTCCAGTGGGACAGTATTTCCAGCACTGCGCCTTAGGTTTTATATATAGAGCCGATGACTCACTGCAGCTGGCCATTCACAGTAATGCCAGTAGCTAACATGGCTACAGCATTACAGTGTATGGCAGACAATCCCCGCATGTTTATTGGTTGTCTGACAGCTGCAAAACATGCGGGGCTAGGATTCAAGCATTTGCTCAAGCACCCGTGAGACCCAATCAAGTTATGAGCGTGCCCAAGCACCCCGATGCTCGATCTAGTGTCAAGCAGTGCCAAGCATGCTTGCTCATTACTAGTTGCACAAACGTTGGCATTAATAACTGCAATCAATCGCTTCCTATAACCATCAAGCTTCTTACACCTATCCAGTGGAATTTTAGACCACTTTTTTCTTGCAAATTGCTCCAGATTTCTTATATTTGAAGGGTGCCTTCTCCCAGCAGCAATTTTAAGATCTCTCCACAAGTGTTCAATGGGATTTAGGTCCAGACTCATTGCTGAGCACTTCAGAACTCTACAGCGCTTTGGTTCCATTCATTTCTGGGTATTTCTCTAAGTATGTTTGGGCTTTGTCCTGCTGCAAGACCCATGATGTAGGATGCAAACCCAGCTTTCAGACACTAGGCACTACATTGCGACCCAAAATCCTTTGGTAATGTTCAGATTTCATGATGCTTTGCACACAGTCAAGGCACACAGTACTAGAAGCAGCAAAACAACTCTAAAACATCTTTGAACCTCCACCATATTTGACTGTAGGTATTTTTTTCTTTTCACTAAACAGTAGAATGATGTGCTTCATCAAAAGGCTCTGTCTTGTTCTCATCTATCCACTAGATGCTATTTCAGAAGGATTTTGACTTACTCAGGTACATTTTGGCAAACTGCAGTCTAATTTTTTATGTCTTTCTGTCAACATGTCAGCAGTGGGGTCCTCCTGGGGTTCCTGCCATAGCATTTAATTTCATTCAAATGTCAACGGATAGCTTGTACTGACACTAATATACCCTGAGCCTGCAGAACAGCTTGAATTTCTTTAGAACTTTATTGTGGCTGCTTATCTGCCATCTAGAGTATCATGCATTGCAACCTTTTTTCTCTGCGAAATCCAGGGAGATGAGCTACTGTGCAATGGTTGTAATCTTCTTCATTATGTTGTGCACTGTAGACCAGAGAACATCAAAATCTTTGGAGATGGACTTGTAAGATTGAAATTATTGATATTTTTCAATAATTTTGGTTCTTAAGTCTTCAGACAGTTCACTTCTCTTCCTTCCATTCTCCATTCTTAGTGTGGCATACACAGACACAATGCAAAGATTAAGTCAACTTCTCCCCTTTTTATCTGGTTTCAGGTATGATTGTCATATTGCCCAAACCTGTTACTTGCCACTGGAGAGTTTGAACAAACATCACATACTTGAAACAAAGTTGTTTACCTACAATTTTGGAAAGATGCCAACAATTTTGTCCAATCTATTTTTGGTGTTTTGTGTAAAATTACATTGCTATGTAGGTTGAAAAAAGACATATATCAAGTTCAACTTTTCTCCACCAATTATATATTTTTTTCTTATTAAAGTATGTCTAACCCAAAATAAAATAATATGTGTACAGAGGAAATCATCTAGCTTTTTATAAAAGCTGTTATAATATCTGCCATTACTGCCTTCTGTGGTAGGACATTCCACAGTCTGACTGATCTAAAGGTCCCCACAAAGCTTCTGATTTTGTAGGATCGCTATTTCCAATAGGTGGCGCTGCGCTAGAGTTTGTCTCCTTTCCTGGAGAGACAATTTGAATATTTTCCAGAGGGCATGGCAGCTATAAGTCCCCTTACTGGCAGCCAGACTGGCTTGCAAAGTCTCTTTAAGGAGAATAGTGTTCCCCCGTGGTCCCCACAAAGCTTCTCATGAGCCACATCAGACACCCCATACTTTGCACTGATGAGGGGCAAGCACCCCGAAACACCTGTCTGCAAATTGGGATTCTGATCTGGTATATATATCATAAGTCATATGCAAAGGATTGTTAAAAATCCACATTTGACTTTTAGGATCGCTACTTCCAATAGGTGGCGCTGCGCTAGAGTTTGTCTCCTTTCCTGGAGAGACAATTTGCTCTAAAGGTAACAATTCATCAGGATCACAGGATTTAATCTCTATTTTTATACACCCTAAAATCTTGTTTACTTTTGCAGCTGCTGCTTGAGGCCCCCTTTACACGCACGTGTCTCCGGTACGTGCTGGGTCTGTGCCCGCCTGTACCGGAGACACGGGCACACGTAAACCCATTAAAATCAATGGGTTTATGTGCATGCACGTGTTTAGCCTGTGTGCTCCACACGGATGCATGTCCGTGTTTCTCCGGCAGCACGTGTGTCACATGGCCCGCATACGGACCATACGGATGTAGTGTGGATGCGGTCCCGTGTGACAAAGAAAACTCATGTGTCAGAGAAAAAAATAACAAATCATTACTCACCTTCTCCAGCCCTCCTGTCTCTGCCGCTGCTGTCACTTGCTGCTGACCGCCGCTCATTATGCTCATTTAATATTCACTTCACTGCGGCCGGAAGAAGCAGCAGCGAGGAGTCTGCAGGGCTGGAGACCGAAGATCAGCACCACGGACAGCGACGCCAGGGACAGGTGAGTTTAAAGTTCTCGTTCTCCGTGTGCTGTCATGGAGAACACACGGAGAACACACGTAGTGCCATAATCACGGCACAAAACACGGAGGGAAAAACACACGGAGGGAAAAACGTACCTTTCACACATCCGTGAAACACGTGCGTGATTTTCACAGACGTGTGAAGGGGGCCTGAAATGTAGTACTGCTGCTCAGCTTACTTGTAACCAGAATACCCATGTACTTGTCTTCTTTTGTAGTTCCAAGTTTACTGACATTTAAGGTGTATACAGTAATAGGATTACTTTGTCCCAGGTGGATTACTTTAAATTTATGAACATTAAATCTAATTTGCCAAGGGCTTGCCCATTCAGACATCTTATCCAGATATTTTTGTAATATTGTACTGTCAAGGTCATATGTTAATATGCTGAATAGTTTAGTGTTGTCAACAAAGACTGACACGTTAAGGTGGTGTCACAAATAGTGACGCAGCAGCGATCACGACCAGCGATCTGACCTTAGCAGGATCGCTGCTGCGTCGTTACATGGTCGCTGGTGAGCTGTCAAACAGGCAGATCTCACCAGCGAACAGTAACCAGCCCCCAGCCAGCAGCGACGCGTGGAAGCGTAACTAAGGTAAATATTGGGTAACCAAGGAAAGCACTTCTCTTGGTTACCTGATATTTACCTTAGTTACTAGCGTCCGCCGCTCTCACGCTGCCAGTGCCGGCTCCCTGTTCCCTGCACTCCTAGCCTGAGTACACATCGGGTTAATTACCCGACGTGTACTCCAGCTACATGTGCAGGGAGCAGGGAGCCGGCACTGGCAGCGTGAGAGCAGCAGACGCTACTAACTAAGGTAAATATCGAGTAAGCAAAGAAAGGGCTTCTTGGTTACCCGATGTTTACCGTGGTTACAGCTTACCGCAGGCTGCCAGACGCCGGCGCCCTGCTCTCTGCTCGCTTCAGTTCGTCGCTCTCTCACTGTCACACACAGCGATGTGTGCTTCACAGCGGGAGAGCAACGTCCAAAAAATGAAGCAGGACATTCAGCAACGACCGGCGACCTCACAGCAGGGGCCAGGTTGTTGCTGGATGTCACACACAGTGACAGCAACGGGACGTCGCTGCTACGTCACAGAAAATGGTGACTTAGTAGCGGCGTCGTTGTCGTCGTCGCTATGTGTAACACCACCTTTACTCTTAATTTTAATCCACAAGATCATTAATAAAGATATTTAAAAGAACTGGTCCTAGCACAGATCCCTTCTGTTCTCCACTGCAGGCTATATTCCATTTAGAGAATGTACAATTTATGACAACTCTCCTTATCCTTTCCTATCTTTTAGCCAATTCTTTACCTATCTGTATATAGTTTACCCTAGTCCCTACTTCTGAAGCTTCAGTATAAGGATGTTATATGGTACACTATCAAATGCTTTTGCAACGTCCAGATAAATCACATCAGCCCATTACCAACATCTAGATTTGCACTTATCTCCTCATAGAAACCCACCATGTTGGTAAGGGGTACTTCTCACATAGCGAGATCACTGCTGAGTCACAGGTTTTGTGACATACCAGTGACCTCATCAGCGATCTCGCTCTGTGTGACACTAAGCAGCGACCTGGCCCCTGCTGTGAAATCGCTGATCGTTACACACTGCTGTGGTTCATTTTTTGCTCGTTGCTCTCCTGCTGTGAAGCACACATCGCTGTGTTTGACAGCGAGAGAGCAACGATTTGAATGTGCAGGGAGCAGGGAGATGGCTTCTGACAGCTTCGGACGCTGGTAACCAAGGTACACATCGGGTAACTAAGCGAAGCGCTTTGCTTGGTTACCCGATATTTACCTTGGTTACTAGCGTACGCCGCTCTCAGGCTGCCAGTACACCTGCACACGTAGCCAGAGTACACATCGGGTAACTAAGCGAAGCGCTTTTCTTAGTAACCTGATGTGTACCCTGGCTATGAGTGCAGGGAGCCAGCGCTAAGCGGTGTGCGTAATCAGTGTAAATATCGGGTAACCAAGCAAAGCATTTTGCTTAGTTACCTGATATTTACCTTGGTTACCAAGCGCAGCATCGTTTCCACGAGTCGCTGGTGGCTGGTCAATGGTCGCTGGTGAGATCCGCCTGATTGACAGCTCACCAGCGACCATGTAGCGACGCACCAGCGATCCTGACCACGTCATATCGTGGTCGGAATCGCTGGTATGTCGTTTAGTGAGATGGTACCCTTAGTCACGACTTATCTTCCATGAATCCATGCTTGTGGTTAACTATATTATTCTCTGTAATATATTTTTGCATGTCATATGTTTTAATGTCTTCAAAAACTTTGCACACCACTGATGTCAGACATACTGGACTGTAGTTGCCTAGATCCACCTTTTTACCTTTATTAAATATCTGTACCATGTCAGCCATCTTCCAATCCTGTGGCACCAAACCTGTAACAAGAGAATCTAAGAAGCTGTTATACAGTTATACAGTAGGCTGTCAGTTACTAAACTCAATTCTGTCTGGCCTGGGGTATTTTTCAGTGTTTAATTTGCTCAGACGCAGGTGTATTTCTTGTGTTACATTAGTTATATGTAGTGGTGAACTTTGATTTTTGCTTTGTTGAAAAATTTCTGGAACAATCAGTTCATCGATAAACACAGATGAAAATTGCTTGTTTAATATCTCAGCCATTTCTTTGTCCTCTATAATTATCTTATTTCCAGTTTGCCTTTTTTCCTCTGTTTTTTTTGTGTTGATCCAGTACACAAAAGGGAAATAAATGTGTATAACAAAATGTGTAATATCAATAATTTTCGAGGCGAAATACTTCATTTTCAGGAACAATTTCAAGGGTGACAACTAGTAATGAGCTGGCACTGCCATGCTCGTAACGAGGAGTTGGAAGCTCAGACGGGAACCCAAATATAATGGAAGTCAATGGAGAACTCTAGCATTTTTCCAGAAAATTTTCCGTAAAAATTCTCCAGTTCCAAATTGAGCTCCATTTTACTTGGTACACAAGTCAAGCCCATCTGAATGTCTGACTGCTTGTTTCAAGTACCGAGCTCATGAGTATGGTGCTCACTCATTACCAGTGCCAAAACTTTTTGTCGTCTTTTGTGTTCCCCATAGTAAAATTCTTTTGTGAGCTTTTATACAAAAGTAGTATTAATTTTTGTGCTGAAATACAGCTAGAATGGCCCCCTCCCCAGTATACAGTAGTAGCGTACATGTTCTCTCCCCGAACAGTAATACCACTCACATTTTATGACTCAATAACTTGCAAAAATATCCCAGTTTGTGACCTAAAATTAATACTAATAATATATGGAGCCACAAAGGATGACATTGCTAATGTATAAGGCTTTGGGGAGGGAGGGGGAGGCATTATTAATGTATCCTATTGTAGCCAAATACTTTCAGAATGTCTCACCTTAGGCCTTGATGGCCCTATATGGTAGTAATGTCCTTAATTTTAAACATACCCCTGGCCATGGGTGTGTCACATGTCATGTAATGGAGTCGTCTGTTTGGCACTTGGGAGAGTCTGTTTGAAAGTCAGTCTGGGTGGAGACTGGGAAAGAGACTACAGCTAGGCTGGAAAGTGCTGGAGCTGCAGGAAGGAGCCTTTGCTGGTGGCGTGTACACTGGCAGGAGCCAGTGTGTGTGGACATGCTGGTATTATCTGTTTCCATTTGATAGGCAAGTGGATTTTATAGCTAGTGGCTCTCTGCTCTAAAATAATTTACAACTAGACGAGGAGCCCCTTTTCCTTGGGCGCTGTTGTTATAAGTGATGAGTAAGCGCTAAAATGCTTGAGTGCTCAATACTGAAATTGAGTAGGTCGGATGCTTGGATGGGTTTGGCTGAATTTTAGTAACGAGTATAATGGACGTCAAAGGGAAACTCGAGCATTTTTCCGAAAGACCCCCCCCCCCAAGAGGGCTGGAGGGGCAGGAAAATCGCTGAAATAGATGGTAACAGCACTCAAATGGAATGGAAACACCATGGGGAAGATGCCTGGATTCATCTCTGACTTCCAGGTTGCTGCTGGGAACAATGTTGTCAGAGTATTACGCTACTTTTATGAACTGACAATAAAACATACAACCCCAAAGTTAAAATGGATCTTACAGTAAAGTAAGTTAAAGCCCGCTTTACACGCTGCAATGTATCTTACAATGTGTCGGCGGGGTCACGTCGTAAGTGACGCACATCCGGCATCGTAAGGTACATTGCAGTGTGCGACAGGTACGTGCGATTGTGATTGAACGGTAAAACGTTCATCGCACGCACATCGTTCATTTCTCTAGAATTGAATGTCAGATTGTTCATCGTACCCGGGGTAGCACACATCGCAGTGTGTGACACCCCGGGAACGATGAACAGATCTTACCTGCGTCCCGTGGCTCCCACCGGCAATGCGGAAGGAAGGAGGTGGGCGGGATGTTTACGTCCCGCTCAGCTCCGCCCCTCCGCTTCTATTGGCCGGCTGTCACGTGACATCGCTGTGACGCCGAACGTCCCTCCCACTCCAGGAAGTGGATGTTCGCCGCCCACAGCGAGGTCGTATGGACAGGTAAGTACGTGTGACGGGGGTTACTCGTATGTGCGGCACATTCAACAAATTGAACGTGCCGCACATACGATGGGTGCAGTTATGATCGCATACGATATTGTATGCTGGATCATAAGGTGTAAAGCAGGCTTAAGAAACATTTGTTCCTGCATACTGACTTGTATAACTTTAGGGCAAAATAAAAAAGAGAAAAAAAAACCTACCACCTCCACCATTTGGTTATGTTCTCAAGTAGCATATTTGCTACGTTTTTGCACATTCTCATTGCTTTCAATATTGAAAAAATGCTGCAAAAAAAGCTGCAAAAGCGCTGAAAGATTTGACATGCGACTTCTTTAAAAAAGCAGCAGTTTTTTAATTTCAGTCAGGAACAAAAATCAATTGTGCATTAGATTTTAGCACTGTAAAAATCAGCTTTTAATTTAATTAATGCAGCAAAAAAAGACAGCAAAAGTGCAGCGTGTGGACATAGCCTTAATAGCCGGGCCATCTCTCACCATACTTCCCCATCACCAATGACTACAGTAGATGACATAGTGATGGAGGGAATAAAAATGCTACACTACAAACTATACTACAGGTAGTTTGTAATGTTATGTTAACATTTTACTACCTTTCTGGGCATATAATGTGTGTGACATGGTCAGACATATCCTGTTTTATTTATGAAGAAGGGACTCTGAACCTCACAAAACCTATGCCGACAATGCAAGAACTGACAAAAGTTAGAAGGAGAAAGGACTCTGATACACCCTGTATTAGACATAAAGGAGGGCCCTATACATATTCTGTTAAAATTGTTATGTAGTGGGGCTCCTAGACTCATAAAGTATTTGCACTAAAAATTAGAAGGAAGAACTGCAATGCACCCTGGAAAACATGTGGAGAAGGGTCTTAAAATACATTTTCTTCCCATTGTTAAGGAATGGGTCTCCTAGACTAGTAATGCCTAGGCACTATGTACAAGGGCTGCCATAAAGGAGGACCTCAGAATACAATTCTTTCCCAATATTAAGGAGTGGAACTCCTATACTAGTAAAGCTGTGCACTATGTGCATGTGCTGCCAAAAATTAGAAGGAGGGACTTGTGGATAGGGACTGGTGAAAAATAGGTCTCATGGAAGAACGTGTTTACTGTCCTCCTGCAGAAGGCGCAGTTTCAACAGTCCCTTGGCCGCTTCTTGCACCATCAGCAGCACATCCACTACCTTGTCCCTTACTGCACACCTTGCACATATTAAATGAACTAGCTGACATATTCCTGCAAACTTTATGGTATT
Organism: Anomaloglossus baeobatrachus; assembly: GCF_048569485.1. NCBI lineage: Eukaryota > Metazoa > Chordata > Amphibia > Anura > Aromobatidae > Anomaloglossus > Anomaloglossus baeobatrachus. Next base: position 308,645,887 of record NC_134356.1, on the reverse strand, counting down.
AATATGGAATAGAATAGATATAGCCCTGACAAGGGACTGTAAAGGCCACTTTACACACAGAGATAAAACTTTGGCAGATCTGTGATTGCAGTGAAATTGTGGACAATCAGTGCCAGGTTTGTGGCTGTGTACAAATGGAGCAATATGTCCATGATTTCACTGCAACCACAGATCTGCCAAAGATTTATCTCTGTGTGTGACAGGGCCTTAAGGCTATAATCCCTGTCTATGTGCCTGCAATCCAAATCTATCCCTCCTCCAAAAGCTATACCTACACTCTCTGGTGTAGAGTGTGCCGAGCATCGCGTCACTGGGTCTTATATAGACCTGATGACACAATGCAGCCAACAAATCACAGTAATGCCAGTAGCCAACATGGCTATGGCATTATCATGATTGACAGGCAATCCCCGCATGTTTAGCAGCTGAAAAACAGCCAAAAAGCATGGGGGTGCTCGAGCATCACATTACTGGATCAAGTAACGAGCATGCCCTAGCACCTTGATGCTCAATTGAGTATCGAGCAGTGGCGAGCTCTCTCGCCCATCACAAGTTGGTATGCCTTTGATGTCACCTACAACAACTACACACATGTTCTATTATCTTACATGGATATACTGTATGCGTGGGATAATATGTGAGAATAATTAAAATATGCTTTAATATAAATAATCATAAGCCATTACTTATGCATCATTTATAACATGTCTTACAGTTATCATCAATGTTTTGCAGTTGGTTGTCTAGAAGTTTGATGTTCATTAAAATAATATGATACAGACTTTTTAATTGCATATATCTGTTTTTCATTTGACAGGATTTTATGATTTCAGTAATTTGATTAACATTTTGACTAGGTGGGTTTAGCAGAATTCCTCATCTTTCATCATGAGTAAAGCGGGCTTTACACGCTACGATATATCAAACGATATGTCGTCGGGGTCACGTCGTAAGTGACCCACATCCGGCGCCGTTTGACATATCGTAGCATGTGACAGCTACGAGCGTCTGTTAACGAGGAAAAATACTCACCTTATCATTGCTCGTTGACATGTCGCTCATTTTCTAAATATCGCACATCCTTCTGTGCTCCGGTTGTTCATCGTTCCCGGGGCAGCACACGTCGCTCCATGTGACACCCCGGGAACGCTGAACTGCAGCTTACCTGCTTCCCGCTGGCAATGTGGAAGGAAGGAGGTGGGCGGGATGTTTATGTCCCACTCATCTACGCCCCTCCGCTACTATTGGCCAGCCACTGTGTGACGTCACAGTGACGCCGAATGTCCCTCCCCCTTCAGGAAGAGGATGTTCGCCGCCCACAGCGAGGTCGTTTGGAAGGTAAGTACGTGTGACGGGGGGTTACGACTTTGTGCGACACGGCCAACAAATTGCCCATATCGCACAAACGATGGGGGTGGGTGCGATCGCAAATGGGATTGCACAAGAAATTGAAGCATGTAAAGCAGCCTTAAGGCTTCAATGTGTCATTTGATGTGTAATTTGTTTTAATGCATGTTTTCTATATATATAAATATATATATATATATATATATATATATATATATATACACACACATACATACACTACAGACCAAAAGTTTGGACACACCTTCTCATCTCTAGAACAACTATTAAGAGGAGACTTTGTGCAGCAGGCCTTCATGATAAAATAGCTGCTAGGAAGCCACTGCTAAGGACAAGCAACAAGCAGAAGACACTTGTTTGGGCTAAAGAACACAAGGAATGGATATTAGACCAGTGGAAATCTGTGCTTTGGTCTGATGAGTCCAAATTTGAGATCTTTGGATCCAACCACCGTGTCTTTGTAGAAAGGGTGAACGGATGGACTCTACATGCCTGGTTCCCACCGTAAAGCATGGAGGAGGAGGTGTGATGGTGTGGAGGTGCTTTGCTGGTGACACTGTTGGGGATTTATTCAAAATTGAAGGCATACAGAACCAGCATGCCTACCACAGCATCTTGCAGCGGTATGCTATTCCATCCGGTTTGCGTTTACTTGGACCATAATTTATTTTTCAACAGGACAATGACCCCAACCACACCTCCAGGCTGTGTAAGGGCTATTTGACTAAGGAGAGTGATGGGGTGCTATGCCAGATGACCTGGTCTCCACAGTCACCAGACCTGAACCCAATCAAGATGGTTTAGGGTGAGCTGGACCACAGAGTGAAGGCAAAAGGGCCAACAAGGGCTAAGTATCTCTGGGAACTCCTTCAAGACTGTTGGAAAACCATTTCCGGTGACTACCTCTTGAAGCTCATCAAGAGAATGCCAAGAGTGTGCCAAGTAGTAATGAAAGCAAAAAGTGGCTACTTTGAAGAACCTAGTATATAAGACATATTTTCAGTTGTTTCACTCTTTTTTAAGTATTTCATTCCACATGTTTTAATTCATAGTTGTGATGCCTTCAATGTGACTCTACAATTTTTAGAGTCACGAAAATAAAGAAAACTGTTTGAATGAGGAGGTGTGTCCAATCTTTTGTTCTGTACTGTATATAATTTTTTTTATTATTTTTTTTTTATTTATTTCTTTTTTGCTTGCTTGGCCTTTTTTTCAGAGAATATGAATGATAACACAAAATCTTTTTTCCTCCACTCATGGTTAGTGGTTGGGTAAAGCAATTTATTGTCAAACTACTATGTTTTCTCTTTCTAAATCATAATGACAACCAAAAACATTCAAATGACCCTGATCAAAAGTTCTCATACCCCAGTTCTTAATATCGTGTATTGCCCCCTCTAACATCAGTGATAGCTTGAAGTCTTTTGTGGTTGTTGTGAATGAGGCTCTTTATTTTCTCAGATGGTAAAGCTGCCCATTTTTCTTGGCAAAAAGCCTACAGTTCCTGTAAATTCCTGGGTTCTCTTGCATGAACTGTGTGCTTGAGATCTCCCCAGAGTGGCTCAATGATATTGAGGTCAAGAGACTGAGATGGCCACTCCAGAACCTTCACTTTGTTCTGCTGTAGCCAATGACAGGTCGACTAGGCCTTGTATTTTGGATCATTGTCATGCTGGAACGTCCAAGTACGTCCCATGCGCAGCTTTTGGGCTGATGAGTGCAAATTTATCTCCACTATTTGCAGATAATGTGCTGCATTCATCTTTCCTTCAACTTTGACCAAGTTTCCTGTGCCTTTTGTAGCTCACACATCCCCACATCAGCAGTGATCAACCTCCATGCTTTACAGTAGGAATGGTGTTAATTTCATCATAGACATTGTTGACACCTCTCCAAATGTAACGTTTATGGTTGTTGCCTAAAAAGATTTTGGTCTCATCACTCCAAATTACCTTGTTCCGGAAGTTTGGAGGTTTGTCGCTGAGCTGTTTGTTGTATTGTAGGCAAGATAATTTGTGGCATTTGCACAGTAATGGCTTTCTTCTGGCGACTTGACCATGCAGGTCATTTTTCTTCAAGTGCCTCCTTACAATGCATCTAGAAATAGCCACACCGCTAGTTTTCATTGAGTCCTGTATTTAAGCTGATGTTATTTGTGGGTTTTTCTTTGCATCCCAAACAATTTTCCTGGCCGTTGTGGCTGAAATTTTTGTTGGTCTACCTGATTGTGGTTTGGTTTTACAGAACCCCTGATTTTCCATTTGTTAATCACAGTTTGAACACTTGAGAAACACAGAACAGTGTACCTGGATTTCAGTAGTAGTGAAAGGCAACAACTTCAAAGGACATATTTATATACAAAAGGAATGCAAGTCTTTTATTTTGCCAAAGTAACCGCAAGCCCCATAGTCGGAATCAAGAAACAATCATAAGCACTAAAGTGCAGATAAAAAATACATTTTTAATTGATCAGACAATATATAATACAGGGCATGCATAGTACAAAAGGAGTACAAAAAGGTTTCCAAGACAGCAAGGGTGAATAGTTCCCCATATGCGGCTGCATGCAAAAAGAGTAACTATAAATATCTCTCTGGTGTGGTAAGTGCTGGGAATTACAGTAAGTGGATATCCCCAGGTAAAAACCCCCGAGGGGGGTATACCGCTGAATAAGCCAGCGTACCAACTGCAGGTAAATATCAAGTGAGCACAGCACAAAAACCAACAGCCAGCAAAGAGCTTACCAGTTTAACGTAGAGGAGCATGCAGGCACACATGGGGATAGTCCTAACACGTGTTTCGTGTGATGACTTCTTCAGGGTAATGTACTATGCATGCCCTGTATTATATATTGTCTGATCAATTAAAAATGTACATTTTATCTGCACTTTAGTGCTTATGATTGCTTATTGATTCCGACTATGGGGCTTGCGGTTACTTTGGCAAAATGAAAGAGTTCCATTCCTTTTGTACATACAGTTTGAACACTGCTGACTGGCATTATCAATTCCTTGGATATCTTTTTGTATCCCTTTCCTATTTTATACAGTTCAACTATCTTTTTCCATAGATCCGTTGACAATTCTTTTGCATTCCCCATGACTCACAATCCAGAAACTTCAGCGACTGGATGAAAGATTCATACTCATATTCTCTGAAAAAAGGCCAAGAAAGCAAAAAATCTGGCGGGGTATGTAAACTCTTAAGCACAACTGTGTGTATATGTGTGTATATATATAATATATATATATATATATATATATATATATATATATATATATATAAAAAAAAAATGCTCAGTGTATGTATGTATGTGTGTATGTATGTGTGTATGTCCGCTAAAGGAATCTGCACTGTCGCATTTACAATCATGAAATTTTGCACAGACACCTCATGTGACCCAGGGAACGACGTAGACTATGTTTTCACAGAAAAATGTAGCCCCATGCTTTACAGTTAGGCTATGTGCCCACGGGAGTTGTCTACCTGTGGATATATTAGCAGGTACAGGTTTCCCGCAGCTGCTCGCTGGAATCCGCAGCTATTTTTAGCTGCTGTAGTACAGCGAAATAGCTGCGGTAAACCTGCGGGCATTCGTGCAACTTACCTGCGGAAGTCCCGGCCTCTATCTCCATAGTGGAGGGCCGTGATTTCCGCAGGTAATTCTGCAGAAATAATTGACATGCAATTACGTGCGGCTGTGGGACATCTGCAGCATGTTCCGCAGCCGCACGTATCCGCAGCATGGACACAGCACTACCCATGTCCCATAGGATAACATGGGGAGTGTCTGTACATGCTGAAACCTGCGGATTTATCTGAAAAATCCAGAAAATCTGCGGATTTTCCACAGATAAATCCGCAGGTTTAATTTTTCGTAGGCACATAGCCTTACTGTCCAAAAAACATGCCTCCAATAAAGTAAACGGAGCCTGGAACTAAAGGTTTTAAAAGCAGCTGTGATTGGTTGCTATAGGAACAAAAGACATTGTTAGTATAAGAAGCTTATGTGTGAGGTAATATGATGTTGGTGGGGATATGGATAGATAGAGACAGAGAGACAGACAGAGAGAAAGACAGACAGGGAAAGAGACAGAGAGATACAGACAGACAGACAGACAGGCGGTGAAAGAGACAGATTGAGACAGACAGTGAAAGAGACAGACAGAGACAAACGGTGAAAGAGACAGAGACAGACGGTGAAAGAGAGAGACAGACAGTGAAAGGGACAGACAGACAGACGGGGAAAGAGACAGACAGAGACAGACATGAAAGAGACAGACGATGAAAGAGACTGACAGAGGGGAAAAAGACAGACAGACAGATGGGGAAAGAGACAGACAGAGACAGACTTGGAAAGAGACAGATCTGGAAAGAGACAGATGGGGAAAGAGACAGACAGACAGACAGGCAAACAGGGACAGAGACAGGCAGACAGGCAAAAATGGAGACAGCCAGGGAGACAGAAACAGGCAGACAGGGAAAGAGACGGACAGGAAACGACACAGACAAAGAGATAAAAAAAGACAGACAGGGAAAGAGACAGGGAAAGAGACAGGGAAAGAGACAGGGAAAGAGACAGGGAAAGAGACAGGGAAAGAGACAGGGAAAGAGACAGGAAAAGAGACAGACGGGGAAAGAGACAGACGGGGAAAGAGACAGACGGGGAAAGAGACAGACCTGGGAAAGAGACAGACCTGGAAAGAGACAGACAAGGAAAGAGACAGAGAAACAGACAAAAACAGATGGGAAAGAGACAGACGAGGAAAGAGACTCATGGGGAAAGAGACACATGGGCAAAGAGACACATGGGCAAAGAGACAGATGGGGAAAGAGACAGATGGGGAAAGAGACAGATGGGGCAAGAGACAGACGGGGCAACAAAGAGACAGGCAGACATAGAGACAGACATAGAGATAGAGAGAGACAAACAGACACAGAGATAGAGAGACAGATAGACACAGAGACACCGAGATAGAGACAGATAGACTGATACAAAGACAGACAGAGAGATAGAAACAGACAGACAGAGACATAGACACAGACAGACAAGTAAAGAGACAGACAGATAGGGACACACAGACAGAGACTGGGAGAGAGACAGAGAGACAGTAACTATCCCGAGCAACGCCCGGGTACTACAGCTTGTATATATTTATATATATATATATATATATATATATATATATATATATATATATATACTGTACTTATATTAAATACATTGAAATAGTTTTCATACTCTGTGAACTTTTTGACCTTTTTTCTTTATACCCGCAAAGTTAAATGTGTTTGATTGTTATTTTGTGTGATATACCAACACTAAGTAGCAATTATTTGTGAAGTGTAAAGAGAATAATACATGGTTTTCTAAATAGTTTACAAGTTTAAATATGAGAATTGTGACTTGCATTTGCAGTCAACCCCTGTAGTCTGATACCCCTACATAAAATCTTGAGTAACCAGTTGCTTTCAGAATTCACCTATTAAATAAATTGAGTCCACCTGTGTGTAATTTGTTTTTCAGTATAACTAGAGTTGTTCTGTGATGGCCTCAGATGTTTATCTGAGAATATTGGGGATCAAACAGCATCATAAAACCCAAGGAACAAGGGATAATGTTGTGGAGAAGGGTAAAGCAGGGTTAGGTTATAGAAAAAGCCCAAACTCTGAATTTGTCATGGAGCACTGTTCACTGTTCAATCATTCAAAAATGGAAGGCATATGGCACAACTGAAAACCTAACAAAACATAGTGCCACACCTACATTGACAAGCAAAGAGAGCACTAACTAAAGAAGCAGCCAAGAGGTCTATGGTCACTCTGGAGGAGCTGCAGAGATCCATAGCTCAGTTGAGAGAATCTGTCCCCAGGACAAATGTTAGTTGCACACTCCATAAATGTTGCCTTTTCAGAAGAGTGGCAAGAAGAAAGCCATTTTTGACAGCAAGCCATAGGAAGTTCATTTTGCTGTTTGTAAAAAGTAATTAAGGGAAAACAGCTAGCATGTGGAAGAACATCTCTGGACCAAAGTAGTACTTTTTGGGCTGAATGCAAAACGCTATGTGTTGCTGGAAACTAACCCTGCATATCACCATGAAAACATGTTCCCCATGGTCAAATATGATGGTGGCAGTATCATGTTGTGGGGATGCTTTTCTTTGAACAGGAAAGCTGGTCGGAGTTGATGAAAAGATGTATGTAGCTAAATACAGGGCACTCCTGGAGGAAAACCTGTTAGAGTCTGCAAAAGACTTGAGACTAATGCGTAGGTTCACCTTCCAGAAGTACAACAGCCCTAAACATACTGCCAGAGCTACAATGGAATGGTTTAGATCAAAACTTGATGTGCTTGAATGCTGCAGTGAAAGTCCAGACCTGAATCCCATTGCATATATGTGGCAAAACTTGAAAATTGCTATTTAGACTTTCTCCATCAAATCTCACTGAGCTAGAGATGGTGTGCAAAAAGAAATAAAACATTTCAGTCTCTAGATTTGTAAAGCTGGTAGAGACCTAAAACGTATTGATTAAAGGGGGCTTTACACGCTACAATATCGCTAATGCAAAGTCGTTGGGGTCACGGAATTGGTGACGCACATCCGGCCGCATTAGCGATGCCGTTGCGTGTGACACCTATGAGCAATTTTGCATCGTCGCAAAAATGTGCAAAATCGCTCATCGGTGACATGGGGGTCCATTCTCAATTATCGTTACTGCAGCAGTAACGAGGTTGTTCCTCGTTCCTGCGGCAGCACACATCGCTCCATTTGACGCCGCAGGAACGAGGAAGCTCTCCTTACCTGCCTCCCGGCCGCAATGCGAAAGAAGGAGGTCGGCGGGATGTTACGTCCCGCTCATCTCCACCCCTCCGCTTCTATTGGGAGGCGGTTCAGTGACGCTACTGTGACGTCGCTGTGACGCTTAACGAACCGCCCCCTGAGAAAGGAGGCTGTTCACCGGTCACAGCGACGTCGCCGGGCAGGTAAGTATGTGTGACAGGTCTGTGCGATGTTGTGCGGCACGGGCAGCGATTTGCCCGTGTCACACAACAGATGGGGCGGGTACCCACGCTAGCGATATCGGTACCGATATCGCAGTGTGTAAAGCGGCCTTTAGGGGGCTGAACACAAATGCACGTTACAATTTTCAGTTTTATATTTTTAAAATTTATAGTAAACCATGTATAATTTCCTTATACTTCACAAATACTTGCTACTTTGTATTGGTATATCACATAAAACCCCAATAAAATACATTTAAATATGTGGGTGTAAAGTGAAGAAATATGGAAAAGTTCTCTGAGTATAAATACTTTTTCAAAACACTGAGTACAGTGGCATGCAAACATTTTATAAAAACCCAGCCTCCTGTAACCTTGTGTCAAAAAACAACTATAAGATAAGTTCTTTTACGCGGCTGCCTAGCACTCTGAAAATAAAGATGGTGAAGGCCCACAAAGCAGGAGAAAGCTATAAAAAAATAGCAAAGTGTTTTCAAGCTGCCCTTTCTTCAGTTCAAAATGTAAGTTAGAAATGGCAGTTATCAGGAACAATGGAGGTCATGATAATGTCTGGAAAAGCAAGCAAAATTTCTGTGCGAGCTGCTCATAGGATTGATAGAGAGGCAAATCAAAACATTTGCTTGACCACAAAAGACCTTTAGGAAGATTTAGGAGACTCTGACGTTGTGGTACATTGTTCTTCTGTTCAGAGACACTTGCACAAATATGGCCTTCATGGAAGAGTCATCAGAAGAAAATTTCCCCTACGCCCTCACTATAAAATTCAATGTCATAAGTATGCAGAAGAACATCTTAACAAGCTGGATGCATTTTGGAAACAAGTCCTGTTGACCAATGAGGTTAAAATAGAACTCGTTGGCCACAATAATCAAAGGTTTGTGTAGGGAAAAAAATAACAGAATTTCAGGGAAAGAACATCTAGCCAACCATTAAGCATGGGGATGGATCAATCATGCTTTGGGGTTGTGTTGCAGCCAATGGCTTGGGGAACATTTCATGGGTAGAAGGAAGAATGGTTTCAATGAAATTTGAACAAATTCTTGGTGCAAACATATCATCTGTAAAAAAGCTGAAGTTGAAAAAAGGATGGCTTCTACAAATGGATAATGTTCCTAAACACACATGAAAATAAACTATAGGCTACCTCAAGAGGCGCAAGCTGAGGGTTTTACAATGGCCCTCACAGTCCCCTGATCTGAACATCACTGAAAATCTCTAGCGAGACAACAAAAGAACAGTGCGTGCAAGACGATCCAGGAATCTCACAGAACTGGAATACTTTTCCAAGGAAGAATGGATGAATATCTCTCAAACAAGAGCTAAAAGACTCTTGGCTGTCTACAAAAAGCATTTTTCAAGATGTGATACTTGCCGAAGGGCTTGCTACCAAGCATTAACCATGCAGAGTGCCCAAACTTTTGCATCAGCCCATTGTCCTTTTTTGTTAATTTTATAATGTAAATGGTGAATGTTTGTTGCCTGTCCTTAGCAGTGCTTTCCTAGCGGCTATTTTACCATGAAGGCCTCCTGCACAAAGTCTCCTCTTAATAGTTGTTCTAGAGATGTGTCTGCTGCTAGAACTCTGTGTGGCATTGACCTGGTCTCTAATCTGAGCTGCTGTTAACCTGCGATTTCTGAGGCTGGTGACTCAGATAAACTTATCCTCCGCAGCAGAGGTGACTCTTGGTCTTCCTTTCCTGGGGCGGTCCTCATGTGAGCCAGTTTCTTTGTAGCGTTTGATGGTTTTTGCCACTGCACTTGGGGACACTTTCAAAGTTTTCCCAATTTTTTGGACTGACTGACCTTCATTTCTTAAAGTAATGATGGCCACTCGTTTTTCTTTACTTAGCTGCTTTTTTCTTGCCATAATACAAATTCTAACAGTCTATTCAGTAGGACTATCAGCTGTGTATCCACCAGACTTCTGCACAACACAACTGATGGTCCCAACCCCATTTATAAGGCAAGAAATCCCACTTATTAAACCTGACAGAGCACACCTGTGAAATGAGAACCATTTCCGGTGACTACCTCTTGAAGCTCATCAAGAGAATGTCAAGAGTGTGCAAAGCAGTAATCAAAGCAAAAGGTGGCTACTTTGAAGAACCTAGACTATAAGACATATTTTCAGTTGTTTCACAATTTTTTGTTCAGTATTTCATTCCACATGTGATTATTCATAGTTTTGATGTCTTCAATGTGAATCTACAATATTCAGAGTCATGAAAATAAAGAAAACTCTTTGAATGAGAAGGTTGGTCCAAACGTTTGGTCTGTACTGTATGTGTGTATATATATATATATATATATATATATATATATATATATATATATATATATATATATATTATTTAGAAAATCAGTGTGGAAAGGTCCAGCAGGAATGGAGACTTCAGGTATTGTAATTAAAATCCAAAATTTATTGCGAATGGATTAAAAAGTTTCCAGAGTTCAATAGCAAGGTGCAGACATCACGCTGAACAGACTACGCATTTCGGCAGAGGCAATATGCCGCCTTTTTCACGGTCTCAAGCTGGTTCTGGAATGCCCAGTCAATCTTAAATAAGAAAGAAAAAAAAAAGGAATAAACCATTCTCCAAGTAGTGAACTGGAAGTGGTAACAGGTGTCAGTAAACACATAAGTGTTTAACTCTATGTATTCCAGAAGCAGCTAGAGAGAACAGACATAAATGTGAACAGAACTTGTATTGTACAGAGTTATCTGACTTAATATAAAAACAATTAAAAAACACAGATATATATTTTAAAACAATAGTGCAACATGACATGAAACTCTAAAATCACTTACAGAAAACAAATCCATCTCCTTTGTGGCTAAACGTGCCCCCACATTGAGCTCACTCTTGTCTCCTAGCCTTTTTAGAGATCCTATGCCTCCTAATTCTAAGGACAATAATTGGTTAAAAACCAAAGGTTTTTATGGGTGTGGAGCTAACGTGTGGAAATGCTGTAAGCATGTTAAAAAATCCAAAACATTCACCTCCATGCATAATAAAAAAAAACCTTTGACATTCTTTCATATATCAACTGCAATACTGCTAATGTCATTTATTTAATTAATTGCAACATTTGTTGCAAACAATATGTAGGTTGCACCATGAATATTTTAAAAAAAGGATTAGAAAACATCTTTCCGATGCTGCCAACTTACCACCAGCAGGAGCATCTGTAGTCTCCCGACATTTTTCACAAATACATGGAGGGGATGTTAGGAGTTTTTCATTCTTGGGCATTGAGCAGGTTAAAAAACCAGAGAGAGGGGGGGGGGGAATTATCATAAAAAAATCCTAGCAAGAGAAAGCAAATGGATGTTTCTCTTAGATACTAGGCTCCCACATGGATTAAACAATAGAATGGATCTAGCAATACACTATAATTAACCAATGTGTCCTACATCGCCATTTTTGTCTTTTTTTTTTTGCTAGGTGCCCCCATATTATTGTAGTGGTACTGCTCTAACCTTTTTGAATATTTTGTGCATATTTGTAATGGTTATGTCATGTTGCACTATTGTTCTAAAATATACATCTGTGTATTTTAATTGTTTTTATATTAAGTCAGATAACTCTGTACAATATAAGTTCTGTTCACATTTATGTCTGTTCTCTCTAGCTGCTTCTGGAATACATAGAGTTAAACACTGATGTGTTTACTGACACCTGATATCACTCCCAGTTCACTACTTGGAGAATGTTTTTTTCCTTTTTATTCTTATTTAAGATTGACTGGGCATTCCAGAACCAGCTTGAGACCGTGAAGAAGGCGGCATATTGTCTCCGCCGAAACGCATAGTCTGTTCAGCGGGATGTCTGCACCTTGCTATTGAACTCTGGAAACTTTTTTAATCCATTTGCAATAAATTTTGGATTTTAATTACAATACCTGAAGTCTCCATTCCTGCTGGACCTTTCCACGCTGATTTTCTACATTGTTGGATTTGTTCCCAGTCCTGGTCCGTGCAACACAGAGAAAGCAGGTATATATTATCCAGAGTTCGGAGGACAGCTGGTCCACCTTGCATGTTGATATAGATTATTTATATTATTTTTTTTCGCCTAAATACAAAGGAAATGTGTAATCTTTAACTTTATGCATTTTTGAGATAATTTTAATCTTCACGTTGCCTAACTGTTCACAATAACAATAATTTTGACCATGGGTGCCCAATCTTTTGCATGCCACTGTGTGTGTGTGTGTGTGTGTGTGTGGTATATGCAGCGCTGGGGTCCTCGGTTCAAATCCCACCAAGGACATCATCTGCAAGGAGTTTGTATGTTCTCCCCGTGTTTGCGTGGGTTTCCTCCGGGTCCTTTGGTTTCCTCCCTCACTCCAAAGACATACAGATAGGGACTCTAGATTGTGAACCCGGATGGGGACAGTGTTGCCAATGTATGTAAAACGCTGTGGAATTAAGAGCGCTATATAAATGAATAAATATTATATTATATTATTATTATATTGTGAAGGTATTTGAATCTCTAACAATTGTAACATTTCTTTTTAAGTTTGCCACGTTTATTTTGACCCTCTGTTTTATAGTATAATTTTCTATTTTCTTATTCACAATACTGTATGATATTTATTTTGAGACTGCTTTAGTCTTCAGTGGATTTTCCTTATGGTGTTAGTTACGGAAACACTTTGCAATAAAGGTCTAAATTGTTTTTTTTTTCTTTTTTTAATAACACTCTTAACTACCTAAATATTTGTGTGCAGCCACAATGTCTAATGGCAGCACTGGCTTTACCATTAAATTATACTTGGAGATAATGGATCATGCTGTGCGGAGTAACATGGGATTTTAATCAGTGAAGTACTTCAGTGACATTCAGCGAAGGTCAAGAGCACTCTGGAGCCCATTAAGCTTTTCGGAGAAAGCTGTGCATTTAAAGGTGAATGTCATGTATTCTTACTGGACAGCCTTGACATTTGACCCTTCTCTCCATCCAACATGGTTCTTTACAGTAACTTAGAATTGAGTTTGTGAATTCTGGTATGAATACTAAATTTTAAATGATAAATTAACCTTTGCCACTTGTTTATGAAGCATGGATAGTCAATAGTGTTTGAAGAGGTTTTTCCCACAAAATTAATATTATAGTTCATTTTAATCAAGAGATATTGAAATTATAAGATCCACAATTGGGTGTGTTTAAAATAAGTTTCTGTGTTTAGATAATCTTATAAATCTGTGCCTGCTATGTACAGGGACATGGTCTGATCATACCACATCTCCTGGGTAGGAAGCAAAAAAGTATAAAAACATTATAGCACAGGATCATAAATTATTATTTTTGTGAGTGGAGCCACAGTCAATGGAGAAGATGGAGAAATCAAGCTCTCCATCTTCTCCGCACCTGTGCTCCGATTCTCACATGTGAGAGAATGAGCACAGTAAATATCACTTGGCGCACACTCGCAGTGTCATTTGTATATAGCTTTGCAATTCTCTTACATGAGAGAATCATTGGAAGTTAGACACCAATGTGACCCCATCTTAAACGGCTTGCTTGGGCTGAGAAATGGCAATTAAAGTTTAATTTGATAATCAAGTTATTGGCCCTGATTAATCATCGTATTTTAATTCTAGTTTTTATCTCGTCTTTATTTTTGGGGCTTGCTCAACAATGTGAGCTTTTTTCAACAGTTAGATGTTTCTGGCTAATTTATAATTAGTGACTTTTTATAATATTACAATTTTTTGTGCAATGGTGCTCCATTACCTTGAATTTTCTAGTAGAGTATAAAATTTGTGTAACATTTTCTTCCGCACAGCTGAAGACTAACAAACAAACATTTAACCATGTCATAAACACACTGGCGAGCAAAAGGGTAACAGTGTTTTGAATTTTTGACTTTCAGGCTCCATATCTCACCATCCACTAAAGCTAAACTGCATCATGTGAGTGCCATGACAGTTGGAAGAATGTGAAATGAAATCTGTCCATCAATTTAAAAGCCAACAAATGTACAACCACGCAAAATATTGGTGTCAACAAGTCGGCTAATCACAAGGTCTATCAGTTCTGGTGCGACAAACTTGGCAGTTGAGGTGGCTCATATACTTTGTAATAATGAGATATCAGACGTCCATGCAAGCACTGTTTAATAAACCTTACACAAGTCTGAAATGGTTGCCCCAAAAATGGTGAAGAAGCCTCACCTTCAATATCGGCATAAGAAACATCGGCTTGAAATTGCAAAAAAATATAAAAAGTGAAAAATAGAAGATTGGAAATGGGTGATTTGAAACAATGAGATGAAAGTCAATAGTCTAGCCTCTGATGGGTGTAAACGGGTCTGGAAGAAACAAGAGAAAAGGGGGATAACTGATCGTGAGATTGAAGGAACTGTCAAGTTCTTTGGAGGAAGCCTAATGATATGGGGTTGTTTCATAGTGAAAGACGTTGGATACTTGACCAGAAATGATGGTGGTCTCAATGCTGAGTTATATTTTAGTATCATACAAGGTGAGTTACTTCATATAATGGAGTGCCCTGGGTTTGAAAAGGACAACATAGTGTTCCAGCAGTACAACAACCTGAAGAATACATTGAGCTTGGTGAATAAATGGTTCAATAACAATGAAGTAGAGGTGCTAGATTGAATGGTGAGATATGGAGCCTGAAAGTCAAAAGTTCAAAACATTGTTACCCTTTTGCTCGAAAGCATAATGTAACTTTAGTGACCTGGATCAGGCAGCTGCTGCCGAAGCTAATAAAATAATGGGATGCATTAAATGAGTATTGCACCGGCATACCTGCAGGGACGACGATTTACTCACCACTCTGGCTGGGTTACTTCCTCCCCCGCTGTCCTGCGGCCATCAATATGTGCTCCTGCTCCCAACTCCTCCTGGTGCCTATGCATGCAGCTCAGGTCTCCCAGGAGTGTGTTTAGGGCACGCGCCCGTGCATCGGCCCTCCTCTTAAAGAGCTGGCACACTATTTCCCGGAAATGCCTCTCAGCCTATGGTTGAAAGGTGCTATGTATTTAAGGTACCCTCCTATTAGGAGAGAAGCCTGTGCAACGCCCTGAGTTAGTCAGTCTTCAGTCTGCTAGCTAGTTAGTTGTCAGATCCTGAGCTCCTGCCCTGTTATCCCTATGTCTGTCACCTGTACCTACCTTCCCCTATTTATTTACCCATTTGTACCCGCCTGCCTGTCTGCCTCAGTCATTTTGACTGTACCAGCTGATATTTGTGCCTGTACCGGAGTCCATCACCTGTCCTGGGATCAGCTGCTACAGTCTCGGTTACTGCCCTTAGAGTGATACCTGGCGTCTTCCTCGCGGTAAGCGCTTTGTTAAGGCCCTCCCACAAAAGGGTAAGCTCAGGTCCCCCTGTGGTCCAGTGAGTCCACTAACCCTGTTCGCTGCCCCTACTCTGACTGCAATCATTACAATGTGGCATAGATGCTCATGACAAAAACATAGTTTTGCCTCTACACAAGTCACCACTAGTGCGGCAACGTTTAGAATATTGTGTACAAGTTTTGTTTCCTGTGTATAAGAAGGACATAGCTGAAGTAGAGAAGAGCAACCAAGGTTAATAAAGGAATCGATAGACTACAATACCAAGACAGGTTATTACACTTGCGATTATTCAGTATGGAAAAAGGAAGGCTTAGAAGAGATCTTATTACAATGTACAAATATATGGGGGGACAGTACAGAGTTCTCTCTAATGACAGTTTTCAACTTCGCCTATTATAGGAGCAACAAGGCATCCTTTACGTCTAGAACAAAGAAGGTTTTATCATAATCACAAGAGAAAAGGTTTTGGTACCGTGTTAGCCAGTTGAAAAATTATTGATTGCTCTCAGTGAGAGAAACAAAATTATAATCTTGTAGTTGTGATACCTTTTAATGGCTAACTAAAATAAAATAATATGGTGTTGCAAAGCAAGTTTTGTAACAAGCAAGCTATTTTCCTCTTTTTGTTTGTATTAAAGCAGTTCAAGCAGTTCACTTCTAGGGGTCCTTGTTGCTCTAATGATCTGATCATCTATGGAGGTGGGGTGGTAGCCTTGGTTTAGAAATGTTTTTAGAAGTGAACTGCTTCAATACAAACAAAAAGAGGAAATTAGTTGAGTACCTCTGGTGGTGACCTACAACCCACAGCTTGAGGTACTGAGAAGAACGGTCAAGAAACTTCACCACATTCTACACAAGGATAACTGGTTAAAAACAATATTCAAAGATTCTTCATTGCTGTGCTACAGGCAGCCTCCTAATTTAAGGAGCAACTTGATCCGAAGTTCTATGCCCTCAGACACACCAAGAGGAACTTATCCTTGCAATGTAAAGAGCTGCAAAACCTGCACTCATGTAAAGACCGGATACAGATCCCTAACACACAGAAGGACTATAAGAGTCCTGGCATATTCACATTTTCCTCTTCCAATGTGGTATACTTAATCCTGTGCACTATATGTCCTATTGGGGGCCTCTATGTTGGAGAAACAGGACAGAGACTGAGAGTAAAGATGAGATCTCACCGCCACACAATTACAGACAAAAAAACCATTTACAAACATTTCTGTGCTTCAGGACACAACATAAACCATATGAAAGTTGTCATATTAAAAGGCAATTTCAGATCACAGAGCCATCGAAGGGTCTGGGAATACAAATTCATTAAAATGTTTAACTCTGTGGACACAGGACTCAACCTGTCAGGAGGATTTATGACACACTACAAAATCTGAGGAATCTGCTCCAGAGACTGCTAAGGTACCAGACCTCTGATCTTACATGGATATTGGGACAATAAACCTTTCACACCACTAATCAAAGCTAATAAAGGATTCACTCTCTAAGCTCAGTGTTTGTTTATTTAAATGCTCTTTTATTATGCCATCCCTCTGCTCTGTTTGTGTATATATTTTTGTTTCTTCTGATATTTTGTCATACCATGCCTGATTAAGGGACCTGAGATGTCTCGAAAGCTTGCTTTGTAACATCATTTTATTTTATTTTAGTTAGCCATTAAAAGGTATCAAAACAAGATTATAATTTTGTTTCTCTCACTGAGAACAATCAATCATAATCACAGACGTAGATTCTTTACTGTATCTTTTATAGCAGTGAGGCTATGGCTCTCTCTGCCAGATGATGTTGTACTTGTTGCTTCATTACTAAAATTCAAGAAAGGCCTTGGATGCCTGTCTTGAAAAATATAATATCACAGGTTATGGGCAGTAGATTCTGTGACAGGGCATTGGTCCAGGGAACTAGTCTGATTGCCGGGGAGCCGGGAAGGAATTTTTCTCCTAATATGGCGCTATTAGTGAATGCCTCATGAGGCCTTCCTCTGTATCAACATAATATTCTATAGGAGGAACTCAATGGACTTAAGTCTACCTTCAACCTTAAAAAAAACAATAAACCTTTTTGGTATTGCCACGTGTGTAATTCCCTGAATTAATTAAATATAAAAATATTTCTCCCACAGTGTGAATGATAAAGCAGAAAAAAATATACATTTCTTGAGAATTCCTAAGTTTAAATCACCCCACTTTTTCCCAATCGTAAATAGTAAAATGAAAAAAAAAAAGTGAAACCACATATTTGGTATCACCGTATGAATAATTTCCTGAAATAATTAAATATATAATATATTCCTCCTTTACAGGGATTGGTGAAACAAGCAAACAAATTGGAAAAAACAGAATTTCTGTTTTTTGGTCTCCACATTTACCTAAAAAATTGCATTAAAAGTGATGAAAACATCATATATACTCCAAAACTTTTTCAATAAAAGCTACAGCTTGAAACACAAAAAATCACCCTGACACAAGTCTAAAGTCTAAAGAAAATAGCAACACAAGCAAATTTTATTATTTCAAAGTTCAGAATTTTTTAGCCTCTTAAATGAATTAAAAACGTACACATTTGAAATTACCACATTCATACTAACCTGGACAATAATATTGTCAGTTCAATGAAAACTCAAAAAACAATGTCACAATTAACAGGGTTTTTTTCACTTTTTCACATCACTTCCACTTTTTCCACCATGTTTTATGGTCAAATGAATAGTGTAATTCAAAACTATAATGCATCCTGCAAAAATCAAGTCTTTACATAATTAGGTATGGAAGAAGAGGTAGAAAAGAAAAGTACACAGATGAGAACTCACCAAAATGCACATTTTATGTAATTCCGCAAATTTTTTATAAACCGTAATGGGCCATGAAAAGGTTAAAAAATTCTAAACCGTTACACTCACCTCTTACCTCTTTGGCCCCTTTCATATTTAAGGACACCCATCTGGTCCTCGCTGCATCTCCTGATCCCCCACCGCTTGCAATGGAATTTTCGGCCCTCACTGTGCCAGACATCCAGGTGTCTTGATGCTGGGAGGGTTCTGTGCAGGAGGTCACAGTGCACATCATAACTTCCACGGGCCTACGCAGAACCCTTCCGGGCACCATAACACCTGGCGATATGGAAGAGTGTGAGAGGACCGAAGATTCCAACACAAGTGGTGAGGAATCAGAACATGCGGAGAGAAGCAGATGGGTGGGTAGTAGGGGCTAGAGATGTGTGCAGAGGGTAAGTGTAATACTTTTTTTTAATATTTTACATATTGTGTTTATTATGCATTGGAGTCTTTACAGACCCCAGAGCATAATAAAAAAAACATCATATTTGCGGAGAATAACTTCTTTGCAAATCGTATATCCAAGGAAAAAGTGTGCCAACTGTTAAATTTAAATTTTGCCTTATCCGTTTATCCCTATTTACAATGTCTTAAATGGATATCACTGTTAAAATGGACATTTGCCTGCTTCATGTTTCACGCTGCTCTATCCATATCAGTACCCATAGGTGTAAGCAGTCTTTTTAGGGTTTTTGGTGACTTTTAGTTGTTCTTTTTCAAAATATAAAATATACAGTAAGATCACGTTGAGCGTCTCTTTGTTAGTTATGTGGTTGCCGTTATTCCGCTCACATTTTCTAGTACGAATTCCTTTATTTTCATTTCCAGATTTACGTTCCCGTCTGTTTAAGTCGCTGTATCAGTAGAGCTACCGTTTGACCTCCTTGGAAACTTCATCCCCATTATTCACTGTAATTCAGGAAAAAAAATGTAACTTGATTTATATGCTGCTTAAGCAACAGCATACTTCTTGGTAGTGTATTTCTGATACACATTAACCAATAACACAGAAATGCATACAATAAATTCGCATTCAGTTCCTCTGCAGAACCATTGTAAAAAAGACATCAATTTCGCAGACAAACAAAGCAAAGTATTTCACTTTGTATCTTCAAAATAAGAACATAGGAAAGAACTTTTGATTTGACATCAAATTAAATAAAGAAAAACAGGCAATAAGATGAAGCGGCTGTTCATTCATTGCAGGGTTCTTTATGATCAGTCTCCAGTCTTGTAAGGCTAAGCAGAAAATGAAAATTGTAATAATTTGATTGAATCAGCTTGTTCATGTTCTCGTCAGCTCTGCATATTTCTAATACCTACAATAACTGAGTCCAAAGTCAAGGGCATCAAAAATGTCCACTGTCAGCAATTATAATGTGGACTTACACGGCATTAAATATATCCTTGCTAGCAAAAATCATTTAGTTTTTATATGTGCAAAAGTCAGAGGTGTAGAAAACTATATGAAAATTTTAATAATTCATTGTATAAAATTGTTAAAATTACAGTAGGTTATAGTCAATAGCAAGATGAAGCGATATATGGCCCATAGGCCACATATGACCCTTTGGTTGCTTCTATCTGGCTTGCGGACTGGGATAGTACAGTGGTCTGCAGGGACCATCGTTACAGCCACCCTACCTAACTCCCGTCCAGCTTCTTGACACTGGATACAGACACCATTGAATATAATGGTGGAGACAGGAGCTGTCAGCACCCCTTTTCAGAGAATTATAGAAGGTTACAGTTGGACAGGACCTCCAGGGTCATCTTGGCCAACGCCCTGCTCAATGCAGGATTCACTAAACCATCTCAGACAGATGTTTCTCCAGCCTCTGTTTGAAGACTTCCATTGAAGGAGAATTCACCACCTCTCGTGGAAGCCTGTTCTACTCATTGATCACCCTCACTGTCAAAACGTTTTTTTTTTTCTAATATTTAATCTGTATCTTCTCCCATTCAGTTTCATTCTATTGCTTCTCATGTTTCCATGTACAAATGATAATAAGGATGATCCCTCTACATGGTTACATCTTTTCAAATATTTGTACACAGCTATTAAATCTGCTCTTAGCCATCTATTTTGCAAGTTAAACATTCCCAGATCCTTTATCCATTCTATATAGGACATACACTGTGTGCAGAATTATTGGGCAAGTTATATTTTAGAGGATTTTTTTATTATTCATCAACAAGTATGTTCTCAATCAACCCAAAAGACTCATAAAATATCAAAGTTTAATATTTTTGAAAGTTGGAGTGGGTCTTTTTAGATTTGGCTATCTTAGGAGGATATCTGTTTGTGCAGGTAACTAATACTGTGCAGAATTATTAGGCAACTTAATAAAAACAAATATATTCCTATCTCATTTGTTTATTTTCACCAGGTAAACCAATATAACTGCACAAAATTTAGAAATAAACATTTCTGACTTGCAAAAACAAAACCCCCAAAAATTAGTGACCAATATAGCCACCTTTCTTTATGATGACACTCAACAGCCTACCATCCATAGATTCTGTCAGTTGCTTGATCTGTTTATGATCAACATTGCGTGGAGCAGACACCATAGCCTCCCAGACACTGTTCCAAGAGGTGTACTGTTTTCCCTCCCTGTAGAGCTAACATTTTATTAGGGACCACAGGTTCTCTATGGGGTTCAGATCAGGTTAACAAGGGAGCCATGTCATTATTTTTTCATCTTTTAGACCTTTAGTGGCCAGCCACGCTGTGGAGTAGTTGGATGCATGTGATAGAGCATGGTCCTGCATGAAAATCATGTTTTTCTTGAACAATACTGACTTTTTCCTGTACCACTGCTTGAAGAAGTTGTCTTCCAGAAACTGCCAGTAGGTCTGGGAGTTGAGCTTCACTCCATCCTCAACCCGCAAAGTGTCCCACAAGTTCATCTTTGATGATGCCAGCCCAAACCAGCACCCCACCTCCACCTTGCTGGCGTCTGAGTTGGAGTGAAGCTCTCTGCCCTTTACTCATCCAGCCTCTGTCCCATCCATCTGGCCCATCAAGAGTCACTCTCATTTCATCAGTCCATAAAACCTTTGAAAAATCAGTCTTAAGATATTTCTTGGCCCAGTCTTGACGTTTTATCTTATGTTTCTTGTTCTAAGGTGGTCTTTTTCAGCCTTCCTTACCTTGGCCATGTCCCTGAGTACGGCACACCTTGTGCTTTTTGATACTCCAGTAACGTTGCATCTCTGAAATATGGCCAAACTGGTGGCAAATGGCATCTTGGCAGCTTCACGCTTGATTTTCCTCAATTCATAAGCAGTTATTTTGTGCCTTTTTTGCCCAACACGCTTCTTGTGACTCTGTTGGCTATTTGTCATGAAACGCTTGATTGTTTGGTAATCACGCTTCAAAAGTTTGGCAATTTCAGGACTGCTGCATCCCTCTGCAAGACAGCTCACAATTTTGGTCTTTTCAGAGCTTGTCAAATCTCTCTTCTGACACATTTTGCCAAAGGAAAGGAAATTGCCTAATAATTAAGCACACCTTATATAGGGTGTTGATGTCATTACACCACACCCCTCCTCATTACAGGGATGCACATCACCTGATTTACTTAATTGGTAGTTGGCTCTCAAGCCTATACAGCTTGGAGTAGGACGACATGTATAAAAATTATCATGTGATAAAAATAATTATTTGCCTAATAATTCTGCACGCAGTGTAGTTTGCAGTCCACTCACCATACTGGTAATTCTTCTCTGAATTTTCTCCAGTTTTTCAATGTCTTTTTTAAAATGTGGTGCCCAGAACGGTACACAGTATTCCAGATGAGGTCTGACCAAAGAGAAGTAGAGGAGGATAATTACTTCTTGTGATCTAGACTCTATGCTTCTCTTCATACACCCCACAACCATGTTTGCTTTTTTTGCTGCTGCCTCACACTAGTGGCTTATGTGCAGTCTGTCATCTATTAGTATAAAAAAAAGTCTTTTTGACATGTGATGTTGCTTATTTCTATTTAGCTCATTCTGTAGATGTTATTTTTGTTTTTCTTTCCCAGATGTAGAATTTGCATTTCTGGCTCTTAAATACCATTCTATTAGTCAGAGCCCAGAGTTCCAGCCTATCTAGATCCTTCTGAAATCCTTTCTCTGTCTTCTCTAATGTTAGCGACCCTTCCCAGCTTTGCATTATCTGCAAATTTGATTAGCTTAATTTGAAACAACACTTGGGCCAAGACAGAGCCTTGTGGTACCCCACTTGAAAAAATGTCCAATTGGATGTGCAACCATTTATTGCCACTCTTTGAATACATTCACTGAGCCAGTTAAGAATCCTCCTAATCATAGCCTTGTCAATCTTGTACTTGGTCATTTTTTTCAATAAGCATAGTATAACATACTATATCAAATGCTTTGCTGAAGTTGAGATTTTGTATATCTACCGCATACAAGATCAGATGATGATACAATTGCGTTCTTTGAGAATACAGATGCAACATAGAAATTTAAAAGTTCGACATTCTCAACATCCTTTTTTGATCACTTTACCCTTTTCATCCTGTAAAAACCCTACTGCATCTTTGACTTTTCTTTTGTTTTTGACTGTAGTGCTGGCGTCCCTGCACCGCTCGACTTCCTCTCTGCAGAGACGCCAACTCACCACTGTGGCTTCCTGCTCCCGGGGCCTGTGCATGCTGCACAGGTTTCCTGGGAGTGCACCTAGGGCACGCATGTGTGCGCACCGCTGCCCATCTCTTAAAGGGCGTGTGCCATTTACTTGAAATGCCTCTCAGCCGATCGCTGAGAGGCACTGGATATTTAAGGCACTATCCCACTTGAGGAGGTGCCTCATCAACATGGTTAGTTAGTGGCTTGTGCCCTAACCAGCTAGTTGTCAAGTCCCTCTCTCCACTGTACATCCCCGTGTAAGTGTACAGTGTCCTATTCCTGTTCCCTGGCCCCATCGGTACCCCGGTGCCTGCCCCTCCTTGTCTTGCTATCTGTCTCAGCTGTCCTGGTGGTCCCCGCTGCACTAGTGACTACTCCTGTCTTGGCTGCACGTGTGTCCGTTTTGCCCTGGTGGTCAGCTGCCTCAGTCCCGGTCACTGCCCTGGGAGTGGTACCTGGCATCTGCTTCATGGTTGGCACTTAGTCAAGCCCCTTCCACTAAAGCATAAGCAAGGGTCCCCTCTGTGTTCCAGTAGGTCCACTTCTGCTCGCTGCCTTACCATCCTTACCATCCTTAGTGGCAAGTGTTACATTAACAAACCCCCAAAAATCATTTTTGATGCTTTTGGTCACCCATTCAAGCCCCATTTCATTGCCGGCCTTTTGCTCTTTTAACGCTTGCTCTGTAGTCCCTGCAGAAAGCATTATATTCTTCCATAGATATGCCCCCCTTTTTCCATTTGATATGCATTTCTTTTTTCTCTTTTAGCAAATGATTAAGTTCTGTGTTCATCCATCCTGGTCTCTTTACTTGCTTCCAATTATTCCTATTTTTTAGGGATTGTAACTGATTGTGCAGTGAGAGTTTCACTTAGCAAAATCTACCATCCTTCTTGGACATTTCTGTGCTTTAGAGCATTGAGCCATCGGCCTTTTCATACCCTCTTTCTGAGTCCATTAAAATCTAACTTTATGATGTCCAACCTCAAAATTTGACTGCTTGCAAGTCTTCCTCTTCTTGTAATCAAAAATTCGAGGATAGCATGATTGCTGCCTCTTAAATTCCCAGCCACCACAATTTTCTCCTGTTGGTAAGAATTAGATCCAAGATGGCAGCTCCTCTTGATTAGTGATGGGCAGACCCCGACTGTAAAAGTCTGGATATGCTCAGTTTCAAATGTACCTGAGTGCCGGGCTCGACCCCCGACAGCTCCAGAAATTGCTGCTAATGATCCATATCCGACACCTGAGAAATATAAAAAAGTAAAAATAAAGAAAAATATAAAGCAAGCGTGCTATACTTACTGAGCCTCCAGCGTAGCTGTAACTGCTCCATGTAACCTCTCATTCTTCTGGGACTGCTCATTAGGCTTTAGGCATATTCACTGCTTTGCCCACCCATCAGCGTCTATGACTGGTTGCAGTGAGATGCTCCCCCACGTTGAGTGACAGCGTGTTTGATGCTGTCTCCGAGTCTATATCGTACAGTAAAAATAAATAAATAAATAAATAAATAAAAAAAATTGGCATAGGGTCCCCTATATTATGATACCCAGCATAGATAAAGCCCACAGATACAGGCTGCAGCCCTCAGCCATGCGCTGATCTTGGCTGTATATCAAACTAAAGCGGGCTTTACACGCTACGATATATCTAACGAGAGGTCGGCAGGGTGACGTCGTAAGTGACGCACATCCGGCCTCGTTAGTGATACCGTAGCGTGCGACAGCTATGAACGAGCAGAAATACTCACCCTCTCGTTCATCCCTGACATGTCGCTCATCTTCTAAAAATCGAACATCCTGTTGTTCATCGTACCCGGGGCAGCACAAATCACTCCGTGTGACACCCCGGGAACGATGAACACAGCTTACCTGCGGCCGCCGGCAATGCTGAAGGAAGGAGGTGGGTGGGATGTTTACGGCCTGCTCATCTCCGCCCCTCCGCTTCAATTGGCCAGCCTCTGTGTGACGTCGCTGTAACGCCGAACGTCCCTCCCCCTTCAGGAAGTGGATGTTCGCCGCTCACAGCGAGGTCGTTTGGAAGGTAAGTACGTGTGATGGGGGTTACAGCATTGTGCGACACGGGCAACAAATTGCCCATGCTGCACAAACGATGGGGGCGGGTGCGACTGCACATGCGACCGCACGATTAATTGTAACATGTAAAGCAGGCTTTAGAGAAATCACATGCGGTTTTTTTTAAATTTAAATAAATAATTAAAAAAACGACATGTGGTACCCCCAAATTTTGATACCTAGCCATGATAAAGCCAACAGCTGGGGGTTGGTATTTTTAGGCTAGGGAGACCTATGGTTATTGGGAGCCCCCCAGCCTAAAAATAGTAGCCTGCAGCCGCCCAGAATTGTTGCATCCATTTTGTGGAGACAATCCCAGCACTTCACCCGCCTCTTCTCGATTGCCCTGTTGCGGTGGCAATAGGGGTAATAAGGGGTTAATGGCAGTCCACAGCTGCCACTAAGCCCTAGATTAGTAATGGGATGCGTCTATAAGACCCTCTCATTACTAATCTGTAAGTGAAAAGAAATAAACACAAACAAAAAAACACCCTCTTTCTACACTTTTTTAACCCCCAAAACACCCATGCAGGTCCGACGTAATCCACATGAGATCCCATGACAATTCAGCTCTGTAACATCTGAAATTATAGCGCGCAATCATTGAACATGTCCACACGCTGTAACTGCAGACAGAGACTGAGCCATGATTAGTGGTGATATCACTTAGATAAGTTGCGGTCACAGCTGGGAGGTTCCCACGGTCCTCCACCTGTGACCACTGCTAACCTGACCTCAGGTGGGGTTGATGAGTTTAATAATGCACCCTGAGCATGGGTTACCTGTAGTCACAGGTAGAGGACTGAAGGAACCTCCCTATTTTTTCCAGAAATAGCAACACATTTCTGAAAGGGCTGTATATGGTATTGCAATTCAGCGCTATTCTGATAAATGGGGATTTGCAGACCTTTTCTTAGTCTTAAGGCCGCTTTACACGCTGCGATCTGGCTAGCGAGATCGCTAGCGTGCGTACCCGCCCCCATCGTTTGTGCGTCACGGACACATCGCTACCCGTGGCGCACAAAATTGCTCGGACCCGTCACACTACTTACCTGCATAGCAACGTCGCTGTGACCGGCGAACCGCCTCCTTTGAAAGGGGGCGGTTCGTTCAGCATCACAGCGACGTCACTAAGCGGCCACCCAATCGAAGCGGAGGGGCGGAGATGAGCAGGACGAACATCCCGCCCACCTCCTTCCTTCCTCATTGCCGGCGGCCGCAGGTAAGGTGAGGTTCCTCGTTCCTGCGGTGTCACACATAGTGATGTGTGCTGCCGCAGGATTGACGAACATCATCGTACCTGCAGCTGCAACGATATTTAGGAATAGGGGAGCATGTCAACGATAAACTATTTTGCACAATTTTGCGACATTTTTTGATCGCACGTAGGTGTCACATGCAACGACATCACTATCGAGGCTGGATGTGCGTCACGAATTCCGTGACTCCAACGACATCGCTTTAGCGATGTCGCTGCGTGTAAAGCGGCCTTTAGACAATGCTTTTAATATTAAACAGTGCTGAGGTGTAGCTTTTGGCTTTACAGATAATGGGACTCTTGTCTAAGGCTACTTTCACACATCCGGTTTTTGCTCTGCGGCACAATACGGCGTTCTGCAGAAAAATCGCAACCGGTTTTTTTTACGCCGTTTGCGTTTTTTTTTTGCATAGACTTACATTAGTGCCGTATTGTGCCGCATGGGCTTGCGTTCGGTCCGGTTTTTGCCGCATGCAGCAGATTTAGCCGATGCCGCGGCCGGATGGAACGTTCCCTTGCTCCGGCAAAAAAAACGCATCGTGCAGCATCCGGCCGCTGCGGCACATTTTTCAATGCATGCCTATGGACGCCGGATGCGGCGCGATGCGGAAACAAACGCATCCGGCCGCCGCATGCGGTTTCTTCCACTGCGCATGCTCAGTAGCGTGCCGCAACCTGAAAAAAACGGACGGGCCGCATGTAAAAACTTATGCAAAGGATGCGGTGTTTTCGCCGCATCCGTTGCATAGGTTTCACAGCCGGATTGAGCCGCAGTGCTCCAACCGGATGTTTGAAAGTAGCCTAATAGGTCACTTTGCTGTAAAGTGGCAACACCGTTACAAATAGCAAATGTACATTTTTAAATAGTGAAACAGATATTTCTTTTCTTATAAGGCTCATTTCCTAATAAACACGCCAAAATAAAAATAAACAAAAAATAATTTAATGAAAGTATTGTATGGCAATATATTTATAAGAAAATGAAATCATCTTATTGTAACAATAGTAAGAGCTCTTAAGGTAGAAACTAGGGCATGCTTTGCATTCTGAACACACCTCAACATATTGCAAGCTTATGTAACTTAGCAACAAATGGAATTCTGGAGCTTGAACATTGCGGGGTTAAATTCATGCATAGAATTGTTTTCATATAAAGGTTTACAAATTACATTCAAGCTTGTTGTCCTCTGTACGGCTTTCAAGCCTGCTGTTCTGTAGCTGTAGATCCGCACAAATATCTTCTGAGAGCAGTATGTCAGTAAGCGCACCTACCATTACTGTGCACATGAAAGTGCTGGGAAAAAAACTATACAGCATATGTGTAACTTAGAGATTCAGATCAGTATGTGGATGTAAATGGTCACATTCCAACCTGTGTTCATAGAAAGTGTGGAATGTACAATCATACATGAAAGCATTATGGAACAAAGGAATGGGCCGGTGTATGACATCGGTGTCCTACAGCTCAAGACACACTGTACCATCATATCTTTTATAAAGTACCCAAGAATGGATGAGAATAAAACACGTGATCCATACGAAGTGACCCGATATCATTAAATAAATTGTGGAAAGAAATTTAATAGAGCTTAGCATTATTTGTGTTCTTAAATCTAATAGAGAGCTGATCGGCCCAACTTTCTGATGTGACCCACTTCATGAAGAACCAAGTCTTGGCTGCTTCAGAATAACGTGGTGGTGCCGTATAGCTAAAAGAAGTGCACAATAATCCAAATCCAAATATGAAGTTATAGCATTCGCCAGATAGTAATTTTTAATATATTAGTTGTTTATATATATACACAAAAACAAACCTAGAGTAGAGGTGAAGTGTGGATATAAGACATTTACCAATTATTTCCTAAGGTGAGAATCACCCTACCTAACAATGGTGGTTACCACTCTAATTAGCAATGAGGTGCCCCCATTCCCCAACCCCAGAGCTGTCCCTGATATCTGAGCCTGAACTACCTAGTCTATTACACATTAAAGCAACAGGAGTAATCTAGTACACCAGGTGTGGGCCTAAAGTAATTGATGTCATAGAACTAAGATTATAAAAGATAAAAAAGGATCAATGATAATGTATATATATATTACTTATCTTGTATCTTCCTATTAGAAAAACAATCATTAGTAGGACGCCGTAGGGGTGATACAGTAATCAGGACAAATTGTATACTTTCTCCATAGCTCAATGCATTTCCCCCCACTTCATGAATTGGGGTTCATCAGGAGAATGGAGTGGGCACAGTGAGCCTAGGAGGTATATCAGATGGCCAATGAAAGTGACATCCGAGTACAGTCTGATTTCCTCGGACTGTAAGAATGGATAAGGTGTGCATGTACAAGAAAAACTGATGACACGCGAACCAAGTTCTGATGAAAGTTTGATCCAAAAAATGTGTCCGTGTTTCTCACGGACGTCTGAATAAAGCATTAGGAAAATAAACTTAAAGCCCCAGAGAAAGAATGCTTTTGTCTACAAGACTTAGAGGTGGTTCACCCCTTTTCATTAATGGCCACATCAATATTATGTTGAGAAGCTAGGTTTCTCTCAAATTCCTTGTGTTGCCAATAGTGCCTCTGAGCTGCGATATTACGGTCCGCTCACCCCCTTCGCATGACCTCTGGGCTCTGTGACCTCTTATGTCCAATGATGTCATAATCAACTTCCTGTTGACCTGACATCACCGCGGCCAGCCCCAGTCTCCGTGAGTCACTGGGCTGTGGGCGGCATTTCACCACTCATCACAGCCCAGCATCACTCCTGCTTGTGGCTCTCTGCCGAGAAAGAGAGAACAAGGAGATGCTGGGCTGTGACACTGGGCTGTGACGAGTGGTGAAACACCGCCCACAGCCCAGTTACTCAGGAAGACTGCGGCCTACCTCAGTTGACAAGACATCACTGGACATCAGAGGTCACGAAGCCTGGGGGTCACGCGAAGGGGGTGAGCGGACCGCAATAGTGGCGCTCACAGTCACTATGGGCAATACAAGGAATTTGAGAGAAACCTTGTTTCTCAACATAATATCGATGTGGCCAATAATGAATATGGGTAAACTACCCCTTTAAAAGTAACCTGTCAGGTCCCTTATGCCTTTCAATCCAGCAGCATTTACATGTGTATGCCAAAAATTCCCTGCCTAACCAGCCCTTTATAATGCTATTCACTAAAATCAATGTTTCAAAAAAGCATTTATAAAGTGTGCTGTTCCTATGCTAATTAGGCCTTTGACTACTTGAAAAGGCATTGTTTCCTAGGACTAATTGGCCCTCTTTCCATGTTATCACACCCCTACCAGCGTCATTGAAGCTCCAGGAAGTCTTATACATGATTGTGCACAGCTCATTTCGGCAGCATCAGTGCACCTCCAAATCCAGGTGTATGCATCTCGGCTTCAGGGAGGCGCACTGCAGAGGCGCACTGCACATGATCGGAAGTGCAGAAGCTGTTTTTTCTGATCATGCGCAGTGCGCCTCTCTGAAGCTGGTAAGTGTACACATACAGTTAGGTCCAGAAATATTTGGACAGTGACACAATTTTCGCGAGTTGGGCTCTGCATGCCACCACATTGGATTTGAAATGAAACCTCTACAACAGAATTCAAGTGCAGATTGTAACGTTTAATTTGAAGGTTTGATCAAAAATATCTGATAGAAATTGTAGGAATTGTACACATTTCTTTACAAACACTCCACATTTTAGGAGGTCAAAAGTAATTGGACAAATAAACTAAACCCAAACAAAATATTTTTATGTTCAATATTTTGTTGCGAATCCTTTGGAGGCAATCACTGCCTTAAGTCTGGAACCCATGGACATCACCAAACGCTGGGTTTCCTCCTTCTTAATGCTTTGCCAGGCCTTTACAGCCGCAGCCTTCAGGTCTTGCTTGTTTGTGGGTCTTTCCGTCTTAAATCTGGATTTGAGCAAGTGAAATGCATGCTCAATTGGGTTAAGATCTGGTGATTGACTTGGCCATTGCAGAATGTTCCACTTTTTTGCACTCATGAACTCCTGGGTAGCTTTGGCTGTATGCTTGGGGTCATTGTCCATCTGTACTATGAAGCGCCGTCTGATCAACTTTGCGGCATTTGGCTGAATCTGGCTGAAAGTATATCCCGGTACACTTCAGAATTCATCCGGCTACTCTTGTCTGCTGTTATGTCATCAATAAACACAAGTGACCCAGTGCCATTGAAACCCATGCATGCCCATGCCATCACGTTGCCTCCACCATGTTTTACAGAGGATGTGGTGTGCCTTGGATCATGTGCCGTTCCCTTTCTTCTCCAAACTTTTTTCTTCCCATCATTCTGGTACAGGTTGATCTTTGTCTCATCTGTCCATAGAATACTTTTCCAGAACTGAGCTGGCTTCTTGAGGTGTTTTTCAGCAAATTTAACTCTGGCCTGTCTGTTTTTGGAATTGATGAATGGTTTGCATCTAGATGTGAACCCTTTGTATTTACTTTCATGGAGTCTTCTCTTTACTGTTGACTTAGAGACAGATACACCTACTTCACTGAGAGTGTTCTGGACTTCAGTTGATGTTGTGAACGGGTTCTTCTTCACCAAAGAAAGTATGCGGCGATCATCCACCACTGTTGTCATCCGTGGACGCCAAGGCCTTTTTGAGTTCCCAAGCTCACCAGTCAATTCCTTTTTTCTCAGAATGTACCCGGCTGTTGATTTTGCTACTCCAAGCATGTCTGCTATCTCTCTGATGGATTTTTTCTTTTTTTTTCAGCCTCAGGATGTTCTGCTTCACCTCAATTGAGAGTTCCTTAGACCGCATGTTGTCTGGTCACAGCAACAGCTTCCAAATGCAAAACCACACACCTGTAATCAACCCCAGACCTTTTAACTACTTCATTGATTACAGGTTAACGAGGGAGACGCCTTCAGAGTTAATTGCAGCCCTTAGAGTCCCTTGTCCAATTACTTTTGGTCCCATTAAAAAGAGGAGGCTATGCATTACAGAGCTATGATTCCTAAACCCTTTCTCCGATTTGGATGTGAAAACTCTCATATTGCAGCTGGGAGTGTGCACTTTCAGCCCATATTATATATATAATTGTATTTCTGAACATGTTTTTGTAAACAGCTAAAATAACAAAACTTGTGTCACTGTCCAAATATTTCTGGACCTAACTGTAGCTTCAAAGGACCACTGCTCATGATCGGAAATGCAGAAACTGTTCTAATCATACGCACCGTGTCTCTCTGAAAGCAGGGCGCATGCACCCAGGCTTGGAGGCGCACTGATGCTACCAAAATGAGCTGTGTGCATGCGGAATTTTGTGATGATGCTGACAGAGGTGTGATAACATGGAAAGAGGGTCGACTAGTCTGGGAAAACAACGCTCCTTCAACCCATCAAAGGCCTTATTAACATAGGAACAGCACACTTTATAATTTTTTTTTTTTTTTTAAAATTTGATTTTTGTAAATGGCATTATTCAGGGGTGGTTACGGAGGGAATTTTGGCATATACATGTGAATGTTGCTAGGTAGGAGGACATAGGGGACCTGACAGCGTCCCTTTAACTAAGATCTCGTTCAGAACATCATAAATCACATATGAGTTCTACCGGTGTTTTTCATGGATATTGGATTCATTATAATCTATTGTGCTGGTCACATATATGTTTTTTTCTGCGCACCGTGTGTGTGCAAAAATAATCAGAGACGTGTTCGTTTTTTATGTGAGCCACGGATCAAAGTTAGCCACACAAGTCTATGCGTGTGCTCGCCATTCTTAAAATTGGAATGGGTGGTAGAAGCTTTGTAGAGTATTTTAGATTTTTTTTCCTAGTAGAAAATCATAATTTACAGTACTGATGGTTTAAACGGAAACACTGACCAAATACTGATGAAAATCTGATCTGAAATACTGATGAAAATTGGACCATTTTTTTGTGTATTAGAAAAATCACTGACATCTGAATGAAAAAGTACACAGATGGCAGTTATAATCAGCACTTATTCTGTAACAAGATATTCCGTATACGCACCACCCCCCGTTGGTGATCTCATATAGTAAATGAATTTTCATTAAAGAGATCTGTCCGGTGATGATTAAATGAGAGTAAATAATTGAAATAGAGGACACAACAGGAGGGGCCATATGACCTCTAACGGCCAGCTATATAATTTAATCCGACACTGCATCCCATAAATTAATCTTCAGATAATGGCACAATGAAGGAACAAATGATTATTTCATACACTTTTGTCTTTATTCCCGGCAGAGATTTATGATAAGTGTATATTTGCTGGCTGACTTTACTAAGATATACCCTTTGAAAATAATTATTTTTTTTTCCTCTAGGACTGTCTTGTTCAGCCTGACCTCGGTGGTTGTTCTTGTCATTACCACTGACTGGATAAGCTGGGACAAGCTGAATCGTGGATTTTTGCCCAGTGATGAGGTCTCAAGAGCTTTTTTGGCTTCATTTATCTTGGTGTTTGACCTTCTTATTGTTATGCAGGTATGTTGTACGTTTTTATGGTTTTGTGAAATAACCATAGATTTTGACTGTATCCACAAGCAAAGCACATAATACTCTTCAGCAGATAGTATTAAGTCTTCCATTTAAAATGTAACCCTTAATAAGGAGCCATACATGTATCGCTCAGAGCAAAGTTTGTGTATATTCAATTACAGGGTTTTTCTAAGAAAAAATGAAAAATAATTTGTTTTTAAAAATCACTGTTTCTTTTTTTATAATTGTGTTGTGAATTAATGAAATGCCCTACTACTTAATCCTCCAAACTATGTAATGAATACTGTATTTTTTGGATTATAAGACGCAGTTTTCCTCCAAAACATTTGGGAGGATAATAAGGGGTGCATCTTATAATGTGAATATAGCTTACCAGGAAGTATAGAATGGGCGCTCTGCTGGCTGTGGGGGCTGTGCTGGCTGCGGGTGCTGTGCTGACTTTGGGCGCTGTGCTGGCTGCAAGGGCTGTGCTGGCTGCAAGGGCTGTGCTGGCTGTGTGGAGTAGGGCGATGCTGCAGCAGTGTAATGGTTGTCCCAGAGACTCTGTCAGTGCTGCGGGCTTCAAATAATGGTGCCCGGAGTCAGCACATGCACAGATGGAGCTCTCGGCTCAAGATCTCATCTGCACACGTGCCACCACCGGCCCATTGATTTCCCATCAGCGGACTTAAGGAAAATGGCGCCTGGAGGTGGCGCGTGCGCAGATAAGATCTCGGTTTGTCATTGAGCTGATAGCTCAATCTGTGCACGCGTCTCCAGGTGCCAATTTTTTAAAGCCCGCACCGCCAACAGAGCGTCTGGGACACCCGATGCACCGCCTCCACCACTCCCCTTGTCTCTAGTGTCTCTGTATTGTTAGTGTTTTGCTCCTGGTGGTGAAAATCTTTTTTTTTCGTGCATACTACAAATTACAACATATTCTCACATTCCATAATACTGTAGCTCATTTTGATGCACATAATAGTGCACATTTGGGAAAATAAGGTAAAATACGGTCTAACTCAATACAGCTACACCTGACCTGCCCGATGCTTGTACAGACTAGAGAGCCCAGCTGTGCCGTCCCTAAGGACCCCTGTGCAGACTAAAACAAACCTTGCTTTCTGATCAGCCATTGAGTGTATCACAAAACTCCTTAAGAATCCAGGGAAAGGTGCAGCGTAAAAAGCATGTTAAACTGAATAGGTAACAATCTGCCAGAGAATAGTGTGTCGCCCAGGGTTATGGGGTACTCGGTCTTGGGCGGTGTATAACTGGGAAATGTCACTTTGGTGGCCGTTGCCCGGTCCTGTGCCCTGGGTGCTTTTTAAAAGGGGGGAATATTTACAGGAGGTTTGAATAATGTTCACACGTGACGCCACTTGCGGGTTGCAGCTATGTGGATGAAGCCGCCGCTGCACAATTTTCACTACTGGGGCTGGTGTTAATGGCAGCCTTGATGTTAGACCCTCCGCAAGCAGGGCCAGGGTCCAGAGGATAGGCAATGCAGGTGGGAGATGAAAGAAAATAGGCCACAACGGGAGTTTCAGTGAAACTGTTTGTTTCTTTTTACTCACTGCAAGCTGGTAACTGGTCACCCGAGGCCGGCTGGTCTTAACCACAGGTCCCCTTAGTCCCAGTGCCAGGTTAAGTGAACTGGTGGCTTCTTCCCTTGCACCTGTCTTTTGGTTGGAGAATCCCCGTGGCGTGGTCTTCTTCAGCAGTCTGTATGACTGTAGCATGAACCCTATGGGGTTGCAGTCTCTGGTCCTGTCCCCGGTTCTCCCTTTGCTACTGAGTCCTGAACTTCAAGGTCAGTGAGGTCCTTGATGGTCCCCTCACTGTGCAGATTTTATCAGGTCTGCCTTGAGCTTTTGCCTGACCTAGGATTCTGTACCCCATTAGTACGTAGTTCCAGGAGTACTCCACTGGCAGCTAACCACCTGGGCCCCCAGGTCACTGTTCACTCCAGTCAGTCTGTTTGCTCACTTGCACAGTCTCCTTTCAACTACTGTCTCTCACACTGTCTGACTGTCCACTGTCTGCGCCTGCCACCTGGTTGTCTAGTGGACTGGAGTGGCTCCACCTCTAGGCAGCCATCCATTGGTCCAACCCTAGCCTTGTACCATTCTATGGGGGAATGTTGGGGAAAAACAGGGATTATCTGGTGTGTTTGTGTGTTACCGGCACTGGTCTTCTGGGTCCCTAGGGGGTAGGCCCTGCATCTTGGTTGGGATGCAGTACAATGTAGCTCCCTGATGGCTTCAGGGGTGCTACACTAGCACTTTCTGAAAGGCTGTGATTCAAAGTAGGGTCCACTTCAGAATATAAGCAGCTGGAAAGAAAATCCAGTGGAGGCTTTAAATAGTTACACCCACTAAGTGATAGGGTATGGAAAACACCTGCTGGCAGAAAAGGAATCAGCACATACAAATATAATCAGAAATTGAACAGTGACCAAACCTGACTGTGGCTCAGTAGAGAGGAAAACAGATCACACCAGGGAGGATTGCTAGATCAAATCCCTAGGCATGACACAGTGAAAGGTCACTGGTTCGAATTGAGGAGCAGCCATAAAAACAATTTTCCAATTTTCCAAGAAAAGAGAAACATCATCATCCAGCTCATCAATAGCAGTCTCTTGGGTCACAAAAATTGCCAAATTGCATTATATGAGTTCCATGACAGTTGGAAGAATACAAAATGATGTCCGTCCATCCATTCAAAAGGAAAGAGGTGTAAGTCAAGGCAAAAGATCGGAGTCAACAAGGTTGCTCATCACAAGGTCTATCAGTTCTGGTGCGATAATCATGGCAGTGGAGGTGGCTTGTATGCTTCATAATAGTTAGATCACAGACATTCATGCAAGCACACACATTACACAAGTCTGGAATGGTGGCCTGAAAAAAAGATGACGAAGCCTCAACTTCAATATTTTCATAAGACATGCTAGCTCAAGTTTCCAACAAAGTATGAAAAGCGGACTTTAGAAGAGTGGAAGCGGGTGATTTGGGGCATTGGGATGAAAGTCAATAGACTACTCTTTGATTGGTGCAAATGGGTCTGAAAGAAACAATGAAAAAGGGGTTAACTGATTGAGAAATTGAAGGCACTGTCAAGTATTGATCTAGGGAGCCTGATGATATGGGGTTGTTTCACAGCTAAAGGCGTTTGATACTTGACCAGGATCGATTGTGAGCTTAATGTGAGTATCGTACACTTGAGTACTATGGGTATGAAAAAGACGACAACTTGGAGCATACGTCAAGATTGGCAAGGAAATGGTTCAATGACAATGAAGAGGTGCTGGTTGGCCCCCACTATCCACAGATCTCAACCCAATCAAATACTTATGGCTAGAGTTGAAGAAAAAACTGTATACATATCCAAGTGAGTAGACCACTATGTACCAACATTGGGAGCCTATAGAAGAGATCTGGCATCAGATTTCTGTCAAGACATGCTTAAATTATGAGAGCATGCCCAGAAGCATTCAGGCAGTGTTGAAAGCCAAAAGTGGATTTACAAAATATTAACAAAATAATACAAATTTAAATTTTAAGGAACAAAACCATAACAATGCAGTGACATGACAATAATTGTCGGCATAACTAATCATATGCTAAATAGTTGCACGTCAAATTTATGTATGAGATAGCCAAAATAATTGTCTAGAAAATGAAGGTCATCTTACTTTTGAAGCTGTAGTGGATGGTGAGATATGCTGCCTCAAAAACAAAAGTTTAAAACATTCTTACCTTTTTGCTCATTAAGGTATACAGTATGATGGCCCCCACAGCTCCCTTTATACATTATCATGCCTTCTCATTTCTTCTATTCTTAATATGATGGTTCTCTCAACTCCACTATATACAATATGAGGGTCCCCATAGGTCACCTGTATACATTATTAAGACCCAAAAGCTCGTTATTAGTGATGGGTGAGCCTGAACTGTAAAGTTCGGGGTCTGTACCGAACACATAGTATTCGTGCACACGATCCCAAACACAAGCTTTCCTAAGAAGCACGTGTTATAGTTCGGGTCCAGTTCAGGTCCAAGGGCTATAAAAAAAGCACATTATTAAAAAACATTATGAGTATACTTATAGGTCCTGCGACATGTCCTGCAGACCCGGTCAGCCGCTGTCTCCCGGCCGCTTCTGCTTCCAGGTCCAATCATTAACTTCCGGGGGTATTCACTGCATTGCTGTTACTCGGCAGTCTTCAGCTGTTTTTTGCCGTCTTCGCGGGGACATCGGGGTTCACCCGAGTCCATCTGTGCAAGAAGACAAACACAGGTCTGCTCACACAGACTTAGCTGAGAGCTATCGGAGACTTCACCTGAGTGCATAGCTGAAGCCGGTCAGCTGTGCCCCCGGGTAACCACCACTGACTACAGGACCTTCTATGATGTCATAGCCATGTGACCAGTCTGTAATCCATGAGGTAATACAACATTCACACCAGACTGATCACATGGCTATGACGTCATGGAAGGTCCTGTAGTCAGTGGTGGTTACCCGGCGGCACAGCAATGATCGGACCCGGATGC
The DNA here is from genome assembly GCF_048569485.1 of Anomaloglossus baeobatrachus. NCBI lineage: Eukaryota > Metazoa > Chordata > Amphibia > Anura > Aromobatidae > Anomaloglossus > Anomaloglossus baeobatrachus. The sequence goes on along the minus strand of NC_134356.1, from coordinate 308,608,287 downwards.
AGAAGCAGCCAGTAGACAGAGTATGGAGGATGCATTACCGGACCTGTAAGTATAATGACAATGTTTATTATTAACTATATTCTTTATTCCCCCCCACCCCCGCCCCATCACATAACTGTAAAGTCCAAGGTTGGGGTTTGGACGCAAGTTCATGTTATCTCCGTCCCCGAATACGAACTTCACAAAATGTTCGGGCGAGGCTCCCGATCCTGAACATCAGGGGGTTCACCCCTCACTATTCATTATACACAGTCTAATGGACCCTCAGCTCCCTATATTGAGAATGAGGCCTCCACAGCTCCCCTATATACTGTATGATGTTACTCGTGGTTGTCTAGGTAGTGTATGATGGCCCCCACAGATCCATATACCCAGTATTATGTCCCTTACAGCTCCTTATACATAGTATGATGATCCCCTAGACACATTTTGAGGCCCCAAAGAGTCTTATGTACAGTATGAGGACTTCACAACCCGCTATATATAACATGACAGCCCAGCAGCTTCCTATACCCAGTATAGGAACCCCACAGCTGTGTATCTATGGTATGGCGCCCCTATAGCTCTCTATACACAGAATGATTGCCCCACAGCTCCCCTATATACAATATTGCCCCTCCCTCCACAGCTCCCCTATATACAGCATAATGTTCTACAGTTCCCCTATATACAGTCTGGAGCCACCTTACCTGACCTAATTAACAGTATGGGGCAGCCACAAGTAATGAGTGATAAAATAAATGTCTAATAAAAAGAACAACTCACCTATCTGCATTCCCCCAGGGCACTGCTCCAGTCTCTGCTGCGTGTGGTCTGTAGCTTGGCATGGCAGACACGATCCATTAACATCATCTCAAATGTTGCATTCACATTCAGAGGCTCAAGCTGAATCTCAGAGGAGGGAGCCATTTCTTCTCTCCTCCACCACTGTTGTCAACAGTATTAGATGCAGATGCCATTAAAGTCCTAACTCTGTCAGATAGGGGTTTCTGATGCTGTTTGGTTCTGGGTTCCCTTAAAACTCAAGTGCCTCATAGTGACTACAAGGTCTGCTGATATAGACGCCCCTGAAGGAGAAGCCAGGACCCACTGGGGGAGGGGAGAATCGAAATTTTCTTAAGTATGTTTAAGCTCATGATTATTATTGATATATCATCTCTTATGGGAAGCATAATAGTTACTCACTATTATAGAGTGAGACTGGGGTCACTTGCAGATAAATTGTTGTCGACCCAGGATTTTGTTTTGGGGGGGAAATGGCTACAGCTCCTTTGATAGATTATAAGAAGATATGGGTCAAACTGCAAAAAGAGATGTTATCCTTCTGCTAATATGTTTCCTTAAAGTTTGTAAAGACTGTTCTCTTGAAGGTAATGTTTTACATGATTTTGATTGAAGGGAATATGTCAAAATTTTTCGATGTAACCTGAGGAAAGCATGTTGTAGGGGTTAAAACACAGAGTTCAGTGATGTGTCTCTTATCACAGTGTGTGCTGTTGTTTACTATAAAGTTTTATAACTAGTTGATTATCACTGCCAGGTCTGGAGCTAGTCCAACCACGCCCCCTCTTGTGATAAGCAGCTCACTTTTAATAGACTATGTAAATAAAGAGCTTGGTGTCGGCAGGATTAACTTTTTCAACTCTGTTTTAATATACAGCTAAAATCTGTGATTTTGTCACAACTGTTGCACTCAGTAAACTAAGTGATACATCGTTGGAATCAGAATTTATTTTTGCTACATTATGTTGCTCTCAGATGAGGTAGCAAAAACCTGGTGATAGATTTCCTTTAAATGAACGGAGTACATTTTTATTGTAGTAAAAAATAAAGATTCTTTACATTTAGCTCATAAATAAATGAAATGTAGAGAAAGCACATCTGGCTGCCACCAGAGCTTATAATTGCTGATCAGAGTGGGTGACAGGTGTCAGACCATGTTGAGCATCCTAGGCAGACAGTTATAGTAGTAGACCACATCCGTAAATTAATTTGTGATGCCCTGGACTAGCCAGATAGTCACAGATAGACCCCCGCACAACACCTGTCCCCCAATAATGTAACACCAGCCAAACCATAAAACCTAGTCACCTCCCTCAGAGCTTGATGGACACACCAGGGGGCGGAGCCAGGTGGTTGGCACGCCCACCGAGGAGTTCAGAGGGTCTGAGGCAGGAAACAAACAGTTCAGATGAGTTTGAGTGGTGAGCAGTAGAGGAGGTCAGGCCTGTAGGACAGGCCTGTGACAGTCTGACAGGTGTCGGGGTCGGAGCCCTGGTACCTTGGCTAGGAGGCAGATGGTGGCCTAGCCTGCAGGAGCCGGGAAGACGGATTGGTGGAACTGTGGTGGACCGGGACAGGGTAATGGCCCGGGGAACCGACTCGGAAACCGGAGCACACACGGGGGTAATCAGACCCTGAAACAAGGTCCAGAATCCACTGGACTGAGTTAATTGACTGATTGCGGTCTGGACTTTAGGTCCTTTCCCACCCAAGTCCCGACTGAAGACAACAGCCCACCGAGGGGGATAGAAAGCCACCGCACAGGCAGAGAGATCCCACGGGCGAATGTCTGCGGGCAAACGGGCTCTCCCGACATACATATAGCCGTGGAGTGGACTCCCGTCGCTGAAGCACAGGCAGTCTACACATACACTACACGGTGCAAGGGAAAGGCAAAGACCACCGAACCGGGAGGGGGACCAGACGCAGCTGGCTGCGGGCACCGACCGCCATCAACTTTGTTTACCAGAGACTTGTGTGTCAATAACAGTGAGTACAACAGTGCCATCCGGCCGCGCACCACCCTGCACCGCCCAGCAGCTCTCCCCAAAGGGTCCCGGGGCCATCATCCCTGCGCACAGAGGGGTTAACATCTTGCTGTATAACCATCTCCCCCGGGTGTCCTGCAACTGCAGCGGTGGTGTGTACCTTCACCACATCCCGTGGGTGGCGTCACGAACTTAAACATGGCTCCGGCCGTACACCTACCTACCACCCCCCTAAGTAGCGCCAGCACCCTTTCAGAGCGAAGTGACCCCGGGTCCGGAGGCGCTCGAGCCACCCACTAACTAGCCCGGATCCGATCGGCTCGGCTGCAGCCGAGCGCGGGGCGGTACAAATTCCTTGAGGGTTCTAGTTTGGGGTTTTTTTAGCTGTTTTAGCACCTCAGCAGCTCTACAAATGCGACATTACATCTGCAATCTATTCCAGCCAAAAGTGTACTCCAAAACTCAAATAGCACATCTTCTCTTCTTAGCCCTGCCGTGTGTCAAAACAAAAGTTTGTGACCACTTGTGAAGTATTTTCATGTGTGAGAGAAATTGCATAACAAATTGTGAGGTCCATTTTTCCTGTTACCTTTGTGAAAAGGAAGACTTTGTGACTAATACAATATGTTTATGCCTCAAGAGCTCTGGAAATAAAAAATGGTGTCGTTAACCTATTCTGGACGAAATTGCGCTCCAAGAGTGAAATAGTGCTCCTACCCTTCAGACCTCTATCAGCTCTATTATGGCCAAACAGAAGGGTTTTTTTTTACTATATATTGCATATCCCTGTGTTTGAGAAAAATTTGTGTAAATATTGTAGCCTCCATATTCTATACCACTTATGAAAAGAAAAACCTTTAGGGGTAAAACAACATTTTAATGGAAAAAAAACATTTTTTTTTCACAGACCAATCTAAGAAAACTTTTGAAGCATCAGTGGATTTAAAATGCTCGCCTTACTACTGGATTATTTCTTTTATTTATTAATTGGTCACTAACAGGGACCTAATAATAATGTATAGGATACCACCCAATAACATTGAGTAACAGCGAAATAATAGTGGTACTAAACCAAATTGTTAAAAAGTTATAATTTATTTATTCATAACAACAATATAAAATAAGTTAAAATTAGCAAGAAGTCCATGTGGGTTAGCTATACCACAATAATTTCAATATAATAGTATATAAACACACAAGCCAATAAAATTTTACAATAAGTAATCACAGTAAGATAGGAGGATATCAGGAGATATTAACTAATCTTCCATGAACTATTCAATAAGTCCAAAATTATATTATTATCAATATCCTCCAATTCAATAATAAGTTGTAAACTGTACTAACCCGTAAGATGTAGTGGTAGAAGCCTCCCAGGTCATCCCAACGCACGTTTCACCTCTTCATCAGGGAACGTACTTTTGGGGGTAAAACAACATTTTAGTGGAAAAAAATATTTTTTTTTTCGCAGACCAATCTAAAAAAACTATTGAAACATCAGTGGATTTAAAATGCTCGCCTTACTACTGGATTATTTCTTTGAAGGGTTTGGTTATTTAAGATGAATCACTTATTAGTGGTTTCTGCTGACTTCACACCTCAAGACCTCTGCAATTGCGGCAAGATGTAAACCATTCATTTCATCCAAAAATGCACTCCAAAAATTAAAGAATGATCCTTTTCATCTCAGCTGTGTCATGTAGCCAAACAGTAGTTTTTGGCGACATGTGGAATTTTGCTGCATTTGGGAGAAATGTGAAAATTTGACCTCACCTGGCCAAATCAGATCTCCTGCTTTTCACTGATGAAGGGTAAACACCCCAAACATGTGTCTGCAAAAAACTAAATACGACCATAAAAAATAAGTTTTGTCTGTGTGTTTTTGCTGATAAAACTTTAATTCTTCTGGCATCTTATCAAAGTAAAAGGATGTTTGAAAAATGATGATAATGTAAAGTAGACATAATGTTATACAAAATGTTATTTATTAATTTTTGGGTTGTTTGGCTATGATCATAAAATGATAAAAAAGTATATTTTTTCAAAATATTGGTCATATGTCAGATATTTCCAGAATTAATCATTTATTGTTTCATAAATAAATGCAAAACTGATTGAACTACATTTACCACTAATCTAAACTACAATTTCTCATAAAAAAAAAAAGAATTACTAGGATATGTAAAAATATTCCAAAGTTATTACCACATAAAGTGACACAAAGCCCAAAATTGACTGCAAGGGGTTAAAGCCGGATTGAGTAAAATACAAACATGTGAACAAACCATACAAAATGTTCCAGTAGCCGCCTACACCCAAAGCAGTCATCAAATAGACAATATAGCTGGAATGAAGAACATTTAGAACCAGTCACCCACTCGACATACTGTAGCATGTACAATGCCACCATCCTGACTTATGGAAATAATTATATTTTGTTTATATTTCATGAATGTATTTTGTTGCTAAAAGTTACTTAAAGTGCAAATGGCAAATTAATTTATAGTGCAAAATTATCCCTAATTTTTTTAAATTTTATTTGATGTAATTAGAGGAATTTTTGCACAGTTATTAGCTCCTGAATGGGCACACATATAATAAATACAACGTCTGGTGATCTCAATATTCATTAGGGCCAGGACATTGCACACAGTTAAGTTTAATGAACCTGTCCTTTCATGGATAATTATAGGAACTTTCCTCCTTTCTGTAGAATACTGAAAGAATACTGAAATGCGGGTAAGATCATTCTAATGTTCCTATGTAAGGAATGAGACTCTACATTTGTATTGGGAAAGAAAAAGCTTAATCTAATATAGAAAACTGAGTGTGTATATATGTATGTATATATGTATATGTGTGTGTATGTCTGCTAAAGGAATCCGCACCGTCGCATTTACAATCATGACATTTTGCACAGGCACCTAAGGGAATTCTGAATGTAACCTTTTTAAATCAGATCATTGTTATTAACATTTTAGTTTAACAAGAGAAAAACTATGCATACATGCAAGTATGCAAACCAATCCTCCTCCCATCCCCCCACCCACCCCCAAACAAAGTCCCTTATTCGACTTAGCATACAATATATTCATCTGTTCAATTACATTCAAAAACGTTGTTCGGCATAGATCAGCAATCAATCAGCCACTAATAAAGTAACTGACTGAAACACCTGCGACCCGACCTGATACTTTGACCCATTCCCAGGCAACCAAGCTAAATCCGATTCGCTATCAGGGCTCTAGCCCAAGTCAACATCACTGGAGCCAAATTTTGAGTGTCAAGCCACAGGGCCCACAGATCCTCAAATTTATTACCCGCCCTTCTCCTGATAGACAGACATATTTCTCGAGCCTGAGGGTATGATTTACCTTTTCAACTAGCTCTTGAGTATCAGGGACCTTACTATTTTTCCAGTACAATGCTATGACCTTCCGTGCCTGATATAGTATACGTGCGATAGCAATCTTATGGCTCTCCTGGATAGGGAGTTCCGCACTGTATCCAAGAACACATGTAAGAGTCCGCGATCGATACGACAATCATACACAGAGTCAATAAGGTCAAGCACTCCCATCCAGTATCTTCTCAAACGTGGACAGTTCCTCATAAAATGAATCAAATCAGCGTCTGGTACTCCACATTTCCAGCAGCTCGAGTCAAGGCTAGTGCCTATTTTGAATAAAAGTGCCGGAGTCCTTTATATCCTATGTACTAAAAATAGTTGTGACAACCGCTGTGATTCACTTACAGACAATAGTGGGATATTTTGCAGTACCTCTTCCCACGCCTCTTCAGAAATAGTCCCTAGGTCTCTCTGCCACTTATCCCTAAGACAGCAGGTCACCACCTTGAATTTGGCATCTTGGAAATAAATGTATTACCAGGAGATTGCACCCTTAAGGCTGCTTTACACGGTACGACCGATTTCACAATCGATCGTGCCCGCCCCCGTCCTTTTTGCGTCATGGGCAAATCGCTGCCCGTGTCGCACAAAGTTAGTAACCCCCGTCACACATACTTACCTCTCGTGCGACCTCGCTGTGGGTGGCGAACGTCCACTTCCTGGAGTGGGAGGGACGTTCGGCGTCACAGCGACGTCACACGGCCGCCGGCCAATAGAAGTGGAGGGGCGGAGATGAGCAGGACGTAAACATCCCGCCCACCTCCTTCCTTCCACATAGAGCCGGCGGCGGCCGCGGGAGGCAGGTGAGCTGCTCATCGTTCCCGTGGTGTCACACGGAGCGGCGTGTGCTACCACGGAAACGATGGTCAACTAAATTAAACGATATTATGGAAGCTAGCGAGCAGTACCCGACTCACGATTTGTGAGCGATACTGCGTCGCTAGGAGGTGTCACACAGGCCGGCATCGCCAGCGATGCCGGATGTGCGTCACAAAAACCGTGACCCCGACGATCTATCGCACGATAGATTGTCTGGTGTAAAGCAGCCTTTAGTGTCACCAGCTGCTACCGAGATATCCAATAGTGGCGTCCAGTCCACTGGTGACAAACTCAAAGATACTGACTGTACCTCACAAGCATGCCGAACTTGAAGATATTGGAAGAACCTGTTATTCAGGATATTAAATTCCCTCCTAAGCATTTCAAACGTCTTAACCCGCCCCTCTTCAAACAGTTGCTGCACCTTCTTGATCCCCTTCCACTGCCATAACTCAAACCCACATAGTTTGTGAAGTTCAGGGAGATTTGGGTTTCCCCATATAAGTGAGTATTTGGTGACTACTCCAACCTTCAGTACGTCTTTTACTTTTTCCCAGGTTCTCCCCATCTCCCTTAAGGTATAATACTTGGGGGTAGATATTCTCAGAAAGCCCCCTGAATCTAATTCCACAAGCAAGTCCCTCTTCCCCAGAGCATGACGCAGCATTGCCACTATTGACAGTGAAGTTCTCGCACCTTCTTCCTCCCAATTCTTGAGGTGCTGCAGTTGCGCTGCCAAATAATAAAGAAACGGGCCTGGAACCGCCAACCCCCCCTTCATCTTAGGCTTTTGCAGTGTTTGCAATTTTATCTGCGCAGTTCCCCTTTTCCAAATTAATTCTCTGAAAATACTATTAATTTTATGAAAGATACGTTGGGGTAGCCAGACTGGTGCATTATGCAGTAGGTACAGCGCCTGTGGTATCAGAATCATTTTTACTAAGTTAGCCCTGCCAATTACCGATAGAGGAAGCTTACACCAGGCTTTGGTTTTCTGCGGAAACCTACTCAAAAGAGGAATAATGTTTAGTTTCTCAAAGTGTCACCTTCTCACTAATCCAAACGCTCAAGAACTTAAATGAGGGAGTGAGCTTCAGCTGCCCTGCCAGACTCTCAGGGGCAGGAGGGACGGCCCTAATGTCATCACAGATGATTTATTCTAATTAATTGTTAAGCCTGACAGTGTGCTAAAACGGTCAACAATGCCCATGGCTTCCTTTAGGGAGTTCGGCCAATCATTTAGGAACAGGAGCATATCATCCGCATAGAGTGCGACTTTCTCCATTAAATTACCACGGCAAAAGCGTTTCACACCTCTTGATGCTCTCAGGCCAACAGTGAGTGGCTCGATAGCAATGGCAAACAGCAATGGGGATAACGGGCATCCCTACCTAGTCCCCCGGCCAATGCAAACCCCTCTGATAGCAGCCCATTGACCTTTACCCTGGTGCTGGGAGCTGCATACAGCAATTTTATCCCAGAGATGAATTTTTCGCCAAAGGCCATATAAGCCAGTACCATCCATAAAAAGTTCCACTGGACACTATCAAATGCTTTGGCGGCATGTAGAGAGCCCACCACTTTAAACTGATCCCCTCCCGCGGGTAGTTGCAGATTCAGATAGAGCCGTCGGATGTTAATGGCCGTAGATTTATTTAGCATAAAACAAGTTTGGTCGGGGTGTTTAAGGGAAGTTATTACCCGTGCTAGCCGGTTAGCCAAGAGCTTTGCAAGAATTTTAACGTTCACGGGGAGGAGGGATATCGGACGATAGGATTCCGGCAGACCGGGGTCTTTATCCTGTTTAGGAATTACCACAATGATGGCTTCATTCATGGAGGGTGGTTGCCTCCCATTCTCCAGTGCCTCATTAAATATTTCCAGCAACTGGGGTAACAGTACAGAACTATAGGACTTAAAGACCTCATCCGGCAAGCCATCCATGCCTGGGGACTTATTGTTAGACATTGATGACAGAGCATGTTCTAATTCCTCTAGACTAAACGGGGCGTCTAATGCCCACGCATTATCATGTGAGAGGGCTGGTATGTTTTCTTGCATCAGGAAAGCCTGTTTGTCCTCCACCACAGGGGACACTTTAGAACTATAGAGCTCCCCAAAGAATTCCTGAAACACCATCAGCACCTCCCTGTCAGATTGTGTCAGCGATCCGTCCCTCTTCTTCATTTCTTAATTTCTGCAATGAAGGATGCTCCCTGCTGGGCCCGCGACACAACTGCCAACAAATGACCCGCCCTTTCCCCTTCTTCAAAATAGTTTTGCTTTTTAAAGAATAACTTGCTGTTGTCAACATGTAATGGGCTAGCTGTTTCTGTGTGTGTTCCATCGTGACCTTATTACCGTCCGACGGAGGAGCAACGTAAATTGACTCAGCCTCTTGGGCCTCTCTCCTCAATGTGTTCCCAAACTATTTGGATGAATTTGTAATCCCATTTACCTCTTTAATAAGGGTTCCTCTGAGAAACGCCTTCATTGTGTCCCATACCATAGCCCTCGAGGACGACCCCTGGTTATGACAGAATTCCTCAAGTAGATTAGGGATCTTACTACTCTTAGAGAATATGGTAAGCCAGAACGGATTAAATCTCCAGGGGATAGGGACCACACCCCTCCCTCACCCCCAACCTTATCACTAACCGAAGTGGAGCATGATCTGAAATGCTACGGGGCAAATACTCCGCTATGCTGACTGTCCTTGCCATGTGCACATTGCCCAGGGCCAGATCAATTCTTGAGAGCGAGCCAAAGGAGGTAGAAAGACATGAGTAGACCTTCACCTCTGGGTTCCGAACGTTCCATAGATCCATCATCTCAACTTCCAATAAGAGTCTCCCATATGGCATCAATCCCCCACCCTCCCCTCGTCTGTCTCATCCTGTCCAGTTCCATATCGATTATGTTGTTAAAATCTCTGAGGATCACGTGAGGCAATAGAGACGCCTGTGCCGCAAACTGAAGAATGTCTTGAAGAACTTGTCCCGAATACGGGGGGGGGGGCAATGTAGACCACCACTTTGATGTATGTCACCCCCGCTAACTGTGTTAGGAGGCAAATATACCTTCCATCTACATCTATTTTGACAGACTGATATACAAAGGGCACTTTGCGATGCACCAACAGACTGACTCCTCTGGAGTACTTCGAATAAGTGTCATGAAAACTGTGACCAATCCACCCTGCTTTCAACAATGAGTCTCTTGGAGACACACTATTGAAGATGTGAAAGTTTTTGCATAGTCTAACACCGCCCTGCGCTTCACCCGGTCATTTAGCCCTCTCAAGTTCCAAGTTAGCTTTGTCACCTGTTCAGCCATCATGTTACATCAGACCAGATGAATACAAGTAAGATTTTCCCTCAGACCCTATCATAACATCTGGACCACTGATCTAGCCTTATGCTTTGTAGTTGGATATAGTACCCTTCCCCCCTCCCCCTCCCCCCTAACAACCCAACAACCATAACCATCAACTAATTGACAGTAGGGTCTACCAAAATACTCCTCACCAGTAGGAGTCCAGACCAAAAACTACTATCAAAACACAACTGTTCCTACCCCGTGGAGAACGTGTGCTACTCAAAGGTCACTTCTCAACCAAGGCAAGCTCCTCTTGCAGCTGTACATAAGGCTACATTTTCATCACAGTATTGTGCCCCCCCCACCCCAGCCGCCACATTAAATCATAATACTTTTATATCACAATACCATAAATATAATATAATTATAATACAGGTCTAGTTGAAGGGACTCGAATGTGATAACGGTCCACGGGCTAGCGCCAGCAAACCACAGTACACCACTGCATGAGTATCTTTTCAAGGAGAAAGGGAAATGTATCATCATCTTATCAAATATCTTTGAACAACGTGGATAACAGTCGTACGACTGGCATGTGAGTTAGTCCTAATACAGACAGAGTCACTGATTATTTTGCTGACTTTTTTGCCTACACTGAGATTTATGTGCAGATTTTTCCTTTAGATTTGCATTAGATACAGAAAGTCCACAGATAAAAAATGGAAATGCATTTTTAGTGCATTTCCTCTGCAAAAACACATTAAAAATGCATGTGATCCGGATATGACTGTATCAATAAATTTTTGTCAAAGCCAAATACCAAGCAAGAAGCTTTATTTAAAACCTGACATACCAACAAGAGACAAAAAAAAGTGTAAAAATAAATGAAAAAATGCAAGTACTGTATTTTTCGGGAGTCGCAAGAGGCCAGGGAAATGCTGAAGTGCTGTGCAGGGGCTGCGGTGGCTGTGCGGTTTCTGCAGCCGCTGTGCAGGGTCTCTTTTGGCTGCTGCTGGGGCGGCTGTGCGGTGTCTGCAGCGGCTGTGTGGGGTCTCCGGCGGCTGCAGCGACTGTGTCGTGTCTGCACGGGGTCTCCGGCTGCTGTGCAGGGTCTCCGGCTGCTGTGCGGGGTCTCTGGTGGCTGGACTGGTGCTGCGGGTTGGGCGGTGAGGACTTCAAATAATGTCGCCCCAAGTCTGCATGTGCGCAGATGGAGCTCTCGGCTCTAACTCTCATCTGCGCAGGCGCCGCCTTCGGCACATTGATCTCCCTCCAGCAGACTTCAGGAAAATGGTGCCCAGAAGTGGCTTTCACAGATGAGATCTCAGCTTGCCATTGAGCCTAGAGCGCAATCTGCGCTGACTCCGGGCACCATTTCTTTGATGTCCTCAGCAGCTGCCTGAGTACTACAGCCCAAGCTTCTACCGCAGCCCCAGCTTCCGCCGCAACCCCGACCTCCGCCGCAGCCCCAGCCTCTGCCGCTGCACCAGCACGGCCTAGAGTTTCTGGGACACCCACCGCCCCGCCTCCTGTGACTCCTCCACCACCGCTACTGCCCCCTCCGGTAAGACACCACTGGATTGCAAGACGGACCCCTTTTTTTCCACCTTTTTTTGCTCTGAATTTGGGGTGCGTCTTATTATCTAGTGAATCATATAAAACAAAAAATATGGTAACTAATTTAAATAATAGAGACAGAAATGCTGCCAGACTCCTGCAGCATCAAAAACTCACCAAATACCTCATCATGGGAATGGGAAACATGAGGAAATCCAGCAGCTTGATCCAAGAATTTTTAAAAATTATATTTTTATTGAAGTATAATTAAAAAGTTCATAAAGTCACATGGAGTGCTAAATCAGACAGAGGACGCGTTTCGAACGTCTAGTTGTTATTCAGTCTCTAACAATACTGAGGACTAAGGCAGTTTAAAAACATGACTCCGATAAGACATTGGCTCAGAAAGGAAGGGGGAGGAGAACAGCTCATGTGTGATAAATTAGAATTCAGAACAAAAGTCACACCAATGTGTACATGGTTTACAAAAGAAACAAAGAGTAGCTGAAAAGATACTAGAAGGATAGAACACAGAAAAACATGTAAATGCATGTTATATATACTAACTTGGAACTTATGTCATAAGTACACATAACTAAGTTCACAAGAAAGGTAAAATTCCAAATAAATGTGCACACAATAAATTCTGGAATATAAAATTCAATCTCCTGTTTCCAGAAAACAATTTTACTTTTTTACTGCGATAACACATACATGTTCCAGCCAAGGTCCGTGCATATATGGCGGTGTCCAATGATCGCAATAACGCATCAAAATTACAAAGTAACACATAAATAAATTTCATTTTGTATTTTGAGATAATTCCTTGATGATAAATTAATGTGTTTTTTGTTTTTATCATTAGCACCTTTGAACAGTTTACATGCTTTTGATTAAAACGCATATGCGTTACCACATTTGAGAAATTAAAATGCTCTCAGGAAATAGTGGACTGAAGGAGGCTGTTGTCCAGAACTGAACGTCCCCACATATGTGCACCAATTTTGATGCGTCATTGCGATCATTGGACACCGCCATATATGCACGGACCTTGGCTGGAACATGTATGTATTATCGCAGTAAAAAAGTAAAATTGTTTTCTGGAAACAGGAGATTGAATTTTATATTCCAGAATTTATTGTGTGCACATTTATTTGGAATTTTACCTTTCTTGTGAACTTAGTTATGTGTACTTATGACATAAGTTCCAAGTTAGTATATATAACATGCATTTACATGTTTTTCTTTGTTCTATCCTTCTAGTATCTTTTCAGCTACTCTTTGTTCCTTTGTAAACCATGTACGCATTGGTGTGACTTATGTTCAGAATTCTAATTTATTATCCCACATGAGCTGTTCTCCTCCCCCTTCCTTTCTGAGCCAATGTCTTATCGGAGTCATGTTTTTAAACTGCCTTAGTCCTCAGTATTGTTAGAGACTGAATAAGAACTAGACGTTCGAAACGTGTCCTCTGTCTGATTTAGCACTCCATGGATTTATGGACTTTTTAATTATATTTCAATAAAAAATATAATTTTTAAAAATTTTTGGATCAAGCTGCTGGATTTCCTCATGTATCCCTGACCTGGTTTTGCCGACTTTTTCAATCCTTGCACGGTGGAAGGTTGGTGTCTCCTACACAGGTGAGCTGGAACAGAACTTTTTTTGCTTCTCATCATGGGAATGTAGCCTTAAACTCATGTTTCATTGCATTTTTTGGGTGCATTTTTTATTTGCATTTTATCGTATTTTAGACCATACGGTTTTTGTCTTGTTAGTATGTCATGGTTTAAATAAAGCTGATTTGTTTTTGATTTTTTCCGGTGTTTGGCTTTGACAAATTTTTATTGATATAGATATTTGTGGATTCCAGGTATTTTTTAATTGTGGATTTTCTGCATATAATGCAATTTCCAAATTATTTGCCAAATTACCGTATTTTTCAGACTATAAGACGCACCGGACAATAAGATGCACCCTAGTTTTAAAGAAGGAAAATAAGAAAATAAAATTTTAAGCAAAAAATGGGGTCATGACACACTGTTATAAGGCGAGGATCTGCTGCTGACACTGTTGGGGTAATGTCCCCAAATTTTCTACTAAGGTATCCCATCCTGGTAATGATCCTCCTGCCTTGTATATTATCCCCATCCTTGTATATACAGTATGTCCCCCATCCTGGTAAATACCCCTATCCATCCTCATAAATACCTCCATCCTGATAAATACCCCCATCCTGATAAATACCCCCATTCTGGTATGTGCTTACATCCTGTCATCCTGTGGCACACATAAAAGTTTATACTTACCTTTTCCTCACTCCACGCAGCATCGCTCATCTTCCTGCCCCTGCAAGTAGCAGCGCCGCTGACCTGTGTGGAGCCGTGCACACAGTGATGACGTCATGATGATGATGTCCAGGGGCAGTGAATATAGCCACACATGATCACTCCAGGCTGTAGGAGCCAGGGATGATCATGCTGGCCGGCTGTTTAGTATGCACGCACCCCCGGCCCATCATCCCACCTCTCAGGAGCGGCTTCAGGGCTGAGAGATGATGGGCGTCGGGATGCAGTGCATATGAATTGAGGCTAATGAGCATGCCCACATGGTCATGGTAGGCGCTGCTACAGCCTGTTCCTGCATCTGATGACTCGCTCCACGCACCCCCATTCCCCGCAGCCATCGGACTATGAGACGCACCCCCCACTTTCCTCCAAAATTTTGGGGGGAAAAAAGTGCGTCTTATAATCCGAAAAATATGGTAACATGCTGCAGATTTCAAATATGATCCACAGGTCAGTTTATGCTGAGTGAAAAAAATACAGTGGGCATGAGATCTCTATAAATACCATCCACTTAGTAAGAACTATAAGGTCACGTGCACAAGTTGAATATTTGGTGAGTTTTTTCCCTCAGTATGTGTAGCCAAAATCAGAAGTGAGACAATCTGGATAAGTATAATAGAAACACATCACCACTTCTGGATTTATTACCACTCCTGGTTTTGGCTACACATACTGACGTGAAAAACTCACCAAATACTCATCCTGTGCATGCGGCCTAATTCTGTTTCAATTTTAGCATAACTCTTTGCATTTATTTTATTTTAATAAAATGTTGCCTTGTTGGAGGGAGACTAACAAGTTCTGCATACAGTACAGACCAAACTTTTGGACACACCTTCTCATCTCTAGAACAACTGTTAAGAGGAGACTTTGTGCGGCAGGCCTTCATGGTAAAATAGCTGCTAGGAAACCACTGCCAAGGACAGACAACAAGCAGAAGAGACTTGTTTGGGCTAAAGAACACAAGGAATGGACATTAGACCAGTGGAAATCTGTGCTTTGGTCTGATGAGTCCAAATTTGAGATCTTTGGATTTAACCACCGTGTCTTTGTAGAAAAGGTGAACGGATGGACTCTACATGGCTGGTTCCCACCGTGAAGCATGGAGGAGGACGTGTGATGGTGTGGGGGTGCTTTGCTGGTGACACTGTTGGGGATTTATTCAAAATTGAAGGCATACAGAACCAGCATGCCTACCACAGCATCTTGCAGCGGCGTGCTATTCCATCCGGTTTGCGTTTAGTTGGACCATCATTTATTTTTCAACAGGACAATGGCCCCAAACACACCTCCAGGCTGTGTAAGAGCTATTTGACTAAGAAGGAGAGTGATGGGGTGCTACGCCAAATGACCTGGTCTCCACAGTCACCAGACCTGAACCCAATCGAGATGGTTTGGGGTGAGCTGGACCGCAGAGTGAAGGCAAAAGGGCCAACAAGTGCTAAGAATCTCTGGGAATTCCTTCAAGACTGCTGGAAAACCATTTCCGGTGACTACCTCTTGAAGCTCATCAAGAGAATGCCAAGAGTGTGCAAAGTAGTAATGAAAGCAAAAGGTGGCTACTTTGAAGATCCTAGAATATAAGACAGATTTTCAGTTGTTTCACACTTTTTTAAGTATTTCATTCCACATGTTTTAATTCATAGTTTTGATGCCTTCAATGTGAATCTACAATTTTCAGAGTCATGAAAATAAAGAAAACTCATTGAATGAGAAGGTGTGTCCAAACGTTAGGTCTGTACTGTATAACGTTATGATTAGGTATGAGTGGTCCCGAATGTTAAAGTTTGAGGTCCGTATCGAACACTGGGTGTCCGATCTTGGACTCAAACATGGACTTTTTTTTTAATAAAAAAGTCTGTGTTTGAGTTCGAGTACTGCAGCAAAGAAAATCAACAAGCGTTATTACATATGGAAGTTGCATGTTTACTCAAATAAACACTCCCCCACACTCCTTCGTTCACCAATTTATTGAATAAATAGAATCTTCGAAGTTCCAATCTAATCCAATTGGTGAATAAAGACTTCCCCACATGTCCTCTTTCACAAATTTATTCAATAAAAAGAAATCCTGGAAGCTCCAATGTAATTCAATAGTGTAATGTCCCACAACGCTCATCGATTCCTATGCTGCTTTGTTCAGAGAATGTTCTAAAAACAACACTAAAGGGGCCACTGCAAGACAGCGGCATGTACAGGTATGTGAGAAATATCGGGCTGGCGCTGACCAGTGGTGACTTATTGAACCTTCTCAGAACAGAGCTGAATGAGAATCGATGAGTGTTATGGGACATTACACCATTTGATTACGTCAGAACTGCCAGGATTTCTTTTTAATTAATACATAAGTGAATGAGAGCGTGTGGAGGAGTCTTTATTAGAGATGACCAAACCTTTGGAAGTTCGGTTCACCAGGTACGGTACATTCGAACCTTAAAAAGCTTGTTTTTTGACCCAAACCTCAATAGAAGTCAGTAATTGGGCAGTTTGTGGCTCCACCCACATGCTGCTAGCCATAAGCAGAACACTAAAGCGGGCTTTACACGCTACGATATCGTTAATGAATTATCGTCGGGGTCATGGTGTTTGTGCTGCACATCCGGCATCATTAACAATATCGCAGTGTGTGACACTTATGAGCGACCTTAAACGATCGCAAAAGCGGTCAAAATTGTTTGCTGTGGAGAGGTCGTCCTGAAACAAAAAATCGTTTTCTGCTTATTAGCGATGTTTTTCCTCGTTCCTGCGGCACCACACATCGCTGTGTGTGACACCGCAGGAGCGACGAACATCTCCTTACCTGCGTCCACTGGCAATGCGGAAGGAAGGAGGTGGGCGGGATATTATGTCATATATGTTACCTCCGCTTCTATTGGATGCCTGCCGTGTGACGTCGCTGTGATGCCGCACGAACCGCCCCTTAGAAAGGAGGCAGTTCGCCGGCCAGAGTGATGTCGCAGGGCAGGTAAGTACATGTGACGGGTGTAAGCGAGTTTGTGCGCCACGAGCAGCGATTTGCCCGTGATGCACAACCGACGAGGGCGGGTACAATCGCTTGCGTCCTCGCTAGTGAGATCGCAGCGTGTAAAGCTTGCTTTAGGGTGGAGGGTGTAAGCCGTTCAAACATTGCAAGGGTTTTGAGTGGTGAGCATCACTCATACCCAAGCACAGCGCTGCTCGGTTGAGGGGTTTGCACTTGTAACTCGCTTGAACTCCGAACCCGAACTTTGTTTTTTTTGGAAGTCGGTTTCTGAACCCAAACTCCGTACATCGAACCCCAGATTTGCTGATCTCTAGTCTGTATTCACCAATTGGATTATGTTGGTAAATCAAGGATTTTTTTATTCAAAAATTTGCTGAATGAGGGAATGTGTGGGGGAGGGTTTATTCAAATAAACTATTTTTCCCTGTTTGTGTTTTTTTAACTCTATACTTAATGGGTTAGTAATGGGCTGTCTGATAGACATTTCTCCATTTCTAACCCATGGGCTTGATGCTAGCTGTCAATTCAAAGGTGACAGCAACCCCAAAAGTATTGCCCTGGTATGTCAAAGAGAAAAAGCTGGGCAAAGCGCCAAAATTTGCACATCTAATGGATGTGCCACTTCTGGTGTTGCTGCAGGCTGCTATATTTAGGCTGGGAGGGGCCAAATAATTACGGGCTGGCCAGTCTGATAATACCAGGCCCCAGCTGTCTTCATTACCTTGGCTGGTTATCAAAAATACAGTGCAACCCACATTATTTTTTAAAATAATTTATTTAATGGTAAAGATGACAGCTGAGAGTTGCAGCCTGCATGTCTGCTTTACCTGCAAAGGTTTCTAAAAATAGGCAAGAACCCATGTCACTTTTTTTTTATTTATTTATTCATTCAATATTCATATTTGTTTTTAGGGCAATTTCCCCCATTTTACATACTTTTACAGCCCCCTAGCCCTTTCTATGAACATATTACAGCCATTTTACAGCATAGATGCTCGAGTCTTTATTGACCTATATGCAGTCCGGGGTCAAGTTTAGGTCTAGTCCAATTCTTGAACTGAACTTTTAACTAAAATCCAGGCGAACCCGAACTTCCACGAGTCTGCTCATCCCTAGTTGGATTTGGTATTAACTTACTGATACATGTTAGCTTCTTTTTAAGTATCTGCATTTCTCGATTAAATGAATAGTTCCATTGAATGTTGTGCGCTTCTTTTTTTAATAATGTTTAATCCTCAGTGTATGAGAACAACATGCCTTGGAGGTTTACATTTATAATACAGGAAGCATTGTGAAATCTCCAAACATGACACACGCTAGCAGCAGTGTAAGAAAATAAAGCTTGACTGAAAGATTTAATTATGTATTTCCTTATCAGATTTTGGACAGTGTAAGTAATGCATGTAAATAGTCAACATGCCAGCTTAGGTTATATCCCATTACACAGTGTTTAATCCTGGTGCAACCTGAATTTTATAGGAATTTAAGTGAGAAAATTGATTCTGTCTTGTGAAATATAAAGTTTTCTGAAAACCTAACAATTCAGATAGGACTGGTACTAAACTTGACCCAATCCACTTTTGTCACTGCAGGATTGTAGGGATCTGAGCTATTGGCAGCTGTTTGCGGGGATTCGTATACTATCGAGCTGTTTTAATTACTTCTGAACACATAATTCTACTCAGAGGAATAATCATATTTAGCCAACAGGAATGATGCACCTCTACTGTAACGTCAATAAAATTGTGTCAATGTACAGAAATGGTGTCACCCAATATTTCTATATGCAACTAGACTATTCACAAAGGAAAAGCACAGGAATCGCAGCGCAGTCTATTGGAAGTAGCAATCCTAGAAGTCAATATCCATCCTTTAATGAGCTTTGTTACATACCTTAAGATGTACAGACAAACAAGAAATTTCTCCACAACCAATTACCTATATTTGCAAGCCATTTTAAGGTTTTGCCCCTTGTTAGGGATAGGCAGGAGATTGATAGGATCAGTGAGAGTGCTTTGACATGAAGGTACATTGAGTGTAACTTATGACATAGTCCCATATTGCAAACTGAATTTTAATAGATAAAAAGGCAACAACCAAGTATATCAGTATACACGTATAGGGCCCTATTCATCAAGACCAGTGTTGTTCACACCGGTGTTAATGAGGGGCTGTGCAGGAGTCAGATGCTGTTGACTCATAAAGAGGCACATGCCTTTTCATGAATCTGGAGCGTATGACAAGCAGCGTGCACCTCCATGCACGATGCCAAAAAATTCTTCAATCAGATACTGGAGGTATATTTGTAGTTTATGGATTGCCATATCTCATCATGTATTAGTTGTAGCACCCCACCATGGCACTGCAGCACTCTGAATTTTGTCAGAGCTGGAGGAAATTTGCGTGAAAATGCCAAAAAGTTCAGTTCAGGTGCAACTCCAAGTTGTGCCTAAATTTTACGACTTTTCAAAGCTTTTACACAAAATTTTGCCTTGAAAACTTTGATAAATTGGGACCATAATCTTTAAATGTAACGTTGATTAATTAAATTCAAAAGGTGTCACACTATGAAAGAGGTGGCATACAGATCAAGAGAAGGCATAATAGATGATAGGTGTGTACACAATGGGACATCGGCATGCAATGGATAGTGGCGTTGTTAATGGAAACCTTTCACCTCCATCTGTTTTATTTGCTGTAGATCTAGTAGTTTTCTGAATTCTGTGCACTGAATAACTCCACTGACGTCACTAACCGGCAGCTTTCTCTGTACACTGTAAATTTGCAGAAAGGGCTGCCAATAAGTGGTGAGGGTGGAGATACACAGAGCAGGAGGACTACATAGCATGAGACAACTAGTATTCTAGTGATACTCTTCTGCTCATGAAAAATTGATTTTATTGAAACAAGAAGCAGCCCAGTAAGTGACATATCACTGGAATCAGGATTTCTGCCCCTACATCATGCTGGTCTTAATCTAAAAGATTCACTTTAACGATAACCTCCTGAGCCATGTTGTCTATCACTTTGAGTGGTTATCTCATATATACCCTATCTTTTTTGGGATATGTATCCAATAATAATTACAGAATTTTCTGTATAGCTGGAGTAAGTACTCCCCCTTTTTACTGGTGGGACTGAGATACCCTAGTGTGACACTACTACTCAGTAAAGTGAAGTTCATACTATGTTTTTCTCAATGAACAAAAAATGTACTTTACACTTCAAACCATTCAGAGACATTGTAATCCATACTGTAGGAGCTGTTGTTAGATTACAAAATCAGCTCATCTGTAGAATAGTCTATGAGATAGATAACAATCTCCCGGACCCTGGAGATTGGGATAAGTAAGAATTCTCACATTAGGACGGAGTGGAGTTACACTTTGGTTAGATCTGACAGGCTTTAAAACGTCAATAAGCTGTTTATGTGCAAAATAATAAACGCATAGTCCTCTCTTACATCATTCTCCCCACATGTCTATTTCCATGGCTGCACAACAAAAGAGCAGTATAGTCTTGTAATTGCTGTAGAGAACATAGGAGGACCATGGGACTGCCATTAGGAGAATTATGAGGTAGGTCATCACAAAACACATTTTTTACATTGGAGTTCAGTCCATTCTCATTCGATTAAAATACTACATTAATCTTAACTGAAAGGCAATGTATTTGATCTTAATTTATTGTCTTTCTTTCAAAACACCATCCTATTTCAACAAATTCTGATGTAAATAATGTATTGTAAGAATATCTATTAACAGTTAATTCCTGAGTCATTTTCTGACTTCTTTTTAACTCATGTCCTGTGACTTTTCCTTATGGTGCCCTTTATTTTTATTTTTGATGCAGTGTACCAGTTCAGGGTTCTCCCGAGCCTCAAACCACTCCTGCCCCGACCCGGCTGTGCCACCTGTCCAACGCTCCAGTTGCTCGGCTGCTAGGCTTCAGGTGTCCAGGGTCTTTGTTCGTTCTGAGTGTAAAGGGGGCTTTACACACAGCGACATCGCTAGCGATGTTGCTGGTGAAAGCACCCGCCCCCGGTGGTTGTGCGTCATGGGCAAATCGCTGCCCGTGGCGCACAATATCATTAGGAACCGTCACATGGACTTACCTGCTTAGCGATGTCACTGTTGCCGGCGAACCGCCTCCTTTCTAAGTGGGCAGTTCCTACGGCGCCACAGCGGCGTCACTTAACGGCCGCCCAATAAAAGCAGAGGGGCGGAGATGAGCGGGCCGAACATCCTGCCCACCTCCTTCCTTCCGTATTGCCGGCGGCCGCAGGTAAGCTGTAGTTCGTCGTTCCCGAGGTGTCACACATAGCGATGTGTGCTGCCTCGGGAACGACAAACAACCTGCGACCTCAACAATCAACGATTTTTTGAAAAGGAACGACGTGTCAATGATGGACGATTAGGTGAGTATTTTCCATCGTTAACGGTCGCTCGTTGGTGTCACGCAACGACATCGCTAACGATGCTGGATGTGCGTCACGGAATCCGTGACCCCAGCAATATATTGTTAGATACATTGTTGCGTGTAACAGGGCCTTAAGTCCCTGTTTTGCCCTACCGGGCATGTGCGGGTTCCCGCTGCCTCTCCAGGATCTAAGTGTATGACATCACCAGTGACACGGCGGCTCCTGATTGGCTGCCACTCGCGCCACCGATGACGTGGCGGCCGCTGATTGGCCATCGATGACGTCAGCGGTGATGTGGCGGTCCCTGAGTAGCCGTGCAATTGCCATCTGGTGTCTGGCTTGGGTAGGGCTTAGTCTATAAAGGACCATGGATGATGCCCATGGCTCCGCGAGCGTCATTTTTTAAACATTAAATTTTATTAGAACATAAAATTATATTACAACATATTTTTTTTAACAGAGCGTCATTATAACTCAGGTGTCTTGTTGTCATTGAATGGAAACATTCCCCAACATGTCTGCGGCATGCGACGTTACTGTGAGGGCAAGCAACATCAAATGTGTTCATTGGCTGAAAACAGGCGCCAGGAAGCCAGAAATGAAAATGAAAGTATTGGAGCGGATGTTGTTTTATCCATCGTATACCATAGTGGCGAATAGCCTGTTATCCGTCGGATACCAAATAGTGGCGAATAGCCTGTTATTCGTCGGATACCAAATAGTGGCGAATACATTCGCTCATTCCTATTTATAACCTACAGTAAAAGTCTTATATGCATCCATGTCTTATATGGTCCATGTTATATATCATGTTATGTGTTGCTATTGAGAAAGAAGGAAGGTGATCCAGCTCAACTGGGGCAAGGTCCGGCATGCACGGATAACACTCTGGCAGTGCAAGGGTCCAATAGAAGAAGAAAAAAATCCAGCTTCCGGAGTTGTAGTAAAACTATTGCAACATTTTATTGAAGGATGTCAAAATTAATGTGATGACAAGGACAAAAATAGGGAGCCCATACACGGCATAAGGCTACGCGTTTCGAACGCTGCCTGCGCTGTTTGTCAAGCCAGACATATGGGCTCCCTATTTTTGTCCTTATCACATTAATTTTGACATCCTTCAATAAAATTTTGGTCCCAGTAAAAAAAAGGGAAAGAAGTATTAGACACATCTTTGTTTTGTTTTTTTACTAAATACCATAGTATAGAATTGCAAGTGACATTATGTTTTTGGCAGTAATATCAGTAATATTAGAAGAACATTAAACACTATGTAATTGTATTAATATTTTAGACTATAGAGAAAATTGATTTTCTGTTATATTGTTCATTTTTTTTTTTAGAATATTCATGCTTTATATTGAGTAGGCTGATAAGTTAATTATTTTGGTTATTACAGCCATGCAGATAGTTAATAAATGTAGGGGTATTTTTTTATTTGTTTCATGCAGATGTAAGAAAACAAATTTAAATGTAATGTATTTTGCTGCAAACTTCATTATTTTTTTTATCATATTTTTAATTACATTTTTGTAATCACGTAAAAGGATTACTGTTTTACATGATTATTTTAAATCAATACTGTATTAATTAGCATATTTATGTATGCTAATAGATAATCCTCTGTAACACTGACACAGGCTATCATTAGGACAAAATCAAACTTGATAGTATAAATGGAATGTGTAGGGGCATATACACACTGTGGCCATTTAAGGTTTTTTTTTAGGACTGTTTTATTTTTTTACTATGTGCTTAAGAACTAACAGGCAGGCTGTTGCTAACTACCTGTTTGTTCTGGCCAGCGCAGATCTCTGCCAGCACAGAGCCATCACTGCCTTCTGCCGGGAATTATGTGGCTTCCACTGATGTCATGACAGACTAGCAGCTTGTTTCCCACTCCTCTGTTGATGGGGCGTGATTGCTGTATGTTGATGCAGGGAGCCATGTGTCAATCAGCATGACTTTGGCACAAGAGCAGCCTGGGAGAAGAAGAGCTGCTCTGATCACATGAAGCGGCAGATTTGAGGGCAGGAGTGATCTGGCTAGGTAGTTAGCCACTACCTGCTTGTTAGTTCTTATCACATAGTTAAAAAACTAAATTATCCCAGGCAACAGCCAAATATAACCTAAAACAGGGATCTTCCACTAGTGGTTCAGGGGACAATAATGTTTGGCTCAAGGCTGTCTGCCAACTTGGTTCTTTAGCAACACGCCTTGCAAACAGCTGTTGATTTGTTCTTTTTACCTCCCAGAGATCACAGTACAGCTTGGTTCACTTTTATCCTGCACTCTAAGTTGAGCGTTTACCAGGGTTTTCCTGTAAATTACTGAAATTTTGAGACTCAGACAGAACTACTGATGATGAGGCAGCTGGAATCACCTTGCACTCTCTTTAGTCTATGATCCATCTGTGCCAATCTTTTAGGTGTGCATTAAAGTGCATTCGACCACCTCATTTGGGCACATCTTAAAAACTGGACACTGCTAAATAGAAGCCACCAAGGGTCCGCAGTGAGGCTGAGTATCCAGGTCCTTCATTCAATCCGTTTTTGGCTCCATTTTAAATAATTAATAACAGATCATCCCAATTGATGACATTTTTAAGCGATCCGTTAACGGATCTGTTATAATGTAAGTCAATGGAACCAAAAACGAATCAGTTGTTAATCACTTAAAAAATGATTTAACAGGTCCAGAGAGATGAGCCAACCTTTCCAAGGTCAGTTTGCAGATCTTTACAGAGCCTCCCGGTGTTCGTCAAACAGTTTGGCACACAAACTGAGCTCATTGAATTCAATGGGAGACCAAACTTACGTGTTGTAAGGGGGGCTTTAAAAGAAACAAAATAAAGCAGGACATACTTACCAAGTCTCCGGCATGGCTGTAACTGCTCCCACCTAAGAAAACCAGCCCCCAGCTGTCAGGTTTTAACTTGGCTGGGTAGCAACATTGGGAGAGACGGCCTGCCATTTTTTTTAATTGTTTATTTAACCCTAGAACGCGCAACCATAGAAATCAACTATATAAAACAAGTAACCTAGCAGACCTGCGAGGCCCCAGGTTTGCATTCTAGGGTTAAACAAAATAAAAAAAGCCGTATACGGTTCCTCCTATTTTGATACACAGCCAAGATAAGCGCACGGCTGAGGGCTGCAGCCTGTAGCCATGGGCTTTATCTGTGGTGCGATTAATAGATTGGGGGACCCTACACCTATTTATTTATTTATTTTATACCACAATATTGACCCGCAGATAACGCCAGTGATTCCAACCATTCACAGACGCTGTCTGGGGGCGGGGTCTGACTGCAGCCAATCAGAGACGCCGGTGGGCGAGGGAAACAGTGAATATGGATGAGGGATAATCAGAGGCCTCGGAAGTACAGCCGCAGGAGCAGTTACAGCCGTGGGGAGACTCGTTAAGTATGTCATGCCTTGACCCTTTTACTTCGTTTTTTTTACATTGATTTCCCCGGCCAATCACAGCCATGCCAATACTTGACATGGCAGTGATGGGGCTGGGAGTTGGTTTTCTGCCAACAAACAGTTACAGAACATTGCCAAATTTTGAGCAAAGTGTTTGGTAAACCGTGCCTGAAGGAACCAGCCAAGGCTCGTACCGAATCTGAAATTGGCGAACGCAAACCAAATAGGTTTGCACATCTCTTGTCCAGATAGAGAGAAAGAGAGATAGAATTGACAGCTGGTTAGCCTAACCCAAGCCGCTGTCCAAATTATCTTTCTCTCTCTCTCTGTATCTATCTATTCTATGTACGGTATATCTTCTATCCATTATATCTATCCATCTAATAGATCTAGTCTATCTATTAGGCTTCCGTCACACATCCATGCCTCCGGTCCATGTTTGCCATTTTTTGCACGTACCGGAGACACGTGCTTATGTTGAATCATTTATTTTCATGTTAAAAGCCGCTCGTCAGTATTTTTGCACGGAGCGCGTGTACGTTCCGTTCATACGTGTGTCCGTTTTGAAAAAGCGCTGACATGTCCGTGTTGCTCCGGGATCACGTACTCACGGACCCATTATATCCTATGGGTCCGTGTTGACACGTATGTGATACAGATGATGTCCGTGTGCTATCCGTGCGGTCCGTGTCCGTGTGGCTCAAATCAAGTTTGTTACAAATTGAAATACTTGCAGGTGGCCAAGATACCCTACAAAATCCAACATAAAAAAACTAAGGCCTCCGTGGATAATGGCATGGTTGTAGTATATATCCAAACACATTGGATATCCAAGTAAAAAGACCAACAGGTTAATTTATTTTGGATAATTATAAGAATATGCTAATCAAATCCACCTATGGGTCATTTTTCCCAACAAATAATCATTAACTTAATTTGATGAAGATGTGAAAAAAAAGATACGGAAAGCATACGGAACATACACTGACGTATTACACGCACAGAAAAACGTACACACGTAATGCACACGGACACTACACGGAGAGGAAAAAAGGACTCCAAAAACGGAACACGGACTACAAAAACGGACATCGTCACACGTACGTTTTTTTCACGTGAGTGTGGCAGAGGCCTTTATCTATCTATTTATTCTTAACTGTTCTGCCTATCAATCTATCTATCTATCTATCTAACTATCACATACTGTGTGTGGATGACGGTACAGAAACCATACTTTTGTGTTCAGTGCTTGGGCTGTTGGAGCATAATACTGTAGAAAAAAACACCAGCTCACCCACTTGGAGTTCCATAAGAATCTGACCGGTGCACGGACATCAGCAGGACCCACTGAAATGTGAAAATGAAGAAAGGAATTTCCAGCATCCAGGTTCCAGATTATTTTAAAAAACAAATTTCTTTATTCCAAAATGATTTAAAAGGTCATTCCATATGTATAAAAACAAGTGGCAATTATCAAACAGGCATAGTGTAGGTGGGTGGCTGTGTGGGCTCCATATTGTGTGGGAGTTTGTTGGCTATGAGGGCATCATATTGTGTGGTGGTTATATACTGTAGTGGCATCATAGTGTGTGTGGTGCAATGCACTGTATGGGCATCATATTGTGTGGTTGGGAATCTACTGTGGAGCATCCTACTGTATGAAGGGGACACTGTTTGTATCATCACGTGTAGTGGGTACATCAGACTGGATAAGGAACTGGGGCCGTGATTGCCATGAATGGGGTACTCTGTTGTGTGGGAACACTAACGGGCTTCATTTTTTTCGCACATTCAAAGATGAGGTGAGGATAGGATACTGCCTTAGCGTAAAATAAAAATTGCTAAGTAGAGCAATGCAGTATGTTTCCTACTTTCCTCAGTTGGTAGATATCCTTAAGTATGGAGGCTATTGAATGTAGACTCTATTTATGGTTTATGAAATCAAACCAGATTTAGTTTTAAGCAGGAATCTTACAGTAACCTGAGGCAATGTTAACAAATTATTTTGTACAGAGTTATGCCTCATAGTCCTGGTGTTTGAAATAAGACTGGTGGAGGCTTTGAGGCATGGATAGAGTGCACACTGGGTTAAATACTGTAAGCGAGAACAGTATCACTTGGGAGCGTTCCAAGCTGAACAGTGAAGAAGATTTGGAAGACTGAGTATTACATTTGCATGTCTTCTCAGCTGTCTGATAGCTCCAGAGGGGATGAACTGTTTTACACTGTCATGCAACACTGTTCCTTCATTTTTGCTGGCATATTTATTAAATGCTGGTTAGAAGAAACCATTTTCCCTAATGAGTCTTAAAGATACTTAAATAGATATGTTCATACAATTCTAAATAAAATAGTGAGAAAATGGCCCAACCCCAGTGTAAAAAGAACATAAAAGGACAAGAAAATCCTGCTATTACTCATTGTATTTTTCTAGATCTCCATGGTATAGACTCTACAAGATACATACCTACATAAAAACAATGTAAGCAAGGACGGTTGACCTTAGGGAGATCAACATCCAACACCGCGGAGACACTATCACGTGTTTCTCAATGCAGTGATTCTAGAGCAATGTCCCCTGGGAAATATTCAAAACAATATGTCTGCGCCTGTTCCTGCGGAGATACTATCACATGATTCTCAACGCTGGCAGGAAACTAACCAGGTCTTTCACCGGGAAGGAACAATCACGGGAAGTGCAGTCTCCAGTCAAGGAGACCACCTATGCCAAACATGGTATCCATCCACAGACGGCTGTTTCGGGGTATTTGCCCCTCATCAGTGTGGAGTAGGAAATTGGCTAGTGGGAGCATTACCTAGTAGAAGACTACATAAGCAAGGATGGTTGAACTTCGGGAGATCAACATCCAACACCGCGGAGACACCATCTACAAGGTAGATAACTACATAAAAACAATGAGTTATATTTAACTGATACTTTCAAAAAGCGTCTTTTGTTATAGAACATTTACCTAATTGTTGGGAAAAATGGGGATGCGTCTTACAAACCATACATAGCTTACTGGGGCGGCAGTGGTGGCGCAGGGTCAGCGATTCAGGGGGGGTGTCACTGCAGTGGAACAGCTCAGGAGGGTCAGTGTTTGGCAGCGGAGGGTCAGTAATACTACTGGCTCATGGAGTGGCGCTGCAGGCGCCTTTGATCTGCCAGCAGACTACAGGCTGCTTTGAATCGCTGGCGGTTGACACAATGTACTTCAAGAACATGGCTGTGGAAGCCAATTTGCGCACATACCGTCTCCTCGGCCATTTTCTTGGAGTCCATTGCATCAACCCCGGCGATTCAAAGCAGCCCGCAGTCCACCGTCAAATCAATGGCACCCGCTGCTGCAACACCCCACAAGCCTGCAGTATCACTGACCCTCCACTGCTGCACTCTGACCCTCCTGAGCGGTGACACCCCCTCCTCCAAGCCCACAACATCACCTACCCTGCCTCCTGGGACCTTCCTGAACTGCTCCACCACCGCCGCTTTCCCCTAGTGAGCTAATATAAGAGGCACTAGGATTATAAGATGGATTCTCATTTTAACAGTAAAAATTATTTTCTTTCTATTTTCCTCCTTCAAATTTTGAATGCGTCTTATAATGCGTTGTGTCTTATAAAACGAAAAACACGGTAATATTTCCGAAAATCCTAGCAAGCTGAAAATCCACTGATTTTGAAATCCAGGCTAAAACACGTTCTCTCATCTTATGATTCGACTTATACTGGGTAGATTGTTTCAGTGTCAATTTATCTGTTCTGTATTATCTCACAAATTGAGGATTGTTTTCGCAGTTTAGTGTAAATGAAATTGTATGCCGCTTGTAGATATGTCATGTTAGTGCATTTGCTCCGAGATGTAAACCCGCCGCGAGCAAAGGTCAAATCTCCAGCCTATCTCCTGAATATATTGTGATCTAGGTTCACATTAGATATATTTTCCTGTAGTGTTGTGAACAATAGGACCAGAGACATATGAGTTTCCATTCCCCTTTGGGCTTGTGGCTAAATATGAGAGAATTGAGTAATCTAAACCTTTTTATGGTTTTGTACAAACTGAATCAATACAGAATATAAGCTTTATTCTTTCAACTTATTGCTGCTCTCGTAGAAGCATGGTCAGTTTAGAAATGTCATATACTAGGTGAGAGGTGTTCAGAAAGAGTTTTCTGTTCACACTTGTGGTTTTTATCACATCTTCATTGCTTTTTGAAGGTCAGAATAGTATAGTATGTTGTAATGTTCTATTCAGTATAGAAACAAAATATGTGATGGTAAAATCTTATCAAACCCATCAAATGCTTCACAGTTGATGCAAAATTTCCATCATGACTCCTAAAGAAACAGAAGCAATGATGATATTGTACAAATGGCCATTACTATAGCATCCAATCAATCAATCAATAATTTGGGATTGACAAGTAGAAACATGGCCAAAACAGAATGTGAAAGACTCGTTGACCCTTGTGATCAATTGCATTTTTAAGTCATTTTTCTCTCTCGTTTTTTCTCAATTGAAATGGTAAAATTTTGTGAAATGTCCTTCATGAGTCCTAGAAAAACAGAAGCCATGATGACATATTCTCTACCTGTACAGAAGCCTGCTATCACAACACCTAATCTACCAATTTTGTGGTTAGTAACTCCACAAGTAAAAAACTGTCAAAAAGGTCAAGACAGAATATGAAAAAAAAATTGACCCCTTTTTATCAATGGCATTTTTTAAGTAATTTTTGTGTTTTGTCGTTCTGTTTTAGTTGTGGACTTTCTATCAAAATCCTTAAAATTGTGTACAGGGTTTGATACATTTGGTGCAGATAAAAAAAATGGTAAAGTTTTGGTGTTCTACTTTTTTGCTTCTTGTTAGAGTGAAATGTAGCTGAACCCTTTCATAATTTCATGGTTTTTAAGCCTGAAGGAAGGAGTATTCCCATCTCCAAGACCCTATCGCAATATGTAGTAGGTGTAATAATAAGAATATTAGCAAATATCTCCAATTAGAAAGGTAGTATAGTTTTCCTGCTCTTACAGTAAAGGATCCCGCTTCTGTGATGATGAATAAACCTTCTTTCCTCTAGATGTAGTAGATACCCCTTGGCACCATTGCAGGCCTAAGTATAAAAAGATCATTAGAAAGGTCTCTGTACTGTCCCCTTATATATTTATACATTGTAATAAGATTACCCCTAAGCCTTCCTTCTTCCATACTGAGTAACCCCAAGTGTAATAACCTGTCCTGGTATTGCAGTCCACCCATTCCTTTAATAACCTAGGTTGCTCTTCTCTGCAATCGCTCTACTTCAGCTATGTCCTTGTTATATACCGGAAACCAAAATTGTACACAGTATTCTAAGTGTGGTCGCACTAGTGACTTGTATAGGGGTAAAACTATGTTCTCATCTATGCCTCCTTTAACCCCTTCATAACCGGGCTAGTTTCCGGGGTTTTTTTCTCGCTTTTTCCTTCCCTTCTTCCAAGAGCCGATCGGATTAATTCATCCTATATTTATCTTATATTTTGAGAGATCGGGCATTTCTCAATGCAGTGATACCAATTATTTGCATTTTTTTTTCAATTTTCAACTTTTTTTTACTTTTTAGCTGTGATTATTTGATCACTTGTGCTGTACAGAGCAGGGCATCAGCAATGATATCTACAACAGAAATTATCTCGGGTGTTGGTCATGACAGATACGGGGGTCACCAGCTGACCTCCGGCTGTCGTGACATCCCATTGGCAACCCATGACCACGTCACAGGGGCATCGATGGGAGCGGGGAATGATGCTCTCACCACCAGTGCCTGTTAAATCCCACTGTGAGAGATTTAACTGTTTGACAGCCACTGGTGGTGGATCTCTGATCCACCCATCGTTGTTAGAGGCACATGTACACTGATCAGATCAACCGATATGTGCATATGTGCAGGGAAAGATGTGGGCTCAGTGTGTGAGCCTGCATCAAAGGCAGGGGGCCAAAATATGACTTACCAGTACATCATAGGTCACAAAGGGGTTAAAAACCAATCTCTTTATAAAGACCTATCACCTCATTTCACTTTTCTAACTCTCCCCTTTTCCCCCTTTTCATTTTTCCTCAGTATCTGGTCATTTGATTCCACATCCTACATGCATTCAATAGCACTTTACAACTGTACGCATATACTGGCTGATGACTGGCTCAGGCAGCTTTAAATCCAAACCTCTGCTTGTTATAATGATGGCTGGAGCCTACCTGACAAGCACTGTCTACCTACTGTGTCCTCCATCATTTCCTCATATAGTAGATTGTAAGCTTGTGAGTAGGACCCTCACTACTAGAACTGTGTTCTTTGTAATGTCTTCATTGTCTGTACATGTCCCCTTCAACTGTAAAGTGCTGCGGAATATGTTGATGCTATATAAATACGATTAGTATAATATAAAGTGAATACATTTTTTATGGTATATTTTAATTCATCAATAGTTTAATATCACAGTGGATTTGAGTAATGAATAATATTACTTTGGATAAACTGAAATTCTTCTTCTAGGACTGGGAATTTCCTCACTTTATGGGTGATGTGGATGTTAATCTCCCGGGTCTACCTACTTCTCACCTGCAGTTCAGAGTACCGTACTGTCAAAGGATATTAAAAGAGGAATACCATATACATATAACAGGTATGCTCTTGGTTTCCGAATTATATTTTATCTTTACAATTCATTTATTCTGTTAATCGTCAATTTTTGTACAGAAGTTTACAATGTTTTTTCCAAAAGAAAGCAAAAACACACAACCCCCCACATTACCTGTGTAATGTGATTTTTGTCCCGAGGAAGGAGACTAATCTCCGAAATGCATAGACAAATAAAATTACTCCTTTTAACAAGATTTGGACTGGATTCCACTTTTGTGGCAACACTGTGTTGTTTAACCCTTTCTTTGTCCTGCCTTTTACATTAATTTTGTTCCTATTATTTATAAGTGGTAAAAAATATGTTTTTATTTGAAAGACAGAATGTGTTTTGTTATTATGTGGATGCACTAGATTCCTTCTATATGGTTGATGGCATGTATAAATGATATAAAAAAGGCTACACATCCTTGGTAACTTGCCAGATTTTTGTCATATAACAAAATTATACCAATAAGAATAATTTCAGAACTTTTTCCACCATGCTACACATATGAAGAATATTGGAGATTGTTATCACATGCAGTATACCACCAGTACTTGCATGAAATCCCTGCAGCTCCTTTAATGTTGTTGTAGATCTTTAGGCAGCATTCTGGGGCTCTTTTCTTTTTGTCTTTTCATCAATTTTTGATTGACATCTAGTTCTAGGTAATATCATCACTGTGCTAAATTTAAGCCACTTCTTGATCACCATCTCTCAATTTAAACAAAATCATAACTGAGATTTTGCTCTCATAATCACACACAGCTCTGCAGTGAGATTAGAAATAACACAGTACAGCAGAGCTAACACAGCACAGCAAAGCTAACACAGCACAGCAAAGCTAACACAGCACAGCATAGCTAACACAATACAGCATAGCTAATACAGTACAGGAGAGCTAACACAGCACAGCAGAGCTAACACAGCACAGCAGAGCTAACACAGCACAGTAGAGCTAACACAGCACAGCAGAGCTAACACAGCACAGCAAAGCTAACACAGTACAGCATAGCTAACACAGTACAGCAGAGCTAATGCAGTATAGCAGAAGTAAAGTTTGTCTCCTTATAAACATTTACAGCAGCATTTGACCTCTCCTAGTCCTGTAATCTCTGCTGCAGAACTGTGCCTGACTCTAACACAGTACAGCAGAGTTTAACTTTGTTTCATTACAAACACAACAAGCACATCTGCAGTTGTCTCCCCACAGTGCTGTCAGCTCTGCTGTACTGCCCCTCCACCACACTGGCTGCCTATGAGATGATGGTTGAAGTCCTATGACAGGACTAATGCAGCTGCAAATATTTTTGCTTCTTGTTTGCTGTACTTATTCACCTCTGCTGGACTGTGAGAGAAAAATGTGAGTAATTTCTTGTCTCACACTGTTAACATCTCCCTTCATTTAAAATAAGTTCTTAAGGCAGGTTCTCAAGGAGATTAGTGTCCAACCCATAGAGTTTAACAGCTCATTTACATTTAAGAAGAATGCAGACTTTTATATTATTTTTGCTTTTTTCCCTCAAAATGATTTCCAATTCTTCCTCAATGGATTTTTACAGATTATGGGTGACTTAAAAGGTGGTAAAAGTTTTGAAATTATTCTTTTTGGTATAATTTTTTACATGACAAAAACCTGACATGACTATTCCTCTGCTTCAAAACCTATGTGGCTACGCCGGCACCTGAGTGATTTGTCAACCGCAGTTCCCACTTCCTGTTACCTGCTGGAGTGGGGCCAAACATGGGGAATGAGAAGTGGACTACCCCTTTAAAGGAAGTGACTTAATCATTCTTCCTGTAGCTTCTATTTGGAAATAATTTACTATTGTGTATATATTGTAAAAAAAATGCTGGTGGTAAGGAAAAAACAACACAAAAGAGACTAAAAAATATGTTTTAGGAAAAACCGCCCAGTATGTACACCATCATCGAAAAGACATCATGTACACACAGTATACCCTTATTTGACGTAATTGTTTATGCTTTAAACAACCTCTCCTAATTTCCCCTTATACAAGTATGTTTGATTTATGGGAATCGGGAATGTTAATTTCAGCATGTCTAATCCTACTGTTCTGATGTCTATTGATTCAAAATCAGCAGGCTTGCTTACCTTTACGTAAAAGATATTAGCACTGTGAAGCCTTGTCATATTACTTAGGATTTAGGATTTGTCACCTGGCATAAATCCTAAGTCATATGACAAGGCTCGTTAAAGGCACTAGAGTTTGTCTACTTCCTACACAATTTGCAAGGTGGAGAGATGGACTGGTCTAGTATTCATCCTTGCATGTGGTTGCAATAACGTATTGTGGCCAGACAGAGTTTGACCAAGCTGGAAAGGGGGCAGCAAAAGGATCACCTCCATGATTAGTTATCTGTAATTAGTATGTATTAGTATTAGTGGGCTGCTTCAGGAAAACCAAACGAAATAAAGCCGTATCGTCCACGCCTGTCCTTTGACAGAGAGTATTCTATCCTATAGGTCTCTTTTTTGTGCCGCTAAGCTTCAAGATCACTGCACAAAGCACATTAGTCCATAAATATTGTTTATGGTCTGTGTCGATAATGTTTTCCTGTACATTAAGATATGTGCAGTTATCTCCCAGCCTAGCACTATGGCATAAAAGGGCTT
Source organism: Anomaloglossus baeobatrachus (assembly GCF_048569485.1). Taxonomy (NCBI): domain Eukaryota; kingdom Metazoa; phylum Chordata; class Amphibia; order Anura; family Aromobatidae; genus Anomaloglossus; species Anomaloglossus baeobatrachus. Next base: position 308,573,936 of record NC_134356.1, on the reverse strand, counting down.
CACAGCAGAGCTATCAATCACAATGGACTGTCTCCTCCACAAATATGCACATTCAGCCCCTCATGTAAGGAACACAGCAGTGACAAGTATAGAATTATTCTATATTAATACTGGAATTACCCTCTAAGTACAAGTCCATTTCTTCTTTGTATTGTGTTTAACACTTTTGTGGATGTTTAATATGATTTTCCATCTGTTCTTTCATGTAGGTAAATGGTTTAACTATGGCATTATATTTCTTGTATTAATCCTTGATCTCAATATGTGGAAGAATCAAATCTTTTACAAGCCGCCTGCATACGGTCAATACATAGGCCCTGGCCAGAAGATATACACAGTTGAAGATGCTGAAAGCTTACGGAATCTTAATCAGTCAACTTTATCATGGGAATGGCGATCAAACCATACTGACCCCTATACCAATCGAAGTTATGTCGATGGAGATATGTTCCTACACAGCAGATTCATTGGAGCAAGTCTTAATGTAAAATGCTTGGCTTTCATTCCAAGTCTTATGGCTTTTGTGTTATTTGGATTTTTCATTTCATTGTTTGGGCGATTTCAGAAAAGTGAACAAGGAATGGAAAATAAAGATAAATCTTACAAGCGCATCAACAGGAAATCTCCTTCTGAACACAGCAAGGAAATGGGAATGACCATAGAAAACCTTCAGGCAGTTGTAGAGGAACCTTTATGCCTACATGATCCAACACTCTTAGCTCCAAGGACAAAAGAAAATGAAATACTGTGTTACCCTGCAGCAACAGAAACTGACAATCTTCCCTCTATAACACAGGCAGAGCCAGCTGCAGACATTGTTCCTTATGATGATCCAATTAGTTAACAATGTTGCAAGCAACTGTTGCAATTGGATATGGCATATATGTTTATGTATACTGTATGTCTCTCTCTTTCGCCTTCCCTCTCTTTTTCCTCTCTCTATATTTCTCCCTCTATTCCTCTCCCTCCCTCGCTCTTCTATCCCACCTATCTGTCCTCTCTCTCCCTCCCTCTCCCTTCTCCTTCTCCTTCTTTCTGCTCCTCTCCTCTCTTTCCCTTCCTACCTCTCTCCTCTATCTTCCCTCACTTTTTCCTCTCTCACCTATCTTCCCTCTCTTTTTCCTCTCTCCCATCTCTCTCTAGCCTTTCTCTCCCCTCTCTCCTTCCCTCCCTCCTTCTTCTCTTTCTCTACTCTCCCTCTTTCTTCTCTCCCCTCCCCTATTTTCTTTTCCACAACTCACTCTCTCTCTCCCTCTTTCTGCCTCTCTTTCTGCTCCTCTCTCACTTCTCTTTTCCTCTCTCACTCGTTCCCTAGCTGTCTCCTCTCTCTCCCTCTCTCCTCTCTCTCCTTCCCTCCTTCTCTCTCCCCTCCTTTATGTCTCTCCCTCTGTTCCCTCCCTAATCCCTCTTCACTCCCTCTCACTCCCCTCTCTCTTCTCCTCTCTTCTCTCTCTCCTCTCTCCTCTCTCTCTCTTCTGTATCTCTGCCCCTACCCTCCCTCTCTCTGACTCACCCTTTCTTAAGGGTGATTTACACGCTGCAACATCACTAACGATATATCGCCGGGGTCACGGTGTTTGTGACGCACATCCGGCGTTGTTAGCAACATTGCAGCGTGTGACAGCTAGAAGCGACGATCAACGATCGCAAAAATGGCAAAAATCGTTGATCATTGACACGTCGCTGCAAATCATAATGTCGTTGGTGTTTCATTCTGCAGGTTGTTCGTCATTCCTGCGGCACCACACATCGCTGGAACGACGAACATAATCCTACCTGCGTCCACCGGCAATGAGGATGGAAGTAGGTGGGCGGCATGTTCCGGCCGCTCATCTCCTCCCCTCCTCTTCTATTGGGCGGCCGTTTTGTGACGTCGCTGTGACGCCGAACGCACCTCCCCCTTGAAGGAGGGATTGTTCGGCAGCAACAGCAACGTCGCTGAATAGGTATGTGCGTGTGACGCTGCCGTAGCAATATTGTTCGCTATGGCAGCGATCACCACATGTCGCACGAACGATGGGGGCGGGTGCTATCACTCGCGACATCGCCAGCAATCGCTAGTGATGTCGCAGCGTGTAAAGCACCCTTTACTTTTCTCTCCCCTCTCTCTCACTCACTTCTTCTCCCCCCTCTCTCTCCCCTCTTCCCTACTCTCTCTTCTCTCTGTTTCTTCTGTCTCTCTATCGCTCTGTATATATATATATATATATATGTATATATATATATATATACATATATATATATATATATATATACAGTTTACATACAGTATATACGTGTTGTTACTTTTACCTTTTGTAGTAATTATGTATATAATGTTTACAAAATGCTCATAGGTTACAGATTATTCTGGTGCTCAAGAAGTTACAACCCGCACATTTTTGTAATTTGCTATATGTGCCTATATTTGACATTCCTTAAAAGAACTATGTCAGGTTAGGCCAATTCCTAATGTTGAAGGGTAATACTGAAGCCACAACCACTGCCTCTACTGGCACTGGATCACATATATATATTTTAATACTACACGGCTAAAATAACTGTATTAAATAACTGTATTTATAATGGGGTTGTATGAGATTACGTGGCTGCTTTCTTCTAAAACAGTACTAATCAGATCTGTGGGCTTTGTAGCAGGGTCACAGTCACCTCTATATGACTATTTTCCATAATGAATCACAGCTCTAGGGCAATAATGGTGGTGTTTTTGAAAGAAGGCAGTCAACATTTTTCTCAGACAAACCCCTTTAACACATACAACCCCTTAATTCTTTATTTTAGGAAAGTGTTTTTTTCTAAATCTCAGATCTAAAAAGCACTGGAAGAGGACCTGTCAAGAGTAGCCAGTTTCTCTCTGCTTCCCTAAAAACAAGCCCCCAAAGAAGCCTTATAGAAGTGCCCCCTTTTTAAAGACACAAAATAAAATGGCCCATATGTTTGGAACTGTATGACGTTGAAAATTAAAAAAATACAGTATTTAGTAGAGAAGCAAAAATATACGGTAACAAGAGCAAAAACTAGCCACTTATGACCTGGTGGCAGGTCCTCTTCTAATGACATACTGTGCAAGATATTTAACTAGAGGACTGTCAAATATTGCTGAAGGTACTCTAGGCAAAAGCTATTGCTACAGTATTGGCACATACCTCCATCACATGTGTCTGTAATGACATTTACTTTAAGCAGCAGGCATGCATTAGACTTGCACAGTAATATACCCTATTTATTACACTGAATATACAGCAATACGTCCATCAAACAGACCAAATGTTACAATTTATTTATTCATTTTCTTAAAGGTTTTAATTGTAATTCAGTTCACTTCTAGATCTACTCTTCTTTGATGGATTTCGGTTTTACCTGTAATAGCCATTCTATCCATTTTTGATATTCTCCATAAAAAAAGTGACAACTCTAGACATCATATAGTGAAGGGAGTGGGCCATACCTGTCACATAGCACCACTGGGTATTTTTGTTTGCGTTCTGATTTATAACACATTTAATACCGTATATACATGGATAATTATTGCAACCATGTATAAACCGATTTTAATGGAATTGATTTTGAACAAGAAAACGCTGTAATTAAAGTGTTGTTTCATGTTGTTCAGGACTCGGAGTGCATTGCTTCGTAGCCTCCTTGATTTTTGCTTCCTGGGATGCGCTGAACTCCTGATGATTGATAGTTCAGACCAGAGGTAGTTGGTGACCTAGGCAATGAGTGGTAGATTAGTTAGATTAGTAGACTATAGAGTTTAAAATCCCTCAGTTCTTGAGAATGGAGAAGATTTTTAATAAAAGGTAAATTGCAAAGTTGCAATTTCACCCATTAAGAAGACCATCGTAAGATGGAACAACGATTAAATTTGGGATTAGCTTCTAGGGTATACATACATTAGATTTCAAAATGCTAGAGTCTGGCTCACTGGTCAGGTAGGTGCACCGAGAAAAAACAGCATATAATAAGGTAAGCTCGGGCACACAAAATGAAAGTCTGAGACAAAAGAATAGATATGTAAGGTTCCCACACAGAGGAGATCCAAATATAACAAATGAAATGCCTACAAAATAGACACAGATTTAATTACAATGAAACCCAACATATATTACAGAGAGAAACTTATTTCTGAAAAAGAGTGTGTTTCTCTGCATAGTGTAGCGGCGACGGAAGACCAGAGGAGTAGCAACAGAGATACAGGCACGAGGTCAAAGGATTGTACCAGATGGTTAGAGAGAGGTAAGTAAGGTAGAAAAGGAGAAAAAAATAGAAAGTAGAGAGAGGGTGAATAGGGAAATAGAGAAAAAAAACTCTGAAAAAAAGATCAAGATGAATCAGAATAGAACTACCTTTGCTGTTGATCAAATGTTGGTACGTCAAAAAACGGAAATAAGGACTCCTGCTTCAGAGGTAAGTATAGGTATTATGATATCCACTAGTCAGTACTGTGATAAGAGATATACAACAAATGCGGTTATGTAATCGGATCCCGTTCTAAAGACCATCAATGATAGTACAAAAAAATGTACGTACCCACAGGGTATCTAATACTACAAGGTCAATGACCGCCTCCAAATCCAAGGGTGACACAATGTCCATGTGCTCAAGCCTACCAGTATAAACATATATCAATGTATAGGTGTATATCGGCAAAGATGGACAACCATGTGATGATGTAAAAACCACAAACCGCAAAAGTGTGAGTTGGAATGGATCTACGTAGGTCTGCTGGTGGTACTGCAATCCTAGTAACCAAATCAACGAGAGAGGCTTGGTATGGCTGATGAATGCACTATAGAAAAAATGTACCGACAAAAAAATATATATCAAATGTGTACATCCAATGATCAGAAATAAGGAGTCTCAAGTATTCAAAGGTAATACATACCGCCCAGAAAGTGAGCTAATTGCACATAGGTACCTACAAGAGTAGTCACCTGGAGGGTTACAATACTACCATAAACTGCAATGTATAGCCTGCAAAACGTTTAAAAAGAAATCTATCACATACCAGCAGCATAGGGGAAAAGAAGTACAAAATCAATTCAACACACCTGAGCAGCTGTTGAAAGTTAAAGATGAAAAGTTTAAGTAGGGCTCGTCACATGCCTGAAAGTAAAGGATAAGTGAGAGATAGGAATCAACCAACATGAATAGAAAGATAGTAAGAGGCCATGGACGTGTACCTGAGGAACGAGAGAATCTCAAAAGTATGGTTGTGACCGCTGTCTCACAGTGGATCCCCGTGGTGTATAAGGTAATGGAATGCCCGCCTTTTTATACAAGTCAAAACAGCTGTGAGCACGGATTAGTGACGTCAGGACTAGCCGTGGTGCGTGCTGCCCATGCGCGGAGGAACCGAAAGGGCTCATCGGCGCATGCGCCTGCCGCATCCACAGACCGCCCATAAGTATGACAAACAACGTGACGATAGCGGTGGGGCGGGACATCCGGTCTGTGAACCGCACCGTGGAACGCTCCATCGCCCATGCGCAGAAGGGCCCCTAGGCCGATCGGCGCATGCGCAAGTGGCGATTATCCGAAACATAAGGAAAAGGAGAAACGGGCCGGGCGCACGCGCAGACTGGCCGTGGTAAAGGACATGACCGCGCATGAGCGGGCTCACTTCTCCCCAGTGCGTGAGGACGGCCAGGCATTCCGTGTAGATAATATGACATCTGTGATGTGTGATCGTGCAACAGTCACTGCGCCTGAAACAGAGAAAAATACTAGAATTAGTCACTGAAAGGCGGTGAGATGACCAGATCAACACCAGTAAAAGACATGAAGAAAACTTATAGGGTTAAAAGAAAACGGGAAAGGAAAAGATGAAGAGAGTGCAGAAATGAAGAAGACGAGGAGAAGGGGAAGAATAAAGAAGTTATTAAAAATAAAATAAGATGAAATGAAATAGAGAGCCATGGAATAAGATGAAATAAAAAGATACATGAAATAAACAAGCAAAGAACAAATGAACAAAAATAAAAATAAAAATAAAAATTAAAATGAATAAAAGATAAAGCTAGTAGAGACAAAAAATTAGAAAATAAATCAAAAAAAGATATATGAAACAAAAAATCAAAATCAAAAAATAAAAAGTAGAGGATCAAAAATAAAAATAAAAAATAAAGAATAAAAAATGAAAAATAAAAAATAAAAAATAAATAATAAATAATAAATGCTGAAAAATAAAGAATAAAAAATAATAAAAATGAATCAATAAACCATAAAAAATAATAAATAATAAATAATAAATAAATAACAAATGATAATGAAAAAGAATGATAATGCCCGAGCTTACCTTATTATACATACATTAGAGACATGTAGCTAATATGGGCCCCTCTCCACAGCTCCTACAAACAAGGACTCAACCTAGGAATTATGGAAAATAGATGCAGGGGGAAAACAGGCACCAAGCTTTCCTGTCTTAGGTGGTTGGGATAATAGTAGTCTTACCAGGAGCCAAGATTGGCCTCCTGACCTCTAAACTCATCACATATGGATGGAAATGTAGTATCAGTGCAAGAAATGCAAACTACAGTATTATCATACTAGCTGCTATAGGTTATGTTATATGGTCTGTTTGAATTGAATTATTAGGTGAGAATACTATACTGTGTATAAAATCGATATGAAATAGTCAACTTTTGGATTTTTCTAGATGTGTGCCTTGATTGTAAAATATTTTTATAGCTCATTTTAAAATATATTTTTAAGATTTTTTCATGTTGTATTTATTTTTTTTTTCTCTTGATTTGCTTACTACTTTGGCACAATAGCAATGTATTCTAATAGAACTGTAGCTCAGTTTGAATCAGATTTATAAGCCATCTATAGTTTGGTAAAGTGTGGAAAAGTAATGACATCCACTATGCAATGTACATTGTTTCCTGCATGGTAGTTTCAATGGTCTTTTAGATCTGAAGCACCATTATTTCAGAAGTACTGTAGTTAAAATCATTTTATGGAAAGACTGTACCTCTCTGCGTTTATGTGCATAATAGATGTGTGATGTTATGTGATCACTGTGTTCAATGTTACAGCGTTTAACGTAATGATGTTAAATTGAAGTCTAACTGGATTCACAGGTAATGTAAGCTTTGTGTAAGGTGTTTAAGAACATATTTTCAATTGCACAGTACAGCAGAGGTAAGAATTCACATTTATACTGGCTAATAATACAGTAAGTAAAATGTTAAACAAAAGTGTAAGTGCCCTAATAAAATTTTAAAACTGAGTGGACTGGAGAACTTGGTGCCATTATTTTATGCTTAAAAACAAAGTAGAGTTGAACCTAAGCACCTGAAGCACCTTAAAATTGTTCAAGGGTCTTGGTGGAAGCACAACTATCGCATGTCAAAGTAACTGAACCAGGTTATACACTATCATAAATGGAAAAATGGCCGCACATGGACAGTTCTGTCAATCAATTTTTGTAGGAGCTTCTAAAATATAGTAGACATGAAGCGAAAGCTGTATGAAAACTCCAATAGACCAAACAAAAGCTGCACAAATGCTGCCACCTTTCAATTCATGACAGCACTCATTGAGACCCCCATCTCCATATAGATGTGGGCCCCCTTTATTAAGCAATCAATTTAGACAGCGTAAAGGGAGGCAGCTTTCCCTCCAATAGGAGTCAAAAGAAAAAAAATTGAGGTCACTATTAATACATAGGGATCAGCTAATATGCATACTTAAAAATAAACATGTGCAAAGCAAAAAAGAAGTATGCAATAATACTGGGATCACCAAAAAAGAAACTTAAATCACATAATATTTAGATGTTTCTTATTTGGTGATCCCGGTATTATTGATAACTTTTTTTTCTTGCTTTAAACATCTCCAATAGGAAACAGACACGCAAACAGCTCAGACAAGCACAGGAGGAGGTTTTGCTAAGAGAACACTAGCATTACTAAGGTGAACCAGGCTAGAACTTAGACAGGGATGCAGAGGAGCCAAAAAAGTTCCAACCAGAGCTACAATTGTGGTGGTTGTTTCAAGAGGAGGAGATCAACCCACCTGATCAAGAGGACATGACCATAAGAAGAGCAAAGATTGTCACATCAGTGGTAAACAATGAGGCTATGTTTGCCTGTAAGGGAAGTGGAAACAGATACAGTTGAATACTGGGAGAGCAGAGAATCATTTGTTCATGGCCTTATTATGACTTAATCAGGTAAGTCACAGGCTGCTTTATGCCTAGGACCTGCCAAATGTTGAAATCATGTGAAGGACATCAGGTGGTGAAATGACATAACTTGATTGCATTGCCTGTGGCTGGAAAAAGATTGCAGGAAGGAGGAGCATAACCTCATGGCTAATCCTTGAAGAAGTGTGAGATGAGTTTCAATTAATTTTTGTCACAGACAGTGTACCGCCCCGCGGCCTCGGCTGCGACCGCCGAGTCGCTCGGGTCCGGGCTCGTGTGTGTCGGTGGCTCGAGCGCCTCCGGACCCGGGGGTCAGGTCGCTCTGGAAGGGTGTTTGGCGCTACGCGCAGGGAGGAGGAATGCGGGTGTTTGGTTTTGGGATGATTGTTCGTGACGCCACCCACGGGTTGTGGTGATGGTGGACACCACCGCTGCGGTGAAAGTACGCAAACTCCCAGGAGTGGTGTAGTGGTGCAGCTAGGTGTTGACCCCTCCGTGGGTAGGGGATGTTGGTCCCGGGGCCCGGTTGTGCGAGGGCCGGGGTGCAGGGCGCTGGGCTGCGATGCGGCGTGGTGCTGGATGGCACTGGTGTATTCACGATTAAACCACACAGAGTCACTGGTAAACCAAACGAAGGTATGAACGGGGCCCACAGCCGGCTGCAGCTTCCTAGTCAGGTTGGCAATGTCCGCCTTTCTCCTGCACCTGTGTTTGTAGTGTGACCATTGTGGTAGTCCGCTCCCCGGCGTGTATGTGTCGTAGGAGCCCCTTTTTCCCACAGGCACTGGCCCTTGGATCTCTGGCCTCTGGCGGTGGCTACTATCCGGACGGGTTGGGCTGTTGCCTTCAAACGGGACTTTGGTGGGAATGAACCCCTGAGGTCCAGACCGCAATCAGTTAATTCGACTATGGTGGTGGCATATAGCCTAGTTCGGGGTCTGAGTACCCTGCCTGGTGCTCCGGTATCCTGTTAGCTCCCCGGTTCGGTTCCGGCGGGCCACTACCCTGTCCCGGTCCCTTACGGTTCCGCAGGTCATATTCCCGGTCTCCTGCAGGCGGCCACTGCCGTCTGCCTGCCTGACTGATCTGGGGTCCTAGGCTCCAGCCCAGGCCCCAAGCAGAACTGTACTGGACTGCACTCTTTGCTGAACTCAACTCGACTGCTCTGTCTTTCCTGCCTCAGGCCAGCAGACTCCTCAGGGGCGTGTCTTTCTGCCTGACTCCGCCCACCTGGTGTGCCTGGCTGACTCTGAGGGAGGCAATCAGGTCTTTTTGGTTGACTGATGGTACTTTTCTAGTGTGGGGGTGTATGTGGTGAGTGTAGTGACCTGTGACCCCTGGGGTCCAGGGCGTCACAACAGGGCATGGGAGAAATCTAAGGAGGTATTACTATTTATACTGTATATGGGAACAAGTTATGCATTTATAAAATATAAAGCAGGCATTATTTATACAAAGAGGCACAAAGGTGGCATTATTATTATGGGAGGCACACAAGGGAGGCAAAAACTATAGAATTTTTTACCTGATGAATGAGTGGCAACCTGCTTAGACTGCTCGTTTATTGCTCATTTACATTAATTGCCCAGTGTAAATGCACCTTAAATACTTAGTTTTCGAAAAAATTGAAAAATCTGCAGACCAACTTTGTATTCAAGTTTTATCCACATTTTCTGGAACCACATACTTATTTTCCCCTCTATGCCATCAAGTGCCTCTGCTCAGCAAGTTACAATCCTCTGCACTGTGGGGGGCATGGAAGCCTTCCTAGTATATACTGGCTGAACTTCCTTTTCCTTACTTCCCATAATCCATTATGTTATCTTGAGAATCATACACAATGCTCCTCCGATAGTCTACAAGCTAATCTCCATATAATGCCCAACCGCCCTGCTATGCTGATTAGTCAGGCACAAAGCAGGGAGGCTGGGTATTTTCTTGACTAACGCAATGGAATTTCTGCGTCCATGCCACTGTAGCTGGATCACTACTGAATTGCTGGGGATGTACTTGGCTTTGGCTAGGTTCACATTTCAGTTGTTTTGCATCAGTTGCTTGACGCTTGTGACTGATGCATTGTACAACGGATGACAAGAATAAGAATTCATTGTCGGATTCCATTATAAAACGTGAGCGAGAGAACGATCAGCTGATCACAGCAGCCGGCCGCTGGCTGATCAGCTGATCCCTCACAGCAGCCGGCCGCCGGGTGATCAGCTGATCGCTCACAGCAGCTGGCCGCCGGGTGATCAGCTGATTGCTCACAGAAGCCGGCTGCCGGGTGATCAGCTGATCGCTCACAGAAGCCGGCCGCCGGGTGATCAGCTGATCGCTCACAGCAGCTGGCCGCCGGGTGATCAGCTGATTGCTCACAGAAGCCGGCTGCCGGGTGATCAGCTGATCGCTCACAGAAGCCGGCCGCCGGGTGATTAACTGATCGCTCACAGAAGGCGGCTGCCGAACGATCAGCTGATCGTTTGGCCGCTGAGAGAGAGCATGCGCAGCGAAATCCTAAGGATTCCGCTGCTCAAAAAAACGTTACACTCTGCGTTCCTGCCGCCCGAAGGTCAGTCGTTCCACGACTGGTCAATCAGGCGGAGGATGCCTCTCATATAAGTCTATGGGAAACAACGGAATCCGCCAAACGGATTGCGTTGTTTATCAGAGCAGCGGATTGTGACTGATGCAAAACAACGGAAATGTGAACCTAGCCTTTAGTTAATGAACGGCACATATGGCTTCCTGCACTCTGTCTTGATATCTCTCTTGAGACAGACTTTTACGAATGATGGGCAGTGAACAGCAAACTCAGAAGACGTGTGACTTCTCGTTGCCAGCACTTTAAGTGTTTTTTAAGGCGCAAAATATCGCATTAATTTTATAATTACTTTTCATGACAGATTCTATCAAATAAGCATAAGTTATTGAAAAAGAACAGTATTTATCACAGTCTTCTTTCTGTTGCAAAGTTTAGTGATATGTTCTGGGTCAGAGTCTCACTTTACCTTGTGAGACTCTGCTGATTAAATGGATTCCATTTCCTTTGGGGAGGAGAGCATTAATGTTAGTTTACCTTCCAGCAGCTCCTGACTCCTGGTCAGGTGTTTCCAGTTTGGACCACTCCCAGATCCTATATACTGTATACCCTCTACTTCCAGCAGAGGGTGCCAGTTATTTTCATTCATTTGGTATCTTGGCCTGGAGGAGTAAGGAGTAGAGTCGAGCACGGTTCGTGGTTCTCCAGTTCGCGGTTCGAGTGATTTTGGGGGCTGTTCTAGATCGAACTAGAACTCGAGCTTTTTGCTAAAGCTCGATAGTTCTAGTTACGTTCGAGAACGGTTCTAGCAGCAAAAAGCCAAGCTAATTACTAGCTGGCTTTCCCCTGTAATACTGTAAGTCACTCTGTGACTCACACTATTATGAAATTTCAGTGTATAGTGTGCGGGAACAGCACGTTCAGATCACTGCTGCTGGGATAATGGCGATCGCCATTTTTTTTTTTTTTTCCTTGTCTTCCGTCCCTAAGCGTGCGCGTGTAGTGGGGCGGGCCAGCATGTCAGCCAATCCCAGACACACACAACTAAGTTGTCTTTTAGCCAGAGAAGCCATGGCATGTGTGATAGGATGTCCATGTCACATGTCCCTGCATTATAAAAACGGGTATCTGCCCGTCAGGACGCCATTATCTGCCTTCTGCGTCTGGGTGTCAGTCACCGCAGGTGCAGCTCCTGTCTCCAATACTGCTGTGTACGCTCTACACACAGCGCTATACGCTTGTAAGGGCAAATAACAGCAGGCTCAGAGCCATAGGTGACAGTCAGGTCCGTGGAAACAGATTTTAACAGCTACAGATAAGAGCGTCTGTGTAGCTAAGCTCAGAGACTTCCTCGCTGCATTTCCCCATTAGGAGGGATAGAAAGTGAGGCTTCCTTTCCTCTACACTGACTCACAACCCTGCCACTGTACCCTCCTGCCCTTTGCACTCTCAAGCTCATTGTTACTAAGCCATTATACTAGCAAACACTGAGGAAACTTAGTGGCATCCTAAAAGTGGCTGTTGGACTTCATTATTGTCCCACTGGTGCAAAGCTATTTGCGGCACCTCTGCATTGCACACTCAAACTCATTTTTACTAAGCTATTATACTAGCAAATGTGGCGCCCTGGACAAGCCAGGTCGTCACAGGTACTGCAAAAACACACCCCACACCCCGAGATAGGCACACCAGTCACACACAAATCCTTGTTGCCTCCCTCCAGGGGCTGATGTCCACACCAGGTGGGGTGGAGCCAGGCGGTTGGCCCCACCCACTGAGGAGTTCATAGTCCTGGAGGCAGGAAAGAAAGTCAGAGCAGTTAGGGAGAGTGAAGGAGAAGGAGGGAAGTAGCAGTTGAGGAGCAATCTGACCCTGTCCGGGTACGGGGCCCGGGCACCAAGAGCAAGGTTGGCAGACGGTGGTGGCCGTCTGCAGGAGAGGTCGATTGACGCAGAACCGTAGGACCGGGGACGGGCGGTGGCCCGCCGGTACTGAACCGGGGAGCGAAGAGAAGCCAGCACAAACCGGCAGGGCCTACGGACCCCGACCAGGCTTGGAGTCGCCGTTAAACTGGTCAAATCCGTTAGCAACTGGAACCTCCGGGGTTTCCTAGCAGCAAAGACCCGACTGAAGGCAACCGTCCAAACCGAGAAAGGGAAATACAGCTACCGCCACAGCTAGAATTCCCAGGGCCAGAGCCTGTGGACAAAAGGGGCTCCTCCGGCACATATCCAAGCTGGGGAGCGGGTTACCGGTGGGAAGCCATCGGGACCGAAGATACACAACAGGTGCAGGGAAAGGCAGCCACCACCAACCGTCCGGGAGTTTACCACCGCAGCCAGCTGCGGGACCCGTCCATCCAGCCGTTTGTTTTACCGGAGACTCCATATCCATTCTTGGATGAGTGAGTACCACCGTGCCATCTGGCACAACGCTGCCCCTGAGACCCTGAACCTCGCCAACCCTGCCTCCCCGACACCTCACCGGGCCCCGGGACCACCAACCCCCCTACCCACGGAGGGGAGAGAACCATCTCGGCTGCTCCCTGTCATCGCTCCCGGGATCCCCGTCCAGAGCAGCGGTGGTGTCCCAACCTCACCACAAACCGTGGGTAGCGTCACGGACCAACTCCCCAAACCCAAACTACCTTCTTTCAGTCACGGGCGAGGAGCGCCGCTCGAATCCCCAGATCCGGCCCACCGCTTGAGCCACCGAGCAGCAGCCGCAGCAGCGCCGGACCCGAGTGTGGTGAACGCAGTGCCCTCCCCGCCCGCGACACAAACACCTCTGCATGACACCCTCCTGCTCTGTTTTTAATAAGCTATAATAGCAAAAAATGCTGCCAGTTAGTGGCATGCTAAAAGTGGCTGTTGTACTCCATTTGTGCCCCAATGGTGCCAAGCTATTTCTAGCACCTCTGCATGACACCCTCCTGCTCTGTTTTTAATAAGCTATAATAGCAAAAAATGCTGACAGTTAGTGGCATGCTAAAAGTGGCTGTTGTACTCCATTTGTGCCCCAATGGTGCCAAGCTATTTCTAGCACCTCTGCATGACACCCTCCTGCTCTGTTTTTAATAAGCTATAATAATAGCAAAAAATGCTGCCAGTTAGTGGCATACAAAAAGTGGCTATTGGACTTCATTAGTGCCCCACTGGTGCCAAGCTATTTCTACCACCTCTGCATGACACCCTCATGCTCTTTTTTTAATAAGCTATAATAATAGCAAAAAATGCTGCCAGTTAGTGGCATACAAAAAGTGGCTGTTGTACTCCATTTGTGCCCCAATGGTGCCAAGCTATTTCTAGCACCTCTGCATGACACCCTCCTGCTCTGTTTTTAATAAGCTATAATAATAGCCAAAAATGCTGCCAGTTAGTGGCATACAAAAAGTGGCTGTTGTGCTCCATTTGTGCCCCACTTGTGCCAAGCTATTTCTAGCACCTCTGCATGACACCCTCCTGCTCTGTTTTTAATAAGCTATAATAATAGCCAAAAATGCTGCCAGTTAGTGGCATACAAAAAGTGGCTGTTGTACTCCATTTGTGCCCCACTGGTGCCAAGCTATTTCTAGCACCTCTGCATGACACCCTCCTGCTCTGTTTTTAATAAGCTATAACAATAGCAAAAAATGCTGCCAGTTAGTGGCAAACAAAAAGTGGCTGTTGTACTCCATTTGTTCCCAACTGGTGCCAAGCTATTTCTAGCACCTCTGCATGACACCATCCTGCTCTGTTTTTAATAAGCTATAATAATAGCAAAAAATGCTGCCAGTTAGTGGCATACAAAAAATGGCTGTTGTACTCCATTTGTGCCCCAATGGTGCCAAGCTATTTCTAGCACCTCTGCATGACACCCTCCTGCTCTATTTTTAGTAAGCTATAATAATAGCAAAAAATGCTGCCAGTTAGTGGCATACAAAAAGTGGCTGTTGTACTCCATTTGTGCCCCACTGGTGCCAAGCTATTTCTAACACCTCTGCATTACACCCTAATGCACATTTGGCAACGCTATTTTTATAGCAAACTCAGGGAATTCCTTGCTGCATTTCACCATTCGGAGGGATAGAAAGTGAGGCTTCCTTTACTGTCCTGGTACACACACTGTACACGGCCACTGTACCCACCTGCCCACATTTGCCACGCTATTTAATTTGCTCAAAGAGCTGACACTTTTTCTGCAATCCTAAAATTGTCTGGAATACTAAGATATTGTTCCTTTGCTGCAAAGCAAGGTACAACACCTGTACCTTTCCATTTGTGGAACGCAATAATTAACTGCAGGTAGTCCAGCCAATCTTTCACGAAGGTGCAGGCGTGGATATAATGTTTCCTTCATCCAATGGTGGTTCTCTCGATGTCGGACAGCTCAACAATACCATCTGTTTGCACTTAAAAAACAAGTGACGACCTGCCAATCACACTCCCGCTTACGGGTAACGGGGTGGAAGTTTAGTGTGAAAAAGCATGTGTGACTGCTGTCCCCACAGTCACAGAGGATGAAGAGCACGCAGATGCACATGATGGGGCAGGCGGTGGTTGCACAGCCCCGCTAGGCCGCATTGTAGCACAGTGAAATTCCCTTTGCAACTTATGCTTCATTTTAAGTCTTGTATTTGGTGGGATCCACAGTATGCAGCAAAACCACGCAACATGAAAAGCACTATTTGCAGTTGGGTTCATAAATGATTGTTTCACTTTCCCAAAACAAACAATAAGAACCATGCATTAAATTGAAATAATAAAACAATCTATTCAGTTGCCTACTGCTTGCTAAGCCCTCTGCGTAGCAGCAGTAATTGTGTGTTTGTGTGTGTGTGTGTGTGTGTGTGTGTGTGTGAAGACAACTTACTAGTGGCGCATCACAAGAGCTTCCCAGTTATCTACCTAAACATAGGCAAAACACATCACCCACCCTGAATACCCTTGTTAGCTGAAGCCTCACAGATAAGGCAGATGATAACAGTGTGAATGCAAACCACACAGCTCTGCAACACAGTCATGTAAAAAGCAACATTCAATGCAAACATGTGTCGCTGTCCCTCTATGATTTAAACTGTACGTGACAATTTGACAGTGCAGAGGCAGCAAGTGTGATTGTCTATATAGTCGTCCTACCCAGAACAGATATGTGTTTTCATAATAAAACAAAGTGTTGCGTGCACGTATTACTGTCTGGGCACAGCCTACCGTACCCGGGTAATGTGATGTCCAGTTGCCATAAATACAGACTTTACGCTCCTATCATGGTTAACAGTATAGACAGCACCGGAAGAATGTTGGTCTGTGGCACAGGATGCTGCTCACTGGCGTTACGGTACTCCTCACCAAACTCCAAAATGACTCCCCTCACAATTGAACGAAGTGTTTCCGCAGTTGCTCCATCCTGTGTGCCGATATACCCCAGCCGCAGCCTAACTCCAGTGTTTCGCCAACTGAGTATGCTCTGCCTGACTGTGTCATTCCTGAGGCAAAGTCTTAATTTTGGGCTACAGCGCATGCTCGTTTGGACTGTGCCTGAGTCATTCTGCGACCTGCGGCTCAACACACTTACACAGGGCCCTGGGGCTTGACTCACTTTCGGGAGGCCACTAAAACTAACTGCACCCAACATCAGCCCCAGGTGTCCCCTTACACTGCAGTGGCGGTCCCCACTGACCTCAATACCGAGAGTGGCGTCACGAAAATACATATAAAGAAGCAACCTAAGTGTGACCAGACTCTTCCTCCACGTGGAGTCCCTGAAGGTAATGCAGCAACACAACACCTGTGGGGCTTCACACTGACTGAGAAAAGCCTCTTTGCACAGGTACTTGCACTCCGTGCCGGGTCTAAGTCCTGTGTTGTGCCTAGACAGCATGCTGAAGTGGATAGTCTTTTTTCAGAAACTGTATTTCATGCTACTGAGCATGCTCAGGCACTTACTGCATCAGAGGCTAGGTTGGTAGGTTGGGTAATGAACTCTCTGGCCCTGCACCTGATGTGGGGGGCCCATATAGACCACAGGGCATCAGGTGTCCTGACAATTTGGCCAGGCCACTCCCAACAGGCTTGCAGAGGGCCGCCCCTATGACTTGTCACCTCATTGTTGTTGGTCAGACGATGACTGTTGAGGTGTTTTGGTTGTGGCAGCCATGAGGTCATCATTCAAGTGGCGGTTCAAAATAGGACGCTAGTTATGCCACTCATGACGTGTCACTCTGCTTTTGTCTCCAGAAGGTGCATTGTGGTTCACCCTGGTTTGGGGCGGACCCAGGTTATAAAAGGGGCTGGAGCCAACAAGAAGGTGCCCAGTCTTTTATTATGCTCCGAAAGAGCACACCTCCATGTGTTGAACCCATTGCGGCTTTAGGCCAAAGGTAGGCAGGGATAGGTCATCGATGCAGGCCGCCACCACTGTTGGTAACGCAGAATGTTTAAGAACAGCTCCTGTCCTACCAGTCCTGCTAGTGCAGCCCAGTGGCATAAACAGGCCTGCTGCTAATGCGCCTGCTGTCCACAGGTGTGTCCCCTACGCACACGGACAGCGTAACCAATGGCCCCTGTGTTGTTAACAGGGAGTTCCGGGGCTGGGTGGTCGTGTGGACCCTGTCACGCTAACAGGGCTCCAAGTCTCCAGAACCGAGTGGCGTCCAACTCGGTTCAGGCCACTGTTTCAGAGTCAACCTGCTCTGTATCCTCCACCTAACCTTCCAGTTGCCAACCTCTCCTTTTCCATCTATGAGCACAGTGGACACCGAATGGTGATTGGGATATCTATCTTTCTCTTTCTTTTCTTCTTAATATTTTTTATATAGCGGTAACATAGTATATACCACCTTATCCAAATCTGCCAGTCCCACCATAACAGATGTTGTTTCTTCAGCAAATGTTACTGTTGCTTAACCATCAAACCATCGGACACAAACTTTTTTACCCTTTCCAACACACCTGTTCCCCTTTCCACCAGCATCTGTCCTTTTTCAACTCCGTTTGTATATGACCAAAAATGTAACTCTGCAGAGACACCGTACTCAATGCCGTCTCAGCACAGCAGCCAGCCCTCGGTCCCTCAGATGTGGACAAGTAAAAGACCATTTCCTCCTATCCATGACAAAGCGTTGAGATTCACTCTGTGCAGCACTGGTGTTTAGTGGAAAAGCAGATGTAAGATTGCGTAACACCTTCTGCTGATACTCCTGCATACGTGCGTCCCTTTCTATGACAGGAGTTATTTCGCAAAATTTTGTGTTGTACCGGGGATCTAACAGTGTGGCAACCCAGTAGTCAGCATGACTTGGAATTCGTACAATCCGAGGGTCATGTTGTAGGTAGTGCAGCAAGAAGGCGCTCATGTGTCTTGAGCATCCAGGAGGACCAAGTCCTTGGTGTGTTGGTGGCGGAGAGGTGGGAATCGTGCCTCCTTCCTCTGACCTCTCCCCACAACCTTGCGCAACCGAAATGTGAGCAAGCTCTCACTAATCTGCTGAGTCTTCCATGCCCATTGCCAGTTCATCCTCCATTTCTTCCTGGGCTCCTGCACCTTCCTCAACTGTTTTGCTGATACTATGCGCCCTTGATAATCCCTCTCCCCCACCGTACCATGACTGCCGCCAAGGTGCCGCTGACCGTCTGGACCTTGTAGATCTTGTTATCCCTTCTGCATATGACTCCTCCAGTACATCCTCCCTTCCTCTTGGACCAACACCTGGCTCCGAATAATGCTTACAGTGTGCTCCATCTTGTAGATGACCAAAATTGTCACGCTGAGAATGGCATCGCCAGTGTTAAACATCTTCGTCGACATTTGTAAACTGTGTAGAAGGGTGCATAGGTCCTTGATCTGACACCACTCCAGCAGCGTGATCTGCACCACCTCTGGATCAAGTTAGCCCAGGGTATACATCATAATGTATTTCAGCAGGGCTCTGCGGTGCTGCCACAGACGCTGCAACATGTGCAGATTCCAATTCCTGCGTGTCGGAACATCGAAATTTCAGGCGTTTAACCGCCAGACCTTAAGACTTCAGGAGCGATTAAAGTTGTTGAGCTGCTGGGTGCGAACGATGGAAGTGAGCACATAGCGAGCGTGCCTGCTGTACGAGGCCATGTAGGCCGGGATGTTGTTTTAAAAATTTCTGGAGAATCAGATTAAACACGTGAGCCATACAAGTCACGTGTGTCACATTGCCCTGACGAAGGCCCGCAGACATGTTTGCATCATTGCCGCACACGGCTGTTAAGTCACCAACGTAGTCCGCTACGTCAATTTGTACTCCTGTCGCAAGGTGACAACGTGTTCCTTTCGTGCATAGTGCTGATGATGGGAGAGGAGTCGACGCCAGCGGCGCAGGTGGACGCAAGTTATCGTCACCCACTGGGCTGCGTTACCTTGACAGATGCAGAACCAATGGCTGAATGCAGGTGGTGGGTATCTCACAGATGAAGTACCATCATTCAGCTACAACCAATGGGAAGACACCACACCCTTTTTTAGGCCCCTCCTGTTTGCAGACCACTGCCAGACATAGCTATGAACCTCTGGTTACTGTTGCCCCCAGTTCAGTTTTATGATTTTGTGTGCTTGTTACCTGACCACTTTTCCTGCTTGCTGTTTAGGTACCTCGTTGGACGATTCGCATTTCACCTCTGCTTGTTTTCTGATTAAGTCCTGTCCCTCCCATTCTGTTCCTCTTCCTCAATTAATGTTTTGACCCTGCATGACTAATATTCTCTGGAACTGCAGCCTTCCACAGGTATTGATCATCTTGGGCCCTGTGTCATTCAAATTCACTGTATAGGGGTTAAAGGGTTTCAGGGTTCTGGGGGTCCAGCTTGGTGAGTGGCTTCCCTCTAGCCTATCCTTTACAGCCCGTCTGAGTGTGTCGACCCAGGCAGGCGTTACACCGTGCCCTCTGCAGAAGGCCATGTAGGCCGGGATAGTGTTTTAAAAATTGCTGGACAACCAGGTTCAACACGTGAGCCATACAAGGCACGTGTGTCACAATGCCCTGAAGAAGGGCCGCATCATTGTTACACCCAGCATTCCCTGGCTGCTGGTTGAGTGGAGACAACCATTGATGAAACTCGGTCTCACGCTCCAGAGCTAACCGTCCACAACTACTCAGCGGTGTCTCACATTTCCCCTACATTTCAAAGTAAACATTTGACCGCCTGATGGCCTTGAGCTCTGCTGCCAGCATAGTAAGGAGGTGTGTGGGATTCCTTGGGCGCAGTTACAAGAAAGGGTAGCCTGACCACACAGGGTTTGGGCTGAGGTGCAGGACCAACACGAGGTTGATGAGGCAGAAGCAGTGAAGGAACTTGTACATACAGAGGAAGGATTGACACACAACTTGTGGGGACGGAAAGACTTGTACAGCAGACCCTTCTCCATCTCTCACCATAGTTACCCATTGCCCAATTAACAACATGTAACTCCCCTGTCCATGCTTACTGGTCCAAGTATCTGTGGTGAAATGCACCCTGTCACACACAGAGTTTCTCAAGGAATCGGTGATGTTGTGTGCGACCTGCTGTGGTAGCGCGGGCACCCCTTTCTTGGAGAAGGAGTGGCGAATGGCCATCGGCTCTTGGGGCACTGCAATGGGCATAAGGTCTCGAAAATCCTCGGTGACAAAAGGGTGTAAAGGCAGCCTTTCTGTAGCCAACAAGTTTGAGATGCTGAAACTAAACCTCTTAGGCATGTCATGCACTTCGAAAATCATGTAAAAAACAGCGAGGGGACTCCAACCACAGTCTCCCTCGTTTCCACTAATTGGGCCACACACACCCCACTTGACTGTCATCAGTTGACCCCCCTTTCCAAATTGAAAAATATGCTTTGCATGAAGCACTCTCAAAAATACGCCTGCCTTTCGCCTCCCCTGGATGACCCAGGGGAAGAAAAGTCCTCTTAGAGCCATGACTTGTTCATCTTGGTTCTTTGAGAAACACAGCGAGGGGACTCCAACCACAGTCTCCCTCATTTCCACTAATTGGGCCACACACACCCCACTTGACTGGCATCAGTTGACCCCCCTTTTGAAAAAGAAAAAGATGCTTTGCATGAAGCACGCTCAAAAATACGCGTGCCTTTCGCCTCCCCTGGATGACCCAGGGGAAGAAAAGTCCTCGGTGAGCCATGTCCACATTGTCAGTGGACAGACGCGTGTGCTTATCTGTCAGCAGACCCCCCCAGCAGCACTGAAGACAGGTTCCGAGAGAACGCTGGCTGCAGTACACGACAAGATCCCCAAGGCATACGTGGCGAGCTCAGGCAATTTATCCAGATTGGAAGCCTAAAATGAGCAAGGCTCAAGTTGCACAGTAATGGCATCGATGTTCCCTTGCATATACTCATATCTGTGTCTCCTCTTTTTCATCGTAACGCTGTTTTGTTTTCGCATGAGAATTTGTTCTTGTCACTTTCCCATGTGTTTGTGTTGTGTTGTGAGTTGTTTGTCACCTTTTGGACACCTTTGAGGGTGTTTTCTAGGTGTTTTTATGTGTTTGTGATTGCCTCCCATTGTTTCCCATGCGGTTTGAGTGGTTCGCCAAACCGGTTCCCCGAACCGAACTCGAACGAGACCTCCGTTTGGCGAACCGAACTTGAGCCGAACCACGACTGGTTCGCTCATCTCTAGTAAGGAGGTGGAGAAACCCTCTCTCTGTTTTGTTTTTTTGGCTGCAGCATTGGTGCAGGTTGCAGCCGTTCATGGTGTGCTGGTTGTATGATTTGGAAGTTATCTTGTAGTCTGTTTACTTCCCCCTTTTATGTTTTTTTCCCTTGTGCACTTTTAGTGGCTCCTTTGTGTGTGGTTGCCGTGTGTATGAGTTGGCGTTGTTACCCCTGTCATTCTTTATTTGTTGATGGGATTGTGACTTCTTTTCTTGCCCTTTCCTCCCGGGTGATGGGTTGTGGAGGGGGGTCTTACCATCAGTTATAAGGGTAGAAAATAGAACCAGGTTGTGCGCCCGGACCACCCTACCTTCAAGGATATCTCCGGGTGTGAGGGTGAGCACAGGGGCCCCAGCCTTAGGGCCAGCATAGGTTACCCTGTGTTCTCTGGGCACCCATGACAGTACCATTTTCAGTTTGCACTGAAATATCCCCCATTGTTTATAATTATATATTTATTTTTCTATCCCAGAGATTGTGCCTCCCTCTCAATGGCAACCTGGGTGGCTACCTTTTCTTGCATAGCCCTTGACCCATTTTTTTATCTGCATGGGGAAGCTCTTGGCTTAAAGATTCAACAAATGTGTTATATTTCTGAATAAAACTGACTTTGTATCAATAGGGGAAACAAGGTTCTAAAATGTGCTCCTTTTTCCATGTCCATATTCGTCCAAGGGTTGAATTTGAGCACATTTCCACTAGTTTAGCTATATAAACTGAGTAATTATGGCCTCACTTGACTTAGCATAGGTTTAAATAAATTACAGAAGTTCCAAGTGCCCAAATGTGACAAAACACACCATAAATATTTTTTCCAGTATAACAAATTAGGCAACTGATTACTAATTGAGCTTCAAACTTCCCAAAATATGTCCAATTTAAGTTTGTTCCATGTTTATAGGATTTATTATTTAAAGTAAATGTGTATATACCGCAAAGATGTCTTTCTTCTTTCTTCCTGTTGTTCTGTTTGGATCAGTAATAAGACGATGTTAATACTACAAAGAAGTGAAGTTAGATATTAAGAAAAGTTATCAAAGTAAAATGTACAGAGGATCGGCAATTATTTTCCACTGTCTTATGATCTATTTATGGAACACAATGTTCTTAATAAACTACAGGTGCTAAGCTGCGGTGACAAACTTAATTATGCAAAATCTGACATTTTAGCACTGCAAAAATACAAGAGCATTGTATAATTAAGCAGCAACCTGTACTTTATGTAAATTCTATACATACCATATTGACTGTGTAGGTCTAGTAAATGCATGTACTATGCACCAAGAATACTAAAGAGAACATAATCATGTAGATGAAACAATTAACCTTGAATGATAAATGAAATGCCAGGGCATCAGTCATCAGCCAAAGTGTATTGTTAAATTATCATCTTCCCCTGATGCGGCTGTATACACACGCACACAAACACATACATATATATTTATATACGTGCGCCGCATAAATGAGTTCACTCCAACAGATTTGTCAGAAAACCTTTTGCTTTCTTTCAGAATCAACATTTTCTATGAGATACCAGACTACAAATACTCCCACAATGTGGGGTATTAATTGCAAACAAGATTTTATTTTGCACACCCAATAAAGCAATTTTCCTAAAAATAAAACTCATTCAGGACTATGTTGTAAAAATAAGTACACCCCAATGAAAGTCTTAAGCCTGCTTTACACGTTGCAATTTCGCATACGATATCATATGCGATTTGCAACGCCCCCATCGTATGTGTGGCACGTTCAATTTGTTGAATGTGCCGCACAAACGATTAACCCCCGTCACACGTACTTACGTTCCATACGACCTCGCTGTGGGCGGCGAACTTCCACTTCCTGGAGTGTGAGAGACGTTCGGCGTCACATCGACGTCACGCGGCAGCCGGCCAATAGAAGCGGAGGGGCGGAGCTGAGCGGGACGTAAACATCCCGCCCACCTCCTTCCTTCCGCATTGTGGGCCGGGAGCCGCATGACGCTGGTAAGATCTGTTCATCGTTCCTGGGGTGTCACACACTGCGATGTGTGCTACCCCGGGTACGATGAACAATCTGACGTGCAATTCTAGAGAAAGGTACGATGTGTATGCGATGAACGTTTTACCGTTCAATCGCAATCGCACGTACCTGTCACACACTGCAATGTACCTTACCATGCCGGATGTGCGTCACTTACGACGTGACCCCGCCGACACATTGTAAGATACATTGCAGCGTGTAAAGTGGGCTTTAGGAGAAAATCTAAAGTTTAGACTGCAAAATTCTAATGATCAAGAATTCAACCACAAATGTAATTTTTCATTAAACAGATGTCCAGCAGACAGGTACTACAAAAGAGTTGTTCTTAACAAAGAAAACTCATTATTTTATGCTGATAGCAATGGCACCACATGGAAGAGAAATGTCACAGGATCTGAGAAAGAAAAAAATTCTTTACACAGGAAAAGTGAACTACTACAGAAGATCAGCAAAGGTTTACTTATCGGCCAGAATTCTGTAGCAAAAGTGATAGAAAAATTGAACAAAAATGGAAATGCAACCATCTCTCAGAGACATCTAGGCCAATTGATTGAAGTTAAAACCTAAACAGGAGAGTCTTGTGATAGGAAGGGTTGAAGAAAATTGATATGCAAGTTCACTGCATTTAGCTAAAGAAGTAGAAAGCCAAACCAGAGTGTTTCTCGTGACACAATACTGCAGAGGAATAGCAAGCATGCATATTATCCATGAAGGAAGCATCTCCTAAGGCGCATGCACAAAAAAGCCCACCTATAATTTGCCAGGGCTCACACTGAAAATATAAACACTACTGGGACTTTATAATTTAAAGAGATGAGACAAAGATAAAGGTTTTTGATACTAATGACTTCAAATCTGTACGGCGTCACAAAGGTTAGGAGTATAAAGAAATCCTTTTGTTCCTGGAGTCACCACAAGGCTGCATTAAGCTGATGATAATCACCTGCCTCCTGTCAGTTTTGTGGCTCTGGCCTATAAGCTGTTAGGAGGAGATTTTTCAGACAGCTCATCCCTTGACACCTTGGCTGAGTATAGGTATATGTCAGTTCCTGTCTTGATCTATACCTGAAAACATTTTGGTTTCACTCTTCTTAAACTTGACCTGGCTTACCTCCCGTTTATCCTGATCTGTCCGCTCCTGACCTCGGCTCTGTATCTTGAACCTGTCTCCTGACATCTGAGTGCTTGACTATGCCTTTGGTCATTGTCCGCCTGTTGCTTGTATGACTGCCTTGACTCATCTGTCATATGCTGTTGACCAGGAGGATTTCGCTGGAGTGGTACCTGAGACTACCTTTGTCCCATCCGATCCTCACCATTGTTCTAGTGAAGACCAGGTAGTCGCTTAGTCACGCCAGGATAATCTTGGCCCATGATGTAGTGGGTCCACATTCACCAGCTATTACACCTACAGTGAAGCATAGTAATGGCAAAATCCTTATGTGGGGCTGCATGAGTGTTGCTGATGTCACGGGGGTTACATATTAATGGTATCTTGAGTTCACAGATGTGTTTCTCTATATTGAAAGCGAAAATTCTACCATCACTTTGTGCTCTTGGTCCCTGTGCACTTTTCCGACATGACAAGTATCTGAAAAACACATCTAAGGCCACTGCTGCATTTCTGAAGAACAGGGTGAAACTGATTCAGTGGTCAAGTATGTCTCCTAATTTGAACTCAAACAAACAACTATGGGAAATTCTGAAAAGACAAGTTGAGCATCACTAGCTAACCTGCAAACAGGCTCCAAAAGAGGTTGTTATTGAAGAATGGAAAAAATTACATGTTGCAATAGGTTGTCAACTTGTTGATTCCATGCCTACAAGACTTTATGCTGCCCTTTAAAATCATGGAGGTCATACAAAATACGAGATGTAGTAGTTTTGATGTGGGGTGTATTCATTTTTGCACCAGCTAGTTTTAGTAAAACTGATGATTTTGTAACAAAAGGTATATTATTAGCCTTACATTCATATTATGACTTAAAAAATGTTCTATGAATCTCAGTCTTGTCAAATTTGTTGAAATTGTTCTTGTATTCAGTGAGATATTGTCTTCTTCTTATAAAATAAGTTGTAATGATTTTATGGTGACAACTGTGTGTGTATGTGTGTGTATGACTAAAAGAACAACATAATAAAACAGAGGAAAAAAGGCAAATTGGGCATAATTTCACACTAAACACCCAAAATGGGCTTGACAAAATTGTTGTCCCCCTCAACTTAATATTGGTTGTATACCATTTGAAATAAATAACAATTGATCAATTCCTATAACCATCAACAAGTTTCTTACACCTCCCAACTGTAATTCTGAACCAGTCTTTTATTGCAAACTGTCCCAGGTCTCTCATATTTGAAGGGTGCCTTCTCCTAACAGCAATTTAAAGATCTCTTCACAGGTGTTCAATGGGACTTAGATCCAGACTCATTGCTGCCATTTCAGAACTATCAAGCAATTTCTTTCTATCCTTTTCTGGTTACATCTTGAAGTACGCTTATGATCATTTTCCTCCTGGAAGACCCATGACATAGGAGGTAAACCCAGCTCTCTGACACTGGGTACTACATTCCAACCCCAAATCCTTTGGTAATATTCAGATTTCATGATACATTGAACACAGTTGAGGCGCCCAGTACCAGAAGCAGCAAAACAAACCCATAACACCTTTGAACCTCCATCATATTTTACTGTAGTTAGTGTGTTCTTTTCTTTGTAGGCCTGATTCCATTTTTGGTAGAATGATGTGCTGTATCAAAAAACTCTATCTTGGTCTCATCTGTCCACAAGATGCTTTCCCAGAAGGATTTTGGCTTACTCGTGTATCTTTTGGTAAATTGCAGTCTAGCTATTTTATCTCTGTCAGCAGTGGGTTCTCCTCGGTCACTTGCCATAGTGTTTCGTTCATTCAAATGTCGATAGATAGTTCATGCTGGCATTGATGCACTCTGAACCAGCAGGACAACTTAAATTTCTTTGGAACTTGATTGTGGCTGCTTATTATCCACCTGGACTTTCCTGTGTTGCAACCTTTTATCAATTTTTCTTTACCGTCCACATTTAGGGAGACACCGTGGACAAAGGAATATCAATATCTCTGGAGACGGACATGCAACCTTGTAACTAACAATTTTGTTCTCAAGTCCTCAGACAGTTCCCTCCTCCTATTTCTGTTTTTCATGCTTATACATACACACAATGCAAAGATTGACTCAACTTCTCCAATGTTTATTTGGTTTCAGGTGGGATTTTCATATTGCCCTCATCTGTTATTTGCCACAGGTGAGTTTGAACGCATATCACATACTTGAAACAAAGTTGTTTACAATTTTGGAGAGGTACCGACAATTTTGTTTTGCACATGTTTGGGGTTTTTGTGTGAATTTATGTTCAATTTGCCTTATTTTCTCAATTTTTTTCTGTGTTGTTACAATACACACGAAGGAAATAAACATGTGTATAGCAAAATGTGTAATTGCAATATTTTTCAGGGAGAAATTCTTCATTTTCTGGATCAATTTTAAGGATGGCAACATTTTCAGCCATGACTGTATAGAGCATATTTTAGGCAGATGTGGAGCAAAATAAGAATGTTTTAGAAAAGAAAAGTGTTATATCTGTTTTTAGCAATTAACAAACTGCAATCTCAGGGAAAAAGAGAAATCTAAAGCAAATCATTAGTTGGTGCGATCACGCCATGATTTGCCTTTAAAAACAAATCAAATCATAATCATTTGAAGGAACTTGGATAGGGAGGTTGCTCCAATCATTTTGGAGAACTAACCACAGATCTTCTATGCAAATCCCTCTATTTTTTCATGTAATCCCAGAAAGAATCAATGGTGTTCAGATCAGCAAGCTGTGTGGCCATTTCCAGGACCACTTGTTCTATAAGCTGTAAATAGTTCTCTATGACATTCTTTCTAAGTTTGGGGTCATTTTCTTATTGCAGAATAAACATCTCCCTGATTGAATTCCATAATGGATAATTATCTACAGGCCATGTACCTCTCTATACATGCATATAATATCATCTTACAGATTTATAGTGATTCCAAAAGTCCCCTTTAGCTGTCCTCCAAATTGGCAATGATTGTTGAATTATATATCAGAATAAAAGTAATAGCATGCATAATAATGAGCAATTATCTGCAACATAGAATAGCAAAGTAATAATGATAATATCCTGATAGCTATAAGGACATGATTGAGCATAATATGCAATAAATAGTTATATAGTAATAAAGCAAAAGATAGTATACATATGCAGAAATAGGCCACACCATTAGACTTACCATTCTATGAGGCCTAACTGGACTTTATTGTTCGGTTTTCTGATGAAGCCCAGTGCGGGTCGAGGTACCTATGTGCCCCCTCTTGTCCTTCTTTGGCTTAATTTGACTAACCATATCACAAGGTATTCACTTTATTAGACAACCACATATTAATAGTGATATGCGAACGTGCTCGGCACTTCTCAGTACTTGATCAAGCATCAACGTACTCGATTGATCATTCTGGTGCTTGGATGTCATGCTCAAGTCCCCACCCCACATATTTCCCAGCTTTGTATTAGCCAGTAAACATGTAGGGATTTCCTGCTAAACATGGTAATGCTGTAGCTATCTTGGCTCCTGGCATTACTGTGATTGGTCAGCAGCATAGCGTCATCTGGTCTGTATAAGACCCAAAGATGCCATGTTTGCTGTATTGTACTCAGTGATAGTGTAGGGACTAGGGAGAGATTCTGCTGGAGAAGGCACAGTGTGTTATAGCATGATAGTACCTGCTGGTACAACAGTAAACACACAGTCCTTTTCAGGGCTAATTGAAAGATATTCTATTCTCTAATAATACAATTTTTATTCTTCATTTGCTGTAGGGCAAGGTTCTGGAGTAGGGGTCAGAGCACCAACTGTGTGATTAGGTTGTGGGCTGGATGGTAATTAATGCTTCCCATCTGTTTACCAGCACCACTCTGTCTTCCACATGGTCCAGTCTGACTAGTCAAGAGTGAGGACCACAACATCCTCACTCTGATCCTCCTTCCTCCCACCATAGGGAGTTAAAGGAGACAAGGGACCTCACGTATTGACACTCTGAGGAGCTCTTTACTTTTCCATTTGTGGCTTCTTATGACCTCTCAATGTGCATGGTTCAAGAGGCACATGATTAGATGGTGTGCAGTGATGTACAAATATTTGAGCAGCCATCGTCAGAAGAAGGCAATGGTGGCACGGAAATTACTGTCTCAAGAGGTGATGATGAGACACAGTTGCCATCAAGTCAGATAAAGTCTATAAGTCATGAAGAAAAGAGTGTAGAAGTGGAAGACGAGATGGTGGATGATGAAGTCACTGATCCAACATGGCGAGGTGGCTTGCAGAGCGAGTACAGCAGATTAGAGGTGAGGGATCCACAGCAATGCACCAGGCAGCAACAGGCTGTGGTGGGGGGGGGGGAGGGGGCTAGAGGGAGAAGGCAGACAACTGTTCCCCAGAGCACCCACATGCAGTAAGATTAAAGGTCAAGGGTTAGGTGTTCTCCAGTCTGGCGCTTTTTTACAGAAAGTGCAGAAAACAAGAAAATGGTCATTTGCAACCTGTGTCATACCAAGCTTAGTAGGGTTAAGACCGCTACCATCCTGACCACTACCACTGACCACAAATTTTTGGGTCAAATTGTGAATTTCTAGAAATTAACTTTATCCTCTGAGGATCGATTCACTCATTGCTAGTTGATATGATATATTTGTGCATGTCTGAAAAAGACAAATACTGCTAAGACAGAAGCCAGAAAGTTTGCAAAGTGACTCCATCAGCCTTATATTATTGAAGTTTCCAGGCTGGATTGAAGCATTCTTGGTCAAGATGAGTAGGCAGTGTCCCATCCTTCTTAATGACAACAGTACAGACACTAAAGACAACAATACATTTAACATAAATATCTTCTAGATGTGTGGACAATCTACAATTAGAACTGTCTCCCCCCTGATATTTTGAACATCAAAGAGACCAGAAGTCAATGAATAATTTCAAAGAATGTAAGGATATTAACATTAACCCCTTCACTTCCCTAGACTGCCAATGTTGTTAAATGAACCCCTTCACCATACTCCCTAGAGAGTTCTATGCAAACAAATGCACAACCAAATTTTAACATATTCCTCAGTGATGTGTTTCTATACAGGTAGATAACTGAAACTTTCCCTTATGCAGTTCCCCTCCGTGCTGCAGAGTTATTATTCAGCTAGGTAACTTTCTCTATACAGTTCACATAAAGTTCAGTAGAACATCACACTGGTCCTAGTGGTTTATCTAATTACATTGTTTTATGGCCCAGATGCAGTGAGTAGGCTATAAAATTGTGTACTGCAGTAGCATAAATTAGCCTGGCAGAAAAACTACTGGGCAAGGCAATACTCTGAGAGTATATCTTATTTTTGGGTAGCTTTTTTTACTTTTAGAACACATACTGTATAGTTAAAAACATCTGTGTTCATCAGTGTGATAATAGGAATAATGTATATTTTATTTGTATATCCCATAATGTAGTTCAGCATTGGACATAGACAGAAGACGGCCCCAGTGCTAGAACAGTAAATGGGCCCTTTGCAGTCCAATAATGTGTTTGCGACAGAAGTTGCTTACTGCTTGGAGATAGAAATGGCCTCCTTACCTCTTGGTCCTCAGTTCAACTGCAGAGGGTGTACCAAAAGTATGCCCCACTGATATATTGTTCTTTGCAACAGGGAAAAGTACTACTATGGAGGAAATGTATTATTTAGTATTTAGTTATTTGTGTAATTTTTACTATCTGCTATGTCTATATATGCCAAATGTCCAGTGGACACAATGAGGAAAGCGATTTACAAATGTAGAATTTCCTTATATGACGCGCATACTATGATCCAGCAAGATATCTAACCGGTATCTTGACAACACACTTGACATGTTCATTGTCTTGGGCTGTTAAATATCAAGTACAGATATCTGTATCGTGATTTTTTTCTCCATCATGATTTCTTTCTCCATCATGGTATAGTTTACATTTTGTGTGTATGGTTAAAAATTACTATATCAGGAAATATGTGAGACACACAGCTACTATTTGCTAAAAGTATCAGTTATGTGCTGGTAAAGCTGTATGGTGGAGGATAGTGACTCTCTGTGCCATACAGTAGGTAAGATATTTCTTTCCAAGTGCTTCAATGAGATTCCATTTCTCACCAAATCCACATTTTCACACATGAAAATATAGTAGCATAATGGTGTGTACTTTTGGTGCAAACTTTCAGGCTAATTCCAATGTATTTTTATGCTGTGAGTGAATTTAGCTAACAGTTATAGATATGCAAATGAGGCAAAATATGATTCTTCCTGTTCTCATGGATTTTGACAGAAAATTCAATTCATGGAGGAGTTATTTATCCATGAATTTATTGTCCCTTATGCTTTTGAACCTCTCCAAACCTCAGAGCATAATAAACAAAGGATGTAAAAAATAAAAAAAAATCTTATACTCACCTCACACTGTGAGCGAAATTCACTCTCTTCTATGTTCTGAACTCCAAATATTAAAATATGTTTCAAAATCTGGAGGAAATCAACAGCACAGCCTTCTATGTAGTACTAGATACAACTTCTCATTTTTGGCACATGTTGGCACTTTAAATAATGTAACAGATAAAGGAAAATTTGGCTCCAACCTATGAGACAATAAGAAGAAAAAAGTGACATGTGAGATGTGAGAGTTAAGCACAAAATGAATACCAGAGAGAACAAAATGAATTCTGTTCTCTCACATTCCCCCCTTTTGTGACCAATTATGGTTATACCAGGAGGTATATAGGAGCGAGCTATACACGTCCTCATGACTTTCCTACCTGCTTCAACTCAGTTCCCTACCTGAATATTCATAATTGTATCAAAACACTGCATCTCTTGTTGTTTGGGGTCCGTAATATACAACCAAGGATTCTTTAATAGGATTTCCCTTACATATGGACCTGATTACTTTTGGGATACTATAGATCAGCGCTTTTACAGCTACATACACCAACAAACAGAACAATAACAATTGCATACAGGTTTGTATAATCCCCGAGAGCCACTCAACTAGACCTTTGAACAAATTGGCTGGATTCAGAAAAGAGAATGTTTCTCCCCACCAAGAGTCTTTAGTTACGTTGTGTTCTATTAACCAATTTTCCCTTGTCTCGGCTTTTTTCTGCATATCAGCCCTCACCATAAGGTCAATATATTGCCAACATGTAGGACCTATGATCTGACACATCCCACCTTCTTTTGCTGTGAGATAGTCTAGCACTATGGTGTGTTGGTTAGTAACTACAATTAAAGCGGGCTTTACATGCAACGACATCGCTAACGAGATGTCGTTGGGGTCATGGAATTTGTGACGCACATTCAGCCTCGTTAGCGACATCGTTACGTGTGAAACGCATGAACGACCGTTAACGTTCAAAATGACTCGCCTAATCGTTGATCGTTGACACGTCGTTCTAATCCCGATTATCATTGCTGTTGCAGGACGCAGGTTGTTCGTCGTTCCTGTGGCAGCACACATCGCTATGTGTGACACCGCAGAAGCGAGGAACATCACCGTACCTGCGGCCACCCGCAATGAGGAAGGAAGGAGGTGGGCGGGATGTTCGGCCCACTCATCTCCGCCCCTCCGCTTCCATTGGGCGGCCACTTAGTGACGCCACTGTGATGCAGAACGAACTGCCCCCTTAGAAAGGAAGCGGTTTGCCAGCCACAGCGACGTCGCTAGGCAGGTAAGTCCATATGACGAGTGTTCGCGATGTTGTGCGCCACGGGCAGCGATTTTCCCGTGATGCACAACCGACAGGGGCGGGTGCTTTCACCAGCGACATCGCTAGTGATGTCGCTGTATGTAAAGCCCGCTTAACTGTTTCTATATAACATTAGATGTATTAAAGAAATCAAGGATTTGAAAGATCTGGTCATCCAGATAGTTGTTTCCACCAGTTTATCCCACATTTGAGTTATCAGAAGGTAAATAAATAAGTCCCTAAAAAAATGTATTGACCATCACCATTTCTACGAGATGTGGTTTACCTTTTGGTCTGGGTGTGTTTTTTGCAGCTCGTCTATGTGTGTATAGGGATTGCCTTTACACTTATTTTAGTGTGAGGCATTATAAAGATTGAAAGGGTCAGAAAGGCCATTGAGGAAACTGAAATTGTTGGGTAACCTCTTATAAGCCTAATGGCCACATATAATGTACAAACTTTCTGGTGCTCCCACAACTGTGTTAGTGAATAAACAAGCAATCCATTTAGCTAACGAGGTGGTACTTAATACGTTCATCATCTTTTCTTGGTGCTGAGTGTCATTTGAGGTAAAACCTGATATTAGATTTTGTAAGGTGACATTTACACAAGGAAGCTCAAGATTAAAGGCCACTTTACACACAGAGATAAATCTGTGGCAGATCTGTGGTCGCAGTGAAATTGTGGAAATCAGTGCCAGGTTTGTGGCTGTGTACAAATGGAACAATATGTTCATGATTTCACTGCAACCACAGATCTGCCAAAGATTTATCTCTGTGTTTAAAGTGGCCTTAAGAGTGGCATCAACTGCTACACACTGTGTGATGGTGGTAATAGACTCATTACACTCTGAATAGTCATCTGTAGAGAAAGGGATGTCTTTGAATCTTCTATGGAAGCAGCTACAAGAGGTGAAGTTCAGATTACAGGGGAGGTCAACACAACTGGAAGCCCAAGGCAGCCCAGTCTGACTTAGGGGTGGACCACTCCTGTTAAACAAGAACCATGTCTCTATCATCCATGCATTCACAAGCAGACCAACAGCCCTCTCTTTCCTGTTGCTATCTAATTTAATAGGAATAGTATGATTACTTAAGTAAAACATTTCTTTAAAAGTCAATGGAATAGCTAACTAAGGCATAGTACTCAAACTCACAGGTTTGTGAGAGCAAATCGAACAGTCGTTAAGTGGCATACTTTTGTTCATTTCACTGAAGACCACCTGATGAAATTTAATTAACTTATTCTCTCACTCATCATTCAGAACCTCATTCAATGTCATTTTTAAGGGCAATGACACCATTACCCCTATTAGAACAGGCAAAAAGATCATCATTCTGCTGGTGGTGTGACTCTTTTACAATGGCTGGTGTGTATCCAAGTGGGGTTTTCCTCAAGCTTAACTAAAGTTATTGTGGTTAGGAGAACCTGAAATGGCCCGTCAAATCTCAGTTTGAAGTTGTGTCTTGTTAGGACCACCAGTCTCATGGCTTGAGATAATATATTCCAGACTCTGATTCAGGATATGGAGTGGAAGAATACGCCTGTTTATGCACACTGTTTAATTGATTATGCAAGGCTTGTACATAGCTGGTCAAGTTATTATGCTGCATCTGAAGTGACTATGGAGAGTATAGTCCTGTTCTAGCTGCTGAACCAAAAAGTATCTGATATTGGGAGAGACCTGTTTTTCTACCTAGAGTGTATCTCAGTGAAAAAAAAGAACTAAGGCAAATATTTGGTCCATGGCTTTTCTGTCTCCTCTTTTGCATTTTGAATTTTTAACTTTAATGTTCATTCAGCCTTTCCGTCTTCTAACTACCCTGTGGGTGGTAAGGATGGTAAGGACTGTCAAAACTCTGCTCAATTCCCAGAGACTGTAAAATCTCTCTAATGACCTCTCCTGTAAAATGTGTAACTCTATCACTTTCAATCACTTCAGGATCCTCATATCTATATACCATAATGTTGTGAATGTCATCTGAGGGGGTGATGGTTTGGAGCTCCCTCTGGTGGTCAGGACTGGGAGTGAAGCTGACTGTGCCTCAACAGGTGTGGGAGTTAATTGGGAGTTTGGGAAGCCCAATTGCAGATCAGCCTGGATTATATAGAAGAGGAGTGTCTGCTGGCTGGGGCCGGTTATAAATATTGTTCCTCTGTCTCTGAATTGGCTTGGAGTTGTCCTTCCATTTATCCTGTGCCAGTCCCATTCCCGATAAGTTGCAAGTTATTTGCTTAATTGCCTGATCCACACCCAAGGGTGTTTGTTTTTCTTTTTGTTTTGCTTTAATTCTGTTTTCTTGCAGGAGAGGAATTGTCTTTCAGTTTCGATGAGCTTGGGGGTTCCCCCTCTGCAGGTCCCACTGCAAGAAAAGGGAGATTCTCCCTTGTTGTGAATGTCAGTTATGCTTTTGCTGCTGTGAGGCTCCCTCTTGTGGCCAGGAATGGTTTGGACAGAGACCAGGTGTGTTGAGCAATGGGCGTTTCCATTGCTAACTCTCTGCCTATTTAAACCCTGGTCTGCTGGCAGGCTATGCCGGATGTCAGTTGTTCTTTGTTCACCAGCCTGCTTCATCCTGCTCCAGACCACATCTACCCCAGTTAAGTGCTTGGCTCTTTATTTGTTGTTTGGTTCTTTTTGCTCTTATCTGAGTTTGTCATTTGCTGTGGTTATTGTCAGTTTATTTGCATGCAGGAATCTTCCCTTTCAGTTGTTTAGCTGGGAAGCTCCCTGCAGCTATGTTTGGAGTATTGCTCCTATAAGTCCATGTGTTTGTTGCTTCTTGAATGTGTAATAGTTCCTGCTTTCTGTTCATTGGTATGACAAGAGCGCCTGGTATAGGACGGAGTTCAGATCTAGCGATCTGAGGGCTTTTTGTACTATCAGGTTTTTGGGATTTTTGTAGGGTTTTTCTCTGGCCACAATCAGTCCCTTTTCTATCCTGTCCTATTTAGTCAGTAGGGCCTCACCTTTTGCTAATCCTATCATCTATCTGTGTATTGTGTTTTCCTATATCACCGCAGTCTTTGAATGTGGGGGGCTTTATCTTTATCTATTTTCTGAGGCAGAGAGTTATTCATCTTTCCTTCCTTTAGGATAGCTAGTTCTCCGGCTGGGTTTGCGGTGCACAGGATGTTAGTTCACCCCTTAGCTACTTCTAGTGTTGATGGTTAGTAAGGGGATGGCCGCCAGATTAGTTGCCAATGCTCTTGTCACCTTTTACCAATGATTTATGGTGGTCTTCCATGGTTCCGGATCATAACACTCCCTGTTCTATTTGATTATTTGCACTTTTGTATTTCTTGTTTTCTTTTTTGGTATTTTGTTTCTCCCATTATTTACAACAGTACCTGATAAAGTGGGGAAGAGTCCGTGTGGTCTCAGTGTTTGTCTTATCAGAAGATTGCTATTTTTCCGCAGGGTTTTGCACTGACTGCGATGTTATCTGTCCTGTCCTATTCTATCTAGGAAGTTGGGCCTCGCCTTGCTAATCTATATTTCCTATCTGTGTATTGTGTTTTCTTACATCACCATTGGCTTTATATGTTGGGGGCTTGCTATTCCTTTGGGGACTACTCTGAGGCAAGATAGGTTTCCTCATTTCTATATGTGAGGTGTAGTAAGTTTTTCCGGCTGTGACGTGGCGTCTAGGTGTGTTTAGGAACGCTCCACGGCTACTTCTAGTGTGGTCTGATAGATAGGGGATTGTGGTCAGCTCAGGTTCCAACTACTCTCGTGTTTTTTCTGCTGATGGGATTTTTGTGATCATTCATGATGACCAGATCATAACACCATGAGTTTTTGAGCAGTAATCTTAGCTGTAGCTTGCTGCACCAGCTATGCCTTGAGCCAACCTGAAAAAAGATCAACACAAATGATCGCAAACTCATGGTTTCTGTATATAGCCAATCTGTAATCCCTGGAACAGGTAGAGTGGACGAGGTGTGTGTTTCTGCTTGGCCGCCTGGGTACTGAACCCTGATGCCATTCTTACCTTGTCTACCAATGCACACATAGCTGTTTTTTACAAATTTGTTAATCCATGGGTTACCTGGGCTATCATTGAGAAGAGAGCTTGTGGCAGTCAACGTTTACTGCTATTTTTCCACAAACCTTCCTTAGGGAGGTGGGCTTCTTGTGTTTCCCACTCCTTCTTTTCCTGTTGAACCACCTGTTTCTGGAGGGATTTAAGAATATTAGGAGTGACAGGTGCCACTAAGGTCATGGTCTGAATTTTGGCTAGACTCTCAACTCTTGGTCTTTTTGCTGTTTCCTTGGCAGCTGCATCTGCACAGGCATTTCCTCTGGCTTCATCAGTGTCAGCATGAGTGTGAGCTTTTA
Source organism: Anomaloglossus baeobatrachus (assembly GCF_048569485.1). Taxonomy (NCBI): domain Eukaryota; kingdom Metazoa; phylum Chordata; class Amphibia; order Anura; family Aromobatidae; genus Anomaloglossus; species Anomaloglossus baeobatrachus. Next base: position 308,537,400 of record NC_134356.1, on the reverse strand, counting down.
TCTTCACTAAGCCAAGCTTAGTTTGTAACAGAAGAGACTCAATCAGCACTAGTATACTCTCTGCATTTTTTATAGGTTTATAAGTTTACCATTTGATGTTGAAAAAAGATCTAGCTTTTCATATTAGACGATAATCATAACAAATTACAAAAGAATATCTGCTATTGACATAGCCGTCTTACCCTTTGCCACTCTACAAGCCCCAGTGAGGGCTTTCAGCTCTGCATCCTGTGCCAACAGGTGAAGAGGGAATGGTTCAGCTTTTATTACTTCATGTTGTGTAACCACAGCATATCCAAGGTAGAATCGACCAGTATCATGGTATCTGTATCTGAGCAATGGGCTCCTCTGAGACATGTTCAAACCCTGCCATTTCTTGTTGCATAGGAGCAATGTAATCATGCGGTGTATGCGTGTCTGCGAATTCCTCCTCTGATAGTGATTGTAAAAATAGATTATCATCCTCATCTTTCCCCCCTTTTGAATTCCGTGGCAGAAGTATAGCTGTATTCAAAACTTTACACCGTTTGAGTTCTACATTTGGGGGCATGAGAAGGGCACATTGAATTTGCAGTTGCTGGACCATTTAAATATGTCTAGGTTGTACCTGACTAAGGACATAATGAATATCATGTTGAGTGTAAAGTATGACCTTGTAATCAAGTGTTTTCCCTGTTCTGATTGATTGCCCAGCTACTTAGCTGAGTAGTCAATCCCAGATCACCGCCAGTCATAGAATTTTCTACTTGATGCATATTAACTCATTTATCTGTGCTTTGTTTATTTGATGTATTGCTGCCAGACCTTGGACCTTCTCTGATCATGCGTTTGCCTTGCTCTTTTGCTTTGATCTGCTATTCTCCTGGTATTCTGACCCAAGACCATGACCTGGCTATGCCATTGTCTTACCCCTTAGTTTACAACATGCTCTTTTGGTATCTGACCAAGGAACATTTGACTATTCTGCAAAAAGCTTTTCCTTGAGTAGTGATTATGACTGGCTATAACTTTTGACTATGGAATATTGTAGTCTTGAATCGTCACAATCACAATTGCAGAGAATGATTTCTAGTTTTATGGAGACTCTCTATAGCATTCTGTTCCTGGCTGTGACTGTGATACCTCTAAACTATTTTTCACCCAATAACCACGGTCTTCAGATGATGAATATCAGTGGCTAGGAATTATCATATCACTTGTGCAGAGGGGACATCATATTTGGGCTTTTTCTATAGTTCCCGAGGCCACAAAACAGGTTTCTATTAAATGAAAGATCATGTACCTGACACATGGGAGCCGCACTGCTGAAAATTATTGTACCAAATTCTAGCAATGGTCCCCTGTGGTTCAGTAGAACAATGCAGCCAACCCTCAGGTGTTGATTCCACAGGGGCCTTTCCGAAGCTTTTAAAGACGCTCTGGCTCTCCATGTTACCCCTGATTACTTGGTGGAGGTTATGACCTAAGCCATTTAAATGGATTGCAGAATCCAGGAGCAACACAGTGAGCGGTAGGGAGCTTCTTATATTTCCCTGGAGCACATCCGTCTAATTGTGGTGGAGCTAATGGAGGTTGGAGCTGCCAGTTTTTGTGTTGTGGAAAAGAGACGTCGACACCATCTAGGACTCTGTTTCTGCTGTTAGCTTGCTGGCCATTTTCTGAAGAACTGGCCAACTTGCCCTCAGGCAAGCAAGTTGTTAGGATAATGCCTAAATCTGGGTGACTATGTACGGCCCCGCGGGCTCGGCTGCGACCGCCGAGCCGCTCGGATCCGTGCTCATACTGCGGGTGGGGGCTCGAGCCTCTCACGGACCCGGGGGTCACGTCGCTCTGCAAGGGAGTTGGCGCTACACACGAGGACTTGGGTGAGGAGTTCCACGGCCGGGGCCGCGGTTGGTTGGTTTGGATTGTAACTTTGTGTCTCCACCCATGGGTTGTGGTGATTGTAGACACCACCACTGCGGTGAAGGTAGCGGTGGAGCGATGTAATGGCGCAGCTAGGTGTTGACCCCTCCGTGGGTAGGGGATGTTGGTCCGGTTGGCAAGGGCCGGGGTGCAGGGTGAAGTGTTGCGGTGCGCGGCCCGAAGACACTGGTATACTCACTATGACACAAGACACCGGAGTCTCTGGTAAACCAAACGGAGTGATGAACGGGGCCCGCAGCCGGCTGCAGCTTCTCCCAGAATAGGTTGGTGGTTTCCGCCTTTCTCCTGCACCTCTGTGTGTAAATGTTTGACTCCTATGCCTAGACACCGATAGTCCGCTCCTCGACTTGCATATGCCGTAGGAGCCCGTTTGCCCGCAGACGCTGGCCCTTTGGGTCTCTATGCCTTGGCGGTGGCTTTACCCTGTATGGTAGGGCTGTTGTCTTCTAAAGGGACTTGTGTGGGATAGGTCCTAAAGTCCAGTCCGCAATCAGTTGATTTGACTCAGCCCTGTCGGTTAAGGGCTTCGTACTGGGTCTGAGTACCCCTCCTGGTGCTCCGGTTTCCAATCGGTTCCCCGGTTCGGTACCGGCGGGCCACCGCCCGACCCCGTCCCTACGGTTCCACCTGCTGTAATCCCAGCTCCTGCAGGCGGCCACCACCGTCTGCCTCCTTGCCAATGGTGACTGGGCTCTGACCCAGCCACCTGGTAGTCTCTTGGCAGGCCTGGACACAGGACTGCCCGTGAACTTGACTGCTCTCTACCCTGCACTTCAACTTGTGTGTTTGTTTTCCCTCCTCCAGGTCTGTGGACTCCTCGGTGGGCGGAGCCAACCACATGGCTCCGCCCCCTGGTGTGGACATCAAACCTGGAGGGTGGTGACAAGGTTTTTAGTTTGACTGATGTCACCTAATCAGGAGAGGGTGGGGTGTTGTGTGTGACTACCTGGGATGACCTGACTAGTCCAGGGCGTAACAGTTATAGCGGAGGTCACACAAACTTCCAGGTACCTTTTTTCTCCTCAGAGAAAATCACAGTGAATAATACATACAAGCTTCCACTCATCGCTGACCTTTATGTGCCGCCCCCACACCAGCAGTCAGGCTGCTTGGATCCGGATCCGCAGTGTGGCTCGAGGCATTTTCCGGACCCGGGTGTCACGCGGACACTTCAAATGAAAGGGGACGTATATGTACGGGGAATTGCTGTAAGCTCTTTGTGACGCCACCCACGGTATGTGGTCAGATGTTGCACCACCTCTGCTATTGGGAGCACCCGGGGGTGATGGGATAGCAGCTGGATATTAACCCCTCCGTGGGTAGGGATGGATGCCCGGGGCCTAGTGTCTCTGTGCGGAGGATGGTGGCTGCAGGGGCCAGTGCGCCCAGTCGGACCGGGGGATGTTAGTGTACTAAAGTCAAAGAAATCACACAAGTCCTGTGGTAAACCAAGGTGCCAGTGGCGGGCCGCCGCGGCCGGGTGTATTCTGGTCCCTCACCCGGGGTGATGGTCTGTGTCACTTTCCTCTGCACAGTTTTTAGTTCTCTTTGAACTCCTCGGTATAGAACACGGGAGTCCGCTCCAAGAACTATGGGTGGGAGTCTTGCTCGCAGACGCTGACCCGCGGGATCTAAAGGGGCCCCGGCGGATGGCCTATTCCCCGCGGTGGGCTGCTGGTCTGCTCTTTTGGGACTTTTGGTGCGACGGGACCTATAACCCTGTCCAAAACTGGTGAATTAACAAAGCCGGTGGTTCCGGTCCTTGCTTCAGGGTCCAGGTACCCCCTCTGAGCATGGTTTCCGAGTCGGTTGTCTGGGGTCGGTACTGGCAGGCTACTACCCTGTCCCGGTCCACCTCGGATCTCCGGAAGCCATCTTCCCGTCTCCTGACAGACACGGACCACCATCTGCCACTTAGCCAGCACGCCGGGGCTCCAACCCCAAGGCCTTTCCTCTTTGGCTTCCACTTCAACTCAGAACTCCACTGAACTGCACTCCACTCCACTCACCTCAGAACTCCACTACTACTTTTCCCGCCTCGGATTCTCTAGACCCCTAAGTGGGCGTTTTTCTTCCATCTGGTCCCGCCCACTGGTGTGCCTTTCCTACCCTGGGGGGTGACTAGGGTTTTGTCGGCTTGGTGTAACCCTGTGAGGGAAGGTGTAATGTGGGGTCTACTTGGTGTGTGACACCTAGCGGCGCCAGGGCGTCACATTTACAATCAGCTTATGGTTGTTAAATAATTTTCTAAGCTACACCTTAGTGGGGTGTAAAATTTGATATGCATCAAGATGGGTGATGAGTGGAAAATGGCGTTTCTTACATCTAATGGTTTATTAGAAAATCCGGTCATACCTTTTGGATGTGCCAGATATTTTACAAAACTTTATGAATGATATCTTTAATGAGTTCATTGGGTGATTTATTGTGGTTTATCTTGATTACATTTTATTTTTTTTCACCTGATTTGAATTTTCACTAGGATCATGTCTGGGTGGTATTACATAGATTAAGGGAGAAATCTTTGCTAAAATTTAGAAATGTATATTTTCTGTCAAGGAAACTGCCTTCTTAGGGTTCATTTTATTGGCTTATGGGTTTCAGATGGATCATGGGAAAGAGCAGGCCATAATAGAATGAGTTCTACTGGGTGATCTGAAGACTTTGCAACATTTTCTTGGATTCGCCAACTATTCTCGGAAATTCATTAGAGGTTTTTCTCAGATTGTTAATCCTCTTACTGACCTTACATGCAAGGGGGCATATATCAAGGATTGGTGATCAGATGACCTTGAGGCTTTTGAAAAATTGAAAGAACATTTTATGTCTCCTCCTGTACTAATCCAAACCTATCTCCGGGAACCTTTAATTGTGGAGGTGGATGCTTTGAAAGTCAGGGTAGGGTCTGTTTTATCTCAGAGTCCCAAAACCCTGACCAATTTGAGGCCATATGTATTATTTTTCAAAACATTTTTCATCTGCTGAAATAAATTATGATGTGGGGAATTGTGAGTTACTCACAACCAAATTAGCTTTTCAGGAATGGAGGCATTTGAAGGGGCAGTTCATCAAGTTAGTATGGTCACTGGCTATAAGAGTTTAGCTTGAATCAGCTAAATGTCTATCCCCTAGACAGGTCAGATAGAAAAATTGAATCTAGCAAAAAAACAAGTACTATCACATTAAGGTCGCAATCCAAGAATGTGAATTATCACAAAGTTTTAATTCAGTTTTACCTGCGAAACCTCCTTCCTCCATTCTCCTTAAGGGCATTGTGATTCCTGCAGTATTTTCAGAATTTGAACTGGAGATCTGTAAAGGCCAGTCATTGGTCCCCTTCCACCACTACAGAGTCAAAATTATTTGTGCCAGTCTACCTAAGATTCCATTTGTTGCAAGAATTTCATTATTCCATGTTGAGTGGACATCCCGAAGTCATGGCTATACAGAGACCTATTGCCAGGCTTTTTGGTGGTTGTCTATGAATGATATAAAAGATTTTGTATCCGCTTATGAAACTTGCACTAAAATCTGTCTTAGCCGACCGGAGAATTAGTTTTACTGCCAATTCCAGAAAGACCCTAAAACCCATTTGTAAATGGATTTCATTACTGATTTTTCTGGTGGGAACATTATTTGGTTGGTGGTTGACCGATTCAGTAAACAAGCCCACTTTCTTTCGTTATCAGAATTATTTAATACCAAAATGCTTTCCGGGTTGTTTATCAATCATGTGGGGAGATTGCATGGAATCCCTCTGAACATTATATCTAATAGAGAGGGTGCCATTTGTCTCCAAATTCTGGAGAGCGTTTTGTAAGAAAATGGGGATTGATTTATTTTCTTCTGCTTACACCCTGAAAGCAAAAGTCAGAAAGAGAGGACACATCAGTAAATGGGACAAATTTTAATGTGTTGGTGTTTTTTCAGCTCAACAAGAGGATTGGTCATCATTTTTACTTCTTGCTGAGTTCGCCTTTAACAGTCGGATCATTCAATCTACTGGAACCTCTCTTTTTTTTGTAATTATAGTTTTTATCTTCAGTTTGGGGAATTTTTTAGAATGGGTTCTGGATGTCCTGGAGTAGCGGTGGCCATACAGAAACTGGGGGATGTCTGGAGAGAGGTTCAAAAGAATATTGGGGAGGCTCAACTTAGTCACAAACAGAAGGCCGATAGGAAGCATTTGGTGAGTCTTCAAAGTAGGAGATAAGGTTTGGTTATCTTCTCAAAAAATTAGGCTGAAGGCACCATTGGTGAAGTTAGGTCCTAGGTATATTGGTCCGTATGAGAGTCTAGAGGTAGTCAATCTGCTTGACTTTAGATTAAAACTTCCTCAGTCTGTTTATGTTCCTAATGTTTTTCACAGCTCACTGTTAACAGAATTTGTCCTTTTGGTGTTACCTGTCTAGCCCCACCTCCTCCTGTTACTGTTGATAGAGGTTTGGAGTATAAAATACAGAGGATCATTGATTTTCAGAGGGTATTAAATTCCCTTCAATATCTTGTTTATTGGAAGGGATACGGACCCGAGTTATTAGAAGGGATACAGACCCGAGGAAAGAGACTCAGCTTTGGCTCATTCTGTGAAGTCAGACTGCTTGGTCAGGATCTTCCATCTTAAGTTTTCAGGGAAACCTGGGGGTCTGGTGGCCCCACTAGAAAAGTGGGTACTGTCACGATTTCTCCCCTCAGTGTGTTTTAGATGCAGTGAGTGATAGTTTTGCTAACCTGAATCAGGGCTATGCTGAGTTGTTAGTTTGTTGAGTGATAGCTCAGTCATCCACATAAGCACAAAACAGACGGTTTACAGCACCAGGTGGAATCCTTCACCAAGGATAGGGGACACAAGTCAAGTCCAAGAGATCCTCTTGGTCACTATCTCACAAAAAAACGCGTCTATCTTTAAGGGCCTGGGAATTTGGTGCTGTTTTACTTATGTGGGCGGGACGCCTGAATGACTACATTGTATGCTGCCATCACTATGGAAATGTTTCTATCTGCAAGGACCTTTGGATTTGGTGCTGCTTGACCTATGGCAGCGGGACGTCGGAGCATGTGCAGAAGCCCCTACTGTACAGGTTCATTGGACTGTTCAATCACATGTTCTTTCTGGGACTGCACAATTGGCTGGTGGTTACCATGGTAACATGGGTGCACTGACCAGAATATAGCTCATGGAAGATTTTCCTGTATACAGCATTCGTACTGCCAACTATATTGGACCTATGGGGTAAGCTAATAATGGGACATGTATGCTATTATCCTTGTATGCTGCAGATTAACTGGATATGTCAGTGTAATCGTCGGATGACAGGTTGTTTAGAAACCACATTGGAAGGTATCACTGAGATTGGCTGTATATAAAGGGGTGGGGACTCCCCGGATTGGTGCTCTGTTATAGACATGGTGTATATAAACTGGGTTGTGGGAGTATTTTGTACATAGTTGATAAAGCCCATATGTAGGGCAAAACGTTGCCTGATGGAATAAAGAAAATTGAAAATACCCCTGGGACGCTGTCCATGCTTTTTTTCAGTCAGTCATCCAATCTAGTACAGGGGCATGCTGAGCTGTTTGTATGTTGATTGAAAGTTCAGCCATCCAATCTGACACTGGGAGGTGCTGGGTTTCTTCAGGTTTTCCCTGTTCTGAATGATTGCCCAGCTACTTAGGTCGTATTAAGTCCAGATCAGTGCCAGTTGTAGCATTTGCTTTTTGGTGTATGTTTGCCTTGTTTATCTGTGGTCTGTGTTTTGATCTATTGCTGCCAGATATTGGACTTCCTCTGACTATTCATTTTCCTTGCCCCTGTGCTTTGATCTGCTATCGTTTTGGTATTCTGAACCCAGACTGTGACGTGACTACGCCTTTGTCTATCCCCTTAGTTCACGATGTGCTCTTTTGGAATATGACCCTGGAACATTTGACTATCCTGCCTCACGGCTTGTCTGTGAGTAGTGATTAATGTCACCAGAGCAAAGTTAAGTGTGAATAACTTAATTCTCATCATTCCCTGCTAGTTGAGTGGAATCTTTTTGAAGGGCCACAGAATTATATGAGTGTGTCCAACATACTGTGTTTGATGGACTATGTACACACAGGTGCATTCACAGAAATACCGAACTGTTCTTCTGGTGAATTTCTAGACCTATCCGTTCCAACTCGATATAGTGTACATTAGTGCAGTGTTATTAGGATGAATGACAAAATAGATAAGCACTTGCTTCTACTGAAGACACATGCTCCTGCTGTAGACATCAAAGACAGTTTTTTAGGTGAAAATGATTCTGGCAGGCACAATATGTGAAACTGTACTGAAATCACTTCACCTGAATCCAGAGCTATCTCCATAGGCTTACTGATGATCCTCATGTCTGCCATGTTTGTACATAGGCAAATTGTAAATTTACAATAAACTGTCATATTGCTATCTTGCAGTGTACTAGACAAATCCTTATACAACCCTATTGACCATAAATAAAACAGCTAGAGAGAAGCAAAAATCGAAAGTGAAAAGGAGTCCACTAAGACACTGTTGCCGAAGAGCTTTGATAAATCTGAAGCCGTCCCCATCTCATGCTATGCAGACTGTCCATTATGGAAGAGAAGCATAAACAGATGCAAACAATGCATTGCAAATGGCTACTGGATATGTGTCATGATCCAGCTCTGTATTGGCCACTGTGGTTTGATTATTTCACCCAGCTCCGGCCTGGTCATGTCAGGGGTTAACTCCTCCCTGGCTCACTCTGTTTTCTGGGACACTATATCCTGGTGCTGCATCTCCGGTTGAGTGCCAGTGATAGTTTATGCTCTGTAGTGTGTGTTACTGGCTCTGGTGAGTTACCTGCTCTGTCCTGCCTCCCAGCTACCTTGTTCTGACCTGTACTCTCCTCGTTCGTCCGTCTGTCCCAGTCCCTGACTACTTGCTCCTGTCTACTATGTACTCTTCCCTGTTTGCCTTATCCTGGTCCCGACCTGTTTGTTATCCTTCCTTGTTTGTACTTGGACTTCCCAGCATATGTCCTGTATCCTCGTTCTTAACTTTGGCTCCATCTTTCCCTTCTGTTGCATATGTGACTTCCCGGCTTTTGTTCCTTGGCTATCCCCTGACCACGATTTGATTATCCCTGTGCTATTGACGAGACCTCCGATTGCTGACCTGGTTTACTGACTACTCTACTGCCCTCTGGTAATTTGCCTGCTTACTGCAATCTGAAGCTACACTGTAGCTTCAGCATTTCCCTTAGTACAGTAAAACAATATGATTACAGTTGGCCATTTGGACCTTTTGCAACATATTATGTTAAATAAATCATTATCACTTCTAACCAGGCATGTTAATTTCCTGAACAATACATACTGGTGCACATAAAATTCTTCTCATCATTATTTAGTGTGCAGCTAAGAGTACATAGATTGTAGCTTCAATAGTCCTTGATGACAATGTGAATACAGATGTACTGTGGATATCTCCCAGCATTTCTATGCATAGGTAACTGTTCTCCAGAATTATTTCCTTCAGCATGAAACTGGATTTTGTTCTCCATGACCCACTCTGTATGAAGTGCTCGCTCTTATTGCAGCACTTCTTGTCAGTATGATTATCTACAAGATTCATGACCTAAATAGTGTAATCTCGGGTTCTTCACCAAATCTGTTTTACCAGTGGAAATGCCATCAGCAGCTGTTAAAATTAACAATTCACGGTGCGATGTCTGCATAGATGTGTGCATTATAGATGGTTTTTACAAGCGAGATATTATATGAGTGTTTTAATAAAATAAAAAGAAATTTGTTTTAGGTTCCACAATCCTATTAAAATGTAATGAAGCTGAAGTCCGACTCCTTGTCAGTGATCATGGATTCTAAAATGCAATTTCTAATTCCATTTCCTAAGATGACTATTTTTTATTTACGAGTTTACTTTGTCGTCTCCTGACATCATATTGTAAATGTCTGAAATCCAATAGCCAATAAGGCTCAGAATACAGTAAGTAAGCCAATTGCCAATAACGCTATGGATAATTAACTTCTGTAAGTAAGCCAATTGCCAATAGATTTTTTGTCAGCTGTACCCTCTCTCTCTATTATCTGTGCTTGTTTTCATTAAGCTGCTCATTTTCTTTCTGCATTTAGTTAGAAATAGCAATATATTCTGTGCCGCACATAGACATTCCCAACTTAAATCCTTATTCTTTAGAATATGAAATGTTAAACAAGAAAAAAGGAAGATCTAAACTTTGAATTAAACTAAAAACTTAACACATCTGGGATGTTTCTAGAATATATTCCAAAGAAAGTGTATTTAGTTTTTATTGGGACTTGACCAGCCACAGATTGGCATGGCTACCACATAAATAATACCACTTGATAACTATTGTCACTACTATGGTGGTGATCACCTTGCAGCTAATTACTTACAGTAAGTAGGGCCAACATACAAACTACCCTGTGCCATATGAAACAGAATTTAATAGCTTACATTAGAAAAAACTTGCACTGTAATTGTATGGATTAGGTCCCTTATATAGCAGATTTAGGACATTCATTGACCCATGTGTCATTTTCGATCAAACGGAAGGTCAAGACACAACACAAAATTAAGATGAAATATTTAATACATTAAAAAATGTATTCCCTCTGATTTGTGTCAACATCTGATCATCCAGTTGATAAAAAAGTAACAAAGTAAAGCGAATCACCCATATATAAGGGTCCCATTTGGAGATTGGCAGCCAAAGAGTTAACTTTTGATGTAGACAAGAACTGACCAGAACGCCCATGTTCTTCCTTGGATGCTTTTATTCACGTAGAAGATACTTAGCAGGGAGTCTGGAGCAATGTACCTTTACACAAATGGCCATTTTAAGTCCCAGATAACACTGCATTTAGATACTACTGATTGTTTTTTTTACATTTGTCAGCAGATTACGTTTAGGCTGGGTTCACATAGCGTTTTCTCCTAATGTCAGTAGCTCCAAAGGGGTTACGTCCAAACCCCTCCAGAACCAGAATGCGGCATATGCACCAACAGAGCCATTTACTATAATGGTGCAGACACAGTGTGCTTTGTTGAGCAACATTTTTGGCTATACAGTGTATGCAAGTCGTAGTCGACTACATTTTGCTGTCCACTTCCAATAGGGCCAAAAATGGGTATATTAGGCTTATAGGGCCAAAAATGGTAGACAACAATGCACATTGTGACTTCATCTGCATCATTATAGTCAATGGCCCCATCAGCGCATTTTGACGGAGGTTTGGCCATAAGCCCTGATGGAGCCACTGACCATAGGAGAAAACGCTATGTGAACCTAACCTTATTTCTTTACTTAGGCTAAACCTCCTAGATAGTAGGCATAGCAGCTGCTTCTATGGAAGGTACCATTAGTAATGACATTGATGGACAGGGAGGGTGCAAAATAGAATGTGAGACCAAAGATTGAACAACATTTTGAATGATTTCTATGAAAGTTCATTATGCACATTTATCTCTTGATTGTGACATTATTATATGCACTACCACTGTGCTGTGATATCACTGTGTGCATTATTCTTTTGCTCTAATATCATGAGATATTCACCATGAGCATAGTCCGACTATGATAACATTGCTATGTGCATGATTCATTAGCTCTAGCCCTTGTGAGTAAATTATGCTGCTCTGTGAAATCACAGTGTGCCTTATCTCAATGGTGAGATAGTCCTGTGTGCCTTATGCCCATACATAATGCATCACTGTTTGCATTATTGCTGTACATTAAACATATGTCACAGACTGAAAACCACATTTTATTTAAGCTCTTCAAGTCCTAACTTGGTGCTGAACTTTGAGCCAGGTCCCATTCCAAATTTTGCTATTGGCCCATGTTTGTTTGTTATAGTATTTAAGTACACTAGTTTAAAAGAGGTTGACCACTACTCACACAACCTCCTCTCAATCTGAGTGATTGCCCCTGTTCAAATTCAAACACTTGTACTTGCCTCTAGTGCTGGCACTCGTTCTCCAGAGGCACAAGTGACCCTGTTACGTCACTCGAGCTCTGTGCCCAATCAGCAGTGGCCTCAGTATCCTCGCCTACAGACGAATTGAACATCAAGAGGAAGTCAGAGCTGTGACTGCTCTCTTACTTCCTGTGGATGTTTGATAAGTCCAAAATCGGGGAGAATGAACCAGTGCTGAATTGGCTCAGGGCTTGCATGAGGGTCACTTGTGTAAAGTGCCAGGGAGGGGCATGTGTGGGTGAGGGATGTGATCCTCAACCCATCCCAGCACAGTACAGACACATGGCGCAGAGTGGTGTATGGTGTGGGTGTGGAAGTGGCACCTGTCTGCAGCTGCACATCTGCGTCTCTGTCCAGTTTCTTAGGGTCCTGTTCACTACAATCAGCCTTTCACACTGCAATGTCAGAAATGAGTCAACCACCAGATAGAACCACAATAACTTTACTGAATAATTGGTGTGCAGACAGTTTATGTTTCTTCATGGATGGTTTTTGATCATCGTCATTTACATACATTCTTTCCCGTACTGAGCCCAGCCCTGAAGTTATAGCAACCAAGGGGCGATTTATCCTCTCTTTTTTGGACCAAGAGACACCTGCCTGATCCTCTCCCTCCATACTGCAATTACCCCTCACTGTGGAAGAGCTCACACTCCACTGCATCCTCTTTTCCTCATTCTTTGCCTTTTTTCTTCTGCCTGACACCTCCACACCACCCACTCCACTGTGCTTCATCTGGTCTGACCCTGCAGATCATCTTTCTTGTCACTATTCACTGCCTCTCTCTTTCACATTCTGCCTGTACCTGGAAACCTCTGCCCTATGTATCCTACTGAGCTGGGGACCGTCCCCGCCCACTTAAACCCTGCCGTCCTGTCACTCCTTCTGCATTCCCTCACACTAGAGGACCAGGGACCCAGTGACATGAGTGGAAACTGGCCAAATTACCAAGGAAAACGCATGCAAAATACAATACACACAAGCATATACAGATACAGTACGTTAAGATAAACCGATTCACCATACATAATCGGGGGTGGTATGGCACTGGACAGCCTATTACACTTGAGTCCCAGGAGAGGATTGCTGACACTGCTGGAATGACACAGTCATCAAAGGTGACTAAAAGGCCTCCTTTACATGTTTGTGTTTCCAGTACATGTGGTATCCATTTTTGCCATGAATTCCATATGTATCTGTTATAACCTAAGGGCCGTTTATATGTCTGTGTTTTTACACTGACCATTTGTTGGTGCAAAACACACTGCGACATGTCCAGACACTGATGACACAAGGTTGGCACACTGATGTAAAACACAGACTGACACCTGTACCATTTTATAACGCACATGTTTTATACTGACAAGTGAAAATGGCCTAAGTGTCTTTATTATAACAGGGGCAAACACGTAGATTGAGGCTGCTCAGACATCCTCTTTAATTCCTTCCCTTCTGATGTGTGAAGCAGTTGTACATCACACGTCAGATGCTGGTGTATGGAGCAGGCTCAGGAGCTGAGTCTGCATCATACCTGAGAGATGCTGGTTGTGATACACAGCCAGCATCTTCCTAAAACAGCAGCAATGCTAGTTAAAGCACCACTCCAGCGTTGTTGTTTTTCAGCGCTAGAATGGTGTTTTAAAATCCCTGCCCCTGTTCTTATACTCACCCTCCGGCAGCTTGCTTCATCCTTTTTTTTTGCTCAGCTCTGGTCTCGCAGCGCCATCTAGTGCCCTTCTATTGTGGGAAAATAGCGACTCTGTGATCATTTTGAAGGGAAGTTGTCAAAGTCAGAAGTTATATCACAATTGCTCAATACAACTGCATGAGAGATAGAATGAGGTGACAACGAGCCTCCCATAGAGATGTATTGAGTTGTGAACTCTGGCGCATTGCATAAAATACTGGAGCAATCGGCAGGGGACAAATCGCCAGAGATCGACCAGAGAGATGCTGGAAACTGATGAATACGGCATCAGGTGAGTATAACACAGGGGGCAGGGGACTTACATTTAAAGCACCACTCCAGAGGGGAAATTAAAAAAAACCTAGACTGGTGCTTTAAATGTCACCGTTAATGACTGACAGCAACATTTAAATAGCACAACTGCCATGTGCATGTATACAGGCTTCCATCGACCCTTGTGAAACAATCGCTGTGTGCTAATGGATTGTTATAGAAGCTGGTGTCTACAGAAGGCCCCAATGGCTGCCATCTTAGTCTTCCTTGGAAATGGAAGAAAAGGGTTAATCCGCACTGCCAGAAAAAGATCACTGAAGATCAATGGGGATTAGGATATTTGATTTTATTGTTCGACGCGTTTCAGAGCCATATGACTCTTTCAGGAACAGAAATCAATAATGTACAGTACAGATCAAAAGTTTGGATACACCTTCTCATTCAAAGAGTTTTTTTATTTTCATGACTCTGAAAATTGTAGATTCACATTGAAGGCCTCAAAACTATGAATTAACACATGTTTAATGAAATACTTAACAAAAAAGTGTGAAACAACTGAAAATATGTCTTATATTCTAGGTTCTTCAAAGTAGCCACCTTTTGCTTTGATTACTGCTTTGCACACTCTTGGCTTTCTCTTGATGAGCTTCAAGAGGTAGTCACCGGAAATGGTTCTCACTTCACAGGTGTGCCCTGTCAGGTTTAATAAGTAGGATTTCTTGCCTCATATATGGGGTTGGGACCATCAGTTGTGTTGTGCAGAAATCTGGTGGATACACAGCTGATAGTCCTACTGAATAGACAGTTAAAATTTGTATTATGGCAAGAAAAAAGCAGCTAAGTAAAGAAAAATGAGTGGCCATCATTACTTTAAGAAATGAAGGTCAGTCAGTCCGAAAAATTGGGAAAACTTTGAAAGTGTCCCCAAGTGCAGTGCCCAAAACCATCAAACGCTACAAAGAAACTGGCTCACATGAGGACCGCCCCAGGAAAGGAAGATCAAGAGTCACCTCTGCTGCGGAGGATAAGTTTATCCGAGTCACCAGCCTCAGAAATCGCAGGTTAACAGCATCTCAGATTAGAGACCAGGTCAATGCCACACAGAGTTCTAGCAGCAAACACATCACTAGAACAACTGTTAAGAGGAGACTTTGTGCAGCAGGCCTTCATGGTAAAATAGCTGCTAGGAAACCACTGCTAATGACAGGCAACAAGCAGAAGAGACTTGTTTGGGCTAAATAACACAAGGAATGGACATTAAACCAGTGGATAGCTATGCTTTGGTCTGACGAGTCCAAATTTGAAATCTTTGGCTCCAACCACCGTGTCTTTGTGCAACGCAGAAAAGGTGAACAGATGGACTCTACATGCCTGGTTCCCACCGTGAAGTGTGGAGGAGGAGGTGTGGTGGTGTGGGGGGGCTTTGCATACAGAACCAGAATGGCTACCACAGCGTCTTGCAGCGGCATGCTATTCCATCCGGTTTGTTTAGTTGGACCATCATTTATTTTTCAACAGGGCAGTGACCCCAAACACACCTCCAGGCTGTGTAAGGGCTATTTGACCAAGAAGGAGAGTGATGGGGTGCTACGCCAGATGACCTGGCCTCCACAGTCACCAGACCTGAACCCCATCGAGATGGTTTGGGGTGAGCTGGACAGCAGCTTGAAGGCAAAAGGGCCAACAAGTGCTAAGCATCTCTGGGAACTCCTTCAAGACTGTTGAAAGACCATTTCCGGTGACTATCTCTTGAAGATCATCAAGAGAATGCCAAGAGTGTGCAAAGCAGTAATCAAAGTAAAAGGTGGCTACTTTGAAGAACCTAGAATATAAGATATATTTTCAGTTGTTTCACACTTTTTTTTTTTAGTATTTCATTCCACATTGATGCCTTCAATGTGAATATACAATTTTCAGAGTAATGAAAATAAACTCTTTGAATGAAAAGGTGTTTCCAAACCATTGGTCTGTACTGTACATTATTGATTTTTGTTCCTGAAGAATGAGTCATACGTCTCCGAAACATGTCAAACAATAAAATCAAATATCCTAATCCCCATTGATCTTCAGTGATCTTTTCTGGCAGTGCGGATTAAGTCTTTTCTTCCATCTCCTCCAACACTATCTTCCTGGGTTCTGCAGCAGCCTTTCTCAACACGTGGTTATAGTGGTTGTGTCTGGAACACAACCGCACCAGGTTAGTGCACCTAATTTAATTCTTTCTATTACAGATAAGATACCAATTGAGCTCCCTCCTTTGTCATTTCAGTTTTACTACATGCACATCAGGGTGCTCTACACGCTGCAACATCGCTAACGATATATCGTCGGGGTCATGTCGTTAGTGACGCACATCTGGCACCGTTAGCGACATCGCAGCATGTGACACCAAGAAGCGACGATCAACGATCGCAAAAATGTTACAAATCGTTGATCGTTGACACGTCGCTCCTTTTCATAATATCGTTGGTGGCGCATAATGCTGGTGGTTCGTCATTCCTGCGGCACCACACATCGCTATGTGTGACGCTGCAGGAACGACGAACATCTCCTTACCTGCGTCCAGCGGCAATGAGGAAGGAAGGAGGTGGGCTACTTGTTCTGGCCGCTCATCTCCACCTCTCCTCTGCTATTGGGCGGACGCTTAGTGACGCCGCAGTGACATCGCTATGACACCGAACGCACCTCCCCCTTGAAGGAGGGATTATTCGGCGGTCACAGCAACGTTGCTGAAAAGGTATGTGTGTGTGACACTGCCATAGTGATAATATTCGCTACGACAGCGATCACCAAGTGTCGCATGAATGACGGGGGCGGGTGCTATCGCTAGCGATGTCGAAGCGTGTAAAGCACCCTTTAGTCTTCCTGTTAGGCTTAGCCTATGGCAGTAAATAGATGAAACGATTAAATGATTGCAGGTTCAAGTTCCCTAATGACACTAATAAATGAGTACGAAAAAAAAAAGAAAAAAGTTTAGAAAAATTGAAAAAAAAAATCAAATAACCTACTCTTTCCCGTTTAATAACAAATAAATAAAAAAAATAAGCCTATTTGGTATTGTCATGTGTGATTTATCAGATAAAAAAAATGTCAAGCTTTTTGGGGTCATCTTACACCTAAAAAAATGCAATTAAAAGCAATCAAAATGTTGTATATACTTCAAGATCATGTCAATGAAAAATATCAGCTTTCCACTAAAAAAAACCCCAAACCCTAGCAAAAACCATCAACGGAAAAAAATAAAGTTTCAGGTCTCAGAAAATGGTGACACAACCTAATTTTCTTTTTATCATTTTCCATTTTTTTTCCCACCATTAATCTATGCATGTTTGGTATTAAAAATACTTTTCAACATCCACACCATTATAGTAGTGAAAATACTGCAATATTAAGTTAGTTTACAGTGTGGTATATAAGGACCATGGAAAAATCGCCACAGCAGAACCAAAACCAAGAGAAAAAAAGCGATCAGACTTCCTATATAAGTGAATAATTTATTGATGCAAAGTATAAAGTACAGTGATAGACATACAAAAAGGGGTGTCCAATCCGGTGCGGACCACAGGAATATGATAGATGGAAATCAATGTGTGGATCCCAACAATAGCCATATCACTATATAAATGGCAATATCATTATATAGAATGAGATCCATGAGAGCCCACCGCGGGAGACAGAATAATAAATCAATTAGGGCATGCATATATAAATTTACTAATGTTGCTTACCAGGTTGTCTCACCGCACACACAGGACGGCACCCCACCCGACGGACGTGCGTTTCGGCGGATGCCTACGTCAGGGTTGTTTTAATTATAGTAAATAATGGGAAGTCATATTTGCATATTTTTACTACACAATATACAGTATAAAACCAAAAAACTTTGACATAATTACAATTTTTTATTTCATTTTCACTTCACTTGGATTTTTTTCCTCCCATTTTCTAGTACATTGCATGGTAAAAATAATGTTTTCATTAAAAGCTACAATTCATCACTCATAAAACAAGCTGTCATGGGGACAACATGACTGGACAGGAACACCTAAGCTGACCCTCAGACTGGGGAGCTTGCGCTGTCTCTTAGCTCAGAGGTACGCTTGATGGTAGCAGCGTCTGAGTCACCAGCGTGACCCTAACTTCTGTCTTAGTCCTGTTGTAACTCCCCTCCCTCTCCTCCACCCAAGGGGTGACCCGGGACCATAGTCACAAATTCCATGACTAAACATGGACAGTTGGAAAAACTAAAACTCATACACATGGCAATGAAACAGAAAGGAGCGACAATACGTCCACAGGGGAAAATATCATAAAAGGGGGTAGTAAGCAGACAACCAGTAAACTTACACAGTATAGCACACCGCAGATCACCACCAATTGGATCACCACAATAAGACTGGAATCACTGCCTGCTGTTGCCGTGACACCTAATGAGTCTGTAACCAAACATCGCATGACACAAGCCCTCATATGGGTATGTCAATGGAGAATAAAAAAGTTATGGCTAAGTGAAGTAGAGGCCTAAAAAACAGAGGTGCAAAAATAAAAAAATTGCCCTTCATAAATGGGTTAAAAGGGTACTCCTGGACTTCAACATTGGTGGACTGTCCTTAAAATACTTTCATATATTAATGAATTTACTGATAATTTCTAAATAATTATGGCTTAATTGCTTGTCTTCACCTATTTTTTTCTTTTATGTAGACCTTGGTATATGGTTTTAATATTTAAGTCTAAATCATTCTTACTGAAGACACTATTAGTCCGTAGTTCAGCACAAGTCGTTGGAGAAGAATTTCTTTCTGTGAAATCTGTAAAATTGCTAAAGCAGCTGCAGCAAATGAATTTTTCAGTAAAAGCGTATTTCATGCATAAGCATCTATTATACAAGCACGCAACTGAAAAATCCTATTATGAAGTATCTGTGGCATTGTATGAAATATAATTGCAATAATTAGATCTTGCAGGATTACAAGGCCTTTGGGGGAGGTCTGGACGGAGGGGCGAGCTGTCGTTGGAGAATCTCATTTCCCCATCTATAAATCATTAATTCTCTGGGGCTGAGTTTAAACATTAATATTACAAATGCCCCAACACATGAGGTTTATAAATCTTTTAGGAGAACATTATACATTGTCAATAGTAGATAACCAGTATAATATGGTACATCATATGGCTTTGCCTTTATATTGTCATTGCTAAGCCTAGTTCACAATTTACAGCACTAGTTGATGTCTCGCTTTATACAAGATTGCATTTAAGTATACTAATACTGTTTTTTGGCACAGTAAAGAACCCTATTAACTTATACAAAGACTATAGTAAAGATGATGAAATTGTCTTTGGTGATGTGTATTCATTATAGAACGTATTCTTCTGTCATCACAATAGAATAAGGGCAATAGGGAAGGAAATGAGCCATGGTATAATGCATATCTAGTTAAATGCATTATGTAGACAGCAGGGTAATAGAAAGTCTGTTCTTTAAAAGCCATATGTTTTTGTTCTTTTCTCATTTCTGTGGATATTAACTAAAATAAGACAATATATCATTTCAAGTTTATATTTATATAATATATTTTTATATATTTTTTTCAATAGGTTGTTAAACTACTTTGTATTAGTTTGAATCACATGATGTGTTTTCTATTTGAATGCAAAGTTAAATTCAGGATGCCGCTGGTTTTCTAATTCCCAAGCACAGTGAATTGTTAGAGCCAAGATGAAAATTGAGGCACGCCCCATTGAACTCCGTATGTATGTCAGTGGCTGTACAGCTCTATTTTAAAGGAAGCGCTTATGATATATTCTCAGGGCACTGCCAGGTGCCCAATCTTTTATATAGTTAGATCAAAGCTTCTAGATTACATGAATGACAGCAGTATGTATAAAAACCTCAGTCTATTTCCAGTGGCATCATCCTTTAAAAGTGTTAGCTGTGAAATTTTAACAAAAGTAGAGTTTTCATATATCGAAGATTGATATTGTCATTGATTTCCTTTTATTATTTTGTTCTGTTTCTAGACATGATTCAAGGGGCACTATCATTGTATAAATAAATAACACATATCAAAGATTACATCTTCAACCTGTCGTTAAAATACATACTTACCAACTAGGTAGCCATCATATCCTTGGAAATCTTGAAAGGTAATATTGTTGATGGCAGATTTTACAAAATGTACATAGTACTAAGAGAAAGAGATAGGGGGAGAGCAAGAAAGGGGTGGAAGAGAGGGAATGAGAGAAGTGGGGAGAGAAAGAAAGGGAAGGTAGAGGGGGAGAGAGAGAGAAAGGGGAGGGAGAGGGAGAAAGGGAAGAGAGGGAGAGAGAGAAAGGGGAGGGAGAGGGGGTGAGAGAGAAAGGGGGAGAGAAACAAAGGGAAGGGAGAGGGGGAGAGATAAAGGAGAGGGAGAGAGGGAGATAGAGAAAGAAGGGAGAAAAAGAAAGGGGGTCGATAAAGAAAAGGAAGGGAGATGGGGAAAGAGAGAAAGGGGAGAGAGAGTAGAAGAGAGAAAGGGGGAGGGAGAGCGGGAGAGAGAAAGGGGGTAAGGGGTAGAGTTGAGTGCGGTTCGAGGTTCGAGGTTCTCCAGTTCTAGGCTCGAGTGATTTTGGGGCCTGTTCTAGATCGAACTAGAACTCGAGCTTTTTGCAAAAGCTCGATAGTTCTAGAAACATTCGAGAACGGTTCTAGCAGCAAAAAAACAGCTAATTCCTAGCTGGCTTTCCGCTGTAATAGTGTAAGTCACTCTGTGACTCACACTATTATGACATTTCAGTGTATAGTGTGCGGGAACAGCGCCTTCAGATCACTGCTGTTTGTATAATGGCTATCGCCATTTTTTTTTTTTTTCCTTGTCTTCCTTCCCTAAGCGCGCGCGTCTTGTGGGGCGGTCCAGCATGTCAGCCAATCCCAGACACACACACAGCTAAGTGGACTTTTAGCCAGAGAAGCAACGGCATGTGTGATAGGATGTCCATGTCACATGTCCCTGCATTATAAAACCGGACATTTTCCTCCAGGACGCCATTATCTGCCTTCTGCGTCCTTGGTGTCAGACATCACTGGCGCAGCTCCGTCCTAAATCCTATCGCCGATACAGCTGTATGCGCTCCATCCACAGCGCTAGACAGCTTAGGGAGAGCACTTTCTATCAGTCCTTTTAAGGGCTCGTACCGGCAGGGTCAGAGCCATAGGTGACAGGTCCTGAAAACAGAAACAACATTTGTGTACCCAAGGTCAGGGATTTCGTTGCTGCATTTCCCCATTAGGAGGGAATAGAAAGGCAGGCTTCCATTCCTCTACCCAGAGCCCCACAATCCTGGCACTGTACCCTCCAGTCCTCTGCACACTCCAACTCATTATAACTAAGCCATTATACTAGCAAACACTCAGTGTACCTAGTGGCATCCTAAACGTGGCTATTGGACTTTGCTATTGTCCCACTAGTGCAAAGATATTTGCAGCACGTCTGCCTGCATTGCACACTCAAACTCTTTTTAACTAAGCCATTATACTAGCAAACACTCAGTGTCCCTAGTGGCATCCTAAACGTGGCTATTGGACTTTGCTATAGTCCCACTAGTGCAAAGATATTTGCAGCACCTCTGCCTGCATTGCACACTCCAACTCATTATAACTAAGCCATTATACTAGCAAACACTCAGTGTACCTAGTGGCATCCTAAACGTGGCTATTGGACTTTGCTATAGTCCCACTAGTGCAAAGATATTTGCAGCACCTCTGCCTGCATTGCACACTCCAACTCTTTTTAACTAAGCCATTATACTAGCAAACAGTCAGTGTACCTAGTGGCATCCTAAACGTGGCTATTGGACTTTTGTCTAGTCACACTAGTGCAAAGATATTTGCAGCACGTCTGCCTGCATTGCACACTCAAACTCTTTTTAACTAAGCCATTATACTAGCAAACAGTCAGTGTACCTAGTGGCATCCTAAACGTGGCTATTGGACTTTGCTATAGTCACACTAGTGCAAAGATATTTGCAGCACCTCTGCCTGCATTGCACACTCAAACTCTGTTTAACTAAGCCATTATACTAGTAAACACTCAGTGTACCTAGTGGCATCCTAAACGTGGCTATTGGACTTTGCTATAGTCCCACTAGTGCAAAGATATTTGCAGCACCTCTGCCTGCATTGCACACTCCAACTCTTTTTAACTAAGCCATTATACTAGCAAACAGTCAGTGTACCTAGTGGCATCCTAAACGTGGCTATTGGACTTTTGTCTAGTCACACTAGTGCAAAGATATTTGCAGCACGTCTGCCTGCATTGCACACTCAAACTCTTTTTAACTAAGCCATTATACTAGCAAACACTCAGTGTACCTAGTGGCATCCTAAACGTGGCTATTGGACTTTGCTATAGTCCCACTAGTGCAAAGATATTTGCAGCACCTCTGCCTGCATTGCACACTCCAACTCATTATAACTAAGCCATTATACTAGCAAACACTCAGTGTACCTAGTGGCATCCTAAACGTGGCTATTGGACTTTGCTATAGTCCCACTAGTGCAAAGATATTTGCAGCACGTCTGCCTGCATTGCACACTCAAACTCTTTTTAACTAAGCCATTATACTAGCATACACTCAGTGTACCTAGTGGCATCCTAAACGTGGCTATTGGACTTTTGTCTAGTCACACTAGTGCAAAGATATTTGCAGCACGTCTGCCTGCATTGCACACTCAAACTCTTTTTAACTAAGCCATTATACTAGCAAACAGTCAGTGTACCTAGTGGCATCCTAAACGTGGCTATTGGACTTTTGTCTAGTCCCACCTAGTGCAAAGATATTTGCAGCACGTCTGCCTGCATTGCACACTCAAACTCTTTTTAACTAAGCCATTATACTAGCAAACACTCAGTGTACCTAGTGGCATCCTAAACGTGGCTATTGGACTTTGCTATAGTCCCACTAGTGCAAAATATTTGCAGCACGTCTGCCTGCATTGCACACTCAAACTTTTTTTAACTAAGCCATTATACTAGCAAACAGTCAGTGTACCTAGTGGCATCCTAAACGTGGCTATTGGACTTTTGTCTAGTCACACTAGTGCAAAGATATTTGCAGCACGTCTGCCTGCATTGCACACTCAAACTCTTTTTAACTAAGCCATTATACTAGCAAACAGTCAGTGTACCTAGTGGCATCCTAAACGTGGCTATTGGACTTTTGTCTAGTCCCACTAGTGCAAAGATATTTGCAGCACGTCTGCCTGCATTGCACACTCAAACTCTTTTTAACTAAGCCATTATACTAGCAAACACTCAGTGTACCTAGTGGCATCCTAAACGTGGCTATTAGACTTTGCTATAGTCCCACTAGTGCAAAGATATTTGCAGCACCTCTGCCTGCATTGCACATTCTAACTCATTATAACTAAGCCATTATGCTAGCAAACACTCAGTTTACCTGGTGGCATCCTAAACGTGGCTATTGGACTTTGCTATAGTCCCACTAGTGCAAAGATATTTGCAGCACGTCTGCCTGCATTGCACACTCAAACTCTTTTTAACTAAGCCATTATACTAGCAAACAGTCAGTGTACCTAGTGGCATCCTAAACGTGGCTATTGGACTTTTGTCTAGTCACACTAGTGCAAAGATATTTGCAGCACGTCTGCCTGCATTGCACACTCAAACTCTTTTTAACTAAGCCATTATACTAGCAAACAGTCAGTGTACCTAGTGGCATCCTAAACGTGGCTATTGGACTTTTGTCTAGTCCCACTAGTGCAAAGATATTTGCAGCACGTCTGCCTGCATTGCACACTCAAACTCTTTTTAACTAAGCCATTATACTAGCAAACACTCAGTGTACCTAGTGGCATCCTAAACGTGGCTATTAGACTTTGCTATAGTCCCACTAGTGCAAAGATATTTGCAGCACCTCTGCCTGCATTGCACATTCCAACTCATTATAACTAAGCCATTATGCTAGCAAACACTCAGTTTACCTGGTGGCATCCTAAACGTGGCTATTGGACTTTGCTATAGTCCCACTAGTGCAAAGATATTTGCAGCACGTCTGCCTGCATTGCACACTCAAACTCTTTTTAACTAAGCCATTATACTAGCAAACAGTCAGTGTACCTAGTGGCATCCTAAACGTGGCTATTGGACTTTTGTCTAGTCACACTAGTGCAAAGATATTTGCAGCACGTCTGCTTGCATTGCACACTCAAACTCTTTTTAACTAAGCCATTATACTAGCAAACAGTCAGTGTACCTAGTGGCATCCTAAACGTGGCTATTGGACTTTTGTCTAGTCCCACTAGTGCAAAGATATTTGCAGCATGTCTGCCTGCAATGCACACTCAAACTCTTTTTAACTAAGCCATTATACTAGCAAACAGTCAGTGTACCTAGTGGCATCCTAAATGTGGCTATTGCACTTTGCTATAGAGTCACTAGTGCAAAGATATTTGCAGCACCTCTGCCTGCATTGCACACCCCAAGTCATTATAACTAAGCCATTATACTAGCAAACAGTCAGTGTACCTAGTGGCATCCTAAACGTGGCTATTGGACTTTGCTATAGTCCCACTAGTGCAAAGATATTTGCAGCACCTCTGCCTGCATTGCACACTCCAACTCTTTTTAACTAAGCCATTATACTAACAAACAGTCAGTGTACCTAGTGGCATCCTAAACGTGGCTATTGGACTTTTGTCTAGTCACACTAGTGCAAAGATATTTGCAGCACGTCTGCCTGCATTGCACACTCAAACTCTTTTTAATTAAGCCATTATACTAGCAAACACTCAGTGTACCTAGTGGCATCCTAAACGTGGCTATTGGACTTTTGTCTAGTCCCACTAGTGCAAAGATATTTGCAGCACGTCTGCCTGCATTGCACATTCAAACTCTTTTTAACTAAGTCATTATACTAGCAAACAGTCAGTGTACCTAGTGGCATCCTAAACGTGGCTATTGGACTTTTGTCTAGTCACACTAGTGCAAAGATATTTGCAGCACGTCTGCCTGCATTGCACACTCAAACTCTTTTTAACTAAGCCATTATACTAGCAAACAGTCAGTGTACCTAGTGGCATCCTAAACGTGACTATTGGACTTTTGTCTAGTCACACTAGTGCAAAGATATTTGCAGCACGTCTGCCTGCATTGCACACTCAAACTCTTTTTAACTAAGCCATTATACTAGCAAACACTCAGTGTACCTAGTGGAATCCTAAACGTGGCTATTGGACTTTTGTCTAGTCCCACTAGTGCAAAGATATTTGCAGCACGTCTGCCTGCATTGCACACTCAAACTCTTTTTAACTAAGCCATTATACTAGCAAACACTCAGTGTACCTAGTGGCATCCTAAACGTGGCTATTGGACTTTGCTATAGTCCCACTAGTGCAAAGATATTTGCAGCACCTCTGCCTGCATTGCACACTCCAACTCATTATAACTAAGCCATTATACTAGCAAACACTCAGTGTACCTAGTGGCATCCTAAACGTGGCTATTGGACTTTTGTCTAGTCACACTAGTGCATAGATATTTGCAGCACGTCTGCCTGCATTGCACACTCAAACTCTTTTTAACTAAGCCATTATACTAGCAAACACTCAGTGTACCTAGTGGCATCCTAAACGTGGCTATTGGACTTTTGTCTAGTCCCACTAGTGCAAAGATATTTGCAGCACCTCTGCCTGCATTGCACACTCAAACTCTTTTTAACTAAGCCATTATACTAGCAAACACTCAGTGTACCTAGTGGCATCCTAAACGTGGCTATTGGACTTTGCTATAGTCCCACTAGTGCAAAGATATTTGCAGCACGTCTGCCTGCATTGCACACTCAAACTCTTTTTAACTAAGCCATTATACTAGCAAACACTCAGTGTACCTAGTGGCATCCTAAACGTGGCTATTGGACTTTGCTATAGTCCCACTAGTGCAAAGATATTTGCAGCACCTCTGCCTGCATTGCACACTCCAACTCTTTTTAACTAAGCCATTATACTAACAAACACTCAGTGTACCTAGTGGCATCCTAAACGTGGCTATTGGACTTTTGTCTAGTCACACTAGTGCAAAGATATTTGCAGCACGTCTGCCTGCATTGCACACTCAAACTCTTTTTAACTAAGCCATTATACTAGCAAACACTCAGTGTACCTAGTGGCATCCTAAACGTTGCTATTGGACTTTGCTATAGTCCCACTAGTGCAAAGATATTTGCAGCACCTCTGCCTGCATTGCACACTCAAACTCATTATAACTAAGCCATTATACTAGCAAACACTCAGTGTACCTAGTGGCATCCTAAACGTGGCTATTGGACTTTGCTATAGTCCCACTAGTGCAAAGATATTTGCAGCACGTCTGCCTGCATTGCACACTCCAACTCTTTTTAACTAAGCCATTATACTAGCAAACAGTCAGTGTACCTAGTGGCATCCTAAACGTGGCTTTTGGACTTTTGTCTAGTCACACTAGTGCAAAGATATTTGCAGCACGTCTGCCTGCATTGCACACTCAAACTCTTTTTAACTAAGCCATTATACTAGCAAACACTCAGTGTACCTAGTGGCATCCTAAACATGGCTATTGGACTTTGCTATAGTCCCACTAGTGCAAAGATATTTGCAGCACCTCTGCCTGCATTGCACACTCCAACTCATTATAACTAAGCCATTATACTAGCAAACAGTCAGTGTACCTAGTGGCATCCTAAACGTGGCTATTGGACTTTTGTCTAGTCCCACTAGTGCAAAGATATTTGCAGCACGTCTGCCTGCAATGCACACTCAAACTCTTTTTAACTAAGCCATTATACTAGCAAACAGTCAGTGTACCTAGTGGCATCCTAAACGTGGCTATTGGACTTTTGTCTAGTCCCACTAGTGCAAAGATATTTGCAGCACGTCTGCCTGCAATGCACACTCAAACTCTTTTTAACTAAGCCATTATACTAGCAAACAGTCAGTGTACCTAGTGGCATCCTAAATGTGGCTATTGGACTTTGCTATAGAGTCACTAGTGCAAAGATATTTGCAGCACCTCTGCCTGCATTGCACACTCCAAGTCATTATAACTAAGCCATTATACTAGCAAACAGTCAGTGTACCTAGTGGCATCCTAAACGTGGCTATTGGACTTTGCTATAGTCCCACTAGTGCAAAGATATTTGCAGCACCTCTGCCTGCATTGCACACTCCAACTCTTTTTAACTAAGCCATTATACTAACAAACAGTCAGTGTACCTAGTGGCATCCTAAACGTGGCTATTGGACTTTTGTCTAGTCACACTAGTGCAAAGATATTTGCAGCACGTCTGCCTGCATTGCACACTCAAACTCTTTTTAATTAAGCCATTATACTAGCAAACACTCAGTGTACCTAGTGGCATCCTAAACGTGGCTATTGGACTTTTGTCTAGTCCCACTAGTGCAAAGATATTTGCAGCACCTCTGCCTGCATTGCACATTCAAACTCTTTTTAACTAAGTCATTATACTAGCAAACAGTCAGTGTACCTAGTGGCATCCTAAACGTGGCTATTGGACTTTTGTCTAGTCCCACTAGTGCAAAGATATTTGCAGCACGTCTGCCTGCATTGCACACTCAAACTCTTTTTAACTAAGCCATTATACTAGCAAACAGTCAGTGTACCTAGTGGCATCCTAAACGTGACTATTGGACTTTTGTCTAGTCACACTAGTGCAAAGATATTTGCAGCACGTCTGCCTGCATTGCACACTCAAACTCTTTTTAACTAAGCCATTATACTAGCAAACACTCAGTGTACCTAGTGGAATCCTAAACGTGGCTATTGGACTTTTGTCTAGTCCCACTAGTGCAAAGATATTTGCAGCACGTCTGCCTGCATTGCACACTCAAACTCTTTTTAACTAAGCCATTATACTAGCAAACACTCAGTGTACCTAGTGGCATCCTAAACGTGGCTATTGGACTTTGCTATAGTCCCACTAGTGCAAAGATATTTGCAGCACCTCTGCCTGCATTGCACACTCCAACTCATTATAACTAAGCCATTATACTAGCAAACACTCAGTGTACCTAGTGGCATCCTAAACGTGGCTATTGGACTTTTGTCTAGTCACACTAGTGCAAAGATATTTGCAGCACCTCTGCCTGCATTGCACACTCAAACTCTTTTTAACTAAGCCATTATACTAGCAAACACTCAGTGTACCTAGTGGAATCCTAAACGTGGCTATTGGACTTTGCTATAGTCCCACTAGTGCAAAGATATTTGCAGCACGTCTGCCTGCATTGCACACTCAAACTCTTTTTAACTAAGCCATTATACTAGCAAACACTCAGTGTACCTAGTGGCATCCTAAACGTGGCTATTGGACTTTTGTCTAGTCACACTAGTGCAAAGATATTTGCAGCACGTCTGCCTGCATTGCACACTCAAACTCTTTTTAACTAAGCCATTATACTAGCAAACAGTCAGTGTACCTAGTGGCATCCTAAACGTGGCTATTGGACTTTTGTCTAGTCACACTAGTGCAAAGATATTTGCAGCACCTCTGCCTGCATTGCACACTCCAACTCATTATAACTAAGCCATTATACTAGCAAACACTCAGTGTACCTAGTGGCATCCTAAACGTGGCTATTGGACTTTTGTCTAGTCCCACTAGTGCAAAGATATTTGCAGCACCTCTGCCTGCATTGCACACTCAAACTCTTTTTAACTAAGCCATTATACTAGCAAACACTCAGTGTACCTAGTGGAATCCTAAACGTGGCTATTGGACTTTGCTATAGTCCCACTAGTGCAAAGATATTTGCAGCACGTCTGCCTGCATTGCACACTCAAACTCTTTTTAACTAAGCCATTATACTAGCAAACACTCAGTGTACCTAGTGGCATCCTAAACGTGGCTATTGGACTTTTGTCTAGTCACACTAGTGCAAAGATATTTGCAGCACGTCTGCCTGCATTGCACACTCAAACTCTTTTTAACTAAGCCATTATACTAGCAAACAGTCAGTGTACCTAGTGGCATCCTAAACGTGGCTATTGGACTTTTGTCTAGTCACACTAGTGCAAAGATATTTGCAGCACCTCTGCCTGCATTGCACACTCAAACTCATTATAACTAAGCCATTATACTAGCAAACACTCAGTGTACCTAGTGGCATCCTAAACGTGGCTATTGGACTTTGCTATAGTCCCACTAGTGCAAAGATATTTGCAGCACGTCTGCCTGCATTGCACACTCCAACTCTTTTTAACTAAGCCATTATACTAGCAAACAGTCAGTGTACCTAGTGGCATCCTAAACGTGGCTATTGGACTTTTGTCTAGTCGCACTAGTGCAAAGATATTTGCAGCACGTCTGCCTGCATTGCACACTCAAACTCTTTTTAACTAAGCCATTATACTAGCAAACACTCAGTGTACCTAGTGGCATCCTAAACATGGCTATTGGACTTTGCTATAGTCCCACTAGTGCAAAGATATTTGCAGCACCTCTGCCTGCATTGCACACTCCAACTCATTATAACTAA
Organism: Anomaloglossus baeobatrachus; assembly: GCF_048569485.1. Classification (NCBI taxonomy): domain Eukaryota; kingdom Metazoa; phylum Chordata; class Amphibia; order Anura; family Aromobatidae; genus Anomaloglossus; species Anomaloglossus baeobatrachus. Next base: position 308,507,971 of record NC_134356.1, on the reverse strand, counting down.
GCCATTATACTAGCAAACACTCAGTGTACCTAGTGGCATCCTAAACGTGGCTATTGGACTTTGCTATAGTCCCACTAGTGCAAAGATATTTGCAGCACCTCTGCCTGCATTGCACACTCCAACTCTTTTTAACTAAGCCATTATACTAGCAAACAGTCAGTGTACCTAGTGGTATCCTAAACGTGGCTATTGGACTTTTGTCTAGTCACACTAGTGCAAAGATATTTGCAGCACGTCTGCCTGCATTACACACTCAAACTCTTTTTAACTAAGCCATTATACTAGCAAACAGTCAGTGTACCTAGTGGCATCCTAAACGTGGCTATTGGACTTTTGTCTAGTCACACTAGTGCAAAGATATTTGCAGCACGTCTGCCTGCATTGCACACTCAAACTCTTTTTAACTAAGCCATTATACTAGCAAACACTCAGTGTACCTAGTGGCATCATAGAACTGGCTGTTGTATTCCATTAGTGCCCCACTGGTGCAAATCTATGTGCAGCACCTGTGCATGACACCCTCCTGCTCTGTTTTTAATAAGCTATAATGATAGCAAAAAATACTGCCATTTAGTGGCATCATAGAACTGGCTGTTGTATTCCATTAGTGCCCCACTGGTGCCAAGCTATTTCCAGCACCTCTGCATGACACCCTCCTGCTCTGTTTTTAATAAGCTATAATGATAGCAAAAAATACTGCCATTTAGTGGCATCATAGAACTGGCTGTTGTATTCCATTAGTGCCCCACTGGTGCCAAGCTATTTCTAGCACCTCTGCATGACACCCTCCTGCTCTGTTTTTAATAAGCTATAACAGAGAGCAAAAGAGAAGGGTGTTTGATACTGCGCCAAAGGATCACAGGAACAGATGTTTAGATTAATGCATCTTTATTTCATCCAGGTCTACGCGTTTCCGGAGCCACTGCCCCCTTCCTCAGGACCGTCAGGAAAGACAAAACATCAAAACCTTTGGATTTGATGTTTTGTCTTTCCTGACGGTCCTGAGGAAGGGGGCAGTGGCTCCGGAAACGCGTAGACCTGGATGAAATAAAGATGCATTAATCTAAACATCTGTTCCTGTGATCCTTTGGCGCAGTATCAAACACCCTTCTCTTTTGCTCTCTGTTATCTGCCAATTGGGTGGCTGCAGCCTTGGATCAGATTCTACATGCGAATACAGTTGTTGTGACTCTCACAACGACATCTGGTGAGTAGTTTCACCCTCCTCCCACCCCTTATATACTGGGGTAAGACCCTATATGCGCTTTTCTCTCCACAGATTTCTTATCTGATTTAATAAGCTATAATGATAGCAAAAAATACTGCCATTTAGTGGCATCATAGAACTGGCTGTTGTATTCCATTAGTGCCCCACTGGTGCAAATCTTTGTGCAGCACCTCTGCATGACACCCTCCTGCACATTTAGCTATGCTAATTTTATAGCAAACTCAGGGAATTCCTTGCTGCATTTGATCATTAGGAGGGATAGAAAGTGAGGCTTCTTTTACTGTCCTGGTACCCACAGAACACGGCCACTGTACCCATCTGTCCACTTTTGCCACGCTATTTAATTTGCACAAAGAGCTGACTCTTTTTCTGCCTTCCTAAAATTGTCTGGAATACTAAGTTAGTGTTCCTTTGCTGCCAAGCAAGGTACAACACATGTGCATTCTACACTCCTTTCCATTTCTGGAATGCAATTATTAACTGCAGGTAGTCCAGGCAATCTGTGACGAAGGTGCAGGCGTGGATATAATGTAGCCTGCATCCAATGATGGTTCTCTCGATGTCTGACAGTTCAACAATACCTTCTGTTTCCACTTCCAAAACAAGTGATGACCTGCCAATCACACTCCCTGTTGCGGGTAAAGGAGTGGAAGTTCAGTGTGAAAAACCATGTGTGACTGCTGTCCCCACAGTCACAGAGGATGAAGAGCACGCAGATGCACTTGATGGGGCAGGCGGTGGTTGCACAGGCACGCTAGGCCGCATTGTAGCACAGTGAAATTCACATTGCGACTTATGCTTCATTTTAAGTCGTGTACAGGGTGGGCTCCCCAGTATGCAGCAAAACCAGGCAACAGGAAAAGGACTCTAGGCAGTTGGGTTGATAAATGATTGTTTAACTTTACCAAAACAAACAATAAGAACCATGCATACAATTTAAATAATTGAACAATCTATTCTGTTGCCTACTACCTGCTAATCCCTCTGTGTAGCATTAATTGTGTGTTTGTGCGTGTGTGTGTGTGTGCGAACACGACTTACCAGTGTTGCATCACAAGAGCTTACAAGTTATCTACCTAAACATAGACAAAACACATGACCCCCCCTGAATACCCTTGTTAGCTGAAGCCTCACAGATAATGCAGATGATAACAGTGTGAATGCAAACCACACAGCTCTGCAACACAGTCATGGAAATCTTGAAAAGCAACAGTCAATGCAAACATGTGTTGCTGTCCCTCTATGATTTAAACTGTATGTGACAATTTGACAGTGCAGAGGCAGCAAGTCTTATTGTCTATAAATAGTCGGCCTACCCAGAACAGATATGTGTTTTGCTAATAAAACAAAGTGTTGCGTGCCCGCATTATTGTCTGGGCACAGCCTACCGTACCCGGGTACTGTGATGTCCAGTTGCCAGAAATACAGACTTTACGCTCCTCTCACGGTAAACAGTATAGACAGCACCGTAAGAATGTTGGTCTGTGGCACAGGATGCTGCTCACTGACGTTACAGTGCTCATCATCAAAGTACAACACAACTCCCCTCACAATTGAACGAAGTGTTTCCGCGGTGGCTCTTTGCTGTAACACACACCTTTAGCTTTTCCTTCTGTTCATAGACAGCATCTCCAAGTCCACACCCGAAGAGCAATTTTATATTGCTATAGTGACCAAAGGCAGATCCAAAAAAACAGCAGCCCCTTGTGTGTAGTCTGCAACAATGCATGCAATGAACGGCAAATAAGCATATTGCGTTGACAGTTGCTAAAGCTGAGCAATACACCTTCACGCTGTCAATTCATATCCATGTGATACTTCATGGAGGAAGTACTCAAAAGTGTGAGTTTTTGCCTTCTACTTACAGATTGTTGACAAATCTTACAGATTACATGACTTTGGTGATCCTTTGCGATGTCCAAAATTCACAGGCTAGGAAAGGCTTACAGCCCATGCGACCTGCATAGCCAACACGACATCTGCTCAGAGTCAAAGTTGTGGTCCAGGATTCAGTTGTTGACGTGCTTCCAGTACTTTGTCTCTGGCCAGGAAGACGCAACGTAACCTTGTCGTCAGTAGCATCCTCCTCCACCTCCTCTGCTGACCTCATCCACTGGCTAACTTTGGTTTGACAGTAAGTGTTGTCTCCAACCTCATCAATAACCCTGTGTGTTTTCATTCCCCTCGTCCTGAGTCCTCCGAGACAACCTCTTCCTGCCCTGACCGAATAGTAAAGTTGTCCTTCCAATCAGGTATCTGTGCTCCTCATCATGTTCCCCATTGTCTCCACCAGGAGGATTTCATTTTTGGAAATGAGGGTGTAGATTAGGCACAGCACCTTCTTCATCGGGGCCTGGATCCCAGTCACAAAGCTTCAGGCTATCTGCGCAGATCATTTCCCCTGTCTCATGGAACTCGCTACCTCAACACGTTAGATTATATGCTACACACGCAAGCTTCAAACTGAATCTGAAAACTCATCTGTTCAGAAATGACTATAACCTTCAATGACACCACCACCATACGTACTTGATGATCAACCTAAACAACTCCTACTGTCTCCTCCCAAAAATCCTTTAGAATGTAATCCCGCAAGGGCAGGGCCCTCTTCCCTCTGTACCAGTCTGTCTATAGTTACTTGTATATGTATTCTGTATGTAACCCCCTTCTCATGTACAGCCCCATGGAATCAATGGTGCTCTATAAATCAATAATAATAAAAATAATAATAACTTCCTTGTCTGTACTCATTGCAGCTTTGGAGCAGACCTCTGATTCCCAGGCTATAGTGCGACTGAACAGCTATGCAAACTCAACCATCTCTGTCACCCCATACTCAGCAGGGCTGGTGGAAACTTGAGAGCTGTTAGGAAGCAAGTGCGATTGGATTGACACCACAGAGGAATGGAGTATTTGGGATCTTGAAATTGGGGTGGAGGAGAGGCCACTTTATGGAGCAATTCAGATCCATTGAAGCAGCTGCTGATTTGGCCTCATCTACATTTGTTAGCGATGGTCGTGTCCATGAAAAAAGGGATCATATCAGATTATCCATGGGAAGAAGTACACCTGTTATTTTGATGTTATTTGTTGTTACAAAATGGTGACGCCTTAAACGCAAGCAGCCTGCTGCGGTTTCAGTTGCGCCCAGGCATCAGCTGCCATTTAGGCCTGTGCCTCAGGTTGTCCAGCTGGCTGCTTTCTCCTCCACGTCTAAGTGTGGAGAGGCAGCTAGTGCGCATGCGTGTGCCGATTAACCCCAGCCGCAGCCTAACTCCAGTGTTTCGCCTAGTGAGTACGCTCAGCCTGACTGTGCCATTCCTGAGGCTAAGTCTTCATTTTGGGCTACAGCGCATGCTCCCACACTTAGTGCGAAAAGCCTCTTTGCACAGGTACTTGCACTCCGTGCCGGGTCTAAGTCCTGTGTTGTGCCTAGACACCATGCTAAAGCTGATAGTCTTTTTTCAGAGACTGTATTTCATGCAACTGACCATGGTCAGGCACTTACTGCATCAGAAACTAGGTCCGGTAATGAACTCTTTGGCCCTGCCCCTGATGTGGGGGGCCCATTTAGACCACAGGGCATCAGGTGTCCTGACGATGTGGCCAGGCCACTCCCAAATGGCTTGCAGAGGCCCGCCCCTATGACTTGTCACCGCATTATTGATGGTCAGACGATGACTGGTGAGGTGTTTGGGTCATGACAGCCATGAGGTCATCATTGAAGTTGCGGATCCAAATAGGACGCTAGTTATGCCACTCATGACGTATCACTCTGCTTTTGTCTCCAGGAGGTGCATTGTGGTCCACCCTGGTTTGTGGCGGACCCAGGTTATAAAAGGGGCTGGAGACAACAAGGAGGTGCGCAGTCTTCTATTATGCTCCGAAAGAGCACACCTCCATGTGTTGAACCCATTGCGGCTTTAGGCCAGAGGTAAGCAGGGATAGGGCGTCGATGCAGGCCGCCACCACAGTTGGTAACGCAGAACGGATAAGACCAGCTCCTGTCCTACAAGTCCTGCTTGTGCAGCCCAGTGGCATTAACAGGCCTGCTGCTGCTGATGCGCCTGCTGTTCACAGGTGTGGCCCCAATGCACACGGTCAGCGTCCTGAATGGCCCCTGTGATGTTAACAGGGAGTTCCTGGGCTGGGTGGGCGTGTGGACCCTGTTACGCTAACAGGGCTCCCAGTCTCAAGATCCGAGTGGCGTCTAACTTGGTTCAGGCTACTATTAGTTTCATAGCCACACAGCTCTGTATCCTCCACCGAACCTTCCAGTTGCCAACCTCTCCTTTTCCATCTGGGAGCACGGTGGACACTGACTGCTGATCGGGATATATACCTTTCTCTTTCTTTTCTTATTAATTTACGTTATATAGCGGTAACATAGTATATACCACCTTATCCAAATCTGCCAGTCCCACCGCAACAGATGGTGTTTCTTCATCAAATGTTACTTTTACTTAACCACCAAACCCACGGACCAAAACTTTTTTCCCCTTTCCAACACACCTGTTCCCCTTTTCACCCGCATCTGTCCTTTTTCAACTCATTTTGTATATGACCAAAAGTGCAACTCTGCAGGGACACCGTACTCAATGGCATCTCAGCACAACAGCCAGCCCTCGGTCCCTCAGATGTGGACAAGTAAAAGACCATTTCCTCCTATCCATGACAAAGCGTTGAGATTCACTGTGTGCAGCACTGGTGTTTAGTGGAAAAGCAGATCGAAGATTGCGTAACACCTTCTGAAGATACTCCTGTACACGTGCGTCCCTTTATATGGCAGGAATTATTTCGCCAAATTTTGTCTTGTACCGGGGATCTAACAGTGTGGCAACCCAGTAGTTAGCATTACTTCGAATTCCTACAATCCGAGGGTCATGTTGTAGGTAGTGCAGCAAGAAGACGCTCATGTGTCTTGTGCATCCAGGAGGACCAAGTCCTTGGTGTGTTGGTGGCAGAGAGGTGAGAATCGTGCCTCCTTCCTCTGCCCTCTCCCCCCAACCTCGCACAACCGAAATGTGAGCAAGCTCTCACTCATCTGCTGAGTCTTCCATGCCCATCGCAAGTTCGTCCTCCATTTCTTCATGGCTCCTGCACCTTCCTCAACAATTTTTGCTGATACTATGCGCCCTTGTTAATCCCTATCCCCCACCATAACTGCTGCCTAGGTGCCGCTTACCGTATGGACCTTGTAGATCTTATTATCCCTTCTGCATATGACTCCTCCTGTACTTCCTCAACTTCTCCTTGGACCAATACCTGACTCCGAATAATGCTTACAGTGTGCTCCATCATGTAGATGACCAGAATTGTCACGCTGAGAATGGCATTGCCAGTGCTAAACATCTTCGTCGACATTTGTAAACTGTGTAGAAGGGTGCATAGGTCCTTGATCTGACACCACTCCAGCAGCGTGATCTGCACCACCTCTGGATCAAGTTAGCCCAGGGTATACGTCATACCGTATTTCAGCAGGGCTCTGCGGTGCTGCCACACACGCTGCAACATGTGCAGATTCCAATTCCTGCGTGTCGGAACATCGCATTTCCGGCGTTTAACCGCCAGACCCTAAGACTTCCGGAGCGATGACAGTTGTTGAGCTGCTGGGTGCGAAGGATGAAAGTGAGCACACAGCAGCGTGCCCGCTGCACAAGGCCATGTAGGCTGGGATGGTATTTTAAAAATTGCTGGACAACCAGGTTCAACACGTGAGCCATACAAGGCACGTGTGTCACATTGACCTGAAGAAGGGTCGCAGACTGGTTTGCATCATTGTCGCACCCGACCTTCCCTGACTGCTGGTTGACTGTAGACAACCATTGATGAAACTCGGTCTCACTCTCCAGAGCTAACCGTCCACAATTCCTCAGCGGTGTCTCACATTTCCCCTACATTTCAAAGTAAACATTTGACCGCCTGATGGCCTTGAGCTCTGCTGCCAGCATAGTAAGGAGGTGTGTGGGATTCCTTGGGCGCAGTTACAAGGAAGGGTGGCCTGACCACACAGGGTTTGGGCCGAGGTGGAGGACCCACACGAGGTTGAGGAGGCAGAAGCAGTGGAGGAACTTGTACATACAGAGGAAGGATTGACACACAAGTCGTGGGGACGGCAAGACTTGTACAGCAAACCCTTCTCCATCTCTCACCATAGTTACCCAGTGCCCAGTCAGCAACATGTAACTCCCCTATCCATGCTTACTGGTCCAAGTATCTGTGTTGAAATGCACCCTGTCACACACAGAATTTCTCAAGGAATTGGTGAGGTTGTCTGCGACCTACTGTGGTAGCGCGGGAACGCCTTTCTTGGAGAAGGAGTGACGACTGGCCATCGGCTCTTGGGGCACTGCAATGGGCATAAGGTCTCGAAAATCCTCGGTCTCAAAAGGGTGTAAAGGCAGCCTTTCTGTTGCCAACAAGTTGCAGATGATGAAACTCAACCTCTTAGGCATGTCATGCCCTTCGAAAATCATGTAAAACATAGCGAGGGGACTCCAACCACAGTCTCCCTCGTTGCCACTAATTGGGCCTCACACACCCCACTTGACTGGCATCAGTTGACCCCCCTTTTGAAAAAGAAAAAGATGCTTTGCATGAAGCACTCTCAAAAATACGCGTGCCTTTCCCGTCCCCTGGCTGACCCAGGGGAAGAAAAGTCCTCTGAGAGCCATGACTTGTTCATCTTGGTTCTTTTCGGAAACACAGCGAGGGGACTCCAACCACAGTCTCTCTCGTTGCCACTAATTGGGCCACACACACCCCACTTGACTGGCATCAGTTGACCCCCCTTTTGAAAAAGAAAAAGATGCTTTGCATGAAGCACTCTCAAAAATACGCATGCCTTTCCCGTCCCCTGGCTGACCCAGGGGAAGAAAAGTCCTCTGAGAGCCATGACTTGTTCATCTTGGTTCTTTTCGGAAACACAGCGAGGGGACTCCAACCACAGTCTCTCTCGTTGCCACTAATTGGGCCACACACACCCCACTTGACTGGCATCAGTTGACCCCCCTTTTGAAAAAGAAAAAGATGCTTTGCATGAAGCACTCTTAAAAATACGCGTGCCTTTCCCGTCCCCTGGCTGACCCAGGGGAAGAAAAGTCCTCTGAGAGCCATGACTTGTTCATCTTGGTTCTTTTCGGAAACACAGCGAGGGGACTCCAACCACAGTCTCTCTCGTTGCCACTAATTGGGCCACACACACCCCACTTGACTGGCATCAGTTCCTTTTGAAAAAGAAAAAGATGCTTTGCATGAAGCACTCTCAAAAATACGCGTGCCTTTCCCGTCCCCTGGCTGACCCAGGGGAAGAAAAGTCCTCTGAGAGCCATGACTTGTTCATCTTGGTTCTTTTCGGAAACACAGCGAGGGGACTCCAACCACAGTCTCTCTCGTTGCCACTAATTGGGCCACACACACCCCACTTGACTGGCATCAGTTGACCCCCCTTTTGAAAAAGAAAAAGATGCTTTGCATGAAGCACTCTCAAAAATACGCGTGCCTTTCCCGTCCCCTGGCTGACCCAGGGGAAGAAAAGTCCTCTGAGAGCCATGGCTTGTTCATCTTGGTTCTTTTCGGAAACACAGCGAGGGGACTCCAACCACAGTCTCTCTCGTTGCCACTAATTGGGCCACACATACCCCACTTGACTGGCATCAGTTGACCCCCCTTTTGAAAAAGAAAAAGATGCTTTGCATGAAGCACTCTCAAAAATACGCGTGCCTTTCCCGTCCCCTGGCTGACCCAGGGGAAGAAAAGTCTTCTGAGAGCCATGACTTGTTCATCTTGGTTCTTTTCGGAAACACAGCGAGGGGACTCCAACCACAGTCTCTCTCGTTGCCACTAATTGGGCCACACACACCCCACTTGACTGGCATCAGTTGACCCCCCTTTTGAAAAAGAAAAAGATGCTTTGCATGAAGCACTCTCAAAAATACGCGTGCCTTTCCCGTCCCCTGGCTGACCCAGGGGAAGAAAAGTCCTCTGAGAGCCATGTCCACATTGTCAGTGGACAGACACGTGTGCTTATCTGCCAGCAGACCCCCAGCAGCACTGAAGACAGGTTCCGAGAGAACGCTGGCTGCAGGACACGACAAGATCCCCAAGGCGTACGTGGCGAGCTCAGGCAATTTATCAAGATTGGAAGCCTAAAATGAGCAGGGCTCAAGTTGCACAATAATGGAATCGATGTTTCCTTGCATATACTCATATATCTGTGTGTCCTCCTCTTTTTCCTTGTCCAGCTGTTTTGTTTTCGCATGAGTATATGTCCTTGTCACTTTCCCATGTGTTTGTGTTGTGTTGTGAGTTGTTTGTCACCTTTTGGACACCTTTGAGGGTGTTTTCTATGTGTTTTTCTGTGTTTGTGAATGCCTGCCATAGTTTCCTATGCGGTTCGAGTTCGGTTCGTCGAATGTTCGACGAACCGAACTCGAACGGGACCTCCGTTCGCCGAACCGACCTCGAGCCGAACCGGGACCGGTTCGCTCATCTCTAGTAAGGGGGAGAGCAAGAAAGATGAGGGAGCAGGGGAGAGAAATAAAAGGGAGGGAGAGGGGGAGAGAAAGAAATGCAAGGGAGAGGGGGAGAGCAAGAAAGGAGAGGGAGGGGGGGAGAGAGAAAGGGGGGGAGAAAAAGACAGGGAAAGGAGAGGGGGAAAGCTAAAAAGGAGAGGGAGATGGGGAGGCGAGAAAGGGGAGGGAGATGGGGAGAGAGAAAAAGGGGAGGGAATGGGAGAGAGCGAGAAAGGGGAGGGAGAGGGGGAGAGAGAGAAAGGGGGAAGGGTGACAGCGAGAAAGGTGAGGGAGCAGGGGAGAGAAAGAAAGGGGAGGGAGAGGGGGAGAGAAATAAAGGGGAGGAAGAGGGGGAGAGGGAGAAAGGGGGGCAGAGAAAGAAAGGGAAGGAAGAGGGGGAAAGCTAGAAAGAAGAGGGAGATGGGGAGGCGAGAAAGGGGAGGGAGATGGGGAGAATGAAAAAGGGGAGGTGGAGGGAGAGAGCGAGAAAGTGGAGGGGGAGGGGGAGAGCGAGAAAGAGGAGGGAGAGAGGGAGGGAGAGAAAAGGGGGAAGGGTGACAGCGAGAAAGGTGAGGGAATGGGGGAGAGAAAGAAAGGGGAGGGAGAGGGGGAGAGAAAGAAAGGGGAGTTGGAGGAGGAGAGCGAGAAATGGGAGGGAGATGGGGAGAGCGAAAAAGGGGAGGGAGAGGGAGAGAGCGAGAAAGTGGAGGAAGAGGGGGAGAGCGAGAAAGGGGAGGGAAAGGGTGGAAAGACAAAGAAAGTTGGGGAGATGTAGCAATAACTCTGGAATGCTTCAAAGGATCTCAGTGCTTCTGAGATGTTTTTTTTCCCTGACACATTGTATTTTATGTTAGTGGTAAATTTAGGTCAATAATTTTTGCGTTTATTTGTTACAATATTGGAATTTTGGTGAAAACTTTGAAACTTCTGCATTTTCTAACGTTCAATTTTTATACTCTTAAACCAGTTAGTCATGTTGTCCAAAATAATTAATAGATAACTTTTCCCTTATGTGCACTTTACAGCTGCATCATTTTTCAAACGTCATCTCATTTTGTTAGAATGTTAAAAGGGTTAATATTTAGCAGCAATTTCTAATTTTTTCAAGAAATTTACACAACCTGTTTCTTTAGGGACCTATTCAGATTTAAATGGACTTTGAGAGGCCTATCGATTATAAGCTCCCCAAAAGACCTACTATTTAAAAAAAAAAAAAAAAATGTCTGACGATTTCCCTTTGGGGTATACATGTCATATAATTGAAGGACTTCCTGGTTTATCAATTTGGGTATGTGTTCTTCTACACCAGAGCTGCAGCCACATTTTGAGATCACCCATGTTCATTTATGTATGAAAGCCAGCTTAAATCCTTGGGTTAACACAAGACACTTTAACCTTAGGCATCGTCACTCAGTTTACCTCAGATATGCATTTGTCACGTTATCTGATATAATGTACTGTACAAATATGTTAATATGTATTGACTACTGCTTTCTATAAGCACTTTACACATTATATATATGAAGAATAGCGTTACCCCATTGTCACTCTTGTTTATATAATTAATTACCGTATATCTTCGAAATTCTTCATGTTACTATTTAATGTGTTATTCTAATAAAGTGTATAGATTTTTTTGCACTATGCTCCTTTTTTCTCCTGAATAATAATAGTAATGCTTTTTTATAATAAATAGTTTTTTGTGGCCATATTCTGAGAGCTGTAACATTTTTAATTCTTTGGCGAACAGATATTTGAGGGCTTATTTTTTTCCTCAATAAATTAGATTTTAGGGGTATAATTTTTGGATATACAGCATTTTTTGATCACTGAGATTTTAGATACAGAATTAATAAAAACCAGCAACTCAGTTATTACCGTATTTTTTGGATAACAAGACGCACTTTCCCAAAATTTGGGAGGAAAATGAGGGGTGTATCTTTTAATCCCAATGTAGCTTACCGGGAGGTGGGGGAGAATGGACACAAGAGGTAGCGGCAATGCTGTGGGCTGCGGGCACTGTGCTGCGAGTGGTGAAGCAGGGGCCTTCTTGGAAATGTCAGTGGTGCAGGCTTCAAATAATGGTGCCCGTAATCGGCACGTGCACAGATGGAGCTCTCTGCTCAAGATTTCATCCGCACATGCATTACATATAGTGATCATGGTAAATAAAAAAAAAAAATGTGCAATTGCACTTTTTTTTGCAATTTCACATCACTTGGAAAGTTTTTCTGTACAATATGGTGCAAAATGAATGGAAATGATTGGTATTGTTCAAAAGTACAACTCGTCCCACAAAAAACAAATCCTCATATGGCTATATTGTCAGAAAAATAAAAAAAGTTATAACTCTTGGAAGAGTGGGTGGTAAAAAAAAAAAAAGAAAATTGCTGGGAGGTGAAGAGGTTAAAAGAAGTAGCCACAGTAGTAGATTACAATAGAGTGTATAAAGCACCAATAAATATATATCTAAGATGTAATATTATTTAATAATAAATAAGCAAGTAAATTAAACTTGCTCGAAGAAGGTTTGCCAGTCTCAAATTTGGCACAAGCCTTGGTTCTTACATGTCAGGATTGGATTCACAAACACTTTTCTCAAAAATTGGCAAAAAAGTTCGGTTTTGTTTAGTAACTGTTCACATTTACACTACTGCAGAAACCACCCACTTCCGGCCCCACAGTCATGTCAAGTATTAGCATGGCTGTGATTGGTCAGGGAAATCAGAGATAAAAAAATTCTTTTGCAGACCCTGTAGCCCTTACTAACACCAGCCTACCTAGCCCTTAATAACACATTAGTTTTGCCTCCCATTGAATTCAATGGTATTCAGATATGTTAGTTGAGCTGGATGTCTAGCTACTCATTGAACATCAGCAAAGTCAGCGAAGACAAACTGAACAGGTTCGCTCATCTTTAGTCACAATAGTATCAAGGTGATGATATAAATGGAACAACAAGTATGAATAAAAATAATATATATACAGGAAATTCTGAAAAATAATAACACTAATTCATAACTGTTCCCATGGGAACTGAAGTGTAATACAAATACAGACAAACACATGCTGTATGACTAATTGGGACAGCATGTGTTTACAAATTACCAGGTATACTGAATCAATCCCTTCTGGTCTAATAATATAATCTGGTCTTTTCCTACGTAGATCACCAGTGATGGGACCCCCTTAATGAGGTGTGCGTGGGCCCTCTTTCTGCATATGTTCGCAATGCTCCACTGATCGATCTTTATACCGTATACTAGGTCTACAGTTTGCCTATGATACTATATTAGGACTCTATTATAATTATGATTGATCGATGTGGTCAGCAGTGTTTACAGTATGCGGTTTGAGCATCATGCATAACCCTCGTTGAGAGAAAAACTATTCTCCCTTTTGGTGCAACAACCAATTTTTTAGGAATGTGAGTTTCCTCTCATGTGAATTATCCTTACATTTGATTCTGTCACTGACAAATACCATGTACTTTGGGCTTGGCAGGATATAGTTGTGCCCCTTTTTAACATCCCTCCTCTTGGCCGTCCAATTCTTGTAATTTTCTTATATATTGATATATGTGTATTCTCATTGTGTCTTTTTTACAAAAAAATATATATTACTAAAATGAGCATATGAAATAAAAATACATATACTTTTGAAGCAATTTACTCGTTTCCTCCTGTTTTGTAACCAATATAAATAAGAAGCCCCTCTTCCAAGAAGGCTTATCTTTCATAGTTGTCACACTTTACATCACTTTTGGTCTTTTATCTACATATAACCATCCCCTGTGGTTGGGCTGTATTAAACATACTTTTTAGACCTTTTTTTAGAATTTATTTTTCAATTATTTATTTATTATTTTTATATTATTTATTTTAATTTATCAATTTATTTATTTTTCTTGTGTGGGGATATATTTTACAGAGGGGAAGTGTGTGAGGGGTATTATGAAGAGAGGCAGTGTATGGGGGCTATTATATAGATGGGCAGTATGTGGTGGTATATTATACAAAAGGGCAGTGTCTTGGCTGTTGGGGTATATTATACAAAAGTGTGTCAGGGAAAGTATACAGAGGAGCAGTGTATCTGTGAGGATATTATACAGAGTGGCAGTGTGTGAGGGGATATTATACAGAGTGACAGTGTGTGTGACGGGATATTATACAGAGGGGCATTGTGTGTGGGGGGATATTAGACAGAGGGGTCATGTGGGAGTGTATTATACAGAGAGGCAGTGTGAGAGATATATTATGGAGATGGGTGGTGTAGGGCTGTATTATTGTTATTTTTACTTTTTTGAGGGAAATACTGTATCTTTTGGAACAATTTCAAGGGTGCCAACATTTTCTTTGGCTATGACTGTGTATGTATGTGTGTTTATATACGGTATATACAGCCAGCAGATGTTGTTTGAAGGGAATCGTTAATGTGTGATTGGTGAGGATGTAGTGTAGAAGTGGAGTTTCTCCAAGAATGGCGGTGGGACAAGGGAGAGTTTGAGGAGTGGAGGTGGTGTTGGGGGTGGAGCCTTGGAGGAGTCTCAAAGGTGCCTGAAAATTTTGCCAGTATAGGGCTCTTTGAAATTCCTGGTGGCGGCCCTGACTATGGCTCAGTGTACTAATATCTGTATATTTCTACGTCTATCATGTATGTATAAATGTTGTCATTACATATGGGTGAATAGTTAAATATTTGGGTTCGGATTCTTGGTGCAGAATAATTTCTGTTATTCATACTAAATAATAAATCTAATGCAAGTCAATGGGAAACTAGAGTAACTTCCTGGAGGACCTTAGAAGTAGGTCTGGGAGGGCTGTAAAAATGTTGCAATGTATGGAAAAGTGCTGAAACTGAACCGCAACAGCATGGGGAACATTTCTGGATGCATTAGTACCACTGCTTTTGTTAGGAGCGCCCGGTGGCGATGGGATGGCAGCCAGGTGTTTAACCCCTCCGTGGGTAGGAGGAAATGCCCCGGGGCTCGGTGATGGTAGTTAGGGGATACCGTTGGGGAGGAAAGGGTCACTTCGTACTCACTCAGTCCAATAATGCTGACACCGACAACTTGTAAACCAAAATTCTGAGCACCGCTGCAGCTGGGAGGGAGCACGCCTGGATCCTGTGCCCGATGGTGTTGCTTGTTAGCCTGTGACCTTTCCCTTGGCACCTTCTTACTGGTTGGCCCCTGTAGTATAGAACTTGTCGGGTCCCGCTCACCCGTATGGCTAACGGAGTGCGCTTGCTCTCAGGGTTCACGCTTGGGATTTTCTGGACTGTATATTGGAAAAGTCCTATCCCCCTCGTTGTGCTAGTACCCCGATTTTGGAGCGGGTGGAGAACGGATCTTGACGGCTCCGTTCTTGTCGGGTGAATTACCAGGACGCTTACAGCTACTTCACGGCCTAGGGTCCACGTACCCCGTTGTGCCCTGGCCCCTGCCCGGAGATGGCACAAGGCCGCCGGCTGCCCTCCTTGACAGTCCGTGCCCCTTGACACGATCCCCTGCGACTGGGATTCCAGCTCCTACCAGGCCCAGACCAACGTCTGCCACCTACTATTAGCAAGGAGCCCAGCTCCTGACCTCCTCCAACTGACTTGTGACCTTTCCTCACGAGAGTCACCACTCAACTGACTGCTCCTGACACTCATGACCCTCCCTAACCAACCCCCCAAGTGGGCGGCCCCATTCCCTTCAGGCTACTCATTGGTGTGTCTGGCGGGTGTGGTGCAGAGTGTTCCTAGGATTTCGATTGGCTTGTTCTTAGCAACACCAAAGGTCAGGGACCCGTAACCAAGGAGGATGTGGATACTGTGCAGAAGGGCAGATTGCACAATACCCTGTGACAACCTGATAGGCCAGGGCGTCACAGTTGTCCACAAGAAACATTAAGCTTAAAGTGCCATCACTAAAGTTAGGACCTTGATTTATTGGTCCATTCAGAATCACTGCTGTCATCAATCTGCTGGCTTTCCGCCTGGCATTACTGGCATCCTATAAAATTCATAATGTTTTTCATGAATCCATGTTAAAAAATGTAGTGGATTCAGGAGCCCCTCTTCACTTACCTCCACCTCCTGCTTTAGTAAATGGATCATTAAAGTTTCTGGTATTCAAGGTTTCATTCGCTGATCTTTACAGTACTTAGTTCATTGGCAACGGTATGCTCATAAGGAAAGGATTTGAGAACCTGCCTCAGATATCCATGCAGAGCATCTAGTTAGGATGTTTCATTATCTCTATCTGGAGAGACCTTGTCCTGAAGGTCCCGAGGTCCCTTGTAGAGTGAGGGGTACTGTCAAACGGAGTTTTACACAAAACTTGCCGCCTGTCATGGTGACATCAGATGCTGTTCACATTGACACTTTGTCCGATGGTTGCTCTGGTGTGTCTGATGTCTGGAAGACTCGGGCGTCGACCAGCTGTGTGATCAGTCATAGACAGGCTAGCAAGAGTTAACCTTTGCTAGCCTGCTTGTTAGGCTTCTGGGAATCACATGTTGTAAGAAAGCCTATCACATTTGCTGCTTTCATACTTAAGCTGGAGGAGATCTTCCATCTACGCTGACTATAGTTTCTGGTTTGCTGGACTGTGTGCTGTGGTGTCCCAGATTTGCTGAAGATGGTAGCCTGTGCTTGGTGTTATTTCTACCCTGCTCTTGTTTTCCTCCTAATCTATTGTTGTCTTATACATCTGTGTGTGCATGCTGAGTGACAGAGGTTTGTTTTCCCCTGTTTGTCTATTTCTATGGATAAATAACACTCCTTTCCCAGCCCTCCCTGGGGAAGGGGGTGTATGATCAAGGGTGATCAGGAGCAGGGCCAGGAAAAAGACTCAGACATCCACACCATTAGGTGTATCTCTGAAAATAGGGATAGCACAGGGCCCGGGGTTCTCGTTATCTCCATATTCTCAAGAGACAGCATTCTGTGCAAATGTAAACATTTCTTTGAACTTTTTCTCAGAATATCACCCCCAAAATAATGACAAGACTGAAAGAATTAATCAGTCCATGGAACAGTATTTATGAATATTATCCAATTCTCACTAAGGTAACAGGCCAAATCTTCTACCTTGGCCTGAGCACAAGTATAACAATTTTGTTTCAGAGTCTTCTGGGAGATCTCCATTTGTTACAGTGTTTGGCCAAGAACTTTCTCTCCCTTTTAGCTATCTCAGCTAAAAGCCTACTTAGGCTGCTTTCACTCTACGTTTTTTTAACATGCGTCCTGAACGTTTTTTTAACGCAAAAACGGATCCAGTGAAAATGCGTTTTCATTTCAATGCATTTGCAATGGACTCGCGTCAACATGCGTTCACCTGCGTTTGCATGTGTCGCGGGCGGAGGAGGGGACGCTGCGCTCTCCCTCCCACTGCTCGGGTCCGGCTGCTGCTCGGTAGTGGCTCAAGCGGTGGGCCGGATCCCGGGGACTCGAGCGGCGTTCCTCGCCCGTGAGTGAAAAGGGGAATGGTTTTGGGGATTTATTGTCCGTGACGCCACCCACGGTTGTGGTGAGGTTTTAACACCACCGCTGCTCTGGACGGGGATCCCGGGAGCGATGACTTTGAGCAGCTTGGATGTTGGTTCTCCCCTCCGTGGGTAGGGGGTTGGTTGTCCCGGGGCCCGATGATGGGGTAGGGATGGATGGCAGGTGGGTTACGGGGCCTGGCGAGGTGCAGGGTCGCGGGGGCAGCGCTGTGCCGCACGGCACGGTGGTACTCGCGCAGCCCAAAGATATACAGGGAGTCTCCGGTAAAACAAACGGCTGGATGGATGGGTCCCACTGGTGGCTGCGGTGTTGTTTCTCCCGGCAGGGTGATGGTGACTGCCTTTCCCTGCACCTGTGTAGTGTAACGGTTCCAATGGGTTCCCACCGGTAACCCGCTCCCCAGCTTAAGGGTTGCTGAAGGAGCCCCTTTTGCCCGCAGGCTCTGGCCCTGGGAACTTTAGCCTTGGCGGTGACTGTGTTTCCCTCTCTCGGTTGGACTATTGCCTTCTGTCGGGACTTGGCTGCCGGGAAACCCAGGAGGTTCCCTTCGCTAACGGATTTGGCAAATTCACGGCGACTCCTAGCCTTGCCGGGGTCCGTAAGTCCCTGCCAGAGGGTGCTGGCTTCTCTTTGCGTACCGGTCCGGTACCGCCGGGCCACCGCCCATCCACGGTCCTTACGGCTAGCTCCAATAGGCCACTCCTGCAGACGGTCACCACCGTCTGCCAACCTTGCTGTTCCGTCCGGGCCACACACCCGGACCACTTTAGGCTACTCAACTGCTACTTCCCTCCTTCCACTTTCACTTCCAAAACACTAACTCAGCTCTTTTCCCGCCTCCAGGACTGTGAACTCCTCGATGGGCGGGACCAACTGCCTGGCCCACCCCCTGGTGTGAACATCAGCCCCTGGAGGAAGGCAACAAGGGTTTTTATCTGACTTAGGTGTGCCTGACCGGGAGTGTGGGGTGTGTTAGTGTAGTTATCTGTGGCCCCTGGCTTGTCCAGGGCACCACACGTGCGCTATAGTGAGGACCCAGCGACTTGCAGTTTTTTATCATTTTTCAAAAACGCTACTTGTAGCATTTTTGAGCTGCGCTCAAATACTGCAAATTGCTGGATCCTGACTATACTGCATGCAAACGCATGTGAACGCTGGCATGCTGATAGACAGGATCCTGCTTGCTCTACTGAGCATGCACAGAAACCAGCCTCGGGTGATCAGTCCCTCTCTCCTCCTCCCTCTCTGTCTACCTCCCTCTCCCTCTCCTCTCTCTCCCCTGCCTGAGAGCTGCGGACACTCGTAACCAAGATAAATATCGGGTAACCAAGGAAAGCGCTTCTCTTAGTTACCCGATGTTTAAATTGGTTATGTGTGCAGGGAGCCTGGCTACTAGCAGCTGCAGATGCTCATAACAAAGGTAAATATCGGGTACCCAAGCAAGTTACCCGATGTTTACCTTGGTTACGAGCCTCCGCAGTTGTCAGAAGCTGGCTCCCAGTCTCTCACGTTCAGTTCCACTGACTCCCGATCACATGACTCCAATGCCCGCCCATAAACTTAAAGTAACAGGATCCTGCAAAATAAGGCTATGTGCGCACGTTGCGTACTTCACTGCAGAAATTTCTGCAGCGATCTGAAGAGCACACATGCGCTTCAAATCGCTGCCGAAAATGTCCGTAGTGAAAAAAAAAAGCCGATTCCATGCGCTCTGCCTGCAGCTCCTGCCATAGACAGAGCAGGAGCTGCCGGCAAAGCGCACGGAAGAAGTGACATGTCACTTCTTAGAACGCGCGCTTCGGGCAGCAGCCGAAGCGCTGCGCTCTAAGACGCCACGTGCGCACGGCCCCTGCACAATCTCCATAGATTATGCAGGGGACACAGGACGCATGTAGTTACGCCGCGCTACAAAGCGCAGCATAACTGCATGTAATTATGCAACGTGCGCACATAGCCTAACACATGCATTTGCATGCGTTTTTTTGCTGTAAAAGCAGGATCCGCTTTTACAGCAAAAAAAACGTTCATCTCGCATGTAAAAAAACTTAGTGTGAAAGTAGCCTTACTGCTGTGAACAGCATCTATCAAGACATCAATAACATCTGCACTGAGGAACAAGCTAATTTGGCTGCAGCTGCAGCAAGAGCTAAGAAGAGTGCTGACAGACAACTCTAACCTGTTCCCAACTTCGCTCCCAGAAATAAAGAATGACTTTCCAATAAGGATGAGTGAGCGTGCTCAGCACTGTTCGATACTCAATCGAGCATCGGGGTGCTTCGGCACGCTCGTTACCAGGCCAAGTATCGCAGGTGCTCGAGCGCTATGTTAGAGTCCCAGTCCCGCATGTTTTGCGGCTGTTAGATAGCCAATAAACATGTGGAGATTGTCTGCCCTACATGGTAATGCTGTAGCCAAGTTGGCTACTGCCATTACTATGATTGGCCAGCCACATTGCGTCATAGGATCTTATATGAGACCTGGTGATGTTATGCTCTGCACACTCTCCTTTGGTTCAGAAAGTTGATCTAGGAGGCAGACTAGAGGGTTTGTACACATGCACCCTTTAGTGTCTTTCATATGGCACAAAAGGGTATTCTTAGTGTTGTTTAACCTACTAAATAAATAAATTATTTTAAAACATGTTGTGTGGCCCCCCTATTTTTGATAACCAGCCAAGGTAAAGCAGACAACTGGGGGCTGATATTATCAAGCTGGGAAGGCCTGTGGTTATTTGGCTCATCCCAGCGTAAAAATATGAGCATGCAACTGTCCCAGAATTGGCACATTATATTACATGCGCTAATTCTAGCAATTTTCATGACTCTGTCAGATTGCCCTGGTGCAGGGGCAATCCTTGTAATATTTTTTTGGGTTGATGTCAGCTGTGTAGTGTCAGGTGGAAACAAGACTTGGTGTTAATAATGGAGAGGTGTCTATCAAACACCCTCATTACTAACCCAGTAATAAAAACAAAAACGAATAAACACAGACAGGAAACAATAGTTTATTTGTATAAAGACTCCCCTACACAATCTTTCATTCACTAATTTTTTATCAAAAATGTTCCCACAAAGTTCTATCATAGTCCACGTTCCCCAAATGCGGCTCTGGTGACTGTAAATAGTATTAAAATACAGCTATTCACAGGCGCCGTTTATTGATGAGAACTCTCATCGATGTCACTGGCTATTGTTGCTAAGTGCAGTGTTTTTGCCTCTGCATTTTTCCTGCCAAGAGATGCAGAAATCATGCAGAAATGTGTGCATCCAAATACTCATTGTGAGCACATGCTCTAGTACTCTGAAAACATTGTTCCCAGCAGCAACATGGGAGTCAGATGTGTCCAGGCGACTTCCCAATGATGTTTTCATTACATTTGTGTGCAGTTTCCATTTGTGTGCAGTTATTTTCTGCCCTTCCAGCCCCATTGTTAAGGTCTTCCGGAAAAAATGCTCTAGTTCCCCATAGATTTTCATTATATTCATAACTCAAGTTGAGACCGTCTCGCCATGTGACCAGTTCGATTCCAGTACCGAGCACTTGAGCGTTTTAATGCTCGCTCATCACTACTTTCCATAAAAAATCCAATTGAAGATTTGTTGCAAAAACTGGCACTCAAGTTCATTGGCTCCACTCTGCTATGAGAATCCCTAATGTCTTTCTTGTGTCTCCTCTACATACACACGTCTTCAATAGGTTCTCTGCTATTGTAAAGACAGTCCCAGCTCCAGCTTCTGAATCTGACATGGAGGATAAGATCAACCGAATTCTGGACTGTAAGAAAGTTCATGGTAATCTCCTCTACTTGACTGACTGGAAGGGATACAGTTGTGAGGAGAGATGTTGGGTGCCAAAATAGGACTTAAATGCTTAAATACATTGCTCAGGCAGTTTCATGCTCAGCATCATGATGGGGAGATAAGGTATGCACACCAGTGACTATGGAAGGGGAATGCATGCAATAGCAGAAACTGCTGTGTGAATACTGACATGAAAAATTCAATAGCTATGTGTAAGAATGAAATGGGAAAAATGGAACCTGCATTACTGCCATGAATATATGAATAAAGAGAAATTTAGCTACTGAATTGATCAATGCAATAGAGCCCCAACACTACGCCAAAGTATTTCTCTACGTTGGGGTCCCTAGCTTGTGTGTGTCCTCTCATGCAGTTAAAAAACTTACCGTGTATGGGAAGCTGAGACCCAGGCTATATATACGATGTGGATTGGCAATAGGTGTGTATGGGGAGGGTTCACAAACGAAAAACTACTAACATTAAGGAATAACGTTTGGAACTCCATTCTATGTCTGAACTGGGTGCAAAAAACCTAAAAAACATCACTATGGGGAGATAAGGTATGCACACCAGTGACTATGGAAGGGGAATGCATGCAATAGCAGAAACTGCTGTGTGAATACTGACATGAAAAATTCAATAGCTATGTGTAAGAATGAAATGTGAAAAATGGAACCTGCATTACTGCCATGAATATATGAATAAAGAGAAATTTAGCTACTGAATTGATCAATGCAATAGAGCCCCAACACTACGCCAAAGTATTTCTCTACGTTGGGGTCCCTAGCTTGTGTGTGTCCTCTCATGCAGTTAAAAAACTTACCGTGTATGGGAAGCTGAGACCCAGGCTATATATACGATGTGGATTGGCAATAGGTGTGTATGGGGAGGGTTCACAAACGAAAAACTACTAACATTAAGGAATAACGTTTGGAACTCCATTCTATGTCTGAACTGGGTGCAAAAAACCTAAAAAACATCACTATGGGGAGATAAGGTATGCACACCAGTGACTATGGAAGGGGAATGCATGCAATAGCAGAAACTGCTGTGTGAATACTGACATGAAAAATTCAATAGCTATGTGTAAGAATGAAATGTGAAAAATGGAACCTGCATTACTGCCATGAATATATGAATAAAGAGAAATTTAGCTACTGAATTGATCAATGCAATAGAGCCCCAACACTACGCCAAAGTATTTCTCTACGTTGGGGTCCCTAGCTTGTGTGTGTCCTCTCATGCAGTTAAAAAACTTACCGTGTATGGGAAGCTGAGACCCAGGCTATATATACGATGTGGATTGGCAATAGGTGTGTATGGGGAGGGTTCACAAACGAAAAACTACTAACATTAAGGAATAACGTTTGGAACTCCATTCTATGTCTGAACTGGGTGCAAAAAACCTAAAAAACATCACTATGGGGAGATAAGGTATGCACACCAGTGACTATGGAAGGGGAATGCATGCAATAGCAGAAACTGCTGTGTGAATACTGACATGAAAAATTCAATAGCTATGTGTAAGAATGAAATGTGAAAAATGGAACCTGCATTACTGCCATGAATATATGAATAAAGAGAAATTTAGCTACTGAATTGATCAATGCAATAGAGCCCCAACACTACGCCAAAGTATTTCTCTACGTTGGGGTCCCTAGCTTGTGTGTGTCCTCTCATGCAGTTAAAAAACTTACCGTGTATGGGAAGCTGAGACCCAGGCTATATATACGATGTGGATTGGCAATAGGTGTGTATGGGGAGGGTTCACAAACGAAAAACTACTAACATTAAGGAATAACGTTTGGAACTCCATTCTATGTCTGAACTGGGTGCAAAAAACCTAAAAAACATCACTATGGGGAGATAAGGTATGCACACCAGTGACTATGGAAGGGGAATGCATGCAATAGCAGAAACTGCTGTGTGAATACTGACATGAAAAATTCAATAGCTATGTGTAAGAATGAAATGTGAAAAATGGAACCTGCATTACTGCCATGAATATATGAATAAAGAGAAATTTAGCTACTGAATTGATCAATGCAATAGAGCCCCAACACTACGCCAAAGTATTTCTCTACGTTGGGGTCCCTAGCTTGTGTGTGTCCTCTCATGCAGTTAAAAAACTTACCGTGTATGGGAAGCTGAGACCCAGGCTATATATACGATGTGGATTGGCAATAGGTGTGTATGGGGAGGGTTCACAAACGAAAAACTACTAACATTAAGGAATAACGTTTGGAACTCCATTCTATGTCTGAACTGGGTGCAAAAAACCTAAAAAACATCACTATGGGGAGATAAGGTATGCACACCAGTGACTATGGAAGGGGAATGCATGCAATAGCAGAAACTGCTGTGTGAATACTGACATGAAAAATTCAATAGCTATGTGTAAGAATGAAATGTGAAAAATGGAACCTGCATTACTGCCATGAATATATGAATAAAGAGAAATTTAGCTACTGAATTGATCAATGCAATAGAGCCCCAACACTACGCCAAAGTATTTCTCTACGTTGGGGTCCCTAGCTTGTGTGTGTCCTCTCATGCAGTTAAAAAACTTACCGTGTATGGGAAGCTGAGACCCAGGCTATATATACGATGTGGATTGGCAATAGGTGTGTATGGGGAGGGTTCACAAACGAAAAACTACTAACATTAAGGAATAACGTTTGGAACTCCATTCTATGTCTGAACTGGGTGCAAAAAACCTAAAAAACATCACTATGGGGAGATAAGGTATGCACACCAGTGACTATGGAAGGGGAATGCATGCAATAGCAGAAACTGCTGTGTGAATACTGACATGAAAAATTCAATAGCTATGTGTAAGAATGAAATGTGAAAAATGGAACCTGCATTACTGCCATGAATATATGAATAAAGAGAAATTTAGCTACTGAATTGATCAATGCAATAGAGCCCCAACACTACGCCAAAGTATTTCTCTACGTTGGGGTCCCTAGCTTGTGTGTGTCCTCTCATGCAGTTAAAAAACTTACCGTGTATGGGAAGCTGAGACCCAGGCTATATATACGATGTGGATTGGCAATAGGTGTGTATGGGGAGGGTTCACAAACGAAAAACTACTAACATTAAGGAATAACGTTTGGAACTCCATTCTATGTCTGAACTGGGTGCAAAAAACCTAAAAAACATCACTATGGGGAGATAAGGTATGCACACCAGTGACTATGGAAGGGGAATGCATGCAATAGCAGAAACTGCTGTGTGAATACTGACATTGCATTGATCAATTCAGTAGCTAAATTTCTCTTTATTCATATATTCATGGCAGTAATGCAGGTTCCATTTTTCACATTTCATTCTTACACATAGCTATTGAATTTTTCATGTCAGTATTCACACAGGAGTTTCTGCTATTGCATGTATTCCTCTTCCATAGTCACTGGTGTGCATACCTTATCTCCCCATAGTGATGTTTTTTAGGTTTTTTGCACCCAGTTCAGACATAGAATGGAGTTCCAAACGTTATTCCTTAATGTTAGTAGTTTTTCGTTTGTGAACCCTCCCCATACACACCTATTGCCAATCCACATCGTATATATAGCCTGGGTCTCAGCTTCCCATACACGGTAAGTTTTTTAACTGCATGAGAGGACACACACAAGCTAGGGACCCCAACGTAGAGAAATACTTTGGCGTAGTGTTGGGGCTCTATTGCATTGATCAATTCAGTAGCTAAATTTCTCTTTATTCATATATTCATGGCAGTAATGCAGGTTCCATTTTTCACATTTCATTCTTACACATAGCTATTGAATTTTTCATGTCAGTATTCACACAGCAGTTTCTGCTATTGCATGCATTCCCCTTCCATAGTCACTGGTGTGCATACCTTATCTCCCCATAGTGATGTTTTTTAGGTTTTTTGCACCCAGTTCAGACATAGAATGGAGTTCCAAACGTTATTCCTTAATGTTAGTAGTTTTTCGTTTGTGAACCCTCCCCATACACACCTATTGCCAATCCACATCGTATATATAGCCTGGGTCTCAGCTTCCCATACACGGTAAGTTTTTTAACTGCATGAGAGGACACACACAAGCTAGGGACCCCAACGTAGAGAAATACTTTGGCGTAGTGTTGGGGCTCTATTGCATTGATCAATTCAGTAGCTAAATTTCTCTTTATTCATATATTCATGGCAGTAATGCAGGTTCCATTTTTCACATTTCATTCTTACACATAGCTATTGAATTTTTCATGTCAGTATTCACACAGCAGTTTCTGCTATTGCATGCATTCCCCTTCCATAGTCACTGGTGTGCATACCTTATCTCCCCATAGTGATGTTTTTTAGGTTTTTTGCACCCAGTTCAGACATAGAATGGAGTTCCAAACGTTATTCCTTAATGTTAGTAGTTTTTCGTTTGTGAACCCTCCCCATACACACCTATTGCCAATCCACATCGTATATATAGCCTGGGTCTCAGCTTCCCATACACGGTAAGTTTTTTAACTGCATGAGAGGACACACACAAGCTAGGGACCCCAACGTAGAGAAATACTTTGGCGTAGTGTTGGGGCTCTATTGCATTGATCAATTCAGTAGCTAAATTTCTCTTTATTCATATATTCATGGCAGTAATGCAGGTTCCATTTTTCACATTTCATTCTTACACATAGCTATTGAATTTTTCATGTCAGTATTCACACAGCAGTTTCTGCTATTGCATGCATTCCCCTTCCATAGTCACTGGTGTGCATACCTTATCTCCCCATAGTGATGTTTTTTAGGTTTTTTGCACCCAGTTCAGACATAGAATGGAGTTCCAAACGTTATTCCTTAATGTTAGTAGTTTTTCGTTTGTGAACCCTCCCCATACACACCTATTGCCAATCCACATCGTATATATAGCCTGGGTCTCAGCTTCCCATACACGGTAAGTTTTTTAACTGCATGAGAGGACACACACAAGCTAGGGACCCCAACGTAGAGAAATACTTTGGCGTAGTGTTGGGGCTCTATTGCATTGATCAATTCAGTAGCTAAATTTCTCTTTATTCATATATTCATGGCAGTAATGCAGGTTCCATTTTTCACATTTCATTCTTACACATAGCTATTGAATTTTTCATGTCAGTATTCACACAGCAGTTTCTGCTATTGCATGCATTCCCCTTCCATAGTCACTGGTGTGCATACCTTATCTCCCCATAGTGATGTTTTTTAGGTTTTTTGCACCCAGTTCAGACATAGAATGGAGTTCCAAACGTTATTCCTTAATGTTAGTAGTTTTTCGTTTGTGAACCCTCCCCATACACACCTATTGCCAATCCACATCGTATATATAGCCTGGGTCTCAGCTTCCCATACACGGTAAGTTTTTTAACTGCATGAGAGGACACACACAAGCTAGGGACCCCAACGTAGAGAAATACTTTGGCGTAGTGTTGGGGCTCTATTGCATTGATCAATTCAGTAGCTAAATTTCTCTTTATTCATATATTCATGGCAGTAATGCAGGTTCCATTTTTCACATTTCATTCTTACACATAGCTATTGAATTTTTCATGTCAGTATTCACACAGCAGTTTCTGCTATTGCATGCATTCCCCTTCCATAGTCACTGGTGTGCATACCTTATCTCCCCATAGTGATGTTTTTTAGGTTTTTTGCACCCAGTTCAGACATAGAATGGAGTTCCAAACGTTATTCCTTAAATTCATGCTCAGCATCTGCTTTTTTCCATACAGACTCATCTGCTAGGTGCTTAGATAGGGGATACTATTAGGGGATACTATTAGGCAGCTGTCCCAACTTTGCTTCCCTTACCCTGGTGTACTAAACTCTGTTATGCTCCACATTGGGCTCTGCAGGTGGCCAGGTATGATCCCATGTGATTAGCTGCATGGGTGTTACGGGGGCTGTCTGATTATAAAAACCAAAGAGATATCAGACAGTCAGGGTCCACCGTGCAGAGACTCTGCTGCAGACTATGGCAGAGTGCAATACCTCTGTTAACTCACAGAAGGATATAATAAGTAAGTAAAGCAATTCCTCCCTTACTTGGAGGGTGTGTGGAATGATCTCTGTTAATAATCACAGAGACAAAGGCAATGTGTGCGAAATGGCACCTACCTAGGTCCGCTCTTCTAGTGGTGCAAAAGAGACGAACAGCAGCGTAAGCCGCACAAAGCTCCTACCTGCGTTCGCTCCACTAGTGTGCGAGGACACGAACCACTAGATATGGCACCTGCCTAGGTCCGCTCTTCTAGTGGTGCAAAAGAGACGAACAGCAGCGTAAGCCGCACAAAGCTCCTACCTCTGTTCGCTCCCCTAGTGTGCGAGGATACGAACAACTGCCAGACGCAGTATAAGGAACGTTACCCTAGCGGCAACGTCCACCTACGAGTCGAATCACAAGGCCCAGCCAGACCATGTGCCTCAGGCACCTGCCTATGTCCGCTCCCCTAAGAGGTAAGGATACGGACAGCAGCCGAAGCTGTAAGGTATAAGAACGCTACCCTGCCGGTAGCGCTCACCTAGCATAGACAGAGAGATGCCTAGAGGAACGTGCACAGAGCGTCTACTCTCATGCATGAACCAAGAGGACTGAGCACCATGCGGCGTGTGTCAGGGTCTTATATAGACTCTGTGCCTCATCCAAGATGGAGGACACCAGAGCCAATCCGCTGCCAGAACGACAGGAGTGACGTCATGCTGGCCTATCACCGAGCAAGGCGTCACAAGCACATGACCAGCGACCAATCGGCATAGAAGGTGTCAGAGACATGTGACCTCGTGTCAGCGATGATGTCACCCGCACATGTGCAATGGCTCCAAGATAGGACTTAGTCTCCGGCGCTCGCACATGTGCAGTAGCAAGAAATCTGGACTTAGTCTCCAGCGCTCGCACATGTGCAGTAGCAAGAAATCTGGACTTAGTCTCCAGCGCTCGCACATGTGCAGTAGCAAGAAATCTGGACATAGTCTCCAGTGCTCGCAGCAACCGTAACAGTACCTCCCCCTCAAGGGCCCCCTTCCCGGCGACGCAAGTAATCGGCAACTAAGTCGGGAGCATGGACAGCCTCCTCAGGCTCCCAAGAGCGATGTTCCGGGCCATAGCCCTCCCAATCTATCAAGAAGAACCTGCGCCCTCTAACCATCTTAGAACCAACTATGGCTCGTACCTCATAGCTAGAGCGAGAGGAATCAGAGGCAGGAGAGTGCACTTCACGAGCGTGAGGTAAAATAGCCGGCTTTAGCAGTGAGACATGGAATTTGTCATGAATCCTAAGATGGACAGGTAACTTCAATTGGTAGACTACAGGATTTACCTGTCGAAGAACCTCATAAGGACCCAGGAAGCGAGGAGCAAATTTGACAGAGCTCACTCTAAGTCTCACGTGTTTTGCAGAGAGCCACACAAAGTCCCCTGGAGAAAAGACAGGAGCCGGGCGACGAAACCGATCGGACACCGTCTTCATACGGTCCTTAGCTGCTTGGATCGACTCTTGAGTCCGATCCCAAACCTCTCTGGCATTAGTTGCCCAGTCGGCCACAAGAGGAGGAGGTGCAGCAGCGGGAAACGGTACCGGTACCCTAGGGTGTTGCCCATTATTGAGTACGAACGGTGTCTGCCCAGTGGCCTCAGCCAGCGAATTGTTAAGGGCAAATTCTGCCCAGGGTAGGAGGGAGGACCAGTTATCGTGATTCTCAGCAACAAAGTGTCGAAGGTATATAATCATAGATTGATTGGTACGTTCAACCAAACCATTGGTCTCCGGATGGTATGCCGAAGAGAGATTCAACTCAATTTGCAGAAGGCTACAAAGATCTCGCCAGAAACGGGAAGTAAATTGCGGGCCTCTATCACAAATGATACGATCTGGCATCCCGTGAAGCCTAAAGACATGCTTGATGAATAGTTTGGCTAGTACCCTGGAAGATGGGATTCTAGATAACGGTACGAGATGAACCATCCGGGAGAAATGGTCCGTAATGACCCACACAAATCTATGTCCCTGTGAACATGGAAGATCACCCACAAAGTCCATGCCTACCACCTCCCATGGCCTATCTGGCACTGGTAAAGGATGCAAGAGCCCAGCCGGTCTCTGCCGTAATGGACGGTTGCGAGCACACGAGTAGCAGGAACCGACATATCTCTTGACGTGGCTGGCTAAGTGTGGCCACCAATACCACCTCTCCAGTAACTCTCGTGTCCGCCTAATACCAAAATGCCCACCCACCTTTGAGGTGTGGGCCCATGACAGTATATCATTCTGTCGATCAGGCGGAACAAAGGTCTTGCCCGGTGGGATTTGGTCTAACGTCACAGGGGAGAGCGTATGAAAAACCCTGGAGGGAAGGATAAGACGAGGTTCGTCAATCTCTTCCTGGGTAGAAAGTATAGAGCGAGACAGGGCGTCTGCCTTGTTATTCTTACTCCC
The DNA here is from genome assembly GCF_048569485.1 of Anomaloglossus baeobatrachus. Classification (NCBI taxonomy): domain Eukaryota; kingdom Metazoa; phylum Chordata; class Amphibia; order Anura; family Aromobatidae; genus Anomaloglossus; species Anomaloglossus baeobatrachus. The sequence continues at coordinate 308,478,509 of NC_134356.1, read as the reverse complement.
AGACAGATAGTTGATGGAGAAGTGAAAGCGGGAGAAAAACAAGGACCAGCGGGCTTGGCGAGGATTCAGACGCTGAGCGGTTTGTAAGTACGTCAGATTCTTATGGTCTGTATAGACCTGGAAAGGATGTTTCGCTCCTTCCAGCAAGTGACGCCACTCCTCCAAGGCTAATCTCAAGGCGAGCAGTTCCCTATCCCCAATGGTATAGTTTCTCTCTGCCGGTGAAAAGGTTTTAGCAAAGAAGAAACACGGCCTTTTTCTACCTGCACCGTTCTTTTGATACAAGACCGCACCAGCACCCACTGAAGAGGCATCAACCTCTAAGAGGAAGGGCTTACTCTCATCGGGTCTTTGAAGAACGGGAGCAGTTGAAAAGTGTCTTTTTACTGCCTCAAAAGCCTGAGATGTCTCAGTAGACCAGGCTTTGGGATTAGCACCTTTCTTAGTCAAGGCCACCAAAGGGGCCACCAAAGTAGAAAAATGGGGTATGAACTGCCTGTAATAATTTATGAATCCTAAGAAGCGTTGCACCGCCTTCAAGGAATGAGGTTCGGACCATTGCAGGACAGCAGAGAGCTTCGCAGGATCCATAGCCAGGCCCTCTTGTGAGATAATGTAACCCAAAAAAGGCAATGAGGACTGCTCGAATACACATTTCTCGAGTTTAGCAAACAATGAGTGCTCCCTTAAACGGGAAAGGACACGAACGACATCCTGACGATGAGTCTCCAGATCAGGAGAAAAAATCAGGATGTCGTCCAGATACACCACTACTGAGGATAACAGTAAATCCCTGAACACATCATTTACGAAGTCCTGAAATACTGCGGGTGCATTACATAACCCAAAAGGCATGACGAGGTATTCATAGTGACCGTCTCAGGTGTTAAAAGCGGTCTTCCATTCGTCACCCTTTCGAATTCGTACCAAGTTATACGCACCCCGCAGATCCAACTTCGTAAAAACTTGAGCTCCTCTCAGTCTGTCAAAGAGCTCCGAAATTAAAGGTAATGGGTATTTGTTCTTTATTGTGATTGCGTTGAGACCCCTGTAATCTATGCAGGGACGCAAATCACCCTCTTTCTTCCGAACAAAGAAAAACCCAGCTCCCGCGGGAGAGACAGACTTACGAATGAACCCCTTCTCTAAACTCTCTCTTATATAGGTCGACATGGCCTCCAACTCAGGTATCGACAGGGGGTAAACCCTGCCTTTAGGTGGAACCGAACCTGGGATAAGGTCTATGGCACAGTCATACGGCCTATGGGGTGGAAGAACCTCAGCACCCTGTTTGGAGAACACGTCAGCGAAATCCAAATAGGGTGTAGGTATGGGAGAGAGATCAGTTGATGCAACCGCAACGACCTTAGGTGGTAAGGGAAGACATCGGGACTGACATTTCGAACCCCAACTAATAATGCTGTCAGACTCCCAGTCAATGTGAGGAGCATGAGTCCGAAGCCATGGAAGACCCAGAAGGATGTCGTCTATACCCTCAGGCAAAACAAGAAAAGAAATCTCCTCTATGTGACCCTGAGACAGGGAAAGGCGCAAGGGAACTGTCCTCAATGTAATGGAGTCAGACAACATAGTTCCATTAACAACACGGACAGGAATAGGCGCCTCTAACATGATAGAGGGAATATTGTGTCCCTTTACAAATCCTGAGGACACAAAAGTCCCGTCAGCTCCGGAATCCACAAAAGCCATAATAGGCCATGTATTCTCAGATAACGAGAGCTGACCTGGGATACAACACTTAGAGGGTGCAGAAGACGTCTCTAGTAACCCCCCTCTAATGGTTACTAGGCCAGGGAGTTTCCCTGACGACTAGGACACTTGTTGGCATAGTGCCCAGCCTGACGACATACGTAACATATAGGAGGACCAGACTTGCGTAGTCTGGAGAACGTATGACCTAACTCCATAGGAGTGGGAGATGTTTCAGATGCTGAGGAAGATGGTAGTGGACCCTCAACAACTGGAATAGCCCGATGCTTAGGGCGTGAGGAAGAGACCTCGAGTCTACGTTCCTTATGGCGTACATCGATCCTCGTTGCTACTGTGATCAAGTCCTCCAGAGAAGCAGGGACCTCACGAGTAGCAAGAGCATCCTTGACATAGCCTGCCAACCCTCTCCAGAAGATAGGAATCAACACCTTCTCTGGCCAATCTAGTTCTGCCACCAGAGTTCTAAAAGCAATGGCATAAGAACTAGTGGATAACGAACCCTGAGATAGATCTAACAGTCTCAGGGCCGCATCATGGGTAACCTGCGGACCCATGAATACCGCCTTAAGAGCATCAAGAAAGTCTTGATGTCTCAGAGTAACCACATCAGAGCGCTCCCATAAGGGAGTCGCCCATTCTAAGGCTTTGTCCTGAAGTAAGGAGATGATAAAGCCTACTCTGGACCTCTCCGTAGAGAAGCGAGAAGAGTTGACCTCTAGGTGTATCTGACACTGACTAATGAAACCACGACATGATCTGGCATCGCCAGAATATCTGTTTGGCAGAGCAAGTCGAGGATCATGTGCAGATGTCACCATGGTCTGAGGTTTATCCTCTATACTCTTGAGCCGTGACTCAAGTACTTGTATGTAACGATGTAACTGCTGATATTCTGCCATAACTGCCAGACCCTTGGCTCAGTCCTAATGTTACGGGGGCTGTCTGATTATAAAAACCAAAGAGATATCAGACAGTCAGGGTCCACCGTGCAGAGACTCTGCTGCAGACTATGGCAGAGTGCAATACCTCTGTTAACTCACAGAAGGATATAATAAGTAAGTAAAGCAATTCCTCCCTTACTTGGAGGGTGTGTGGAATGATCTCTGTTAATAATCACAGAGACAAAGGCAATGTGTGCGAAATGGCACCTACCTAGGTCCGCTCTTCTAGTGGTGCAAAAGAGACGAACAGCAGCGTAAGCCACACAAAGCTCCTACCTGCGTTCGCTCCACTAGTGTGCGAGGACACGAACCACTAGATATGGCACCTGCCTAGGTCCGCTCTTCTAGTGGTGCAAAAGAGACGAACAGCAGCGTAAGCCGCACAAAGCTCCTACCTCTGTTCGCTCCCCTAGTGTGCGAGGATACGAACAACTGCCAGACGCAGTATAAGGAACGTTACCCTAGCGGCAACGTCCACCTACGAGTCGAATCACAAGGCCCAGCCAGACCATGTGCCTCAGGCACCTGCCTATGTCCGCTCCCCTAAGAGGTAAGGATACGGACAGCAGCCGAAGCTGTAAGGTAGAAGAACGCTACCCTGCCGGTAGCGCTCACCTAGCATAGACAGAGAGATGCCTAGAGGAACGTGCACAGAGCGTCTACTCTCATGCATGAACCAAGAGGACTGAGAACCATGCGGCGTGTGTCAGGGTCTTATATAGACTCTGTGCCTCATCCAAGATGGAGGACACCAGAGCCAATCCGCTGCCAGAACGACAGGAGTGACGTCATGCTGGCCTATCACCGAGCAAGGCGTCACAAGCACATGACCAGCGACCAATCGGCATAGAAGGTGTCAGAGACATGTGACCTCGTGTCAGCGATGATGTCACCCGCACATGTGCAATGGCTCCAAGATAGGACTTAGTCTCCGGCGCTCGCACATGTGCAGTAGCAAGAAATCTGGACTTAGTCTCCAGCGCTCGCACATGTGCAGTAGCAAGAAATCTGGACTTAGTCTCCAGCGCTCGCACATGTGCAGTAGCAAGAAATCTGGACTTAGTCTCCAGCGCTCGCACATGTGCAGTAGCAAGAAATCTGGACATAGTCTCCAGTGCTCGCAGCAACCGTAACAATGGGTCTATATACCTAAAGGCTCACCAACAAACACACCTGTGTCTTGGTATTAAGACTTTGGCGTTCCTGAATCCTGTCTGCAGCTTCCAGTTCCTCTGCTTCCGGCCTCCTGTCCATCTGCAGCCTCCAAGATCACTACTACCTACTGTATCTGTAATCTCCAAGATGTCTCCTGTCCGTATGTCTTCCAGTACCTCTGTTACTTGTCTGCTGTCTCCAGGAAGTCTCCTGTCAGCCTACAGCTTCCAGTGTCTCTGCTACCTGTCTGCAGTCTTCAGGTTGTCTCCTTTCTGCCTGCGGATTCCAATACATCTGCTACCTGTTACATTGAAAAGGTAATGGCTAAAAACATTCTGTACCTGTTCATGTGTGAAAAGCTTTGATCCATCTTTGACCTGATAATCTATGTAAGCTACTAATATTGTTTATTTTTCAAAGATTAACTGGAGTTAGCTTTATAGCTATGAGGAAATTAAACCACAAAATGCAAAATGAGCTCAAGAAATGGATTAAAGATTTATACTAAAACGCTCTGTATTTTTTGGACTATAAGACACATCGGAGCATAAGACGCACCTAGGTTTTAGAGAAGAAAAATATTTTTTTTAAAAAAAAGCAAACAATGCGGTCATGACACACTGTTATGGGGGTATGTCCTCGAATTCTGTACTAATGTCATCGATCCTGGGCCCCCTCCAGGTATATATATATTTTGCCCAACCTGGTGTATATGTCATCCATCCAGGTAAATATGTACCCCATGCTTGTATGCATGTCCCGCATCCTGTATATGATCCTCTTTCTGATTTATATGATCTCATCCTGGTACATATATGTCCCCTATCCTTGTGTATATGATTCCCATCCAGGCATATATGTCCCCCACTCTAGTATATATGTGGCCCATCCTGGTATATACGTCTCCCATTCAGGTAAATATGTCAAATCCTAGTACATATGTCCATAATCCTGGGCCCATCCTAATAGATATGTGCCCCATCCTTTTATATACAGTATGTTCCCCATCCTTGTATATATGTGGCCCATTATTATTATTATTATTTATTATTATAGCGCCATTTATTCCATGGCGCTTTAAAAGTGAAAGAGGGTATAGGTACAACAATCATTAACAGTACAAAACAGACTGGTATAGGAGGAGAGAGGACCCTGCCTGCGAGGTCTCACAGTCTACAGGGAATGGGTGATGGTACAATAGGTGAGGACAGAGCTGGTTGTGCAGTGGTGTACTGGACTGAGGGTTATTGTAGGTTGTAGGGTTGTTGGAAGAGGTGGTGTGGAGACACGGGGCTCAGTGGGTGCTCTTGTCCGCTAAAACTCGCCGCCTATAGAAATACATCGTGGCCCACTGAACGCCGGCCTCCTTAACCGTGGGCGTAACACTACTCAGACAACACAGGGTGAGGGAATCACAATAATTAGACTTTATTGGATCCCCAAACAATTAACGGCACATAACCAGCAAAACACAAATGTAACTGGCAACAGAGTCTCACCCTTCCGCTGGCTCACCAGGGATTTAGAATGTCCATGCCTCAGAGGTCCCAGGGCTATTTACTCCAATCCAGCAGCACCCCACTTTTGGCGGGCACCCACCTAGAAAGGAATAATGCCAGATTTAGGTAGCTGTGTGAGGTCTGCAAAGTCTGTAGCAGGTGACTGAACTGTCCCAACCTGAGTGTCCTCCTTAGATAGTCCTGGTATGATGATATAATCCTGGCAGCCGGAGTCGAAATCCCTAGACTGTGTATATCGTCTCCAACCAGAACCGGAGTCCCTGGATTGAAGCCATAAGGTATCCTGATCCTCTAGTCAGCTCCTAAGAGATTAGACTGGATCCATCAGCATCCATCAACAACCACCTGGTGGCTTAAAGAAATCCCTTTTATAGCCACAGCCTTCCACTTGGATACACTGCGTCCTCATCGATTGGTTGGACAAGATCGCCTTTCCCATTGGATGAATCTCAAGCTGCATGGACAATGTTCATCCAAATGATGTCCACAGAAAGACTGAGGGTATACATGTAGTCTGGAATGCACAGACTAGATAAAGACTACTAAGGTAATTACATTAGCAATACACAACTACAATACAATGATTACTGGAAGAGTCTGGAGAAACAATAGCTAAGCAAACATGAATTAGCACACAAAAGAACAATACGTCTGGCTGAATGTTAAGACACTTTAACCCATGAGAGGCATTGGGTGTCCATGTCATCACAGGTGGGTCTTGAGATTCCTCTTGAAGCTTTTCACAGTAGGGGAGAGTCTGATATGCTGAGGTAGAGCGTTCTAGAGTATGGTGGAGGCACGGGAGAAATCTTGTACCCAATTGTGGGAAGAGGAGATAAGAGATGAGTAGAGAAGGAGATCTTTTGAGGATCTGAGATGGCGTGCAGGTAGGTACCAGGAGACTAGGTCACAGATGTAGGGAGGAGACAGGTTGTGGATGGTTTTGTATGTCATGGTTAATGTTTGAACTGGAGTCGTTGGGCGATGGGAAGCCACTGAAGGGATTGGCAGAGTGGCGAGGCTGGGGAATAGCGGAATAACAGTGGTATATATGTCCCCCATCCTGGTATATATGATCCTCATCATGATCTATATGCCCACCATTCTGGTATATACAATCTGAGTTCCATCCTGGCATAGAAGTCCCCCATTCTGGTAAATATGTGGCATTTTTTGGTATATACATGTCTCTAATCCTGGGCCCATCCTAGTATATACTGTATGTTCCCCATCCTGGTATATACAGCTCTGGTAAAAATTAAGAGACCACTTCCAAATTTTCAGTTTTTCTGATTTTTCTCTTTATAGGTATATTTTTGAGTAAAATGTAAATTGTTTTTTATTCTATAAACTACTGACATGTGTCCGAATTTCCAAGCAAACATTTTGTATTTGTTTTCTGAAAATGAGAAATGGTCAAAAATAACAAAAAAAATGCATTATTTTCAGACACCTCAAATAATGCACAGAAAGCAAGTTCATAATCATTTAGAAACAACAGGACTAATGTTTTATCTCAGGAAGAGTTCAGAAATCAATATTTTGTGGAATAACCATGATTTTTAATCACAGCTTTCATGCATCTTGGCATGCTTTCCACCAGTCTTTCACACTGCTTTTAGGTGACCTTATGCCATTCCTGGTGCAAAAATGTAAGCAGTTCTTTGTTTGATGGCTTGTGACTATCCATCTTCCTCTTGATTACATTCCAGAGGTTTTCAATGGGGTTCAGGTCTGGAGTATGGGCTGGCCATGACAGGGTTTTGATGTGGTGGTCCTTCACCCAGACATTGATTGACCTAGCTGTGTGGCATGGCGCATTGTCCTGCTGGAAAAACCAGTCCTCAGAGTTGGGGACCACTGCCTCGGCAGAGGAAAGCAACTGTTTTTCCAGGATAACCTTGTATGCGGCTTGATTCATATGTCCTTCGCAAAGATTAACCTGCCCAATTCTGGCCTTGCTGAAGCATCTCCAGATCATCACCGATCCTCAACCAAATTTCACAGTGGGTGCAAAACACTGTGGCTTGTACGCCTCTCCAGGTCTCCATGTAACCATTAGACAACGATGTTGGGCAAAGCTGAAAATTAGGTAAAGAAAATTCAACAAACATCTTTGCGAAGGACGTACCAATCTGTCACCCCCTTTGATCGTTTTAAGCTATTACAATGGGCATACAGGATGTTGAAAGTAGTTTTACCTGTATGCATCACAGTATATGCCTTCTTCCATAAATATTACTTTAGATCGCTATATGCAAATTAGCCTACCAGGCTACTGGGTGATTGATTTCTTGTAAGAAATCCTTCCATGCTGCATTATCTTTCCTGTCACCTCTTCTCTGCTGTACTTCACCACCCACTACTAATTGAAAGTGACTCTTATCTCAATGACCTGTCTCTTCTGCACAGGTGCCACCTTTCCCGGTTTGCTTGATTAGGTGGCACCTTGGTGATAACGCTGCAAGATCAATGTACCAACTCCCGTAACATCATTAGAAGCGGACAGTGCAGGCGCCATCATTGCAACAAACCCGGGAAATTATTGAATACTAGAAGGTGGCCCAATTCTACGCATCGGGTATTCTAGAATTTACGTATTGTGTAGTTAATGTATGATTTTTGTTATATATATATATATATATATATATATATATATATATACAGTTAGGTCCAGAAATATTTGGACAGTGACACAAGTTTTGTTATTTTAGCTGTTTACAAAAACATGTTCAGAAATACAATTATGTATATAATATGGGCTGAAAGTGCACACTCCCAGGTGCAATATGAGAGTTTTCACATCCAAATCGGAGAAAGGGTTTAGGAATCATAGCTCTGTAATGCATAGCCTCCTCTTTTTCAAGGGACCAAAAGTAATTGGACAAGGGACTCTAAGGGCTGCAATTAACTCTGAAGGCGTCTCCCTCATTAACCTGTAATCAATGAAGTAGTTAAAAGGTCTGGGGTTGATTACAGGTGTGTGGTTTTGCATGCGGTCTAAGGAACTCTCAATTAAGGTGAAGCAGAACTGAGGCTGAAAAAAAGAAAAAATCCATCAGAGAGACAGCAGACATGCTTGGAGTAGCAAAATCAACAGTCGGGTACATTCTGAGAAAAAAGGAATTGACTGGTGAGCTTGGGAACTCAAAAAGGCCTGGGCGTCCACGGATGACAACAGTGGTGGATGATCGCCGCATACTTTCTTTGGTGAAGAAGAACCCGTTCACAACTAGAGTTGAGCGCGGTTCGCGGTTCGTGGTTCTCCAGTTCTAGGCTCGAGTGATTTTTGGGCTGTTCGAGATGGAACTAGAACTCGAGCTTTTTGCTAAAAGCTCGATAGTTCTAGATACGTTCGAGAACGGTTCTAGCAGCAAAAAGCAGGGCTTTTTACAGCTACAGTGTGCAGGAGCCATCGCTGGCAGCCTGCCACAAGCTGGTAACCAAGATAAACATCGGGTATCCAAGCAAAGCGCTTTGGTTAGTAACCCGATGTTTATCTTAGTTACGTGCAGGAAGCCCACACTTCCCGCTCAGCTCGCTCCGCCCCCTCCTGCCCGCGGCATGTATACATACATATACACACACACACACACACACACACACTCTCACCCCCCCCGCTCGGCTTACCTGCGGTGATGAAGTCCCGCCATCCCGACCTCAGCGCTGTCACTGTCCTCCATGGCCGCCGCTTGTCACATCACCTATCGCTTCCGACCCGAGACTGACACTGGCGGTGACGTCACGGACCTCTCGCGATACTTGATGTGAAGGCGCCGGTCATTGACCTCAGTGACAGGGGCTGTCAGTGTGCTGGAGATCAGCGCAGGTAATGTACCTCACTGACAGCAGCACTTGTCATCCCCTGCAGTGACCTGGGCTGACCCATTGATGTTAGCTCAGGTCACTGCATTGCTCTCCCAGCCAATGGGGAACATCCTGCTCTTCATTGACTGGGACAGTGTGGATCGTCATGGCAACCCCTTGGATTACACCAGACCTGGATTTGTTTTTCTTTCTAATAAATTGGTTAAAGAGGGAATGTTTTGGGGAGTGTATTTTCAAATAAAAATGTGTTTGTCGTCTATTTTTTTTTATTACTGACTGGGTTGGTGATGTCGGGTATCTGATAGACGCCTGACCTCACCAACCCCAGGGCTTGATGCCAGGTGACATTACACATCTGGTATTAACCCCATATATTACCCCGTTTGCCACCGCACCAGGGCGCGGGATGAGCTGGGGCGAAGCACCAGGATTGGCGCATCTAATGGATGCGCCACTTCTGGGGCGGCTGCGGCCTGCTATTTTTAGGCTTGGGAGAGTCCAATAACCATGGACCTCCCTAGTCTGAGAATATCAGGCCCCAGCTGTCTGCTTTACCTTGGCTGGTGATCCAATTTTGGGGGACCCCTACGTGTTTTTTTTTTTTAAATTATTTATTTAATTTAAAATAACAGCGTGGGGTGCCCTCAGTTTTGGATTACCAGCCAAGGTGAGGTTGCCAGCTGTGGTCTGCAGGCTGCAGCCGTCTGCTTTACCCTAGCTGGCTACAAAAATAGGGGGAACCCTACGTCATTTTTTTTTTCATTTTTTTGGCTAAATACAAAGCTAAGCACCCCTTAGTGCCACATGAAAGGCACCAAAGGGTGCTCCACTTTTTCTCCACTTTTTCTCCACTTTTTCTCCACTTTTTCTCCACTTTTTCTCCACTTTTTCTCCACTTCTTCTCCACTTTTTCTCCACTTTTTCTCCTCTTATGCTCCACTTTTTCTCCACTTTTTCTCCACTTTTCTCCACTTTTTCTCCTTTTATGCTCCACTTTTTCTCCACTTTTTCTCCACTTTTTCTCCACTTTTTCTCCACTTTTTCTCCACTTCTCCACTTTTTCTCCACTTTCTCTCCACTTTTTCTCCACTTTTTCTCCTCTTATGCTCCACTTTTTCTCCACTTTTTTCTCCACTTTTTCTCCTCTTATGCTCCACTCTTTCTCCACTTTTTCTCCACTTTTTCTCCTCTTATGCTCCACTTTTTCTCCACTTTTTCTCCTCTTAATCTCCACTTTTTCTCCTCTTATGCTCCACTTTTTCTCCACTTTTTCTCCACTTTTTCTCCTTTTATGCTCCACTTTTTCTCCACTTTTTCTCCACTTTTTTCTCCACTTTTTCTCCTCTTATGCTCCACTTTTTCTCCACTTTTTTCTCCACTTTTTTCTCCACTTTTTCTCCACTTTTTCTCCTCTTATGCTCCACTTTTTCTCCTCTTATGCTCCACTTTTTCTCCACTTTTTCTCCTCTTATGCTCCACTTTTTCTCCACTTTTTCTCCTCTTAATCTCCACTTTTTCTCCTCTTATACTCCACTTTTCTCCACTTTTTCTCCACTTTTTCTCCTTTTATGCTCCACTTTTTCTCCACTTTTTCTCCACTTTTTTCTCCACTTTTTCTCCACTTTTTCTCCTCTTATGCTCCACTTTTTCTCCACTTTTTCTCCTCTTTTTCTCCTTTTATGCTCCACTTTTTCTCCACTTTTTCTCCACTTTTTCTCCTCTTATGCTCCACTTTTTCTCCACTTTTTTCTCCACTTTTTCTCCTCTTATGCTCCACTTTTTCTCCACTTTTTCTCCACTTTTTCTCCACTTTTTCTCCACTTTTTCTCCTCTTATGCTCCACTTTTTCTCCACTTTTTCTCCTCTTAATCTCCACTTTTTCTCCTCTTATGCTCCACTTTTTCTCCACTTTTTCTCCACTTTTTCTCCTTTTATGCTCCACTTTTTCTCCACTTTTTCTCCACTTTTTTCTCCACTTTTTCTCCTCTTATGCTCCACTTTTTCTCCACTTTTTTCTCCACTTTTTCTCCACTTTTTCTCCTCTTATGCTCCACTTTTTCTCCTCTTATGCTCCACTTTTTCTCCACTTTTTCTCCTCTTATGCTCCACTTTTTCTCCACTTTTTCTCCTCTTAATCTCCACTTTTTCTCCTCTTATGCTCCACTTTTTCTCCACTTTTTCTCCACTTTTTCTCCTTTTATGCTCCACTTTTTCTCCACTTTTTCTCCACTTTTTTCTCCACTTTTTCTCCACTTTTTCTCCTCTTATGCTCCACTTTTTCTCCACTTTTTCTCCTCTTAATCTCCACTTTTTCTCCTCTTATGCTCCACTTTTTCTCCACTTTTTCTCCACTTTTTCTCCTCTTATGCTCCACTTTTTCTCCACTTTTTTCTCCACTTTTTTCTCCACTTTTTCTCCACTTTTTCTCCTCTTATGCTCCACTTTTTCTCCTCTTAAGCTCCACTTTTTCTCCACTTTTTCTCCTCTTATGCTCCACTTTTTCTCCACTTTTTCTCCTCTTAATCTCCACTTTTTCTCCTCTTATGCTCCACTTTTTCTCCACTTTTTCTCCACTTTTTCTAAACTTTTTCTCCTTTTATGCTCCACTTTTTCTCCACTTTTTTCTCCACTTTTTCTCCACTTTTTCTCCTCTTATGTTCCACTTTTTCTCCTCTTATGCTCCACTTTTTCTCCACTTTTTCTCCTCTTAATCTCCACTTTTTCTCCTCTTATGCTCCACTTTTTCTCCACTTTTTCTCCACTTTTTCTCCACTTTTTCTCCACTTTTTCTCCTTTCTTGCTCCACTTTTTCTCCACTTTTTCTCCACTTTTTTCTCCACTTTTTTCTCCACTTTTTCTCCACTTTTTCTCCTCTTATGCTCCACTTTTTCTCCTCTTATGCTCCACTTTTTCTCCACTTTTTCTCCACTTTTTCTCCTCTTATGCTCCACTTTTTCTCCACTTTTTTCTCCACTTTTTGTCCTCTTATGCTCCACTTTTTCTCCACTTTTTCTCCACTTTTTCTCCTCTTATGCTCCACTTTTTCTCCACTTTTTCTCCACTTTTTTCTCCACTTTTTCTCCTCTTATGCTCCACTTTTTCTCCTCTTATGCTCCACTTTTTCTCCACTTTTTCTCCACTTTTTCTCCTTTTATGCTCCACTTTTTCTCCACTTTTTCTCCACTTTTTTCTCCACTTTTTTCTCCACTTTTTTCTCCACTTTTTCTCCTCTTATGCTCCACTTTTTCTCCTCTTATGCTCCACTTTTTCTCCACTTTTTCTCCTCTTAATCTCCACTTTTTCTCCTCTTATGCTCCACTTTTTCTCCACTTTTTCTCCACTTTTTCTCCTCTTATGCTCCACTTTTTCTCCACTTTTTCTCCTCTTAATCTCCTCTTAATCTCCACTTTTTCTCCACTTTTTCTCCACTTTTTTTCCTCTTATGCTCCACTTTTTCTCCACTTTTTCTCCACTTTTTCTCCTCTTATGCTCCACTTTTTCTCCACTTTTTTCTCCACTTTTTTCTCCACTTTTTCTCCTCTTATGCTCCACTTTTTCTCCTCTTATGCTCCACTTTTTCTCCACTTTTTCTCCTCTTAATCTCCACTTTTTCTCCTCTTATGCTCCACTTTTTCTCCACTTTTTCTCCACTTTTTCTCCACTTTTTTCTCCACTTTTTCTCCTCTTATGCTCCACTTTTTCTCCACTTTTTCTCCACTTTTTCTCCACTTTTTTCTCCACTTTTTCTCCTCTTATGCTCCACTTTTTCTCCACCTCCTTCTCTTTTTCAAGGGACCAAAAGTAATTGGACAAGGGACTCTAAGGGCTGCAATTAACTCTGAAGGCGTCTCCCTCATTAACCTGTAATCAATGAAGTAGTTAAAAGGTCTGGGGTTGATTACAGGTGTGTGGTTTTGCATGCGGTCTAAGGAACTCTCAATTAAGGTGAAGCAGAACTGAGGCTGAAAAAAAGAAAAAATCCATCAGAGAGACAGCAGACATGCTTGGAGTAGCAAAATCAACAGTCGGGTACATTCTGAGAAAAAAGGAATTGACTGGTGAGCTTGGGAACTCAAAAAGGCCTGGGCGTCCACGGATGACAACAGTGGTGGATGATCGCCGCATACTTTCTTTGGTGAAGAAGAACCCGTTCACAACTAGAGTTGAGCGCGGTTCGCGGTTCGTGGTTCTCCAGTTCTAGGCTCGAGTGATTTTTGGGCTGTTCGAGATCGAACTAGAACTCGAGCTTTTTGCTAAAAGCTCGATAGTTCTAGATACGTTCGAGAACGGTTCTAGCAGCAAAAAGCAGGGCTTTTTACAGCTACAGTGTGCAGGAGCCATCGCTGGCAGCCTGCCACAAGCTGGTAACCAAGATAAACATCGGGTATCCAAGCAAAGCGCTTTGGTTAGTAACCCGATGTTTATCTTAGTTACGTGCAGGAAGCCCACACTTCCCGCTCAGCTCGCTCCGCCCCCTCCTGCCCGCGGCATGTATACATACATATACACACACACACACACACACACACACTCTCACCCCCCCCCCCCCGCTCGGCTTACCTGCGGTGATGAAGTCCCGCCATCCCGACCTCAGCGCTGTCACTGTCCTCCATGGCCGCCGCTTGTCACATCACCTATCGCTTCCGACCCGAGACTGACACTGGCGGTGACGTCACGGACCTCTCGCGATACTTGATGTGAAGGCGCCGGTCATTGACCTCAGTGACAGGGGCTGTCAGTATGCTGGAGATCAGCGCAGGTAATGTACCTCGCTGACAGCAGCACTTGTCATCCCCTGCAGTGACCTGGGCTGACCCATTGATGTTAGCTCAGGTCACTGCATTGCTCTTCCAGCCAATGGGGAACATCCTGCTCTTCATTGACTGGGACAGTGTGGATCGTCATGGCAACCCCTTGGATTACACCAGACCTGGATTTGTTTTTCTTTCTAATAAATTGGTTAAAGAGGGAATGTTTTGGGGAGTGTTTTTACAAATAAAAATGTGTTTGTCGTCTATTTTTTTTTATTACTGACTGGGTTGGTGATGTCGGGTATCTGATAGACGCCTGACCTCACCAACCCCAGGGCTTGATGCCAGGTGACATTACACATCTGGTATTAACCCCATATATTACCCCGTTTGCCACCGCACCAGGGCGCGGGATGAGCTGGGGCGAAGCACCAGGATTGGCGCATCTAATGGATGCGCCACTTCTGGGGCGGCTGCGGCCTGCTATTTTTAGGCTTGGGAGAGTCCAATAACCATGGACCTCCCTAGTCTGAGAATATCAGGCCCCAGCTGTCTGCTTTACCTTGGCTGGTGATCCAATTTTGGGGGACCCCTACGTGTTTTTTTTTTTTAAATTATTTATTTAATTTAAAATAACAGCGTGGGGTGCCCTCAGTTTTGGATTACCAGCCAAGGTGAGGTTGCCAACTGTGGTCTGCAGGCTACAGCCGTCTGCTTTACCCTAGCTGGCTACAAAAATAGGGGGAACCCTACGTCATTTTTTTTTTTCATTTTTTTGGCTAAATACAAAGCTAAGCACCCCTTAGTGCCACATGAAAGGCACCAAAGGGTGCTCCACTTTTTCTCCACTTTTTCTCCATTTTTTTCTCCACTTTTTCTCCACTTTTTCTCCACTTTTTCTCCACTTTTTCTCCACTTTTTCTAAACTTTTTCTCCTTTTATGCTCCACTTTTTCTCCACTTTTTCTCCACTTTTTTCTCCACTTTTTCTCCACTTTTTCTCCACTTTTTCTCCACTTTTTCTCCACTTTTTCTCCACTTTTTCTCCACTTTTTCTCCACTTTTTCTCCACTTTTTCTCCACTTTTTCTCCACTTCTTCTCCACTTTTTCTCCACTTTCTCTCCACTTTTTCTCCACTTTTTCTCCTCTTATGCTCCACTTTTTCTCCACTTTTTCTCCACTTTTTCTCCTTTTATGCTCCACTTTTTCTCCACTTTTTCTCCACTTTTTCTCCACTTTTTCTCCACTTTTTCTCCACTTCTTCTCCACTTTTTCTCCACTTTCTCTCCACTTTTTCTCCACTTTTTCTCCTCTTATGCTCCACTTTTTCTCCACTTTTTCTCCACTTTTTTCTCCACTTTTTCTCCTCTTATGCTCCACTTTTTCTCCACTTTTTCTCCACTTTTTCTCCATTTTTTCTCCTCTTATGCTCCACTTTTTCTCCACTTTTTCTCCTCTTAATCTCCACTTTTTCTCCTCTTATGCTCCACTTTTTCTCCACTTTTTCCTCCACTTTTTCTCCTTTTATGCTCCACTTTTTCTCCACTTTTTCTCCACTTTTTTCTCCACTTTTTCTCCTCTTATGCTCCACTTTTTCTCCACTTTTTTCTCCACTTTTTTCTCCACTTTTTCTCCTCTTATGCTCCACTTTTTCTCCTCTTATGCTCCACTTTTTCTCCACTTTTTCTCCTCTTATGCTCCACTTTTTCTCCACTTTTTCTCCTATTAATCTCCACTTTTTCTCCTCTTATGCTCCACTTTTTCTCCACTTTTTCTCCACTTTTTCTCCACTTTTTTCTCCACTTTTTTCTCCACTTTTTCTCCTCTTATGCTCCACTTTTTCTCCTCTTATGCTCCACTTTTTCTCCACTTTTTCTCCTCTTAATCTCCACTTTTTCTCCTCTTATGCTCCACTTTTTCTCCACTTTTTCTCCACTTTTTCTCCACTTTTTTCTCCACTTTTTCTCCTCTTATGCTCCACTTTTTCTCCACTTTTTTCTCCACTTTTTTCTCCACTTTTTCTCCTCTTATGCTCCACTTTTTCTCCTCTTATGCTCCACTTTTTCTCCACTTTTTCTCCTCTTATGCTCCACTTTTTCTCCACTTTTTCTCCTCTTAATCTCCACTTTTTCTCCTCTTATGCTCCACTTTTTCTCCACTTTTTCTCCACTTTTTCTAAACTTTTTCTCCTTTTATGCTCCACTTTTTCTCCACTTTTTCTCCACTTTTTTCTCCACTTTTTCTCCTCTTATGTTCCACTTTTTCTCCTCTTATGCTCCACTTTTTCTCCACTTTTTCTCCTCTTAATCTCCACTTTTTCTCCTCTTATGCTCCACTTTTTCTCCACTTTTTCTCCACTTTTTCTCCACTTTTTCTCCTTTTTTGCTCCACTTTTTCTCCACTTTTTCTCCACTTTTTTCTCCACTTTTTTCTCCACTTTTTCTCCACTTTTTCTCCTCTTATGCTCCACTTTTTCTCCTCTTATGCTCCACTTTTTCTCCACTTTTTCTCCACTTTTTCTCCACTTTTTCTCCACTTTTTCTCCACTTTTTCTCCTCTTATGCTCCACTTTTTCTCCACTTTTTTCTCCACTTTTTCTCCTCTTATGCTCCACTTTTTCTCCACTTTTTCTCCACTTCTTCTCCTCTTATGCTCCACTTTTTCTCCACTTTTTTCTCCACTTTTTCTCCTCTTATGCTCCACTTTTTCTCCTCTTATGCTCCACTTTTTCTCCACTTTTTCTCCACTTTTTCTCCTTTTATGCTCCACTTTTTCTCCACTTTTTCTCCACTTTTTTCTCCACTTTTTTCTCCACTTTTTCTCCACTTTTTCTCCTCTTATGCTCCACTTTTTCTCCTCTTATGCTCCACTTTTTCTCCACTTTTTCTACTCTTAATCTCCACTTTTTCTCCTCTTATGCTCCACTTTTTCTCCACTTTTTCTCCACTTTTTCTCCTCTTATGCTTCACTTTTTCTCCACTTTTTCTCCTCTTATGCTCCGCTTTTTCTCCACTTTTTCTCCTCTTAATCTCCTCTTAATCTCCACTTTTTCTCCACTTTTTCTCCACTTTTTCTCCACTTTTTCTCCTCTTATGCTTCACTTTTTCTCCACTTTTTCTCCACTTTTTCTCCTCTTATGCTCCACTTTTTCTCCACTTTTTTCTCCACTTTTTTCTCCACTTTTTCTCCTCTTATGCTCCACTTTTTCTCCTCTTATGCTCCACTTTTTCTCCACTTTTTCTCCTCTTAATCTCCACTTTTTCTCCTCTTATGCTCCACTTTTTCTCCACTTTTTCTCCACTTTTTTCTCCACTTTTTCTCCTCTTATGCTCCACTTTTTCTCCACTTTTTCTCCACTTTTTTCTCCACTTTTTCTCCTCTTATGCTCCACATTTTCTCCACTTTTTCTCCACTTTTTCTCCACTTTTTTCTCCACTTTTTTCTCCACTTTTTCTCCTCTTATGCTCCACTTTTTCTCCACTTTTTCTCCACTTTTTCTCCACTTTTTCTCCTCTTATGCTCCACTTTTTCTCCACTTTTTCTCCGTTCTTTTTCTATGGTCGGTCTACCCATTAGCTCTGCCATGCATACTGTAGCTCTACACCTACTGCACATGTTACTTTATGATTGACATCTCTTTCGTACCAGAGCTGTCTAAGCCTACTCTGACCCCATATTTGTCATTACTATATTGTCCTTGTACTGTATTATGACATTTGTATCATGTGTTTCATTTCTTGCTGTGTTGCAATTTTTTTGCTGCATCCCAATTGTACCTCTACATTGTTCGAGTTTATGTTATTGTTCTCTCACTCTTATGTGATACTGATTATTGTCATTTTTCATGATTACATGCAGATAAGTCCAATCTGACGAAGGCTCAGGCCGAAACGTCATTTGTAACTTGTTTTGGACAAAAACATATATGCTTATGAAAAAAAAAATTTCTTAATACGGACCAATAAAGAGTGATTTTGCATTACTATCCATTGTGACTTACTGACTTAGTCTGGGAGATATAGAGTGCCGAGGTTACTCACTAATTTTATCTATTATTACCTCTGAGCACCTATATACCAGTGAGCAGAGCTTCCTCTACAGTAGTTCTCCTGATTAGGCATGCCCTTACCTCATGAGCAGGGCATTGCAGCTTTGGTAGCAACCATTACGACATGGACTCTGCTGCTGTGGACCCGGGGAGAGTGAGTGCAGATTCATTGCACCCACACTCCTCACATGAAGGGTCCGCACTCCTAGAAAATGGGGGATACATTCCCTGAGTGTCTCCCCCCCATATTCTAGACGGTCCAGAGTCGTCGTGGGACCCCTTTATTTTTTTTCTTACAATAAATTGGTGAAAGAGGAAATGTTTTGGGGACTGTTTTTTCAAATAAATTTCTTTTGTCGATTTTTTGTTTTTGTTAGTACTGACAGTTTATGATGTTGGGTATCTAATAGACGCCATGACATCACAAACTGCTGGGCTTGATCTCAGGTGACTTTACAGCTAGTATCAACCCGATTTATTACCCCGTTTGCCACTGCACCAGGGCACGGGATGAGCTGGGGTGAAGCGCCAGGATTGGCGCATCTAGTGGATGCGCCACGTCTGGGGTGCCTGCGGCCTGCTATTTTTAGGCTGTGAAGGCCCAATAACTATGGACCTTCCCACCCTGAGAATACCAGACCACAGCTGTCCGCTTTACCTTGGCTGGTGATCCAATTTGGGGGGGACCCTACTTTTATTGTGTAATTATTAATATTTATAAGATAATTATAAAAAAGAGCCTGAGGGGACCTCCACATTGGATCCCCAACCACGGTAAAGCTGCCAGCTGTGGTTTTCAGGCTACAGGCGTCTGCTTTACCCTAGCTGGCTATCAAAAATGGGGGGACCCAACGTAATTTTTTTTTTTAACTATTTTTTAAATAGAAAAAATTAATGGGCTTCCCTGTATTTTGATTGCCAACCAAGGTAACGGCAGGCAGATGGGGGTGGCAACCCATAGCTGTCTGCTTTATCTGCGCTGAGAATCAAAAATACCCCGGAGCGCTACGTCATTTTTTTAAAGATTTATTTTTACAGCACTGTGATGTCCAGCAATCAAAATACAGGGAAGCCCATTTTATTTTTAGTTATTTAAATAAATAATTAAAAAAAATATATATGGGCTCCCGCTGCATTTTTTGTATTGCTAGCTAAGGGTAATCCGAGCAGCTACTGGCTGCTAACCCCCACTGCTTGGTGTTACCTTCACTGGCAATGGAAAATCCAGGGAAGCATTTTTTATTTTTTTTGCCAAAAAACTACAAAAAAAGGACGTGAGCTTCGCCATATTTTTGTATGCTAGCCAGGTATAGCAGGCAGGTGCTGGAAGAGTTGGATACAGCGCCAGAAGATGGCGCTTCTATGAAAATGCCATTTTCTGAGGTGGCTGCAGACTGCAATTCGCAGGAGTGGGGCCCAGAAAGCTCAGGCCAACCGGTGGTGCGGATTCCAATCCCCAGCTGCCTAGTTGTACCTGGCTGGACACAAAAATGGGGCAAAGCCTACGTCATTTGTTTTCTAATTATTTCATGAAATTCATGAAATAATAAAAAAAGGGCTTCCCTTTATTTTTGGTTCCCAGCCGGGTACAAATAGGCAACTGGGGGTTGGGGGCAGCCGTACCTGCCTGCTGTACCTGGCTAGCATACAAAAATATGGCGAAGCCCACATAATTTTTTCAGGGGGCAAAAAACTTCTGCATACAGTCCTGGATGGAGTATGCTGAGCCTTGTAGTTCTGCAGCTGCTGTCTGTCTGTATGGAGAAGAGCAGACAGCAGCTGCAGAACTACAAGGCTCAGCATACTCCATCCAGGACTGTATGCAGAAGTTTTTTGCCCACCAAAAAAATGACGTGGGCTTCGCCATATTTTTGTATGCTAGCCAGGTACAGCTGGCAGCCACGGGCTGCCTCCAACCCCCAGTTGCCTATTTGTACCCGGCTGGGAACCAAAAATATAGGGAAGCCCGTTTTTTTTAATTATTTCACTTATTTCATGAAATAATTAAAAAACAAATGACGTGGGCTTCGCATTATTTTTGTGTCCAGCCGGGTACAACTAGGCAGCTGGGGATTGGAATCCGCAGCACAGGTTAGCCCGAGGTTTCTGGGCGCCTCTGCTGCAGATTTCAGTCCGCAGCCGTCCCAGAAAATGGCGCTCTCATAGAAGCGCCATCATCTGGCGCTGTATCCAACTCTTCCAACAGCCCTGGAGCCGGGTGGCTTGTTGGGTAATCATGAGTTAATACTGGCTTTGTTTTACCAGCCAGTATTAAGCCAGAGATTCTTAATAGAGTTGAGCGCGGTTCGTGGTTCGTGGTTCTCCAGTTCGCGGCTCGAGTGATTTTGGGGCATGTTCTAGATCGAACTAGAACTCGAGCTTTTTGCAAAAGCTCGGTAGTTCTAGAAACGTTCGAGAACGGTTCTAGCAGCCAAAAAACAGCTAAATCATAGCTTGGTTTCTGCTGTAATAGTGTAAGTCACTCTGTGAATCAAACTATTATCACATTTCAGTGTATAGTGTGCGTGAACAGCGCCTTCAGATCACTGCTGTTTCTATAATGGCGATCGCCATTTTTTTTTTTTTTTTTTCTTGTCTTCCTTCCCTAAGTGCGCGCGTCTTGTGGGGCGGGCCAGCATGTCAGCCAATCCCAGACACACACACAGCTAAGTGGACTTTGAGCCAGAGAAGCAATGGCATGTGTGATAGGATCTGCATGTCACATGTCCCTGCATTATAAAACCGGACATTTTCTTCACGGACGCCATTATCTGCCTTCTGCGTCTTTGGTGTCAGACATCACTGTCGCAGCTCCGTCTTCCTGAGTCCTATAGCCGATACAGCTGTATGCGCTGCATACACAGCGTTAGACAGCTTAGGGAGAGCACTTTATAGCAGTCCTTTTAAGGGCTCCAACCGGCAGGGTCAGAGAGCCATAGGTGACAGGTCCTGCAAACAGCAACAGCGTCTGTGTAGCCCAGGTCAGGGATTTCCTACCTGCATTTCACCATTAGGAGGGAATAGAAAGGCAGGCTTCCATTCCTCTACCCAGAGCACCACAATCCTGCCACTGTACCCTCTTGTCCTCTGCACACTCCAACTGATAACTAAGCCATTATACTAGCAAACACTCAGTGTACCTAGTGGCATCCTATACGTGGCTATTGGACTTTGCTATAGTCCCACTAGTGCAAAGACATTTGCAGAGCGCGTCTGCCTGCATTGCACACTACAACTCATTCTAACCAAGCCATTATACTAGCAAACACTCAGTGTACCTAGTGGCATCCTATACGTGGCTATTGGACTTTGCTATAGTCCCACTAGTGCAAAGACATTTGCAGAGCGCGTCTGCCTGCATTGCACACTACAACTCATTCTAACCAAGCCATTATACTAGCAAACACTCAGTGTACCTAGTGGCATCCTATACGTGGCTATTGGACTTTGCTATAGTCCCACTAGTGCAAAGACATTTGCAGAGCGCGTCTGCCTGCATTGCACACTCCAACTCATTAAAACCAAGCCATTATACTAGCAAACACTCAGTGTACCTAGTGGCATCCTATACGTGGCTATTGGACTTTGCTATAGTCCCACTAGTGCAAAGACATTTGCATAGCGCGTCTGCCGGCATTGCACACTCAAACTCATTTTAACTAAGCCATTATACTAGCAAACACTCAGTGTACCTAGTGGCATCCTATACGTGGCTATTGGACTTTGCTATAGTCCCACTAGTGCAAAGACATTAGCAGAGCATATCTGCCTGCATTGCACACTACAACTCATTCTAACCAAGCCATTATACTAGCAAACACTCAGTGTACCTAGTGGCATCCTATACGTGGCTATTGGACTTTGCTATAGTCCCACTAGTGCAAAGACATTTGCATAGCGCGTCTGCCTGCATTGCACACTCAAACTCATTTTAACTAAGCCATTATACTAGCAAACACTCAGTGTACCTAGTGGCATCCTATACGTGGCTATTGGACTTTGCTATAGTCCCACTAGTGCAAAGACATTAGCAGAGCACATCTGCCTGCATTGCACACTACAACTCATTCTAACCAAGCCATTATACTAGCAAACACTCAGTGTACCTAGTGGCATCCTATACGTGGCTATTGGACTTTGCTATAGTCCCACTAGTGCAAAGACATTTGCAGAGCGCGTCTGCCTGCATTGCACACTCCAACTCATTAAAACCAAGCCATTATACTAGCAAACACTCAGTGTACCTAGTGGCATCCTATACGTGGCTATTGGACTTTGCTATAGTCCCACTAGTGCAAAGACATTTGCATAGCGCGTCTGCCTGCATTGCACACTCAAACTCATTTTAACTAAGCCATTATACTAGCAAACACTCAGTGTACCTAGTGGCATCCTATACGTGGCTATTGGACTTTGCTATAGTCCCACTAGTGCAAAGATATTAGCAGAGCACATCTGCCTGCATTGCACACTCCAACTTTTTTAAACTAAGCAATTTTACTAGCAAACACTCAGTGTACCTAGTGGCATCCTAAACGTGGCTATTGGACTTTGCTATAGTCCCACTAGTGCAAAGACATTTGCAGAGCACGTCTGCCTGCATTGCACACTACAACTCATTGTTACTAAGCCATTATACTAGCAAACACTCAGTGTACCTAGTTGTATCCTAAACGTGGCTATTGTACTTTTGTCTATTCACAGTATTGGAACGATATTTGCAGCACGTCTGCCTGCATTGCACACTCTAACTTTTTTAAACTCAGCCATTTATAGTAGCAAACACTCAGTGTACCTAGTTGTATCCTAAACGTGGCTATTGTACTTTTGTCAATTCACAGTATTGGAACGTTATTTGCAGCACGTCTGCCTGCATTGCACACTCAAACTTTTTTAAACTCAGCCATTTATAGTAGCAAACACTCAGTGTACCTAGTTGTATCCTAAACGTGGCTATTGTACTTTTGTCTATTCACAGTATTGGAACGATATTTGCAGCACGTCTGCCTGCATTGCACACTCTAACTTTTTTAAACTCAGCCATTATACTAGCAAACACTCAGTGTACCTAGTTGTATCCTAAACGTGGCTATTTTACTTTTGTCTATTCACAGTATTGGAACGATATTTGCAGCACGTCTGCCTGCATTGCACACTCTAACTTTTTTAAACTCAGCCATTATACTAGCAAACACTCACTGTACCTAGTTGTATCCTAAACGTGGCTATTGTACTTTTGTCAATTCACAGTATTGGAACGTTATTTGCAGCACGTCTGCCTGCATTGCACACTCAAACTTTTTTAAACTCAGCCATTATACTAGCAAACACTCACTGTACCTAGTTGTATCCTAAACGTGGCTATTGTACTTTTGTCAATTCACAGTATTGGAACGTTATTTGCAGCACGTCTGCCTGCATTGCACACTCAAACTTTTTTAAACTCAGCCATTATACTAGCAAACACTCACTGTACCTAGTTGTATCCTAAACGTGGCTATTGTACTTTTGTCAATTCACAGTATTGGAACGTTATTTGCAGCACGTCTGCCTGCATTGCACACTCAAACTTTTTTAAACTCAGCCATTTATAGTAGCAAACACTCAGTGTACCTAGTTGTATCCTAAACGTGGCTATTGTACTTTTGTCTATTCACAGTATTGGAACGTTATTTGCAGCACGTCTGCCTGCATTGCACACTCTAACTTTTTTAAACTCAGCCATTATACTAGCAAACACTCAGTGTACCTAGTTGTATCCTAAACGTGGCTATTTTACTTTTGTCTATTCACAGTATTGGAACGATATTTGCAGCACGTCTGCCTGCATTGCACACTCTAACTTTTTTAAACTCAGCCATTATACTAGCAAACACTCACTGTACCTAGTTGTATCCTAAACGTGGCTATTGTACTTTTGTCAATTCACAGTATTGGAACGTTATTTGCAGCACGTCTGCCTGCATTGCACACTCAAACTTTTTTAAACTCAGCCATTTATAGTAGCAAACACTCAGTGTACCTAGTTGTATCCTAAACGTGGCTATTGTACTTTTGTCAATTCACAGTATTGGAACGTTATTTGCAGCACGTCTGCCTGCATTGCACACTCAAACTTTTTTAAACTCAGCCATTTATAGTAGCAAACACTCAGTGTACCTAGTTGTATCCTAAACGTGGCTATTGTACTTTTGTCTATTCACACTACTGCAAATCTATGTGCAGCACCTCTGCATGACAACCTCGTGCTCTGTTTTTAATAAGCTATAATGATAGCACAAAATACTGCCATTTTGTGGCATCATAGAACTGGCTGTTGTATTCCATTAGTGCCCCACTGGTGACAAGCTATTTCTAGCACCTCTACATCACACCCTCATGCACATTTAGCTACGCTAATGTTATAGCAAACTCATGGAATTCATTGCTGCATTTCATAATTCGGAGGGATAGAAAGTCAGGCTTCCTTTAGCTTTTCCTTCTGTTCATAGACAGCATCTCCAAGACAAATTTCCCCTCCACGTCTAAGTGTGGAGAGGCAGCTAGTGCGCATGCGTGTGCCGATGTACCCCAGCTGCAGCATAATTACAGTGTTTCGCCTAGTGAGTATGCTCAGCCTGACTGTGCCATTCCTGACGCTAAGTCTTCATTTCGGGATACAGCGCATGCTCCCACACTAAGTGTGAAAAGCCTCTTTGCACAGGTGCTTGCATTCTGTGCCGGGTCTAAGTCCTGTTTTGTGCCTAGACACCATGCTAAAGCTGATAGTCTTTTTTCAGAGACTGTATTTCATGCTACTGAGCATGCTCAGGCACTTCCTGCATCAGAGACTAGGTCCGGTAATGAACTCTTTGGCCCTGGCCCTGATGTGGGGGTCCCATATAGACCACAGGGCATCAGGTGTCCTCCCAAATGGCTTGCAGAGGCCCACACCTATGACTTGTCACCGCATTATTGATGGTCAGACGATGACTGGTGAGGTGTTTGGGTCATGGCAGCCATGAGGTCATCATTGAAGTTGCGTTTCCAAATAGGACGCTAGTTATGCCACTCATGACGTGTCACTCTGCTTTTGTCTCCAGGAGGTGCATTGTGGTTCACCCTGGTTTGGGGCGGACCCAGGTTATAAAAGGGGCTGGAGCCAACAAGGAGGTGCGCAGTCTTCTATTATGCTCCGAAAGAGCACACCTCCATGTGTTGAACCCATTGCGGCTTTAGGCCAGAGGTAGGCAGGGATAGGGTGGTGGATGCAGGCCACCACCACAGTTGGTAACGCAGAACGGTTAAGACCAGCTCCTGTCCTAACAGTCCTGCTTGTGCAGCCCAGTGGCATTAACAGGCCTGCTGCTGCTGATGCGCCTGCTGTCCACAGGTGTGGCCCCTACGCACACGGTCAGCGTACTCAATGGCCCCTGTGTTGTTAACAGGGAGTTCCTGGGCTGGGTGGGCATGTGGACCCTGTGACGCTAACAGGGCTCACAGTCTCCAGATCCGAATGGCGTCTAACTCGGTTCAGGCTACTATTAGTTTCATAGCCACACAGCTCTGTATCCTCCACCAAACCTTCAAGTTGCCAACCTCTCCTTTTCCAACTGGGAGCACGGTGGACACTGACTGCTGAAGGTGATATATACCTTTCTCTTTCTTTTCTTATTAATTTTTGTTATATAGCGGTCACAGATTATATACCACTTTATCCAAATCTGCCAGTCCCACTGTAACAGATGTTGTTTCTTCAGCAAATGTTACAGTTGTTTAACCACCAAATCCACGGACCAAAATTTTTTTCCCCTTTCCAACACACCTGTTCCCCTTTCCAACAGCATCTGTCCTTTTTCAACTCATTTTGGGATATGACCAAAAGTGCAACTGTGCAGGGACACCGTACTCAACGCCATCTCAGCACAGCAGCCATCCCTCGGTCCCTCCGATGTGGACAAGTAAAAGACCATTTCCTCCTATCCATGACAAAGTGTTGAGATTCACTCTGTGCAGCACTGGTGTTTAGTGGAAAAGTAGATCTAAGATTGCGTACCACATTCTGCAGATACTCCTGTATACGTGCGTCTATTTCTATGGCAGGAATTAGTTCGCCAAATTTTGTCTTGTACCGGGGATCTAACAGTGTGGCAACCCAGTATTCAGGATTACTTCAAATTCATACAATCCGAGGGTCATGTAGGTAGTGCAGCAAGAAGGCGCTCATGTGTCTTGTGCATCCAGGAGGACCAAGTCCTTGGTGTGTTGGTGGCAGAGAGGTGAGAATCGTGCATCCTTCCTCTGCCCTCTACCCACAACCTCGCACAACCGAAATGTGAGCAAGCTCTCACTCATCTGCTGAGTCTTCCATGCCCATCGCCAGTTCGTCCTCCATTTCTTCATGGGCTCCTGCACTTTCATCAACACTTTTTGCTGATACTATGCGCCCTTGTTAATCCCTCTCCCTCACCATGACTGCCGCATAGGTGCCGCTGACCATCTGGACCTCGTAGATCTTGTTATCCCTTCCGCATATGACTCCTCCTGTACTTCCTCCCCTTCCTCTTGTCCCAACACCTGACTCCGAATAATAATTACAGTGTGCTCCATCATGTAGATGACCAGAATTGTCACGCTGAGAATGACATTGCCAGTGCTAAACATCTTCGTCGACATTTCAAAACTGTGTAGCAGGGTGCATAGGTCCTTGATCTGACACCACTCCAGCAGCGTGATCTGCACCACCTCTGGATCAACTTATCCCAGGCTATATGTCTTACCGTATTTCAGCAGGGCTCTGCGGTGCTGCCACACACGCTGCAACATGTGCAGATTCCAATTCCTGCGTGTCGGAACATCGCATTTCCGGCGTTTAACTGCCAGACCCTAAGACTTCCGGAGTGATGAAAGTTGTTGAGCTGCTGTGTGCGCACGATGGAAGTGAGCACATAGCGAGCGTGCCCGCTGCACAAGGCCATGTAGGCCGTGATGGTGTTTTAAAAATTGCTGGAGAATTCGGATCAACACGTGAGCCATAAAAGGCACGTGTGTCACATTGCCCTGAGGATGGCCCGCAGCCAGGTTTGCATCATTGCCGCACACGGCTGTTAAGTCACCAACGGAGTCCGCTCCGTCAATTTGTACTCCGGTCGCCAGGTGACAACGTGTTCCTTTCATGAATAGTGCTGATGATGGGAGAGTAGTCGATGCCAGCGGCGCAGGTGGACGCAGGTTATGCTCACCCACTGGGCTGCATTACCTTGACAGATGCAGAATCTCTGGCTGAATGTAGCTGGTGGGTATCTCACAGATGAAATACCATCATTCAGCTACAACCAATGTGAAGACACCACACCCTTTTTTATGCCCATCCTGTCTGCAGACCACTGCCAGACATAGCTATGAACCTCTGGTTAATTTTACCCCCAGTTCAGTTTTATGATTTTGTGTGCTTGTTACCTGACTACTTTTCCTGCTTGCTGTTTATGTACCTTGTTGGCCGATACGCATTTCACCTCTGCTTGTTTTCTGATTAAGTCCTGGCCGTCCCATTCTGTTCCTGTTCCTCAATTAATGTTTTGACCCTGCCTGACTACTATTCTCTGTAATAGCGGTGTGACTCACATTTCCCATACATTTCAAAGTAAAACTTTGACCGCCTGATGGCATTGAGCTCTGCTGCCAGCATAGTAAGGAGGTGTGTGGTAGTCCTTGTGCGCAGTTGCAAGGAAGGGTGGCCTGACCACACAGGGTTTGCGCAAAGGTAGAGGACCCACACGAGGTTGAAGAGGCAGAAGCAGTGTATTAACTTCTACATACAGAACAAGGATTGAAACAACTCGTGGGGACGGCAAGACTTGTACAGCAGACCCTTCTCCATCTCTCACCATAGTTTGCCAGTGCCCAGTCAGTGACATGTAATGACCCTGTCTATGCTTACTGGTCCAAGTATCTGTGTTGAAATGCACCCTGTCGCACACAGATTTTCTCAAGGAAGTGGTGATGTTGTGTGCGACATGCCGGTGTAGCGCGGGCATGCTTTTCTTGGAGAAGCAGTGGTGATTGGGCATCTGGTACTGGGGCACAGCGACAGACATAAGGTCTGTAAAATCCTGTGTGTCCACTACGCGTAAAGGCAGCATTTCGGTAGCCAACAGCTTACAGAGGGATAGAGTCAACCACTTAGCTTTGTCATGGGTCGCAGTAAGTGGCCTTTTATTTGACCACATCTGAGGGACAGAGATCTGGCTGCTGTCTGTAGACGGTGTTGAGTAGGGTGTCCCTGGAAAAATGCAGGTTTGTGAGAAAAGTGCAGGCGGAGACATGATGTTGGCTTCATCTTGCCTTCAGATCTGTTCATCTTGTATCATTTTTAAAAAACACAGCAAGCAAGGGTTACTCCAAGCGGAGTCTCCCTTTTTTTCCAAAAATTGGGCCCCACACAGACACCTTATCAGTGGCAGCACTTGTGCCCTAGTTGCAAACAGGATGTTTTGATTTGCATCAAGCACATTCCAAATCCACAAGCATTTACTCTCCCCAGGATGACACAGGGGTAGTAAATTCCTTCTGGATCCATGACTTGTTCATTTTGATGAACGTCAGTCTGTCCACATTGTCACTGGACAGACGCGTGCGCTTATCTGTCAGCACACACCCAGCAGCACTGAAGACACGTTCAGAGACAACGCTGGCAGCTGGACACGACAAAATCTTCGAGGCGTAACTGGAGAGCTCTTGACATTTTTCTAGATTTGAAGCACAAAAGGAGCAAGGCTCCATTTGCAAAGTCATTGCATCGATGTTCATTTGGAGATACTCCTGTATCATCCTCTCCATCCGTTGACTATGTGTCAGACTTGTTGTCTCTGGTGGCCTTGCAAAGGAGGGTCTAAAAAAATTATGAAAAGATTCCATAAAATTGCTGTTACCAGCACCAGATACGGTCCTACTGGTACGGGTAGACTGTTGAAGATGACGAGGCCGTCCCATGTTTGTCAAGTTACAACTGGGAGAATCACTCCCTTCACCTGCACGGTTGTTTGGTGGAAAAGCCGAGCTAAGATCGAGTAACAGCTTCTGCTGATACTCCTGCATACGTGCGTCCCTTTCTATGGGTGGAATTATGTCACAAAATTTGGACTTGTCCCGGGGATCTAATAGTGTGGCAAGCCAGTAGTCATCATCACTTCTAATTTTGACAATACGAGGGTCATGTTGGAGGTAGTGCAACAAGAAGGCACTCATGTGTCTTGCGCAGCCATGCGCACCAAGTCCACGCTGTGTTTGTGGCATAGAGGTGCTAACCGTTCTTTCTTCCTCTGTCATCTCCCCCCAACCTCTTTCAACTGAAATTTGACCAAGGTCCCCCTCATCTGCTGAGTCTTCCATGTCCATGGACAGTTCGTCCTCCATATCTTCATGTCCTCCTGCACCTTCCTCAACATCTCACCTGCTACCATGCGCCCTTGTTGATCCCTGTCCCCCATGGTCCCATGCCTGCCGCGTTGGTGATGATGAACGTCTGGACCTTGGTGATGTTGTTGTGTCTTGCGCATATGAATCCTCCTGTAGTTCCTCCCCTTCCTGTTGTCCCACCCCCTGACTACGAATAGTGTTTAGCGTGTGCTCCAGCATGTAAATGACTGTAATCGTCATGCTGATAATGGCATTGTCAGCGCTAAACATATTCGTCGCCATGTCGAAACTGTGCAGAAGGGTGCATAGGTCCTTGATCTGAGATCACTCCATCAGGGTGATCTGCCCCACTTCTGCATCTCGTTGGCCCAGGCTATACATCATGACGTATTGCACCAGGGCTCGCCGGTGCTGCCACAGTCGCTGTAACATGTGGAGAGTTGAATTCCAGCGTGTCGCCACATCGCATTTCAGGCGATGAACCGGCAGGCCGAAAGACTTCTGGAGCGATGCAAGTCGCTCAGGTGCGGCGGTTGAACGGCGGAAGTGAGCACTGCAGACAGTTTCCGTGCCCTGGTCAGAAGGCCATCTAGGCCGGGATAGTGTGTTAAAAATTGCTGGACAACAAGGTTAAACACGTGAGCCATACAAGGCACGTGTGTCACCTTGCCCAGGCGAAGGGCCGCACCCAGGTTTGCAGCATTGTCGCACACGGCCTTACCAGGCTGCAGGTTGAGTGGAGACAACCATTTATCAAAATCAGTCTCCAGAGCTGCCCACAACTCAGTCGCTGTGTGACTCCTATTTCAAAGACATGTCAAGCTAAAGACCGCCTGATGCCGTTGCGCTCTGCTACCAGCATAGTAATGAGGGGTGCGTGATTCCTTCTGCGCAGTGAGAACGCTGGTGGCCTGACCAGGCAGGCTTGGGGCGGAGGTGGAGGACCCAGATGAGGTGGAGGATGCAGAAGCAGTGGCGGAACTTGGACAGACAGAGGATTGACACACAAGTCGTGGGGACGGCAAGACTTGTGCAGCAGACCCTTCACCATCTATCACCATAGTTACCCAGTGGCCAGTCAGCGACATGTAACGTCCCTGTCCATGCTTACTGGTCCAAGTATCGGTGGTGAAATGCACCCGTTCACACACAGAGTTTCTCAAGGAAGCGGTGATGTTGTGTGCGACATGCTGGTGTAGCGCGGGCACACCTTTCTTAGAGAAGTAGTGGCGACTAGGCATCTGGTACTGGGGCACAGCGACAGACATAAGGTCTCTAAAATCCTGTGTGTCCACTAGGCGGAAAGGCAGCATTTCTGTAGTCAACAGCTTACAGAGGGATAGAGTCAACCTCTTCGCTTTGTCATGGGTCGCAGGAAGTGGCCTTTTATTTGACCACATCTGAGGGACAGAGATCTGGCTGCTGTGTGTAGACGGTGTTGAGTCGGGTGTCCCTGGAAAAATGCAGCTTTGTGAGGAAAGTGCAGGCGGAGACATGATGTTGCCTTCATCCAAAGTTGGTGCTATCGATGTCTGAGAGAGCTGTACACACTCACTTGTTTCCCCTTCCAAACCAACTGACGACCTACCAAGCAAACTGCCTGTTGCGGTTACAGTGGTGGAAGTTGTGGGTGGAAAAACAGGTGTGACAGCTGTCCCCACAGTCCTAGAAGATGACGAGCGCGCGGATGCACTGGAAGGGGCAGGCGGTGGATGGTTCGCTCCGCTAGGCCGCATTGCAGCACGGTGAGCTTCCCATCGGGCCATATGATATTTATTCATGTGACGATTCATGGAAGAAGTTGTCAAACTGCTGAGGTTTTGACCTCTACTAAGAGAACCATGACAAATTTTACAGATCACATAATTTGGGCGATCTTTTTCTATGTCAAAAAAGGACCTGGCTAGGCAAGGCTTAGAGGCCATGCGACCTGTTGATCCACCCCGAATAATGCTCAGAGGCAGAGTGGTGGCTGAGGATGCAGTTGTAGACGTGCTACCAGTGCTCCGACTGTGTCCAGGAAGGCGCCAGGTTACTTCGACGTCGGTTGCATCCTCCTCCACCGCCTCTGTTGACCTCCTCGAGTGTCTGACTGTGGGTTGACAGTAGGTGTGATCTAGAACTTAATCATCAATTGTTGTGTTTGCACTCCCCTACCCCTCAGACCGAGTTTCTTCTTGCCCTGACCGAATATTTAAGTTGTCATCCCAATCGGGTATCTGCGTCTCATCTTCATCAGTATGTTCCTCATTGCCTATAACCACAGTTGTTGGAAAGGCAGCATTTTGGTAGCCAACAGTTTGCATATGATGAAAGTCAACCTCCAAGCCATTTCATGCCCTTCTAAAAGCATGTAAAACACAGCGAGGGGACTCCAACCACAGTCTCCCTCGTTGCCACTAACTGGGCCACACACACCCCACTTGACTGGCATCGGTTGAGCCCCCTTTTGAAAAAGAAAAAGATGCTTTGCATGAAGCACTCTCAAAAATACGCGTGCCTTTCCCATCCCCTGGCTGACCCAGGGGAAGAAAAGTCCTCTGAGAGCCATGACTTGTTCATCTTGGTTCTTTTAGAGACACAGCGAGGGGACTCCAACCACAGTCTCCCTCGTTGCCACTAACTGGGCCACACACACCCCACTTGACTGGCATCGGTTGAGCCCCCTTTTGAAAAAGAAAAAGATGCTTTGCATGAAGCACTCTCAAAAATACGCGTGCCTTTCCCGTCCCCTGGCTGACCCAGGGGAAGAAAAGTCCTCTGAGAGCCATGACTTGTTCATCTTGGTTCTTTTAGAGACACAGCGAGGGGACTCCAACCACAGTCTCCCTCGTTGCCACTAACTGGGCCACACACACCCCACTTGACTGGCATCGGTTGAGCCCCCTTTTGAAAAAGAAAAAGATGCTTTGCATGAAGCACTCTCAAAAATACGCGTGCCTTTCCCGTCCCCTGGCTGACCCAGGGGAAGAAAAGTCCTCTGAGAGCCATGACTTGTTCATCTTGGTTCTTTTAGAGACACAGCGAGGGGACTCCAACCACAGTCTCCCTCGTTGCCACTAACTGGGCCACACACACCCCACTTGACTGGCATCGGTTGAGCCCCCTTTTGAAAAAGAAAAAGATGCTTTGCATGAAGCACTCTCAAAAATACGCGTGCCTTTCCCGTCCCCTGGCTGACCCAGGGGAAGAAAAGTCCTCTGAGAGCCATGACTTGTTCATCTTGGTTCTTTTAGAGACACAGCGAGGGGACTCCAACCACAGTCTCCCTCGTTGCCACTAACTGGGCCACACACACCCCACTTGACTGGCATCGGTTGAGCACCCTTTTGAAAAAGAAAAAGATGCTTTGCATGAAGCACTCTCAAAAATACGCGTGCCTTTCCCGTCCCCTGGCTGACCCAGGGGAAGAAAAGTCCTCTGAGAGCCATGACTTGTTCATCTTGGTTCTTTTAGAGACACAGCGAGGGGACTCCAACCACAGTCTCCCTCGTTGCCACTAACTGGGCCACACACACCCCACTTGACTGGCATCGGTTGACCCCCCCTTTTGACAAAGAAAAAGATGCTTTGCATGAAGCACTCTCAAAAATACGCGTGCCTTTCCCGTCCCCTGGCTGACCCAGGGGAAGAAAAGTCCTCTGAGAGCCATGACTTGTTCATCTTGGTTCTTTTAGAGACACAGCGAGGGGACTCCAACCACAGTCTCCCTCGTTGCCACTAACTGGGCCACACACACCCCACTTGACTGGCATCGGTTGACCCCCCCTTTTGACAAAGAAAAAGATGCTTTGCATGAAGCACTCTCAAAAATACGCGTGCCTTTCCCGTCCCCTGGCTGACCCAGGGGAAGAAAAGTCCTCTGAGAGCCATGACTTGTTCATCTTGGTTCTTTTAGAGACACAGCGAGGGGACTCCAACCACAGTCTCCCTCGTTGCCACTAACTGGGCCACACACACCCCACTTGACTGGCATCGGTTGACCCCCCCTTTTGACAAAGAAAAAGATGCTTTGCATGAAGCACTCTCAAAAATACGCGTGCCTTTCCCGTCCCCTGGCTGACCCAGGGGAAGAAAAGTCCTCTGAGAGCCATGACTTGTTCATCTTGGTTCTTTTAGAGACACAGCGAGGGGACTCCAACCACAGTCTCCCTCGTTGCCACTAACTGGGCCACACACACCCCACTTGACTGGCATCGGTTGAGCCCCCTTTTGAAAAAGAAAAAGATGCTTTGCATGAAGCACTCTCAAAAATACGCGTGCCTTTCCCGTCCCCTGGCTGACCCAGGGGAAGAAAAGTCCTCTGAGAGCCATGACTTGTTCATCTTGGTTCTTTTAGAGACACAGCGAGGGGACTCCAACCACAGTCTCCCTCGTTGCCACTAACTGGGCCACACACACCCCACTTGACTGGCATCGGTTGACCCCCCCTTTTGACAAAGAAAAAGATGCTTTGCATGAAGCACTCTCAAAAATACGCGTGCCTTTCCCGTCCCCTGGCTGACCCAGGGGAAGAAAAGTCCTCTGAGAGCCATGACTTGTTCATCTTGGTTCTTTTAGAGACACAGCGAGGGGACTCCAACCACAGTCTCCCTCGTTGCCACTAACTGGGCCACACACACCCCACTTGACTGGCATCGGTTGAGCCCCCTTTTGAAAAAGAAAAAGATGCTTTGCATGAAGCACTCTCAAAAATACGCGTGCCTTTCCCGTCCCCTGGCTGACCCAGGGGAAGAAAAGTCCTCTGAGAGCCATGACTTGTTCATCTTGGTTCTTTTAGAGACACAGCGAGGGGACTCCAACCACAGTCTCCCTCGTTGCCACTAACTGGGCCACACACACCCCACTTGACTGGCATCGGTTGAGCCCCCTTTTGAAAAAGAAAAAGATGCTTTGCATGAAGCACTCTCAAAAATACGCGTGCCTTTCCCGTCCCCTGGCTGACCCAGGGGAAGAAAAGTCCTCTGAGAGCCATGACTTGTTCATCTTGGTTCTTTTAGAGACACAGCGAGGGGACTCCAACCACAGTCTCCCTCGTTGCCACTAACTGGGCCACACACACCCCACTTGACTGGCATCGGTTGAGCCCCCCTTTTGACAAAGAAAAAGATGCTTTGCATGAAGCACTCTCAAAAATACGCGTGCCTTTCGCCTCCCCTGGCTGACCCAGGGGAAGAAAAGTCCTCTGAGAGCCAGGTCCACATTGTCAGTGGACAGACACGTGTGCTTATCTGCCAGCAGACCCCCAGCAGCACTGAAGACAGGTTCCGAGAGAACGCTGGCTGCAGGACACGACAAGATCCTCAAGGCGTACGTGGCGAGCTCAGGCAATTTATCCAGATTGGAAGCCTAAAATGAGCAGGGCTCAAGTTGCACAATAATGGAATCGATGTTTCTTTGCATATACTCATATATCTGTGTGTCTCCCTCTTTTTCCTTGTCCAGCTGTTTTGTTTTCACATGAGTATATGTCCTTGTCACTTTCCCATGTGTTTGTGTTATGTTGTGAGTTGTTTGTCACCTTTTGGACACCTTTCAGGGTGTTTTCTAGGTGTTTTACTGTGTTTGTGATTGCCTGCCATTGTTTCCTATGGGCTCGAGTTCGGTTCGTCGAACGTTCGACGAGCCGAACTCGAGCCAGACCCCCCGTTCGGCGAACCGCCTCGAGCCGAACCGGGACCGGTTCGCTCATCTCTAATTCTTAATGTCAGGCACGTTTGACCCGGCCATTAAGAATCTCCAATAAAGGGTTAAAAAAAAGACACCACACAGAGAAAAAATACTTTAATAGAAATAAATACACAGACACATTAGAGACTCCATCTTTATTACCCCCTGTCAGCCCTCCACGATCCTGCTCTTCTGTCTTCTTTCTTTCTAGTGTAGTAGTAGTGACGATTGTAGTGAGGAAGGATGAGATTCACCAGCTCATCACTTGGGGCTGGGGAACCTCCATCCTCACTACAATGCTCACTACAATCGCGAAGCAGCGTGCAGCCTTCACTCCGTGAGTGATCACTGCTGGCTGCTAGCGGTAACGCTGACAGACGCATTACCATAGCAACGGTGCTCTCGGAGCCGCGGTTAGCGGTGACGTCACCGCTAACTGCGTTGCTATGGCAACGGTGATCTCCGTTAATGACCGGCTGTGTCAGCCGGTCCCTAACGGAACGGGGAGTCGACCGTGTGCTAGAGCATGTCGCCGGTACACGGCGATACACATATGTGCACCGTGTACCGGAGAGATGCACTCGCAGGTCCTACATGACGTGTCATAGTCATGTGACCAGTCTGTAGCCAATGAGATAATAGCCACGTGACTGGTCACATGGCTATTTTGACGTCACGATAGGTCCTGCTTCTCTGCTGGCAGTGCAGGTCACTGGGAGGATTCAGCGATCATCGGATGGAATAGCGGCAGGAGACAGAGTGCAGAAGGGATCGCGAGGACCGGTAAGTGTTATGGCAATGTTTATTAACTGTTTGTGTACATTTATAATGCATTTTTATGTGTTTGTGATTGCCTCCCATTATAGCCTATACGTTCGAGTTCGGTTCGTCGAACGTTCGACGAGCCGAACTCGAACGGGACCTCCGTTCGGCGAACCACCTCGAGCCGAACCGCGACCGGTTCGCTCATCTCTATTCACAACATCAACTGAAGTCCAGAACACTCTCAGTGAAGTAGGTGTATCTGTCTCTAAGTCAACAGTAAAGAGAAGACTCCATGAAAGTAAATACAAAGGTTTTACATCTAGATGCAAACCATTCATCAATTCCAAAAATAGACAGGCCAGAGTTAAATTTGCTGAAAAACACCTCATGAAGCCAGCTCAGTTCTGGAAAAGTATTCTATGGACAGATGAGACAAAGATCAACCTGTACCAGAATGATGGGAAGAAAAAAGTTTGGAGAAGAAAGGGAACGGCACATGATCCAAGGCACTCCACATCCTCTGTAAAACATGGTGGAGCAAGATGGAATTGCAGCTGTATATTGCTCAGGCCAAAAGACTACTACTACTCCAGCAGGATACAGCTAAACCCCCACTAGGTGGAGGCAACACAGGTGCAGGTGGAGCCATTCACACGCACTTCCAAATATGGAGGAGGTGATGGCTGGATGGTAAAACTGCACACTGGTGGCTTGCATAGAGCACTGTTCACACTAGCAGACGCACAGTCACAAACCCGCAGCCTATTAGGTGACGCCCATACTATTAGATCAGGCGGGCTGCCAAGCCGTACCCCCACTGCGCGCTACGTAGGGACAGAAACTCTGATAGCAAGGCCTAACAAAAAGGGGCCTGGCTGTATCCTGTACAAAAAAGTTTTTGAGGTTTTTTGTTAGCGTTATGGCCATAAGACGTAAGCCTACAACCCTCGTCACGGGAACCTCATGCTTGTAGGTCCCTACACTACATATGATATAAAAAAGCAAAAAGAAAATATCATTACTTACAGCAAGATGGAATTGCAGCTGTATATTGCTCAGGCCAAAAGACTACTACTACTCCAGCAGGATACAGCTAAACCCCCACTAGGTGGAGGCAACACAGGTGCAGGTGGAGCCATTCACACGCACTTCCAAATATGGAGGAGGTGATGGCTGGATGGTAAAACTGCACACTGGTGGCTTGCATAGAGCACTGTTCACACTAGCAGACGCACAGTCACAAACCCGCAGCCTATTAGGTGACGCCCATACTATTAGATCAGGCGGGCTGCCAAGCCGTACCCCCACTGCGCGCTACGTAGGGACAGAAACTCTGATAGCAAGGCCTAACAAAAAGGGGCCTGGCTGTATCCTGTACAAAAAAGTTTTTGAGGTTTTTTGTTAGCGTTATGGCCATAAGACGTAAGCCTACAACCCTCGTCACGGGAACCTCATGCTTGTAGGTCCCTACACTACATATGATATAAAAAAGCAAAAAGAAAATATCATTACTTACAGCAAGATGGAATTGCAGCTGTATATTGCTCAGGCCAAAAGACTACTACTACTCCAGCAGGATACAGCTAAACCCCCACTAGGTGGAGGCAACACAGGTGCAGGTGGAGCCATTCACACGCACTTCCAAATATGGAGGAGGTGATGGCTGGATGGTAAAACTGCACACTGGTGGCTTGCATAGAGCACTGTTCACACTAGCAGACGCACAGTCACAAACCCGCAGCCTATTAGGTGACGCCCATACTATTAGATCAGGCGGGCTGCCAAGCCGTACCCCCACTGCGCGCTACGTAGGGACAGAAACTCTGATAGCAAGGCCTAACAAAAAGGGGCCTGGCTGTATCCTGTACAAAAAAGTTTTTGAGGTTTTTTGTTAGCGTTATGGCCATAAGACGTAAGCCTACAACCCTCGTCACGGGAACCTCATGCTTGTAGGTCCCTACACTACATATGATATAAAAAAGCAAAAAGAAAATATCATTACTTACAGCAAGATGGAATTGCAGCTGTATATTGCTCAGGCCAAAAGACTACTACTACTCCAGCAGGATACAGCTAAACCCCCACTAGGTGGAGGCAACACAGGTGCAGGTGGAGCCATTCACACGCACTTCCAAATATGGAGGAGGTGATGGCTGCAAAAGTGCAAAAAGAAAATATCATTACTGACTGTGCGTCTGCTAGTGTGAACAGTGCTCTATGCAAGCCACCAGTGTGCAGTTTTACCATCCAGCCATCACCTCCTCCATATTTGGAAGTGCGTGTGAATGGCTCCACCTGCACCTGTGTTGCCTCCACCTAGTGGGGGTTTAGCTGTATCCTGCTGGAGTAGTAGTAGTCTTTTGGCCTGAGCAATATACAGCTGCAATTCCATCTTGCTGTAAGTAATGATATTTTCTTTTTGCTTTTTTATATCATATGTAGTGTAGGGACCTACAAGCATGAGGTTCCCGTGACGAGGGTTGTAGGCTTACGTCTTATGGCCATAACGCTAACAAAAAACCTCAAAAACTTTTTTGTACAGGATACAGCCAGGCCCCTTTTTGTTAGGCCTTGCTATCAGAGTTTCTGTCCCTACGTAGCGCGCAGTGGGGGTACGGCTTGGCAGCCCGCCTGATCTAATAGTATGGGCGTCACCTAATAGGCTGCGGGTTTGTGACTGTGCGTCTGCTAGTGTGAACAGTGCTCTATGCAAGCCACCAGTGTGCAGTTTTACCATCCAGCCATCACCTCCTCCATATTTGGAAGTGCGTGTGAATGGCTCCACCTGCACCTGTGTTGCCTCCACCTAGTGGGGGTTTAGCTGTATCCTGCTGGAGTAGTAGTAGTCTTTTGGCCTGAGCAATATACAGCTGCAATTCCATCTTGCTGTAAGTAATGATATTTTCTTTTTGCTTTTTTATATCATATGTAGTGTAGGGACCTACAAGCATGAGGTTCCCGTGACGAGGGTTGTAGGCTTACGTCTTATGGCCATAACGCTAACAAAAAACCTCAAAAACTTTTTTGTACAGGATAAAGCCAGGCCCCTTTTTGTTAGGCCTTGCTATCAGAGTTTCTGTCCCTACGTAGCGCGCAGTGGGGGTACGGCTTGGCAGCCCGCCTGATCTAATAGTATGGGCGTCACCTAATAGGCTGCGGGTTTGTGACTGTGCGTCTGCTAGTGTGAACAGTGCTCTATGCAAGCCACCAGTGTGCAGTTTTACCATCCAGCCATCACCTCCTCCATATTTGGAAGTGCGTGTGAATGGCTCCACCTGCACCTGTGTTGCCTCCACCTAGTGGGGGTTTAGCTGTATCCTGCTGGAGTAGTAGTAGTCTTTTGGCCTGAGCAATATACAGCTGCAATTCCATCTTGCTGTAAGTAATGATATTTTCTTTTTGCTTTTTTATATCATATGTAGTGTAGGGACCTACAAGCATGAGGTTCCCGTGACGAGGGTTGTAGGCTTACGTCTTATGGCCATAACGCTAACAAAAAACCTCAAAAACTTTTTTGTACAGGATACAGCCAGACCCCTTTTTGTTAGGCCTTGCTATCAGAGTTTCTGTCCCTACGTAGCGCGCAGTGGGGGTACGGCTTGGCAGCCCGCCTGATCTAATAGTATGGGCGTCACCTAATAGGCTGCGGGTTTGTGACTGTGCGTCTGCTAGTGTGAACAGTGCTCTATGCAAGCCACCAGTGTGCAGTTTTACCATCCAGCCATCACCTCCTCCATATTTGGAAGTGCGTGTGAATGGCTCCACCTGCACCTGTGTTGCCTCCACCTAGTGGGGGTTTAGCTGTATCCTGCTGGAGTAGTAGTAGTCTTTTGGCCTGAGCAATATACAGCTGCAATTCCATCTTGCTGTAAGTAATGATATTTTCTTTTTGCTTTTTTATATCATATGTAGTGTAGGGACCTACAAGCATGAGGTTCCCGTGACGAGGGTTGTAGGCTTACGTCTTATGGCCATAACGCTAACAAAAAACCTCAAAAACTTTTTTGTACAGGATACAGCCAGGCCCCTTTTTGTTAGGCCTTGCTATCAGAGTTTCTGTCCCTACGTAGCGCGCAGTGGGGGTACGGCTTGGCAGCCCGCCTGATCTAATAGTATGGGCGTCACCTAATAGGCTGCGGGTTTGTGACTGTGCGTCTGCTAGTGTGAACAGTGCTCTATGCAAGCCACCAGTGTGCAGTTTTACCATCCAGCCATCACCTCCTCCATATTTGGAAGTGCGTGTGAATGGCTCCACCTGCACCTGTGTTGCCTCCACCTAGTGGGGGTTTAGCTGTATCCTGCTGGAGTAGTAGTAGTCTTTTGGCCTGAGCAATATACAGCTGCAATTCCATCTTGCTGTAAGTAATGATATTTTCTTTTTGCTTTTTTATATCATATGTAGTGTAGGGACCTACAAGCATGAGGTTCCCGTGACGAGGGTTGTAGGCTTACGTCTTATGGCCATAACGCTAACAAAAAACCTCAAAAACTTTTTTGTACAGGATAAAGCCAGGCCCCTTTTTGTTAGGCCTTGCTATCAGAGTTTCTGTCCCTACGTAGCGCGCAGTGGGGGTACGGCTTGGCAGCCCGCCTGATCTAATAGTATGGGCGTCACCTAATAGGCTGCGGGTTTGTGACTGTGCGTCTGCTAGTGTGAACAGTGCTCTATGCAAGCCACCAGTGTGCAGTTTTACCATCCAGCCATCACCTCCTCCATATTTGGAAGTGCGTGTGAATGGCTCCACCTGCACCTGTGTTGCCTCCACCTAGTGGGGGTTTAGCTGTATCCTGCTGGAGTAGTAGTAGTCTTTTGGCCTGAGCAATATACAGCTGCAATTCCATCTTGCTGTAAGTAATGATATTTTCTTTTTGCTTTTTTATATCATATGTAGTGTAGGGACCTACAAGCATGAGGTTCCCGTGACGAGGGTTGTAGGCTTACGTCTTATGGCCATAACGCTAACAAAAAACCTCAAAAACTTTTTTGTACAGGATACAGCCAGGCCCCTTTTTGTTAGGCCTTGCTATCAGAGTTTCTGTCCCTACGTAGCGCGCAGTGGGGGTACGGCTTGGCAGCCCGCCTGATCTAATAGTATGGGCGTCACCTAATAGGCTGCGGGTTTGTGACTGTGCGTCTGCTAGTGTGAACAGTGCTCTATGCAAGCCACCAGTGTGCAGTTTTACCATCCAGCCATCACCTCCTCCATATTTGGAAGTGCGTGTGAATGGCTCCACCTGCACCTGTGTTGCCTCCACCTAGTGGGGGTTTAGCTGTATCCTGCTGGAGTAGTAGTAGTCTTTTGGCCTGAGCAATATACAGCTGCAATTCCATCTTGCTGTAAGTAATGATATTTTCTTTTTGCTTTTTTATATCATATGTAGTGTAGGGACCTACAAGCATGAGGTTCCCGTGACGAGGGTTGTAGGCTTACGTCTTATGGCCATAACGCTAACAAAAAACCTCAAAAACTTTTTTGTACAGGATACAGCCAGACCCCTTTTTGTTAGGCCTTGCTATCAGAGTTTCTGTCCCTACGTAGCGCGCAGTGGGGGTACGGCTTGGCAGCCCGCCTGATCTAATAGTATGGGCATCACCTAATAGGCTGCGGGTTTGTGACTGTGCGTCTGCTAGTGTGAACAGTGCTCTATGCAAGCCACCAGTGTGCAGTTTTACCATCCAGCCATCACCTCCTCCATATTTGGAAGTGCGTGTGAATGGCTCCACCTGCACCTGTGTTGCCTCCACCTAGTGGGGGTTTAGCTGTATCCTGCTGGAGTAGTAGTAGTCTTTTGGCCTGAGCAATATACAGCTGCAATTCCATCTTGCTGTAAGTAATGATATTTTCTTTTTGCTTTTTTATATCATATGTAGTGTAGGGACCTACAAGCATGAGGTTCCCGTGACGAGGGTTGTAGGCTTACGTCTTATGGCCATAACGCTAACAAAAAACCTCAAAAACTTTTTTGTACAGGATACAGCCAGGCCCCTTTTTGTTAGGCCTTGCTATCAGAGTTTCTGTCCCTACGTAGCGCGCAGTGGGGGTACGGCTTGGCAGCCCGCCTGATCTAATAGTATGGGCGTCACCTAATAGGCTGCGGGTTTGTGACTGTGCGTCTGCTAGTGTGAACAGTGCTCTATGCAAGCCACCAGTGTGCAGTTTTACCATCCAGCCATCACCTCCTCCATATTTGGAAGTGTGTGTGATTGGCTCCACCTGCACCTGTGTTGCCTCCACCTAGTGGGGGTTTAGCTGTATCCTGCTGGAGTAGTAGTAGTCTTTTGGCCTGAGCAATATACAGCTGCAATT
This sequence comes from Anomaloglossus baeobatrachus, assembly GCF_048569485.1. Classification (NCBI taxonomy): domain Eukaryota; kingdom Metazoa; phylum Chordata; class Amphibia; order Anura; family Aromobatidae; genus Anomaloglossus; species Anomaloglossus baeobatrachus. The sequence goes on along the minus strand of NC_134356.1, from coordinate 308,436,395 downwards.
CCATCTTGCTGTAAGTAATGATATTTTCTTTTTGCTTTTTTATATCATATGTAGTGTAGGGACCTACAAGCATGAGGTTCCCGTGACGAGGGTTGTAGGCTTACGTCTTATGGCCATAACGCTAACAAAAAACCTCAAAAACTTTTTTGTACAGGATACAGCCAGGCCCCTTTTTGTTAGGCCTTGCTATCAGAGTTTCTGTCCCTATGTAGCGCGCAGTGGGGGTACGGCTTGGCAGCCCGCCTGATCTAATAGTATGGGCGTCACCTAATAGGCTGCGGGTTTGTGACTGTGCGTCTGCTAGTGTGAACAGTGCTCTATGCAAGCCACCAGTGTGCAGTTTTACCATCCAGCCATCACCTCCTCCATATTTGGAAGTGCGTGTGAATGGCTCCACCTGCACCTGTGTTGCCTCCACCTAGTGGGGGTTTAGCTGTATCCTGCTGGAGTAGTAGTAGTCTTTTGGCCTGAGCAATATACAGCTGCAATTCCATCTTGCTGTAAGTAATGATATTTTCTTTTTGCTTTTTTATATCATATGTAGTGTAGGGACCTACAAGCATGAGGTTCCCGTGACGAGGGTTGTAGGCTTACGTCTTATGGCCATAACGCTAACAAAAAACCTCAAAAACTTTTTTGTACAGGATAAAGCCAGGCCCCTTTTTGTTAGGCCTTGCTATCAGAGTTTCTGTCCCTACGTAGCGCGCAGTGGGGGTACGGCTTGGCAGCCCGCCTGATCTAATAGTATGGGCGTCACCTAATAGGCTGCGGGTTTGTGACTGTGCGTCTGCTAGTGTGAACAGTGCTCTATGCAAGCCACCAGTGTGCAGTTTTACCATCCAGCCATCACCTCCTCCATATTTGGAAGTGCGTGTGAATGGCTCCACCTGCACCTGTGTTGCCTCCACCTAGTGGGGGTTTAGCTGTATCCTGCTGGAGTAGTAGTAGTCTTTTGGCCTGAGCAATATACAGCTGCAATTCCATCTTGCTGTAAGTAATGATATTTTCTTTTTGCTTTTTTATATCATATGTAGTGTAGGGACCTACAAGCATGAGGTTCCCGTGACGAGGGTTGTAGGCTTACGTCTTATGGCCATAACGCTAACAAAAAACCTCAAAAACTTTTTTGTACAGGATACAGCCAGGCCCCTTTTTGTTAGGCCTTGCTATCAGAGTTTCTGTCCCTACGTAGCGCGCAGTGGGGGTACGGCTTGGCAGCCCGCCTGATCTAATAGTATGGGCGTCACCTAATAGGCTGCGGGTTTGTGACTGTGCGTCTGCTAGTGTGAACAGTGCTCTATGCAAGCCACCAGTGTGCAGTTTTACCATCCAGCCATCACCTCCTCCATATTTGGAAGTGCGTGTGAATGGCTCCACCTGCACCTGTGTTGCCTCCACCTAGTGGGGGTTTAGCTGTATCCTGCTGGAGTAGTAGTAGTCTTTTGGCCTGAGCAATATACAGCTGCAATTCCATCTTGCTGTAAGTAATGATATTTTCTTTTTGCTTTTTTATAAAACATGGTGGAGGCAACGTGATGGCATGGGCATGCATGGCTTTCAATGGCACTGGGTCACTTGTGTTTATTGATGACATAACAGCAGACAAGAGTAGCCGGATGAATTCTGAAGTGTACCGGGATATACTTTCAGCCCAGATTCAGCCAAATGCCGCAAAGTTGATCGGACGGCGCTTCATAGTACAGATGGACAATGACCCCAAGCATACAGCTAAAGCTACCCAGGAGTTCATGAGTGCAAAAAAGTGGAACATTCTGCAATGGCCAAGTCAATCACCAGATCTTAACCCAATTGAGCATGCATTTCACTTGCTCAAATCCAGACTTAAGACGGAAAGACCCACAAACAAGCAAGACCTGAAGGCTGCGGCTGTAACGGCCAGGCAAAGCATTAAGAAGGAGGAAACCCAGCGTTTGGTGATGTCCATGGGTTCCAGACTTAAGGCAGTGATTGCCTCCAAAGGATTCGCAACAAAATATTGAAAATAAAAATATTTTGTTTGGGTTTGGTTTATTTGTCCAATTACTTTTGACCTCCTAAAATGTGGAGTGTTTGTAAAGAAATGTGTACAATTCCTACAATTTCTATCAGATATTTTTGTTCAAACCTTCAAATTAAACGTTACAATCTGGACTTGAATTCTGTTGTAGAGGTTTCATTTCAAATCCAATGTGGTGGCATGCAGAGCCCAACTCGCGAAAATTGTGTCACTGTCCAAATATTTCTGGACCTAACATGTTCTGGGTGTTGTCTGGGTGTGGCGGGGGGTGAGAGCGTTGTTGTATGTGTGTTACGTGTGTTGCGTTGTTTGTGGAGCGCTGTGTGTCTGTAGCGTTGTGTGTGTGTGTGTTGCGCGGTTTGTGTGGGTGTGGTGTGTTTTGGGGGAGGTATGTTTTGTGCAATGTGTGTGTGTTGCGTGGTATGTGCGTATATTTATGTATGCCGCGGTGTTTGTGTGTTGGGTGTTGTGTGTGTGCAGCGTTGTCTGTGTGTGTGGGTGTCTGTGTAGGGCGGTGTTTGTGGTTCCCAGTGTGTGTGTGTGGTGTGTTGTCTGTGTGTGTGTGTGTTGGGGGGAGGTGTGCACCTCCCATCGTGCTCCATCACCCATGCTGCGCAGCCCCCATCGTGCTCCATCCGCCATGCTGCGCACTCCCAAACGTGCTCCATCCGCCATGCTGCGCACTCCCAAACGTGGTCCATCCGCCATGCTGCGCACTCCCAAACGTGCTCCATCCGCCATGCTGCGCACTCCCAAATGTGCTCCATCCCCCATGCTGCGCACTCCCCATCGTGCTCCATCCCCCATGCTGCGCACCCCCCATCGTGCTCCATCCCCCATGCTGCACCAGCATCAGCCTCTCTGCCCCCAGCATCAGCCTCTCTGCCCCCAGCATCAGCCTCTCTCCTCCCAGCATCAGCCTCTCTCCTCCCAGCATCAGCCTCTCTCCTCCCAGCATCAGCCTCTCTGTCCCCAGCATCAGCCTCTCTCCTCCCACCTCAGCCTCCCTCAGCATCAGCCTCTCTTCTCTCAGCCTCCCCCCTCCCAGCCTCCCTCCTCCCAGTCTCCCCCAGCATCAGCCTCCGCCTCCCAGCCTCCCCCAGCATCAGCCTCCCCCTCCCAGCCTCCCCCAGCATCAGCCTCTCGCCTCCCAGCCTCCCCCAGCATCAGCCACTCTCTTCCCAGCCTCCCCCAGCATCAGCCTCTCTCCTCCCAGCCTCCCCCAGCATCAGCCTCCCCCTCCCAGCCTTCCCCAGCCTCAGCCTCTCTACTCCCAGCCTCCCTCCTCCCAGTCTCCCCCAGCATCAGCCTCCCCCTGCCAGCCTCCCCCAGCATCAGCCTCTCTCCTCCCAGCCTCCCCCAGCATCAGCCTCTCTCCTCTCAGCCTCCCCCAGCATCAGCCTACACCCTCCCAGCCTCCCCCAGCATCAGCCTACCCCTGCATCAGCCTACACCCTCCCAGCCTACCCCAGCATCAGCCTACCCCAGCATCAGCCTACCCCAGCATCAGCCTCTCTCCTTCCAGCCTCCCCCAGCATCAGCCTCCCCCTCCCAGCCTTCCCCAGGATCAGCCTCTCTCCTCCCAGCCTCCCCCAGCACGCCGTGCTCCTCTGCCGACACTCACAGATCCGATCGCATACACTCACACACACACACTCACACATCAGAACACACTCACACACACACTGACAATATCGCACATACGCGCTCACACTCACAACATCCGGAGACATCACATGCTTCTGGCCATGTGATCCTCCGGCAGGTCCTGGAAGGTCACTCCACAGTATCGCCGCCGAGAAGCAAGCGATATCCCAGGATGTTGTGAGTGTGTGGATGCGATGTGATGTGTGTGTGAGTGAGTGTGATCTGATGTGTGTGTGTGTGTGTGTTGTTATGTGTGTGCGTGTGTGTATGTTCCGCCGCTGCAGGACCTTGATGCGCTGGTAACTATGCTACCATGGTTACCAGCGTATCCCGTCCCCCGCTCGCACGGGAGCCCACACCAGCATACGGCGGCAACCCCAGCAATGAGAGGGTATGTGTCGGCTGGGTTGGCGGCGTACGCTGATGTGGGCTCCCGGGGGTACAATACTCACCTGGGAGTCGTGGCTCCGTGTCGGTTCGGGGAATGCGTGCGGGGCCAGAGCGAGCATGCATTGCGTGAGGGGGGCGGGGCGTGGCCGGGCCGGGGCGAGAGGCCAATCCGTGTGGGGGGCGGAGCCTGGGTGAGCGGCCGGCCAATCCGTGTGCGGGCGGAGCATGGGCGAGCGGCCAATCCGTGCGGGGGGGCGGGGCCATGGCGAGCCCAGCGGCCAATCAGCTTTGTGTCACCGTAAGGACACAATTTTGGAGCAAGACAGACAGACAGACAGACAGACAGACAGAATAAGGCAATTATATATATAGATCCTGTTGACGTCCCCTTTCAGGGCTGGAATTATTTTTCAGTTAGTTTTGTCATCTAAGGTTACTTTCACACTTCAGTCGTTTCAAATCCATCAGGTCAGTTGTTGCGACGGAACAACGGATTGGTCGGTTTTTAGCTGTCAACGAATGCAACGGATGTGTTATTTCAGCGGATTCCGATCACAGGATTCCTGTGAAATAACTGATCCGTCGTGTCCGTTAAATCCATTGTGCATCCGTGTAACGACGGATCCGTCAGGATCCATTTGTTTTTGGGACAGCCCAATGGGAGTGCCAGACATTTTGGTGACCTATTACTGTGTTTTCATAGGCCATCTGTGACAGTTTGTAGAGAAAGGGGCAGAACAAATGTTGTTATAGCTAAAATTGTGTGTGGATTATTCCTATCAAGCCTATCTGGAGCCTTGCAATGTGATTGTGTACATACTGGGCATGCTCAGTAGCAAATGACAGAATCCAGCACTGGATTCCATCGTGCGACGGATTACGGCATAATCCAGCACCATAGACAACCATAATACCTCTTGACGGATTGTGACGGAATGCTGCACAGTGACTTTTTTTGACACTCCAAAAAAGTTACAGTGTCAGTTCATATAGAATAGCAAATTATCCAGCGGATCACAGGCATTTTTCTTAAAAAAATTCTTCTTTATTGCTCACATTAAAATTCTTCACATATGGTATCCAGTAAATAAAGGGTATAATTCATCCTAATCCAACCAACGCGTTTCAACACAGTACAATGTCATAAAGTCTTATTCATGGATAAGACTTTATGACATTGTATTGTGTTGAAACGCATTGGATGGATTATACCCTTTATCTGCTGGATACCATCTGTGACAAATTTTAATGTAAGCAATAAAGAAGATTTTTTTAAGAAAAAATGCCTGTGATTTGCTGGATAATTTGCTGTTCTATATGAACCATTAAAGTCCTCACCTGGAATCATCCGTGCAGGATGTTTGTTTGTTATTTGACAGTCAGTTCCTTCTGCCCGATGGTCAGTCATTCCACAACTGATCCGTGGCACGGCGGATGCAACGCAGGGCCATCAGTCGCAATCCATCGTTAATACAAGTTTATGAGGAAAAAACTGAATCCTGCAAAATATGTTGCAGGATACCGTATTTTCTCAAGGCAACGGATTGTGACTGACGTAAAAAGACTGAAGTGTGAAAGTATCCTAAAGGCCCCATCACACACAGAGATAAATCTTTGGCAGATCTGTGGTTGCAGTGAAATCATGGACATATTGTTCCATTTGTACACAGCCACAAACCTGGCACTGATTGTCCACAATTTCACTGCAAACCACAGATTTATCTCTGTGTGTGACAGGGCCTTAAACTAGCAAAATCTATCAATAGATTTAAGTTTTGATGACTTCTAGGTCAAACAAAGTATGAACTTGATGGATGTGTCTTTTTTGTGAAACTATGTAACATGACATAGTTGTTGAGAAGCTACCGTTCTGATCTTGATTGAATATAGTTAAGTAAGGAATAAAAGAAAAACATAAAACAGTAAAATCCAAAATCGTATGTAAGAGAAACATTTATTTAAATCTTCACAAGAACACGAGTATACTAAACCAATCCAATCAAGAAATAAGAAGTGCAAAAAATAAAGAAAAAGAAAACATGGATGGTAAATTTCCCTTCAAAACACATTTGTTTACCATGCCAGTACATAAATATTTGTTTACCGAGTAGTATGAGGTGCCCATAACACGATATATCTTAAATCTTTTTTATCATTTGCAAAAACACTTTCTACAATATGTAATAAAATATTTCAGTGAGAAAATTATGTGCAGTTGATGAAAAGTGATGAAACTTTCAAAGATCAATTAGATATGCCATTGAAGTTCATGTTCAAGGACTTGGTGCACAGAGCGGTGGCACATTCTATTTTTTTGATTTTTCGAAACATGAGAATAGATGTGTGTAATACTATTTTCCCGGTAATCCATGATTTTCAAGCAATGGCTGGCATAAAATCTTATGAAAAGGTGCTTAGATTCATCTTTATACATGAACAGTTCCATTGGTTTTAATACATGAAATGTTTGGTTGATCCTTTCATTTAAAAAACATGGTCATGTACTAGATTCCCAAAGGATATCCTCCACAAAAAGGTCAGTGGCAACTGTTCTATATTTGGCCTCAAGTATAACAAAATCAAAGGTAAAACCTTCCATATACCGGCTGTCATCACTTCTTCTTGAACCAGGAGATTTGTCTGCACACTATAATACATCAGTTCAAATTATGTCATTTTTATTTGGTGTCAGGTCTTTTATGAGTAAAACATTCTTAATCCAAGAACCTTCTGTAGGAGTCCGTTGGTCATCCTCACAGCTCCTGAAGGCACTGTGGATCTACTGAGCAACACATATGGCCATTCTGTGGATGGAAAAGAAACAAAGGTTAAAATCTTACATGATACAATAAAGTTCTAATTGCTCATTGGTGATATAGTAGCTTGTCATTGTAGATTAGTGATAGTTTAAAGCATAAGGGATTTGACAACTGCTAATAGCGATAATATGGTTTGATAGGTCTTTCCCCCCTATACTAATAAGGAATTATCTTTTCTTCATACAGCTTCACATGTGAATAGTATAATTGCTGAAGTACTTCATAAACCTCTCTGCATGACTGATGAAACTGAGGCTCAGGAGCGCCAGACAAATACAGAACATCAAGCTGACAATGACAATGCTATAGTTTTTGTAGACTGTTGTGATAGGATCAATCATGGGTGAAATTAGTCCACTAGCTCTGTTAAGAAAAAGTCTTAAAAATATCAAACCAGGGTGTTTTTCCCCCTAATTGCTTCCTACACAGATGTGGTATTCCAGACTGCTTGGAATTGATTGTTACGCTTCTGTCACTGGTTTAGGCACCATTCCACATCAGGCTGTGCAAGTAGCTGGCACATTTCAATTTGATGAACTGCCTTGGCCATTTTAAGGGCTTCTTGGACTCACACCTGGGCCTGGGTATTAATGGAGACTAACCCTGTTTGAGTGAGTTTTGAGGAACTGAGCTGCAGTCAGTTTTTTATGCTGCATTTTAGCTTCTGATGAACTCTGGAGACCTGTCTGTGACCTGCCCTGGGTCCTTGGACCCTCTGTCTCCCTTTCCCTTTTGGTTTGGTGCAGCTCCCGAGGTTGTCAGACTTTCATGTTACGCATAAGGATTCATCTGTCTTCTGCCTATGGTCAGTAACACTGCTATACATGCCTACCAGCAATCTTCAGTCATCCTGTTACCTGTCTCGACTCGTCAGTATCTCTGCTACCTGCAAGAAGTTTCCAGCCATCCAGTTACCTGTCTCGACTCGTCAACAGCTCTGCTACCTGCCTGCCAGCAGTCTCCAGTCATCCCATTACCTGTATCGACTCGTCAGTAACCTCTGCTACTTTCCTACCAGCAGTCATCTGTCTCGATTCGCCAGTATCTCTGCTACCTGACAGCGGTATCCAGTCATCCGGTTACCTGTCTCGACTCGTCAATGGCTTGGCTACCTGCCTACCAGCAGTCGCCAGTCATCCTATTACCTGTCTCGACTCGTCAGAAAATCTTCTACCTGCCTACCAGCGGTCATCCAGGAGGTGACTTGTGACACATCGCTGAATTCTGTGTCTTAACCCCTACTTCCTGCTGTCCTCCGATTACATAACAAAAACCTGCTGACAGATTCCCTTAAATTACATGTTCTGCTGTGCTCTGTAGCACACGGGCTGCTCTCTAATAATGTGTCGCCTTCCACAAGAATAAAGTACAGACAAAGAGTATAATGAGATGTCCAAATACCATTAAACGTAATCTACTGAAAAAGCTCAGTATGCACAAAAGAAAATAATATGGATGAAAGTGAGTCATTTATTAGATGATACTGATGTTTTAATATCCAGTATGGTGTATTCATTAAAATGCTATCAAAGGTAATGTATAAAACATGAAGGAATAAAATGTCATCTCTGCTGATACCTTCACTTGAATCAATTTCTCTGGATACTTGGCATTACTGGTATGAGTGAATTATTTTCTGCATATTAAAAGGAGCGGTTAGGAAATGCTCTGCGCTATACTGCAGTAGAATCCATTAGATATTACATCTGACATATGTGCAACGTTCATGTTCAATTCTGACATTAAGCTAATATATGTCATTATAAAAGGAGCAAAGCACCGCTATATGGGGCCGGAAAGGCAAATGTACAGAACCTACCAAAAAGGTTGGTATCAATTCAAAACACAGATTAACTATTTCTTTATTTTTTATTTTGATAATACTCTGGCAAAGAAATATTATTTTAAATTAATTTATTATTAACTTGAGAGCCATAAATTTGGGTCAGTGCTCCAGAACACTGTATAACTAGAAGGCCTCAATTTAACCCCTTTAAGGACTAACCAATTTTGAGCCTTAAATAAAGAGTATATATGCCATCTTTTTATTTTTACACAGCACTTAGCAGTTTGTTTTTTTTAACCAACCAAAGTAATGAACAACCCCATAACGACATAGCAATTTCTCCATTTTATATCCTTCTAATCCAAGAATTAGAACATTTTTATTTTTCTGTATAATGATTTGTATATTGCCGGACAATTAGTGATTTAAATGTCACTATTTTGGAGCTCATATAACTACTTGATTAGCTTATGTAAAAAAAAAAAAACATATTTGGGGAGGATGCAAAACAAAATACAGCAATTCCCTAATTCTTGGGGTATGATTACAATAATACCAAATTTATAAAATGCTTTACAACTTTTGCTTAATAAAATCATGTGAAAGTAAGTTGTTTTTGCTTTTTTATTTTTCTTTTTTGGCAAGTCCAGTCTTCCTGAAAATAGCTTCTACATATAAAATGAACAAAAATATAAACGCAACACTTTGGTTTTTGCTCCTATTTGTCATGAGTTGAACTCAAAGATCTAAGAATTTTTTTTCTATGCACAGAAAATGCCTTTTTCTCTCAAACATTGCTCACAAATTTGTCTAAATCTGTATTACTGTGCACTTATCCTTTCCTGAGATAATCCAGAATGGCTTCCTTCTAAGCTCAACCCACAAGGATCCTAAATCAATGTCCCCAGTGTAAATATGTGAAGAAAGCAGGGAGCAGGAGACTGGTTTATGTGTCCTGTAGCATGTCCTCCGTTGTGCAGCAAGGGGTTTTCTGTGCCTCATTTATCATAAGATAGACGAGGCACAGAAAACCCCTTGCTGTACATCGGAGGACATTCTACAGGATCAGGATCCCTGCGGGTTGAGCTTAGAACTGAGGCAGGCATGGTTCACAGCATCCTAAGGTAATAGGGAGATTGGTGGTGGGGTGTCGGGAGGTTCACCTGTCCCTATAATCCCCTTGTATATGGCACCTTGGATTACTTGGAAATAAGGTATTTATTCTTACAAATGTACCGTAATGGCCCAAGTACAGAGGAGATTGCTGATTACAACCAAGGGTTTCTATACCTGGAGAATATTGTGTGGCATCATTTCTCCTGTGTCATGTATTTAGTCTGTTATTAAGAAACTCTCTGATGAACTGATGAACCCCCACTTATTGTGTTAGGAGGAGGTGAAATGTGTTGTGATAGCCAAGAGTAATTTGAAGCTAAGTAAAGCTTTCAGCTGTAACCTAACTAGAGTTGAGCGCGGTTCGCGGTTCAAGGTTCTCCAGTTCGCGGTTCGAGTGATTTTGGGGGTGTTCTAGATCAAACTAGAACTCGAGCTTTTTGCTAAAGTTCGATAGTTCTAGTTATGTTCGAGAACGGTTCTAACAGCAAAAAGCAGGGCTTTTTACAGCTACAGTGTGCAGGAGCCATTGCTGGCAGCCTGCCAAAAGCTGGTAACCAAGATAAACATCGGGTATCCAAGCAAAGCGCTTTGGTTAGTAACCCGATATTTATCCTAGTTACGTGCAGGAAGCCCACACTTCCCCGCTTAGCTCACTCCGCCCCCTCCTGCACGCGGCATGTATACACACACACTCTCACACTCACCTGTCCCCAGCCAAGCAGTCCATGACACTGATGTCCTCAGCGCCACATGACCCCACTAGGCTCCACCCACGTCGCACTCTGCCGCCAGCACACATGGCTCCGCCCACCTGGCACTCTGCACACATGGTCCCGCTAGGCTCTGCCCACCTGGCACTCTGCACACATTGCCCCGCTAGGCTCCGCCCACCTGGCACTCTGCACACATTACCCCGCTAGGCTCCGCCCACCTGGCACTCTGCACACATGGTCCCGCTAGGCTCCGCCCACCTGTCACTCTGCACACATGGTCCCGCTAGGCTCCGCCCACCTGGCACTCTGCACACATGGCCCCGCTAGGCTCTGCCCACCTGGCACTCTGCACACATTGCCCCGCTAGGCTCCGCCCACCTGGCACTCTGCACACATGGTCCCGCTAGGCTCCGCCCACCTGGCACTCTGCACACATCGTCCCGCTAGGCTCCGCCCACCTGGCACTCTGCACACATGGTCCCGCTAGGCTCCGCCCACCTGTCACTCTGCACACATCATCCCGCTCGGCTTACCTGCGGTGATGAAGTCCCGACCTCAGCGCTGTCACTGTCCTCCATGGCCGCTTGTCACATCACCTTCTCTCGCTTCCGACCTGAGACTGACTAGCGGTGATGTCACGGGCCGCTTGCGATACTTGGCTGTGTTGAAGTGTGATTGAAGTCAGTGTGCAGGAGATCAGCGCAGGTAATGTACCTCGCTGACAGCAGCACTTTTCATGCCCTGCAGTGACCTGGGCTGACCCATTGATGTTAGCTCAGGTCACTGCACTGCTCTCCCAGCCAATGGGGAACATCCTGCTCTTCATTGACTGGGACAGTGTGGATCATCATGGGAACCCCTTGGATTACATCAGACCTGGATTTGTTTTTCTTTCTAATAAATTGTTTAAAGAGAGAATGTATTGGGGAGTGTTTTTTCAAATAAAAATGTGTTTGTCGTCTATTTTTTTTTATTACTGACTGGGTTGGTGATGTCGGGTATCTGATAGACGCCTGACCTCACCAACCCCAGAGCTTGGTGCCAGGTGACATTACACATCTGTATATATATTATATATATTATCATATATTACCCCGTTTGCCACCGCACCAGGGAACGGGATGAGCTGGGGCGAAGCACCAGGATTGGCGCATCTAATGGATGCGCCACTTCTGGGGCGGCTGCGGCCTGCTATTTTTAGGCTGGGGAGAGTCCAATAACCATGGACCTCCCTAGTCTGAGAATATCAGACCCCAGCTGTCTGCTTTACCTTGGCTGGTGATCCAATTTTGGGGGGACCCCTACGTGGGTTTTTTTTTAAATTATATATTTAATTTAAAATAACAGCGTGGGGTGCCTCAGTTTTGGATTACCAGCCAAGGTGAAGCTGCCAGCTGTGGTCTGCAGGGTGCAGCCATCTGCTTTACCCTAGCTGGCTACAAAAATAGGGGGAACCCTACGTCATTTTTTTTTCCATTTTTTTGGCTTAATACAAAGCTAAGCACCCCTTAGTGCCACATGAAAGGCACCAAAGGGTGCAAAATTACAAAATGCAGGAGAGTGGGACATTATGTGTCTTTCTGCCATTATAATGACAGAAAAGACTGATATGAAGTGTACAAGCACAAGAAAATCACCAGAGCGCTCTACGCTGTGAAAAGCAGTAAAAAATGGCACTGGAGTGAACATGTGACCGTCTCATGTAGGTTGAAGCTATGGATCCTGGGTAAATTTATGTATTTTCCCTCTTTCAGTTTTTTTGCAGTACGCAAAAAAAACGGAAGGCACACGGATGACAAACAGATGACATACGGACCGTCTACGGAACGGAAACGGATGCCACACGGATGCACCCGTGAAAAAAACGGACTGTTTTTTGCAGACCGCAAAAATGGATCGGTCGTGTTAATGTATCCTTATTCTGATCTGCCGTTTATAAACAGCAGGCAGAAATAAGTGAATAACGCCCTCCAGCGTCAGAAAATCTCCGGGGTTTCAGGGCTAGCTGAGACCGTGGAGATCATGATTCAGGACGTTTTTTCCGGTCCCCGCTCACGTGATCACCGGTATACATCGTACACCAATGATCACGTTACAGTAAATGACAGTGTCGGTAAAAAATTATTTATCTCCCATCTGGCATAAACAAACATCATAAATCTCCTACCTGGTCTCCTCCGGTCCCCCGGTGTCGCCAAAGTGCCCCCCCTGATGCCCTCCCAGAAATACAAGATGGCCGCGCGCACAGCAGCGCGCCGGCCGCATTCACCCTACTCTTCTGATTTCTGTCGCATGTGCCATGACACATGCAACAGAAAACTCCTCCCCATGCCCTGCCAGGTCACCCCCTATAACCCCACCGGTGTTCCCTGGTGTCCCACGGTACCTGTGCAGCGTTGATTCCCCGCGGCCCTCTCCTTCACAATAGACGCTGCCGCATGCACAGAGCGGCTGTCAGCTCAGCTTCCTGTGTTCAGACACAGTGAGTGGTGGTTATGCCTCTGTAAGCTAAATGGGCGGCACGGTGGCTCAGTGGTTAGCACTGCAGTCTTGCAGCGCTGAGGTCATGGGTTCAATTCCCACCAAGGACACCATCTGCAAGGAGTTTGTATGTTCTCCCCGTGTTTGCATGGGTTTCCTCTGGGTACTCTGGTTTCCTCCCACACTCCAAAGACATACAGCGCTATGGAATTAATAACGCTATATAAATGAATAAATCATTATTACTGCAATGCCCTGCTCATGAGGTAAGGAACATAATTGATCAGGAGAGCTATATACTACATTTCCAAATGGAAGGATTTGCTTTTATAGTTTCCCTGCTGAACGACTACCAAACATGAGAGTCCGTTATACGCCACAAGAAAACACATCTAAATAGCGAGCTCTGTTGTTAAGTATTCATTCAGCTGGATAACTGGACTTAAAGGGGTATTCCATATCCAAGATCCTATCCCCAATATATAGTAGGTGGAATAGCAATAATATCAGCAAATACCAATATTTGCCCTTACCTCATGAGCAGGGCATTGCAGCTTTGGTAGCAACCATTACGACATGGACTCTGGTGCTGTGGACCCGGGGAGAGTGAGTGTAGATTCATTGCACCCACACTCCTCACATGAAGGGTCTGCACTCCTAGAAAATGGGGGATATGTTCCCTGAGGGTCTCCCCCCATATTCTAGACGGTCCAGAGTCGTCGTGGGACCCCTTTATTTTTTGTCTTACAATAAATTGGTGAAAGAGGGAATGTTTTGGGAACTGTTTTTTCAAATAAATTTCTTTTGTCGATTTTTTTTGTTAGTACTGACAGTTTATGATGTTGGGTATCTAATAGACGCCATGACATCACAAACTGCTGGGCTTGATCTCAGGTGACTTTACAGCTAGTATCAACCCGATTTATTACCCCGTTTGCCACTGCAACAGGGCACGGGATGAGCTGGGGTGAATCGCCAGGATTGGCGCATCTAGTGGATGCGCCACATCTGGGGTGCCTGCGGCCTGCTATTTTTAGGCTGTGAAGGCCCAATAACTATGGACCTTCCCACCCTGAGAATACCAGACCACAGCTGTTCGCTTTACCTTGGCTGGTGATCCAATTTGGGGGGGACCCTACTTTTTTGTGTAATTATTAATATTTATAAAATAATTATAAAAAAAAGAACCTGGGGGGACCTCCACATTGGATCCCCAACCACGGTAAAGCTGCCAGCTGTGGTTTTCAGGCTACAGCCGTCTGCTTTACCCTAGCTGGCTATCAAAAATGGGGGGACCCAACGTCATTTTTTTTTTAACTATTTTTTAAAATAGAAAAAATTAATGGGCTTCCCTGTATTTTGATTGCCAACCAAGGTAACGGCAGGCAGATGGGGGTGGCAACCAATAGCTGTCTGCTTTATCTGCGCTGAGAATCAAAAATACCGCAGAGCGCTACGTCATTTTTTTTTAAAGATTTATTTTTACAGCACTGTGATGTCCAGCAATCAAAATACAGGGAAGCCCATTTTGTTTTTAGTTATTTAAATAAATAATTAAAAAATATATATATGGGTTCCCACTGCATTTTTTGTATTGCTAGCTAAGGGTAATCCAAGCAGCTACTGGCTGCTAACCCCCACTGCTTGGTGTTACCTTCACTGGCAATGGAAAATCCAGGGAAGCATTCTTTATTTTTTTTGCCAAAAAACTTGAGCTTCGCCATATTTTTGTATGCTAGCCAGGTATAGCAGGCAGGTGCTGGAAAAGTTGGATACAGCGCCAGAAGATGGCGCTTCTATGAAAGTGCCATTTTCTGAGGCGGCTGCAGACTGCAATTCGCAGCAGTGGGGCCCAGAAAGCTCAGGCTGCTGTCTGTCTGTATGGAGAAGAGCAGACAGCAGCTGCATAACTACAAGGCTCAGCATACGCCATCCAGGACTGTATGCAGAAGTTTTTTGCCCACCAAAAAAATGATGTGGGCTTCGCCATATTTTTGTATGCTAGCCAGGTTCAGCAGGCAGCCATGGGCTGCCTCCAACCCCCAGTTGCCTATTTGTACCTGGCTGGGAACCAAAAATATAGGGAAGCCCGTTTTTTTTAATTATTTCACTTATTTCATGAAATTAAAAAACAAATGACGTGGGCTTCGCCCCATTTTTGTGTCCAGCCAGGTACAACTAGGCAGCTGGGGATTGGAATCCGCAGCACAGGTTAGCCCGAGGTTTCTGGGCGCCTCTGCTGCGAATTGCAGTCCGCAGCCGCCCCAGAAAATGGCACTTTCATAGAAGCGCCATCATCTGGCGCTGTATCCAACTCTTCCAACAGCCCTGAAGCCGGGTGGCTTGCTGGGTAATAATGAGTTAATACTAGCTTTGTTTTACTAGCTAGTATTAAGCCAGAGATTCTTAATGTCAGGCACGTTTGACCCGGCCATTAAGAATCTCCAATAAAGGGTTAAAAAAAAGACACCACACAGAGAAAAAATACTTTAATAGAAATAAATACACAGACACATTAGAGACTCCATCTTTATTACCCCCTGTCAGCCCTCCACGATCCATGGTCTTCTGTCTTTCTCGTTCAACAAATGCAGCTCTGCTCCATCACTGCTGCATGGGGGAAGACGCTGCTGCCCGTGCAGCCTTCACTCCGTGAAGGCTGCACGGGAAGCAGCGTGCAGCCTTCACTCCGTGAGTGATCAGTGCTGCTGGCTGTTAGCGGTAACAGCGGTAACGCTGACAGACGCGTTACCATAGCAACGGTGCTCCGATCATGTGATTCCCGGAGCCGCGGTTAGCGGTGACGTCACCGCTAACTGCGTTGCTATGGCAACGGTGATCTCAGTTAATGACCGGCTGTTTCAGCCGGTCCCTAACGGAATGGGGAGTCGACCATGTGCTAGAGCATGTCGCCGGTACACGGCGATACACAAATGTGCACCATGTACCTGAGAGTGCAATGACAGGACCTAGGACAGGACATGACGTCAAAGCCATGTGACCAGTCTGTAGCCAATGAGATAATAGCCACGTGACTGGTCACATGGCTATTTTGACAACGTCACGGAAGGACCTGTCAGTGCTGGTTATCGGGAGGATGCAGCGATCATCGGAAGGAATAGTGACAGGAGACAGAGTGCAGGATGCATCGCGGGCACCGGTAAGTGTTATGGCAATGTTTATTAACTGTATGTGTACATTTATAATGCATTTTTGTGTGTTTGTGATTGCCTCCCATTATTTCCTGTTGGTTCGAGTTCGGTTCGTCAAACGTTTGCCGAACTGAACTCGAACGAGTCCTCCGTGCGACGAACCGAACTCGAGCCGAACCACGGCCGGTTCGCTCATCTCTAAACCTAACTAACAACTGCAGTATTAGACAGAAGCTATTATATTATTAATTTTTCAACTTTTTGCCCCAGTAATTGGTTTCAGCTACTATTGGATATATTTATCCACCTAAACGAGGATAAGGCATTAAGGCTGGCTAATACTGTGTGAATGAGGGCCATAAATGGTCCATTCACCTAGTATGTCATTCGTCTGTAGTGTTGTTGTATCACTATAAGCACATACGATTTGCAGGTTGTGGTGAATACCTTAGTTGAGATAGGGTCATTTAGGGTCAGCCCTCATGGAGCGGAGGGTATCCAAAAAATTAAGGTTCTCTCCGTTATCAGGAAGGGTGTAATAGAGCACATTTATCTTTAGGCACCACCCCCATCCTGACTATGTGAGATCTAGATTAGATCCAATCTATCCCTATTTTCATTGCTAAGGTATTAGTGTGCTCACATGCACTAATACTATTCTGTTTGTCTTTATATGTCCTATTTGTATGCATTGTGTTGCCATAGTGATACATTTTAAGGAATTTAATATATATATTGTTTTTAGAGGTTTCTTGTGAATATGTAAAAACCATCTCCAATGTAATCCCTTGGAATCTTAGTAGAGTAATATACCGCCAATAACTAGATTAAATGGCGCTAACCCTGAGTCATCCAGGCACAATATCCACATCTCTTATTTATTTTTTTTTATTTCTTTTAAGATGAACTTTTTTTTTTCCATAAAAATAATTAGTTGCCAGATGGGGAAATGTTCAAAAGAAAGAAATTGGGCACAAAATGTAGATACAGTCATGTATACATATGTATAAACACCATACATTCTTTAGATCTGCTTTATGTACAGTTCCTAATGTATTTCTGAGCTTCTTTGTTAATACTTCAGTACCTTCAGGTGTGTATAGGATAAAATAAATCCTCTGCCATGCATCATTACAATCTGGCGGAATGGCTCAATTATTGACAATGCTGTTTAGGTTCATATTTGTGCACACCGGTAGTTTAAATAGGCGGGAAACAATAAAGATGGTAATTGTGGCTTTTAGATTGTCTTCTTCTCTGTAGACTTTTCTATTTAAACCTTGATGTTCACAATCACATTCACTATATTATTCAGCAAAGGAGCTGTGCATTGAGATTTCCTAAAGCCATGTTTAGACATAACTAACTGGCATCTCTAAATTCTACCAGTCAGCAAGAGACACATCATGTCGAAGATATATTCAGATTGACAATTTGTACGGTCCCAGCCTGGAGAAACAAGAGCACTCACTCCTGTACGCCGCGCTCGTTACATACAACACTCTCCTAACAATCATCTAATGAGTCATCCTATTCTGAAGAGAGCAGTAACTTCCAGAATAAACATATTGCCACAGGGCTTTTACATTATCTTAAATGTCCAAACACCTTTCCCTTTACAGTACAAAGGTGTCCATTGTGCTAGTTGGAGGATCATAGGCCTTCTGAATGGTATTTATAAAGTAGGCTGAAGCAGCCTGGCATGAAGTAGTAAACGAAAGGGACCTGCCACAAGATTAAAGCGGTTGTTCACTACTTTTACATTGATGGCCAACATCTGATCAGACGAGGTTTGACACCCGGCACTCCCACTGACCAGCTGATCTAGGTGACGGCGGCAGCAGCAGGCAGCCGGAAATGCTGAGTTCTAGAGCCTCCCTGTCAACTGATAGCGGCCGCTACCAGGTACTGCATAGCCGCCTCCCATTCAAATCACTTTGAGGTGTTTGTGCAGGACCTGGCCGCTAATAGATTATAGGCCAGCTCCGGAACTGAGCATTGCCAGCTACCTACTGCAACCGTCACCTGGAGCTGTTAATCGGTGGGAGTGCAGAGCCAATCAGACATTGATGATCTATCCTAGCAAGTAGTTGAACAGCAAGAATCTAGTTACAAGTTTCCTTTAAAACCTTAGTATTTAGCAGAAAGGGTAAAATGTTTTTAGTTTTTTTTTTAGCACCTTGCGGTAGGTTAGTAGTATCATTATGTCAGCAAAAATACATCTCTATGTTTGTTCATTAATTTACTGTAAGGTTGTACATTTTTGTATTTCTGAAATTTCAGAAATGCATTCAGACAGAATTAGTAAAAATAAACAATTAAATTATTGGTCCTGAATAGGAGCTAATCTGTAGAAGCTGGCAGCTGCCACTAAACATTGTAAGTGAGGCGTGGTGTTCTACTCTGTACATTGTTTAGATCTGGCCAGGGTTGGAGGAGATGACAGCTGATTGGTGGAATTCAGGGTATTTGGCCTCCACTGATGTGATACTGATGATCTATGCTAGTAGTGGAAATCCCCCTATCCCCCTCCTTAAATCCCAATTGTGTGTATCCTAGAAAGATGCCTGGGTTCATCTCAGAGGGGTGGCACACAAGCATATCGATAATCCACATTTTGCAATATCATGAGGAGCTTACTGAGCAGAGTCTTGGGCAGGAGAGGCAGGCAGGACAGAAGAGTGATCTGTCCATCAGAGAATGGAAAGAGAATAGGAGAGTGGTAGGAGAGGTAGAAGTACAGGGTTTGTCTTCTGCACTTGCACATTAAAACTTCAGGGCTGTACTGCCGTACAATTTCCAATCAAAATATTACAAGTAATGTATGGATTTATAGGGAACCTAACAGCTGATACATGCTGACCGATCTATAAGTGTGTAGAATAAGGCCATGCCCAATAGATGGTCACGCCTACTAGTCAGACTCATCCATTCCATACACTTTTATGGCATGAGGCTACATCCACTAGTCGGATTCTGGCTGGCAGCATGCATATTGCACAATTGCAGGCTCGCAACCTCCGTTCCTGGCTCAGATACTGGAGAATCCTCACAGCGCACAGTGTATGTGCTGGGAGGATTCATAGGTCTGTAGTCATATAGAGTGACTGCAGACATCATTTTAGACCGGGCAACCCCTTTAATGAATGTCATTTTAATGCGTATCGGTGGTTATTTCGGGATTAAAGAAATACATATTGTATCTTCACAAATGTAACAACATTAAGGAAAATTATATAATTAATTTATATATACACTATCTAAAAGAAAATCTGTCACTATGTGAAAAATGTAAAATTTTTTAATCTTATTTTAGGATTTAGTGGGGTTAGCATAACTAAAACCTAATAAGTTAAGATGAGCAAGTTTATTCGAGTGAATTTAAATTCTGGAATTTTACATAAGTTTGTAGTATCCAGAATACAGATATTTGTTTTTCCAATTTGCTTTGCGTGAATTTAACAAAAAGGTGTCCACCTGCATCATTTTGCCAAACCGTAGAGGACCAGGCATAAATGGATAGAAAAAAATAATAATACTACTCTCCACAGTTGAGCCAGAAACTATGACCTGGGGAAGAGATGCCAAAGAGAATGCATGTGAATGGGAAAAAAAAAAGGTTTAGAGGACTGGATGTGGTCTGTGAGGTATTACTTTTTTATTATATTCCATGTTTACCTCTGTAGAGAAGCCAGAGTATAATAAGGAATATTCACTTAGCAGCCAATACCCTTCACTACGAATCGAGTTTCCCTGTAACATCCGCACGGTTTGGCAAATCCAATTCTTGGCAGATTTGATCACCTCTAGTAATAAGCTTTGCATATATTTCATTCCGATTCATTTTATGCAATCACAGAAAAGCTACTAAGGAAGAGATTTAAACCTCATTTAGTACATTTCTGATATAACGCATTGATCCCTATGGTGCTATAACTTTGTTTCAGTACTTCAACAGGAAGGATGAAGTTGTTACATCAAGAATATTGAAAGTAAAATGTGAGCACAAAAATCCTGCATAAACGAGACTTTAAAGATTAAAGGAAAACATTAGACCGGCGGAGACCATTACCTTGGGGTTATCATAACTTCTATGATACAAGCTTGTCAGTTAACCCTTTTGTTTGTGCCCCTATAAACCTGACTGGCTCTCATGTGTAAATTTTTTTTTTTTCTACTTCAATCATTTTAGGAGAAAAAATACTAATTTTCTTTCCATTATAGCATAACTTTAGCAATTTGTGCCTGAGTGTATTTTTTTCTTCATCACGTCTACCTATTCTAGTCATCTCTTTCTTTTTACTTTTCTCATTGTCACAATTGTTTCCTTGTTTTTGGAGACTAGTTGCAGCTTGAGGGCTGGAGCCCCTTATCACTATATGGGACTCTGCATTTAAGAGTTGTTTCATTTCCTTTGGCACTGTAGTAGTTAAATGTCAGTTTTTCTGGTTGCAGCTCTCCTGCAGTTAGGTCAGCTGCAGCTGCTTTGTAGAATCACCCCACTGTGCTTAAATAGTTAGATCTCTCAGCAAACTTTGCTGACTATACAAAACTATTTGTAAGGAAGCCACCTTGGTGGAAGGAGCTGCTGTGGAGTCTACAAGAGTCGTATCCTATCCATTTTGGTTATTTATCCCCTGTTTGTCTCCCCTACCCTCTTGTCTATTTAGTTCATTGGTGGGTCTTGTGAACCTCACCTGCCTCTCACTAGTCAGGGCCTCTATATTTCTATAATCTCTATAGTGTTTTCGTAGGGACCCAGGGTGATGCTCGGTGACAGTTGCAGAGACTGTTTAGGGACTGGCTAGGAGAGTAGAGAGAGTTCAGGTGAGGTTAGGAGGTGTCAGTCTCCCTTTCACTAGTCCCAGTGCTCACCGTTATTGTGTTCCTGGTGTTCCTCTCTTGTCTGTGGTGTTTTCTAGGTGTGTTTTTTGCCGTACGTCAGACCTCGGTTGGTTGGAATACACTCGCCACGCGCATTGTGTGACATAGTCAGCCCTACTGTTTTTCCAGTGTCACTATGGCTCAGGCTGCAGCGCTTGCACACCTGATGCAATCCATCTCTCAGGAGGTTTTGGAGATGCACTCTGAGCTTGTGCAGCAGCTGCAAAATATTGCTCGGTTTCTAGTCTTGGCGCACGCTCAGGCACAACCTGAACCCAAAATAGCCCTCAAGGATACATTTTCTGGTGGGAGGGATACGTTTACTACTTTCAAGGAGGCCTGTAAGTTATACTTCAGGCTTCGCCCTGGCACTTCTGGGAGTGAGGAACAGAGTGTAGGGATTGTTGCAGGGAGATCCCTAGTCCTGGGCCTTCTCTTTGCTGACGGACTTTCCATCATTACAGTCGGTGGATTTGTTTTTTGTGGCTTTGGCCTGGGTGTATGGAGACCCTGATGGTGTCACGCTTGCGGAGTCTAAACTCCAAAAGCTCCAGCAGGGGGTGTGGCCAGTGGAGGAATATTGCTCGGAGTTCTGGAGGTGGGCGACTGACACCCAGTGGAATGACCCAGCCCTTAGGAATCATTTCTGTGAAGGGTTGTCAGCTAGACTTAGGAATTTTCTGGTGCAATACTCTGCGCTGGAGGCCGCCATGACCCTTGTAATTTGAGTGGATTGACGCCTCAGTGAGACACCCTCTAGGACCCTGACAACAGTCATTCTCCCCAGGAAGGTGTTCCCACTGGTGCAAGCCGACAAACCCATGTACTTGGGGGGAACCTGCCCTCAGACTGAGTCGCTTGCGGTTTGTCGTGGCTCTGGGTCTTGCTTTTACTGTGGGGACATTGGGGTTTCTCCTTTAAGACCTAAGCCTAGTCAATCAGGCAATAAGCCAAGTCCATCTGGCAACAAGCCGCATCCTCCAGGTCGGGTGAAGCAAAACGACCAGGCTATATACATCTCTTCCATCTTCACGTCTCAGTTCACCATTACAGCAGAGGTCGTTATAGGTGGAAAAACTGAGATGATCTCTGTGCTGGTGGACAGCAGAGCTGGTGCCAATTTGGTGGATTTTTGCTTTGCTCAGACTATGGGTCTGATGCGTAGTGCATCCATTCCCATCCAAGCTATTGACTCAGCTCCGCTCAGCCAAAGAAAGTTCACACATACTGTGCCTAATATTATCCTGCGGGTGGGCTCAGTTCATAATGAATGTCTGTCCTGTTATGCCTTGGAGGGTCTGTCCACTCACATCGTGTTGGGCCTTCCTTGGCTGAAGAGGCATAACCCTGTGATTTACTGGCAGTCAGGGGAAGTGGTCAACTGGGGCAGTTTCTTTAAAACTAGGAGACTGTGTGCTACTATCTCTCCGGTACTCATCCTAACTCTGTTGGCCAGTAGTGACGACCAAGGTATCCAGGAAAAGAGATGGTGTGCTACCCCCACCTCAAGGGAAGAGGAGTAGACCTCACTGTGGTCCTGGTAAAGGTGATTGTGGGAGTGTTGTAGTTTCCACTATGTGTGACTTACCGGAGCGAAAGGTGGTGAATGGATGGAGAGACTCCTCTGTTGTCGGTTCGGTCCGGAGTGTTTGCTCTATTATCAGGTGCACGTGTGAAAATAAATGTTGAGGTCCAGACCCGTCTAAGAATGACTATGTGTGGGTGTTCACTATAAATACCAGGTGTGGTGTGGAAGATGTGTCTGGGGCTGTAGGCTCGAGGAATGTCAGTCCCTTTAGGGTAACTTACATTCTTAATCCTATGGCCGTACAGCTGGAGCTACCCCCAGCACTTAACACCCATGACGTAGTCCACAGGTCCTTGCTTCGGAAATGTGTGTTGCCTCCTACTGGTAACCTGAGAGACCTGTTTGTATTTGAGGTGGGCGATATTACCAGTCATGAGAGTTAAGAGGTCTCTTGTTAAAGGGGGACGTACTGTCACAATTGTCTCCTTGTTTTCGGAGACTAGTAGCAGCTTGAGGACTGGAGCCCCTTATTCCTATCTGGGACTCTGCATTTAAATGTTGTTTTATTTCCTTTGCCACTTTAGTAGTTAAAATGTCAGTTTTTCTGTTAGCAACTATCCTGCAGTTTAGGTCAGCGGCAACTGCTTTGTAGACATATGACATATTTGACTATACAAAGCTAGTTGTAAGGAAGCTGCTGTGGAGTCTCCAGGAGTCGTATTCTAGCCATTTTTGTTATTTATGCCTTGTTTCCTTTTGTCTCTGTAGTGCAGCGGTGCGTATAGTGAACCTCATCCGCCTCTCACTAGTCAGGGCCTCTATAGGGTTTCTCAAGGACCCAGAGTGGTGCTCAGAGACAGTTGTGGAGACTGTATAGGGACTGGCTAGGAGAGTAGGAACAGCTCAGGCGAGGTTAGGAGGTGTCCATCTTCCCTCTCACTAGTCCCAGGGCCCACTGTTATTGTGTTCCCCTTTTGTCTGTGGTGTTTTTAAGGTGTGTTTTTTGTTGTGTGTCAGACCTTGGTTGGTCAGAGCACACTCACCACGCACGTTGTATGATACTCATTTACTTGTCACTTTAACTTTCACTTTCGTCATTACCATATTCTTATTCAAGTAAGAGAATCTGTCAGCAGGTTTTTGTTACCTCATCTGAGAGCAGCATGATGTATGCAAAGTGACTCTCAATCCAATGATGTATCACTTAGTTTACTGGTTGCAGCGGTTCTGACTCAAACAGTTTTTAGATTTAGCATGCAGAAGAATTGAGAAAGCTGCCCCCACTCACATCACAGCTCTCTATGTACAATCTCTATAGACACTGAGCTGCTTATCACATGAGGGGGCGTGTCAGACTACCAGGCATGTGCTGCTGTAATTCGAGCAATGAAAATCTCCTGGAGGTAAAACAATCATTGTAAGTAAACAACAACACAAATATATGTGAATACATATTAAATAGGTAATTTTACCTTGCATTGACAAAGAGTACATTCTGTGCCATGCTTAATCCATGAAGAGCCTGTAAAGCGAACTACATTTGTTTCGTCAACACAAGTCTTTGTGATGTCGTTGCGTATTATGTCGGCTTGGCAGGGGTCATTGATGCAACGAGGACAACACTCACTCTCTGGAACCACGCTAAATTCACAGTCAACTTCTGGGCAAGGCAAAGGCCAGCAATCTACCTCTCCTTGCTACAAAATAAAATAAAAAAGTAAAATTAAAGAATCATAAATAGTTTATTATTATCGATGTAATATTCATCTATTTAGTTCAAGATACAATACAGTGCAAACAGTAAATAACCAAATATATACAGTGTATCCCAAAAGTAAGGCAACAGATATATAAAATAAAAAATGGTTTGGCAAACAGTTATCGCATTTTAAACACAAAGCTTTGCGAGAAAGGAGAAAACTGTTAGGCTGTGTCACCAACATGGCAAACATCTTGAATGCCACCATCATAGATTCAAGGAAGGAGTGTGACATATCAAACTGGGGCCTTGCAGCTCTAGGGTCCTGAATTAAAATCCCACCAAGGACAACAGCTATAAGGAGTTTGTACATTTTCCCCCTGTTTGAATGGGTTTCCTCCCATCCCATTAATGGGTGAGCACTATTTGCTCAGTTGAGGTATGACTAACCCTACATTTCAGAGATTACATATGAGTGCTATATTGTGGACTCTTGATGAGTGAGGCTGGTGCACTGGATGTAGTTGATACATTCGTAGTGTTTTTTAGTTGTCTAGCTTTCGGTTTATTGGTGACAAAACTTGCTTCTTGGAATTTGGCAAGACGTTTTGCAACTGTACTGTGGGTAATGGAAGGCCTGCACAGTTGGGGCTCAGGACGCTGGGCGCAGCTTGTGATGGTGAGACCAGCAGATAACGTGCGCCACAAGTATCAGGTGAAATGGTGTTCTTTTGATTTGTGCCACATAAATAACTACCACAACACTTCTCCAGTGCCTCCTGACAAAGATATGTACGAAACGCGTGTCGGAGCACAGGGCATTGTGGTCTCTCCAACAGCACATGTACTTATAGCATTAAGTGGTTAGTGTTCTGAGCCTATCAGTACTTGCACTGTTATCTAATCTCTAAGCAGGTGATGTTTTGATATTATATTATTTGATATCTTTCTCCTGACCTGTCCAAAAGAAAATCACTGTTTTACAATAAAAACAGATAAAGAAATGATAACATGATGCACACAATTGTTTTTCTTGTGAAATTCTCCACCAGTTTGATGTGTCATTGAGATTATCTACTATGATGGGGATATGGCACAGGATTTCCCTTACCCTAGCAGCTTGAGTCTAAAATATTCAATTTTTTTTTATGGGTTTACTTACTATCTAAACACCCTGTAGAGTTACATAAAATGGTTGCAACTAATTTTACATATGTATACTTCAGCACTTTGGCTCCGCTGCCAAGTTTTTATAAAGTCCTACTTAAAATGCCATGAAGCTACACATTGAAGAAAAAAGAAAAACTTCAAGGCTCGCTATTCTTTCCATGAGACATTCAATGGATTTTAGGCTTCATTTACTTTCTATTGAAAAAAATGAAACCGCAAAGTTTATTATGACTGAGGAAAGTTACAAGAATTCTAGTTAGGTTTGGAGAAGAGTGAAGTCTTAATTGTGGAAATGTTTTAAAGCACCACTCTAGTGTTTTTTCTTCAGTGTTGGGGTGGTGCTTTAAATGTAAGCCCCCTGCCCCCAATATTATACTAACCTGACACTGACTTCATCCTTTTCTGGTGCTGCTCCCGTTCCACAGCACCATCTTGTGTCTGTAACTTCTGACTGTCCACAAGTCAAAAGTTACATTGCACGTTCTCAATGTATCTCTATGAAAGGATGAACGAGGCTCTCATAGAGATGCATTGAGTTGTGAGCTCCAGTGTGTTCCCTTTAAACACTGGAGCTGCCAACAGGTCACAAATTGCTGAAGCCTATCCGGAGATGTTGGCAGATGAGTACAAGACAGAGGAGATGGCGTTCATTAAAAGCACCTCTCCGGTAGGGAAATTTAAAAATATGCTGCAGTGGTGCTGTAATAACAGACCATAAATGAAAGTGGTACTGTTTTTGGAAAAAAAAAAAAAAAGTAAAACCAGCTGAGAAGATGATGGTTTTCAGGAAGATTAGGAGAAAACTAGAGTATGTCAGGACTTCTCCGTCCTCCTGTGAGATTAATTTCCAGCAGAACCAAGGTGCACTTCACATATTATTATTTTCTATTCACTACTTCAATAGGTTTGCCACTGAATTGAATGATGAAATATCACAGAAACTTGCATTTTCTCCTGCACTTACCAAGCATCTGCACTGCTGACAGTTTTGTACCCAGGTGTCCCCACTTTTGTATGTAATGTCTCCACTTTGATGCAGACATTGACTGCTGAGTCGCGGATCACATTCAGGACAGCAAAACAAGTCAACTGTTGGGTTTTCACAATCACAGACCATGCGACGACACATTACCAACCCCACCTGTGCAATGCATAAAAAATAATTTTATTTCATTATACTAATTATATATAAAGTAGGAAAAAGAAAACGTTCCAATATCAGAGCGATGAGTTTAACTAACCTGGCATGAACATACGGAGCATCGATCATTTTCCAACACCCATATCTGGCCATTATGCTTGATTTTTCCCTCATGTATGCAGTCTCCTGAACAGTTTTTACCATGTGGACATCTGCAATCATATCCACCATCCAAATTGAAGCAAACAGTATCATTACTGCAGCTGTGTCTTCCTGTAGCACATTCATCAATGTCTATAATAAAACACAACACAGTATTTACATTAGACTGGAATTCATTTTGTTTCTCATCAAGAACATTTACAACGGAGCAGTTTTTACATTTCATTCTTTTTTTGTTTTCAAAATTTGAAAGTATTGTTTTCTTTATTCTACTTACTTCTACCATAATAATTTTAGGACGTTAGGTCATTAATCCTGTTTACTTGAATATACAGATTATATATATATACACACAGACACACTCACAAAAAGTTAGGGATATTTGACTTTTGGGTGAAATTACAGGATGATCCTAAAATGCACCCTAACCTTTTCAGGTGTAGAAGCTCATAACTCTGTACCACAGAACCTCAATGACCTGAGAGCCGCCCTTCAAGAAGAGTGAGCCGCCATGCCTCTGCAGACAACCACATCTCGACTGTGAACAACACGAGACATCATTGTCAAGCTGTAATTGATGATCACTGCCACATGGCAAGTTATTGAGACATTGCCATTTTTTATAGTATCCCCACCACTTTCAATAAAAACCTTAAAACCTCCAGATTTTTTCACGACACATTGTACTTTATGCCAATGGTAAATATTGATCGGTATTGAAAAATAGAAAGATGGAAAGGCACTCACCGGTAAAGCTGTACAAGAATCCTTTATTGAAAAAACGGATTACGGATCAGGGCATCAGGGGAGGGAGAAACACACAAACATGCCGAACAACGGCTGCTTCGCGCCCTCTCAGGGTGCTTCTAGGGGTCCACCCCAAGAGAGCGAGAAACGGCCGTTATCCGGCATGTTTGTGTGTTTTTTTCTCCCCTGATGCCTTGATCTGTAACCAGTTCTTTCAATAAAGGATTCTTTTACAGCTTTACCGGTGAGTGCCTTTCCATCTTTCTATTTTTCAATATGAACGAGTGTTTGCTTTGAAAAAGCACCGCGGTAGCTGTGTTATTTTTTTCTGCCTTTCTGCTGAAGATATTAACCATCTGAGAACCTTGGCGTGTGATACTCCCATGATGGTGATGGTATAATGGAGTTCCCAGTGATATCGTCTTTGAGTTTTTTAATTTTGGTCAATATGATTTGCATTTTGGCAATGAAATATAAAAAAATTGACAAAAATTGTGAACATTTTGCAATTTTCAAACTTTTAATTTTTATGCCTTAAAATCAGTTAGTTATATCCCACAAAATAGTTAATAAATAACAATTACCATGTCTACTTTACATAAGCAATATTTTTGAAACATACATTTTTGGAGGGAAGTTAGAAGGGTTCAAAGTTTATCAGCAATTTCTAATTTTTTCCATCAAAATTTACCAAATCTATTTTTTTATGAGACAGAAAATACCAAAAAGTGACAACATTTTAACCCTTTTATGACCAAGGACGTAACTGTACATCCTTGGTCATGTCGATGTAATTAACACTGGCTGCTGCAGTGAGCCGGCGGTGTTCCCTACACATGTCTGCTAATTTGAACAGCAGGCATGTGTGGCTTACAGGCGCAGGTGGGTCTGCGATCCACCCATGCCTATTTACCCCTGAGATCGCACTGTCAAAACGTGACAGTGCAATTTAAATGGCTATGGTGCGGAACGCGTTGTATTTTGGCTAGTGTGACCGTTTTTTAGATTAGTTGTTCCAGACGTGGCAATATCAATTGTGTATACTTTTTTGTTTATCTTTTGTGTTTACATAAATATATTAATTTATTGGTATTTTTTTTTTTTATTTTTGGATTCATTATTTTGAGATTTTTAAGAAAAATGTTTACAATTTTTTTAACTTTTTGTTTTAACTTTTTATACTTGGTTTATATATGGGGCATTAACTTTTATTAGTCTGAGTGCTGATATAATATATTGACATGCACAAGCATTACAATACATTATACTTGTCAGTGTCACATTGACAGAAGCCTCTAAGGGTGGCTTTACACGCTGCGACATCGCTAGCCGATGCTAGCGATGGCGAGCGTGAGAGCACCAGCCCCTATCGTTATGCCGATATGTGAAGATCGCTGCCGTAGCGAACATTATCGCTACGGCAGCATCACACGCACTTACCTGCTCGGCGACGTCGCTGTGACCGACGAACCACCTCCTTTCTAAGGGGGCGGTTCGCTCGGCGTCACAGCAACGTCACTAAGAGGCCGCCCAATCGAAGTGGCGTAGCGGAGATGAGCGGGACGAACATCCCGCCCACCTTCTTCCTTCCTCATTGCTGGCGTGTGGCAGGTAAGGAGAGGTTCCTCGTTCCTGCGGCGTCACACGTAGCGATGTGTGCTGTCGCAGGGACGAGGATCAACTTTGCCCAAGTGACAGCAGCGATAATTGGGAGAGAACCCCCATGTCAACGAGGAGCGATTTTGGACACTTTTGTAACAATCCAAAATCGCTCCTAGGAGTCACACACAAAGAGATTGTTACAGCGGCCGGATGTGCGTCACAAAATCCGTGACCCCAACGAGATCGCTGTAGCGATCTCGTAGCGTGTAAAGCCCACTTTAGACCATGCTCCTGACATGCTCTAACATGCTTTCTGTAGCTGGCTCAACCAGAGGTTATCATAATGACTTCAGGTTGCCATGGCAATGATCGGGGCCCCCTTGATTATGTCATAGGGATCCTGATCATTTGGGAGATGGGGCTCACTATCTCTGTTGGTCTCCTAAATGCTGCGATCACTATTAATAAATGCCATTTAGGGGGTTAAGCAGCCACGGGTGGTTTGGGGACTGACCCAGGCTGTGACAGCCGAAGCTCGGCTATAACTTCTGCTAAGCTCCCGGCAGCAAAAGTGCGGGATGCTATATGTGGGATCATACTGAATATAGTGGGGCCTCATACTGTAAATATTGGAGCTATGTGGAGGCTCATACTGTATTTAGCGGCTGTGTGGGGGCTCATACTGTAAATATTGGGGCTATGTGGGGGCCTATGCTGTTTATAGGATGCTATGTGTGGGATCATACTCTATATAAGGGGCTATGTGATGGCTAATACTGTCTATATGGGATAGAACTTGCATTGAGCAAGACAGAGTCACTAGTTGGATTGGCCAGCCAGGAGTATGCATATCAAATACTTGTCTGTCATTCCCAGCCAGGACACTGACGAATCCTCGCAGTGTACAGGGCATGCGCTGGGAGTCCATAGTCGCACAGATTGACTGCAGAGTTTTCATTATGGACAAGACAACCCCTTTAACATTATTACAGGATATTGAACATTATTAAATAAGGGGGCCTAGAATAGAGGACATATATTAGTTCATGGTGGCATTTAGAAGACATAATTACAGTAGGTGCCAATTAAGAGACAATATTATTGCTCTAATATATTTTAGGTCTCACTCACACTGGGGTATGTTCTCATGCAAGAGAATTGGATGCTATATATAAACAATACTAGGCTCAAACTCTACTGGAAGCGTGAGCTGAGTATCATTCTACTGGGATCCAATTCCAATAGAAGCACAGGTGAGGAGAAGATGGAGAAATTAATATTTTTATCTTTTTGAATGTCTGTATCGGTGTATACTGGGCTATACTCTGTTCAGTCCGATGTTTTGCACGCAGCCTTAGGAGTACTTTGCACGCTGCAACATCGCAGGCCGATGCTGCGATGCCGAGCGCGATAGTCCCCGCCCCCGTCGCAGCAGCGATATCCTTGTGATAGCTGCCTTAGCGAACAATATCGCTACGGCAGCTTCACCTGTCCTGCGACCGTCGCTCTGGCCGGCGACCCGCCTCCTTGTTAAGGGGGCGGGTCATGCGGCGTCACTGCGATGTCACACGGCAGACGGCCAATAGGAGCGGAGGGGCGGAGATGAGCAGGATGTAAACATCCCACCCACCTCCTTCCTTCCGCATATCCTACGGAAGCCGCAGTGACGCCGGTAAGAGATGTTCCTCGCTCCTGCGGCTTCACACACAGCGATGTGTGCTGCCACAGGAGCGAGGAACAACATCGGACTGTCGCGTCAGCGTAATTATGGATTACGCCGACGCTGCACCGATGATACGATTACGACGCTTTTGCGCTCGTTAATCGTATCATCGAGCCTTTACACACTACGATGTCGCATGCGATGCCGGAAGTGCGTCATTTTCAATTTGACCCCACCGACATCGCACCTGCGATGTCGTAGTGTGCAAAGCCCGCCTTAGACTTGTTTGGGTGCACATTGTCCAATATAAGCTGCCGCAGCATGCAGTGATTTTTTTTCTCATGCGGATTGGCATGAGAAAAAAAAGCGCTGGTTAGCCCTGCCCCATAGTATAACATTGAAGTGAGTGCTATCTCTCATATTCTTCTTCAAAATATAACATATAACACAAATACAACTGCTCAAAACTGTGTGCTTAGATGCCATTACAGCATTTACTGCTTTATCCATATATTTCTGAATAATAATTTAATAAGACATTCATTGATTATACATTCTGTTTGATCCTCCTTGCATTACTGCTGTGACTTCTCTAACATGCAGTGCCCATAGCGCAGCAGTATCCTCTATACTTCCTTTGGATTGTTTTATCCGGATTTTTGAGTAGTGAAGAGAAGAATGGGTGCAATACCACACTGCCACCAATACGAAAAATTTGTTGATGATATAGTGAGTTTTATTGTTTATGTCAACGCGTTTCTGGGATCAAGTCCCCTTCCTCAGGACCAAAGAAATCAACACCCATTCTTCTCTTCACTACTCAAGATTATCCACGTGGGACTGTGGCAGCCGCCATTATCTTTTATGCATACCTAGGGGTTGTGCCTTCCACAACCCTGCCAGGTGAGTGTCTTCTCATATGTACCTCACTTTTTAACCAGTTAAGACCCTATTGCGCTCTCTATTATTATAGCTTATCCGGATTTTTAACATTGCACAGTTTCACAGCAGTTACTGACTCCCAAGGTCGACCCCTCAAGGTGGAGCTGGTCTGATGTGGGTCGGTACCAATCTAGATTATCAATTTGTCTTTGTTATAGGACTACATGGCTCCACGTTTTACATTTCTTCATCTCAGCCATAATACAATTTGGACAACTGAGCACAGAAAATTGAAGTTTCCACGAAGCAACAGAATGTAACAGCTAAGAACAATTGATTGAAAATGAAATTATGAATGATCCTAGATTTTCCCATATTAGATTTGGAGAACCCAATGAAGGAAAGTTAGATGTTTCCCAATGTCCTATAGATGGCTTAATTCTGCAACTAATTTAATTATGGAAACAACATTTAATGAAAATGATTGCCATATATCCTATACCTTAATATATAGACAGGACAAGCTAGTGTAAAACAGAACTATAAAGTAAAAGTTTAGGGCTCAATCAATACAAATGATTGCAGCAACATTTACATAAGGGAAAATCAGTACATGTATTTCATTGAAGGTTTACACTGCACAGTAAATAAAGTCTCTGCAAGGCACATAAAATGCATCAACTGATTAGATAAGTCAGAAAATTCAAGATATACACTGGAGGTAAATGAGCAGAAGGTCACATGGCAGTCATAAAGTAGAGCTCTGAACCGCCATCAAGAATTACGGAGGCATACATATATCAAATGCAGAGGTTTTTATTTACATTTTAGAATTAGATTTCCTATGGATTGCTGGAGTAGGCTAAAAGCCATATAGAGAAAATTGAATTTCCAGTCCAGCTACTAGATCAGAAGATCAATACGAAGCTTTAATGCATGCAATCTCTGACACTTGGCTTATCATATATTTTCAGTAAAAATATTTACTATGGTCATGACTTTAGTTAGATTTAATTATTACTGTATGGTACTACAGATATGCCTGTAGAAGCAAGCTTCTAGTACCTCACAAATTGAAATGTATAGACTAGTGAACAATAATGCATAGTTGTGCAAACCATATACACTGAAGCGCAAAAGGGTAACAATGTTTTGCACTTTTGACTTTCAGGCTTAATATCTCACCATCCACTACAGCTTTGATTGTGAGACTACCATCATTGTATAGACAATCATTTTGGCTATCTCATACATAAATTTGACATGCAACTATTTAGCATATGACTAGTTATGCAGATTCTTGTCATGTTACTGCATTGGTACTGTTTTTCTTCTAAAAATCAAAACTCTAATTTTTATTATTTTGTTAGTAGTTTGTAAATCCAGCTTTGGCTTTCAACACTAGCTGAATCCTTCTGGGCATGCGCTCGATCAGATTCAAGCATATCTTGACCGAAATCTGATTCCAGGTGTCTTCTGCACGTTCCCAATGTTGGTGCATACTGGTGTCACACGGTGACTGAGAGGGTTTAGCCTGAAGCCAGGAAAAACCCCAGCAGGTGACCCAACACACTGGATACACAGGGGTCACGATACAACGGAGGTCCCTGCCGCTAGGTAGTGGGGTGAGGGGACAGCTCCTGAACGCACCTCAAGCTGTTACCTGAGCGCCCTAGCGACCCTATACAGGTTCTTTCAAATTGTTGCCGACAATGTTCTTAAGCCCTTGCAAGCCCTAAAACTCACCCTGGCAAGTGAGCAGGCCGATGACATCACTAGACTCACCATTACAATACAGAAACACAAGTGTTGGAAAACAGACAAGGGAAATAGACAGGAAAAGAAAAAACACTCCAAGCAGCTTCAGTGAACCTAACACCACAGCTGTACACAACAAGACAAACTTCTTCCACAGCAGGCTCCTTCCAAAGTGGACCACATAGAAATGAGGATTCAGTTTCTATCACTGCCATCATGTGTTCAGATCCTATCACTTAAATAGTGAAGGGGAGTGATCAGAAAGAGCACCACCTGAGATTAAAAGCTACAGCCAGCAGCTAGGCATGAAAGGATGCTTAACCCTTACAGCACTTTTAGAAAGAAGATGTAATCAAGTAACAGCAGTGGATCTGCCAGCCACAAGGCACAGTGACCTTTGGATACTAGACTCACCGGAGGTCTTTCCCGGGTGGGATACACTCATGACAACTGGTCGACTCACTTGGGCATGTGTACATCATTTTTTTTTTTAACTCTACCCACATGTATTCAATTGTGTTGAGGTCTGGAGACAGTGGGGTAAATTCAGCACTTCTACTTCATTGTCACTGAACCATTTCTTCGGCAATCTCGACATATGCTTTGAGTCGTTGTCCTGCAAGAACACTATGTTGTCCTTTTCATGCCCATAGTACTCGAGTGTACAAAGTAACTCATCTAGTAGGATTTTCCCATATTGAAACCACTATCGATCCAGGTCAAGAATTCAACACATTTGGCTGTGAAACAACTCTATATCATTAGGCTCCCACACCGAATTTCACAGTTCGTTCAATTTTTCAATGTATTAGCACCATTTTTCCTCGTTTCCTCCAGAACCATTTGTACCCACGAGAGCCTAGTCTAGTGACTTTAATCTCTTTGTTCCAAATCACTAGTTTCTAATCTTGTACTGTCCACTTTTCGCACATTGTTCAAACCTGAGCCAACATGTCTTATGATGATATTGTAGTCAAAGCTTCTTCATCCTTTATGGACCATCATTCCAGACTCATGTAATCTGTGTAGCACAGTGCTTGCATGAAGATCTGTGGTCCCACTATTACGAAGCATACGAGCCACCTCCACTGCTGTGTGATAAGCTATCTTGATGACTCCGATATTTTGCCTGGATTCCACCTCTTGGCTTTTGAATTAATGGACGGACTTCATTTAATTTTCTTCCAACTGTCATGGCACTCACAAGATGCAGTTTGGTAATTTTCTTGGCTGAGAGACCACTATCGATGAGCTGGATGATCCTGTTTCTCTTTTCTTGGGAAATCTTCATGCCTGCTTCTTGATTTGAATCGGTGACCTTTTGCTTTCGAATCAAACTAATAAACCACTGTGTTAATAGGGAATGTGAGAACAGGTTGTAATTTGTAGTATACAGGAAGAAAAAGATTTTTCAACTACCAGGAGTAAAACAGGAACAATGCATTAAAATCAAAGGAATCTGCATAACTAATCATATTCTAAATAGTTGAAAGTCAAATTTATGTATGAGATAGCCAAAATTACTGTCTATAAAATTAAGGTAGCTTCACATTCGAAGCTGTAGTGGATAGTTAGATATGGAGCATGAAAATCAAAAGTTCAAAACATTGATTGTCAATGTACATTAGTTGGTGTCCAGTCTAACTATGGATCATTTGGGGGGCTCCCTCATGCACAGCAGTGCTTATTCACTCAAGCTTATCTGCAGTAGAACAAAAGGATCAGAATTAAAAAAATCAGACATGTCAGATCCTTAAATCTCCGGAAAATCAATTGTCTAGGTTTCCCATACAAATTAAGCTGTCAGCCAAACACATAGATATTGGCATGTGCGGCCAATATTAGTCTAATGTGTATGGTGACTGAAGACATGTCTACTAATTGAAATGTAGTCAGTCATGTACCTATTCAAATCATCAAATAACCCTGGAAAAACTATATAGGCTCCCAGTTAAAGACTAGAAGAGAATACCTAAAAAAGCAAATAAAGTATATAAAGAAAATTACACTGCATGATAAAATTGTATAACTTTTCATTATGCTGGAAGCACAATAACTTAACAGCAGAGCAGACCACAAACTGTAATTTACAGCGCATGCTGAGTTAACAGCTTGTAAAGTATTACAATTTGAATATATATAATATTCTCTAGAATACATATGATTTTTTTTCATATGGACAAGTCTTACAATAAAAGTATTGTAATACCCGAGTGTGTAAATGTAAAATGCATAGATAGGAGTTCATGAGCACAGTTAGTCACAGTGATAGTAGCCATCACCAAATGGAAACTTGAATTTAAGTCTAATGAATAGTGATGCCCAAGCGTACTCGCCCCTGTTCCATACTTGATTGGACATCGGGGTGCTTAGGCACACTCGTCACTCAATCGAGTATAGTGGGTGCTCAAATGCTCGAACCCTCACTCCAAATGTTTAGCAGCTGTTAAACAGCCACTCAACATGCGGGGATTACCTGCCATATACAGTAATGCCATAGCCATGCTGGCTACTGGCATTACAGTGATTGGTCAAACACATTGCGTCATCAGGTCTTATAGAAAAGCCGCTGGGATGATGCTCATCACACTGCAGTTCAGCGAGAGCTGATCTAGGAGGTGGAGCTGAGATTAGAGCAGGAATATAGGCAGAGTTTGTTGACTTACAGTCCTTCTATACCTATACTGCTGATGCAACCTAAAGCCACAAGTACTTTTTAGGGTTAATTTCTCACCTTTATTCTAGTAAAATTGCTGTTACCTGCATTGAGTGTAGGGATAGCTGGTGGAGGAGGTATAATTTAGGATTAGATGAGGCATATATGCAGTATTTATTGCCTTACAGTCCTCCTAAACTTGTACTACTGCAGCAACCTAAAAACAAAAGTACTTTTCTGGGTTACATACTGTCCTTTATTTAGTAAAACCTCTGTTACCTGCATTAAGTTTAGGGACAACTGGTGAAGGAGGGATAGTTTAAGGTTAGAGGCATATAGGCAAGGTTTATTGGCTTACAATCTATCTATACATACTGCAGCTGGAACCTAAAATCAAAAGTCTTCTTGAGGGCTACATAGTGTCCATTATTTAGTAAAACTGCTGTTACCTGCACTCAATATAGGAGTAGCTGCTAGAGGAGGGATAATTTAGGATTGAAGGCAAATAGGCAGGGTTTATTGGCTTACAGCAATGGTTCCCAAACTCCAGTCCTCTCGACCCCCAACAGGTCATGTTTTTAGGATTTCCTCAATATAGCACAGGTGATGCCTTGATAATGATTCTATCACCTGTTCAATAGTAAGGAAATCCTGAAAACATGACTTGTTGGGAGCCATGAGGACTGGAGTTTGGGAAACACTGGCTTACAGTCTATCTATACTTATACTGCTGCTGCAATCTAAAAAAAAGTCCTTTTCAGGGCTACATACTGTTTTTTATTCTAATAAAACCTCTGTTACCTGCATTCAGTGTAGTGATAGATTGTGGAGGAGGCATAGTTTTGAATTACAGGCATGTAGGCAAGGTTTACTGCCTTACTCTACTTTTACGAATTGACAATAACACGTTAAAAACTGAAGATAAAATAGATTTTACAGAAAAAAATGCTAGGAAACATTCTTTCCTGTATAATGACTTGTATGTATGGCAAAATTAAAGAGAAAAAACAAACTCCCCCTCCTCTTAATAGCCAATCCATCTCTCAGAATATTTTCCCATTACCTATGACTACAGTAGATGACAGAGTAGAGGGGGAAATAAAACTACACCCAATGGTAGTCACCGGTAAATGTAATTTTAACATTTTTTTACCTTATCTGGGCATGTGGTGTGTGTGACATAGTCAGACAAATCCTGTTTAATTTATAAAAAAGGGACTCAAACTCACAATGCCTATATGGACAATACAAGGACTGCCAAAAGTTAGAAGAAAGAAGGACTCCGATAAACTCTGAATTATACATAAAGGAGGGCCTCATTCACATTCTGTTAAAATTGTTACGTAGAAGGACTTGCACTTAGTGCATATGCTTTATGAGTCTAGACTGAGGTACTGCAATACACCCTGTAGGACACGTAGAGGAAGGCCTCAGAAATATTTTTCCCCATTTTTAAGGGATGGGACCCCCAAGACTGGTAGAGCCTATACACTGGGTGCAAGGGATGAAAAACATTTACCCCTGGGGGTATATATCTAGATATGTAAAAGAATTGTAAAGGTATGTCTTATACACACCATGAAAATATTATAAAGATCATCATCATACACACTATGGAAAAATGAACAGCAAGAACACCCTGATGACCCTCTAAAAATTTGGAGAAAGGGTGCTCTGATGACCCTGTAAAAATCTGGATAGAGGGACACAGGATGATACTTTTGATATTGTAATGCCAGTGTACCTGCATTGCCCCGCATCTCCTTCCTAGCAGGGACACCAAAGTACTCACTGTTACGGCCACCCACGTGTTCTTCCAGCTCCTGCTCTGGTCACCACTGCAGGTTCCAAGACTTGCATACATTATGCAGATCTACTGTTCACACACCTAGGGCATGCGCCTCCACACTCCCCACTTCTTAAAGAGGCATATTGCATACTCCTGAAGTTTTCCAGCCTATGGCTGCAAGGTACTAGCTATTTAAGGCATACTCCCCTATAGGGAGGTGCCTGAACAACTTCCGTATCTAGTGTGTTTTGCACCTGCTAGTGTGTTCTTAGGTCCCTGTGACCTTGAATTTGCCTGAACTTGAACCTGTCCTACCTGAACCCAAATATATCCTGCTGAACTCAAACCTATCCTGCCTGAATCAGAAACTGTCCTGTCTGCACCTGTACCCAAACCTGTTCAATCTGTGCCAGCCATTCCATCACAATTAGCACCAGTATTTACCCTGCCTGTGATCGTGATAATGCCCTGCCTGATGCTCTGTGTCTGTACCTGCGTCGCTGATGCAGTCCGGGGACTGCACTAGAGTAGTACCTGGTGTCTACTGGCAGCCAAGTCCAACCTCATCATCAGAAGCTCTGGTGAATACCGAGTAGGCAATTAGTCATGCACCTCAAGGGTAAGGCTAGCATGTGGCACAGTGGGTCCACACCTACACGTGCTACATATATGGTGTAGGAAGTGGAAGAAACCCTGATAGAACTAGGGCCAAAAATCCTTTGCGTTGGTAGCACATGTGCCATTCCAAGGTCTAACTCGGTCCTAGCCTCCACAAGGTTCACCTAGTGCGAGTGCAGTGCGATTTTTCTCTCGCACCCATAGACTTGTATGGGTGAGAGTGAAAACTAATCGGATTCCACCCACGGCATGCTGTGATTGTTTTCTTGGTCCGATTAGAGCTGAAAAAAAAATCACCCAAGGGAGCGACCCCATAGAGTAACATTGGTCCGAGTGGAATGCAATTTTTTTATCGCATTCCACTTGCTCTATTTTACTCCCTGTGTGTCCTTACCCCAAACCTTTCTGTAACAAGAAACAGAACACTGTATAAAAACACTTTATATTAAAAGACTATATCTATAGGTTACTTTTTACTAAAGCTAGAGCTTACTATTTATTAATTTTAGTATATTCTAATATAATCTTTGGTGGTGAGCAACTAAGGAAACAGTGTTAACTAGTATTTTTGGACTCTGATTAATGATTTATGCTATTGAGACATTAAAAACATTTGTAGTATTAAATTTACTCAGTCCAAATGATTTTTCATGTGGACATTCAGATGACAGTCACAGCACAAAACTGACCACTTTTAGATATTTTCCTAGTTCCTCTCCATCAGAATAAATGGAAATTAATTAAATGCATGTGATAGCTCTTATTCTGCAGGTTTTCATTTCCGTAACTTTATTACAAAAGAAATCACCTCTCCTTGAAACTGGGATGAAAGATACACTTAAAATTATGATTAGAGGTGGACAGACTCTACCCATTTTCCTATTAAACCATAATTATTAAATATTAAACTATTGTAATTAATTTTAAAAAATAATACAGTAGAAATGTAGAGTACTGCTTGCCTTCAATTCATCTTTGGTTAGAAGATCACCAGAAAGTGAGTATAAAGAATGAACTCAGTGTCACGCAATGATTACAGGGGCTCTACCAGGAATAAGCGAACCACCAGCGAGTGTCACAACAAACAGGGTACTCCGAGAACACAAAAGTGGGCCCTGGCAATAGGAAGAGGGGAGCGGGGACACCTCCTGCACTGACCTGAGGC
Organism: Anomaloglossus baeobatrachus; assembly: GCF_048569485.1. NCBI lineage: Eukaryota > Metazoa > Chordata > Amphibia > Anura > Aromobatidae > Anomaloglossus > Anomaloglossus baeobatrachus. The sequence goes on along the minus strand of NC_134356.1, from coordinate 308,396,810 downwards.
TGATCACTTTGCTCCCTAACGTCCCTATATGGGTTCGTTCACCCGTAGGCCCTAACCTTAACGCACCCTGGCTAGTGAGAAGGCCTGTGAGAGCACTAGTCTCAACACTGCAATAATTCAATACAAGGATAGGAAGACAGACAGAGAGAAATAAACACAAAAAAGAAAACACTACAAGCAGCTCCAATGCAGTTAATACCACAGCTGCAATTGTTACAAAATTTCAGCTTCTTCTAAAGACTGGCTCCTTCAAAAATGGACAGCTTACATATGAGAATATAACTGACATCAGATGTTAAGACACATGACTATTGTCACCAGTTTTTTTTGATTATGAGCTAATAAAACCACCTTACTCAGCACCTATGCTACATTCTAACATGTTGAATATTGTGTCCTGACGCCCCTGTATAGCCCCAGGATCGCAGTTAGCTGCGGAGAGGACATGAGCCACTGCAATGATGCACCAGACCGGTTAGATTTGCATACAGCACGAGAGCTATTCAAAACGTTTTTTTGGGGCTATACAGGGGGGTTCAGGAAACAATATACAACATGTTAGAATGCAGCACAGATGATGAGTAATGTGGTGGTATTAGCTTATATAGAAAAACTGGTGCCAGTTCCCTTTAAAAATGTTCCAAATTAGAAATAGACTTATTAGCATTTCCAAAAATTCTTATAGCAAAATAGAAACCGTGACTGCATAGGACTGTAAGTCTTGAGTTTAATGTAAGATAGAACAACGGTTGGCAAGGATATAATTTTACAACTTAAAATCAGTTCCATGTACCTGAATGAGGATGTTTCTGCAGCTGGGGCATACACTTTCCCATTTTTGGTTTTCAAATTAATTGGACACACAACACAAAAATGACTGCAACAAATCTGCAAAGGAAACCTGACAGCTGATTCATCCTGCCCAAACCACAGGCAGCATGAATCAGAGTCCAGCGGCATCATTTCAGACAAGTATGTTTTACTCTATAGAAGTGAAAAAGACATAATCAGTAAGTGAGTAAGTAAATGTCCAAAAAAAGAGAAAAATTGGCAATCAAAAGTCCTTAAAAATGTAAAGAAATCCTTTTTGCTCTCTCTTTGCCTGTGTACCTTTTAGCCTACTCACCTTATTTTTATGAATAAAGTCTTTGGGTTTTTTATGGACTTCTGAGTGCAGATCTTTCTATTTTTTTGGACATATGTTTTACTTTGGAACTCTGCAACATTTCAGAAAAAACATACATTTACATGGCACTAAGAAGACTCGTCCAAGGAGGCTGGCTCCTGACAGTTTATCCCTAAAAGTCGGTATAGGGAGATACCCAAGGGGAATAGGGCGGGGGAGAAGCTGTCGTGGACTAGTAGTGTTTTTCCTGTAGCATTTTTTTGGACATCATTTACCTTCGGCATCATAAAGGTCTCCTTTAGCAGGAAATCAGATTTCAGGTTTTATTTTTTTAGTGCAGGTTAAAGTAAAAGCAGTGGCCAGATTTGTTGCAATCTTTTGATTAAAATATTATTTATTCGGTTTTATGTATAAAAGCAAAAAAAACAAAACACTACTGCAAAGGGTTTCTCCATAGAAGCCTAAAGGGGTGGTTTGTCACCAATTTTGTAAGTATATACAGTATATTTGTAACGGTGCTATTTACATTAATTTCTCACGAGACGTCAGTAATAACCCATCCAATCCACACAAGCAAAGAAACCATACATGTCCATAAATTAAGTGATGTGTAGTAATGAGAAATGACACAGGGAAAAAGTATTGAACACTCTTACTGAAATTTATTTAGTACGTACTGAAATGTATTTAGTACTTGATACAAAAGCCTTTGTTGGAGATAACAACTTCAAGACAACTTCAGTATGGAGAAACTAATGGCATGGATTGCTCAGGTGCGAGTTTGGTCCATTCTAGCACACAAACACTCTTCAAATCCTGAAGGTTCTGTGGGCTCCTTAAGGCTATGAACTCTAAGCTTTAGTTCATTCCATCAATTTCATTCAGGCCAGGAGATTGGCTGGGCCATTGTAGCAGCTCTATTTTCTTTCTCTGAAACCAATTGACCAGTTTAGAGTTCTCTTGGCTGTGTGTTTAGGATCATTGTCTTGCTGAAATGTCCTCCGTCATTTCATTTTCATCATTCTGGTAGATGATGGCAGCAGATTTTTATCAAGAAGGTCTTGGTAAAATTGTCCATTCATCCATCCTTCAATTATATAAAGTTTGCCAGTGAAAAAGAGCCTCACACCATGATGTTCCTATCTCCAAATGTCAATGTTGCTATGATGTTTTAGGGGTGAAATGCAATGTCTTTGGCTTTCAAACATGGTGTGTATTATGGCATCCAAAGAGTTCAATATTAATCTTATCTGACCAGACTATATGCTCCCAGTATTTCACAGGTTTGTCTAAATGTTGTTGAGCAAACTTTAAAAACATTTGAACATGCTTTTTTATTTAGCAGTGGAGTCTTGCGTTGTGAGCATACATACAGGACATGGAGATTGAGTACATTACATATTGTTTTCTTTGAAAGTTATACCTGCTGATTTCTAGTCTTCCTGTAGCTCTTTATAGGTGGTTCTTGGCTCTTTGCAACTCTTCTGATATTTGTGTTCACTCCTCTGGCTGAAATCTTGCAGAGAGCACCTAGACAAGGCCAGTTTATGTTGAAATGATATTTTTACAACTTCAGGATTATAGCCTCAACAGTACCGTATATGCCGGCGTATAAGACGACTGGGCGTATAAGACGACCCCCAACTTCTGCCCTAAAAATATAGAATTTGGGATATACTCACTGTCCATCTGTCATAGTGCCACCGCTCCCTCCGATCTGCTGCACGGAGGTGAGGGGCCGGGCAGCAGATTGGGGGGAGCGGTGGCACTGTGGCAGATGGAGGGCGGCAGCGGATCGGGAGGTGTGGGGGTGAGGGTGCGGGCAGGAGATCGGGGAGACAGGTGGCAGATCGCGGAGGGCAGCGGCGGCGGAGGATCGGGATGCTTTTCGTACAGTGCAATGGCAGCGCGGCAACTTCCGGGTCCCATGCTCCGGTCTCATAACAGCATGGGACCGGAGCTTGTCGCCCTGCCATTGCACTGTGGTATAATACAGGATGTCATGTAATGTATGTACACAGTGACTGCACCAGCAGAATAGTGAGTGCAGCTCTGGAGTATAATACAGGTGGTAACTCAGGATCAGTAATGTATGTACACAGTGACTGCACCAGCAGAATAGTGAGTGTAGCTCTGGAGTAGAATACATTACTGATCCTGAGTTACCACCTGTATGATCACAAATAACGCAGTGTGTGCATCAGATTCTGGAATGTCATTGATTACACTGATTCTGTAATGATTTTATGCGCTGTGCATGATCTAGCTGATGCTCGATCTGGGCTGAAGTGCACTGTGTACACTCACTGTGTGTGCTGGCGTGCTGCAGGGACGATGACGGGGGCGGTCACCGGCAACAGGTCCACTGTGATTGGAGAAATCGGTCACAAGGCCGATCTCTCCAATCAGAGCATTGGAGCTGGGGGAGGGTGATCCAGTGAGGTCACCCAGCTCCAGCCAATGGCCAGTGCTACAGCTGCACTGTCCAGGGCTGGATTTTAATGTTTCAGTCATTTTAAATGGCTGGAACATTACAGTGGCTGTGATTGGTTGAGCGGCGTTCGTCAGCCAATCACAGCCTCCGTAGGTCCGGGGAGGAGGCACCACCCCTCCTAAGGTCAGGAACAGGTCCCCTCCTCCCCGAATCTGCGGTTTTTGGTAACATATTGTAGTCACCGCTGTATATCTGGCGTATAAGACGACCCCCCACTGTAGCCATTATTTTAAGGGGGTAAAAAGTCATCTTATACGCCAGTATATACGGTAACTGAAACCTTCAGTAGTTTAGAAATTCTTCTGTAACCAGTGCCATCAGTATGTTTTGCAACAATAAAGTTATGAAAATCTTGAGACATCTCGTGGGTTTTACCCTTCATGAGATGTTTCTTGTGTGGCACCTTGGTAATGAGACACATTTTTATAGTCCATCAGTTGAACCAGCGGATATTATTTTTCACTGTGTGGAGCGATAGTTTCTAATTACTGACAGATTTCAGCTGGTGTCATGATTTTACATGCCTTTTTGCATCTCTTTTTCTTTATGTGCTCAATACTTGCAGAATTCCTGAACAATTCTCCTTTTCGGTAACAATGCTAGAATGTCACGGGACCTCTTCATCAGCCTCCAACTGAAAAACACTGCACATAATAAAGCAGTTTTTGAAGTGGAAGAGGCTGATGGACAAGTCCAGTCACATGCTCCTCCATCAGCAGTGATTTTGAAAACGGAGCCATGTGCAAACTGCAAGAGAGTCTTTAATAATTTTATATTAGTGAAGACACAAAGCCACAAAGTTGTGTCTCAATACTTTAATTTGTTAAAATAAAGTGAACAATCCCTTTAAATCAAGCCCATTCTAAAAGAGCAGGTGTGAAATGAGTGTCATGGATGATTTTTGGTATGTAGGTACAATACCCTTTTGGTATTATGCAGTACTTTTCTATTCCTTTAGTGTATGTTCATATGTGGCATTTTTATGCAGCAAAAAACAGTATTGGCATGAAAACTGCTTAATAAATAAAAGCATATTTTTTATACATTTTGACTTGTGCTTTTTTCACATTTTAAAAGGGCAAAAAACACTGTAAAGCTGTGTAGCCATACTGCATCATTTCATGTGTTTTTTCTTGCAGATTTTAATCAATATTGCAAGGAAAAATGCATCCCTGCAAAGTCTATGAGAATCCTGACTTGCTATGCACATGTTGCAGATTTTTTTCCTTGCAGATTTTGGTGCAGAAAAAAGAAGCAGCATGTCAATTGTTTCTGCTTTTTTCCTGCGTCTGATATAATATACTGCAGTGCTCGAGCTCAATTATTGCAGTGGATTAGATCTGTTAGTGCTGTACTTGTAGCACTGCCACTTCGCCTCACACACCATGCATACGGTATGGTCCGTGAGGTGTTCCGTAGCTGAGTAAGCCGGGGCCTTCATGTTGACAACCCTGGGTTGCCATGGCAGTGATTGGGTCCCCGTGATAGCATTACAGGGAACTGAACCCTGGGGAAAGGTAAGCGATCCCTCTCCCTGCCTCCTGCGATCATGATTGATCGCAGCATTTAAGGGGTTAAACTGCCAGGAGCAGTGCGGGCATTGCTTCTGGCAGTGAGAGCCGGGTCTCAGCTTTAACATTAGCTGGAGACCTGGTGGCGATCGCGGGGGTACCATGATGTAAAAACTCAAAAAAAAGGGCATAAAAAAATGCAAAAATGTGATAAAAAATGTGCGTTTTTTTCTGCTGCATTGCCAAAACATGCAGCTTTGTGTACAGAAAATCTGCAAATAACCGCCCAGTAGCTCAAAAAATGCGGGGGAAAAAAAACAAGCGTGTGCACAAGATTTTTAAAATCTCATTCGGCAGCATTTTTACTGATGAAAAAAATTAAAATAAAACCTTTGTAAACAATGTTTAGGTTTGGTGTGGAATTGTTGCATCATATTTTCCTTTTGACATTGTAAAGGCCTTTTCCCTTTGCGGCACTTGCATTTTCATTGGCATAGGCCTAGCAGTACTATCTGGATGCATATTATTCTGGATTTCCTCCTACCTATCACTGTTTATACAAATGTACTCCCACAGCAATGAACTTTATATAACATTGCGGTATGCCACCACACCTTATCCTGGATCATGTGTTCATCTCCTTTATGTCTTTTAGTGTATTCGTGACTTTAATAAGATGTTTCTATTATTATAGTAGAGGAGCCTCTTTCCTATACAGGACTGGTCCTTAATTTTTTATTGGACTTAATGTTAATATTGGCCTTTCAATCATGCTGTATCTTTATGTGATAAAAATGTGTTTCTGCAATGCAGCTTTATTCTGTGTACAGCTGTCAGGCGTATTAATGGGAACAGATAGCAGGGATTTGCCACTTGAGAACATTTTTTTCTTTAAAATATGCTTGAGTTAGGATAAAAGGGACCCATTTTCCTGAACATCAGAATAAAATTAGCCCAAAATATTATACTATTAAAGCAATAAATAAAAAATACCAAATTGATGGTTATTACTTAGCCATATTGGAAGGGCTAAATCTAGACAGAACCCAAGAGGTTCAATTTCTAATTTCTACTTGAAATGAAAGCTATGCGCGCACATGGATTTCTGCCTCTTGAAAGCTTGAGAAAGAAAGTCATTAAAATGCATCATGCTTAATAGAAGAGAGAATCTTCGGAATTAATTAATATGCATCTCCACATTTCCATTTATCCAAAATTACAGTGTATATTGTGTGTTACATCTATGTTATTATAAACATTGCAAAGGAGAACAGTTTTCAAACAGCGTGTGGGTTTTTATATATTTTTTTTTATTTCTTTTTTAACATTTAATCCATGTACTGCACCTGACTTTAAAGGCTAGTGCTGCATTTAGTTGTATGGCCATTGTAATTGATTTTATTTCTCCTAGAGGCCTATTCAGTCACCAGAAAGAATATAATTTGTACTTCAGATGGAAGCACCGCATAGTGTTACTTAGCCTTTTATTTATGTGGTTTTACAGAGCAGAGGAGAGATTCGGGACATGAAATAAATGCATTTTCACTAATCCGCTCCCTCTTTGCTGCATGAATAGATGGAGCGGAAACTACGGAGCCTTTCTTCATCATATTCGAAGTATTATAGGAGCGGCCTGACTATAAACAGAAATGTTCATCTCTCTTTCTAAACTCTGCAAAGTCTGATTCCATCTTGTGCGGAACTGAAAATTGTTTCAGATTTACAGAAAGCGATCCTTAACATAAAGCTGTTATTGTGTTGTGATGTTTCATGCCTTATACTTTATCTCACAAAGTCCTTTGAAGCTCTGGGAACGTGAGTACTGACCTTCACATGACTCTCCCCCCAGAGAGAACATCCCATTGTCATGGTAGCCGTCTCGGCATTCACAGTGGTACCAGCCCGGTAGGTTAATGCAGTTAGCACGGCTGTCACACTGAACAAATCCTTCGGCACATTCATCAATGTCTAATGAGTGAACACAAAAAAGTAAATCAGCTTAGTCCATGAACAGAGTTACATCATCTCCAAATACATTGTATTGTCTACAGGTGTGAACACATATTGGCACATCTATTGCATCTATTTACAAGAAAATCCCTTTATCGCTCATGTTTTTATGGAAATCATACAATACTTAAAGAACAGAAATGGAATACTGTGTAACTGTATTCATTCACTAAGTAATAACAAACCGTCTCCTGATGAAGGAATTCTCCATTGGATATCTACTTAAACAGCAGTGCAGCAGAATTATACATTATATATATATATATATATATATATATATATATATATATATACACAGTACAGACCAAACGTTTGGACACACCTTCTCATTCAAAGAGTTTTCTTTATTTCATAAAAAGTATTATTATTAGGCTATTCAACTGTATTGAAAGGAATTGTCAAGTCCCAGCGAGACAGGAGGCTTTGGGAATACAAACTTATGATGACCTTTGCCACATTCAGGGCAGGAATGAATGTGTCACATGGATTTATGTCTTTTTACATCAATTAAGAGATGTGCTCCTCAGACCATCTGGGGGCATCCTAGCTCTGGACCAGACCCCAATCAGAGGACAATAAAACTTTCACACTGCTTATCTATGAACTGCTGCAATATTTATGGCCACAACAGTTTGTCCTCTTACCATAGTGATAGTTCTGCTTCACATAGCTTGTCTTATTTACTGCTCCATTCTATGTCCTGTTGTGTATAAATATGTGATTCTTCAGATTTTGTGTTATACTGAGCCTGATGAAGAGACCTGAGTAGTCTGGAAAGCTTGCTATTATTACAATCTATTCAGTTAGCCATTAAAAGGTGTCAGCCACTGAGGACTCTCAGTTATTTTAAACCATTTTTATATCAACTATAAACTGTCATATTTTCCACAAACTAAATTTATCTTTCTGCCATGACCTACAAATATACAAATATACAAATATCATTTATGACTATGGTCATCAACTTGTATTATGTTAAAGGGAATTTGCCAGTAGAATCAACCCTCCAAAGCCATCTATAAGGGCATGTAGTTCAGAGAGAGTTAAATCAGACGATGTCTTATTCTAGAGAAATCCATGATTTTCTTAATATGTAAATGAGCTGTTAAGATCTATGGGCTGGACACAGATCTCCCTGAGAATCCGCCTCCAAAGCTTAATAGTAAATGAAAGGGGGAGTTACCAGTGTGAGACATGTAGATCAGTAGAGCAGACTGAGAGCAGGAGAGTACACATAACATTGTTGGTTATAAATGACTTAGTGACTAAATGTAGAACTGGTGGAGGAAGGTTGAACTAGATGGACCTAGGTCTTTTTTCAACCTAAGTAACTATGTAACTATGTAACTATGACTGTCAGTCTTACATGTTTCACACTGGTAATGACCTCTTTCATTTAAAATAGGCTTACAACCATGCAATTTGCTTGTTTGTTATTGCTTTAAGTAAAAAAAAAAAGTGTCAGATTGGGATTCACCTTCAGAAAATACACATTTACTTTTAGTGCACAGTAATCTTTAGTGTTATCACTGCACAAACATAACTCATTAATCATTAATGTCTCATTGGTTATTTGTGTACAAGCCTTAACCTAGTGTAGCATTCTCATTTATTTTAGCAGAAGATATATATACCTATACAGTGGAATAAGTAATGCAGAATTTGGACCTGGGACCCCACTTGCATGTTTATCAGTTGTATGGGCCCTTGTAGTATTCCAGATCCCGTGAAGATATTTGTGTTCACCCTCTCATCCAATAATGTCTTCCACCCTGTAATAATATCCCCCATCCTGAGCACCTTTCCTGGTATAATGTCCCTCATCCTGGGCTACTTCCATAAAATATGCCCCATCCTGGGCTATTTTAAGTACTATTTTCTTTGTTCTGTGACTCTTCTCCAGTAAATCTAAAAAATACCTATACTACTCACTATCCTTCACGCCCATGACGTGCAGTGACGGCTTCCATAGCCGGTGCAGAAGCTAGCAGCTGACATCTGCATGTAAGCGATGGGCAGCGCATGACGTCACTGCCATATGGCGCCAGTGACATGCATGCCAACTTCAGCTGCCGACCTTTGATTGGCCAGCAACGTGTATTGCAGTGCAGGGTGGGTCTCTGCACCATAGTGTACAGTGAAGGAAATAAGTATTTGATCCCTTGCTGATTTAGTAAGTTTGCCCACTGACAAAGACATGAACAGTCTATAATTTTAAGCGTAGTAATGTTAAGAGTGAGATATAGAATATCCTAAATAAAATCCAGAAAATCACATTGTATAAATTATATAAATGTATTTGCATTTTGCAGAGAGAAATAATTATTTGATCCCTCTGGCAAACAAGACTTAATATTTGGTGGCAAAACCCTTGTTGGCAGCACAGCAGTCAGACATTTTTTGTAGTTGATGATGAGGTTTGCACACATGTCAAGAGGAATTTTGGTCCACTCGTCTTTGCAGATCATCTCTAAATCATTAAGATTTTGAGGCTGTTGCTTTGCAACTTGGAGCATCAGCTCTCTCCATACATTTTCTATGGAATTAAAGCAGAGGGAAGGAGGTTGTCACTCAGGATTTTACGGTACATGGCTCCAACCATTGTACCAATGATACGGTGAATTAGTCCTGTACCCTTAGCAGAAAAACACCCCCAAAACATAATGTTTCCACCTCCATGCTTGACCGTGGGGATGGTATTCTTTGGCTCATAGCTAGCATTTCTCTTCCTCCAAAAACGACAAGTTGAGTTAAGGCCAAACAGCTCAATTTTTGCCTCATCTGATCATAGCACCTTCTCCCAATCACTCCTAGAATCATCCAGGTGTTCATTGGCAAACTTCACATGGGCCTGCACATGTGACTTCTTGAGCAGTGGGACTTTGCAGGCAGTGCAGGATTTTAAGCCTTTATGGCGTAATATGTTACCAATGGCTTTCTTTGTGACAGTGGTCCCAGCTGCCTTGAGATCATTAACAAGTTACCCCATTTAGGCTGATCTCTCACCTTCCTCATGATCCTGGATACCCCATGAGGTGAGATTTTGCAAGGTGCCCCAGATCAATGTCGATTGACAGTCATTTAGAATTGCTTCCATTTTCTTACTATTGCACCAACAGTTGTCTCCTTTTCCCACAGCGTTTTACTTATGGTTTTCTAGCCCATTCCAGCCTTGTGTAGGTCAGTGATCTTGTCCATGACATCCTTAAGAAAGCTCTTTGGTCTTGTCCATGCTGTAGAGGTTAGAGTCTGACTGATTGATTGAGTCTGTGGACAGGAGTCTTTTATTCAGGTCACAATTTAAGACAGCTCTCATTAATGCTGTAAGGAGTTGATTAGGAGCATCTGAGTGGTCTGTAGGAGCCAGAACTCTTAGGGCGGCTTTGCACACTACGATATCGCAAGCCGATGCTGCGATGTCGAGTGCGATAGTCCCCGCCCCCGTCGCAGGTACGATATCCTTGTGATAGCTGGCGTAGCGAACATTATCTCTACACCAGCTTCACATGCACTCACCTGCCCTGCGACCGTCGCTCTGGCCGGCGACCCGCCTCCTTCCTAAGGGGGCGGGTCGTGCGGCGTCACTGTGACGTCACAGGGCAGGCGGCCAATAGGAGCGGAGGGGCGGAGATGAGCGGGATGTAAACATCCCGCCGACCTCCTTCCTTCCACATATCCTACGGAAGCCGCGGTGACGCCGGTAGGAGATGTTCCTCGCTCCTGCAGCCTCACACACAGTGATGTGTGCTGCCGCAGGAGCAAGGAACAACATCGGACCGTCGCGTCAGCGTAATTATGGATTACGCCGACGCTGCACCGATGATACGATTACGACGCTTTTGCACTCGTTAATCATATCATCTAGGCTTTACACACTACGATGTTGCATGCGATGCCGGATGTGCGTCACTTTCAATTTGACCCCACCGACATCGCACCTGCGATGTCGTAGTGTGCAAAGCCCACCTTAATGGTTGGTAGGGGATCAAATAGTTATTTCTCTCTGCAAAATGCAAATACATTTAATTTATACAATGTCATTTTCTGGATTTTATTTTGGATATTCTATGTCTCCCTTTTAAAATAAACCTACCCTTAAAATTGCAGACTGTTCATGTCTTTGTCAGTGGACAAAGTTACAAAATCAGTAAGGGATCAAATACTTATTTCTTTCACTATATGTCAGCTGACTGTGTATTATTCCACATGGACCCATTCACTGTCGCACCTTCTGCGACCATGATACCCCTGTATCTATAGCCAACGACTAGTCAGCAACATTTCAATCCTTTTTGTTGTGAAACGGGAATATGTATATTGTCAATGTATTATGTACAAAACGAAATTGTTTTCAACATTACACCAAATACTGTTTCCAAGTGGGTCCACAGATTTATCATATACTCCAGAGGAGCATTACCTTCATTATAGCAATAATATATCCATGCTAAAATCAAGGAGGGCTACTGCCTTGTATCATCATAGCAGATGTCATTTTTACACCGCTCAGGTGAAAGATAAAGTCAGATTCACTTTGCAGACCTATCACCCGAGCTCTGATCAAAATACCTCAGTTTAACAGCAAGAGACATTTCTCTACCAAGTAACCTGCTTATTTCGACTGGCACAAATGAAGGGCTGAATCAAAGAAGACAGCAGCTAGATCACTGATATTTTGTTATAAACCATGCATATATGTATTTTAATATCCTTAATCTGCTGCCAGGGCCATAAAATTCCACTTTTAAAATCTTAATTTCCGTGAAACCATCTGATTACCGTAAGTAGAAGAATATTCTAATACTAAGCCTTTAATACATCATTATGAAAATTACCAAAATAGCTTTCATTTTCAGATTGTGGAATTAAAGCTTATAAAACACTGTGGCCCTGATGTAAAAATGTGTTCAAAATGAAGGAATTAAAATATACTACAGTACAATGACGCTAATATGGCTAGATTGTTATCTGCATACTTAAAAAGCAAATGTATCAGCACTTTCTGGCTTGGCCAATGCGAAAAGCCTTTGTAATTTATTTCCATGCACTTAAAGAGGGGAAGAGTGCAGAATCAATACAAATTAAAACTTTATTTACTCAGCATTCACAGAGTTGCTGGTTTATGTGTCTGGGGACGGGACAAGAAGATTCTGGGCTGAAAGTAAAATTTGTCATAGAAGCAACTGCATTAAAGGGGTATTCCCATCTCCAAGATCCTATACCAATATGTAGTAAATGTAATAATAGCAAATACCTCCAATTAAAAATGTAATATAGTTCTCCTGATATAGCCATGGCTCTTGCCTCATGTGCAGGGCATTGCAAGAGGGTTGCACATCCTTTGCCATTGACTTTGCACTTATACCATCAAAAAAACATAAGGAGCTTTAAAATAGGAGTCACCCAAATGCCTATATTGCAAAATTCTACAAACCGTTTTTATTTTTTTTCCAAAAATTCAATTTTCTCTCCCATCAAATATTTTCTAAATTGCCAGTCTGATTTTGCCATATACCTCATTCAATGCAATTGTAGCAAACAATACATTGGACGTCCCACGCAGACTCTTCACAATAGACTTAACTCTCATTGCTATAAAACTAGAAAAAGCTTCCTTCTTCATGGGTTGTTTAAACACTGAACTCTGTTTCACAATAAAAATCCTGATGTCCTTTAGTATTATTCCAATAATCATGATCATGTCCCTTTTGGAGTCCTAAACCATATTACAGATCTGAATAAATAAAATAGGCCTACAGGGTATATAAATTGAGGACGCTCAAACCCCAAGGTCTTAATGTTGTAAGTGATTTGTTTTATTAGAATATTTATGTAGTTTTATTAATAAGTTTATAAATTCCATGTATTTTATGCATTTATACAATATAGGCCCCTATTTAATAATCTAATAGTATAACAATTCATTAATTGCAGTCTTATTCACACTGTCTATCATCTCTCCATGGACAATTCTCTATAGCATGGGTGGTACATCCATCTTGGTGGTTCCATGCGACATCCTCTGATATTCAGTTCTGCGCACTAATTTTTTTCCCACGCTCTGTCCTGAAGTTACCTATGCACCTGCCTGTTTTGTTTTCCCATGGTGCTGACCAAGGGTGACCTCTTAAAGTATGCACCGCTGTCTCTACCTTCATACAGACCTATTGCTCAACTTCGATTCTTTAAATCACACATAATTTTGAGGCGAACATTCTATATTTATGTTCCACGTCACAGAATACTTTTATATCATCATCACCTGTTTATATTAAAGATTTTGTTGTCATTTTACTCATTACATTTCTAAACATGTATTGGGTTGGTAATACTTAAGGGGGCTTTACACGCAACGACATCGCTAACGAGATGTCGTTGGGGGTCACGGAATTCGTGATGCACATCCAGCCTCATTAGCGATGTCGTTGCATGTGAAACGCACGAACGACCGTTAACGATCAAAATTACTCACCTAATCGTTGACCGTTGACACGTCGTTCTAATCCCAAATGTCGTTGCTGTTGCAGGACGCAGGTTGTTCATCGTTCCTGCGGCAGCACACATCGCTATGTGTGACACTGCAAGAACGAGGAACATCACCATACCTGCGGCCGCCCGCAATGAGGAAGGAAGGAGGTGGGTGGGATGTTTGGCCCGCTCATTTCCGCCACTCCACTTCTATTGGGCGGCCGCTTCGTAACGCCGTTGTGACGTCGAACGAACCACCCCCTTAGAAAGGAGGCGGTTCGCCGGCCACAGCGACATTGCTAGGCAGGTATGTGTAATGGGTGTTAGCAATGTAGTGCGCCACGGGCAGCGATTTGCGCACAATCGACGGGTGCGGGTGCTTCCACCAGCGACATCGCTAGCGATGTCGCTGTATGTAAAGTGGCCTTTACTCCTGAAATTTTGCTTCTTTTTCTGTAAATTGAGTTAGCTCTATTTACTCATCATGTTTATGGTCACTTATATACACGGGTTCAAAACCCCTATGTTTTTTCCTTTTTTGTGGATCCTGGTTTTTGACTTATGTATTTTCTTTTCTATGCTTTTCCCTATTGCACTGTTGGCTCACAACAATCATGCATGCTCAGTCTTAAACAAATCCCCCCCCCCCCCGAGTCTCAAGTTCTAATCCCCTTTTTTCACATTATAATCTTATTCTTAGGCCGAGGCCACATGGGGTTATATGCGATCCTCGCATGGCACTCGGCTTACGCTCGCAGCACAGCGGGAGCCAAGTATCATGCGAGGGTCATGTGACTGGGAGGGGAGGGAGGGGAGGGATTTATCTCCCTCTCTCCTCCGTTGTGGGCTGATGTGAGAATCGCACTGCTCTCGCGTTACACCGGTGTAACGTGAGAGCAGTGCGATGTTTCTCTTGCTCCATAGACTTACATGGGTGCGAGTTGGACAGGACTCGCAGCATTACACTTGCAGCATGCTGCAACTGTTTTCTCAGTCCAATTAGGACCGAGAAAATAATCGCTCATGGGAGCGGGAACATAGAGTAATATTGGTCCGAGTGGAATGCGATTTTTTATTGCATTCCACTCGCATTGTTTTTCTCGCCGTGTGTTCTAGGCCTTACACATATAATACAATTTTCACATGTCCAAAAGTCATGATTTTACATAGAGCTTTTCTTTATTTTATATATATATATATATATATATATATATATATATATATATATACAGTTAGGTCCAGAAATATTTGGACAGTGACACAAGTTTTGTTATTTTAGCTGTTTACAAAAACATGTTCAGAAATACAATTATATATATAATATGGGCTGAAAGTGCACACTCCCAGCTACAATATGAGAGTTTTCACATCCAAATCGGAGAAAGGGTTTAGGAATCATAGCTCTGTAATGCATAGCCTCCTCTTTTTCAAGGGACCAAAAGTAATTGGACAAGGGACTCTAAGGGCTGCAATTAACTCTGAAGGCGTCTCCCTCGTTAACCTGTAATCAATGAAGTAGTTAAAAGGTCTGGGGTTGATTACAGGTGTGTGGTTTTGCATTTGGAAGCTGTTGCTGTGACCAGACAACATGCGGTCTAAGGAACTCTCAATTGAGGTGAAGCAGAACATCCTGAGGCTGAAAAAAAAGAAAAAATCCATCAGAGAGATAGCAGACATGCTTGGAGTAGCAAAATCAACAGTCGGGTACATTCTGAGAAAAAAGGAATTGACTGGTGAGCTTGGGAACTCAAAAAGGCCTGGGCGTCCACGGATGACAACAGTGGTGGATGATCGCTGCATACTTTCTTTGGTGAAGAAGAACCCGTTCACAACATCAACTGAAGTCCAGAACACTCTCAGTGAAGTAGGTGTTTCTGTCTCTAAGTCAACAGTAAAGAGAAGACTCCATGAAAGTAAATACAAAGGGTTCACATCTAGATGCAAACCATTCATCAATTCCAAAAATAGACAGGCCAGAGTTAAATTTGCTGAAAAACACCTCATGAAGCCAGCTCAGTTCTGGAAAAGTATTCTATGGACAGATGAGACAAAGATCAACCTGTACCAGAATGATGGGAAGAAAAAAGTTTGGAGAAGAAAGGGAATGGCACATGATCCAAGGCACACCACATCCTCTGTAAAACATGGTGGAGGCAACGTGATGGCATGGGCATGCATGGCTTTCAATGGCACTGGGTCACTTGTGTTTATTGATGACATAACAGCAGACAAGAGTAGCCGGATGAATTCTGAAGTGTACAGGGATATACTTTCAGCCCAGATTCAGCCAAATGCCGCAAAGTTGATCGGACGGCGCTTCATAGTACAGATGGACAATGACCCCAAGCATACAGCCAAAGCTACCCAGGAGTTCATGAGTGCAGAAAAGTGGAACATTCTGCAATGGCCAAGTCAATCACCAGATCTTAACCCAATTGAGCATGCATTTCACTTGCTCAAATCCAGACTTAAGACGGAAAGACCCAAAAACAAGCAAGACCTGAAGGCTGCGGCTGTAAAGGCCTGGCAAAGCATTAAGAAGGAGGAAACCCAGCGTTTGGTGATGTCCATGGGTTCCAGACTTAAGGCAGTGATTGCCTCCAAAGGATTCGCAACAAAATATTGAAAATAAAAATATTTTGTTTGGGTTTGGTTTATTTGTCCAATTACTTTTGACCTCCTAAAATGTGGAGTGTTTGTAAAGAAATGTGTACAATTCCTACAATTTCTATCAGATATTTTTGTTCAAAACTTCAAATTAAACGTTACAATCTGCACTTGAATTCTGTTGTAGAGGTTTCATTTCAAATCCAATGTGGTGGCATGCAGAGCCCAACTCGCGAAAATTGTGTCACTGTCCAAATATTTCTGGACCTAACTGTATATATATTTATTTATTAATATGTATTTTTGTTGTTTATTGTTTCACTGTTGTTACACCTGGAGGCCTTTCAGGTGACTGGTTCGGTACCTGTGCGCCGGTTTTTGAAATTCAAATGTTTGTTTCCTATATACATGTCCACATCACATGGGCTTGATGTATATCTGTGATTTTTATCCTGTAGATAAATATATAGATAATAAATATCACTTTTCACCCTATACTGTCTGGTCCATTGCTACGACTGCGTGTTGTGTGAACCCCTTCATCTCTCTGTCTACAATATATAATCCAAGGGGACTGCAGTATCCATTTTCTGAAAGCCTTTATAGTGGTTCAGACTTTCTCACAACACCTCCAGGGGAGCAATACGGATTACTCTTCTTATCCATCATATGAGGATAAGACCCTATGTGCGCCTTTTCTGTCTTTTCAGTAAGATTATTATCTTGAACACTTTCAAAAACAGTGCTGGTCCACTCAACCCTCGGCATACTGCATCACAGCTCCACCTTGCCTCGGGTGTGATCTTTTCTGGCTGACCATCCTGTTTCTTTCAGGTCTCCATCTCTTTTCCACTGTCACTCTGAAACAGGCTGGTCTTCCTTCTCAACCTCACTGTCTGAGGGCAGGCACTTCTTACTATGGACCAACTTTTCCAGGCATGGAACTCCCTATAACCTCTGGAGGGCTGTATGAATCTTCTCCAATGCCCACGATAGGTGGAAATCTCTTTTGGAGCTGCGCCACTGTTTGCTATTTTACAGCCCAGTTTCGGCACCATCTTTTACCATGTAATGGTTGCCATCTTTCATGTCACTCAAGCCTTCCCCGCATCATCCAGGTCTTCTTAAGACAAGGCTCGATACTGCCCATTATACCAAATATCGAGTGACATGAGATAATAGTCATGGACCAGGTAGTCACAAGCTACATGAAGATAGAGGTCCTGACTGGGTGGGCGGTGTTGCGATATGGAGGTGAAATGTCTTTTCAGGCTGCATATTGTCAAAGGTTTCAGCTGGCCAAGACCAAATGGTATACAGTTCATTGAAAAAGACCACTTAAACTTGAATACAACTATGTACATTGGATAGCGGGCACAAAACTTCTCTTATGCTTCATTGTCACAGAGCATCACTTCAGTTGTTCTAATATCTATAAGTCCTTTTCTGCCAAATACTACCCCATCTAGTACTACATCACAGTCCTTGGAGTCATTCTCCTCCTCAAACAGTTCCACGTCTTTTCCCTCTTAGAGCGATGTTGCCAATATGGCCAGAACGAGCTATAAGCTACTGAAGACACATAAAGGACACTCGCTCAAGAAACTCACTTCGTTCCTTGTTCTGCAATGTCTTACACCAGGACCCATCTTTCTTGGTCACTCGTTCCTTTGATCAATGCGCTGACCCAGCTCCACTTGATCACTACATTTCATGGTCAACTCCTTCTCTTCCTTAGTTGTTCCCTCTTTTTCTCAGTCACACTATCCTCTGTAATGGACTCCCTCTCTTCAGGACATCCACGTAATGTGGCTTAGCTACAACTTATACCTGAAGTCTGTCTCTGTCACAGGCTGGGTCCTATCTGTCGTTCTAACAGAAACTGTCTCTCGCCCTAGGAGTGCTCTTCCCCTATGGACTAACAACAACTGTCAACTGTTTCTGTCCCTGCAGTCTGTTCGTGGGTAAACTTATCCCTCCATCTACATAAACATCATATAACATTGCCATATATTATATCTTATCTCAGAGGGAGCAGGAGGACATGGCAGCTTTGCTATCTGCTAAGCCTGTGACAGGGAGAAGCTCAGCTCTCGTCTGCTCTGTACTGTCTTTTTTTTTTTTTATAGAAACCAGTGACCTGCACTGGTCCTGGCTGCTGCCCTGGGATGGAGGTAGGTAGGTGTGTGAAGGCCCCACTGTTTCTGACACTGACAGACTTTAGCATAGGCAAGTAACTCTAATAGTCTGTATACAAAATATAGTGTATATAGATATTTATGTAGTATATAGTGTACATAATAGTGTGTGCCTTTTATATAGTGTATATCTAGTGACTAGAAGTGGGCATATAATTTATATATAGTGTATACAATAACAGTGTGAATATTGTACATAGAGTATGTAATATTATGTATAAAGTGTGTTATGTATATAATTGCATGTGATAATTATGTCACCACAAGTCTTCCTTTTTTGAGAGTTGAGGAGGAATTATTGTATGTGGACTGGTCGGGTTCTGTTTGCCTCAGACTTAAAAAAAAAAAAAAAAAAAAGTGCTTAGGCATAAACAGGCAAAAAGTTGCTACCTACCTGAATGTTGTGCCTGGCGCCATTGTGACAGACCGCTGCCGGCAATTCAGCTGACATTGCGTTAACAAAGCAGCATCCTCTCATCTGCTCTGTTCTGTACATGGGGCGGGACTGCTGACGTCATGCTGACTGACAGCCGGCTCACCAGTTAGGCAGCAGGGAGACAGCTGTCAATTAGCATGAAGTCAGAAGTCCCACCCTGTCTACAAAGCAGAACAGAAAAGAAGCTTCAGTTCTGTTGATGAAGCAGTTGAATCACTGGCAGGAGCTGTCTCTGACTGTTCTGCCCCGGTGAACAACGGTGCTGGGCTCAGCAGACTTGTTGGTAGCAACAGCCTGCCTGGTAGCCCTTGGGAACATTTTTTTTCTTCTTTAAAGTCCTGAATATACCCTTTAAATCTAAAAGTTTATTGATCATGTTTGATACTTGTGTTTTCAACTAGTTTTAACATGTAAAATATGTTTAGATAACTTTGTTGTTGTATGGGGGGGGCACCCAGACACATTCCTTCAACAGGGGCCCTCTGCAGTCTGTGTCCACCCAGGGGTCAATATGATACTACTCATAGTATAAGGAGTGTGGTTATTTATGGGTATGAGCAAAACTCATTTATGGTTTACATAGTAGAAATACAGTGCCTACAAGTAGTATTCAACCCCCTGCAGATTTAGCAGGTTTGATAAGATGCAAATAAGTTAGAGCCTGCAAACTTCAAACAAGAGCAGGATTTATTAACAGATGCATAAATCTTACAAACCAACAAGTTATGTTGCTCAGTTAAATTTTAATAAATTTTCAACATAAAAGTGTGGGTCAATTATTATTCAACCCCTAGGTTTAATATTTTGTGGAATAACCCTTGTTTGCAATTACAGCTAATAATCGTCTTTTATAAGACCTGATCAGGCCAGCACAGGTCTCTGGAGTTATCTTGGCCTACTCCTCCATGCAGATCTTCTCCAAGTTATCTAGGTTCTTTGGGTGTCTCATGTGGACTTTAATCTTGAGCTCCTTCCACAAGTTTTCAATTGGGTTAAGGTCAGTAGACTGACTAGGCCACTGCAACACCTTGATTTTTTCCCTCTTGAACCAGGCCTTGGTTTTCTTGGCTGTGTGCTTTGGGTCGTTGTCTTGTTGGAAGATGAAATGACGACCCATCTTAAGATCCTTGATGGAGGAGCGGAGGTTCTTGGCCAAAATCTCCAGGTAGGCCGTGCTATCCATCATCCCATGGATGCGGACCAGATGGCCAGGCCCCTTGGCTGAGAAACAGCCCCACAGCATGATGCTGCCACCACCATGCTTGACTTTAGGGATGGTATTCTTGGGGTCGTATGCAGTGCCATCCAGTCTCCAAACGTCACGTGTGTGGTTGGCACCAAAGATCTCGATCTTGGTCTCATCAGACCAGAGAACCTTGAACCAGTCTGTCTCAGAGTCCTCCAAGTGATCATGAGCAAACTGTAGACAAGCCTTGACATGACGCTTTGAAAGTAAAGGTACCTTACGGGCTCGTCTGGAACGGAGACCATTGATTTGGAGTACGTTACTTATGGTATTGACTGAAACCAATGTCCCCACTGCCATGAGATCTTCCCGGAGCTCCTTCCTTGTTGTCCTTGGGTTAGCCTTGACTCTTCGGACAAGCCTGGCCTCGGCACGGGTGGAAACGTTCAAAGGCTGTCCAGGCCGTGGAAGGCTAACAGTAGTTCCATAAGCCTTCCACTTCCGGATGAAGCTCCCAACAGTTGAGACAGGTAGGCCCAACTCCTTGGAAAGGGTTTTGTACCCCTTGCCAGCCTTGTAACCCTCCACGATCTTGTCTCTGATGGCCTTGGAATGCTCCTTTGTCTTTCCCATGTTGACCAAGTATGAGTGCTGTTCACAAGTTTGGGGAGGGTCTTAATTAGTCAGAAAAGGCTGGAAAAAGAGATCATTAATCCAAACATGTGAAGCTCATTGTTCTTTGTGCCTGAAATACTTCTTAATACTTTAGGTGAACCAAACAGAATTCTGGTGGTTTGAGGGGTTGAATAATAAATGACCCTCTGAATAAACTTTTCACAATTTAATAAAAAAGAAATAACATTCTTTTTTGCTGCAGTGCATTTCACACTTCCAGGCTGATCTACTGTCCAAATGTCACAATGCCAAGTTAATTCCGAATGTGTAAACCTGCTAAATCTGCAGGGGGTTGAATACTACTTGTAGGCACTGTATTTAATCTCAAGTGCAGGGTATTGGGGTGTCTTTCCCTGTGGGTTGCAATTGTAGAGTGCTGGGCAGCCGGCCTGATCTAATATTACCGGCGCGAGCAATAAGATATAAGCAGTATGGTGCATTGCACATAACTATGTGACTGGTGCCTTACACAAGACATATCCATGTGCGTCTACAATACTAGGCAACCACTACCTCCATGAATGGCAGGTGTGAATGGTTGTTCATCAGTATTTTTCACCTGTGCTGCCCCTGCCTTTTATCATGGGGGCCTGCTGCATCGCGTAGTGCATTAGTATTGCGATCAGGCTTTGGTAAGCATGGCAGCCTTTTTTCTGTGATATTTTTTGGATTTCATGTCCTTTTCAGTGAATTTCTTTTAAGCTCAAGTGTACTTAAAGATGATGTTCAGTAATTAACAAAAAGCAACTGTTAATGAACCATAAGCAGGGTATTCCGTGTAAAGCCTCATTTCTTAGACACATTTTAATATTTGCATTTTTCTTCTGTAAAATGACTAAGGAACATTTTTAGCAAGGCTGAACCTGTAACATTTCTAAAGACATTTTTACCAGTTTAGTATAAACCACACTTTTCCAGACAATAAACACAGCATAGTTAAGCGTCTCACACGGCAGGGATGCTACTAAATTATTAATACATAACTAAATTTAGCTGCAGGCATTCTCTCAAGTAACATGGACACTGCTACTAAATAATAGCAGTCCCACTGAGAACGTTTCCCCAATATACATATATAATCAGTTGTAAAATAAATAATAGTCAAACCATATTAAATGGTCTCCTTTCCAAATAATTCATTGACAAATAGGTTACAACAGTAATAATGCAATGTATTGTCCTGCATACAATAGGTATGCGGAGCTCTACATAGGCTGGAGGAGATTTGTGTTATGTAACGTGGTAACAGTTTAGCTAATGCAGCAGGACTATTGTTGCGGGCAGGGAGGGACAGACTGTGACTGGGAGAGGGGGCTGCTCGAGATGCTTGGATCCGGGATCATTGCGGTGGCTCGAGGGGTAGCCGGACCCGGGCCTGAGCACCCGTCTGTCACCCGCAAGTGAAAAAGGGGATTTATATATACAGGGGAGGTTTTGTCAGTGATGCCACCCATGGTGTGCAGTGATTGTTGGTGACACCGCCGCTGGAGGTGATGCCCGGGGCCGATGGAGTGGGGCAGCTGGTAGTTATCCCCTCCACGGGTAGGGGTGGTGTTGTCCTGGGGCCCCAATACAGGTGGGATGGTGCTGCGGCGCGCAATCTGCAGAGTTGGACCGAGTGGTGTTGGTGTACTCACGATTCCTGAATCAATTCACTCAGAGTCCAGATAGTAAACCAAATTGCCAGTGACCGGTGACCTCTGGCAGGTGTGTTCGGATCCCGCACCGTGGTACAGCAAACAGGGGTCCCTTCCTCCTGCACTTACTGTTTGTGTCCTTTTTGTTAACTACTCCGCTTGGAATGGGGAAGTCCACTCCCGGTGTGTTTTTCCGTGGGAGCTGTGGCCCACGAAAACTGACCCATGGAATCTTAGCAGGCAATTGCGGAGCCCTATCCCCCTCGTTGGGCTTCTGTCTCGCTCTATCTGGGTCTCCTGTGGAAGAAGACCTGGAATCTTGTCCCCGGCTGGTTCGTTAGTAAGGTGCGTAAAGCTGTCCTTGCTCTAGGGTCCAGGTACCCTGTCAGGCATGGTCTCCGGACCGGATTCCCGCTGTCGATACTGGCGGGCTAAAACCCTACCCCGGTCCACTTAAGGTCTCCCGCGACCGAATCTCCGTCGCCTGTGGTCCTGTCTGCCGACTGCCACCTAGTCAGTTTGTCAGTAGTCCGGTAGTCCAGGAGCTTCAACCCCTGACTACTTCACACTATACTACTTCACTTCCCACTCCTCTCTCCACTCTTGTCACTTTCTGACTCCTCTCTGTCTGACTGGCCACTCCCGTCACACCTCAGAATCCCTAGGTGGGAGTCACCATCCGCTTGGCCCCGCCCACTGGTGTGTTCCTATTGTGATTGTGGGGTGACTAGGTTTTGCTGGCTGATGTTGTGCACCAGGATGGGGTTTGTGATGGAGAACCAGAGAGGAGGGACTCCTGCACCTAGAAGAGGAGTGCAGTCATCTGTGACACCCTGATTTTGTCAGGGCGTCACACTATGGAGCATAATAAGAAGAAATACTACCTTTTTTTCCAAAAATAAGCCCTCCCCCAAAAATAAGCTCTAGTCTCGGATCAATCATGAAGTGTCCGTGCAGCTAAAAAAGTTACAGATACTACAGGGCACTTCATTATACACAGTGGGCACCCTGAAATCATACTCACAGATGCCGAGCAGAGGACCTACAGTGATAGCACACCCACACACATCAGCTCTCACACACACAATCAGATCACACACATAATCAAATCGCACACATAGGATCACACACATAAACATCGATCACACACACCTCGGCAGAATCCTGAGAGGCTGTCCAGTGGAGCGCCAGGACCTACCGCAACAGGACCTGCGGACACACATGACATTCCTCCCATCATCAATATATTATATATATATTGTATATGTATTGATTTTAATTGTATAAAATTAACTTTTAGGGAATGAAAAATAATTAACTACTGTGGTGGATCCACTCACTCAGCTGCAGTATGAGGTAGACACAGGAAGGCTTCTCGGTTTAAATTTCAGCTGGTTTATTAGCTCCATAAACCAGCCTGAACAAAATAAAACAAAGCAGCCTTATCAGCATAAAAGAAAACAACACCTCATGTATAAAGTCCATACACTGCGAGTTCATCCCGCTAAAGTTTGGGGTTCCACCACGTTCACAGAGAGGAGGAACTGCTTCTTCCAACACAGAAAATAGAACAGTGAGTGTGTCCAGAGGTCTGGCTTTTACCTCTTGGACTACACCCCGAGGTGGAGATATGGTGAACAACCGTCCCTCCTACCTCTTTAGCTGTTCACAAAAGCCCGGCCCAGTTAAAAGCAATTTAACCCTCTCAGCACCTAGTATGCTGGAGCATTACATCCGGGTTCACATCACTGATTTTAGTAGTCTCAGTGACACATACCTCCCCTCTTGCACTTTACCAGTGATCATATCACACTACTGATCCTAATAACCAATTCCAGATCTGCATACACAAGCATGTGTGCGAGAATTATCAATACCAGTTAGGAAGAATATAAGAAAATACATTGTATACTAAAATCAAAACTTTTCATAGAAAAGCAAAGGCTTGTTTTATTTGCCAATTGTTGAGTTTTCAGTTACACAAAACCAGACTTGCAGCATTTTGTTCTCTCCAAGAGGCCTCAACCAAAAGTACATTTTTCTCAGACATGTTCTATCCTTGTTTAGCATAGACAGAACAAATACACATTATAATCTACGGAGCTGTTCACAAATCCGTTTTTTTATGGACTCAAATATTCATGGAGAGATGACCACTTTTTCTCACAGAACAAAATTACCCATACAAGTCTAAGGGGCCATGAAAATTACGAACAACACATGGATGACATCAGTGTGCAGTCTGTGATTATTTTAACATTGTAATGTATAGGAGAAGCTTTAGAAAGAAAAAAAAAGAATCAATGTTTTATGACAGAATACCATATTGATTTACATTTCGTTTCTGTCACTAATTGATCATTTACTGCCAATAATAATTTGCAGTCCAGACTTTGGTTCACTTGTAACTGAAAACTAGCTTCGGAACTGACAGCAGAAATGGAAAGCTTCTATCCTTTAATACATGACAAAGCTCAATTTAGAAAGAAAAGATTTACATAATTAAATAATGAATAATTTAGTAATATGTAATTATTTTCATAAACTCTATATAGTCTGAGGCGTAGCGGTGCAGAAGTTGCAATAGCAGTCACACCCTGATGATACCTTAAAGGTCCCAAATGCCCCTCTGCTACATAAAAAGACTATAAAAATTTCAAATGATAGATGCAACAAATTTTACTTAGGGGCCCAGTTAAATCTCTGCGTATTGTATTGTTATCTAAGACTAGTTCTGTTGTGTAGCAGATTAGCTATATACACTTGGTTCCTAATTAAGTGAATATCATGCTCCTTAATGAGAAAAGGAGCATAGTGGCCACTTTATTGAGCTTATTTAAGAGGGCATCTGAGGTCTAACCCCACAAAATACATCTTTTATATGTTGAAGAGGTAATGGACTAAAGGAATAAACTTCATGAATAGAGATGAGCGGACCTGTAGAAGTTCAGGTTCGCCAGGTTCGGCCAGTCCTTAGTTAAAAGTTAGTTTCAAATTCAGACTTGACCTAAACTTGTTCCCGGACCCCAAACCCCATAAAACTCAATAGGGACTTGAACTAACGGGCTCGACTTCAGTAACAAGTATAATGGAAGTCAATGATTCAGGGGCTTATTTAGGACAAATTTACTTTACCATAAATAAAATATTCATTTTTAATACTTTGCAGAGAATCCTTTGCAGGCAATGACTGTCTGAAGTCTGGGAGTCATGGATGTCACCAAACGCTGGGTTTCCCCATTTATGATGTTTTTCGGGCCTTTACTGTGCTGACTTCAGTTGTTACTTGTTTGTGCATCTTTCTGCCTTTTGTCTTATAGATGGTGATTGACTGGGCCATTGCAGAATTTTCCACCTTTACATTAAAAAATACTCCTGGGTTACTGTTGCAATATGTTTTGGGCCATTGTCCATCTGTACTGTGAAGCGACGTCCAATCTACGTTGCTGCATTTTTGTTGAATCTGATCAGAAAATATAGCCCTGTACACCTCAAAATTAATCTGGCTGCTTCTGTCTTCAGTCACATCATCAATAACCACTATTGACCCAGTGACATTGGAAGCCATACATGCCCGGCCATCACACTTCCTCCCCCATGTGTTACAGAGGATGTGGTGTGCTTTGGATCATGATCTGTTCCAAGCTTTCTCCATACTTTCTGCTTTCCCATCATTCTCATTCAGGTTGGCTGTAGTTTCATCTGTCCAAAGAATGTTTTTCCAGAATCGGGCTGGCTTCTTTAGATATTTTTTGGCAAAGTTTAATCTGGCTTTTTATTTTTAAAGCTGATTAATGATTTGCAACTTGTGGTGAACCCTCTGTATTTGCCCTCATAAAGTCTTTTCTTTGAAACCCTATTGTATCATAGGGGTTGTGACTGTCACAACCGGACCAGGTGAGTGCATCCATCTTTATTCTCATACCCTAAATATCGGGTAAGACCCTATTGTATCATAGGGGTTGTGACTGTCACAACCGGACCAGGTGAGTGCATCCATCTTTATTCTCATACCCTAAATATCGGGTAAGACCCTATTGCGCCCTTGTTTCCCCCACTACAGATCGCATCAAAGTCTTTTCTTTATGATACTTATATACTGAAACACCTATTTCCTGGAGAGTCTTCTTTAATTGGTTGGACATTGTGAATGGGTTTTTCTTCACCATGGAAAGGATTCTGTGATCATTCACCACTGTTGTATTCCGGAGGTCCAGGCCTTTTTGAGTTCCCAAGCTCACCAGTGAACTCTTTTTTTGTCAGAATGTATCAAACTGTTGATTTGGTCAGTCCTAACATTTCTGCTATCTATATGATTGGATTTCCTTATTTTCAGCCAAATAATTATCTGTTTTTCTTCCATTAAGTGCTCCTTTGACCGCATGTTGTGGGTTCACAGCAACAGATGGAAATTACCACACCTGGAATCAGTTCCAGACCTTTTAACTGCTTAATCGATGAAGGATTAACAATGCAGTGCATTAAAGTTTTTTTTAATTAATTGGCAATTACTTTTGGTCCCTGGAAAAAAAGGCAACTACATATTAAAGAGCTGTAATTTTTAAACCATTTCTCCAATTAGGATGTGAATATCCTCATATTCAGCTGAAAGTCTGCACTTTAAGCCCATATTGATTATATTACTGTATCTTGAAAATGTTTTGGTAAAAAGTTAAAATGTCAAAACTTGTCTCACTGTCCAAATATTTTTGGACCTAATTGTATTTGTAATTCAGAAATCTGATAAAGTGAAGTAATAATTTGATGATGGCCATGAACAGCTTTTAATGTTACTCAGATAATAAGCCTTAAGGTGGTGTCACACACAGCGACAGCGACAACGACGTCGCTGCTACGTCACCATTTTCTGTGACGTAGCAGCGACGTCCTGTCGCTGTGGCTGTGTGTGGCATCCAGCAACGAGCTGGCCCCTGCTGTGAGGTTGCCGGTCGTTGCTGAATGTCCTGCTTCATTTTTTGCTCGTCGCTCTCCCGCTGTGAAGCACACATCGCTGTGTGTGACAGCGACAGAGCAACGAACTGAAGTGAGCAGGGAGCAGGAGCCGGCGTTTGGCAGCCTGCGGTAAGCTGTAACCACGGTAAACATCGGGTAACCAAGAAGCCCTTTCCTTGGTTACCCGATATTTACATTAGTTACTAGCAACACGCTCTCACGCTGCCAGTGCCGGCTCCCTGCTCTCCTAGCCAGAGTACACATCGGGTTAATTACCCGATGTATACTCCAGCTACGTGAGCAGGGAGCCGGCACTGGCAGCGTGAGAGCACACCGCTTAGTGCTGGCTCCCTGCACACGTAGCCGGAGGACACATCGGGTAATTAACCCGATGCGTACCCTGGCTAGGAGAGCAGGGAGCTAGCGCTAAGTGTGTGCGCTGGTAACCAAGGTAAATATCGGGTAATGCTTACCCGATATTTACCTTAGTTACCAAGTGCAGCATGGCTTCCACAGCGACGCGTGTCGTTATGATCGCTGCTGCGTCTGCTGTGTTTGACAGCTAAGCAGCGATCATAATAGCGACTTACTAGGTCGCTGTTGCGTCACAGAAAATGGTGACGTAGCAGCGACGTCGATGTCACTGTCGCTATGTGTGAACCCAGCTTTAAGACCAGACACTGAAGAAACATCAAGAGGTTCATCCATAAATGTGAAATTGGTGGCGATTCAGCTAGGCTTTTTCCAAAGATTGCATGCTCTGCCCATTACACGGGAGAGGTTTACTAAAGCACTTAACATATTGTTTTTTTGTTGAAACATATTGGTATCACAGAAAGCACATCATAAACCATATACTACGCAAATAACCTTTTGTACTTTAAATCTACGCCGTTTCCTCCCCATAGATATTCACATCTTGATCCCGGATACAGGGTCATATCAGATCAGAATGCGTTGGATAAAATGAAATTTAATTACAGTACATTTGTTTTCTGTACTGAAACTGTCATCCTGTCACTGTGCTCATGAATCAATGTTGACCTGACTTCATCCATACAGTTCTCAGGCTGAATTTCTTGATTTATTAAGACATTACCGGACAAAATCTGACTGAGCAACTTTAATGTCTATTCCTTCGTGAAAAATTAAAAGCTCTTGTCACGTTTCTTCGTTGATGCCAAGAGAGCACTAAAAGGATCTCACTGTATCAGCCATTCTAGACTGCAATACTTCATGACCTACTTATAATCTTAAGTTGCTCTTGTGAATTATTCACTGTATTTACGTCACTCTTTATCGTCCAATATCTAAAACAATCAGTATAGCTCCTTTCTTACTGTCTTACCATACCGGAATTTCAGTCTTTTGTAATCTCTGGATATATTCATCTGTGCTACTATACATGATCTCCAATAATTGTCTGCAATGTACAGAACATTTGATTGGCATTTCTATTTATTCGCTGCCATTGTACAATACGAATACACTTATTGAAAAACATTCTCCACTTCATACTAAAGAATTCGTAAGGGCTTCCCAATGTTTTCCGTACATCACGTGGATGCTGAAGGAATATTAAACAAAGTAAAAGAAAAGTACAATGGAGCTAAACTTCAATGTAAGTTAAGCGGAAGCGAAAAAAAAATGAATATAATAAGGAAATAAAGAACACGTCTCATTAATATATGCTTCATGATGGAGCCAGGATCTGATAATAGGCAAAGGAAATCTCATTTCTGGCATCATCCATTTCAGCCTAATAAAATGCAAGAATAAAACGGCTATTGTTTTATACTCTTTGGACATGTAGTCTGCTTATCGATTTACAATATAAAAGTGAATTGCCTGCTGCCCGAGGAGCTGATTCATAAAACACTGGAAGAACTTATAATAAAAAGAATGCCTATAAAGAGCTCTATTGACATATAATTGTAGTTTCCAATTGAACCTACAAAATAGGCTAAGACGTGAAGTAGATGAGATCCTAGCCTACTTCTATTTGGTCAAATAGCATTTACAAATCAATGGTCATCACCATTTTTGTTACATAGAATCATGTACAAAATTCTGTGCTGAATAATTTCTTAATGGAGTTGTATACCGGGTAAATTGCTAAATATTCTGCCTAGAAATAAGGGGACTAACTGCATACAGTATTATAGTCTTTAAAGCATAATTAGTAGGAATCTAAGTACCGTGTATATTAGTATAAGTTTCTTAGTTCATTCTAGTGATGGCTGCATCGTGTTAAAATGTAGCCCCTGTTTATCACCTTTATCTGTTTTTTTTTTTATAATTTTATTATTTATAGTTTATTGCCAAGCAAATGGCCATTACTGAGGGCTAAGATCAATGGGCGAACCTGCGCAGCTCTTACCAACCCTGAATTGACTGACTAATCCCAGCTACCTTTCTCCATCCTAGATTGATTAATCCCAACTACCTCTCTCCATCCCAGACTGACTAATCCCAGTCACCACTCTCCATCCCAGACTGACTAATCCCAGTCACCACTCTCCATCCCAGACTGACTAATCCCAGTCACCGCTCTCCATCCCAGACTGACTAAGCCCAGTCACCGCTCTCCATCCCAGACTGACTAATCCCAGTCACCACTCTCCATCCCAGACTAACTAATCCCAGTCACCACTCTCCATCCCAGACTGACTAAGCCCAGTCACCGCTCTCCATCCCAGACTGACTAATCCCAGTCACCACTTTCCATCCCAGACTGACTAAACCCAGTCACCGCTCTCCATCCCAGACTGACTAATCCAAGCCACCTCTCTCAATCACAGCACAGACTGATATATAAAGACTCCTGTGGAGTGTGGATGCTAAGTAGCCCAGGAGCAGTTCTATAGCACTGCTCACCTGCCACAGTTCAGCTGCTGGGCAATTATCAGGGCTTTTACAATGTAAGTGTGCACATTCATGTCAGCGGCCTGAACAAAGTGCTTGAGAGTAACCTTTTAAGTTATTTGAGAAAAGTCTAATGTTCTCTTCACTGCTTCCTACTACTGATTTACAGGTAAAATTATACCAATATAGGGAATAAAAGTGTCCATTGATTATACATAGGATGGAACTAGAGTTTTGTGTTATGAGAACATCCTACAATCCAACACAATTACATATATGTTTCTTTATGCTTCATTCATATTTTGTTATTCTTGAAAGGTTTTTACAATTCTGAAGAAAGACATTCCAGCAATCAGATTATTGCAGCAATTGGGCTCCTAAAAGTCTTGACAATCAACTGATGCTGATGAGGAAGGGTTAGCCCAACCACACAATTTCTCTGTAGTAGCCTTTTTAGGAAAACAATAGCATTATTTGACAACCATATACAGTGGGGAAATAAAGTATTTAGTCAGCCACCAATTGTGCAAGTTCTCCCACTTACAAAGATGATAGAGGTCTGTAGTTGACATTTATAGGTAGACCAAAACTATGAGAGACAGAATGAGAACACAAATCCAGAAAATCACTTTTTCTGATTTGGCAAGATTTTTTTTTGCAAATTATGGTGGAAAATAAGTATTTGGTCAATAACAAAAGTTCATCTCAATATTTTGTTATATATCCTTTGTTGGCAATGACAGACGTTAAATGATTTCTGTAAGTCTTTGTAAGGTTGGCACACACTGTTGGTGGTATGTTGGTCCATTCCTCCATGCAGACCTTCTCTAGAGCAGTGATGTTTTGGGCCTGTTGCTAGACAAAACGTACTTTCAACTCCCTCCAAAGGTTTTCTATGAGGTTGAGATCTGGAGATTGGCTAGGCCACTCAGGGACCTTCATATGCTTCTTATGAAGCTACTCCTTTGTGGCCCTAGCGGTGTGCGTGAGGTCATTATCATGCTGAAAAACCTAGCTATGTTTCATCTTCAATGCTCTTGCTGATGGAAGGACGTTTGCACTCAAGATCTCACGATACATGGTCCCATTCATTCTTTCATGTACACGGATCAGTCATCCTGGTCACTTTGCAGAGAAACAGCCCCAAAGCATGATGCTGCAACTTCCATGCTTCACAGTAGGCATGGTGTTCTTTGGATGCAACTGAGCATTCTGTTTCCTCCAAACTTGACAAGTTGTATTTCTACCAAACAATTCTACTTTGGTTTTGGTTTCATCAGACCATATAACATTCTCCCAATACTGTTCTGGATAATCCAAATGCTCTCTAGCAAACTTCAGATGGGCCCAGACATGTACTGGCTTAATCAGGGGAACACGTTTGGCACTGCAGGATCTGTGTCCAGGTGGCATACTGTGTTACTGATGGTAGCCTTTGTTACAGTGGTCCCATCTCTATGCAGATCATCCACTAGGTCCCCCCGTGTGGTTTGGGATTCTTGCTCACCATTCTTGTGATTATTTTGACTCCACGGGGTGAGATCTTGCATGGAGCCCCAGATCGAGGGAGATTATCAGTGGTCTTGTATGTCTTCCATTTACTTATTATTGCTCCCACAGTTGATTTCAGCACACCAAGATGTTTGCAGATTCAGTCTTCCCAGTCTGGTGCAGGGCTACAATTTTGTTTCTGGTGTTTCTGGTGTCCTTTGACAGCTCTTTGTTCTTCCCTGTAGTGGAGTTTGGAGTGTGACTGTTTGACGTTGTGGACAGGTATCTTTTATACTGATAACAAGTTGAAACAGGTGCCATTACTACAGGTAATGAGTGAAGGACAGATGAGCCTCTTAAAGAAGAGGTTACAGGTCTGTGAGAGCCAGAAATCTTGCATGTTTTTAGATGACTAAATACTTATCAAGTTCAAACATTTTCTACCATAGTTTGCAAAAAAAAAAATTTTGCCAAATCAGAAAAGGTGATTTTCTCCTTTTGTCTCTCATAGTTGTGGTCTACCTGTGATGTCAGGTACAGTTAACTTTCATCTTGTTAAGTGGGAGAACTTGCACAATTGGTGGCTGACGTAATACTTTTTTTCCCCTCTGTAAATCATTATGCTTCTATGCAATACATGACCAATAAGAGTCTGTTAGTCTAGGTTCAGATGGTCATACATTTTTTCACCCAAAAGAATTGGGCAGATTATGCGAATGACACTCTGATCAGACTTTGATCTGAGTGTTAGCACAGTGTGATCCGAGCACTATAGCACACTCTCAGAAGAAGATTAAGAACAACACTTCTCTATCTTCTAAATTGTATAAGACCATGTAAATTGGACTGCACTCCACTAGATTTGAATGAATGAGTCTTATCTGATTTCAGTGTGAAGCCACACCATGTTGCAATTTTTTCCACTCACAAAACCTCTCAGTGCAAAAAAAATGGTCATCAGCATTGCTCTGTTAAAGAACATTGATATGAGTGCTATCCAATGAAAATATTGGCTAGCGCTCATCTGATTTACAAGGTGGTGTGACCATGGCCTTTGAGACAGTCACTTTGCCATTCTCTGCTCTAGCTAGTTGAGCGGTATCAGAGCCCAGTAACTATTTTAGGGTGTGTGGATAGGATTTTTCTATGTGACTCAACCTTTTTCGTTTGTTAAGCTGTTCAGGTAACTTTCCAGATTAAGATGTGTGTGTACACAATGCATAAGATTAATTCTGGCCATTATATCACTTGTATCCTGCATTATTGACCACTTCTGCTATCTTTCTAAGTATTAGTTGTTTATGATATAATGGATAGGGACTACCTGCTATGATGTCTTCCATACACAGTAAACACATGCTGCGGTTTCACTATAAAGTACCGTCGAAAAACAGAAAGCAGCACTGAGGAGAACAATACATCGCAGCATTGAAGATATTATAAAGCACTATTGAGCAGTGTAGTTGTGAATCGGACACTGGGAGAAGCTTAAAAACCTCTGCAACAAACTGCACCACAATCTCTTAGATGTAATCAGGGAAACACACAATGTGCTCCTTCCCCTCCTCCGTTTGGACCCTCTCCATAGAATTCAACAGGCAGCTGTAATCTGATATTTCAAGGTGTTGGTAGTCCCTATTGTTTAAAGCAAAACAGATTTGAGCTATTTATTAGAGTAAATGATGAATTCAATATGGTAGCTCAAGTCAGAAATAATATTTTTTTGATAAGATATATTGCAAAATTTCTTAGGTTCTATTGCAATACTGAGTTTTACAAAGTTTGTTGAAAGGACAGCAAAATGTGGCAGTTTTCCAATGTTGGAAAAATAACTGACTTTTCGTTTTTAGAATACATAGTTTAAATGGAATGTTTACTACTTTAGTGTAAAAAAACAAAACAAACAAAACCACACCCCCCATTTAAAAACAAAAAAAAAACCCCAAACAAACACCTGATCCTGACCTATGAGATCTGCGCCACATCTCTGTACTAAAGTACAGGGGTCGGGAACCTCTTTGGCTGAGAGAGCCATGAAAGCCACATATTTTAAAATTCTGTGAGAGCCATACTTACCATGGGGAGCGGCAGTGGTGAAACGGCTCATAAGGTCCGAGGAGTAAGGGTTGGCGATGCTGCGGGCATGGAGGAGAGGATGTCATGGCTCAAAAGGATCAGTGTGCGGAGGGTCAGCAATAGTGCTGCGGGCTCGTGGAGTGTCATGGTGGTGGGCGCCATTGATCTGCTGGCAATCTCGGAAGAGGGGATGTCATCGCTCAGTGTGTGGCAGCAGAGGGTCAGCGATACTGCAGGCTCATGGGGTGTCGCGGCGGCAAGGACCATTGATCTGCCAGTTAGCTGCTTTGAATCTCCCGCAGTTGATGAGATTGACTTCAAGAAAATGGCCGTGGCACGTGCGAAGATTGTCATGATGGACTTCAAGAAAATGGCTGTGGAGTCCTATCTGCGCACGCGCTGCCTCCACGGCCATTTTCTTGAACTCGATCTTACCGACTGCGGGAGATTCAAAGCAGCCTGCAGTCCGCTGGCAGATCAATAGTGCTTGCCGCAACAACACCCCACGAGCTTGCAGTATTGCCAGCCCTGCGGCACCACTGCCGTCCTGGTAAGCCATATGCGGTTTGTAAGACACACCCCCATTTTATCCCCAGTTTTAGGGGAAAAAAGTTCTTCTTACAAAACAGAAAATACATTATTTTGTTTATTGAAGATGTGTCTGCAAGCCAGATGCAGCCATCAAAAGAGCCATATCTGGCTCGCGAGCCATAAGTTGCAGTGGTCACCTGTCGCTTCCCGTTGGAAGAAGCAGCTAGGAGACCAGCATGGGACACTGTGTAGAGTATGGTGGTGCAGCATTGATCTGGTAGATGAGTATCAATTTTTAAAAAAATTGATTAATCATATGCTATTAAATATTAGACATCCCCTTTAAACTATAAATAGAAATTGAATTCTTATTACTAGATAACTCTGTTCTGCTACATTTTTATATACTCTCTTCCTTGTTTGTTCTTCTCCTTTCAAAGATGAAGTACATTATTTGTTTCACTTGAGTATATATTTAAAAGTGGAACATTTTTTGATGAACCATAAAAAAGACACAAAGAAAGTATAACCTAAACGTTAATGCATGAATGTATAATTAATTCTTCATATCTATCTGAAATCATATATGCTATTCCTATTCCATTCTTATCACCAGCCATAGCTCATTGAAGGGTTGAGGAAGTTTAATATATGTTTATTTTGCACGCACCAATTTTTCCAACATAAATATTTAGATGTTGTTTATAGCATCCATCACGTCCACTGCAAATTACTCTTTGTGATAAAATTCATGGGCATGCCAGAAGGCATAAATTAACCTTGGCTCATAACAAATGAAAGAAATGGTCTAGAGAAATATTGATTTCCTATCCATACCACAGAAGCACAAATGGCTTGCAATTCGCTTTGTACATATTCATCTATTTTATTTGCATACTCACAGTGATGTTTATGCAGATTATGTGAAATGTGTGCAGAATTGCCATGAATGTTTAATACTGTACAGTATATGAAATACGTCCATCCTTTAATATATTCCTTCCTATTAAAGTCAAGCTCCATAAACTAAAATTAAATGGCTTCACCAGTGTTAGGTTTATTGGTGGTATTCAGCAGGAATTTATTCTGATGGATACATCCTAGGGAAAGACCTTAATGTATACTAGAGTTGAGGAAATTGATTAGCATTGCCCTGGCCCAGAGGCCAGAGTGGTTTTCCATGCTAGTAGGACAAATCCAGTCTTCACTTCTACGCCTGGCATACTAAGGTTGACATCCCAGGCACTTCTCACATTTACTAGGCCTGTGATGTAATAACACTATCCATGCCAAAATATTGCATTAAGCCTAGTGACTAGGTATACTGCAACCGCAAGACACTGTGGGGCCTACTAGGCACAAAAATAACCACGGATGCCTGGCCATAGAAATGAAGACTTCCATGATGAAGGACTTGACCGGCTTGGGAGCAAGTCAGTGTGAATCTATTTACTAAGCTATAATATATACCTGTATGCAGGCAGGAGGTTGTATACACCATTTATAGTGTCTTAAGAAAAAAAAAAAAAAAAAAAAAGAAACGTATACCACACTCTAAACATTTTAGTTTTCAGTAGCGCACTCCCTAGGAGTGGCCACTAAACAGCGTGATAGAATTGTAGTGTTCTGCTTGGTACACAGTTTACATCTGGGTGTTTACATAGCTGGTATCATCTGATCCATGGATCTGTTGGGCACAGGACAGGGCTGCCAATTTGACTTCTTATTTTTACTGGACAGCTTTTAAAAAAAATACGGAAAGTAAATTTTTTTTACGTACAAGTTAAAAAACCATAACAAATCATTATGATTAGCAGTGATACATGTCAACAGCCCATATATATGTGTAGAAGACACACATCACAGAGCTAATTAGGCTATGTTCACATATCACTTTGTTGCTGCTTTTTTTTCTGCAGCCAAAACAGTACAAAAGCTGCAGCCAAAACACAGGTTATTCTGACTTTTTTTGCTGCTTTTCTTACTGCATTTTTGCAAACTAAGGTTATAGGAGTTTAAAAAAGACAATGGGGGATTGAATTGGTAGGGCATTATTTACTTTAACAGTTTGATAGAACATTTAGTTTGTAGGGCATTGTTTACTTTTACATATTGGTAGGATATTGTTAGTAGGGTATTGTTTACTTTTACACATTGGTAGGACATTCAGTTAGTAGAGCATTGTTTAGTTTTACACATTGGTAAGATATTCAGTTAGTAGAGCATTGCTTCCTTTACACATTGGTAGGACATACAGTTAGTAGACCATTGTTTACTTTCACACATTTTTCTGGCATTTCCTCACTAATTTGATTATCACTTACTTAAACCCTACAGAGTCAGGAGAAACATACATCGTCATGTTAGAAAACCAAGACTTTATGGTTTATACATGGGAAAATAAATGGGTTTAAATCCTGCTTTACCTGTGGGTTTTTTTTCATCAAAAACATTGCAAAAACTGATAGCAGAATTTTTGCTATGTTTTTTATCCTAAAAACAAGTCATCAACATCTAATTAGTGGACAGCCCCCTTCCACTCTATGATAGGACTCATACATTTAGTGATGTTGTATTTATGTAAGCTTTATCATCTTTTCCTTCATTTATGTAAGGCTACCATAATTCCAGTGAATATTCTGGTGGGCCCACGCATTTATTTAATAAAAATCCCAAAGGTTCTAGCCAGAAGTAGCCATATTTAAATTATATTTGGAGCTGACCTCTTGCTGTTGGGGACAAATGTTATGGGCTCTTAACACCAATTAGAATTTATTTATATGACATGAATGCACAATAATAACAGCATTAGTTTAGGAGGAATTTAAAAGTAAACATGCACAGGATCGACAGAGATTGCCAGTGCTATTTGCAATAATATTCTCGGCTTCACCATGGCACACTAGCCCGTCAATGTGCACTGACATGGAAGAAATCCTTCTAGAGAAGAGTACCTCTGTAATATGGTATGCAATGGAGCATGCCATGCATTGTTTAATAAAAAGTATAACATCAGAGAAAGACATCTTGAGGTATATTATGTGCCCATAGCATGGATATTTTACTAGTAATAGTGTTGAATACAACACACAAGACAACAATGCCTAGCTATGATCCATTTCTTTTTTTTTTTACTTTTTATTAATTTTATGCCACACGCTTTATACCATATACATTTATTAAAGGTTTTGACTAGTGATGGGTGAATAGTAACTATTTGTGTTCGGATTATTTGTAACGAATCCCAAAGTGCTATTCCGGTATTCGTTACAATAATCAAACCTAAAGCCCGCTTTACACGCTACAATAAATCTTACAATGTGTCGGCGGGGTCACATCGTAAGTGACGCACATCCGGCATCGTAAGTTACATTGTAGTGTGTAAAACCTCCGTGCAATTGCGATTGAACGAAAATCCGTTCATCGCATGCACGTCGTTCATTCCTCAAAAAATGAAAGTGAGGTTGTGCAATGTTCCCGAGGCAGCACACATCGCAGTGTGTGACACCCCGGGAACATTAAACGACAGCTTACCGGCAATGCGGAAGGAAGGAGGTGGGCGGGATGTTTACGTCCCGCTAATCTCCGCCCCTCCACTTCTATTGGCCAGCTGCCGCGTGACGTCGATGTGACGCCGAACGTCCCTCCCACTCCAGGAAGTGGATGTTCGCCGCCCACATCGAGGTTGTATGATAGGCAAGTACGTGTGATGGGGGTTAATCGTCTGTGTGGCACGTTCAACAAATTGAACGTGCCACACATACGATGGGGGCGTTGCAAATCGCATATGATATTGTATGCGAAATTGCAACATGTAAAGCAGGCTTTAGGCAAGTCACTGGGGAAACCGAGCAATTTTCACAAAGATTTTCCATAAAAATGTTCAGGCTTTCCATTGACTTGCATTAGGTTCGTTATTCATGAGGAATACCAGAATAGCACTTTGGGTTTCAATACGAATAATCCAAACACAAATAGTTACTATTCACTCATCACTAGTTTTAACTGATGGATAAGGAATTAATAAGGAAACATGATTTTATTCTGACAACTACTTACTTAATTGCCTCTCTAGGTGTAGTTTATAGATATAGTTTAATTTTAACATCATGGTAAATTTGCCCTAAATAAGCTTAAAACTTCAATTAAGTGTTTAGTGGTATTGTGCATTGGGACCTATATAAACCAAGAATGAAAACACAGGTTATGTCTTTTTTAATCTGCTTATAAAAGTGCCAAATTTACTACATACTTAATAATAATCTTCCCTATTGATTATATCATCATTTGGGATAACAACCTGCCAGGTTCAAATCAAACTAATCTTATATGTGATCACAAATTTAAGCCCAAGGTAAAAAGTTCAAGTGTTGTCTTTGGTAGGATCTCTTTATGTGTATTCAGCATTATGTATGATGAAACAAATATCAATAATCCGTGAACACATTATAAGGCCTATGCTGTATTGCCATGGCAGGAGATCAGTCGAGTACTGAGAATATTTCTTACTACTTCAGTCGTTGTTTGGTTACATCACTTTCTAGATAGAGATGTTTTATGTTAACACTTCAAGCTAAATATTGTATTTCTTGAATTTACACCATGTTCTACAATGTTTTACATTTATTCTTCTTTGCAAAACTTATAAAAGAGAATTTAAAAGAAAATAAGAATATATTTCTCACCTGTTTCACAACTTGGTCCAGTAAAACCCTGCGGGCAAGCACACATATTAGGTGCAATGCAGGTTCCTCCATTTCTACAGCCATCCTTGCAAAAAGCTTCAAAAACAAAATATGAATATTAGAAGGTAAGAAACAATTGGTCTCCCATTGTATTATATTTACATTCAAACTTAAAGAGGAGACATCACTTGCTCAAAAGTCCCTTGTAAAAATCCCCAAACTCCCCTGATTTTACTGATGTTTTCCATTTTCCGCTGCATCATTTTATTGCAGAGATATTCACATTACTTTCTTCTGGAGTGCAGTATGTGAAATCTTTGCTTTTAGACCAACTGTGTGTTTCTTCAGAGTCTTCTCTGGGGGTGTTAGCTTTCATCGCTCACTATCAGACACTGCCAATCACAGATCAGCAGCTGATCTAACAGCCTCGGAGGCTGCAGGGCTGAGATTGGCAGCATCTGAGGGGGGCAGGGTGAAAGAGCACGTCCCCAGAGGAGACTGAATAAAACGACCAGTTGGACTGGAAATCAGAGATTTCATATACTGCACTCCAGAAGAAACAAATGTGAATATCTCTACAAGTAATGGAATGCAAAGTGAAAAAAAACAGCGGCACAGTCATGGGAACTTAAGAATTTTACAAGTTATTTAACAAAATTTTCAGCAAGTGACAGGTCTGCTTTAAAGTCCAAAACACTGAATTTGATGAATACTTTGCACTCATTTTATTGAACATTTTATAGTATATTTTAAAAAACCAGCAAATGTTTGTAATGAGACAAAGTTCACCTCTGCTCTATTGTGTTAGCTGTGATGTACTGTTTTAGCTTGGTTGTACTGTGTTAGCTCTTATGTTGTGTGTTAACTCTGCTGTACTGTGTTAGCTCTGCTGTACTGTTTCAGCTATGATGTACTGTGTTAGCTCTGCTGCACTGTATTAGCTATGCTATACTGTATTAGCTTTGCTGTACTATGTTAGCTCTTATGTTCTGTGTAAGCTCTGCTGTACTGTATTAGCTGTGATGTACTGTGTTAGCTCTGTTGTACTGTGTTAGCTCTGATGCACTGTGTTAGCTCTGTTGTACTGTGTTAGCTCTGTTGTACTGTGTTAGCTCTGTTGTACTGTGTTAGCTCTGATGCACTGTGTTAGCTCTGATGCACTGTGTTAGCTCTGATGCACTGTGTTAGCTCTGATGCACTGTGTTAGCTCTGTTGTACTGTGTTAGCTCTGTTGTACTGTGTTAGCTCTGATGCACTGTGTTAGCTCTGATGCACTGTGTTAGCTCTGATGCACTGTATTAGCTCTGATGCACTGTGTTAGCTCTGTTGTACTGTGTTAGCTCCGATGCACTGTGTTAGCTCCGATGTACTGTGTTAGCTCTGATGCACTGTGTTATCTCTGATGTACTGTGTTAGCTCTGATGTACTGTGTTAGCTCTGATGCACTGTGTTATCTCTGATGTACTGTGTTAGCTCTGTTGTACTGTGTTAGCTCTGATGCACTGTGTTAGCTCTGTTGTACTGTGTTAGCTCTGTTGTACTGTGTTAGCTCTGATGCACTGTGTTAGCTCTGATGCACTGTATTAGCTCTGATGCACTGTGTTAGCTCTGTTGTACTGTGTTAGCTCTGATGCACTGTGTTAGCTCTGATGTACTGTGTTAGCTCTGATGCACTGTGTTATCTCTGATGTACTGTGTTAGCTTTGATGTACTGTGTTAGCTCTGATGTACTGTGTTAGCTCTGATGCACTGTGTTATCTCTGATGTACTGTGTTAGCTTTGATGTACTGTGTTAGCTCTGATGTACTGTGTTAGCTCTGCAGTACTGTGTTAGCTCTGATGCACTGTGTTAGCTCTGATGCACTGTGTTAGCTCTGCTGTACTGTGTTATCTCTGATGCACTGTGTTAGATCTGATGTACTGTGTTAGCTCTGATGTACTGTGTTAGCTCTGCAGTACTGTGTTAGCTCTGCAGTACTGTGTTAGCTCTGATGTACTGTGTTAGCTCTGATGTACTGTGTTAGCTCTGATGCACTGTGTTAGCTCTGATGCACTGTGTTAGCTCTGCTGTACTGTGTTATCTCTGATGCACTGTGTTAGCTCTGATGCACTGTGTTAGCTCTGATGCACTGTGTTAGCTCTGCAGTACTGTGTTAGCTCTGCAGTACTGTGTTAGCTCTGATGTACTGTGTTAGCTCTGATGTACTGTGTTAGCTCTGATGTACTGTGTTAGCTCTGATGCACTGTGTTAGCTCTGCAGTACTGTTAGTTCTCATCTTCCTGCAGAGCTGTGTGTGATTATGAGAAAAAAGTGTAAGTCATTGCATGTCTTACACTGGTAACTTCCCCTTTTATTAAAATAAGCTCTGGAGGTTGATTCTCAGGTAGATATGTGTCTGGCCCATCATTTACATATAAGAAAACGGATTTCTCTGAAATAAGCCATTAGATAACAGATATCAAGGCATTTTATTCAACTTTCTATGACTTTCATGCCCATATAGATGGCTTAGGAAGATTTATCAATTGACAGATTCCCTTTAACATGCAGCGCATACGTCTTTATATTAAATAGTGTGTGAAATATCTGTATATATGAATTTTTTATTTGTATTATATTAGAATTATACAACAATGGACAATAAGATTAAACATATGAAAACTGTACCTTTACAGATAGTTCCATTACCAGTGTATCCTGGCTGGCATACACAGTTGTGTCCACCCACAGTGTTAAAACACAATGCGTTCTCATCACAGCTGTGTTGGTTTGTAGCACATTCATTGTGTTCTGAAAGATAAAGAATATTGATGAATTTAGTGTCCAGAATAATTAGTTCATACAGCTACACCCTCATTAACTATAGAAATAATGATATTAGACTGTAGTAGATCCACAATGAGGAAACAATGACATAAGACTCTATGAATGTTGATAGAATCCCTTCATCAAAATATTATGGCCAATATTTCCTTACCAACCTTGGTCATGTAAAGCTATGAAGAGACTGAGTATAGGGTTTCTATTTCAATTTATTTATACATAATTGCATAATAGTTGAAAAGGCTACTGATATTATGTATCAAATTATTATCAAAAAGATGCATAAAGAAAGCACCATCCTTGATGTGGAGAAAAGACTCACTATGTCACAGTCAGCATGACATAGGAAGCTTTCCAGAAATCCAGCTAAATGTTAGAAGAGTTTGGGGCTTATGTTATAATGCTGAAAGTGATTTCCAGGATTTGAAGAAAAGGTCAGACAGTTTTCCCACAAACAGCAGCGTTTGGCTGGGCCGGCAATGGAGAAACCTATGCATCTATGAAGTGCTATTTGTTAAACATAAATCATTTTTCCTCTCATTCTGGACAATCTCTTTAAGGCCTTATTCAGATCCCAGAGTCTCATATATGTGTGTGATCCCTTTTTTTAACTGATACAACATGTCCCCATTATTAGCTATGGTGTTATTCACATGTTCATATTTTTTCGCAGACCGAGTTTTTTTGCAAAACTCACAGGGACAAGTTTTTTTCCTGTATCATGGACGAAAAAGCCAATGCAAGTCAATTGGTTTGTGAATAACACAGAGCACATGGATGGTATCTGTGTGCTGTCTGTATTTAACATTAACACAGTATAGGAGAAGCTTACTGACGAGGGGCAAGCACCCTGAAACACCGTGTCTGCAAATTGGGATTCTGATCTGGCTTATATATCCTGAGTCATATTGCAAAGGATTGTTGAAAATCCACTTGTGACTTTTAGGATCGCTACTTCCAATAGGTGGCGCTGTGCTAGAGTTTGTCTCCTTTACTGGAGAGACAATTTGAATATTTCCTAGAGGGGCGTGGCAGCTATAAGTCCCCTTACCTGGCAGCCAGACTGGCTTGCAAAGTCTCCTTAAGGAGAATAGTGTTCCCCCGTGGTCCCCACATAGCTTTCTCATGAGCCAGATCAGACACCCCCATACTTTGCACTGACGAGGGGCAAGCACCCCGAAACACCGTGTCTGCAAATTGGGATTCTGATCTGGCTTATATATCCTGAGTCATATTGCAAAGGATTGTTGAAAATCCACTTGTGACTTTTAGGATCGCTACTTCCAATAGGTGGCGCTGTGCTAGAGTTTGTCTCCTTTACTGGAGAGACAAGGACAAGCTTAGTAATTTATGTATTTATCCACCGTGACTGCTGGTAATAAAGCAACAACACCAATAACACAATCAAAAAAAGTGGGAAGATAACAAACTTAGCATAAGACACCAACCACATATGCAATCGCATAAAACAATTACATCTTTTCTGGATAGATAAAAATGTAGAAAATACAAAAGAATGTCTCCAAAACAGACCACCCAAAGGGTAGATATAATATCTGAGAACACTTAGCCAAAACCCCCCTATATAGTATTAATAATGACTAAAGCCGGACAAGCCAATAATAAAAACCATATAATCATACAAACATATAATGCATGTAACGACATCTAATATATAAAGCTGAGTGTATGTATGTATATGTGTGTGTGTGTGTGTATGTCCGCTAAAGGAATCAGCACCGTCGCATTTACAATCACGAAATTTTGCACAGACACTCCATGTGACACAGGGAACGTCATAGACTATGTTTGGGTGGGAAAATTTAACCCCACGCTTTACAGTTACTCTCTAAAAATCCTGCCTCCATTAAACTGAGTGGAGGTGGGAGCTACAGGTTATTAATAGCAACTGTCAGTGGTTGCTATAGGAACAAAATAAACTGTTAGTATAAGAAATTTATGTGTGAGGTAATACGATGTCGTGGGGAGACGGATAGAGAAAGACAGAAAAAGACAGAGACAGACACAGACAGAGAGAGATAGGGAAAGAGACAGATAGATAGAGATAGACAGACACAGACGGGCAAAGAGACAGGCAAGCAAAGAGACAGCCCTTGAAAGAGACAGACGGGCAAAAAGACAGACCTACAAAGAGACAGCCCTGGAAAGAGACAGACGGGCAAAGAGACAGACTGGGATAGAGACAGACTGGATAGAGACAGACTGG
Source organism: Anomaloglossus baeobatrachus (assembly GCF_048569485.1). Lineage (NCBI taxonomy): Eukaryota > Metazoa > Chordata > Amphibia > Anura > Aromobatidae > Anomaloglossus > Anomaloglossus baeobatrachus. Next base: position 308,352,810 of record NC_134356.1, on the reverse strand, counting down.
GATAGAGACAGACAGGGGAAGAGACATCCCTGGAAAGAGACAGTCCTGGAAAGAAACAGATGGGCAAAGAGACAGCCCTGGAAAGAGACAGATGGGCAAAGAAAGAGATGGGCAAAGAGACAGACGGGGAAAGAGAGGGACAGAAAGACACACACAGACAGACACAGAGATAGAGACAGACAGATACAGAGATGGAGACAGATGGACCAATACAAATACAGACAGAGAGATAGAAACAGACAGACAAGGAAAGAGACAGACAGAGAGACAGACAGACAGCGACACACAGACAGAGACTGGGAGAGATACAGAGAGACAGTTACTATCCCGGGCAACGCCCAGGTACTACAGCTAGTGTTTAATAAAGTCACAAAGTAGAAACACAAGTGTGTCTAAAAGTGTCAAACAAAAGTCCCATTATAATTACACACCGTCATATGAAAACGTTTGGGCACCCTATTAATGTTAACCTTTTTTCTTTATAACAATTTGGGTTTCTGCAACAGCTATTTCAGTTTCATATATCTAATAACTGATGGACTCAGTAATATTTCTGGATTGAAATGAGGTTTATTGTACTAACAGAAAATGTGCAATCCGCATTTAAACAAAATTCGACTGATGCAAAAGTATGGGCACCCTTATCAATTTCTTGATTTGAACACTCCTAACTACTTTTTACTGACTTTCTAAAGCACTAAATTGGTTGTGTAACCTCATTGAGCTTTGAACTTCATAGGCAGTGGTATCCAATCATGAGAAAAGGTATTTAAGGTGGCCACTTGCAAGTTGTTCTCCTATTTGAATCTCCTATGAAGAGTGGCATCATGGGCTCCTCAAAACAACTCTCGAATGATCTGAAAACAAAGATTATTCAACATAGTTGTTCAGGGGAAGGATACAAAAAGTTCTCTCAGAGATTTAAACTATCAGTCTCCACTGTGAGGAACATAGTAAGGAAATGGAAGAAGACAGGTACAGTTCTTGTTAAGCCCAGAAGTGGCAGGCCAATAAAAATATCAGAAAGGCAGAGAAGAAGAATAGTGAGAACAGTCAAGGACAATCCACAGACCACCTCCAAAGACCTGCAGCATCATCTTGCTGCAGATGGTGTCAATGTGCATCGGTCAACAATACAGCGCACTTTGCACAAGGAGAAGCTGTATGGGAGAGTGATGCGAAAGAAGCCGTTTCTGCAAGCATGGCACAAACAGTCGCCTGAGGTATGCAAAAGCACATTTGGACAAACCAGTTATATTTTGGAAGAAGGTCGGGTGGACTGATGAAACAAAGATTGAGTTGTTTGGTCATACAAAAAGGCGTTATGCATGGAGAAAAAAAACACGGCATTCCAAGAAAAGAACTTGCTACCCACAGTAAAATTTGGTGGAGGTTCCATCATGCTTTGGGGCTGTGTGGCTTATGCCGGCACCAGGAATCTTGTTAAAGTTGAGGGTCGCATGGATTCAACCCAGTATCAGCAGATTCTTGACAATAATGTGCAAGAAACAGTGACGAAGTTGAAGTTACGCAGGGGATGGATATTTCAGCAAGACAATGATCCAAAACACTGCTCCAAATCTACTCAGGCATTCATGCAGAGGAACAATTACAATGTTCTGGAATGGCCATCCCAGTCCCCAGACCTGAATATCATTGAAAATCTGTGGGATGATTTGAAGCGTGCTGTCCATGCTCGGCGACCATCAAACTTAACTGAACTGGAATTGTTTTGTGAACAGGAATGGTCAAATATACCTTCATCCAGGAACTCATTAAAAGCTACAGGAAGTGACTAGAGGCTGTTATTTTTGCAAAAGGAGGATCTACAAAATATTAATATCACTTTTATGTTGAGGTGCCCATACTTTTGCACCGGTCAAATTTTGTTTAAATGCGGATTGCACATTTTCTGTTAGTACAATAAACCTCATTTCAATCCATAAATATTACTGAGTCCATCAGTTATTAGATATATGAAACTGAAATAGCTGTTACACAAACCCAAATTGTTGTAAAGAAAAAAGGTTAACATTAATAGGGGTGCTCAAACTTTTTCATATGACTGTATCTGTAAATAAAGGTGTTATAGTAACCTGCAATATATCTATAAGGGAGTCAGCAGAAAAAAGGTAATGGCGTCCGACACACCCAATGCACGTTTTGCATTAGCGATGCTTCTCCAGGAGTCAATCCATCCATGACTGCTGGTAATAAAGGACACACTAAAGCCACACTGATGACAATGATCCTAAACACCGATGGCATCGGTAAAAGTGAAGAAGGCCTAAGGCAGCTTGAAACAGCTTGTGACAAGTAACAGACAATCTGAAGCTCTCTTACATAGGGGTGTTTGCAAAACCAACATACCATGTTTTTCCAAAAATAAGCCCTTCCCCCAAAAATAAGCCTTAGCAGGAATTTATTTTTGGAGAAAGGCTTAAATATATGCCCTACCCCGAAAATAAGCCCTATTCGTGGTTTAATAATGAAGTGTCCATGAGGCAAAAAATAAAAAAAAAGTGTAGGACACTTCATTATAGAAAGCAGACACCCCCAAAAGAAAAAAGAAAGAAGAGAGAAGACCCCGTGATCATACTCACGATTGTGTAAGCAATCTGATGTGTGATTGTGTGTTATCCGATGTGTGTTTGTATGAGTGTGTGTGCGATCTGATGGATGTGAGTGTGTCGGCCAGAAGCACGGGAGGACGGTGTGCAGCATACCTGCTGGCAACGCCCGCCGAGGATTGCAAGAGGACCTGGGAGTCACACAAGTATGAGTCTCCTGGAAAGGGGAGGGCTGCTTTTTTTAGAGGGTAAACTTACCCCCAACCATGTTTCCAAAAAACAAGACATACCCGAAAATAAGTCCTAGCGCTTTTTTCAGCACAAATAAAAGTATGACAGTGTCCTATTTTTTGGAAAAACATGGTAGTAGACTACAAATTCATAGCACACTTAACAGAAAAAGAAATATGTAACTACAAAAATCCTAGAAAAGAAGAACTATTTATTAAAATAGCAGATATATACTAAAAAGGCCACATTTACATTGTATTAAATGCTTCCATTCAATATATACGCTTAGAAATGTTTTCTGGTATGTGTTAGAGACACATCGACATATGCCTGGGATAGATGCCATACAGTTTCATCCATCTTCCAAAGACTTTCATGGTATTTGTTTGATGGATTGGTTTTTATAGAATCTTTTATATGTGTCTTTTTGTGGGATACTTTTTACCTGTCTGGTTGAGACCTTACAAACACTCTAATAGATTACATCAGGCCATTGTCATTTTATGAACTTGTTTAGCGCACATATTGGATGGTTTCATGTAGTATATACTAAATGTTGGGCAAAAAGTCCTTATGAATTCAGTCTAGCAATAGTTACTTATAACATCGTACTGCTACAAAGAAACGCTACAATTACTAGGGCATGAATTTTCCAAAATGTGCAGATTTACATGTAGGTTTTAGAACCGATCACCCCAATATCCAGAGGGAATCATGACAAAGAATAGACAGAATACTTGGAGATTTTGACTTTACATGTAAATGTCTTAAATAGCGATGAGGAATCACTACAACGCTCGGGTGCTTGGTATTGGTAATGAGCAGTTGGGTGCTTGGAAGGGTGCGACTCGTGTACTGAGTATATTGATAGTCAAAGGGGAACTCGAGCAGTTTTCTGGAAGATTTTCCTGGAAAAATGCTTGAGTTCCCCATTGACTTCCCTTATACTTGGGTACTTGAGTTTCTCCGACTGCTCATTACGAATACCAAGCACCCGAGCATGGTAGTGCTTCCTCATCACAAGTCCGAAACCCTATTCTTTTAGTCCTGTATTGTGGATTTTTATTTCATTCTGCACCAGAAAATTTTGCAATGAGTGAACTTAGCCAAATGACATCACCCAACTACTCTGCTTCCAAATACGTTTCAAAACAATGTTAATGACTTGACATTTGTAACAGTGTATTATATAATGTTCACATAATTGCAGAGTTGGAATAACATTGTATTAATTAATTTGTTAACAAGCACAGATGGCAGATGTAAAACAATGTGTCCTCTAGCATTCCTGGGAGCTTTTTAGAACTACAGCATATTATTTTCCTCATAGTCTAACCTTTCATCAAGCACATGTATTACACTTGTACAGCTTCTAGGCGAGATACTTAGTCCCGTCAGGTTAAAAACCTAGACTAAAGGGGGCTTTACATGCTACGACATCGCTAATGCAAACTCGCTGGGGACACGGAAATTGTGACGCACATCCGGCTGCTGTAGCAATGCCGTTGCGTGTGACACCTATAAGCGATTTTGCATCGTTGCAAAAACGTGCAAAATCGCTCATCGGTGACATGGGGGTCCATTCTCAAAAATCGTTACTGCAGCAGTAACGAGGTTGTTCCTCGTTCCTGCGGCAGCACACATCGCTCCGTGTGACACCGCAGGAACGAGGAACCTCTCCTTACCTGCCTCCCGGCCGCTATGCGGAAGGAAGAAGGTGGGCGGGATGTTACGTCCCGCTCATCTCTGCCCCTCCGCTTCTATTGGGCGGCGGTTCAGTGACGCAGCTGTGACGTCGCTGTGACGCTGAACAAACCGCCCCCTTAGAAAGGAGGCGGTCTGCCGGTCACAGCGACGTCGCTGGGCAGGTAAGTAGTGTGACGGGTCTGGGCGATGTTGTGCGGCACGGGCAGCGATTTGCCCGTGTCGCACAACAGATTGGGGCGGGTACCCACGCTAGCGATATCGGTACCGATATCGCAGCGTGTAAAGCGGCCTTAAGGGCTCATACGCACGTTGACGAATTTCATGCATTTATGCAGAGTATTGCACAATCTATGAAGATTGTGCATGATCCATGCGCACGTTGCGTTGAGAGTGCAGCGATTTGGATGCCAAAATTTTGTTCCAAATCGCTGCGTTCTAAAAAGCAACATGTCACTTCTTTCGTGCGTTTTGGATGCAGATCCCGCTCTGTTTATGGGAGAGGCTGCATCCAGAGCGCATGAAATAGGCTTTTTTTCTGCAGAAACACTGCATTCATTATGCAGTGCTTCTGCAGCGAATTGACGCGCACATGTGCTGTCAAATCCCTGCAGAAATTTCTGCAGGAACTCGATGCAAACGTGCGCACACAGCCTAAGGCCCCCTTCACACGTCCGTGATACACGTGCGTGTTTGGTCCGTTTCCGTATATACCGGAGACACGGCCAAACGTGCACCAATGTTTATCTAGGATTGTGGTCACACGTGCGTTATTTCATTATGTCCGTGTGTGCGTGTCCGTGATCCGTATGTGTTTGCGTTTTGCACGGATGCATGTCCGTTATCTGCACGGAGCACGCACACGTGGACACAATGAAAGTCTATGGGTATGTGCACACACGTTAGTAAACACGTATGCATATACCTATAGTCCGTGTCCGTTTGGTGTTTTTATTTCTAGTGATGTCGGCTATTCTTTCTATTTCTGTGTATGTCGGTCAATCTCCCTGAGTCCGTCGGTCGGTCTCTCTGTCAGTCTCTCTGTCCCTCTCTCACAGTCTGTCGGTCAGTTTCCCCCCCTCTCTCATACTTACCATTCCCCGATCACCGGCACGGCGCTGCACGGCATTCACACTGCTGCGGCGGCTTTTACTATTTTGAAAAAGCCGGACGCTCATTAAACAATCTCCTATTCCCTGCTTTCCCCGCCCACCGGCGCCTATGATTGGTTGCAGTGAGACACGCCCCCACACTGAGTGGCAGGTGCCTCACTGCACCCAATCACAGCAGCCGGTGGGCGTGTCTATACTGTGCAGTAAAATGGGATAGGGAGCTCCACGTTATGGGGAGCCCCCCACCCTAACAATATCAGTCAGCAGCCGCCCAGAATTGCCGCATACATTATATGCGATAGTTCTGGGGCTGTACCCGGCTCTTCCCTATTTACCCTGGTGCTTTGGCAAATCGGGGTAATAAGGAGTTAATGGCAGCCCATAGCTGCCACTAAATCCTAGATTAATCATGTCAAGCATCTCCCCGAGATACCTTCCATGATTAATCTGTAAATTACAGTAAATAAACACACACACACACCAGAAAAAATCCTTTATTAGAAATAAAAAACACACACATATACCCTGGTTCAACAATTTAATCAGCCCGAAAAAGCCCTCCATGTCTGGCGTCATCCAGGATGGTCCAGCGTCGCTTCCAGCTCTGCTGCATGGAGGTGACAGGAGCTGCAGAAGACAATATGAGACAATACAAAATAACAAAATTAAGATACCTGGAGGAGTGAGGGCCCTGCTCGTAAGCTTACAGTCTATGAGGGAATAGGGGAGACACAAAAGGTGAATGGGGGGAGAAAAGCTTGTCATATATGGTCCAGCCATCGATTTAATAGGGGATTCAAAACCAGCTGCATGAACCCGTCATCGGCCAGAATTTATACAGGTACAGGGGACAAGAATTGGAAGTAAATTTTTGGGAAGGGCAGAAAGGGACTGGATTAGATCAGGCCAGTGAGGTGATAGGCTAGTCTAAAGAAATGCATTTTTAGGGCCCGCTTAAAGGTGTGGATGTTGGGAATTAATCGGATTGCTCTTGGTAGTGTGTTCCAGAGCATAGGCGCAGCTCGTGAGAAATCTTGAAGGGCGGGAGTGAGAGGTTCGAATTGTTGAGGATGTCAGTGTTAAGTCATTAGCAGAGCGGAGGGCACGAGTGGGGTGATAGACATAGATGAGGGAGGAGATGGAGGGTGGTGCAGTACCGTGGAGAGCTTTGTGAGTGAGAGTGATAAGTTTATGTTGGATTCTGTAGCGGATAGGCAAACAGTGCAATGACTGGCACAGAGCAGAGGCATCAGTGAAGCGGTTGCAGAGGAAAATGATCCTGGCTGCAGAATTCAGAATGGATTGGAGAGGGGAGAGTTTAGTAACAGGGAGAACAATTAGTAAAGAGTTACAATAATCTACTGCAAAAAAGGACAATAATAATAAAAAAAAAATCACTGAAAAGAAAAACAGCCATACTTACAATTCCATGTGTAGACACAAATGCATAACAGGGTGCAGCAGGCCCTCACTCATATAGATGGATGGGGGTTGCACATGTGCAAAATACTAATGAAACAACCACTTATTAACCCACCAAACATCTGTGGGACGGCTGCCAACTAATGAAAATGCACAAATGTCTGCATAGGGTGCCATTTACACCATTATGTGAGATACATCTGTGATGGTATAGAAGACTATTAGCTATTACCAGCGCCCCTACTATTATATCGGGTGGGCTAATATGGGGTATCTGTCCTGTGGGTATACATATGATATTTGCTGCCTGCCTGATGTAATAGTTGGGGGGTTGGTAATAGGCTGCTATATGGACAGAGGTGCATCTCATGTAATGGTGTGAATAGCACCCTATGGATGCCTGAATACTAGGCAGTCACCCCACTGATGTTTTGTGGTTAGTAAGTGATTGTTTCATTATTATTTTGCACCTGCCCTGCCCCTGCATTTATGGGGCCAGTGCACAATATTGTGCATTTGTGTCTATACATGGTATTATAACTATGGCTGATTTTCTTTTCAGTGATATTTTTTTTACACCCTTTTTTTTTTACTAATAAATAAAAATATTTAATTTAGAATCAGCTTTGTGCCAGTTATATAGAGGTTAATTTATTTTACTGTTTAATTTAGTATATTTTATATATGGTAATTTTTCCAGAGTGTAAATTGACTATAGTTTTTTATTTTATAGTTTCTTTTTTAATTATACATTGAACAATAACTAATACACATAATTAGAATTAGTTATACATTGGTACATGCCCAGTTTATTTTGTTAGTTCAGTATATTTTATATAATGTTATTTTTCTATAGTTTACTTTTAGAGTATGTGCACATGATGGCGCCTTATTAAGGTAGATCTTATAATGGGAACTATATGAAAATCGTATCAGAAAAAGCTCAAAAGAATCAATGCATTTCTATGTAAAAATGACTTGCTGTGTATGTGTTCTTGCTTAACTCTTTTAACCACCTCAGATTTCTAAAAAAAACGCCATGTAGTTAAAATAAGCGACATGTCCATTTTTTCCATCCGGAATATGCTCTGTACTTTCAATGGGATGCCTTTTGGAGCATTCTGACTAGAGATGAGCGAACCGGTCGCGGTTCGGCTCGAGGTTGGTTCGCCGAACGGACCTCCCGTTCGAGTTCGGTTCGTCGAACGTTCGACGAACCGAACTCGAACTGCATAGGAAACAATGGCAGGCAATCACAAACACAGAAAAACACCTAGAAAACACCCTCAAAGGTGTCCTAAAGGTGACAAACAACTCAAACACATTGGAAAGTGACAAGGACATATACTCATGCGAAAACAAAACAGCTGGACAAGGAAAAAGAGGAGGACACACAGATATAGGCATGGCACGCCCTTCTAAAATCATGTAAAACACCGCAAGGTGACTCCAAGCGGAGTCTCCATTTTTTCCAAAAATTGGGCCACACACACACCCACCCCTTCAGTGGCAGCAGTTGTGCCCCAGTTGTACACTTCACAGCTACATTTGCATCAAGCACATTCAAAAATACGCCATTCTTATCCATCCCCAGGATGACACCGGGGTAGGTAGCAAAGTCTTTGCTGACCCATGACTTGTTCATCTTGGCTTCTTTTAAAAACAATGTAAGCAAGGGTTACTCCAAGCGGAGTCTCCCTTTTTTCCAAAAATTGGGCCACACAGACACCCACCCCATCAGTGGCAGCACTTGGGCCCTAGTTGCAAACAGGATGTTTTGATTTGCATCAAGCACATTCAAAAATACGCCATTCTTATCCGTCCCCAGGATGACACCGGGGTAGGTAGCAAAGTCTTTCCTGATCCCAGCTCTGTTCATCTTGGCTTCTTTTAAAAACACATCAAGCAAGGGTTACTCCAAGCGGAGTCTCCCTTTTTTTCCAAAAATTGGGCCACACAGACACCCACCCCATCAGTGGCAGCACTTGGGCCCTAGTTGCAAACAGGAAGTTTTGATTTGCATCAAGCACATTCAAAAATACGCCATTCTTATCCGTCCCCAGGATGACACCGGGGTAGGTAGCAAAGTCTTTGCTGATCCCAGCTCTGTTCATCTTGGCTTCTTTTAAAAACACATCAAGCAAGGGTTACTCCAAGCGGAGTCTCCCTTTTTTTCCAAAAATTGGGCCACACAGACACCCACCCCATCAGTGGCAGCACTTGGGCCCTAGTTGCAAACAGGATGTTTTGATTTGCATCAAGCACATTCAAAAATACGCCATTCTTATCCGTCCCCAGGATGACACCGGGGTAGGTAGCAAAGTCTTTCCTGATCCCAGCTCTGTTCATCTTGGCTTCTTTTAAAAACACATCAAGCAAGGGTTACTCCAAGCGGAGTCTCCCTTTTTTTCCAAAAATTGGGCCACACAGACACCCACCCCATCAGTGGCAACACTTGGGCCCTAGTTGCAAACAGGATGTTTTGATTTGCATCAAGCACATTCAAAAATACGCCATTCTTATCCGTCCCCAGGATGACACCGGGGTAGGTAGCAAAGTATTTCCTGATCCCAGCTCTGTTCATCTTGGCTTCTTTTAAAAACACATCAAGCAAGGGTTACTCCAAGCGGAGTCTCCCTTTTTTCCAAAAATTGGGCCACACAGACACCCACCCCATCAGTGGCAGCACTTGGGCCCTAGTTGCAAACAGGATGTTTTGATTTGCATCAAGCACATTCAAAAATACGCCATTCTTATCCGTCCCCAGGATGACACCGGGGTAGGTAGCAAAGTCTTTGCTGATCCCAGCTCTGTTCATCTTGGCTTCTTTTAAAAACACATCAAGCAAGGGTTACTCCAAGCGGAGTCTCCCTTTTTTTCCAAAAATTGGGCCACACAGACACCCACCCCATCAGTGGCAGCACTTGGGCCCTAGTTGCAAACAGGATGTTTTGATTTGCATCAAGCACATTCAAAAATACGCCATTCTTATCCGTCCCCAGGATGACACCGGGGTAGGTAGCAAAGTCTTTGCTGATCCCAGCTCTGTTCATCTTGGCTTCTTTTAAAAACACATCAAGCAAGGGTTACTCCAAGCGGAGTCTCCCTTTTTTTCCAAAAATTGGGCCACACAGACACCCACCCCATCAGTGGCAGCACTTGGGCCCTAGTTGCAAACAGGATGTTTTGATTTGCATCAAGCACATTCAAAAATACGCCATTCTTATCCGTCCCCAGGATGACACCGGGGTAGGTAGCAAAGTATTTCCTGATCCCAGCTCTATTCATCTTGGCTTCTTTTAAAAACACATCAAGCAAGGGTTACTCCAAGCGGAGTCTCCCTTTTTTCCAAAAATTGGGCCACACAGACACCCACCCCATCAGTGGCAGCACTTGGGCCCTAGTTGCAAACAGGATGTTTTGATTTGCATCAAGCACATTCAAAAATACGCCATTCTTATCCGTCCCCAGGATGACACCGGGGTAGGTAGCAAAGTCTTTGCTGATCCCAGCTCTGTTCATCTTGGCTTCTTTTAAAAACACATCAAGCAAGGGTTACTCCAAGCGGAGTCTCCCTTTTTTTCCAAAAATTGGGCCACACAGACACCCACCCCATCAGTGGCAGCACTTGGGCCCTAGTTGCAAACAGGATGTTTTGATTTGCATCAAGCACATTCAAAAATACGCCATTCTTATCCGTCCCCAGGATGACACCGGGGTAGGTAGCAAAGTCTTTGCTGATCCCAGCTCTGTTCATCTTGGCTTCTTTTAAAAACACATCAAGCAAGGGTTACTCCAAGCGGAGTCTCCCTTTTTTTCCAAAAATTGGGCCACACAGACACCCACCCCATCAGTGGCAGCACTTGGGCCCTAGTTGCAAACAGGATGTTTTGATTTGCATCAAGCACATTCAAAAATACGCCATTCTTATCCGTCCCCAGGATGACACCGGGGTAGGTAGCAAAGTCTTTCCTGATCCCAGCTCTGTTCATCTTGGCTTCTTTTAAAAACACATCAAGCAAGGGTTACTCCAAGCGGAGTCTCCCTTTTTTTCCAAAAATTGGGCCACACAGACACCCACCCCATCAGTGGCAGCACTTGGGCCCTAGTTGCAAACAGGATGTTTTGATTTGCATCAAGCACATTCAAAAATATGCCATTCTTATCCGTCCCCAGGATGACACCGGGGTAGGTAGCAAAGTATTTCCTGATCCCAGCTCTGTTCATCTTGGCTTCTTTTAAAAACACATCAAGCAAGGGTTACTCCAAGCGGAGTCTCCCTTTTTTCCAAAAATTGGGCCACACAGACACCCACCCCATCAGTGGCAGCACTTGGGCCCTAGTTGCAAACAGGATGTTTTGATTTGCATCAAGCACATTCAAAAATACGCCATTCTTATCCGTCCCCAGGATGACACCGGGGTAGGTAGCAAAGTCTTTGCTGATCCCAGCTCTGTTCATCTTGGCTTCTTTTAAAAACACATCAAGCAAGGGTTACTCCAAGCGGAGTCTCCCTTTTTTTCCAAAAATTGGGCCACACAGACACCCACCCCATCAGTGGCAGCACTTGGGCCCTAGTTGCAAACAGGATGTTTTGATTTGCATCAAGCACATTCAAAAATACGCCATTCTTATCCGTCCCCAGGATGACACCGGGGTAGGTAGCAAAGTATTTCCTGATCCCAGCTCTGTTCATCTTGGCTTCTTTTAAAAACACATCAAGCAAGGGTTACTCCAAGCGGAGTCTCCCTTTTTTCCAAAAATTGGGCCACACAGACACCCACCCCATCAGTGGCAGCACTTGGGCCCTAGTTGCAAACAGGATGTTTTGATTTGCATCAAGCACATTCAAAAATACGCCATTCTTATCCGTCCCCAGGATGACACCGGGGTAGGTAGCAAAGTATTTCCTGATCCCAGCTCTGTTCATCTTGGCTTCTTTTAAAAACACATCAAGCAAGGGTTACTCCAAGCGGAGTCTCCCTTTTTTCCAAAAATTGGGCCACACAGACACCCACCCCATCAGTGGCAGCACTTGGGCCCTAGTTGCAAACAGGATGTTTTGATTTGCATCAAGCACATTCAAAAATACGCCATTCTTATCCGTCCCCAGGATGACACCGGGGTAGGTAGCAAAGTCTTTGCTGATCCCAGCTCTGTTCATCTTGGCTTCTTTTAAAAACACATCAAGCAAGGGTTACTCCAAGCGGAGTCTCCCTTTTTTTCCAAAAATTGGGCCACACAGACACCCACCCCATCAGTGGCAGCACTTGGGCCCTAGTTGCAAACAGGATGTTTTGATTTGCATCAAGCACATTCAAAAATACGCCATTCTTATCCGTCCCCAGGATGACACCGGGGTAGGTAGCAAAGTATTTCCTGATCCCAGCTCTGTTCATCTTGGCTTCTTTTAAAAACACATCAAGCAAGGGTTACTCCAAGCGGAGTCTCCCTTTTTTCCAAAAATTGGGCCACACAGACACCCACCCCATCAGTGGCAGCACTTGGGCCCTAGTTGCAAACAGGATGTTTTGATTTGCATCAAGCACATTCAAAAATACGCCATTCTTATCCGTCCCCAGGATGACACCGGGGTAGGTAGCAAAGTCTTTGCTGATCCCAGCTCTGTTCATCTTGGCTTCTTTTAAAAACACATCAAGCAAGGGTTACTCCAAGTGGAGTCTCCCTTTTTTTCCAAAAATTGGGCCACACAGACACCCACCCCATCAGTGGCAGCACTTGGGCCCTAGTTGCAAACAGGATGTTTTGATTTGCATCAAGCACATTCAAAAATACGCCATTCTTATCCGTCCCCAGGATGACACCGGGGTAGGTAGCAAAGTATTTCCTGATCCCAGCTCTGTTCATCTTGGCTTCTTTTAAAAACACATCAAGCAAGGGTTACTCCAAGCGGAGTCTCCCTTTTTTCCAAAAATTGGGCCACACAGACACCCACCCCATCAGTGGCAGCACTTGGGCCCTAGTTGCAAACAGGATGTTTTGATTTGCATCAAGCACATTCAAAAATACGCCATTCTTATCCGTCCCCAGGATGACACCGGGGTAGGTAGCAAAGTCTTTGCTGATCCCAGCTCTGTTCATCTTGGCTTCTTTTAAAAACACATCAAGCAAGGGTTACTCCAAGCGGAGTCTCCCTTTTTTTCCAAAAATTGGGCCACACAGACACCCACCCCATCAGTGGCAGCACTTGGGCCCTAGTTGCAAACAGGATGTTTTGATTTGCATCAAGCACATTCAAAAATACGCCATTCTTATCCGTCCCCAGGATGACACCGGGGTAGGTAGCAAAGTATTTCCTGATCCCAGCTCTGTTCATCTTGGCTTCTTTTAAAAACACATCAAGCAAGGGTTACTCCAAGCGGAGTCTCCCTTTTTTCCAAAAATTGGGCCACACAGACACCCACCCCATCAGTGGCAGCACTTGGGCCCTAGTTGCAAACAGGATGTTTTGATTTGCATCAAGCACATTCAAAAATACGCCATTCTTATCCGTCCCCAGGATGACACCGGGGTAGGTAGCAAAGTCTTTGCTGATCCCAGCTCTGTTCATCTTGGCTTCTTTTAAAAACACATCAAGCAAGGGTTACTCCAAGCGGAGTCTCCCTTTTTTTCCAAAAATTGGGCCACACAGACACCCACCCCATCAGTGGCAGCACTTGGGCCCTAGTTGCAAACAGGATGTTTTGATTTGCATCAAGCACATTCAAAAATACGCCATTCTTATCCGTCCCCAGGATGACACCGGGGTAGGTAGCAAAGTCTTTGCTGATCCCAGCTCTGTTCATCTTGGCTTCTTTTAAAAACACATCAAGCAAGGGTTACTCCAAGCGGAGTCTCCCTTTTTTTCCAAAAATTGGGCCACACAGACACCCACCCCATCAGTGGCAGCACTTGGGCCCTAGTTGCAAACAGGATGTTTTGATTTGCATCAAGCACATTCAAAAATACGCCATTCTTATCCGTCCCCAGGATGACACCGGGGTAGGTAGCAAAGTATTTCCTGATCCCAGCTCTGTTCATCTTGGCTTCTTTTAAAAACACATCAAGCAAGGGTTACTCCAAGCGGAGTCTCCCTTTTTTCCAAAAATTGGGCCACACAGACACCCACCCCATCAGTGGCAGCACTTGGGCCCTAGTTGCAAACAGGATGTTTTGATTTGCATCAAGCACATTCAAAAATACGCCATTCTTATCCGTCCCCAGGATGACACCGGGGTAGGTAGCAAAGTCTTTGCTGATCCCAGCTCTGTTCATCTTGGCTTCTTTTAAAAACACATCAAGCAAGGGTTACTCCAAGCGGAGTCTCCCTTTTTTTCCAAAAATTGGGCCACACAGACACCCACCCCATCAGTGGCAGCACTTGGGCCCTAGTTGCAAACAGGATGTTTTGATTTGCATCAAGCACATTCAAAAATACGCCATTCTTATCCGTCCCCAGGATGACACCGGGGTAGGTAGCAAAGTCTTTGCTGATCCCAGCTCTGTTCATCTTGGCTTCTTTTAAAAACACATCAAGCAAGGGTTACTCCAAGCGGAGTCTCCCTTTTTTTCCAAAAATTGGGCCACACAGACACCCACCCCATCAGTGGCAGCACTTGGGCCCTAGTTGCAAACAGGATGTTTTGATTTGCATCAAGCACATTCAAAAATACGCCATTCTTATCCGTCCCCAGGATGACACCGGGGTAGGTAGCAAAGTCTTTCCTGATCCCAGCTCTGTTCATCTTGGCTTCTTTTAAAAACACATCAAGCAAGGGTTACTCCAAGCGGAGTCTCCCTTTTTTTCCAAAAATTGGGCCACACAGACACCCACCCCATCAGTGGCAGCACTTGGGCCCTAGTTGCAAACAGGATGTTTTGATTTGCATCAAGCACATTCAAAAATACGCCATTCTTATCCGTCCCCAGGATGACACCGGGGTAGGTAGCAAAGTATTTCCTGATCCCAGCTCTGTTCATCTTGGCTTCTTTTAAAAACACATCAAGCAAGGGTTACTCCAAGCGGAGTCTCCCTTTTTTCCAAAAATTGGGCCACACAGACACCCACCCCATCAGTGGCAGCACTTGGGCCCTAGTTGCAAACAGGATGTTTTGATTTGCATCAAGCACATTCAAAAATACGCCATTCTTATCCGTCCCCAGGATGACACCGGGGTAGGTAGCAAAGTATTTCCTGATCCCAGCTCTGTTCATCTTGGCTTCTTTTAAAAACACATCAAGCAAGGGTTACTCCAAGCGGAGTCTCCCTTTTTTCCAAAAATTGGGCCACACAGACACCCACCCCATCAGTGGCAGCACTTGGGCCCTAGTTGCAAACAGGATGTTTTGATTTGCATCAAGCACATTCAAAAATACGCCATTCTTATCCGTCCCCAGGATGACACCGGGGTAGGTAGCAAAGTCTTTGCTGATCCCAGCTCTGTTCATCTTGGCTTCTTTTAAAAACACATCAAGCAAGGGTTACTCCCAGCGGAGTCTCCCTTTTTTTCCAAAAATTGGGCCACACAGACACCCACCCCATCAGTGGCAGCACTTGGGCCCTAGTTGCAAACAGGATGTTTTGATTTGCATCAAGCACATTCAAAAATACGCCATTCTTATCCGTCCCCAGGATGACACCGGGGTAGGTAGCAAAGTCTTTGCTGATCCCAGCTCTGTTCATCTTGGCTTCTTTTAAAAACACATCAAGCAAGGGTTACTCCAAGCGGAGTCTCCCTTTTTTTCCAAAAATTGGGCCACACAGACACCCACCCCATCAGTGGCAGCACTTGGGCCCTAGTTGTACACTTCACAGCTACATTTGCATCAATCACATTCAAAAATACCCCATAATTAACCGTCCCCAGGATGACACCGGGGTAGGTAGCAAAGTCTTTGCTGACCCATGACTTGTTCATCTTGGCTTCTTTTAAAAACAATGTAAGCAAGGGTTACTCCAAGCGGAGTCTCCCTTTTTTTCCAAAAATTGGGCCACACAGACACCCACCCCATCAGTGGCAGCACTTGGGCCCTAGTTGCAAACAGGATGTTTTGATTTGCATCAAGCACATTCAAAAATACGCCATTCTTATCCGTCCCCAGGATGACACCGGGGTAGGTAGCAAAGTATTTCCTGATCCCAGCTCTGTTCATCTTGGCTTCTTTTAAAAACACATCAAGCAAGGGTTACTCCAAGCGGAGTCTCCCTTTTTTCCAAAAATTGGGCCACACAGACACCCACCCCATCAGTGGCAGCACTTGGGCCCTAGTTGCAAACAGGATGTTTTGATTTGCATCAAGCACATTCAAAAATATGCCATTCTTATCCGTCCCCAGGATGACACCGGGGTAGGTAGCAAAGTCTTTGCTGATCCCAGCTCTGTTCATCTTGGCTTCTTTTAAAAACACATCAAGCAAGGGTTACTCCAAGCGGAGTCTCCCTTTTTTTCCAAAAATTGGGCCACACAGACACCCACCCCATCAGTGGCAGCACTTGGGCCCTAGTTGCAAACAGGATGTTTTGATTTGCATCAAGCACATTCAAAAATACGCCATTCTTATCCGTCCCCAGGATGACACCGGGGTAGGTAGCAAAGTCTTTGCTGATCCCAGCTCTGTTCATCTTGGCTTCTTTTAAAAACACATCAAGCAAGGGTTACTCCAAGCGGAGTCTCCCTTTTTTCCAAAAATTGGGCCACACAGACACCCACCCCATCAGTGGCAGCACTTGGGCCCTAGTTGTACACTTCACAGCTACATTTGCATCAATCACATTCAAAAATACCCCATAATTAACCGTCCCCAGGATGACACCGGGGTAGGTAGCAAAGTCTTTGCTGACCCATGACTTGTTCATCTTGGCTTCTTTTAAAAACAATGTAAGCAAGGGTTACTCCAAGCGGAGTCTCCCTTTTTTCCAAAAATTGGGCCACACAGACACCCACCCCATCAGTGGCAGCACTTGGGCCCTAGTTGCAAACAGGATGTTTTGATTTGCATCAAGCACATTCCAAATCCACAAGCATTTACTCTCCCCAGGATGACACAGGGGTAGTAAATTCCTTCTGGATCCATGACTTGTTCATTTTGATGAACGTCAGTCTGTCCACATTGTCACTGGACAGACGCGTGCACTTATCTGTCAGCACATACCCAGCAGCACTGAATACACGTTCAGAGACAACGCTGGCAGCTGGACACGACAAAATCTCCAAGGCGTAACTGGAGAGCTCTGGCCATTTTTCTATGTTTGAAGCCCAAAAGGAGCAAGGCTCCAGTTGCACAGTCATGGCATCGATGTTCATTTGGAGATACTCCTGTATCATCCTCTCCAGCCGTTGAGTATGTGTCAGACTTGTTGTCTCTGGTGGCCTTGCAAAAGAGGGTCTAAAAAAATTATGAAAAGATTCCATAAAATTGCTGTTACCGGCACCAGATACGGTCCTACTGGTACGGGTAGACTGGTGAAGATGACAAGACCGTCCCATGTTTGTCAAGTTACAACTGGGAGATTCCCTCCCTGCACCTGCACGGTTGTTTGGTGGAAAAGCCGAGCTAAGATCGAGTAACAGCTTCTGCTGATACTCCTGCATACGTGCGTCCCTTTCTATGGCTGGAATTATGTCACAAAATTTGGACTTGTACCGGGGATCTAATAGTGTGGCAATCCAGTAGTCATCATCACTTCTAATTTTGACAATACGACTGTCATGTTGGAGGTAGTGCAACAAAAAGGCACTCATGTGTCTTGCGCAGCCATGCGGACCAAGTCCACGCTGTGTTTGTGGCATAGAGGTGCTACCCGTTCTTTCTTCCTCTGACATCTCCCCCCAACCTCTTTCAACTGAAATTTGACCAAGGTCTCCCTCATCCGCTGAGTCTTCCATGTCCATGGACAGTTCGTCCTCCATTTCTTCATGTTCTCCTGCACCTTGCTCAACATTTCGCCTGCTACTATGCGCCCTTGTCGATCCCTGTTCCCCATGGTCCCATGCCTGCTGCATTGGTGATGATGAACGTCTGGACCTTGGTGATGTTGTTGTCCCTTGCACATATGAATCCTCCTGTAGTTCCTCCCCTTCATGTTGTCCCACCCCCTGACTCCGAATAGTGTTTAGCGTGTGCTCCAGCATGTAAATGACTGGAATCGTCATGCTGATAATGGCATTGTCAGAGCTAAACATATTCGTCGCCATGTCGAAACTGTGCAGAAGGGTGCATAGGTCCTTGATCTGAGACCACTCCATCAGGGTGATCTGCCCCACCTCTGCATCTCGTTGGCCCAGGCTATACGTCATGACGTATTGCGGTGCTGCCACAGTCGCTGTAACATGTGGAGAGTTGAATTCCAGCGTGTCGCCACATCGCATTTCAGGCGATGAACCGGCAGGCCGAAAGACTTCTGTAGCGATGCAAGTCGCTCAGCTGCGGCGCTTGAACGCCGGAAGTGAGCAGACAGTTTTCGTGCCCTGTTCAGAAGGCCATCTAGGCCGGGATAGTGTGTTAAAAATTGCTGCACGACAAGGTTCAACACGTGAGCCATACAAGGTACGTGTGTCACCTTGCCCAGGCGAAGGGCCGCACCCAGGTTTGCAGCATTGTCGCACACGGCCTTACCAGGCTGCAGGTTGAGTGGAGACAACCATTTATTAAACTCGGACCGCAGAGCTGACCACAACTCCTCAGCTGTGTGACTCTTATTACCAAGACATGTCAAGCTAAAGACCGCCTGATGCCGTTGCGCTCGGCTGCCAGCATAGTAATGAGGCGTGCGTGATTCCTTCTGCGCAGTGAGAACGCTGGTGGCCTGACCAGGCAGGCTTGGGGCGGAGGTGGAGGACCCAGATGAGGTGGAGGATGCAGAAGCTGTGGCGGAACTTGGACAGACAGAGGATTGACACACAAGTCGTGGGGACGGCAAGACTTGTGCAGCAGACCCTTCACCATCTATCACCATAGTTACCCAGTGCCCAGTCAGCGACATGTAACGTCCCTGTCCATGCTTACTGGTCCAAGTATCGGTGGTGAAATGCACCCGTTCACACACAGAGTTTCTCAAGGAAGCGGTGATGTTGTGTGCGACATGCTGGTGTAGCGCGGGCACACCTTTCTTAGAGAAGTAGTGGCGACTAGGCATCTGGTACTGGGGCACAGCGACAGACATAAGGTCTCTAAAATCCTGTGTGTCCACTAGGCGGAAAGGCAGCATTTCGGTAGCCAACAGCTTACAGAGGGATAGAGTCAACCTCTTAGCTTTGTCATGGGTCGGAGGAAGTGGCCTTTTATTTGACCACATCTGAGGGACAGAGATCTGGCTGCTGTGTGTAGACGGTGTTGAGTAGGGTGTCCCTGGAAAAATGCAGGTTTGTGAGGAAAGTGCAGTCGGAGACATGATGTTGCCTTCATCCAACGTTGGTGCTATCGATGTCTGAGAGAGCTGTACACACTCACTTGTTTCCCCTTCCAAACCAACTGACGACCTTACAAGCAAACTGCCTGTTGCGGTTACAGTGGTGGAAGTTTTGCGTGGAAAAACAGGTGTGACAGCTGTCCCCACAGTCCTAGAAGATGAAGAGCGCGCGGATGCACTGGAAGGGGCGGGCGGTTGATGGTTCGCTCCGCTAGCCGGCATTGCAGCACGGTGAGCTTCCCACCGGGACTTATGATATTTATTCATGTGACGATTCATGGAAGAAGTTGTCAAACTGCTGAGGTTTTGACCTCTACTAACAGAATCATGACAAATGTTACATATCACATGAGTTGGGCGATCTTTTTCGATGTGAAAAAAGGCCCAGGCTAGGCAAGGCTTAGAGGCCATGCGACCTGTTGATCCACCCCGAATAATGCTCATAGGCAGAGTGGTGGCTGAGGATGCAGTTGTAGACGTGCTACCAGTGCTCCGACTCTGTCCAGGAAGGCGCAAGGTAACTTCGTCGTCGGTTGCATCCTCCTCCACCGCCTCTGTTGACCTCCTCGAGTGCCTGACTGGGGGTTGACAGTAGGTGGGATCTAGAACGTCATCATCAATTGTTGTGTTCGCACTCCCCTCCCCCTCAGACCGAGCCTCTTCTTGCCCTGACCGAATATTTAAGTTGTCATCCCAATCGGGTATCTGCGTCTCATCTTCATCAGTATGTTCCTCATTGTCTATAACCACAGGTGTTACAGTTTGTGACAAAGGGTCAACATTATGCTCAGAAACTTGGTCCTCACGGCCTGAATCTGAGTCACAAAGGTTCTGGGCATCACTGCAGACCATTTCCTGTTCTGTACTCACTGTAGCTTGGGAGCAGACCTCTGATTCCCAGGCTATAGTGTGACTGAACAGCTCTGCAGACTCAGCCATCTCAGTTCCACCATACTGTGCAGGGCTGATGGAGACTTCAGAGCTGGGAGAAATCAAGTGTGATTGGGATGACAACTCAGAGGAATGGTGTTTTTTGGATGCGGTACTTGAAGTGGCTGAGAGGGCACTTGTTGGACCACTTGAGATCCATTCAAGCATTTTCCTTTTTTGCCCATCATCTACCTTTGTTCCTCTTGTTCGTGTCCGTAAAAAAGGGAGCACATCGGATTGTCCACAATAAGTAGTAGACATCTTACTTTTGCTAGTAGATGGTCTATCTTCAGCAGATGATAATGGAGCTTTGGCACCTTCCCCACTGACAAAACCTTTTTTGCCTTTTCCACCACGCCTCTTCCCCTTTCCACCAGCATCTGTCATTTTGCCACTCATGTTGATTGCGACAAGATTGTGGACTGAAAATGTGGTAGTAAAAATTGAGAGGTGGTGAAGATTGCAGTGGTGGTCTAGCTTTATTAACAGCAGAATAATAAAGAATAAATATCCCTGACAATGTAACTTAGTTATAATTAGTTGGAGTGTGCAACGCAGGCAGACGTGCTGCAAATGTCTTGGCACTAGTGGGACTATAGCAAAGTCCAATAGCCACGTATAGGATGCCACTAGGTACACTGAGTGTGTGCTAGTATAATGGCTTAGTTATAATTAGTTGGAGTGCGCAACGCAGGCAGACGTGCTGCAAATGTCTTGGCACTAGTGGGACTATAGCAAAGTCCAATATCCACGTATAGGATGCCACTAGGTTCACTGAGTGTGTGCTAGTATAATGGCTTAGTTATAATTAGTTGGAGTGTGCAACGCAGGCAGACGTGCTGCAAATGTCTTGGCACTAGTGGGACTATAGCAAAGTCCAATAGCCACGTATAGGATGCCACTAGGTACACTGAGTGTGTGCTAGTATAATGGCTTAGTTATAATTAGTTGGAGTGTGCAACTCAGGCAGACGTGCTGCAAATGTCTTGGCACTAGTGGGACTATAGCAAAGTCCAATAGCCACGTATAGGATGCCACTAGGTACACTGAGTGTGTGCTAGTATAATGGCTTAGTTATAATTAGTTGGAGTGTGCAACGCAGGCAGACGTGCTGCAAATGTCTTGGCACTAGTGGGACTATAGCAAAGTCCAATAGCCACGTATAGGATGCCACTAGGTACACTGAGTGTGTGCTAGTATAATGGCTTAGTTATAATTAGTTGGAGTGTGCAACGCAGGCAGACGTGCTGCAAATGTCTTGGCACTAGTGGGACTATAGCAAAGTCCAATAGCCACGTATAGGATGCCACTAGGTACACCGAGTGTGTGCTAGTATAATGGCTTAGTTATAATTAGTTGGAGTGTGCAACGCAGGCAGACGTGCTGCAAATGTCTTGGCACTAGTGGGACTATAGCAAAGTCCAATAGCCACGTATAGGATGCCACTAGGTACACTGAGTGTGTGCTAGTATAATGGCTTAGTTATAATTAGTTGGAGTGTGCAACGCAGGCAGACGTGCTGCAAATGTCTTGGCACTAGTGGGACTATAGCAAAGTCCAATAGCCACGTATAGGATGCCACTAGGTACACTGAGTGTGTGCTAGTATAATGGCTTAGTTATAATTAGTTGGAGTGTGCAACGCAGGCAGACGTGCTGCAAATGTCTTGGCACTAGTGGGACTATAGCAAAGTCCAATAGCCACGTATAGGATGCCACTAGGTACACTGAGTGTGTGCTAGTATAATGGCTTAGTTATAATTAGTTGGAGTGTGCAACGCAGGCAGACGTGCTGCAAATGTCTTGGCACTAGTGGGACTATAGCAAAGTCCAATAGCCACGTATAGGATGCCACTAGGTACACTGAGTGTGTGCTAGTATAATGGCTTAGTTATAATTAGTTGGAGTGTGCAACGCAGGCAGACGTGCTGCAAATGTCTTGGCACTAGTGGGACTATAGCAAAGTCCAATAGCCACGTATAGGATGCCACTAGGTACACTGAGTGTGTGCTAGTATAATGGCTTAGTTATAATTAGTTGGAGTGTGCAACGCAGGCAGACGTGCTGCAAATGTCTTGGCACTAGTGGGACTATAGCAAAGTCCAATATCCACGTATAGGATGCCACTAGGTTCACTGAGTGTGTGCTAGTATAATGGCTTAGTTATAATTAGTTGGAGTGTGCAACGCAGGCAGACGTGCTGCAAATGTCTTGGCACTAGTGGGACTATAGCAAAGTCCAATAGCCACGTATAGGATGCCACTAGGTACACTGAGTGTGTGCTAGTATAATGGCTTAGTTATAATTAGTTGGAGTGTGCAACGCAGGCAGACGTGCTGCAAATGTCTTGGCACTAGTGGGACTATAGCAAAGTCCAATAGCCACGTATAGGATGCCACTAGGTACACTGAGTGTGTGCTAGTATAATGGCTTAGTTATAATTAGTTTGAGTGTGCAACGCAGGCAGACGTGCTGCAAATGTCTTGGCACTAGTGGGACTATAGCAAAGTCCAATAGCCACGTATAGGATGCCACTAGGTACACTGAGTGTGTGCTAGTATAATGGCTTAGTTATAATTAGTTGGAGTGTGCAACGCAGGCAGACGTGCTGCAAATGTCTTGGCACTAGTGGGACTATAGCAAAGTCCAATAGCCACGTATAGGATGCCACTAGGTACACTGAGTGTGTGCTAGTATAATGGCTTAGTTATAATTAGTTGGAGTGTGCAACGCAGGCAGACGTGCTGCAAATGTCTTGGCACTAGTGGGACTATAGCAAAGTCCAATAGCCACGTATAGGATGCCACTAGGTACACTGAGTGTGTGCTAGTATAATGGCTTAGTTATAATTAGTTGGAGTGTGCAACGCAGGCAGACGTGCTGCAAATGTCTTGGCACTAGTGGGACTATAGCAAAGTCCAATAGCCACGTATAGGATGCCACTAGGTACACTGAGTGTGTGCTAGTATAATGGCTTAGTTATAATTAGTTGGAGTGTGCAACGCAGGCAGACGTGCTGCAAATGTCTTGGCACTAGTGGGACTATAGCAAAGTCCAATATCCACGTATAGGATGCCACTAGGTTCACTGAGTGTGTGCTAGTATAATGGCTTAGTTATAATTAGTTGGAGTGTGCAACGCAGGCAGATGCGCTCTGCAAATGTCTTGGCACTAGTAGGACTATAGCAAAGTCCAATAGCCACGTATAGGATGCCACTAGGTACACTGAGTGTGTGCTAGTATAATGGCTTAGTTATAATTAGTTGGAGTGTGCAACGCAGGCAGACGTGCTGCAAATGTCTTGGCACTAGTGGGACAATAGCAAAGTCCAATAGCCACGTATAGGATGCCACTAAAAAACACTTAGTGTGTGCTAGTATAATGGCTTAGTTATAATTAGTTGGAGTGTGCAACGCAGGCAGACGTGCTGCAAATGTCTTGGCACTAGTGGGACTATAGCAAAGTCCAATAGCCACGTATAGGATGCCACTAGGTACACTGAGTGTGTGCTAGTATAATGGCTTAGTTATAATTAGTTGGAGTGTGCAACGCAGGCAGACGTGCTGCAAATGTCTTGGCACTAGTGGGACTATAGCAAAGTCCAATAGCCACGTATAGGATGCCACTAAAAAACACTTAGTGTGTGCAAGTATAATGGCTTAGTTATAATTAGTTGGAGTGTGCAACGCAGGCAGATGCGCTCTGCAAATGTCTTGGCACTAGTGGGACTATAGCAAAGTCCAATAGCCACGTATAGGATGCCACTAGGTACACTGAGTGTTTGCTAGTAAAATTGCTTAGTTTAAAAAAGTTGTAGTGTGCAATGCAGGCAGACGTGCTCTGCAAATGTCTTTGCACTAGTGGGACTATAGCAAAGTCCAATAGCCACGTATAGGATGCCACTAGGTACACTGAGTGTTTGCTAGTAAAATTGCTTAGTTTAAAAAACTTGGAGTGTGCAATGCAGGCAGATGTGCTCTGCTAATGTCTTTGCACTAGTGGGACTATAGCAAAGTCCAATAGCCACGTATAGGATGCCACTAGGTACACTGAATGTTTGCTAGTATAATGGCTTAGTTAGAATGAGTTGGAGTGTGCAGAGGACAAGAGGGTACAGTGGCAGGATTGTGGTGCTCTGGGTAGAGGAATGGAAGCCTGCCTTTCTATTCCCTCCTAATGGTGAAATGCAGGGAGGAAATCCCTGACCTGGGCTACACAGACGCTGTTGCTGTTTGCAGGACCTGTCACTTATGGCTCTCTGACCCTGCCGCTTTGAGCCCTTAAAAGGACTGCTAGAATGTGCTCTCCCTAAGCTGTCTAACGCTGTGTATGCAGCGCATACAGCTGTATCGGCTATAGGACTCAGGAGGACGGAGCTGCGACACTGATGTCTGACACCAAAGACGCAGAAGGCAGATAATGGCGATCGTGAAGAAAATGTCCGGTTTTATAATGCAGGGACATGTGACATGCAGATCCTATCACACATGCCGTTGCTTCTCTGGCTCAAAGTCCACTTAGGTGTGTGTGTGTCTGTGATTGGCTGACATGCTGGCCCGCCCCACAAGACGCGCGCGCTTAGGGAAGGAAGACAAGAAAAAAAAAAAAAAAAATGGCGATCGCCATTATAGAAACAGCAGTGATCTGAAGGCGCTGTTCACGCACACTATACACTGAAATGTGATAATAGTTTGATTCACAGAGTGACTTACACTATTACAGCAGAAACCAAGCTAGGATTTAGCTGTTTTTTGGCTGCTAGAACCGTTCTCGAACGTTTCTAGAACTATCGAGCTTTTGCAAAAAGCTCGAGTTCTAGTTCGATCTAGAACATGCCCCAAAATCACTCGAGCCGCGAACTGGAGAACCACGAACCACGAACCGCGCTCAACTCTAATTCTGACATGATTTTTGCCTTAAAAAAAAATGTTTGTTCTTCAATATTTAAATGCTGTGAGAAAAACGACTGGAAAAGAACAAGTACAAAGATATCACAAAACTCAAGGGAAAACACTTAAAAAAGCTGGCGGACAAACCAGTCACAAAAATACTCAAGAAACTACTAAAATAAAGCACAAAAAATGCTTCAGGTAAAAAAAAAAAAAAGGCTAAAGTTTCCTGCAATGTCTTCTATTTGAAAAAGTTGGTGGATTCACCTGAGTTTAAATTCCTCATGTACATTATTGTAGTTTTTTTTACTACAGTTTTTTTTTACTAATGTATATTATTAGGTATTTTTAGAACATCTGCTGATGTTTAATTCTTTTTCTACTAAAAATTTTATATACATAAAATAAGTATCGAACACGTCACCAATTTTCTAAGTAGAAATATTTCTCTTGGTGCTATTGACATGAATTTCTCACCAGATGCCGGTAACAACCCATCCAATCCACACAGGCAAAGATATCAAACCATAGATAGCCATAATTTTAGTGATGTGTAATAATGAGAACTGACACAGGGAAAAAGTATTGAACATGTTTACTGAAATTTATTGAATACTTAATACAAAGGCCTTTGTTAGAGATGACAGCTTCAAGATGCTTACTGTATGGAGAAACTACTCACATGCATTGCTCAGGTGTAGAGGTGAGCGGACCCGTGGAAGTTGGGTTCTGCTGGTCCAGCTGAACTGTTTTAAAGTTTGGTTTTGGACCATGAATTGTCCTAAACTTCATTTGAAGTCACTGATTGGCAGTTCGGGTCTTCGCCCACCTGCAGCC
This sequence comes from Anomaloglossus baeobatrachus, assembly GCF_048569485.1. NCBI lineage: Eukaryota > Metazoa > Chordata > Amphibia > Anura > Aromobatidae > Anomaloglossus > Anomaloglossus baeobatrachus. The sequence goes on along the minus strand of NC_134356.1, from coordinate 308,326,707 downwards.
AGCCATAAATAGAACACATATGGGGGAGGATGGTGCAAGGGTTTTATTCCATTTTTTATTTTGGGTGCACACTACATCTAATCATGCTGTTGTTACTTCTAGTGCAAGCCAATCAAACACTGCAAGTGGCTCGCACTGGGCCAAGCAAAGTGCATACTCAAACACAGCAATGCTCATGCAAGTGGTTTGAATTCGTAAAGCACCCAAACTTTGAACCAGAAGTTTGTTTTTTTGGAAAAGTCCGAGTTTGTACCGAATTTCAGGTTCGCTCATCTCTACTCAAGTGTGATTTTGGCCCATTTTTCCACACAAATACTTTTCAAATCCTGAAAGTTCTGTGGGCTCCTTCAATGAACTCTGAGATTTAGTTCCTTCCATAAATTTTCTATTGGATTCAGGTCAGGTGATTGGCTGGGCCCTTTTAGCAGCTTTACTTTCTTTCTCTGAAACCAATTGCCTTGCTCAAATGTCCACCCTCATTTGATCTTAATCATCCTGGTAGATGGCAGCAGATTTTTATCAAGATTGTCTTAGTACATTGGTCCATTCATCCTTTCTTCAATAATATGAAGTTTGCCAGTGCTGCATGCTGAAAATCAGCCCCATTCCATGATGTTCCCAACTCCAAACTTACTACTGGTAAAGTGTTTTTGGAGTGATATGCAGGGCCTTTTGGCCTCCAAACATGCTGTGTATTATGACATCCAAAGCATTACATTTTGTTCTTATGTGACCAGACTATATTCTCCCAGTATTTCACAGGCTTGTTTAAATGTTGTTGAGCAAACTTTAAACTCGCTTGAACAAGCTTTCTGTTCAACAATGGAATCTTGTGTAGTGAGTGTGCATACAGGCAATGGAGGTTGAGTTTAATACTTATTGTTTCTTTTGGAACATTTGTACCTGTTGATTCCAGGTTTTTCTATAGCTCTCCACAGGTGGTTCTTGACTCTTGGAAAACGCTTCTCATTATGCTTTTCACTCTTCTTACTTTTCTGTCTGAAAACGTGGTTGTGGCCAGTTCATGGTGAAATTATGTTTTTTTCACTTCTGAAATATGCTGCCAATAGTACTCACTGGAACCTTCAGTAGTTTCAAAATTCCTCTATAGCCAATACAATTAGTATGTTTTGCAACAATAAGGTTGTGAAGGTCTAGAGATAGCGCACTAATTTTATCCATCATGAGATGTTTCTTGTGTGGTAACTTGGTAATAAAACACTTTTCTGGCTGAAAAACTATTTTTACTTTTTATAGGCCTTTCAGTTGAACCAGCTGATGTTATTTTTCAGTAAGTTACAGGATTGCTTTCAAAGTACTGATAGATTTCAGCTGGCATCATGACTTTCCATGGCTTTTTGCACAGCTCTTTCTTCATGTGTTTAATCCTTTTTCTCTGTGTCATTTCTCATTATTACACATCTATGGTTTGATTTCTTTACCTGCGTGGTTTAGATGGGTTGTTACTGATATCGGTTGAGAAATTAATGTAAATTGCACCTTTAGAAATTTACTTATTTCACCTGCTGTTCATATACAGTACAGACCAAAAGTTTGGACACATCTCATTCAAAGAGTTTTCTTTATTTTCATGACTCTGAAAATTGTAGATTCACATTGAAGGCATCAAAACTATGAACTAACACATGTGGAATGAAATACTTAACAAAAAAGTGTGAAACAACTGAAAATATGTCTTATATTCTAGGTTCCTCAAAGTAACCACCTTTTGCTTTAATTACTGCTTTGCACACTCTTGGCATTCTCTTGCTGAGCTTCAAGAGGTAGTCACCGGAAATGGTCTTCCAACAGTCTTGAAGGAGTTCCCAGAGATGCTTAGCACTTGTTGACCCTTTTGTCTTCACTCTGCAGTCCAGCTCACCCCAAACCATCTCGATTGGGTTCAGTTCTGGTAACTGTGGAGGCCTGGTCATCTGACATAGCACCCCATTACTCTCCTTCTTAGTCAAATAGCCCTTAAGCGGGCTTTACACGCTACAATATATCTAACGATGTGTTGGCATGGTCACGTCGTAAGTGACGCACATCTGGCATCGTTAGTGATATTGTAGTGTGCGATTGAACGAATAAATGTTGATCGCATACACGTCGTTCAAAACCTAAAAATTGAACGTCGGGTTGTTCAATGTTCCCGAGGCTGCACACATCGCAGTGTGTGACACCCCGGGAACGGTAAACTGCAGCTTACCTGCGTCTCGCGGCTCCCGCCGGCTATGCGAAAGGAAGGAGGTGGGCGGGATGTTTTACGTCCCGCTCATCTCCGCCCCTCCGCTTCTTTTGGCCGGCTGCCGTGTGACATCGCTGTGACGCCGAACGTCCCTCCCACTCCAGGAAGTGGTTGTTCGCCGCCCACATCGAGGTCGTATGGTAGGTAAGTATGTGTGACGACAATTAATCAATTGTGCGACACGGTCAACAAATTGAACGTGCCGCACATACGATGGAGGCGTATCACATCGCATACGATATTGTATGCTTAATTGTAAGGTGTAAAGCAGACTTTACACAGCCTGAAGGTGTGTTTGGGGTCATTGTCCTGTTGAAAAATAAATGATGGTCCAACTAAACACAAACCAGATAGAATAGCATGCCGCTGCAAGATGCTGTGGTAGCCATGCTGGTTCAGTATGCTTTCAATTTTGAATAAATCTCCAACAGTGTCACCAACAAAGCACCCCCACACCATCACACCTCCTCCTCCATGCTTCACGGTGGGAACCAGGCATGTAGAGTCCATCCGTTCACCTTTTCTGTGTCGCACAAAGACTCAGTGGTTGGATCCAAAGATCTTAAATTTGGACTCATCAGACCAAAGCACAGATTTCCACTGGTCTAATGTCCATTCCTTGTGTTCTTTAGCCCAAACAAGTCTCTTCTGCTTGTTGCGGGTCCTTAGTAGTGGTTTCCTAGCAGCTATTTTACCATGAAGGCCTGCTGTACAAAGTCTCCTCTTAACAGTTATTCTAGAGATGTGTCTGCTGCTAGAACTCTGTGTGGCATTAACCAGGTCTCTAATCTGAGCTGCTGTTAACCTGCGATTTCTGAGGCTGGTGACTCGGATAAACTTATCCTCCACAGCAGAGGTGACTCTTGTTCTTCCTTTCCTAGGGCGGTCCTCATGTGAGCCAGTTTCTTTGTAGTGTTTGATGGTTTATGTCACTGCACTTGGGGACGCTTTCAAAGTTTTCCCAATTTTTCGGACTGACTGACCTTCATTTCTTAAAGTAATGATGGGCACTCGTTTTTCTTTACTTACAATTTGTATTATGGCAAGAAAATAGCAGCTAACAGTCTATTCAGTAGGACTATCAGCTGTGTATCCACCAGACATCTGCACAACACAACTGACGGTCCCAAACCCATTTATAATTCAAGAAATCCCACTTATTAAACCTGACAGGGCACACCTGTGAAGTGAAAACCATTTCTGGTGACTACCTCATGAAGCTCATCAAGAGAATGCCAAGAGTGTGCAAAGCCGTAATCAAAGCAAAAGGTGGCTACTTTGAAGAACCTAGAATATAAGACATATTTTCAGTTGTTTCACACTTTTTTGTTAAGTATTTCATTCCACATGTGTTAATTCATAGTTTTGATGCCTTCAATGTGAATCTACAATTTTCAGAGTCATGAAAATAAAGAAAACTCTTTGAATGAGAAGGTGTGTCCAAACTTTTGGTCTGTACTGTATATACAGTGCCTTGCAAAAGAATTCAGCCCCCTTGAATTTTTCAACGTTTTCCTACATTTCAGGCTTCAAACATACAGATAAAACTGTTAAATTTTATGGTGAAGAAATCAACAAGTGAGACACAATTGTGAAGTTGAATGAAATTTATTGCTTATTTTAAACTTTTGCAAAAAAATAATAAACTGAAAATTGGGGCGTGCAATATTATTCATCCCCTTTACTTTTAGTGCAGCAAACTCACTCCAGAAGTTCCTTGAGGATCTCTGAATGATCCAATGTTGTCCTAAATGACTGATGATGATAAATATAATACACCTGTATGTGATCAAGTCTCCGTATAAATGCACCTGCTCTGTGATAGTCTCAGTGTTCTGTTTAAAGCACAGAGAGCATCATGAAGACCAAGGATCACAACAGTCAGGTCCGTGATACTGTTGTCGAGAAGTTTAAAGCAGGATTTGGTTACAAAAAGATTTCCACAACTTTGAACATCCCAAGAAGCACTGTGCAAGCGATTATATTGAAATGGAAGGAGTATCATACCACTGCAAATCTACCAAGACCTGGCCATCCATCCAAACTTTCATCTCAAACAAGGAGAAGACTGATCAGAGATGTAGCCAAGAGGCCGATGATCACTCTGGATGAACTGCAGAGATCTACACTTGAGGTGGGAGAGTCTGTACATAGGACAACAATCAGTCATGCACTGCAAAAATCTGGCCTTTATGGAAGAGTGGCAAGAAGAAAGCCATTTCTCAAAGATATTCATAAAAAGTGTTGTTTAAAGTTTGCCACAAGCCACCTGGGAGACACAACGAACATGTGGAAGAAGGTGCTCTGGTCAGATAAAACCAAAATCAAACTTTTGGGCACAATGCCAACAGGTCATCACCCTGAACACACCATCCCACTGTCAAATATGGTGGTAGAAGCATCATGGTTTGGGCCTGCTTTTCTTCAGCAGGGACAGGGAAGATGGCTTAAATTGATGGGAAGATGGATGGAGCCAAACACAGGATTATTCTTGAAGAAAACCTGTTGGAGTCTGCAAAAGACCTGAGACTGGGATGGAGATTTGTCTTTGAACAAGACAATGATCCAAAACATAAAGCAAAATCTACAATGGAATGGTTCACAAATAAATGTATCCAGGTGTTAGAATGGCCAAGTCAAAGTCCAGACCTGAATCCAATCGAGAATCTGTGGAAAGAGCTGAAAGCTGAAAACTGCTGTTCACAAACACTCTCCATCCAACCTCACTCACCTCGAGCTGTTTGCAAAGGAAGAATGGGCAAGAATTTCAGTCTCTCAATGTGCAAAACTGATAGAAACATACCCCAAGCGACTTGCAGATGTAATCACAGCAAAAGGTGGCGCTACAAAGTATTAACTGAAAGGGGACGAATGATATTGCACGCCCCACTTTTCAGTTTATTTTTTACAAAAGTTTAAAATAAGCAATACATTTCGTTCAACTTCACAACTGTGTCCCACTTGTTGTTGATTCTTCACTATAAAATTTAAAATTTTTATCTTTATGTTTGAAGCCTGAAATGTGGGAAAACGTTGAAAAATTCAAGGGGGACGAATACTTTCGCAAGGCACTGTACAGTATATGGTGTGTGTTTGTGTATGTGTGTGTGTTTGTGTGTGTGTGGCGTGTGGCGTGTGGCGTGTGTGTGTGTGTGTGTGTGTGTGTGTGTGTGTGTGTGTGTGTGTGTGTGTGTGTGTGTGTGTGTGTGTGTGTGTGTGTGTGTAGATACAGACAGAACATGCAGCAGACAAGTCCACACTGCCGTATATGCCATTAAGCATTTTTGAAAGCCCCAGTTCTAAATCATCTTGTAGCTTATCCTCTTTATTGCAGACCTTTCATCTGCAGGGGTATTAGTACCTTGTACTTTACATAATCACTAATAATATTTTCTTTAATAATCTGCAGCTTTAAAGCAGCTTTATCGCAGTTGGCTATCAGTGAAAGCATTTTGTTCCTGTAATATCTTTTATTATGATTCTGTAGGTCTTTTATTCACTGTGGGTCTTTCAGCTACTACAATGCGAGACTTTGCTAAAAGGAGATGAAATACAAAAAAAAGCAAATTGCTAGAAATCTAAATGCAATTTTAATATCCTAAACCTGGAGCTGAGGAACAAGATTCCTCACATTCGTGTGCTGTGAATTTTAATGTTTAGGTTTAAGTTTGAAGATTCTGTCTTCACTTCCACTTGAAACTAGTCATTGGAGTAGGTGACTAAACAGTAATACTGCACCATTCATTGTCTCTTGCAATGTTGCTGCTGGCAGCTCGCACCCAGAGCCCCGGGCTCTTACTGCCAAACCAAAATCAATTTCTATCTTCGGCAGGATACAGACACAATTGAGTACTGTCTGCAGAAGTCAGCAATAAATTGCAGCATCCTCTAGGTGGAAAAGTGACCCGCTATATGCTGCTCACCCATTAGGCATTCTAAAAACGACAAAGATATCATGATACGGAAAGATATCTCAGTGCAGAACAGTGTAACTCGACTCCTAAATATACAATTTCAATGGCTTTGGCTGTGTTAAGAGATAACTTTCTGTATTATGATATCTTTCTTGTGTGTTAGTTTAAAGATGCAATCTCCTTCTTGATAGTGTGCCTATAAGACGTGGTTGTGCATCCCTAACTGGCTCGATGTGGAAGGATGTGGGTTCAGGCAATATGCCAGCATGGTAACTTGGAGCAATTTAGCATGCACTCTTTATGGGATGCTTTCTGGCAAGAATGGCATATGATATGTACTCTGTTTTGAGTAGCAGTTTCTAATAGCGACAGTATTCGGAGGTTGTATCTGGTATGCACTATTAGGCTATGTGCGCACGCTGAGTTTTTTTGACGCTGCGTTTTTGTGCGTTTTTGGCCGATAAAAACGCACAAAAGCGCACCCGCGTCGAGTAAACGCGTCAAAAAATGCATGCGTTTTTACTGCGATTTGGTGCGTTTTTGGCTGCGTTTTGCTGCGTTTTTGATCTCTGCGTTTTGCTGCGTTTTTCCAATGCATTGCATGGGCGGAAAACGCAGAGAAACGCAGGAAAGAATTGACATGTCCATTTTTTTTTTTTCAAGCTCAAAAACGCAGCTTAAAAAAAAAAGTTGTGTGCGGACAGCAAAATTGAAAACTCATAGACTTTGCTGGGGAAGCAAAGTCATGTAGTTTTGAGGCCAAAAACGCCGCGAAAAACGCACTGTGCACACATAGCCTTAGGGGATGTACCCACGATCAGTGTTCACATAGTTTTGGAAACAGCATTTTTCAGCTGCGTCCAAAACACTGCAATGTACAATACAAGCACAGTGGATGGGATTTATAGAAGTCCCATGCCCACTGTGCGTGTACTGTCCGCAGCGTAAACTGACCTGCGGTGCGGCTTTCCAAGCCTCAAGTTTGCCAATTGTTTGTTGCGGAGATGCAGAAGAGAGAGACTGCAACTACCCTGATTGTGGGCACACGCAGCTGCAGTCTCCTGCGGAGGAGACTCACGCCCCTGCAGGTCGCGGGCACATACCCTTAAAGTTTTCTATTGCGTGACTCTGATAGTTTAGCTCCTCAGGAGCATACGTCTGTATCTCTGTATATGAGGGTACTACCTGTGTATGGAGATACTCTGGCACTTTAATTCCTCAGAGACATACCTCTGTATCTCTTTATATGAGGGTACCTATGTATGGAGACACGCTCTGGCACTTTAGCTCCTTAGGGGTATACCTCTATATATGAAGGTATCTGTGTATGGAGACACTCTCTGGCACTTTAGCTCCTCAGGGGCATACTTCTGTATCTCCGTATTTGAAGATAATACCTGTGTACGGAGACACACTGGGCAGTTTAGCTTCTCAGGGGCATACCTTTGTATCTCTGTTTATGAGGGTACTACCTGTGTGTGGAGAAACTCTGTGGCAGTTCAGCTCCTCAGAGGCACACCTCTGTATGGGTACCTGTCAATGGAGACACTCTCTGGCACTTTAGCTCCTCAGAGGCATACCACTGTATCTCTGTATATAAGGGCACCTGTGTATGGAGACACTTTCTGGCACTTTAGCTCCTCAGAGGCATACCTCTCTATCTCTGTATAGGAGGGTACCTGTCAATGGAGACACTCTCTGGCACTTTAGCTCCTCAGGGGCATACCTCCGTATCTCAGTATATGAGGGCACCTTTGTTTGGAGACACTCTCTGGCACTTTAGCTTCTCAGGGGCATACCTCTGTATATGAGGGTACCTGTGTATGGAGACACTCTCTGGCACTTTAGCTCCTCAGGGGCATACTTCTGTATCTCTGTATTTGAGGGAACTACCTGTGTACGGAGACCCCCATGGGAAGTTTAGCTTCTCAGGGGCATACCTCTGTATCTCTGTTTATGAAGGTACTACCTGTGTATGGAGACACTCTCTGGCAGTTTAGCTCTTCAGGGGCATACCTCTTTATTTCTTTATATGTGGGTACCTATCTTTGGAGACCTGACTGTTATGGCTTAGATATTCTATGTATTATACCCTTGATTGTGTCTGATCAGTACAGGATTCTGTGGTCTAGCCCGCATCTCCACAGTGCCCTTACACTCAAAATGACTTTATTTAGAGTGTGGCTATTTTGAGATCCCTCATCCACTATTTATCATATGTCATATGAAGAAATCATCTCTATTTTCTATTAAAATACAGGTTTTAATAAGATGTAAATATGACAGCAGCCCTCTACATGTAGAATCAAAGCTCATAAAGCCTTGATGTCATTGGTGATATTGTTAATTTCTTCATCAGCCACCTCGTGCAGAGCTGAAATCCCATATCTTGAAAATTAACAGTGTGTGACAGATGGTTTGTCCCAAGTTCGTCACATCCATTGGTCTATAACAAAGTAAATGACACCAATTACCATCTGTAATTACTGTTGCTTGCAATAAATTCTCCCTGGTGATTATGGGTAACTGGTCTGCAGAGCCCATCAGCACAAGAGTTTGTCATTCTTGGTCTAATGAAACTGGAAGTAAACTGAACTATAGAATATGTATCTAGTATGGAAATTACAGAGGTTCTGAGCACATAGGGTAAAGTACATAAAGTGCCATCACCTATGTCGTTCTTTTAGCTACTGTAACCCTCAAAACTATTAAGTCATAGCTTTCATGAATAGTGATAGGCGAATAGTAAAATATTCAGGTTTGGATTATTCGTATCAAATATCTAGTGCTATTCCAGTATTTGTCATGGATAACAAACCTAATGCAAGTCAATGGGGAACCCGAGCATTTTTCTTGAAGAATTCCCAGAAGAAAGCTCGGGATCCCCATTGACTTGGAATAGGTTCGTTATTCGTGACAACTACTGGACTATTACTAGGTATTTAGTATGAATAATCTGAACCCGAATAGTTTACTATTCGCTCATCAGTTTTCATGAACACCAAAAAATCCCCAGCCCTTTAAAAGCCACATCACATAAAACAACACACATATGCCAATGTATTGCCTAGCTCTCCGTATACTACTTCTAATGTCAGGTTCATGCTTTCCAGCAGTGTACAGCACAATGATGCACTACTATTGCACCTGAACAGAGTGCAATTTAAATCCACAGTCTCTGCCCCATGAATAAAGCCGTTAGAGTATAGAGGGAATGATTGGGACATTTTAGTAAAGGGTATTATAAAAGAGGTAATAGATAGCCATTTAGGATTAAAATCAATATTAAATTCAGATCACTCCTTTACTCTACATTTACCTTACCATTAACTTAGTGCTATAATCAAGTCACTGAAAATGTTTATATATTCTTTTATATAATGATAAGCTCTGGTTAAAAATACAATGTAAGCAATCTGATATGATGAATAGCCAATGAAAGGAAAAAGTGCAACTAGGGTCTTAAGGCCCAGTCACACACAACGACTTACCAGCGATCCCGAAAACGATGCGACCTGATAGGGATCACTGGGAGGTCGCTGGTGAGATGTCACACAGTCAGACCTTACCAACGATGCAGGAACAATACAGGTCACAGTAGCGACCTGTATAACGATCTCAGCAGTCACTGTGACCCTGTCACACAGTGTCAAACACAGCGATGGGTCCTGCCCAGCAGGACATCGCCTTTGAAGAAAATGGCCTGGACCATTCTGCAACGACTAGAGATCTCACAGCAGGGGCCTGATCGCTGGTAGGTGTCACACATAGCGAGATTGCTAACGGGATCGCTACTGCGTCACAGAAACCTTGACTCAGCAGCGATCTCAGGAAAGACCTTGTGATAAAGGATATGCTCACATGGTAAGGTTGTTTCAGACACAACCACCGGTAAAAAATGAGAAACACAGCTGCTGCAGCTCAATACTGACTGTACTTCAATATAGGGGATGGAAGGGTTAAAAAACTACAATGCCATGTAAAGAAGATGAATGCAGGCTCTTCAATTTGTGACTTTAATCAACGCGTTTTGGAGTAACCTCCATCAGGATATACATCTACATATAGCGCTACACGAGGAGTATATATAGTGGGAAGGATTAAAAAAAAAAAAAAGGCGCAATGTCATCAGCCGTTTGTTCTATGCAGTATTACAAATGAAAGTAAAAATATATCCATATAGTGATAGCAAGTTGTGTGACAATATGATCCACACGGAGGAAAGCACTTACAAGTGAAATTATAAAAGAACAATAAAAAAAATAAATGAAAATATATACACAATATATGAATTTGAACTGTTGTGTCTTAATTATAACCGTGTTGCAGGAGTCAAGTGAGAGCAGCCATGAGACAGTTTGAAACAACAATGATTGGGTTGTCAGTGAAGAGGAAAGAATGTAATGTATATGACTAAAAGAAAGCAAAATTGGGGAGTATAGAGGGAATCCAACCTACAGGTGAGGTGTCTGGGGATATGGGATAGAGGATATTATTATACAAGGCTATCTGGAAAGCTGGGATGAAATTGTGAAAAGCCTTGAAAAAAATGGGATTAATTAAATTCTGTTCTTCATTGACTGGGACAGAGAGTATAGGATCATCGTGGGACCCTCTTATTGAACTGCGCTGGACCCGGATTAGGAATTGGCCAGAGAAATAAATTGGTGAATGAGGGTGTCTATTGTCTATTTCTTTAATAATTTTCTATTTTTAGGTCTTTCAGGTTTGCTTTTGGGGAATGTTGTGGGATGTCACTATGGATTACGATGAACATTAAAAAAATAAATAAATTAATATTGTAATAAATTGGTTAATCAGTGCTGTAGTTGGGGGTGTTTGTCCAAATAAAATTTAGTTTTCTTTTTTCAACAACTGGATTAGTAATGGGAGTGTCTGATAGATGCCCACCTATTACTAATACCAGGGCTTGATGTCAGCTGGCAATTCACAGATGGCATCAACCCCATATATTATCCCATTTGCCACTACACCATCTAATAGATATGCCACTTCTGGGGCATCTGCAGCCTGCGATTTTTGGGCTGGGGAGGGCCCAATAACCATGGGCCTTCCCAGGCTGAGAATACCATACCCCAGCAGTTCGCTTTACGTTGGCTGGTGACCCAATATGGGGGGACCCTGTGTTTTTGTTTTTAAATTATTTAATTTTGAATAAATAATTTAAAGCAACAGTGTGGGATGACTCTGCTTTGGATTACCAGCCAGCCAGCTGCGATCGTCATGCGGCAGCTGTCTGCTTTACCTTAGCTGGCTACCAAAAATAAGGGGGACATCCCATCTTTCTTAATGCTTTAATTTGAGACTAAAAACAAGGCTACATACTCTTTAGTGCTACAAGAAAGCACTAAAGGGTGGAAGCTTACAATATGCAGGGGGTGGGGCATTATATATGTGTTGCACATCTATCTATCTTTATAGCTAGCTAGCGATATAAAATTATAATGGATCCATTATTGGTAGATAGAAACCCTAATGTAAATGCTCAGCAAAGAGCACAGGATGAATATGAACTGATCCAAAATGTTCTGTACCCCAAATTGCCACCGATAGCTTTCAACTCCACTGAAAGGTCTTGTTTGCCATTTTTAATTATGCAACATTCTGTCACACGGTGTTCAGCTCTAAACTCATATAAAGTGAAAAAACAATCCCTTTAAAATTCTATTTTATTAAATACTTCTTAAAATTTCCCAAGTGATTGACCTGTACAGAAAATATCAAGGGTAGTATAAATATACTGCCATAAGGAGACATGTATCACCATTGAATGGTTCCCTTTTTCTCCCTGGGCCTCCTGATGAACCGGATTAGAGGGCGGAGAAACGCGTCGAGGCAGTGCAGATGCACTTAAAAAAGGGAAGTTAATATTTTGCCTAATATAATGATATTTAGTCATTTTTAATGAGTGTATATACTGGTATTATTCCAGGGTTTGGGATTTGCTGAATGCAAGTTAAAAATATTGTTTAGGTTGGTTTGGTTTATGGATCTGTAACCCCTGTATATAAATCAATGACCATGTGAATTGGAGCATATTAAAGGGATATGAGTAACAGGGTATTATAATATCTTAACCTTTGCCCTCTTTTTGAGATCTATTGAGGGTTCTGTAAGGCCAACCAATAATTTTAGTATTTTGCATAGGCACTCTCATTTGTCCTTATATGGTAGGGAAATTATCAGGGTAAGTGGGGGACAGCCACCGAGGAACGGGGGCGCCCAGTTACGTTAAGGCGGTATTACATCCGTCGGTAGGAAGGAGTGAGGTGGTAGGTCCATAATAGGGTCACTTTAATCCCTCTTGGGACCCCATACTCCAATTTGTTGTTCTTTATTGTATCATAATTTCCTTTGATTAGGGGTGGCATCCCTGGTGTATTTTTATACTACCCTTGATATTTTCTGTACAGGTGAATCACTTGGGAAATTTTAAGAAGTATTTAATAAAATAGAATTTTAAAGGGATTGTTTTTTCACTTTATATGTACTTTTGACTATCCTGAAACGATTTGATTTGTTAGCCTCAGCTCTAAACTCACCAAGTATCATGGCGACTTCTAACCCTGTTCACACTGCAGAATCTGACACGCGACCTGGTGCTTTTGATTTCCTCAGTCAGACTCAAGCGTCAACCTGTTGTATGCTTTGTAGTAATCAGTCTAGCAGGAGTTAATTTCTGCTTTCCTGTGGATTGCTGCTTGGGTCACAGGTTACTGGAGACCTAGCATAGCCGTCTCTACTCTTTAAAAGAAGGTGGAGCCTGTTCTTCCATGTTGATTACAGATTCATTTGCAATACCGGTCCTTGTACTATGGTGAATCTGTTCTGGTGTTCTCCTGTGTGTTATTTGGTGTATTGTGGAAATAACCTCATCTTTTTATTTCCTCCCTGATTCTTAATTTCCTCCTAAGCACATATTGTCTTAGCTGTGTGTGTGTGTGTGTGTGTGTGTATGTGTGTGTGTGTGTGTGTGTGTGTGTGTGTGTGTGTGTGTGTGTGTGTGTGTGTGTATGTGTGTGTGTGTATGTGTATGTGTGTGGGTGTGTGTGTGTGTGTGTGTGTGTGTGTGTTATGAGTTTGAATTTTGTTTTTTTTCCCTGTCTCTCTATTTGTGTGGGATAAAACCACTCCTGTCCTGGCCCTCTCTGGGTGTGAATGGGTATAGACCAGGGCTATTCAGAAGCTAGGGTTCGGAAGGCGTCACCATTAGATGTATCTTTGGGAACAGGGACAGCTAGGGCCACCCTAGCCTGAGGGACAGTGTAGACACCCCCATTCCAAGTTACCTCGTCACATTCAGTGACATATTTACTGCATTTGACTCCATGGATGTTTTCAAGTGACAAAATCATCTCTACACCTGTAGATGAATTTCCAGAGGGATGTAATCTCCATAATGAAGTTACTTGAGGGGGCTTCTGCTGTTCTGGCACTTAGGAGCTCTGCAAATGGAGTCCACAAACTATTTTAGGAAAAAGTGTGCTCCAAAAGTCAAATTATACTCCTTCCTTCCCAAGCCTCACCGTGTGGTAAAACAGTACTGTTCAGTCACATGTGGGGTATTGCCATGTTCCAGAGAAATTGTATAGCACTCTATGGGACCTTTTTTTTTTACAAACTCCACCTGTGAAAACTGTAAATTTGAGGTTAAAACAAAATTTTAACAGTAAAAATGTAATTATTTTTTCTTCAACACCCAACTGTATAACATTTTGTGTTACACCTGTGGAGTCAATATGATCACTGCACCCCTAGATGAATTCACGGAGTGGTTGACTTTGTAAAGTGGTGTCAAATATCGGAGGTCTACTTTTCAGGCTAGTCGGGGGCGTTGCCAATGTGATATTGCGCCCCCAAGCTATTCCAACTAACTAAATCTGATCTCCAATATGGTGCCCCTTCCCTTCTGTGCTTTGCACTCTGCCTCAAAAGTAGTTTTTGATCACATATAGGGTATTGGCCAACTCAGGACAAATTTTGTAACAAATGTTATGGTCCATTTTTTCCTATTACCCTTTTTGAAAATGTTAACTTTGGGCCAAATCAACATTATATTGGAAAAATGGCAATCTTTTATTCTCATAGCCCAAAATTATACAATTTTGTAAATCACCTGAGGGTTAAAATTGCACACTACACATATAGGTAAATTCCTTGTGAGGTGTATTATCCAGTATGGGGTCAGTTGTGGGATTTCTTCTTTTTGGCATGCTAGGGGGATATGTTGTCCTTAATCTATTCCAGCCAAAATGGCGCTCCTTCCATCCCGAGCCCTGCCATGTGCCCAAACATTGGTTATTGTACTCAGGAGAAATTCCATAACAAATTGTATTGTGCATTTTCTCCTGTTACCCTTGTGAACAAAAAAATAGTAGGTAAAACATTTTTGTGGGAAATAAGTGATTTTTTTTTCACAGCTCAGTATTATAACTTTATGTGAGGCTCCTGGGGGTTCAAAGTGCTCACCACACATCTAGATAAATTCTTTGAGGGGTTTAGATTCCAAAATGGGGTCCATTGTGGGGGTTTCCACTGTTTAGGCACATCGGGGATCGGCAATAGTGATATGGTGTTCGCTAATGATTCCAGCTAAATTTGCATTGCAAAAGTTAAATGATGCTCCTTCCACTAAATATTTGGTATTGTTGTACTCAGGAGAAATTGCACAACAAATTTTATGGTGCATTTTCTCTTGTTACCCATGTGAAAATGGAAATTTTGGCGTTAAAGTAACAGTTTTATGGGAAAAGGTAAAATGTTAATGCTTCCTTTGACATTGCTTTATTTCCTGTGAAGTACATGAAGGGTTAACTTCTTGGATGTGGTTTTGAGCAGTGTGAGGGGTGCAGGTTTTAGAATGGTGTTACTTTTGGGTATTTTCTGTCACGTAGGCCTTTCAAAGTCACTTCAAATGTGATGTGGTCCCTAAAAATTGATTTGTAAAATTGTTTGATAGAAAAATGAGAAGTTGCTGTTAAAATTTTAACCCTTTTAACTCCGTAACAAAATAAAGAATAATGTTTAAAAAATGGTTCTGGTGTAAAGTAGAAATGTGGGAAATGTTATGTATTCAGTATTTTTTGTGACATAATTCTGTGGATTAAGGGCATAAAAATTCAGTTTAAAAATTGAAAAATATTCAGGAAATTTCCAATATTTTCACAAAAACATAAAAAATATCATCCTAAATTTACCACTGTCAATGCACAATGAGTTTTTAGTGAGTTTTCGATGCTGCTAATTTTTACTGTGTCAAAAATACAATATGTTACAGTTCAAGCAAAGTGGATGGGATTTATAGAAGTCTCAATAATTAGTAGAAAAGTTCATATGCTGATTACAAAAGAACCACAAAGCGGATTTTTTTCACCAAAGGTATGAATGTAATCTGCATTACATCATCAGTACAGCCATGTCTTTACTTTACATTACAAAATCGTGCTGACAGGATCTCTTTAAGGGCTTAAAAATGTGTACAATTCTGGTGCAATCCATGTTTGTGATAAATAGGAGGCACTATTCTTTTTGGGGGGGATTCTACAGATTAGCAAGTCTATGACTGCATAGATACATTTATGTGCATGCATGATCATTGAGAAATCCTGCATACACTACAGTTTTCCACTATTAAAAACAATGAATGAGATTCATAAAAAGTGAGCAAAGGAAATATGGAGCATTGTTAAAGGTGTTTTCCCACGAACAAAGTTAATTTTCAAAGTTGAATTTAATAAATAGATCTTACAATAATAATAATTTATACAATTTGATGTGTTTAAAAAAATGTTTTGGTGCTGACATAATCTTATATATGTGTCCCTGCTATGTACTGTGTAATCGCTGTGTCTGACCGTACAGGGGCATGGTCTGATCATACCACAGCTCCTGGGCAAGGGAGAACTCAAAAAAGAGTATACAGATAGTACAGTATGGGATCGTATCTGATTCTTTTTGTAAGGTAAAACATTATTTCCCTTCCTGTTTTTTAAAAAATATTTTACCTCATGGAAAGAATAATTTGTGATTCCCTGCTGTAAGGTCTACTCTGTATACTCTTTCACTTCCTCCCCAGCCCAAGAAATGTTGTATGATCAGACTGTGTTTCGCACACGGTCAGACACAGACATTACACAGTACATAGCAGGGACATATATAAGATTATCTCTGCACAGGAACATTTTTTTAAATACATACTATTGTAGAAATTATTATTATTATAAGATCTATTGATTAAAATCAACTTTCAAATTAACGTTGTTCGTGGGAAAAACCCTTTAAGCTCTGACCAATCGAGATACTGCTGTTTTAGTTGCAAAGCTGAATGCTCCATCTTATTTCTTGCAGCACTTTTGATAAATGTCCTTCCAAATGCTCCAGTGTTGTTCGGAAAAAGGAGAAGGAATCTGACTATGTTAAATGCAGGACTTCCTTTACAAAACAGTAATCTGATCATCCTCAGACTTTTCCTTTTTTCATTCCTTTTTGGGGGGAAATGAAAAAAAAACAGTTTTTCATGCATATACTACAGGGTGGGCCATTTATATGGATACATCTAAATAAAATGGGAATGGTTGGTGATATCACTGATCCATTTTGGATCCAACTTTATTTTTTCCAATGGGAAGAGGGTCATGTAACACATCAAACTTATTGAGAATTTCACAAGAAAAACAATGGTGTGCTTTTTTAATGTAACTTTATTTATTTATTAGTTATTTACAATTTTATGACCACTTTTAAAATGTGTTCAAAGTGCTTCCCATTGTGTTGATTTGTCAATGCAACCCCCTTGTCCCACTCTTGACACACTGATCACAACATTGCAGAAGAAATGCTAGCATAGGCTTCCAGTATCCATTGTTTCAGAGGCAGCACATCTTGTATCTTCACAGCATAGTCAATTGCCTTCGGATGACCCCAAAGATAAAAGTCTAAGGGGTTCAGATCGGGAGACCTTGGTGGCCATTCAACTGGCCCATGATGACCAATCCACTTTCCAGAACAGTGCTCATGAAGGAATGCTCGGACCTGACAACCATAATATGGTGGTGCATTGACAAGCCAACACATAAATGGCCCACCCTTAGATCTGTTCTTCATTCATTTTTGGTCTGTGTATCTATTTCTACAACAAGTGCAGCATCTGTTTTTCATCTTGTATGAAAAAATAATACTAAAACACTGCCAAGCTTCTCAGACCCAATAAAAGGTAAAACACAAACAATGATTGGAAGACATCTAGAAGAGTGCTCTCCGTTTTTTTTCATAGACCTAGTGATATGACTGGGCAAGCTACCTCCATGATTTCGATCAAAAACGGACGTCGGTGTATTTTTTAAAACACAAAGAAAAAACAGGGACATGGAAACATCCGCGTAGACCATAATGGATACATGAGCTGTTCGTCCAAAAAACAGATAGAAAATGTACCTGAAAAATGGAAGTCTGAATAAGGCCTAACTCATTTTACTTTCTTTTACAACTTTTACAAATTTTTCCTACAGTAATAAGCTATAAAATCAGCCAAAAGGATGCCTGCGGAGAAAATCTGAATAAAGAGAAACAGTCTTTCCTTTTTTCAGCACAATGTCTTAAAATATTTAATATAGCGAATGAATCATACAAAGGTAAAATTGAATCAGAGAAGAAAAACCTTAAGTAAATTTCCTCAGCAAATGTTTTAATGCAGCATATAATAAGATTGCAAGCTTTTTACATCATTTTTACATTTATATTGTTATTCAAATTACTATAGGAAATGTACTATTCATTTCTGTACTTTCTGTACACAGATAAAAGCACATATTCCATGAAAGAGAAATAGCTTTTCCATTTGCTTCCAACAGAACTAGCCATGTGTTACAATTTCTGTCAAATCGCTACACCACAAAAGCACCAAGGGCCTTTAGTGATCAAAGGATTCATCTTACTAGTGATCTGTTAGTATTGCCTGCAGATATTTTTAATTGCCTTTCAGTAATTAGTTGCCTGTATATTTCATAGCTGGCTAGATCAAATATGTAAAGTAACTTTAGATCTTGTCTGCACCGGATGTGAACTCTTTCCACTTTAGAGTTAATCATTAATGCAGTAATGTGCGAAAACCATGGACAATAAATCAGCTCTACAAAGCAGACTTACAATTTTAGACCAACAACCTCTTCTGAGGCCAGCACTGACTAACGGTGCCTGCATTGTCTGCCTGCCTGCTTTCCATACAGTGAAGCTGAGAGTTAAAAGGGGTTGTGTGCCGCCTCTCATTTTCTTACCTGCCAGGTTTTGGAAGCCATCCAAATCCTGGCAGATATTGTGCACAGATACTATTAATTAGAACGGAAGCCTGCCAAGTGTCGGCCAGTTGTTTCAGCATCTGTCCCAACCAGCAACTCCACTCCCCTGATGCAGAACTGGCATTGAACAAACCCTTAAAAAATTAGAACTATTCATCCCACATTAAACCACTGCAACCTCTGCAGGGTGTCTATGAGGCAATATTCAAGTTTTTGATGTCGTTTTTGAAGCCAAAATGCAGGAGTGGATTGAAAAGATGAAGTCTTAATCTTTTCTTTAGAGGAGTCTTCCACTTATGATGCATTTTTGGTTTTAACATCAATGCATAAAGAAAGCTGAATGTGGAAACCCAGCCTAAAGCCTCATTCAGGCATCCAATTTTTTCATATAAGTGCTACCTGTGGTTTTCACGGACAGCACTTTTATATGTGATAGTCTATGGAATAATTCACATGTTAGAGATTTTTCGATGACCATAAAATGTGCAGAAAATCAGCAATGCAAGTATATGGGTCAATGAAAAAAAATAGATGCATGTGCAGTCTGATTTTCATGTACTGTCAGAATGGAAAAGTTCATTCTGAATAACATATTCTGACAAAGTCTGATAACAAAAAATCTGGTCAATTTTTATTGTATGTGAAACAATTGCACAGCTGAATGAGCTCTTATGATGTGTTCACATTGAATTTCTTTCAGGTGTTTTTGGAGCAGAAACTCTCCAATCAAAACTTCTCATGGTTTTTGGAGCATTTAAGGCTGGATTCACACTTGGATCGCATCGCACTGCCCGGACCGGCCGGCGGCTATCCTGATGGGAGTGTGTCATCTAAATAGAAATACATGCAGCTGACACACTCTTGTCAGGAGAGCCGCCGGCCGGTCCAAGCGATGTGATCTGATCCTTTCGCGAATTACACGCTAGTGTGACTCCAGCCTAAGTGTCAGAAACTCCTGAAAAAAACAACTCAGTGTGAACATACTCTTAGGCTGGAGTGACACTTACGTTTGACTCGTGCAAGGATCAGATCGCATCACCCGGACCAGCTGGCGGCTCTCCTGACAGGGGTGGGTCAGCTGCATGTATTTCTATGTAGCTGATACACTGTCAGGAGAATCGCTGACCGGTTGAGGCAGTTTGATGCAATTGTCGCGCAAGTCACACGCAAGTCTCATTCACAAATCTGTGTATAGACCACGATGCACAGACTGGCTGCAGGTCTCCTGACCCAAATTTGACAGCCTCATTTATTCCTACATGTTACATGAATGTCTGAATGAGACTTTAATATAGTGAATGAGACTTTAGACTGTTTAAGAAACATGCAGAAAATCTTATAGATTGACAAACAGTTAGGGTTACATTACAATTATAGACATGCCTAAATTTTTCCATACCTGTACAGGAATAGTCATCAATTTTGATGTAGCCTGTTTGGCAAATGCACATGAACGATCCTGGTGTATTCACACAGATAGTATTCTCCCGGCAGTAATGGCGACCTTCGGCACACTCATCAATATCTGATAATTTTGAAAAACAAATAGCATTAAAATGTTTTTCCACCATAGGTATTGGATAGCTTTATTATAAATAGAAAGTTAAGTTTGTTATTGTTTCCAAACTTAGGATTTTATTTATTAATAATAATTGTGATGATCAAAGCTTGTGTCAATGTATCAAGTTATATACTATAACAAAGCAAAGGGGAATCTGCAATAGATTCAATACACAGAATCTTAAAGAAGAGCATCATATCAGTTGTAGTAAACACTTGTGTCCCCAAAGAAATAACAATTCTGGAGAACTTCTTATTTACACTTTGGGCCCGATTCATTACTACATTTGCCCATTTTTTTGTTGAGTCTTTGGTGTTTTGCACCTTCATTTAGTTTACATCAAACTTATTTTCCTATTTACACCTTATTTTAAGTTAATTCTATATGCGTTTTTCATTTGTGGTTTAGGGTTTCCAGATGTTTTCTCACAATTCATCATTTTCAGCTTTTCAAAACGTGTCAAAACTTATTGCAAGTTTACTCCAGGTCTCCAGGAGTGATTTCACGTAAACCAAATTTTTTTTTTTAGCTTATTATGCAACATTTTGCAATATGTGTAACTTTTAAAGCGAAAAAACAAATGTTAAAAAATGTCAAATATAATTTTTTATTATACGCAAAATTCATGAATCCTGTGCACCATTGTGATGAATTTGGGGTATGAAAATATCAACAGATGTCATAAAATGTAAAAAAAAAATAAAAGCAATTAAAAAAAACGCAAATGATGAGAATCGGTTTCTTTGTGTTGTGTGGTTCTTCTGTTATTCCTTCTAGAGATTCAGGAATATTTCGACACCTGGGTGATACCATTCTATGTCTCAAAGGGGCGTGTCCAATATAATCTGAACTAATTGGACAATGTCAGTGTATACAGGGAGACGTGCCTAATTAGTAAAACCCAGTTGTAAAATTAGCCATAAATTTCTAGGAAAAAATAAGTGAACAGCACAATTTCTAAGCAAAGATGCACCAGCGTTTTTTTTTTCTTTGTTTTTTTTTATTCTTCATAGGAAAAACAATTATTGACTACCCAGAAATATCACAAGAGTTAACAGGTTTTTGCTTCCCAGTTCATATCAGGATTTGTAATGTTATTAATATTTCATTTGTCTGAGATAAGGGGCAGAACAAATGGTCCTTGCACATTTTTATACAGAATGCACAGCAGTCATCAGCACAGAACAGCTTCACACATTTTCAGATCAAAGTCATGAATGCTGAACTGTATCAGAAAGCCGCATTTTTTGTATATAAATTTATAGGAAATTGCTATTTGCACAAAGTCATCCCTTTCCGTGGCACTGCATAAAGTCAAACATTTATCTTCTAGATAAATGGTATCAGTCCTGGGCAAATAACCTGTGCCGGGAGCTTACCCCTACTAACTGACAAATGCCACAGTATGCAATGATTTCAAGAAGAGCTATCATCAGGTCCAAAGTGGACATTTTCTCCTTATTTTATTCCTGCTGATCCCTGGAGAATTCAGATTTTTTTTTAAAACCGCTATATGGTCCCAGAGATATAGGACTTTTTATTTAGTGTGGTCAATATGCACATTTTTATGACCTTTACAAGGGAGTGTGCTCACCAGATTATCTGGGGGGGTGTCTTTTGCTGTTTTGTGCAATTACCCAGTGAGCAACGTCCCTTGGTAAAGACCATAAAAATAGGGTGCGTTAAATGAAGAGTCCCATATCTCTGGGGTAGTATTAGCACTGCTTCATAGTCATCGAATATCAGGGAACGAGATGCTCGGTACTCAATTGACTATCATGCAGGTGCTCTCATTATGATCGACTTCCTGCCCGACATAATATCTCTCTTTAGTTTTTCCGGAAGCTGGGCACGAGAGAGAGAGAAAGATGAGAGAGACAAAGAGAGAGACAGAGCTCATCCCCGGCCCTCCTGTTAGGGGCTTCCGGTAAAATGTTTGAGTTTCTCATTGACATCTAATATACTCGTTACTCGGGTCGAGCCTGTCCGGGCTTCCAACCGGCTCGATGAGAGTACCAAGCATTTGAGCATTTTAGTGTTTGTTCATCACTAGTAACTGCACCTATTCACTGACAGCCCTTCCTACTGTCTTTCACGTCTACACATCTTTAATTTTTGTTTTTAAATTACATATATGCTTAATATCATATACAGCGTCGACTCAAAGGGGATGTCCACCTCAGGGGGCATTTGTCTTGCTTAAATACATATATTTGGGGCCAAAAACTATTTTTGCATTTCAAGTTCATTAAAAATTTTGCACCATTTTGCCTTTACAGCCTCTTCATTGAACTTTGATGTGGCTTCTTGTCATACATCAGCAGAAAGCAGCTCAGAAAAAGAGTTGGAAACTTTCCAACTGGACCATTAGAACAAGTTCACGAATAATTTTCTGTTAACCCATTCAGCAGCGAGGAATAGGCAGTGCAACACAGAGGCTATTGAAGTCACAAATGCACAACTTTTTTTTAACCCCTTCACGACCGCGGGCAGTAAAATTACGTCCTATTTTAACGTGACTTAACGACCAGGGACGTAATTTTACTGCCTAAACTTCATTTGATTGCCGTGGCCATAGCAACGGCTTTCAAATGATGTCCCCTGCTGTTTCTTACAGCAGGGGACCTTTGCTTGACCCCATGGGGGGTGGCATCACCACCCCCCATAGGCAATCGATGTGATTGGCTGTTCAAATCGGAACCGCCAATCACATTGATCACGCTGTTTTCGGCAAAAAAAAATGCCAAAAATAGTGTGATCTTGTAAAATCCAGCTAGGACCGGGGCTGCAGCAGCTACGATCATTGGCTGGAAGCAAGCAGACACCGTGGCCCCCCCCTGCAGCACTGATTGGAGCGATCGTGCTATGACGCGCAATCGCTCCAATCAGCGTGCAGTGGGGCGGTCTAATCTGCCAGTGGCCGCCCTCACCAGGCCTGTGCTGGTCTGGGGACCCTCCCCCAACATGTCTGCAGCGTGCAGCACTGGCTGATACTAGTGGTACCAAGCCACCGCTGCTGCTGCCGCTGCTGTCACGTCACGTCACGGAGCAGGAGCGGTGAGTATTGTGCTCACCTTGCAGCCCCTGCGCGCTTCCGTAATGGCCCCTGCTCGTGCCCCCCTGCGATCTGCCCCCCCCCGACATCCCGATCTGCCCCCCCGACATCCCGATCTGCCCCCCGCCATCTCTATTCTGCAGCTCCTCCGGTATCCCTCCTCCCCTGCTCTCTTGCAGCACCTGCGCGCTCTTGTGATTTCCTCCTGTGCGCTCCCGTAATGGCCCCTGCCCGTGCCCCCCTGTGATCTGCCCCCCGCCATCCCAATCTGCCCCCCCGACATCCCGATCTGCCCCCGCACATCCCGATCTGCCCCCCCGACATCCCGATATGCCCCCCCCGACATCCCGATCTGCCCCCCCCGACATCCCGATCTGCCCCCAGACATCCCGATCTGCCCCCAGACATCCCGATCTGCCCACAGACATCCCGATCTGCCTCCAGACATCCCGATCTGCCCCCCGACATCCCGGTCTGCCCCCCGACATCCCAGTCTGCCCCCCGACATCCCAATCTGCCGGCCTCCCCCGTGATCTCTATTCTGCAGCTCCTCCGGTATCTCCCTCCTCTGCTCTCCCCCTCTGCTCTCCCCCTCCCCCTCTGCTGTCCCCCTCTGCTGTCCCCGTCCCCCTCTGCTGTCCCCCCGACGTCCTCTTACCTGTCTTCACCGGCCGATCACATCTGCCTCCATCGCTGGGTCCTTCTTCCTGGGTCTTCTGCTGAGCTGTCCAACTTCCTAACTTCCTGCCTGCTGGCTGCTGCTGTAAAGCTGTTCCTTGCCTTCTGTTCCTCCTGCTAATCCTCTGGGTACTGTGAGTATAACTTTTTTTTTTTTCTTTTTTTTCCTCTATCCCCTTTCTATTTTTACACCTCATGCGTCCGTGCGTCCCGCCGAGCGCTGATCAGGGATGCAGATAACGTATCTGCATCCGTGGTCATTTTTCGGCGGGACTTTTTTTCCCGTATTCTCGACGCTTTTTGTATCGCATCTGTCCGTGCGTCCCGCCGAGCACTGATCAGGGATGCACATAACGGATCGACATCCCTGCTCAATTTTTGGCGTGACAAAAAGCATCGGGGATACGGAAAAAAAAGTCACGCCAAAAATTGAGCAGGGATGCCGATCCGTTATGTGCATCCCTGATCAGCGCTCGGCGGGACGCACGGACTGATGCAATACAAAAAGCGTCGGGGATACGGAAAAAAAAGTATCGCATCTGTCCGTGCGTCCCGCTGAGCGCGGATCAACATCCCTGCTCAATTTTTGGCGTGACTTTTTTTTTTCCGTATCCCCAGCGCTTTTTGTATCTCATCCGACCGTGCTTCCTGCAGCGGCCGATCAGTGCACCGCGTCTGTGCGTTTGAAAAGTCAAATGGCGTTCCTTCTCTTCTGAGCCCCGCCATGCGCCCAACAATTACTTTCCACCACATGTAAGGTATCTGCGTACTCAGGAGAAAATGGACAATACGTTTTATGGTGCATTTTTTCCTGATACCCTTGTGAAAAAAAAGCTACCTAGTTGAAGCAACAGTTTTGTGGTAAAACATTTTTTTTTTCTTTTCACGGCTCAACGTTATAAACTTCTGTGAAGCCCCCAGGTGTTCAAAGTGCTCACCAAACATCTAGAAAAATTATTTGAGGGCTCTAGTTTCCAAAATGGGGTCACTTGTGGGGAGCTCCATTGTTTAGGTACCTCAGGGGGTCTTCAAACCTGACATGGCGTCCGCTAATGAGTGCAGCTAATTTTGCATTCAAATGGCGCTCCTTGCCTTCCGAGCACTGCCGTGTGTCCAAACATTTGATTTCCACCACATATGAGATATCTGCGTACTCAGGAGAAAATGGACAATACATTTTTATGTTGCATTTTTTCCCGATACCCTTGTGAAAAAAAAGCTACCTAGTTGAAGCAACAGTTTTGTGGTAAAAAAAAAAAAATTTCTTTTCACGGCTCAACGTTATAAACTTCTGTGAAGCCCCTGGGTGTTCAAAGTGCTCATCAAACATCTAGAAAAAAAATTTGAGGGCTCTAGTTTCCAAAATGGGGTCACTTGTGGGGGAGCTCCATTGTTTAGGCACCTCAGGGGGTCTTCAAACCCGACATGGCGTCCGCTAATTAGTGCAGCTAATTTTGCATTCAAAAATTCAAATGGCGCTCCTTGCCTTCCGAGCACTGCCGTGTGTCCAAACATTTGATTTCCACCACATATGAGATATCTGCGTACTCAGGAGAAAATGGATAATACATTTTATGTTGCATTTTTTCCCGATACCCTTGTGAAAAAAAAGCTACCTAGTTGAAGCAACAGTTTTGTGGTAAAAAATTTTTTTTTTCTTTTCACGGCTCAACGTTATAAACTTCTGTGAAGCCCCCAGGTGTTCAAAGTGCTCATCAAACATCTAGAAAAAATATTTGAGAGCTCCAGTTTCCAAAATGGGGTCACTTGTGGGGGAGCTCCATTGTTTAGGCACCTTAGGGGGTCTTCAAACCCGACATGGCGTCCGCTAATGAGTGCAGCTAATTTTGTGTTCAAAAATTCAAATGGCGCTCCTTGCCTTTCGACCTCTGCCGTGCACCCAAACAATTGATTTTTACCCCATATGGGGTATCAGCGTACTCAGGAGAAAATGCACAATAAATTGTAGGGTGCACTTTCTCTTTTCTCCCTTGTAAAAATGAAAATTTTATGGCTAAAGTAACATTTTTGTGTTAAAAAGTAAAATTTTCATTTTTTCCTTCCACATTGCTTTGGTTCCTGTGACGCACCTAAAGGGTTAATGAACTTCTTGGATGTGGTTTTGAGCAGTGTGAGGGGTGCAGTTTTTAGAATGGGGTCACTTTTGGGTATTTTCTGTCACCTCGGCCTCTCAAAGTCACTTCAAATGTGATGTGGTCCCTAAAAAAAATATTTTGTAAATTTTGTTGGAAAAATTAGAAATTGGTGATGAACTTTGACCCCTTCTAACTTCCTAATGAAAAAAAAATTTCTTTCGAAAATTGCGCTGATGTAAAGTTCACAAGTGGGAAATGTTATTTAGTAACTATTTTGTGTGACATATCTCTCAGATTTATGGGCATAAATTTTCAAAGTTTGAAAATTGCGAAATTTTCCAAATTTTCGCACAATTTCCTAAATTTTCACAAATAAACGCAAAAAGTATCGGCCTAAATTTAACACTGACATAAAGTACAATATGTCACGAAAAAACCAATGTCAGAATCGCCAGGATCCGTTGAAGCGTTCCGGAGTTATAACCTGTCAAAGTGACACTGGTCAGAATTGCAAAAAATGGCCCGGTCATTAGGGTGTTTTAGTGGCCGGGGGTGAAGGGGTTAATTAAATCCACTTACAAACAAGGGGCTTTAGCCCAAAATACATACATTTAGGAAAAAAATGTCCCCAAAAATGGACAACCCATTTATGGTCTTTTGAATATATTTTTTAATCATTTTTAGACAGTGTCAGCTGATGTTCACTACATTGTTATATGCCTTCCTTGGTGTGATATTCCACCTCTTATTGCCAGATATTGCTTATTTGACATGTTATGCAAATGCAATGTTTTAGTTTTATAGAACATTTTTTTTATTCTATTGTCATAGATAACACCGCACATAGAAGTTGCAATCTTTTAAAAATTAGTCCTTCTCTCATCAAAGGACCATGTCCCATTCACCATAGCAGCTAAAACTTTAGGAATGGAGCTAGTTCTATCTGATGTGCAGCAATAAAACCCTATTGCTTCAGATTACCATGTAGATAAGGCCCTGTGCGTAAACTGTGTTTTAGCCGCGGATATGCCACGTTTTTTGCTGCAGAATTGGTGCGTTTTTATTCATGAAGTTCATGTAGTCCTTCCCCATCAAAGTCTATGAGAAATCCAAAATACTGTGCGCACACTGCGGTTTTTTTTCCCTGCAGATTTTCTGCAGCAAAAAGAAGCAGCATGTTACTTCTTTTCCGCAGGTACCTGCAGTTTTCCCTGTATTTTGCCATTGATAATGATTAAAAACCACAGGAACAAAACCAAAGTAAAACCGCACCAAAACCACAACAAAACCGCAACAAACTGCGGTAAAACCGGATGCAGATTTTCGGTGCGTTTTTTTGCAGCAGGTGCGGAATTCTGCCAGAGGGTGTGTATTTGGCTGAAGAAACACATCTACCCAGTGCGCACGGAGCCTAAGCTGGGTTTACACCAGAGGATATGTGGCTGAAATATTTAATAGCTTGTTTAGAACACAATTCTTATGCATAGAAAACTATCAATAATATAGATTGTTGCATGGCATAGACTGTTGTTCTCGGCAGCACATTGCCCAGTCTATACAGGACAATGTGCTGCGGAGAATGATGATTTTTTTTTTTACCCCTACACGCAATGGCTATTTTCCGTTTTTGCGCTTTTAACTTTTCCTCTCCTTATTCCAAGAACCCTAACGTTTTCTAATGTTCCATCAATTTATACATATGAGGGCTAATTTTTTGCTGGATGAATTGTACTTTTCAATGACACCATTCATTCTGCCACACATTGTTGTGTAAAATAAATTCCAAGTGCGATGAAATTGCCAAAATTAAAAAGTGCAATGCCACAATTATTTTTTGTTAAGTTTTATTTACAGTGTTTACTAAATGGTAAAACTGACCTGGTAGCATGACTCCTCAGGTCAGTACAAGGACGAAAACAGATGTGCATAGTTTTGTTTTTTTCCTTTAGGTGATGAAACAAAATTCAGAAATTTATGGGAAAAAAAAATGTTGCTTTTGTTATCATTTTCCAAGATCCATAACTTTCTCAAGCTTTGATTGCCTCTTATTGCATTTTATTGGTATTTATTGATTTATTGATTTTTATATGTTGCGGCGTTTTTTCCCGTTATGTTGTTTACCGATCAGATTAATACATTTTATATTTTGATAGATCAGACATTTCTGAACAGAGTGATACCAAATATGTGTATTTTTTATTGTTTTATTTTTAATAGTGTAAAAAGGGGGTGATTTGAACTTTTGTGGTGGGGAACTTTTGTTTTGTATTTTTTAAAACTATTTTAAATTTTTTTATTGTACTTGCTAGTCCCCGAAGGGGACTTGAAGCTGCGTAGGTTCAATCAGCACAGCTCTGTATAGATGAAATCATGATCTATGAACGCCATCTCACAGCCATCCATCAGAGTAAGATCATAAGGACAGATACAGGGGTCATCAGCTGGCCCCTGGCTGTCGTCACAACCCATCGGCACCCTGTGATCACTTTACAGGTGCACTGATGGGAGCAGGGATTGGCGTGCTACCCATCAGCACGTGTTAAATCCCGCTGTCAGAGATGGACAGTGGGATTTAACTGATTAACAGCCATGGATGGATCTACAATCCATCTGTGGCTGCTAGAATAAATGAGCTGTCATATGGAAAGATGCGGTCTCAGCGTGTGGGCCCACATCAAAGGAAGGGACATGGCTTATGACATAAAATAGTCATATGTTGTGAAGGGGTTACAATGACAAAATGAACAATTATTTCACTCGTTCGTCGTGCAATTGTCAGGCTGTTCACATTTGCCGATTAATGGTAAACAAGCATTCCTAAGAATACTAAGGGTACTTTCACACTTGCGTTGTTTTCCTTCAGTTGCAATCCGCCAATTTGGAAAACAGCGGAATCCATTAACGGATTCCGCTGTTTCCCATAGACTTGTATGGATGACTGATTGTGCCAAAAGTACCTGTGTTGCTTCCGCTGCCGACGCTACGTTGCTTCCGCCGAGCGGAAGGAACGCAGTATGTAACATTAATTGCTTGCGTTAAAATGACGCTGAGCGGTGGATTCCGTTACATCAGTCAATAGTTATAATGGATCCCTATGGTGGCGGATTCCATTGCAAAGTGCTTTACAATGGAATCCGCCGCTGGATTCCGCTAATTTCTACTGAGCATGCCCAAAATGAAAAAAATGGAAAAAAAAAACAAAAACGGAGCCGACGCATTCCGTTAGACGGACGCCTAACGGACGCCAAACAGATGCAACAGGTCCGTTATTTCACAGGAATCAGCTAACGGATTCAAGTGAAATAATGGACCCGTTGCATCCATTCACAACACAAAAATAATGGATGCGTCAAAACAACGCAGCAATGGACCCAGCGGATTCAACCCAACGCAAGTGTGAAACTATCCTTATTCACAATAATCCACAAGTGAAATCACCTTCATATAAGTCATATCAAATCTGTCCATTAGACCAAGCCACACACTCATGCTACATTCAAAAAATGCCCCGGGAATGCGGTCATTGTATACTTTGCTTAAAAGTAGGTGACATATTTTTACTCAATGCCTTGCAGACCCTTTTCTTCTTAGGGGCCCTTTGCACACTATGACATCGCAGGTGCGATGTCGGTGGGGTCAAATTGAAAGTGACGCACATCCGGTGTCACTCTCGACATCGTAGTGTGTAAATCATTTTAACTATGATTACCGAGCGCAAAAGCGTCGGTATCGTATGATCGGTGTAGTGTCGGTCATTTTCATTATTTTAGCTGCTGCGACGGTACGATGTTGTTCCTCGTTCCTGCGGCAGCACACATCGCTGTGTATAAAGCCGCAGGAGCAAGGAACCTCACCTTACCTGCGTCCCGGCTGCAATGAGGAAGTAAGGAGGTGGGCGGGATGTTTACGTCCTGCTCATCTCCGCTCCTCCGCTTCTATTGGCCGCCTGCCGTGTGACGTCGCTGTGACGCCACACGACCTGCCCCCTTAGGAAGGAGGCGGGTCGCCGGCCAGAGCGACATCGCAGGGCAAGTGAGTGCATGTGAAGCTGCCGTAGCGATAATGTTCGCTATGGCAGCTATCACCATGATATCGCAGCTGCGATGGGGGCGGGGACTATCGCGCTCGGCATCATAGCATCAGCTTGTGATGTCGTAGTGTGCGAAGGGCCCCTAAGAGTCAATTCTATCATAGCCACATTTTGGTGCATCTATAGCCAGTGCAATATGAGTTCTGCCTAGGCTTCAATTCAATGACCATCTGGTTTTGCAAATGATTGTATACAGTCTAATTTAGTTATGATGATTTACGAGTTAATTGGATCCTGACAAGAAGAATTAATGTTGTAACTTGACAAGCATCTGTGCACTTTGCTTGTAAACTGGTGATTTTGATGCCAGTATATCATGTGCTAAGACCACGGAGTGACTGTACTATATTGATGCCCATCCAAATATTAAAAAACATAATAATAGTTATAATTATATATTAATACTTATTGGTAGCACAGAGTGTGTTTTTGTTGAGCTTTTGGCAAACAAACTTTCATTTAGTTCTCTTTCTTTAGTTCTTGAGGTCTCTTCTGCAATCACTGTCTAACATAAGAAAAATTAATTTTATCCTCAAAAAGATAAATGATGGTGCTCCTACAAAGTCAAAATGTAATAAAGATTCCCAGGTCAAGGGCTCATTCAGGAATCAGTGATTTTTCTAATATACAAAAATTGGACTAATTTTCATCAGTATATTGGAACAAATTTTCATCAATCTGTCAGGGTCAGGGTGTCAGTTTATTTTTCTTATAGAAGCATCTCATCAAACAAACATAAAAATCAGACTGCACTGGACAATTTTTTTCATGGTCACATAGACTTCAATTGGCAGATTTGGTCTTTGGCTCAAATTCAGACCTGTCTACATGTTTTGGGCTGGATCACTAGGTTTTCTAACAACATGGAAAAGGGACCAGCCACATACACTACAGTTCAAAAGTATAGGGTCACTTAGATATGTCCTTATTTTTTAAAGAAAAGCACATTTTTTTCAATGAAGCCAACATTAAATTAAACAGAAATACACTCTACACGTTGTTAATGGGGTAAATGACTATTCTAGCTGCACATGTCTGGCTTTTAATTCAATATCTGAATAGGTGTATAGAGGCCCATTTCCAACAACCACCACTCCAATGTTCTAATGGTACATTGTGTTTGCTAACTGTGTTAGAAAGCTAATGGATGTTTAGCAATGTCAGCACAGCTGTAAAATATTTTGCTGATTAGAGAAGCTATAAAACTGAAATTCCCTTGAGTTAGTTAAGAATCTGGAGTATTACATTTGTTGGTTCCATTAAACTTTCAAAATGACCATAAAAAGAGAACTTTCATGTGAAACTCGACAATCTATTCTTGTTCTTAGAAATGAAGGATATTCCACATGGGAAATTGCCAAGAAATTGAAGATTTCCTTCAACGGTGTGTACTACTCCCTTCAGAAGAGAGCAGAAACAGGCTCTAACCAGAGTAGAAAGAGAAGTGAGAGGCCCCGCTGCACAACTGAGCAGTAAGACAAGTACATTAGAGTCTCTAGTTTGAGAAATCGACACCTCACAGGTCCTGAACTGGCAGCTTCATTAAATAGTATCCACAAAATGCCTGTGTCAATGTCTATAGTGAAGAGGCGACTCCGGAATGCTGGCCTTCAGGGCAGAGTGGCAAAGAATAAGCCATATCTGAGACTGGCTAATAAAAGGAAAAATAATAATATGGGCAAAAGAACACAGACATTGGACAGAGGAAGATTGGAAAAAAGTGTTATGGACAGACAAATTGAAGTTTGAAGTGTTTGGATCATACAGAAGAACATTTGTGAGAGGCAGAACAACTGAAAAGATGCTGGAAGAGTGCCTGACACCATCTGTCAAGCAAGGTGGAGGTAATGTGATGGTCTGAGGTTGCTTTGGTGCTAGTAAAGTGTGAGATTTGTACAAGGTAAAAGGGATTTTGAATAAGGAAGGCTATCACTCCATTTTGCAAAGCCATGCCATACCCTGTGGACAGCGCTTGATTGGAGCTATTTCAACCTACAACAGGACAATGACCCAAAGCACACCTCCAAATTATGCATGAACTATTTAGGGAAGAAGCAGGCAGCTGGTATTCTATCTGTAATGGAGTGGCCAGCCTAGTCACCAGATCTCAACCCTATAGAGCTGTTGTGGGAGCAGCTTGACCGTATGGTACGCAAAAAGTGAAGCATGGGGTGAAATATCTCCAGATTATCTCCGCAAATTAACAGCTAGAATGCCAAAGGTCTGCAAAGCTGTAATTGCTGCAAAGGAGCATTCTGTGACGAAAGCAAAGCTTGAAGGAGAAAATTATTATTTCACGTAAAAATCATTATTTCTAACCTAGTCAATAGTCAATGTCTGGACTATATTTTCTATTCATTATGCAACTCATTTGATAAATAAAAGTATGATTTGTCATGGAAAAGATAAAATTGTCTGGGTGACCCCAAACGTTTGAATTGTAGTGTATAATAGCAATGTTTAGAATTAGACTTAGGGTGAGAATGCACTTTGTATTTCCACTGTTTTTTGGTCCGTTTTGAGAAGCACCTTTTTTTTTGCCAAAATGCATCCGTTTTGATTTTCCAGCACAGTCAATGGAAAATGTTGATTTTCTGACCGCACTTTGCGTTTCTAACCGCTGCGTATAATTTGCATATTTTGTGGCAAAAACCATGCGTTCAAAGAAGGAGCATGTCAATTGTTTTTGCCATTTTAGGTCAGTTTTGATAACATGGGAGTCAATGAGAAATAGCAAAAACCAAGATTCCTGCAAATTCCTGCGTTTTACCTGCTTTTTCAGTGCAGAAAATATGCGTTTTGTAGTACCAAAACGCATGCTTTTTGGACATCAAAAAAATGATTTGATATGTCCCTTTACACACACACATAATCCGACAATTAAATTTAAGAAAAATATGCATTTATTGCTATTTTTGCGATAAAATCTATATTACCGCTATAATTTGATGAAATATATCTATTTTCATTATTTTTCCCATTAATATAGATATGATCCTTTTTTTCTCTTTTTTTCATTATGTTTGACTGTTTAAACTTTATTTAGCAGTGTCTTGATGTTCAAAACTCATCTGTCAAAACGCAGGTGAAAAAGCATGTAAGGCTATGTCCGCACGTTGCGTCGGAGTACCTGCAGTTTATTCTGCACGTTTTCCTTCCCTTGGTTTTTGACCAAATGGCTTTTGACCATTTTTAGCGCTAAAAACGCATGCGTTTTTACCGCGTTTTTAGTGCGTTTTTAGCGCTTTTTACCTGCGTTTTCACCTGCGTTTCTGCAGATGCGTTTTTGAGATCAAGACACTGAGAAATAAAGTTGAATTAGTCAAAAAGAATGAAAAAAGAAAAAAAAAGTAAAAAAAATTAACTTTTATTAAAACTATATGGGAAATTATCATTTTCAATGAAAAAATAGTGGTTATGCACATTTTATCAGAAAAATAGGTGAAGTTTATAATTTTATAACATTTAAATTTTCGGTTATTGTGTGTGTGTAAAGGAACATTAGAACCCATTAATTTTTGTCCAGAAAAGCATGCGTTTTTGGAGCCAAAAACGCAGTGGAAAAGCAGGTAAAAAGCATGAAAAACGCAGGAATTGTGATTTTGGTTGCGTTTTGCCATTTCTCATTGACTCCAATGTTAAGGAAACGCTGCAGAAATGGCAAAAACAACTGACATGCTGCTTCTTTTTCAGCATGGTTTTTGACCACAAATATGCAAATTAAACGCTGCTGAAAAAAAAGCAAAGTGCAGACAGGATTTCTGCTTTTCCCATAGACTTTGCTGGCAATCAAAAACGCATGCGTTTTAGCGCAAAAACGCTGCTGCTAAAAACGCTGCAGAAACGTGGAAAAAAACGCAACGTGCGAACATAGCCTAAGAAGCACTGAAAACGCATCAAAAAAGCGGTAAATACGCATGCGTTTTCAGCGCTAAAGTACTGAAAAAGGCAACTTTGGTCAAATCAATTAAGCCCAAAACGTGCGTTTAGAACTGCAAGTAGGAGACCGCAAAGTGCGGTCTCACCCTTATTTGCACTTTTACTCGGGCACTGCATCTGGCCTTGCTTTGACCAAAGAATAGCAGCGTAATTTGAACTAAAAAATCAAGTCTCATATGGGGAGAATTGATCAAAACTGGCATTATGTTTGCATCTCTTAAGCCAGAATTTGTTTAAAGCGTAACCGTCATTTTAATTTTTATTTCATAACCCAATAATACACAGGAAAATAAACAACTTTGTACTATATCTTATTAGATAAAACTGCTTCTTTTTCTCCCAGAATTGATCAGTCATTATCAAAATTCTCACTTCTGAGGTAAAATCTGTAATCAGTGAGGACTTTCCCATTACTGAGATAGGAGATGGCAGATGTTACTGATGAGATTCTATAGTGATGGGAGGAGTTAGTGGCAGAGGGATGAGCTAGAGACAGCTCTCCGCCTTCTATTTTATCTACATAGAATCTCATCAGTAAGCTCTCAACTCCTATCTCAGTAATAGGAAAGTCTTCACTGATTACAGATTTTACCTCAGAAGTGAGTAGTGTGATAATGACTGATCAATTCTAGCAGAGAAAGTAGATTTGTTTGATAAGATGTACTACAAAGTTGCTTATTATAATGTGTACTATTCATTTATTAAATAAAATCAAAGTGACAGTTACGCTTAAGTAAAATATGCCAAATTAACTAATCCACTTAAGGAGGCAAACCCAAATGCGCCATACCTCAGAATCTACAGGTTAAAGACTGGCATAGAAAATGCCAGTTTTATTAATTTACCCCACGGACTAGTGTAGATTTCTGCTATAATTTACACTTCAATGGCATGAAATGTAGTGAATCCATTCAGCCACACCTATTTTTCAAAGTTGGCAGAGATGGCGTGAAGCAACAAGAGCAGTACAATTTTTTTCTGCAAATTTACAAATTTTCTACACCAATTCTCTGGTGATAAATTGTTGGATCCCCCTAAGTGTTAAGCCTGCTTTACACGGGACGACCGATCGTGTGATTTCACAATCGATCGTACCTGCCCCCTTCACTTGTGCGTCACAGGCAAATCGCTGCCCGTGCCGCACAAAGTCGTGAAACCCCTATCACATGTACTTACCTGCTGAGCGACCTCGCTGTGGGCAGCGAACGTCCACTTCCTGAATGGGGAGGGACGTTCGGCATCACAGTGACGTCACACAGCCGCCGGCCAATAGAAGGGGAGGGGCGGAGATGAGTGGGATGTAAACATCCCGCTCACCTCCTTCCTTCCGCATAGTCGGCGGGAGCCGTGGGACGCAGGTAAGCAGAGTTCATTGCTCCCGTGGTGTCACATGGAGCAACGTGTGCTGCCACGGGACCGATGAACAACCGGCACAAGTAAAAATAAACGATATTATGAAACTGAGCGACGAGTACACAACTCACGATTTGTGAGCGATACTGCATCGAGACGACGTCGTGTATGCTGCCGGATGTGCATCACAAAAACCGTGACCCTGACGGTACATCGCATGATCCGTCGTCTTGTGTAAAGCACCCTTTATTATTTGAACACACAATAAAATGAAACAATGTGAAAATATTTTTGGTGGAATTTTTGATGTGTGGTCCTTTGACTTTTCCGGCACAGCAAACTGGAACTTCTCTATGACAATAGCAAAAAATATAGAATCCAGCGGACCATAGGCAGAAAAGTATATAAAAAAACTTCATTTACCAAAGTTTAAAATCTTCGTGATACAGGCTCGCACATAGAACAAGATAATATCTCCACCAATGCGGTTCAACAAATGAATAGTCGCTACATCTTAATCATGGATATAGAATACTAGAAGGTGGCCCGATTCTACGCATCGGGTATTCTAGAATTTACGTATTGTGTAGTTCATGTATGATTTTGTTTTATATATATATATATATATATATATATATATATATACATATATAGATGTTGTTGTGTGTAGTTACCAAGTGTTTGTGTAGGGCGCTGTACATGTTCTGGGTGTTGTCTGGGTGTGACGGGGGGTGAGAGCGGTGTTGTATGTGTGTTGCATTGTTTGTGGAGCGCTGTGTGTCTGTAGCGTTGTGTGTGTGTTGCGCGGTTTGTGTGTGTGTGGTGTGTTTTGGGGGGAGGTATGTTTTGTGCAATGTGTGTGTTGTGCGGTATGTGCGTATATTTGTGTGTGCAGCGTTGTCTGTGTGTGTGGGTGTCTGTGTAGGGCAGTTGTTTGTGGTTCCCAGTGTGTGTGTGTGGTGTGTTGTGCAGTGCGCGCGCGTGTGTGTGTGTGTGTGTTGGGGGGAGGTGTGCACTTCCCATCGTGCTCCATCCCCCATGCAGCGCACTCCCCATCGTGCTCCATCCCCATGCAGCGCACTCCCCATCGTGCTCCATCCCCTATGCTGCGCACCCCCCATCGTGCTCCATGTCCCATGCTGCGCACTCCCAAACGTGCTCCATCCGCCATGCTGCGCACTCCCAAACGTGCTCCATCCGCCATACTCCGCACTCCCCATCGTGCTCCATCCCCCATGCAGCGCACTCCCCATCTTGCTCCATCCCCTATGCTGCGCACCCCCCATCGTGCTCCATCTCCCATGCTGCGCACTCCCAAACGTGCTCCATCCGCCATGCTGCGCACTCCCAAACGTGGTCCATCCGCCATGCTGCGCACTCCCCATCGTGCTGCATCCCCCATGCTGCGCACTCCCAAACGTGCTCCATCCGCCATGCTGCGCACTCCCAAACGTGCACCATCCGCCATGCTGCGCACTCCCAAACGTGCTCCATCCGCCATGCTGCGCACTCCCAAACGTGCTCCATCCGCCATGCTGCGCACTCCCAAACGTGGTCCATCCGCCATGCTGCGCACTCTTAAACGTGCTCCATCCGCCATGCTGCGCACTCCCAAACGTGCTCCATCCGCCATGCTGCGTACTCCCAAACGTGCTCCATCCGCCATGCTGCGCACTCCCAAACGTGCTCCATGCGCCATGCTGCGCACTCCCAAACGTGCTCCATCCCCCATGCTGCGCACCCCCCATCGTGCTCCATCCCCCATGCTGAACCAGCATCAGCCTCTCTACCCGCAGCATCAGCCTCTCTGCCCGCAGCATCAGCCTCTCTCCTCCCAGCATCAGCCTCTCTACCCGCAGCATCAGCCTCTCTCATCCCAGCATCAGCCTCTCTGTCCCCAGCATCAGCCTCTCTGTCCCCAGCATCAGCCTCTCTGTCCCCAGCATCAGCCTCTCTCATCCCAGCATCAGCCTATCTCATCCCAGCATCAGCCTCTCTCCTCCCAGCATCAGCCTCTCTCCTCCCAGCATCAGCCTCTCTGTCCCCAGCATCAGCCTCTCTCCTCCCAGCATCAGCCTCTCTCCTCCCAGCATCAGCCTCTCTCCTCCCAGCATCAGCCTCTCTCCTCCCAGCATCAGCCTCTCTGTCCCCAGCATCAGCCTCTCTCCTCCCAGCATCAGCCTCTCTCCTCCCAGCATCAGCCTCTCTCCTCCCAGCATCAGCCTCCCCCAGCATCAGCCTCTCTCCTCCCAGCATCAGCCTCCCCCAGCATCAGCCTCTCTCCTCCCAGCATCAGCCTCTCTGTCCCCAGCATCAGCCTCTCTCCTCCCAGCATCAGCCTCTCTGTCCCCAGCATCAGCCTCTCTCATCCCAGCATCAGCCTCTCTGTCCCCAGCATCAGCCTCTCTCATCCCAGCATCAGCCTCTCTCATCCCAGCATCAGCCTCTCTCCTCCCAGCATCAGCCTTTTCTGTCCCCAGCTGATGCCTTTTCGGTCCCCAGCATCAGCCTCTCTCCTCCCAGCCTACCCCAGCCTCAGCCTCCCCCAGCATCAGCCTCTCTTCTCTCAGCCTCCCCATCCCAGCCTTCCCCAGGATCAGCCTCTCTAATCCCAGCCTCCTCCAGCACGCCGTGCTCCTCTGCCTACACTCACAGATCCGATCGCATACACTCACACACACCCACACACACCCGATCGCATACACTCACACACACCCGATCGCATACACTCACACACACCCGATCGCATACACTCACGCACACACACATTGACGATATTACACATACGCGCTCATACTCACAACATCCGGAGATACCACATGCTTCCGGCCATATGATCCTCCAGCAGGTCCTGGAAGCTCACAGCACAATATCGCCGCCGAGAAGCAAGCGATATCCCAGGATGTTGTGAGTATGTGGATGCGATGTGATGTGTGTGTGAGAGTGAGTGTGATCTGATGTGTGTGTGTGTGTGTGCGTGTGTGTATTTTCCGCCGCTGCAGGACCTTGATGCGCTGGTAACTATGCTACCATGGTTACCAGCGTATCTCGTCCCCCGCTCGCACGGGAGCCCACACCAGCATACGCCGGCCAGCCCCAGCAATGCAAGGGTATGTGTTGGCTGGTTTGGTGGCGTACGCTGATGTGGGCTCCCAGGGGTACAGTACTCACCTGGTAGTCGTGGCTTCGTGACAGTGTCGGTTCGGGGAATGCGTGGGGGGGCGGGGCCAGAGCTAGCGTGCATTGCGTGAGGGGGGCGGGGCGTGGCCGAGTTGCCAATGCCTGCAGGGTGCCGGGGCGAGAGGCCAATCTGTGGGGGGGCGGAGCCTGGGCGAGCGGCCGGCCAATCCGTGTGGGGGCGCAGCCTGGGCGAGAGGCCAATCCGTGCGGGGGGGCGGGGCCATGGCGAGCCCAGCGGCCAATCAGCTTTGTGTCACCGTAAGGACACAATTTTGGAGCAAGACAGACAGACAGACAGACAGAATAAGGCAATTATATATATAGATTCTGACACAGACTCCTAAAAAGGTCTAGACATATCCCATCATGCAACAGTGCTACCGCTCACTCAATAAAATACACCTATTCAAGACACCTGTGCATTCCTAGGGATATGGTGAGACTCTATCACAGTATATAACAAATTATACATCAAATTTAAACACATAAATTTTAAACATTTCAAATTTAAAATAATCCTAAAATATTCTTTAACTACATAAACAGTAAAAAACTGAAAAGCGATAGTGTTGGCCCCCTCAAAAATAGTCTTGGTGAAATGGTGGAAGGGGATGAGGGTAAAGCCAACCTGCTGAATGACTTTTTTTCTACGGTTTTTATACAAGAAAATGCCATGGCAGATGACATGACCAGTGATACCATAAATTCACCCTTGAATATTACCTGCTTAACCCAGCAGGAAGTACGCCGCCGCCTCGAAATCACTAAGGTTGACAAATCTCCGGGCCCGGATGACATACACCCCAGAGTAATACAGGAATTGAGTTCTGTGATAGATAGACCATTATTTTTAATCTTCTCAGATTCCTTAATAACAGGGTCGGTACCGCAGGACTGGCGCATAGCAAATGTGGTGCCAATATTCAAAAAGGGGACAAAAACTGAGCCGGGAAATTATAGGCCGGTAAGTTTAACCTCTACGGTTGGTAAAATCCTTGAGGGTTTCTTGAGAGATGCTATACTGGAGTATCTCAAGAAAAATAACCTTATGACAGAGTATCAACATGGGTTTATGAGGGATCGATCCTGTCAAACTAATTTGATCAGCTTCTATGAAGAGGTAAGTTCAAGCTTGGACCAGGGAAATGCAGTGGATGTTGTGTATATTGGCTTTTCAAAAGCTTTTGATACGGTGCCACACAAAAGGTTGGTACATAAAATGAGAATAATGTGGATAGGGAAAAATATGTGTAACTGGGTTAAAAACTGGCTCAGTGATAGGAAACAAAGGGTGGTTATTAATGGTACGTACTCGGACTGGGTCTCAGTTCATAGTGGGGTTCCACAGGGGTCAGTATTGGGCCCGCTTCTTTTCAACATATTTATAAATGACCTTGTTGGGGGCATGCGGAGTAGAATTTCAATATTTGCAGATGATACTAAACTCTGCAGGGTAATCAATACAGAGGAGGATAATTTTATATTACAGGGAGATTTATGTAAATTGGAGGATTGGGCTGAGAAGTGGCAATTGAAGTTTAATGTAGATAAATGTAAGGTCAT
Organism: Anomaloglossus baeobatrachus; assembly: GCF_048569485.1. Classification (NCBI taxonomy): domain Eukaryota; kingdom Metazoa; phylum Chordata; class Amphibia; order Anura; family Aromobatidae; genus Anomaloglossus; species Anomaloglossus baeobatrachus. The sequence goes on along the minus strand of NC_134356.1, from coordinate 308,286,716 downwards.
CCACTTGGGTAGCGGAAATAACATTTATGATTATGTACTTAATTGTAGAACACTGGGTAAAACAGACACAGAAAAAGACTTGGGTGTATGGGTGGATGGTAAACTTCACTTTAGTGGACAGTGTCAGGCAGATGCTGCCAGGGCTAATAAAATAATGGGATGTATTAAAAGAGGTATAAGTGTTCATGAAAAAAATATAGTTCTACCTCTGTACAAGTCACTAGTGCGACCGCACTTAGAATACTGTGTACAATTCTGGTCACCGATATATAAGAAGGACATAGCTGAACTGGAGAGGGTGCAGAGAAGAGCGACCAAGATTATTAGACGAATGGGGGGGCTGCAATACCAAGACAGGTTATTAAACTTGGGGTTATTTAGTTTGGAAAAACGAAGGCTTAGGGGGGATCTAATCACAATGTATAAATATATGAGGGGACAGTACAGAGACCTTTCCAAAGATCTTTTTACACCTAGGCCTGCGACTGGAACACGGGGGCATCCGCTACGTCTTGAGGAAAGAAGGTTTAATCATAATCACAGACGAGGATTCTTTACTGTACGAGCAGTGACACTATGGAACTCTCTGCCGCATGATGTTATAATGAGTGATTCACTACTAACATTTAAGCAGAGCCTGGACGCCTTTCTTGAAAAATTTAATATTACCAGTTATGTATATTAGATTTTATGACAGGGTATTGATCCAGGGAACTAGTCTGATTGCCGGATGTGGAGTCAGGAAGGAAATTTTTTCCCCATTGGAACTTGTTTGCCACATTGGGGTTTTTTTGCCTTCCTCTGGATCAACATGTTAGGCTACAGGTTGAACTAGATGGACTTAGAGTCTCCCTTCAACCTTAAAAACTATGATGATACATGACTGTAAAGGCCCCGTCACACACAGAGATAAATCTTTGGCAGATCTGTGGTTGCAGTGAAATCATGGACATATTGTTCCATTTGTACACAGCCACAAACCTGGCACCGATTGTCCACAATTTCACTGCAACCACAGATCTGCCGCAGATTTATCTCTGTGTGTGACAGGGCCTTAAGAGTTAAACCACATCTATCAACATTTATATATGCAGATATCTTCCAAAACATAGTTTTAAATTATACTGTGCAATAAGTACTGTTCAATCACACTGTTCAATTGTATAGAAAACCAACATATAGTAATTCAATTTTACATGCACAAGCGTGCCATCTGGCACATGTGACAAAAAAATTTACCTATACGAGAACTTATAAGGGCCAGAAGGAACTGCAGGTCAGATGTGGATTATATTAAAGACAGGGATTTAACCTGTGAAAGACTGTTGGCTAGAGGCAGTGTCAGACTGGCCACTGGAGAAACCGACAGTAATACCAGGCCTGGCTGCGGTTACCTGCATTGCACTCCGGAGCTCTCACCTGAGCTCCAGAGTTCAGCCCGGCCTGTCCACAGCTGTGACATGAACTGAACTGAATCACCGAGTTCAGTCCAGGCTGCACTCCAGAGCTCAGGTGAGAGCTCCGGAGTGCAATGCAGGTAACCGCAGCCAGGCCTGGTATTACTGGTGGTTCCTCCGGTAGCCAGTCCGATTCTGGCTAGAGGTTACCCCAGGTGGTCTCTGAGTAGAGCTAAGAATTATGTAGGTAAACTGGATAGAGATATATTAATAGAAAATAAAAAAACAAGGTATATTCTAAAAATAGAAATGATAATACTTCCATTACTTTTTCAACAACGTTCAGTCCCCAATTTAAAACAATAGTTGGAATTATAAATAAATATTTACCCATTCTAAATCAGAATAGCATATTAGCTGAAATATTGAAAACAAATCCCATTAGTTTTGTGTCTAAACGTGCTCCTACACTAAGAAGCATTGTGTCCTAGCCTCCATGTGCGACAACATAAAAAAACAGATTTAACATGGCTCACATACAAGGGTTTTTTTTAAGTGTGGACATTTCCCTTGTAAGGCATGCTCACATGTAGTTAAGGGAAATATTTTTTCTTCTTTTGCGACAGGTTTAAAATACCAAATTAATAGACATAAAAATTGTAATAGTGAAGGAGTTATTTATTTGATTGATTGTGTTCTCTGTTCTATACAATATGTGGGATGTACGGTGGAGCCGATGAAAAACTGCATCGGAAGACACATTGTGGACTCTGGTAAAATGACTATGAGGTTGTTCAGCGGTCTCCAAACATTTCTCGCAGGTGCATGGAGGAGATGTTTCAGGTTTGAAATTTAGGGCTATAGAGAAGGTTATAAAATCTGATAGAGGAGGAATCATTTTGGATTTTTAAATTGTGCACAAGAAATCCACAGGGATTAAATATTGCACAGTAAGGCACAGTATAATTAAAACTATGTTTAGCAAGATTTTTATAAAATCTATATATATATTAATGTTGATAGATGTGGTTTAACTCTTAGGCGGGTTTTGCACACTGCGACATCGCAGGTGCGATGTCGGTGGGGTCAAATTGAAAGTGACACACATCCGGCATCGCATGCGACATCGCAGTGTGTAAAGCCTAGATGATACGATTAACGAGCGCAAAAGCGTCGTAATCGCATCATCGGTGCAGCGTCGGCGTAATTCATAATTACGCCGACGTGATGGTTCGATGTTGTTCCTCGCTCCTGCGGCAGCACACATCGCTGTGTGTGAAGCCGCAGGAGCGAGGAACATCTCCTACCGGCGTCACTGCGGCTTCCGTAGGATATGCGGAAGGAAGGAGATGGGCAGGATGTTTACATCCTGCTCATCTCCGCCCCTCCGCTCCGATTGGCCGCCTGCCGTGTGACGTCACAGTGACGCCGCACGACCCGCCCCCTTAACAAGGAGGCGGGTCGCCGGCCACAGGGACGTCGCACGGCAGGTGAGTGTGTGTGTGAAGCTGGCGTAGCGATAATGTTCGCTACGCCAGCTATCACCACATATCACTGCTGCGACGGGGGCGGGCACTATCGCACTCGGCATCGCAGCATCGGCCTGCGATGTCGCAGTGTGCAAAGTGCCCCTTACAGTCATGTGTTTATATTTTATGTATACTTTGTTATATACTGGGATAGAGTCTTGCCATATCCCTAGGAATGCACAGGTACCTTTAACAGGTGTATTTTATTGAGTGAGTGGTAGCACTGTTGCATAATGGGATATGTCTAGACCATTTTAGGAATCTGTGTCAGAGTAGTCTCTATCCATGATTAAGATGTAGAAACTATTCATTTGTCAAAATGCGTTGGTGGAGATATTATCTTGTGCTATGTGCGAGCCTGTACCGCAAAGATTTTAAACTGGTAAATATAGAAGCTTTTTATATACTTTTCTGCCTATGGTCCGCTGGATTCTATATTTTTTGCTATTTGGAGTTCTTCCTTCCCATGCCTGAGAGTCCTGGAGTGGATAAACGTGATATATCCTCTGGACACATAAAGTGGTGAGCTGGATTTTTTTTTTCTGTTTAGATATCTCTATGACAATAGGTCACAGAGTTTGTGTTAAAAGTAGGGATTAGTGAATTGATTTCATGTAAATCAAATTTGTGTCAAGTGTTATGAAATTTCCAGGTCACAGCTGATACAATCTGTGATTTGATTTTTGAGAAAAAATACATAACTGTACGTGTGACCGTACAATCTTCCCGATAGTGCCTTGTATATATCATGTCATATGATATAGTGCTGCCCATAATGAAGGACCATCATAGTTTTTATGAAATCCAAGGCAGGGAATGCAGTAGCCATTTTAGAGTGATGTAAGAGATTTAGGTGATATCAGAGCTCACAGCCCAAAATAAGAGATAGGAAGAGAAAACAGCAGGAGCTCGGCTTAGCTCAAAGCCAAACTCCAGCACAAACAGCTAGAGCTGAGGCGCATAGGGCCCCTGGCTAATTAACACTCTGGATGCCACGATCAATGGTGATTGTGGCATTTAGAAGGTTGTGAGAGGGAGAAGACTGCACCTAGGATTTCACTGTGTTGAGCGCCCTCGTTGGCTGCCGGCAGTGTTTTCTCTGGCTGGTCTCCCCGAGATTAGTGATTGTTTTGTCTTGTTGGTCTACTAGGCATTGCTCCCACCTGGCCAGAATTCTTCTCCACATTGATGAGGGGCAATACCCCGAAACAGCTGTCTGTGGATGGATACCTGGCCTTGGTATTTCCCTTGTCATATCTTTAAACTTGTCAAAGAGTTGGATATTGACTAAAAGGGCCACTAAATATGGTGGTTATGGTGGTCTCCTAAAAAGAGCCACTCCTTGGCTAGGTCCTTCCTAGAGGTATCTGGCTAGTTTCTGTGTCGAGACTCCTAACAGTGGCTCCACGGACTTTTTTGATTTGCATATTTCCCAGGGGGCAATGCACCTAGGATTTCACTGTGTTGAGCGCCCTCGTTGGCTGCCGGCAGTGTTTTCTCTGGCTGGTCTCCCCGAGATCAGTGATTGTTTTGTCTTCCTAATGAAATAAAAAGTTTCAAAAATGGTGCTTATGTTATTTGTTAACTAGTTGGTGTTATAGAAGACCCTTTTCAGACATCCATGTTTCAGGTATGTGTGACATCCATTTCTAACATGGATGCCACATGTACCCATGTTATTCTGTGGCGTTACTCACATCTGTGCTTTCATACAGACTGTGTGGCCCCGCACGTACACAAGGAGACATGTCAGTTTTTCCTCCGGCAGCATGGGTGCCACACATATTGCACACTGATGTGTTCCATGTGACATCAGTGTAACACGTACACATGTCTATGAAATAAAATTATTTTCTATACTCACCTGTCTCCGGTGCTGCTGTCTTCAGCGCTGCTGTCACTTGCTTACGACCCCCACCCATTATGCTCATTGCATATGCACTGCACCGAGGACCTGGAAGCAACAGCATTGCCTGGGACATCAGCATCGGGGACAGCATCGCCGGGGACAGGTTAGTATACAGCAGTGTGTGTGCAGTGACGTCAGGAGTTCATCGGAGTAGCCAATGAACTCTGATGAACTTCTGACGCACCCCAGAGACACACGCGAGATATTTGCCCTCTATTCTGGTATGAAGAAAGTGGAAACAAAGTGACGGTATTATGGAATATCTTCAGCATCACTTATCTCAGTCAAGCAGAATATTGTTTTTTTAAGCATTGAAGTGGTGCTTTAAATCTAAGTCCCCTGTCCATGGTCTTATAGTCACCCTCCAGCGTCTTCACCTATTTTTTTCAGTGTCGCTCTGGTCCCACTATGCCATCTTGACTGGCCGGAAGTCAGAAATTATGTCACAAGCACTCAATACAAGTCTATGGGAGCCAGAATGAGGTTCCCATAGACTTTTATTGAGTAGTGACCTCTGGCATGCTTCATGAAACACTGGAGTAACTGCTGGGTCAAAAAGTGCCCAAGACCTATTGGAGCAGCGCCGATAACAGATGATGCTGGCAGAGGGTTGGTATAAGAGCAAGGACAGGGGATTTATATTTAAAGCACCACTCTTGCAGTGAAATAATAAAAATGCTGCAGTGGGGCTTTAACAAACATGAAAAGTTATTGCGTTATTAAATGGGCTGTTGGTTACTACTAAACTTCCATCCATTTCTATGGTGAGGTCCTCTTGAGATTACTAAGATTGTGTTCCTCTTAAAGAGCTTGAAGGAAGTTGGATACCAGTCCTAGGAGACCTCAGAGTGTTACACACATCTTTTCACAGCAGATGGAAGCTTGGCAGTATTCAGATTTGTCCCAAATCAAATTTTTGTGAAAAAATTGTCGAGCCGAGCAAAACTGAATTTAAAAGATTCAATCATCTCTACTTAAAATGTGTTAGTATTTAAGACATTCATTAATAACTTTGCGGAATTTTATGGATTCTGACACAGATATCAATTATATTAATGACAGGTTTTAAAAAGCACCAAACCCCCAGCAAAACATTGGTAAATCTGTCCCTGTATACTCGGCAATGCCTTGCTAATATTTTATTCGTTAGTATAATTGCAACAGTTGGAGGGAACATGCTCAGTTAAGTAATTACACTATGAATATATTCCCCTCATTTTATTTAATGGAAAACTGCAGAATTGTTGTGTGATTGACATCTTTGGCTTTATCAACATTATTTTAGAAAGTGAATAATTCCAACAAGTTAGTTTGAAGGCAAAGCTTTCATTTTAATTTTTATATAAACTAATCATAGTATACATTAAATATGTCCCCTTCTTTCAGATACCATATATTGGAAAGATTTAGAAGTCCTTAATTTAATTATTTAAGCAGCTTTAAACTGAAATTCCAAGGAATGTAAATTTTAATATCCTTGATTACTTTTAATAGAATATTACATGAACTGTAATTTTAAGAATATATAAGCAGCAGCTATATGATCTAATGCGGGACAAGAAAAGAATTATAATAAAATGATCATACAGAATTGTACTGTAAAAAGCGGCAGATTGGGAACTAGAAAATATCTAAAATGGTCTACTTGTTGCATGACAACCCACCCACGATGTCACTGCAAGAGGCATATGAAATGCAGGTGGAGTCCACTCCATCTTCGGCCTCATTCAGAAGTCCGTGTAACCAGTTCATACGGTATCTATTTTTTTTTCACAGATAGAACACGTACTCATTCTAATCTATGGTGCTATTCACATGTGTTTTTACACGAAAATATGTGTCTGTGCAAAACACATGGAGACAAGTCTGCATTTTCTGGCATCAGTGTGCCATCCGTGTGCTTTACATGTTTAACACTGAAAAGAATAAAAGCTTTGTAATTAAGGATGAGCGAACCCAAACTGTAAAGTTCAAGGTTCCTACTGGACAGCAGGTGTCCGGGGCTCAAACTCAAACACTGACTTTAACAAAAAGTGTGTGAGTTCGGAGTTCTGGTGCTGTTCATATGCAAATATAGCTGGTTGATAGGTTGCTAGAAGTAGATGATAGTGTGCAATAGCAATTAGTGTCTTAAGCAGTCGATGATGATGATGAGACACAATTGCCAACAAGCGATGTTGTTAAGTCAACTAGTCAGGAGTACCAAATTGCTGAAGTGGATGACAAGGTGGTGGACAATGAATTAACTCGCCCAATTTGGCAAGGTGCCATGCAGAATGAGAATAGCAGTGCAGAGGTGTCAGATCAGCAGCACCGCCACTGGCAGGAAGAGGCAGTGGGGTCAAAGAGTGTTATGTTCGTACAACAATTCACAAAGGGGTTAAGGCAACACACTAAAATCCACAACTGACCCTGCCGGTTCCTGTACAGACTGGAGATCCAAACATTGCAGTCCCTAGTGATTCCTGCTAGAGTTGGAATAGCCCTGTTGACAAACTATATGATGGCAACTTCTCTGTCTGATTGGCCATTGAGCACTTCACATTCTTCCTAAGAAACTGGAGGGCAGAGCAGAGTGCAAATTACCTACAGAAGGCATGGTGTACTGAAGTTGAAAGTGATTTTAGAGTGAGTAAAACAAACAACAAATACAAGATAGGTGCAGAGTGGAGAACAGCAGAGAGAAATATCCTAACTGGTATTGCACTGACTGATAGGAACTAACAATAATATGGCTAGACTTGAAAATGAGAATATTACCAGCAGGAGAATCATATTTGAAGCCATACCTGAAAGGTGATTGGGCAGGCAAATGAGTAAATGTATATACCTGTTACTAAGTGATAAAAGATTATTTGTCCATACAAAAGCCATCTGGTATGAAACATACAGGCATGACTTTTTCAGCATTCTATAACCTATGTGTCTAATTAATAGGTTAGATAGGTCAAAAGTGGTGACAGATTACCCTTTAAGTTTTCATGTGACGCCTCTCTAGTGTGTCTGATATTACATTGATCTCGGAGAGCTGCTCCTACATTATAGGCAGGCAGTTGTTGTGGCAACAGAGTATCATGCATGTATCCAATTCTTAAGAATTCTTTTTAATAGGACGCAGACTTGATAATGGCTGGGTGTCAGGTATGCATCAGTATCTATATATCACTGATGTCAGAATGGCAAAAGAAAGTGGCGCTGCACAACCTCTTTAATGAATTATTGATTTCATAAATCGACAATTCAGCTTTTCCAATGAAGTGAATTGTGCACATTTATAAAATTATTCTTAAGCTACATACTATCCTAAAATGAGGGTGATTTGCTTAAAGTAGGGTGATGAAGCTAATACAGGAAAGTAGATAGAGTTTTACACTGTCTGAAGCAGTGACAAAAAATAGATGTTTTTTGGAGAACATCTATTTTGTCAGTGGAGAAGGCAGTTGTGATGGTAATGTTCTCCGCTGTTAGCTGGCATTCTCCTGCTTATACAGAAAGTTCATTAAGTTATTTTATGCATAATTAAAAAATATGCAGCAGCAAAAAGATTTAGAGTATACTCATATGTGGCATATTTGTTGCGGCACATTTTAGCTACAGTATCATTCATCAGAATGTGGTTTGCAGAAATCCATTCACTTGCTGCAGAACAAATCCCATTCAGATGTATTGAATGTTTTCTAAACTAAATTGACGTGACAAATTCTTAAACTTCTTACACTTTTCTCATTTGTATCCAATTCTGCTTGTATATAAAAAAGCAACAAAATCACATGTGTGAGTCCAGGTAATGTAGTCCTTTTGGGTAAATAAAAGGATAGTCAGCTTACCTGTCACGAGGAGATTTTTACAAACATTGCCAATACAGGTTGTTTGTCGTTCCTGCGGCAGCACACATCGCTATGTGTGACACCGCTGGAACGAGGAACTACATCGTACCTGCGGCCGCCAGCAATGAGGAAGGAAGGAGGTGGGCGGGATATTCCGCCCGTTCATCTCCACCCCTCCACTTCTATTGGATGGCTGACGTGTAACGTCGCTGTGATGCCGCATGAACCGTCCCCTTAGAAACGAGGCGGTTCGCCGGCCACAGCGACGTCGCAGGGAAGGTAAGTCCGTGTGACAGGTGTTAACGATGTTGTGCGCCATTGTCAGCGTTTTGCCCGTGACGCACAACCGACGGGGGCGGGTACGCTCGCTAGCGATATTGATACCGATATCACAGCGTGTAAAGTGCCCTTTATTCTCTGCTGGTCTGCTTGTTGGTCTCATTTAATCACATGTTGTAGAGAAGCCAATCACATCTGCTCCCCTTTTGTACATACTGATAGATCCTTCCTTCTATGCCAGCTATAGTTTATTTAACCTGGTCTGCTGAGGTATTGTGATCCAGGCTAACTGGTGGTTGAAGCACTTGTTTGAGTGCAGTTGTGGCATTAACCATTGTCTTTTTGCTGCTACTTCCCTGCTCTTGTTTTTCTACTGAGTCTCTCATTAAGTGTTTCCTTGAGTTTACAGAGTCAGAGTTTTGGTTTTCCCCTGTCTGTCTTTATCTGTGTTTACATCTTACTCCTGCCCCCTCCTTCACTGCTGGGAGGGGGAGTCAGATTAGTTCTGGTCAGGGGCATAGTCACGCACAAGACTCAAGCATCTCTGCCATTAGGGGTAACCCTGAGATTACGGATAGCCTAGGGAGCTCCAGTGTGAAGGGCAGCATAGGAGCTTACTACTTACTATCCTACAGTAACATCATGACATCACCGCACTAAAAGTCACTTAAATCAACGCCACTGGAGAGTCTCGCACAGATCCTGCAGGAGTTACCATCACCAGGAGAGAGGAAGAAAGATGAACATGATTTAGTGAAGAAATATCCAGTTTCCAGTAACATAAAACATAGCTTTTATTTCATTAGTAAAAATGAGTGATTCAAGACAAAAATTGGCACTGCAGATAGGAATACTGTAGGTACAGACCTACGCGTTTCGGAGAACAGCCTTATTCATAGTCTAAATGTTTGCTGTAAAATAGTTTTATGTTCTGACTAATTGTGTATACTCAAGTACCAAAATGATCCTGACTTGCACAGCATGTCCCCTCTATTACAATTCTCATTTTATTTTAGTTTTATTGAAGATTGTGGAACTGAAAAATAATAACTTGACAGACTATTCAATCCTCACTTGTATTCTTCTACAGCCAGAAAGAAAATGTGTCATGCTTCATTTTCAATGTTCCCTTTTCTCATCATTATCCAACTTCTAGGCAGTTGCCATGGAGGTCTTTTTCCAGTGCAATTGAAAATGTATGTTCAGCCAAGTCATTTTTCCCCGTAGTTATATAGGCTGCACACTATTAATGCTACTGTCCCTGGCTCACTGTGCTCACATCCATTCAGACTGAAGACGTTTCTAATTAAAACACGAAACCTGACAAACAGGAAAAATGAAAATAGCAGTTGCTCTGTATATCACCTGGGATTTATCTACCTTGGTGAATTTATGTGATAATGGTATACAAGTCTAGAACCTAAAGTGTATCCTATTCCGTTTGCATGTACAGCATTGTGGCTCAGAAGAACAAACAGTTCTTGTGCAATTACATTCATAATCCGGTTTCTGATTAAAATACTTGAAAGAAATGAGAATTCACAATTCGCATAGACCAACACTGAAGAATTACTACAAAGATTTATAAGTCCGTGTCACTGTAAAATGTAAACACATCATGTGCAATAATAGACCAATGTGGAATATATATTATTGTCATGTTTTGGATCTAGTTTATAGTCTGTGAAATAGTCTGAGACCCTCTACTATATATTTTATGCTCTCATGGAACAGGCGCATACATCGCCTGATCTCTCGAAATATATTACAGGTAGTGATGAGCGAACCTGTGGATATTTGGGTTGGTCAAATCAACATGAACTCAACGAAAAATCGGGTACGGCAAATGAATGTGATGCCAAACTTGACAGCGAACAACGAATCCTATACATGTCAACAGGGACGAGACGTTCGGGGTTGTAAAATGGCTGTAGTAAGCGCTAATGGACTGCAAATGGAAGTTAAAGAGAACCAACCAGCAATATTTTCATATAGAAAGTAATACCAGTGATATACTGGCCCTAAGATGTTGAATGTAAGCATAGCTTTTGTTCTGAGATTAGAGGTTTTCTTTCAGAAAAAAGTGGAAGTTACAGAAATGCACTGCTATTTGAATGATAGCAGCCTCCGAATATGTAAAATGTGGGTGGGGTTTTGCTATCTATTCCCACCCCTGTCTGCTGCCTGACCTCTGTGAATGCTAGACTGTATGGGCTCCTTCCAGGCAGGAGTCGTTTCTGGCATGTGATAGGGGTGTGTTCGAAGTGCAGCCAATACAGTCTAGTATCTACAGAGGCCAGGCAGCAGACAGGGGTCGAAATAGCAAACCCCAACTCACATATTAGATATTCAATCAAATAGCAGTGCATTTCTGTAACTTTTCTTGCACATATTTCTGAAATAAAACATTCAATCTCAGAACAAAAGCTATGAGCACATTTAGCATCCTCGTGCCAGTATAGCACTGGAATTACTTTATATATGAAATCCTGATGGTTGGTTCTCTTTAAATGGTAGTAAGAGCAGGATAGTTATGCAGTACATACAGTGCTTCCTGGTGTTTGCCAGGTAACACAGGGGTCACAATACAATGGAAGTTCCTGCCGGTAGGGAGAGGGATGAGGGGACACCTCCTGAACTTACCTGAAGCTGATTCTTGAGCTCCATAACATCCCTAAACAGGTTCTTGCAACCTGCTGCCAAGCCGCCCTTAGCTAGCCCTACAATCCCCCTGGCTAGTGAGCAGGCTGACGAGATCATTAGACTTGCCACTACAATACAGAAACAAGAAGGTAGGAAAACAGATAGGGGAAATAGACATGCAAAGGAAAAACACTGCAGGTGGCTTCAGTGCAGCAAACACCACAGCTGCACGCAACAAGATTAACTTCCTCCAGAGCAGGCTCCTTCCAAAGTGGACCACATAGAAATGAGGGATGTAGTTTCTATCACAAGCATCATGTGATCAGTTCACATGTCTTAAATAGGGAAGGAGAGCGATCCTAAAGAGCCACACCTGATGTAGGAAGCTGCAGCCAGCAGCCATGCAGGCAAGGTGTTTAACCATGACAGCATCACAAACAAGAAGATGTTATCAAATAAAAGTAGTAAACCTGCCAGTGGCAAGGTGCTGTGACCTTCTGACACCAGTATACAAAGTAAGCTGTCAATCAGTGGTGTGTTCTGCATTATACACATCTTAACATTCATACCACACCTACATCTACAGCAGAGAATACAAGGACTTTATTAAAGGGAACCTGTCATCAGAAATTTGGCTTTCAACCTAAATGTTTCCCCCTCTGCAGCTCGTGGGCTGCATTCTAGTAAGGTTTCTATACTTTTTGTGCCCCCTTTTAAACCAAAATAAATACTTTATAAAACTGTACCTTTCGGTTTGAAAATCTTGTAAATTATCCATGGGGGCGGGCTGTGTGGCGTCCGTTGCTGTATCTTACGCCATCCCCCATGCTCCAAATCATCCCTCAGGACGCCGCCCACTGCGCCCGAGGTCCCGTGCACGCCGGGACACCTAGTGACGTGGTCGCAGGCATGAGAGTATGGGTGGCGCTGTGATTGCATCGCAAGTGCCCACCCATACTCTCGTGCCCGCCCTTTCCCCACTGCCTGCAGCGTTCTGCGCCGGCCCAACGTCACCTCCTTCCCATCGTACCCTGCAGCAGGAAATAGATGGGAGGAGCGGAGCAGGCCACTACAGGAGAAGCGGAGGATCTGAGCGACGTACAGAGGGGAGAGCGCGCCCACGAGAGTATGGGCGGGCACTTGCGATGAAATCACAGCGCCGCCCATACTCTCATGCCTGCGACCACGTCACTAGGTGTCCCGGCGTGCATCCTCTGCTTCTCCTGTAGTGGCCTGCTCCGCTCCTCCCATCTATTTCCTGCTGCAGGGTACAATGGGAAGGAGGTGACGTCGGGCCGGCGCAGAACGCTGCAGGCAGTGGGGAAAGGGCGGGCACGAGAGTATGGGCGAGCACATGCGATGCAATCACAGCGCCACCCATACTCTCATGCCTGCGACCACATCACTAGGTGTCCCGGCGTGCACGGGACCTCGGGCGCAGTGGGCGGCGTCCTGAGGGATGATTTGGAGCATGGGGGACGGCGTAAGATACAGCAACGGACGCCACACAGCCCGCCCCCATGGATAATTTACAAGATTTTCAAACCGAAAGGTACAGTTTTATAAAGTATTTATTTTGGTTTAAAAGGGGGCACAAAAAGTATAGAAACCTTACTAGAATGCAGCCCACGAGCTGCAGAGGGGGAAACATTTAGGTTGAAAGCCAAATTTCTGATGACAGGTTCCTTTTAAAGCTATACCAAGTAGTGATTTCCCTGGCCAATCACAGCCATGCCATTATTTAACATAGCTGTGATGGGGCCAGAAGTGCCCACACAGGAAAAGCTTACTGCTTGGCTGCTCTGCAACCTTTCAACAAGCTTTATTTGGATGACAAACCCAAACAAGAACCAGATATACAGGTAAAAGTCTGTGTTTGGGTCAGGGACCAGGTGTCTAGTACGAACCCTGAACTTTGCAGTTTGGGTTTGCTCATCCCTAGTCATAATGTGACACCATAGGAAATCATTAGGTTTAGGGTTTGATGACAGATGTCATTTTAACAAATCACAGCTGTCATTACCCCTTATATTACCCTCATTACCACCGCAGCAGAGTAATTGAGATGAGCAGGGTAAAGCACAAGGATTGGCATATCTAATCTGATGTGCCAATTATGGGCAGCTGTGAGCTGGTATTTGTAGGTTGGGGGGGCCTATATCCATCTATCCTCCCATCCTGATAATGCCAGCCACACCTGTATGTTTTACCATGGCTGGTTATCAAAAATGTGGGGGGATCCTACGCCTTTTTTTAAAATTGTTTATTTAAATAATTTTTAAAAAATGCCATAGGATCCCTCTATTTTGATTGCCAGCCACGGTAGAGCTTATAGGTGGGGGCTGCAACTGTCTGTTTTCCTGGGCAGAGTATCAAAATATGGCAGGAGCCTACATCATATTTTAAAATGATTTATTTTTACACTACCATACAGCAAACTGACATGGACCTGGACACAGGGTGGGGGGGCGTTTATAGCAGTCTGCAACCAATTACAGAAAATGGCACAGAGGGTGGGCATGGGAAGCAGTGAATATTGATGAACCTTATCTAGCAGGCCCAGTAGGGAGTCCAACTGCAGTGTGATCCTCTGGGAAACATGGTATGGATAACTATCCTGCTCTTATTACCATTTAACTTCCATTTGTAGCCCCCTAGTGCATACTATGGCCATTTTACAGCCCAGAACTTATCTTCCTCATTGACTTGCATGGGGATCGTTGTCTGAGGTCAAGTTCGGCTGCCGAACCCGATTTTTTTTTTAGTCCGTGCTGGTTCGCAGAACCTGAATATTCACAGGTAGTTCATCACAAATTATGACCTATAGGGACTACAACAAAAATGTTTCAAAATGTTGTTGATTGCAAAATGCATGTTACTTATTGTACTTGCAATAGTCTTTAATACTAGTTACAAGTGATTTCAAATTTCTTATAAATTTTGCTTATTTACAGCAAAATTATAGCTTAAAAAATACAGCAAGTTGCACAAATATTTTTGGTCTGATAAGTGGTGACCCACAACACATAGCCGTGTAGCCCCTGCCTTAATGAACAGTGTATTTGCCATTAGGTGGAATAGGGCAAAGGGTCTAACATTTAGCTCGATGTTTTATTTTTTTCTTCAGCCTGTGCTATTTTGACAAACTTGGAGCAATTGCAACCTGCTCAGTTTAATTTTCTCCTAACTTTCTAACGACCTGATAGTCTTCAAAACGTGTAGCTATTATAGTTATCCATCAATCTTTTACTCTATATCTTTCCGAATATGCACCTTTTGGAATCCCGGACAGCACTGTACACAGACTGTAAAACCTTACTTATTATTTTCATGCTTCTCCCTTTAATTGTTCTGATACAAACATACAAGACTACTGCTAAGGGCCACTGAAACCTGAAAAAATAATTGTCAGTTTATTTACAGTGCCTTGCGAACATATTCGGCTCCTTTGAATTTTTCAACCTTTTCCCACATTTCAGGCTTCAAACATAAAGATACAAATTTTAATGTTATGGTGAAGAATCAACAACAAGTGGGACACAATTGTGAAGGTGAACGAAATTTATTGCTTATTTTAAACTTTTATAAAAAATAATAAACTAAAAATTGCGGCGTGCAATATTATCCGTCCCCTTTAAGTTAATACTTTGTAGCACCACCTTTTGCTGCGATTACAGCTGCAAGTCGCTTGGGGTTTGTGTCTATCAGTTTTGCACATCGAGAGACTGAAATTCTTGCCCATTCTTCCTTTGCAAACAGCTCGAGCTGAGTGAGGTTGGATGGAGAGCGTTTGTGAACAGCAGTTGTTAGCTCTTTCCACAGATTCTCGATTGGATTCAGGTCTGGACTTTGACTTGGCCATTTTAACACCTGGATACGTTTATTTGTGAATCATTCTATTGTAGATTTTGCTTTATGTTTGGGATCATTGTCTTGTTGGAAGACAAATCTCCGTCCCAGTCTCAGATCTTTTGCAGACTTCAACAGGTTTTCTTCAAGAATGGTCCTGCATTTGGCTCCATCCATCTTCCCATTAATTTTAACCGTATTCCCTGTCCCTGCTGAAGAAAAGCAGGCCCAAACCATGATGCTGCCACCACCATGTTTGACAGTGGGGATGGTGTGTTCAGGGTGATGAGCTGTGTTGCTTTTATGCCAAACATATTGTTTGGCATTGTGCCCAAAAAGTTTGATTTTGGTTTCATCTGACCAGAGCACCTCCTTCCACATTTGGTGTGTCTCCTAGGTGGCTTGTGGCAAACTTCAAACAACACTTTTTATGGATATCTTTGAGAAATGGCTTTCTTCTTGCCACTCTTCCATAAAGGCCAGATTTGTGCAGTGTACGACTGATTGTTGTCTTATGGACAGATTCTCCCACTTCAGCTGTAGATCTCTGCAGTTCATCCAGAGTGATCATGGGCCTCTTGGCTGCATCTCTGATCATTCTTCTCCTTATTTGAGATGAAAGTTTGGATGGACGGCCGGGTCTTGGTAGATTTGTAGTGGTATGATACTCCTTCCATTTCAATATGATCGCTTGCATAGTGCTTCTTGGGATGTTTAAAGTTTTGGAAATATTTTTGTAACCAAATACGGCTTTAAATTTCTCTACAACAGTATCACGGACCTGCCTGTTGTGTTCCTTGGTCTTTATGATGCTATCTGCGCTTTAAACAGAACAATGAGACTATCACAGAGCAGGTGTATTTATACAGAGACTAGATTACACACAGGTGGCTTATATTTATCATCATCAGTCATTTAGGACAACATTGGATCATTCAGTGATCCTCAATGAACTTCTGGAGTGAGTTTGCTGCACTGAAAGTAAAGGGGACGAATAATATTACACTCCCCAATTTTCAGTTTATTCTTTTTTACAAAAGCTTAAAATAAGCAATACATTTCGTTCAACTTCACAATTGTGTCCCACTTGTTGTTGGTTCCTCACCATAACTTTAAAATTGTTATCTTTATGTTTGAAGCCTGAAATGTGGGAAAAGGTTGAAAAATTCAAGGGGGCCAAATACTTTTGCAAGGCATTGTAGATTTTATTGGTGCCCCCCCAAAAAAAATCATTTACCTTTTCGAAACAGCTTTGCCATAGACTAGATCTTCTCAATTAATACATGCAGAATCCATTGAGATGATCCCTTTATTATTAAAATTACTATTCTGATGGTAAGACTAATTTCACATCTACATTAGTGCCTTTATTCTCACAATATACAATTTTTACCACAGCATACTGCACTTATTTTACCTTAAAATGATTGCTATCCTATTGGAAACCTAACAGATATCATTGGTGCATTGACTTATAATGGGATCCATCATCTAGTCCTGGAAGTGACGACAAGAAATGTGTGTGGGGGGGGGGGGGGGGTAAGGAACATACATTCTTAATAAATTTGCAACTTAGCAAATGAAAATCCTATTTACCACACGACTGTCTGAAAAATGGAGTCAAGTAAAACTAAACTTTTATTAAATAACTATTTATGGTCAAGTAAAACATATCTTTGTACCGTGTTAGCCAGTAGAGATAAAAAAAATTGTTTAGAAAAGATCGTATTAAGTACTGAAAAGATGGTAATAACTGCAAGCTTTCGAGACTACTCAGGTCTCTTCATCAGGCATACCATGCCTGATGAAGAGACCTGAGTAGTCTCGAAAGCTTGCAGCTTGCAGTTATTACCATCTTTTCAGTTAGCCATTAAAAGGTATCAACCACTGAGGACTCTCAGTTCTTTTAAACAATTTTTTTATTTCTGGTCAAAAAATGGGCTCAAATTATCAGCACTGAGGACTCATACCTCAGTGTAGTAATGTCAACGTTTAGACCAGCGTCATCAGAGGAAATAGGGCAAATGACAGCGTTTCCTTCACACGGGTGTCATTAAAGGTGAGTTAGTTATTCGCCAATAGGCACGCAAATTATCTGTACCTTCTCCATTACATTTGATTGACAAATCAATGTGTCAATCAATGCTCAAAAGAATTTCCAATGATGTAACTCTACAATGCATGTGTCCTATTCTCATTTTTAATCCAATCGTGATGTGTCCATCCCACATATGTTTTCTTTGATGGAATAACCTTAGCGTCAGTGCGGTGTCGATAAATTGCCGCGGAGATACAAACAGGCGTTCATACTAGAAAGGAATGTGTTAAGCGCATGCATATAACCTTAAGAGTGCTTTACACACACAGATAAATCTTTGGCAGATCTGTGGTTGCAGTGAAATCATGGACATATTGTTCCATTTGTACACAGCCACAAACCTGGCACTGATTGTCCACAATTTCACTGCAACCACTGATCTGCCACAGATTTATCTGTGTGTGTAAAGTGGCCTTTAGACTCAAAAAGAAGACGGATCTACCAATATAAAATTTTTATTCACATATACGAATACTCAGACTCCAAGAGAGAGAAACATATTCATATTGGAGCCCAGCTCATGACAATTAAACTGAAAGGCAAGTGTGAACTGCCATTAGAACTGCCATTAGAACATTTCATAATGGCATGTGTGAAAACTTAGACTCAGAATCAATGAAATGCTTATGAGGTTGATGATTACAGCTCTACTACATTACTGAAGTCACAGTGTGCGGGTACAGAAGATGTCAGCGCGATATGGGCTTCAGACAGAGAGTGACTGAGCGACTATGATGAGCGGTGACATCACTCAGTTCATTTGCGATCACAGCTGGAAGTTCCCACACTACTCCAGCTTTGACCGCAGGTAAGCTGACCTCAGGTGACCTCATTAAACTCAGTAATTTCTCCTCAGGTGAGTTCACTGAGTTCACAGACCTGCATCAGAAAACTGTGGGTGTTTTTTCCAAGAGATGCAGATTTGGTGCTGAAATTTAAACACCATATTCCTGCACCAAGTTTTTATCTCCTGGCAAAAAATTGCAACAAAACCACATATGATGTGATTTTGAAGCATTTTATTCACCGGGAGATGCAGATTTGGTGCAGGAATGGTGTATAAATTTCAGCATTAAATCTCTTGGCCAAAAATGCACAAAAACGGTTTTGACACAGTTTCCATGTGGTTTTCTGCCAAGAGGTACAAAATTGGTGTGGAAATCTGGTGCCAGCAATTTAACACCAAATTTGCACCTCTCGGCAGAAAACCGCAGAGAAACAGTGTCAAAGCCATTTTTTGTACATTTTTTGGCTAAGAGATACAGATTTGGTGCTTAACATTTTACACCATATTCCTGCACCAAATCTGCATCTCCTGGCAAAAAAAAAATCACATCACTATCGCATCAAAACCGCATCATTTTTATGTGATTTTTTTTTTCTCTTGCCAAAAGATACAGCTTTGGTTCAGAAACATGGTGTATATATTTCAGCACCAAATCTGCATCACTTGGCAAAAAAACTGCAGTTTTCTACTAGGAGATGCAAGTCTGAACTCAGTGACCTCACCTAAAATGAGGTCACAGAGTTTAACAAGGTCAACGGAGCTCAGCTTACCTGCGGTCACAGGTGGAGGACAGTGGGAACCTCCAGCTGTGACCACAAATAAACTGAGTGATGTCACTGCTCATCACTGTGGCTCAGTCATTCTCTGCTTTAAGCCCACAGCATGCAGACATGATCTGTGTCCACGTGTTGTGACTTCAGTATGTAGCAGAACTGAATCATTGTGGGACCTCGTGCACATTACATTGGAACTGGGTGTTTTGCAGTTAATAAAGGGGAGAAAGAGGGTGGCTTTTTTGTATTTTATTTCAAGTAAAAGGTTTTTATGTGTTTTGTGTTTTATTTCTTTTCACTGGTAGATGAACCGACGAGGGGAGATAATTTGCTAGACTTCGTCCTGTCAAATAGACCGGATACAATTTCAGATCTACAGGTCCGGGAGCACTTGGGCACCAGCGATCATAATATGGTAAGCTTCAAAGAAATATTCAATAGAACATTTAAAAGGGGAAATGCTAAAACCTGGAATTTTAGGAAAGCTGATTTCAACAAATTAAGGGAAGAGCTTAAATGTGTAGATTGGGATAATGTCATGGTAACTGGGGATACCGACCATAAATGGGGTAAGTTTAAGGATATACTCCTAGAGTCCTGTAAAAAAACTTATACCCTCTGGTAATAAAATGTCCAGTAATAAAAGGAAACCACTATGGATAAATAAGACTGTACAAAGTATAATAAAACAAAAACAAAGGGCGTTTAAAATCTTAAAGGCTGAGAATACAGAAACAGCATTTCAGAAGTATAAAGATATCAATAGGAAATGTAAAAAAAGAAATCAAACAAGCAAAATTAGCTACTGAAAACAAAAATCAGGAAGGACATTAAAATAAATCCCAAAATCTTTTATAAATACAATAATGCCAAAAGGAAAACAAAGGATAGTATTGGTCCCTTAAAATATAATAACAAGTTAGTTATAGAGGACAAACAAAAGACTGAGATATTAAATAGACATTTCTCATCTGTGTTCACCAAGGAGCAGACTGTACCAAGGATCATTCAACAAGTGAAAAATCAAAGTTCACCACCCGATATAAGTAATTTAACACAAGAAGAAGTACGCCTACATCTGAGTAAATTAAACATTGACAAATCCCCAGGTCCAGATGGCATTCATCCACGAATTTTGAGGGAATTGAGCTCCGTAATCAACAGACCGCTGTATCTCATCTTTTTAGACTCACTTGTAACATGGTTGGTGCCTCAGGATTGGAGGATTGCTGATGTGGTACCGATATTTAAGAAAGGTAAGAGGGTAGATCCAGGCAACTACCGTCCAGTAAGCCTGACATCAGTAGTATGCAAAGTTTTTGAGGGCATTTTAAGGGATAACAAGCAAAAATATATTGCAGAAAATAATATAATAACTGACTGACAGCATGGATTCATGAAAGATAAGTCATGTCTAACCAACCTGTTGGGGTTCTATGAGGGGGTAAGTGCAAACCTTGATATTGGTATTGCAGCTGATGTGATTTATTTGGACTTTGAAAAGGCATTTGATACTGTACCACATGATAGCCTTATACTAAAGCTCCAGAAGCAAGGACTAGGGGAAACTATATGCAACTGGGTAAGGAATTGGCTAAAAGAGAGGAAACAAAGAGTAGTCATAAATGGTATATTCTCTAAATGGACTCTAGTCAGCAGTGGGGTGCCACAGAGATCTGTGCTAGGACCGATTCTTTTTAATCTCTTTATTAATGACCTTGTGGATGGGATTGATAGTAAAGTGTCAAGCTTTGCTGATGACACCAAACTATGTAGGATATTAAAAACTGACCTTGATAGTACAATATTACAAAATGATCTGGATGTCAGATGTCAGAATGGGCAGATACTTGGCAAATGAGATTTAATGTTGATAAATGTAAAGTAATGCACCTAGGACTGAGTAATCCTATAACTGTGTATACATTAAATGGAAGTAAACTCGGGACTACAGAACAGGAGAAGGACTTGGGTATTCTTATTTCAAATAAGCTGAGCAACAGTACTCAATGTCAAGCAGCATCTGCTAAAGCAAACAAGATTCTAGGGTGTATAAAAAGAGAGATCAGATGCCGTGATCCCAATGTATTGTTACCTGTTACACGTCGTGGCTCTCTTATTGCAAGGAATGAGGTGGTCCCCCATTCCTTGTCTGCCACGAGCCCTCCTGCTCAGCAGCGCCAAAGGTCTGGGAGACTGCAGGAGTTGCCTTCTCAGAGATACAGCAGAAGGGTGACACCTAGTGGTTCTCCTCTTGCAAGGAATGGAGCGGTCTCCCATCCCTTGCCTGCCACGAGCTCTCCTGCTCAGCATCACAGAGGCTCTGGGAGGTTGCGCAGTGTGCAAAGAATAGATGCTCAGGGAAGCAGCAAGACTTCCCATGTCTCTGCACATTGTGAAACCGGGGATCCCGCCTTTATGACCCAGAGGCAGGAAGATGAGCATGTGCTCCACGTGACGTCTTCTGATTCGCTCACTGATATCACACGGCCCGATGACGAGGCTGGTGATGTGCTGAATCCTGACTGGCTGGGCCAGGATGTCACGAATCCTGATTGGGTCACGCCCGTCTCGCGCCCGCCCTTGGGTGGAGCTACACCTCCTTAAAAGCTCCCCCTGCCATCATGGCGGCGCGCGACCGTCCTTCTATGTTTGGATGTCTGGCAGCGTGCTGCCACGCCACTGCTCAGGCATTACTGTCTTCTGTGGGCTTGGCCCTTGCTGCTTAGGCAGTACCTCGTTTGCAGGCCGTGTTCCTGCCTTGCTGCTCCGGCAGTATCTCCTTCGACAGGCCGTGTCCCTGTCCCAGGTGAGCTCCTCGAGTCTCCACCGGACTCACCTGGTTATTGAAAGCACACGTGCGTGGGCACCTCTGTGCTACCCTCGTGCCATATCTTGTGACTCCCGCTGGCACACGTGCGTAGGCACCTCTGTGCGTCCCCGTGCAACAGGTACACCGATCGAGAAGCCCCGCCCCGAGCCATACAACCCTCACGGGTTAGGGCGGACCGGTGTACATAGATCGTCTGTGACATTCCAGACGATCACTAGTAGCAACCTGCTCACTCTTTCCTGACCATAGCAGCGGTCCCTTACACCGCACAGTGGACCTTGACCGGCGGCAGCTGTCCATTTCCCATCTTGGCACGCTTCCCCGGGTCCCCCTCGTAACATTACGGTCGCGCCAAAGGTCTGGCTATGGCGGAAGAGCAGCAGCAGTTGCTGCGTTATGTGCAGCAGTTGGAGTCACGATTGGCAGCAGTGGAGCGGTCTTCCCCCGATAAGGCTGTTCTAGCAACAGTCGCCACCCAGGCGGCTACTCAGGCTGTGGAATTGTGTGGAAGGTCGCCTCGCCTTGCGCTCCCAGAGCGCTTCAGCGGAGACAGCTCTGAGTGCCGTGGTTTCATAAACCAGGTTACCACCTACTTGGAGTTGTCCGCGACTGATTACGCTACTGAGAAGGCGAAGGTAGCCTTCGTCCAGTCCCTGCTCACATGGAAAGCGCTAAAATGGTCCACCCCGTTGTGGGAGCGCGGAGATCGGGTGGTGAATCACCTTCCAGTTTATCTTGAGGCCATGAGAAAGGTGTTCCTCGGGCCTCAAGTCACCCACGACTCCGCGCTGCGGCTCCTACGCCTTCGGCAAAGGTCCACTTCAGTCGGGGACTTTGCAGTACAATTCAGGACACTCGCCGCAGAGCTGGACTGGCCAGATAAAGTCCTGGTCCCTGTGTTCTGGGAGGGTCTGGCAGGGTTCGTCAAAGACGCACTGGCCACGCGTGATGTGCCGACCACCTTAGAGTCCTTGATTCGGCTTGCCTCTTGCATAGACATCCGCCACGCGGAGCGGAGGCTCGAGGTCTCTTCGGCACCCACGTCTACCTGGTCTATAGAGCCTCTGACTCCCCTTCCCCACCAGACCGGTCTCCCAGCCAGCTCTGTTGATGACTCTGTGGAGCCAATGGAAGTCTCCAAAGTGGTCTCCTCTACCACAGGTTCTCGGCCGTCGGCCATTTGCTTTGCCTGTGGGCAGGAGGGACATGTAGCTACCTGATGTTTGAAACCTTCGGAAGAAAGTCAGTGTCTTGTTTCACCTTCAATCAGCGTGAGGAGGGTCATTTCCACTTCCCAAGACCAGGTGTCACCTGGTAAGACCCTCACTTCCTCTGACTCATGGAACGGTGTGCTGTCATGGGATCAGGCCTCCAAAGTTGGTAGGGGTCAGGCATTATTGGGGGCCGGCGGTAGCCCAGGATGTACAGAATAATATGGGAGTCCGTACGTCGTGTGCGTATAATAAACCGTTCAGGCGGAGGCCTGCGGGTCTTCCACATCCTGTGCCATCTTTCGCACCTGGTGACCTAGTGTGGCTGTCTTCTAAACATATTAACCTTCCGGTACAGACAGCCGAGTTTGCTCCTAGGTACCTTGGCCCGTTTACAGTAATAGAGCGGGTAACCGCGGTAGTATATCGACTCCAGCTCCCTCCGCGCTGGGCTATTTCTAATACGTTTCATGTATCTCTTCTGAAACCCGTACGACCTAAAACCTCGGGGTCTCTGCTGTCCCAGGTTGGCTTCTTGTCCCACGACCCTGAAGTAGCGAAGCTAGTAAGAACAAAAATTGTACAGGGCAAGAGGTACTTCCTCGTGGAGTGGGTCGGTCGTGGCCCGGAGCATAGGTCCTGGGAATTGGAGGGGCATGTCCACGCCCCTGGTTTGGTGGCGGCCTTCAGGCGAAGGCGAGGGGGGGGCCCTAGACGGGGGGGTAATGTTACACGTCGTGGCTCTCTTATTGCAAGGAATGAGGTGGTCCCCCATTCCTTGTCTGCCACGAGCCCTCCTGCTCAGCAGCGCCAAAGGTCTGGGAGACTGCAGGAGTTGCCTTCTCAGAGACACAGCAGAAAGGTGACACCTAGTGGTTCTCCTCTTGCAAGGAATGGAGCGGTCTCCTATCCCTTGCCTGCCACGAGCTCTCCTGCTCAGCATCACGGAGGCTCTGGGAGGTTGCGCAGTGTGCAAAGAATAGATGCTCAGGGAAGCAGCAAGACTTCCCATGTCTCTGCACATTGTGAAACCGGGGATCCCGCCTTTATGACCCAGAGGCAGGAAGATGAGCATGTGCTCCACGTGACGTCTTCTGATTCGCTCACTGATATCACACGGCCCGATGACGAGGCTGGTGATGTGCTGAATCCTGACTGGCTGGGCCAGGACGTCACGAATCCTGATTGGGTCACGCCCGTCTCGCGCCCGCCCTTGGGTGGAGCTACACCTCCTTAAAAGCTCCCCCTACCATCATGGCGGCGCGCGACCGTCCTTCTATGTTTGGATGTCTGGCAGCATGCTGCCACGCCCCTGCTCAGGCATTACTGTCTTCTGTGGGCTTGGCCCTTGCTGTTTAGGCAGTACCTCGTTTGCAGGCCGTGTTCCTGCCTTGCTGCTCCGGCAGTATCTCCTTCGACAGGCCGTGTCCCTGTCCCAGGTGAGCTCCTCGAGTCTCCACCGGACTCACCTGGTTATTGAAAGCACACGTGCGTGGGCACCTCTGTGCTACCCTCGTGCCATATCTTGTGACTCCCGCTGGCACACGTGCGTAGGCACCTCTGTGCGTCCCCGTGCAACAGGTACACCGATCGAGAAGCCCCGAGCCATACAACCCTCACGGGTTAGGGCGGACCGGTGTACATAGATCGTCTGTGACATTCCAGACGATCACTAGTAGCAACCTGCTCACTCTTTCCTGACCATAGCAGCGGTCCCTTACACCGCACAGTGGACCTTGACCGGCGGAAGCTGTCCATTTCCCATCTTGGCACGCTTCCCCGGGTCCCCCTCGTAACAGTTACCCCTCTATAAATCACTTGTAAGGCCACATCTGGAATATGGGATCCAGTTTTGGGCTCCACATTTTAAAAAGGACATTCAGAAGTTAGAGTCAGTTCAAAGGCAGCTAACTAGACTACTACAAGGAATGGAAGGCCTCCCATATGATGACAGGTTGAAAAAGTTAGCTATGTTTAGCTTAGAAAAAAGACGTCTCAGAAGAGAACTCATTTATATGTATAAATACATGTGTGATCAATATAAAGGACTGGCACATGACTTATTTCTTCCAAAGACAATACTAAGGACCAGGGGGCATACACTATGAGTGGAAGAAAAGCGATTCTGGCAGCTAAATAGGAAAGGGTTCTTTACAATTAGAGCAGTCAGACTGTAGAATGCCCTACCACAAGAGGTAGTAATAGAAGATACTTTAACAGCTTTTAGAAAAGGGCTGGATGATTTCCTCAGCACACACAACATTGTTGGTTATAAATGACTTAGTGACCAAATGTAGAACTGGTGGAGGAAGGTTGAACTAGATGGACCTAGGTCTTTTTTCAACCTAAGTAACTATGTAACTTACAGATTAGAAATGGGGGAGTCTCATAGATGCCTCCCATTACTAATCTAGGACTTAGTGGCAGCTGTGAGCTGTCATTAACCCCTTAGTACTCTAATTTCCACTGTACCAGGGCGATCGGGATAAGCCGGGTAAAGTTCTGGGATTGTTGCTTCAAATGGATACAACAATTCTGGGCGGCTGCTGGCTACCCAATAACCATGTGTATGCCCAGCTTGCGAATACCAGCACCCAGTTATTGGCTTTATCATGGCTGGGTATTAAAATTGGTACCATCTTATGCCGTTTTTTAAAAATTATTTAAATAATTTAAAAAAAAAACCCCTCTTATTTTGATACGCAGTCAAGATAAGCCCACAGCTCTGAGATGTAACCTGTAGCTGTATGCTTTATCTGTGCTGGGCATCATAATATGTGGCGATCCTATGCCAATTCTATTTATTTATTATTTATTTTAACACCAAAATAGATACGCACATAGCCTCTTGCTTGCAGTCAGACACGCAGTTACACAATGTTGGGTGCACTGCCTGATTGCAACCAGAGACACTGGGACTGCCAGTGGGCTGGGGAAGCAGTGCATATTTATGAAGGATAATGACTGGTTCCAGACATAGTATGAGAGCCCTAAAAGTAGTATTACAGCCTCACGGGAGACTGTTAAGTATAGCGCGTCAGCTTTTCCCTTTTTTCTTTATTTTTCCTTTATTTATTTATTTTTTTAAATTACCTGACTTGCTGGATCTGGACAGGTACTCAGAGTTCACTAAGAACTAGGGGTCTGGGTCAGTGCACAGGTACATTTGCACCCGCGTGGATCGTACTTTTACAGTCTGGGTCTTCCCATCACTAACCTTTATTTATTCAATACATTTATTGGTTGACTCTACAGTGAAAAGAGACTAAAACATAGCAGAGGAGGTATCTAGTGAGATAATAAGGTAGGCCGTACTAAACCAACCTATCAATAGTTGTATGATAGTTATTAGATCTATATTGTGAAGTCAAGTCTATCATAAAAACAACAAAAAAGTAGAGCCCTCTTTGAGCCCTTTGGGGCTTCAACTTTCTAATCTGAATGTCCAGCAAGATTCCTGAAGTTTTATGTCAATATAGCCACATCTAGAAAGGTTCATGTCCAAGGCAGTAGTTATAAAACTTACTGTAGATGTTGTGACGCAACTGCTAAGCTGTTGTTTATTTTTAGCAATATATAACTTAGGTACATCTAACGTATAAAACGCCCATAATTTGGCAGTTAATGAAACTAACAATTGCCACAGGGGAAATTCTGTTATTTTAGATTTCAACCAGGTTGACACATTCTCCTTTTTATTATTGTACTGTATTATTGTGCCATTACAGCCATGTCATTACTTACATTACAAAATCATGCTAACGGGTTAAGTAGAGACATGGCTGTAATGGCGCTATAATACAGATTAAAGTGATACATTGGCAAAGAAATTTGGGTTATTGTTCTTCTTTAAAGTTAATTAAAAGTTTTCTGTTAATTAGATTTTGGTGTACAGGGGCGACATTGTGCACTGAGTCTTCGCCCGGCCCCTCCACCTGCCTTCTGTGTTTGAAGGACAGGCAAATGGTGAGATTTCAAAGAGAGGAGGCAAGTGTCAGGCGCTCACTGTTAGGCCAGTCACACGCATGGTTATGGTCACAAGTGTTTCATACGTGTGTCACACGTGTGACAGGTACCGGAGAAAACACGGGTCTGTGAAATAAAAAGATTTTCCATATTTACCTGCTTTCTTCGGCTCTGCTTCCTCCTGCTCCTGATCACTGCTCATTATAGCCATCAATTATTCACTGCACTCAGGACCTGGTAGCCAGAGCATTACGGGGGACAGCGCCGGGCACAGCACAGCCGAGGACAGAACCGCTGAGGACAGGTGAGTATTCTGCAAGCACAGTGACATCCAGGAGGTCATCAGAGTTCCCAATGAACTCTGATGACATCCTGATGACCCCCAGCGACACGTGTCCACTAGAGTTCATTGGGAACTGTGATGAATCCCCGTTGCTGTCCTCGCGATGTTCCAGCTTCCAAGTTCTCACTATACACGCACACACACACTCTGCTGTATACTCACCCAGCAATGCAGTCCCCGGCACTGAAGTCCCCAGCGCTGTCCCCGCTTCCAGCTCCACAGAGCGCTGAATATTCAGTGAGTATAATGAGCGGTGGTCAGGAGCGGGAGGCAGCCTATAACCTTTGCTGAGAGAGAACTGTGCAAAAGTGTCCAGGTGTGGAAAAATGATTCTCTATAGAATTCTATTATATATAGATATATACATGCACAAAGTCTTGAGATATGGTATAAGAAACTATTATATAAAATAAGAAACAATCCCTTCTGATCACTCTCAATTCACCTTGACAAGTTTGGGTCTCATTGTGAATTCAGAAACAAATACAATGAATACACAAAAGGTGGATCAATTAGAAAGAGCCCCTCGCTATCAGTACTCATAACACTGCAATACAGCACAAATTATAGCCTACAGACATTAAATAATAGTAATCCGTGCAGCCACAGTGGGCGCAGTGGGAGATGCACACTACCCGTTCTAATAGCTGTGTGGGTCACCTAACGTGCACAGTATAATGCGGTATTTTACCTTTAATGGTAATTTTTCTTCAGTCACCTCTGTTAAATTACTTAGCAATTGAATGAGCTGTGAATCATCTTAGAGTGTGCCTGTCAAGTCATATTTCATTACATTTAATCTCATATACTTGTTTTCAAATATTACTGGAATACATTTGAAGTACAAGCACAGATGATATTATAAATGTCAGTCTCATCCTTTAGCAGCGAGAGACTTATCAATCAAATAAACATGGATATAACATTTCAGTACAATGTGTAGTAACAGTTTGGTTCCCGGCAGGTGGCAGGAACATTTTTGCGGTCTGCAATTATTTTACCATGCGCTACATTATAAAACATGAAAAAGTAATTTTACCCTTCAAATAAAGGCTTTGTCAGTAGTCGCCATTCTCTCAAGACGCAGAATTGTGGAGGCTCTACATTGTGTCAGAGAGAACAACCTTAAAACAGGAAATAATGGGGAGAAAGTGTAGAATTCTCCCCATTATGGGAGTCTGTCAGCAGGTTTTTATTATGTAATCTGAGAGCAGCACAATGTAGGAGCAGAGACCCTGATTCCATCGATATGTCACTTACTTGGCTGTGTTTTCCTGCTTCAATACGATCAGTGTTTTATCAGCAGGAGGTTATCCCTACAGGACAAGCTGCCCTCATGCCTCGTGATCCAACCATATCCCCACACTGATTAGCAGCTTTTGTCAACATACAATGTACATAGAAAGTTGTAGTATGGGCAGGGTTATACAGGGCTGACCATTTAGAGCTCTGCTACATCTGATCAGAGAAAACTGCTACAATTTCTGCACTAAGGGGTACTTTGCACGCTGCGACATCGCAAGGCGATGCTGCGATGCCGAGCGCGATAGTCCCCGCCCCCGTCGCAGCTGCAATATCCTTGTGATAGCTGCCGTAGCGAACATTATCGCTACGGCAGCTTCACATGGACTCACCTGTCCTGCGACCGTCGCTCTGGCCGGTGACCCGCCTCCTTATTAAGGGGGCGGGTCGTACGGTGTCACTGCAACGTCACACGGCAGGCGGCCAATAGGAGCGGAGGGGCGGAGATGAGCGGGATGTAAACATCCCGCCCACCTCCTTCCTTCCGCATATCCTACGGGAGCCGCGGTAGGAGATGTTCCTCGCTCCTGCGGCTTCACACACAGCGATGTGTGCTGCCGCAGGAACGAGGAACAACATTGGACTGTCACGTCAGCGTAATTATGGATTACGCCGACGCTATACCGATGATACGATTACGACGCTTTTGCGCTCGTTAATCGTATCATCTAGGCTTTACACACTACGATGTCGCCTGCGATGCCGGATGTGCGTCACTTTCAATTTGACCCCACCGACATCGCACCTGCAATGTCGTAGTGTGCAAAGCCCGCCTAAGTAAACTAAGTGATACATTCCTGGTACCAGGGTCGCTGTCCTACCTAATTCTGCTAGCAGATTACATAGCAAAAGATTGCTGACAGATTATCTTGACTAACATATAAAAAAGGTGGTAGTATAGGATTTATAGATCCACTGCACAATATCATTTATGAATGTAACCAAAGCTTTAATGATTTCTTCCACGTAATTATATATTGCATAATTTACTTTCCAAGTATCCACTGAATTGCTGCAATCAGATCATATTTTAGAGTCAACTACAAAAAATATATAGTTTTCTTGTGCAGTAAAAGCATTGCCAGCCAAAAAACGCAGCGAATATGACTTTCTACAGGTCTTGAACTTGTCTTTCTCATTCAAGAACATTTTTTCCTGTTACAATAGGCTGTGTGGTTTGGTGGATGACAGAGCCGTTTCCTTGCAATATTAAAGGGAATCTGTCAGCATGTTTTTGCTACCTCATCTGAGAGCAGCATGATGTTGGCACAGAGACCCTGAATACAAAGATGTATCACTTAGATTACTGGCTGCAGTTGTTCTGATATAATCAGGTTTTCAATTTAGCAAAGCAGCATGGCTGAGAGCTGTCCCCATCCACACCAGGTTCTCTATAGAGATTGTACATTGACAGTGAGGTGCCAACCACAGCACGGGGCGTGTCGGATTAATCAGCACGTGCCAGCTAGACCTAGCAATGATAGTCACCGAGTGATAAAGCCTTTAGTTTAAGTAAACAACCGCACACAGCCTAATAAGAGAAGGCATAGTTGATTTTTGTTTTTACGACTTATATAGCAAGATACCAACTCACACTACCAAAAGACAAATTTAAATAGCAAGATGTGTGGACATTGTGCAACCGCACACTAAACATAAAATATAACTTTTAATGGGGCTCATTTAAAACGAGTAAACCTCATAAAAATGTGAGTATAAAATGAGAATACCCAAAGCAGTGGTCACCAAGCTCAAATGGACCCTGGTTTGGGTACAGCGCACAAAACACTATCTAGACTGGGTCACTATTATGTCACCTCAGTACTATATTAGAGGTCACATGTACAGGGAACTGCCCTCCACTCTGTACATCCAATATTATCTAATGTGTAGATAACTGGTGTAAACGACCGCCATTAAACATATACCATTTCTTTAAATAATATGGTTATAATAGTTGGAACGGTCTCACCAAGGACTTGCGGGCTTCAAAATTCTCATGGACAGGATATTCACTGATAAACCTTCTTCATGTTTATCTCTCAAAAAATGTTAGCAGCAGCAGGCCTCCGGTCACTCCCTACGCGTTTCATCACCACATAGAAATCATCAGGGGAGCCCATGCTCATGGAAATCTGCCAGATTAAATAGCCATCCTTATAATCATCATTGTGGCCCTCTTCAGAAGAATAAAATGCCCATTCCGGACACTCTGTGTCAGTAGCCTCTCTCAATTCACATGCGCCGCATGGTATATGTTTAATGGCGGTCGTTTACACCAGTTATCTACACATTAGATAATATTGGAGGTACAGAGTGGAGGGCGCTTCCCTGTACATGTGACCTCTAATATAGTGCTGAGGTGACATAATAGTGACCCAGTCTAGATAGTGTTTTGTGCGCTGTACCCAAACCAGGGTCCATTTGAGCTTGGTGACCACTGCTTTGGGTATTCTCATTTTATACTCACGTTTTTATGAGGTTTACTCGTTTTAAATGAGCCCCATTAAAAGTTATATTTTATGTTTAGTGTGCGGTTGCACAATGTCCACACATCTTGCTATTTAGATTTTTGTTTTTAGCCCCTACCTCATGCTGTCCTCAGATTACACAGCAAAAACCTGCTGACAGATTCCCTTTAAGTAATTCTACATCAAGCAGTTCAGAGGCCACAATTAATTATTATTATTAATAATAATAATAATAATAATAATAATAATTTATTGAGCGCTATTAATTCCACAGCGCTTTACATGCATTGGCAATACTGTCCCCATTGGGGCTCACAATCTAGAGTCCCTATCTGTATGTCTTTGGAGTGTGGGAGGAAACCAACGCAAACATGGGGAGAACATACAAACTCCTTGCAGATAGTGTCCTTGGTGGGATTTGAACCCAGGACCCCAGCGCTGCAAGACTGCAGTGCTAACCACTGAGCCACCGTGCAGCCCCACGCCCATGGTGTTTTTTATGACTGTGAGTAGTGCCGCTTTGTTTGAACGTAGCCTTAACACAGAACGTGACCTATCAGAACTAGTATACCTACTGTATATATAGTATACCTATAGTATATTTTACTCAATACCATGTGCAGGTATTGAGAAAAAAAAAGATTTCAGCTCTGAAGAACTGTGAATGCAGCTTTGATTTAAAATAAAGGTAGTGAATTGGATTAATGCAAGAAAAGAAATGTAATGTAGTAGTGGCTCAACATGATATGATACTGTATGAAGACTGGTGCATACGGCTGAATTGGTGTTTTTAGACAGCGATGTGGCAGTAATGTCTTTTGTGACTGACGGTAACGTGGTACTAAATTTAAGAGCACCTATTAAATTAGACTGTACAGGACAAGTGCAGGGCTCAACCTAAGGGGTTGAGAATGACATTTTCGTATGTATATGAAGTACACGTACCTTCACAGTATGCATTGTCTTCTCTTAGAGCCCGGAATCCATCACGACAGATGCAAACAGATTTGTCATCGAGGTTTTTGCAGACTGAGTACTCCATGCAATTATGTCCTTCCGAGCAGAAGTCATAGCCTTAATGAGAACAGAAGCTTGAGTTATTTGATATAACATATATTGGATGTGCAGAATACAGTAAATATCCATAGGAACTAAGGAGAGTGATGCCATAAAATGTTCACAGGTATTATACATAATACATAAAGGTATAGCAAGAAACAAGCACAGGCAATAGACTATTCCATCTCTACTGACATGGAGGTGCCATACAAGTATAGCCACCTGGAACTATTACCCACCAAGCATCCATCATCTATATCAATCTTATTTAATAGATGATTTTCTCACCAGCCTGAGGTTGTAGAATTAATTTAATATACACAAATGAGACCCTTATTACTATCTATCCTTGAGCTTCTACATGCCTATGGAACAATACTGCAAATATTCAACACCCCCCCCCACCCCCCCCATACAAACACACACACACACACACAAAAAAAAACAGATAAACAATATGAGGGTTTTCAAGAGAATAAAAGGTAATAGAGAATTTAACCCCGTCATGACCGGCTGATTTTGCGCTGTTTTTTTCCGCTACCCTTTTTCTGAGAACCCTAACTTTTTTATTTTTCCATTAATATAGCCATGTGAGGGCTTGTTTTTTGCAGCGCGAGTTGTTCCTTTAAATAATAAAATCAAGAGTTTTACTATACAGTGTACTGGAAATGACAAAAAAAATCAAAATGTGGAAAAAAGTGTGATTGCACAATTGTTTTTGAGATATTTTATTCACTGTGTTCACTATATGGTACAGCTGATATGTTGCTGTAATGCCTCAGGTTGGTGTGAGTTTGTAGACACCAAACATGTATAGGTTTACTTTTATTTAAGGGGTTAAAAAAAATTGAAGTTTGTCCAAAAATGTGTCGTACATTTTGCGCCATTTTCTGCAACCCATAGGGTTCTCATTTTTTGGGATCTTTGGCATTTTTACGTTATTAATATGGGCATACAGGTGGCATAAAGGTGATAGTAGCCATACCTGTATGCCTCCTGGATGAGGGGGGTCATTTGTCAAAAATCCGGTCTTAAATCTTCTATCTTCCAGGCTATGGGGTCTGTGCTTTCCAGAAGATAAGCCTGCCTCTGGTCTTCTTTATACAGGATTCTTCCTCCCCTTCTCTTCCTTCTGTCTTTTTGACATCAGGTGTGCAGCCAGAAATGTTGTGCCTGCGCATTATGCCTGCTGTCCCACCGTGCACTATTCCGCTCTTCTGTGGGCACAGGCTTCAATTTTGCTGTGCACAGGCACCGTGGAGTCACTAGTGCTTCAAAGCACAGGGGAGAGATGGCAGGCAGAATGCGCAGGCGCAAGATTTCCAACACGCACACCTAAACTCACAGGCATACCAAAGAGAAGGGGAGGAAAAATTCTGTATAATGAAGATGGAAAGCAGGCTTAAATTCCAGGCAGCTCACACCCCATAGCCTGGAATATAGAAGATATAAAAGATTATTTTTGCCAAATGACCCATCATCCAGGAGGCATACAGATATGGCTAATTCCCCCTTTATGCCACCTGAATGCCCATGTGTCGCCCTGGGCAAGCCAGGGGTCACAGGTCACAACACCACCACACCCCACACTCCAGGTAGGCACATCACAGCTAACCAGAAATCCTTGTTGCCTTCCTCCAGAGGCTGATGATTCACACCAGGGGGTGGGCCAGGCGGTAGGCTCCGCCCACCAAGGAGATCACAGCTCTGGAGGCGGGAAGTACCAGGCAGATGAGTCAGGGAGGAGGAAGTGGAAGGAGTGGAGGAGTAGCCCAGGCAGGGCTAAAGTAAACAGCAAGTGGAAAGTGAAGGAAAGAAAAGTGGAAAAGGAGGAGAGCAAGAAGTGGTGACAGAGCAGAGAGTGTGCAAAGCCTGAGGGCCCAGCTTTGTGTAGGGCCAGAACAGCAAGGTCAGCGACGGCGGTGACTGTCTGGAGGGGGACCGTTTGGAAGTTCCTGGAAGGACCCCGTTGGCTGTGTGCCCGGTGGTCTGGAGCAGTGTTCCGAAGGACAGTCAGCACCAGGGCAGGGGCCTCTCGGACCCTGGCAAGGCTAGGAGTCGCCAAATTTGCCGAATCCGTCAGTGAAGGGGACGTAGATCCCCCAACAACCAAGTCCCGATTGAAGGCAACAGCCCAACCTGAAGCAGAGAGACACCGCCACCGCCAAGGCACCAGTTTCTCAGGGCCAGCGCCTGCGGGCAAAGTGTAGAGCTCCTCCGGCCCAGATTGCAGTCGGGGAGCGGGTAACCGGAGGGAATCCACCGCTACCATCAGTCAAACATAGGTGCAAGGAAGAGGGACATCACCGTCACCTACCGGGAGTGCAGGTGCAGCCGTCTGTGGGACCGTCCTACCAGCCGTTTGGTTTACCGTACAAACTGTGTCCGTGTCTCAGGCTGAGTGAGTACCACAGTGCCGCAAGGCACAGCGCTGCCCCCGCGTCCCTGCGCCTATCAGGCCCCGCACCTCACAACCCATCACCGGGCCCCGGGATCACCAACCCCTACCCACGGAGGGGCAACACAACACCTGGCTGCTCCCCTTCACCATCCCCGGGATCCCCGTCCAGAGCAGCGGTGGTGCAATCACCACAACCGTGGGTGGCGTCACGAACTATAACAATCCCCCACACCCAACCAACAATCCCCTTTCACTCACGGGCGAGGAGTGTCGCTCGAGAAACCCTGGGATCCGGCCCACAGCTCGAGCCACCACTGAGCAGCTGCCGGACCCGAGCAGAAGTGGTGAGCGCGGTGTGCTGACACCCTCCTCCCCGCCCGCGACAACTTGGCGTCACGAACAGGATCTTACCGCTCTGCCGTCTGGTAGAGGTGCGCCTTGTTACCGCCGGAGGTATCCGGCAGAAAAATTGCAGAAGCCGCCATCTTTGGCGCGAAAAGTTCCCGCTCGAGCGTCTTCTCGAGCAGTAGAGGCGCGAAGGCCAAAACCCCGCCCCGAGAGAGGAGGGGCCGGAAAGAGCTAAGGGGGACGAAAACAAGATGTCTGCGCCTGACGGAGCCGCCGGAGGAGCGGTGGTCGCAGCCGCAGCGGCACCCGCGGATGGGAATGGGCCTGCCCAAGTCCCGGTTGTACCGGCGGGAGGTGCCGCGGCCCCCGCGCTCGCTCAGGTCATGCCGTTTTCCTTGCCCTATGCGCCCAGAGCTGCCTGGCTACCGCAGTATGATGGGAAGCTGGATGCCCTACAGGCCTTCCGGAAAAAGCTTAACCCATTGCTGGAGCTGTACCCCCTGACTGATAAGCAACGAGCGGCGATAGTGCTAGGCCAGCTAACCGGTGCGGCGGAGCAGGAAGCGGAGACCTGGGCCGAGGGGGACCGGCTCTCTGTAGCCACCATCTTTGAGAAGCTACAGACTGCCTTCGAGACCCGGACTGAAGCTGAGCTGAGGATGCAGTTTTACCAGTGCCGGCAACGAGCCGGGGATAGCATTCGGGACTATGCTTTACGTCTGCAGACCGCCCTCCGCACGCTGAAGCGGGTGAACTCTATTAATGAGGCGGATAGCAACAAGATGCTGGTGGAGCAATTTGCGCAGGGGATGAGGTCCCCTGAGGATCGTAAACAACTCCGACTGTGGGCCCTGGAACATCCGGATGTGGACTTTGCTGTGTTAAAAGAGCGGGCTATCAAAGCACTACAGCCCCCAGCTGCTGAAGTTCTGGAACCCGTCCCGTGGCCCGTCGAGACAGCTCCTGTTGTGGCGGCCTCAGCCAAGCCAACCTCTGTAATGCCTGCAGCCCCGAGCAGCACAGTCGAAGAGTTGGCAGCCCAGGTCCGTCGCATGGACGGAGACCTTGCCAAAATCCTTGCTGCACTGCAACCTTTGACCAGATCTCAGCCTCCAGCGCAGATACAGCTTGCCGACAGTCCCGAGGATGTTCCCTGGATGCAGCAGAGAAGTGCTAACAACCCGCGGAGCAGGCCTCCAATCTGCTACAAGTGCCGTAAGCCGGGCCATTACTACCGACAGTGCCCGTTAAACGAGCAACCCCTGGGGCCCCGGGCCAATCCTCAGGAGTAGAACATCGTGGCCCCCCGGACTGGCGAGACCGATATATCGGGGCCCGCCCTATCATCCCCGTGGCTGTGGACGGCATACCAGTGATGGCTCTCTTGGACACTGGATCACAGGTAACTACTATACCGTACAAGTTGTACCAGCGGTATTGGGCTGTAGACGACCTGGCGCCCCCAGACAATAGCATAACGTTGATAGCCGCTAATGGACTTCCATTGACCCAGGTGGGGTATAAACAAGTGGCTATGACAGTGGGGCAAGCTGAACTACAACACCAGGGTATGATTGTGATCATGAATGAACCTAGTGATCATAACCCGAAGATAGTGCTGGGAACCAATGTGATGGAACACTGCATGGCTGATGTGTTGACCCTATTGCAACAGCTGGCCGCCACAGCGGCGGGGAGCCGGCAGAGGGCTGTGCAGCGTGAAATCCGTGCCCTGATGTACCGCCAGCATGTAAGCTCAACAGGAGGGGAGATTGGTGGAGTGAGAGTGATGGATGTTGCTCCATTGACTGTGCCCCCTAGGAGTGAGATGATGATCTGGTGTAGGGCAGCAGTAGGGCCTCAGGGGCGTGACTACCCCGCAATGATGGAGCCCATGCCTTCCGAGCACTGGCCCACTGTAATGGCCGCCCGAGGGGTGGTGGATGTGAAGAAGGGGAGAGTGCCTGTGAGAGTGTTGAACTGTGGGGAGGAAGAAGTCAGGCTTCCCCGGTATGCCACCATTGCCAAGCTGCTTACCCTGGACCCTCACACTATCCATGAAGCCAGCCCATCCACACTCCAACCTGCCACCAACACTTCCCCACCCCAGGGGGACATAAGCGAGTGGCACCAACAGCTACATGTAGGCACTGATGATACCCCTACACATCACAGGGCAGGGGTACACAGGGTGGTGCAGGAGTACGAACAGGTTTTCAGTAAGCACCCCCTAGACTTCGGGCAGATCAAGGGGGTCCAACACCACATTCCCACAGGTGAACATCCCCCTGTCAAAGAGAGGTAGAGACCTATTCCCCCTGCACATTACCAGTGTGCCAAGGACATGTTGAGGAATATGAAGGAGGCTGGGGTTATTCGGGACAGTTGTAGTCCCTGGGCCGCTCCGTTGGTACTGGTCAAGAAAAAGGATGGTACCATGCGGATGTGTGTGGACTACCGGAAGATCAACCAGATAACCCATAAAGATGCCTATCCATTACCGCGTATTGAAGAGTCTTTGGCCGCACTGAGGACTGCAAACTACTTCTCGACCCTTGACCTCACCAGCGGGTACTGGCAAGTGGCCGTGGCTCCAGAGGACCGGGAGAAGACCGCCTTCACCACCCCGATGGGACTCTGCGAATTCAATAGCATGCCGTTTGGGCTGTGCAATGCCCCTGGGACCTTTCAACGGTTGATGGAATGCTGTTTGGGACATTTAAACTTCGAGACCGTCCTGCTGTATTTGGATGATGTGATTGTTTATTCCCAGACGTATGAGGCCCATCTGGAGCAACTGGCCGAGGTGTTCGCGTCCCTTGCCAAGTACGGGATGAAGTTGAAGCCCTCAAAATGCCACCTGCTGAAACCCAAGGTGCAGTACCTAGGGCATGTGGTGAGTGCGGATGGTGTCGCCCCCGACCCTGAGAAGATCACTGCCATCCAAAGCTGGCCGAGACCAACTACAGTGAAGGAGGTAAGGCAGTTTCTGGGTCTGGTGGGGTACTATCGGCGCTTTATAAAGGGGTACACGAAGATGGCTGCCCCCATGCAAGATCTCCTCGTGGGACAGACCAAAGGTGGTAGACCCATCGGAGCCCCACTGTCGTGGGAGGACAAGCATGAAGAGTCCTTTTGCCAGTTGAAGGCGGCCCTGACCGGAGAAGAGGTCCTGGCGTACCCTGACTATGGGCGCCCATTCATCCTCCACACGGACGCCAGTAACGTGAGGCTAGGAGCGGTCCTATCCCAGGTCCAGGAGGGAAGGGAGAAGGTGATTGCCTACGCCAGCCGAAAACTCCGGCCGACCGAAAGGAACCCTGAGAACTATAGCTCCTTCAAGCTTGAGCTACTGGCGTTGGTGTGGGCTATCACGGAGCGGTTCCGTCACTATTTGGCGGCAGCAAAATTCACCGCATTCACGGACAACAATCCGCTGACTCACCTGAACACGGCCAAGTTGGGCGCGCTGGAGCAGCGGTGGGTAGCCCGGTTAGCCAACTATGATTTCACCATAAAGTACCGAGCTGGTCGTGTCAACATCAATGCAGATGCACTCTCCCGGATGCCCCATTTGTCAGAAGAGGGGTGCGAGGATGACGACCTCGAGGAGATTGAGTTGCCCGCGTTTCACCAGCCGCCTACTGAGAGGGTACAAGTATGTCAGCAAAAGGTGGATCTGGACCCGCGGCCCAGTCAAGAGTGGCAAGACGCCCAGGATCAAGCGCCGGCTGTCCACCTTGTCAAGACCCTGGTGGAACAAGGTGCTATGGGGATAGACCCTGCCACTCCAGCCGAAGCCCAACGCTTGTGGAAAGAACGGAAACGGCTTTACATACACCAAGGGATGCTATACCGTGAGCTGATCAACCCGAAGACCCATGAGAAAATATGCCAGTTAATCATTCCTCAAGCTGATGTCGCTACTGTCCTACAGGCATACCATGATGGTGCTGGCCACTTCAGGTGGAAGAAGCTGGAGATGTTGTTGAGGGAGCGGTTCTATTGGAGTGGGATGCGTGAATCGGTGGAAGCCTGGTGTCGAGAGTGCGGTCCTTGTACGCTGAGAAGAAAGGACGAGCATAGCCAGAGGGCACCGTCACACCCCATAGTCACCCATCAGCCGCTGGAGCTGGTCGCCCTAGACCATGTCAAACTCACCCCTAGCCGAAGTGGGTACACCTACGCATTGACCATGGTAGATCACTACTCAAGATTTATGGTGGTAGTCCCCGTTAAGGACCTGACTGGTCGAACCGCTGCTCGAGCGTTCCAGGCCTATTTTTGCCGACCCCATGGGTACCCCGAGAAGGTGCTGACTGACCAAGGCCCGGCTTTTGAAGCAGAAGTGTTTCACGAATTCTGCCAGTTGTACGGCTGCAAGAAGATCCGGACCACTCCGTACCACGCCCAAACCAACGGCATGTGCGAGAAAATGAACCACTTGGTCCTGGGGCTCCTCAAGACACTACCGCTGGAAGAACGGAACATGTGGCCAGAAAAGTTACCCGACTTGGTCGACATGTACAATAATATCCCGTCCAGCTCGACGAAGTGCACCCCAGCGTATCTGATGAGGGCTCGTCCTGGCCGCCTGCCGGTGGATTTGGAGATGGGGTTAGAGGCCCCGGAAGCACTCCCTTAAACAGCAGAGTGGGAAAGTCGGAGGAGGGCCCAGTATCGACAAATCCAGAAGTATGTGGAGAAAAACCTCAGTCGGAGTCGAGAACAGCAAGAG
This sequence comes from Anomaloglossus baeobatrachus, assembly GCF_048569485.1. NCBI lineage: Eukaryota > Metazoa > Chordata > Amphibia > Anura > Aromobatidae > Anomaloglossus > Anomaloglossus baeobatrachus. Next base: position 308,246,953 of record NC_134356.1, on the reverse strand, counting down.
CACCGGTTCAATCAGAAGGCGCCCGCAGGTCCTTTCCAGCCAGGAGATGTGGTGCTGAAACGGAAGAGAAAAGCCCACAAACTGGATGACCAGTGGGAGCAAGTCCCTTACGTCGTACAACCCACAGAGTGGGACGATGGGAAGACCTACCAGATCAGTCGTGACCAAGGGGGCACCCTGGCCACCGTTTCTCGGGACCATCTAAAAAAATGCCCCCCAGCGTTGAAAGCAGAGGCTGAAGTACCGGTTCTTCCACCAGTGGAAAAGGCGGCAGAGGTAATCCACACTGTGATGGGTGACTTCCCAGCAAACTGGCCTACACAGAACGGCGCGGTGATACTTCCAGTAATACTGTTCCCACAACCCGTGGATGAAGAAGTAGTGGAAGCGGTTAACCGTGAGCCAGAACCAGTGCCAGTGCCCAGGGACGAACCTGTACCCAGTCCCCCTACACCTCCGCCTGCTCCACACCATAGCAGGGAGGAGGAACCGAATGTTCCCTCTACCCCACTGTCTAGCAACACTGACACTGGGCCCCGGAGGTCCACCCGGTCCAACCTAGGTAGACCCCCACTTAGGTACAGGGAGACCGTTCTATGAGTAGAAGGGGTCCGCAAAGTGCAGGAGTGGTTGTAGTTGTTGGTTGTTGAAAAGTTTTGAAAGTTCTGATGATAAGAAAAATGAAAATTACCGAGTACTTAACCTGATTTTGTGTGATTTGCAACCGGCTGGAGCCGGCACCGTTGTCCCCGTGGGGACCGTTTAAAAATGCATGGGAACTATCCATGGACAAGCCCGTGAACTTGCAGGGCAACCACAGACGTTAGTGGCTTGTAAATATATTGGTTACCGTTACCGTTTTCCGCAATGCCGCCTCCGGAGAGGCAGGTTGGAGAGAGGGCCCTGAGCAGAGCAGGCCAGGGCCCAGCCACCAAAGGAACCGGTGGCTACCCTCTGGAGGGAAGGACAGATCCCGCTCGGGTACCGTGTGCTGGACTGTGGGTCAAGGGGTGCTGCCTGGGTTTTAGGGGCAGCATCAGGGCCAGGTTACTTGGGTGGGAGAGAGCGGAAACCGTAACCGTAAACCGTTGCAACGTTAAAAGTAAATGTGCCTCCCGTCTTGGGAAGAGTTATTAAAAATGTTATTCTTGTTTGCTTAACCTTGTTACCCCTTTTTCAGAAAAATAAAACCGGTGTAGGACGGCAGCCCGCGGACGGTCTGCATTTTGCTAAGGGGGAATGTGTCGCCCTGGGCAAGCCAGGGGTCACAGGTCACAACACCACCACACCCCACACTCCAGGTAGGCATATCACAGCTAACCACAAATCCTTGTTGCCTTCCTCCAGAGGCTGATGATTCACACCAGGGGGTGGGCCAGGCGGTTGGCTCCGCCCACCAAGGAGATCACAGCTCTGGAGGCGGGAAGTACCAGGCAGATGAGTCAGGGAGGAGGAAGTGGAAGGAGTGGAGGAGTAGCCCAGGCAGGGCTAAAGTAAACAGCAAGTGGAAAGTGAAGGAAAGAAAAGTGGAAAAGGAGGAGAGCAAGAAGTGGTGACAGAGCAGAGAGTGTGCAAAGCCTGAGGGCCCAGCTTTGTGTAGGGCCAGAACAGCAAGGTCAGCGACGGCGGTGACTGTCTGGAGGGGGACCGTTTGGAAGTTCCTGGAAGGACCCCGTTGGCTGTGTGCCCGGTGGTCTGGAGCAGTGTTCCGAAGGACAGTCAGCACCAGGGCAGGGGCCTCTCGGACCCTGGCAAGGCTAGGAGTCGCCAAATTTGCCGAATCCGTCAGTGAAGGGGACGTAGATCCCCCAACAACCAAGTCCCGATTGAAGGCAACAGCTCAACCTGAAGCAGAGAGACACCGCCACCGCCAAGGCACCAGTTTCTCAGGGCCAGCGCCTGCGGGCAAAGTGTAGAGCTCCTCCGGCCCAGATTGCAGTCGGGGAGCGGGTAACCGGAGGGAATCCACCGCTACCATCAGTCAAACATAGGTGCAAGGAAGAGGGACATCACCGTCACCTACCGGGAGTGCAGGTGCAGCCGTCTGTGGGACCGTCCTACCAGCCGTTTGGTTTACCGTACAAACTGTGTCCGTGTCTCAGGCTGAGTGAGTACCACAGTGCTGCAAGGCACAGCGCTGCCCCCGCGTCCCTGCGCCTACCAGGCCCCGCACCTCACAACCCATCACCGGGCCCCGGGATCACCAACCCCTACCCACGGAGGGGCAACACAACACCTGGCTGCTCCCCTTCACCATCCCCGGGATCCCCGTCCAGAGCAGCGGTGGTGCAATCACCACAACCGTGGGTGGCGTCACGAACTATAACAATCCCCCACACCCAACCAACAATCCCCTTTCACTCACGGGCGAGGAGTGTCGCTCGAGAAACCCTGGGATCCGGCCCACAGCTCGAGCCACCACTGAGCAGCTGCCGGACCCGAGCAGAAGGGGTGAGCGCGGTGTGCTGACACCCTCCTCCCCGCCCGCGACACCCATATAAATAATTAAAAAGAACAAAACAAAATGCAAAAGGGTGACATGTTCCCGTTAAATTACCCTTTTAAAAATTGATATATCTTTAGTGACACAGATTAAAAACCTCAAAGGCCAAAAATAATACGCGCCAGTGGTTAGCCCACATTGAGTGGGGATGCCTATTTTTACTGTTCCAACCTCCGTGGCTTAGGGAAGGGCTACTAAGAATTAGGGCCCTAGAGGGACGGTGTAGATGCTTAGCCCTCCACCACCTATTTTTTGTTTCATTCATTTCTACATGTTTTTTTTTTATTCAAATTCTCTATTGCTTTTTAGGAAACAATACTGCTAAAAATCAGCTTACCAGTTATTATTTCAGCTTACATTGTTACACATGCAGGTACTTTTACTAAATGGGTTTTCCACTGTTAGATAAGTTGACCACAAGTGATTCCTGTAATGTAAAATAACAGACAGATGGTACTCACCCTCTTCCTCTCCTGGACCAGCTCCCTGCTGTTCCAGTCTCAGTGTTTTAGCTGCAACTTTGGTTTCACGAACACAGTGCACATCACTAAAGATGAGCAAACTTTTGTATATTCAGTTCGCTGGCAACAAACGGGCCTAGCTCCACAAGCTTGACCCAAACCCTGGATCAAGTCACTGATTGGCAGTTGGAGTCTCCGTCCACATACCCATAAGCAGAATACTTCCGGGGGAGAATGGGCAGGCGAGCCTTTTCAAACTTTTTTTTTTGGTTGCACACTACATCCAATCACTTTGTTGTTACCCTCAGTGTGCGCCGGAAGTGGCTCGCATTGAACTGAGGACCGAGCGTACCCGAACACAGCTTTGCTCACACGAGATTTGTTCGTACGTACAGCATCCGATCCTCGAACCCGAACCTTGATTTTTAAATTTGGTGTTCAGTTCAAAAATCGAACCTCAGGTTTGCTTATCTCTACACATCACTGCTGCAGCCAATCACTGAGATCTGCAGCTCATGCTCTATACATCACAATAAGAATCCTTTTGAGTACACTTTTCAAAAAGCGGGAAAACCCCTCTAACATCTCTATATTTTTTGGTAACTATCTGTAGATAATGTTGTACACAAGCATAAAAAATATGGGCTACAATCCTTAAAGAGAATCTTCCAGCAAGTCTTAACCACCTAACCTGAGAGCAGCATGATGTGGAGAGAGAAACAATAATATATGCAATGTGTCATTTACTGGGTTGCTTTCTGTAGTTTTGATAAAATCACTATTTTATCAGCAGGAGATTCTCACTAAAGGACTATTAAACCTGCTTCCATGTAGTCCTTGATATTCATAACTCCTCCCTCACTACTGATTGGCAAGTTTCTCTGTACGCTGTGAATAGGCTGCCAATCAGTGGTGTGGGCGAGGTTATACAGAGCTCAGAATTCAGAAAACTGGTAGATCTGAAGCAGAGAAAACAGTGATTTTATCAAAAGCTCAGTAAGCGATGCAACGCTACAGTCAGGATCTCTACCCCTACTACCACTATATCATGCTACTCTCAGATGGGGTAACAAAAACCTCATGACAGATTCTCTTTAAATTAGATTTACAAAATAATTCCTGTGAGCCCTTCTAATTTCAGTACATATAAAGACATCTCACACCCAATATGCAGTATATGTATTATGTGTATTTGTAGGTAGATTTATTATTATTAATTATTATTATTATTATTATATGTCAACCTGATAGTTTTTTAATGAAATATCCCAGATAAATTCTGATCAGGGCTAACATACCTACTAAAACCTGGAAATTGATTGTAATCGCACAAGCAGCATTACATAAAATCATTTTAATAAAGGGAAAAAATTCAAGGTTTCAGTATAAAGAGGTTTCTTCTGTGTTAAAATTCAGCACAAGCCGGCACATGACATAGATGTAGTCTTTTGTATCTATACCATAATATCCCAATCAATAATAAAAGAACATTATATTTCCACTATGATACCGCTATTTGCTGTCCCCAGTAACCATGGCAATAAATGGATCCTGACAAAGACTGTGAGATGCATTTTATTTTATGAGAAGAGAGATATCAGATTACTATTACTGTATAGCATATTGCCCTGCTCTGCACAGGAGAGAGCATGGGATTACTAATCAGTGTACTGCTGAGAGTCCTATATCCATCCATATAGGATCAGCGGCAAACCTGCGGGCAGCTAAAGAATAATGCAATACATGGCGGGATAGTAATCGGATTTTTATGTGTGAATCGCAGATCTATACTACGTGGCTATAACTGCATCAAACAGATATGAGGCATCAGTAGTCGCTAAGAGGCCATTATTTGACCAAAATAGGTTTGAGTTGAGTTCCACCTCGCAATTATCTGGGACGTGAATGAATGCAGTTAGAGTTCCTGCAATTAAAAAACCCAACCGCTCAGCATATTATTATATATGAAGGTCCTTTATTACTTTTTTCAGCACTAATTATATTTTTGTTTGTGTTGGAAAAACCTAATGTCCACAGATGGCATCGCCACTGATTGCTGTATGTTCTCCAGCATGTGTCTGGAGTCCTCATCACTTTGCATCAGTCTGTCCCCTAGTCTATGTACCCACATAGCATAACCACTGGATTCTTCCTTATAGACTCTGCATTTTTTACCCTATAGGTTCCTATGTGGAGCCCAAAAAAAACCCACATGTAAATCCAGCAGTTGTGTTTTTATAAGTACAAAGGGACAGCGTTTCTGCTTCAAATCAGCACCAAACACCACATAAAAAAGGAAAAAGTAGAATTAAAAAATATCTAAGCCTAACAGATAGCTATTGCATATTTTGGTATAAACACATACAGAAAAAAAGCATTGTTTTAGCCCAAGGGAAAATGAACTAATGAATCTAAAGAAGTCCAAGCCCCAAACTCCACGGGAGCTGCTGCCATTACAATGTACCAATATTTCACCTCGGATGATAACAGAAGTGCCGGAGGTCGCAGCCAGCCCAGCTGTAGTATGTGGCTCAGGGTGCTGACTCAGCCATGCACAGGGAGGTCCATCTATATTAGAGACAACATTTCTCACATTTTTGTTCTGTACATTACCACAATGGATTTTGCACAGAACACTTCAGATTCCGTTGAAGTTCAGCCTTTCAGCTTTAATTCAGTGGTTGAACAAAATTATCGCATAAAAATGAGAGGAGCTAAAGCGTTTGTTTTTTTTACAGGTAAAATATATCTAAATTGTTTAAAAGAACTGAAATCCTCAGTGGTTGATACCTTTTAATGGCTATCTGAAAAGATGGTAATAATAGCAAGCTTTCCAGACTACTCAGGTCTATGTGACTTCAGATTTTGTGTTATACCATGCCTGATGAAGAGACCTGGGTAGTCTGGAAAGCTTGCTATTATTACCATCTTTTCAGATAGCCATTAAAAGGTATCAACCACTGAGGACTTCAGTTCTGTTAAACAATTTTTTGTTTTTTTTTACACTCACCCCCTTCATTTCAGAGGCTCAAAAGTAATTGGACAAATTAAATATTTGGAAATAAAATATTAATTTCTAATACTTTGTTGAAAACCCCTTGTTAGCAATAACTGCCTGAAGTCCAGACGCTGTGTTTCCTCCTTTTTAATGCTCTGCTAGTCCTTTACGGCAGTGGTTTTCAGCTGCTGTTTGTGGTCTTTCTATCTGTAGATTTGTCTATAACAAGTGAAATGCGGCTCTATTGGGATGAGATCAGGTCACTGACTCAGCTATTCAAGAATTTTCCACTTCTTTGCTTTATAAAACTTCTGGGTTGCTTTAGCTTTATGTTTTGTCACTGTCCATCTGTATTATCAAACGCCGACCACTTAGTTTGGCTGCATTTGAGCACCAGTGTCTCTGAAAACCCCAGAATTCATCCGACTGCTTCTGTCCTGTATCACATCATCACTAAACACTAGTGATGCAGTGTCACTGGCAGCCATACAAGCCCAGGCCATCACACTTTATTCACCATGTATTACAGATGATATGGTATGCCTTGGATTAGGAGCTGTATCATGCCTTTGCCATACGTTTTTCTTTCCATCATTCTGGTAGAGGTTGATCTTGGTTTCATCTGTCCAAAGAATGTTCTTCAAGAAATGTACTGGGTTTTTTCAAGATTTATTTTTAGCAAAGTCCAATCTAGCCTTCTTATTGTTGAGGCTTATGAGTGACTTGCCCCGTGCAGTGAACCCTCTGTATTTTCCTTCATGCCGTCTTCTCCTTATAGTAGATTTGGATATTGATACTCGTACATCCTGGAAAGTGTTCTTCACTTGGCTGGATGTTATGAAGGGATTTCTCTTCACCATGGTAATTAATCGGCGCTTATTCATCACTGTTGTCTTCCGTGGGCGTCCAGGTCTTTTTGTATTGTTAAGGTCACCAGTGCTTTCTTTCTTTCTCAGGAAAGTATAAACTATAGATTAGAAGTAGAAACTATAGATTTAGTAACTCTTCATATTGTAGAAATTTCTCTGATATTTTTTTCCTGTATTCCCAGATGAAGGATGTCTTGTTTCACCTGCATGTAGAGCTCATTTGACCGAACGTTTACTACACAGTAAATACTTCAAAATGCAAGCACCACACTTCAACTACCAGGCCTTTTATGTTCTTAACTGAGAATGAAATAGCAAATTAATTGTCCACACCGGCCCATGAAACAGTCTGACAGTCAATTGTCCAATTACTTTTGGGCCCTTTAAAACCAGGTTGGCACATGTAAAGGATGTGGATACGATATGTGGATACTCTCAAATGAAAGCTAAAGGGCAGGACTTTATGTCCATTATATAGCTATAAGTTGAATACAGTGGGGGAAAAAAAGTATTTAGTCAGCCACCAATTGCGCAAGTTCTCCCACTTAAATAGATCAGAGAGAGGCCTGTAATTGACATCATAGGTAGACCACAACTGTGAGAGACAAAATGAAAAAACAAATCCAGAAAATCACCTTGTCTCATTTGGCAAGATTTGTTTTTCAAATTATGGTGGAAAATAAGTATTTAATCATCTAAAAACATGCAAAATTTCTGGCTCTCAAATGTATGTAGAGATTCAATGTGATAATGAAATGTAAGAGAACACATGTGCCCGCTATCTCATGTACATAGTTGTTCTTAAGCTCCTGTGGAGTAAAGCTATATATTTTTAAAGAACTGGTGGTCTTAAGGGGGCTTTACACGGTAGCGATATCGGTAATGATATCGCTATCGTGCATACCCGCCCCCATCGTTTGTGCGATACGGGCATATTTGCCACAGCAAGTGGCAAAAATCGTTTGCCGTGGAGAGGTCATCCTAAAACCAAAAATCCTTCACCTCTCATTAGCGATGTTGTTCCTCATTCCTGTGGCAGCACACATCGCTGTGTGTGACACCGCAGGAGCGAGGAACATCTCCTTACCGTCCTCCACCGGCTATGCGGAAGGGAGAAGGTGGGCGGAATGTTTATGTCCCGCTCATCTCCGCCCCTCCACTTCTATTGGCCACCTGCCGTGTGACGTCACTGTGACGCCGCACGACCCGCCCCCTTAGGAAGGAGGCGGGTCGCCGGCCAGAGCGACGTCACAGGGCAGGTAAGTGCGTGTGAAGCTGCCGTAGCGATAGTGTTCGCTACGGCAGCTATCACAAGATATCGCATGTGCGACGGGGGCGGGTACTATCACGCTCGGCATCGCTAGCATCGGCTAGCGATGTCGCAACGTGCAAAGTACCCCTAACTGTTTACATTGCCCCTACTCTGCCAAACTCTACTACCAGGGCCCCAGTTCTCAGTAATGGTTGGATTAAAGTCCAGTGAATGTCCCATAAGTGTTTCTAAGCAGAAAAACGTGTTAGATGTTATGGTTACCTTTGCAGATTTTGCAGCAGCTGTTCTTCAGTACTATTTGCTGCGATTGTGGACAGCTGACCGGCATGCATTCTGAAAAGTCCACACGTTGCATTTTGTTGCTCTGTGAATCAACACACAAGACAATATATATGACACATTATATAATGTAAAGAAAGAACAGCATGCATATCAATGCACATAACAATATACAATATTTATGTGTTTCTTAGTGGCAGTTTCTAGATTGTGAATGTGTTATAGCTATAGCTTTTTATAAATTTCTAAAGCCTGTATGGCATTGTCACAGTTTGACCAGGTGTCTGTTATACAAGAGTTCTCATATTTGTCTTGTTAAAGAGAGTAAAACCAATTCCCAAACTAAAAGAAGCTATAGAAATCAATAAATCATTAAAATAACTTTTATTTCAAGTATCAAAAAATATTAATACATACAATAATAAAATTTCCAAAGGAGTTCCACTTTAATACAACAAGGGACACGAGGGGTTAATAAGAAATATATATTAATTACAAATATAAATAGATTTTAATAAATTATTTAATAATATATATATCCTTGTCAGTGATCGATCTGTTCTGTGATAAATAATTTAGTATGCACACAGTTAATATATATATATATATATATATATATATATATATATATAAACACAAATATTTCTGGTTAGACTCAATTTAATTGTATGAACTAATTAGTTTAAATAAATAAATAGATAGAAAAATATTAAAGGTGTTTATAAATAAATAAATAAACAGCACTACTTGTAGAGTGCTTAGTTTTAATACATATATTCACCAAGTTTATAAAGCAAGTGCAAAAGACACGCCCCCCGAAGAAGAAAAGGCGAAACATATGTTGGGGTGGCGGGACGTGGAGGGAGTTGAAGTGAGTACTGTGCGGGTCTTTATGCCTTCTATATTTGTATGGTGATTACGGCTGGGTCCGTCACTTGTAACAGGGAGTAGCATATACCTCGCACATCGCACTTAATCAGCAATAAGCTTATAACTCTGGGTGATCTAGATACCGCAGTTGCTGTTCTGCTAGAATATATGTATAGTGACCATATAGAACTATTGAGCATGAATATTTCTGGGAATTCCTTAATGATATGAACCATATTAAAAAAGTTTGTTTTTTTTTTGCACTTGCTTTATAAACTTGGTGAATATATGTATTAAAACTAAGCACTCTACAAGTAGTGCTGTTTATTTATTTATTTATAAACACCTTTAATATTTTTCTATCTATTTATTTATTTAAACTAATTAGTTCATACAATTAAATTCAGTCTAACCAGAAATATTTGTGTTTATATATATATATATATTAACTGTGTGCATACTAAATTATTTATCACAGAACAGATCGATCACTGACAAGGATATATATATTATTAAATAATTTATTAAAATCTATTTATATTTGTAATTAATATATATTTCTTATTAACCCCTCGTGTCCCTTGTTGTATTAAAGTGGAACTCCTTTGGAAATTTTATTATTGTATGTATTAATATTTTTTGATATTTGAAATAAAAATTATTTTAATGATTTATTGATTTCTATAGCTTCTTTTGGTTTGGGAATTGGCTTTAACCAAACCACAGTGTTTTGTCACATAAAACTTGGTCACAGCTTTGGTTTTGTCTTGTGATTTTCATCGCATAGTATTGTGCCTACATGCAGTGAATATGATTGCGGTATTTATAAGGCATCAGTCCAATCTGCTACTTTTTATTTGCATTTAAAAGATGACACATATTGAATAATTACTGCCAACAGACGATCAATTGATGAATCACTAATAATAATCCCTTCAAAAGCTAAAAGAAGTAAATAACTGTGTGCAGCAAATACATAGGTAGCTATTAAAATGACATATGGAATTATATAACCTGCAGCATGCTCTTAGTGGGTTGCATGTTTAGGAGTAAACGCAAAATGTAGAATGTAAATTCAGCTTTAGTTGAAGTATTGAAGAATTCTCTCACGTATAAGTCTTAAAGAAGACATTCCAGCATCTTTAGCATGTTATACTGGTATCACCATGGAATAGTGACTGCAGAGCTGAATAACTTTTATACTTTGGTTTCTCATCTCTGTTGTGGAGATATTTGCTTGTAAATTTTAGAATATAAAAATGATAATTTATTAAGAAGAATCCATCTCTGAGGACATGTGTTATTATAAATACATACATTTTTCATCACACATTAGTCTGTATATGTGAAAGAGAATATAGCAGAGCTGAGTGCGATTACAAAACATTTTCATCTTTCATCTCATGGCAGTCAGTACTCCCTCTAACCCCACACTGATTGCCATGAGCTAAAAGATGGAAGTGTTTGTAATGACACTTAGCTCTGCTAAATTCCACACAGTAGGTGCAGAGATTAGGTCTGAGAGAAGGATATTGTCAATACATTTCTCACATACTAAAGGCCCAGTCACACACAACGACTTACTAGCGATCCCGAAAACGATGCGACCTGATAGGGATCGCTGGTAAGTCGCTGGGAGGTCGCTGGTGAGATGTCACACAGTCAGATCTTACCAATCATGCAGGAACGATACAGGTCGCAGTAGCGACCTGTATAACGATCTCAGCCGTCACTGTGACCCTGTCACACAGTGTCAAACACAGCGATGTGTCCTGCCCAGCAAGACATCGCCTTTGAAGAAAATGGCCTGGACCATTCTGCAACGACTAGAGATCTCACAGCACGGGCCTGATCGCTGGTAGATGTCACACATAATGAGATCGCTAACGGGATCGCTACTGCGTCACAGAAACCATGACTCAGCTGCGATCTCGCTAGCGATCTCGTTATGTGTGACGGTACCTTAAGAAAACAGCTCTAAGTTTATCTTATCTGTGTTCTTTTTTTCCTTTGAATCATGCCTTCTGCTTGTGATTTGTTAACCTTATGCAGAGGAAAAGAGTTCACACCTCCAGAGACAATCCTATCTATGGTAATGCCCTCTTGGACTCATCATAAATTATATCCTAAACTTTACAAGCTAATATCTCTACAATGGCTTTATCCCTCAACTGTCTTGTGTGTTCCTTATGTTTTTCATTATGCCATTTGATCTCTAATGTTCTCAAACAAACCTCTGAGGCCTTCACAGAAGAGCTGTAGTTATACTGAGAATAAATTACACAAAGGTGAACTCAATTTGCTAATTAAGTGACTTCTGGAGGCAATATGACAGGATTTTATTAGGAATATCAGACTAAAGGGGGCTGAATACAAAAGCACATCACAATTTTCAGATTTAGATTTTTAAAATACTTAGAAAACCATGTATCATTTCCTTTACACTTCACAAATACTTACTACATTGTGTTGGTATTTCCAATAAAATACATTTAAATTTGTGGGAATAACATAAAAAATATGGAAAGGTTCACAGCGTATGAATACTTTATTTCAAGGCACTGTATATGGTCACCTTTACCCAAGGGCATACATGGAAATAATGGAACTCCATAGTAGAAATTCTAATTGTCCTCCCCTCATAAATAAATAAATTAATTAATACATTAATTAATATTCATCTGGGTCATTTAAGAACATATTTCATAACTTTACAGACCTTATAAAGTTATTTTCCGCCTATTGAAGGCCCTACATTCCCCTTTTATTACATCCATAAAGTATGATGCCAAAAAAACTGCCCCACAAACACTGTATGATACCCCCACAGTGAATTCCTCCACAGTACCCTGCACCCACACAGTATGATGACCCTACTGTACCCCCATCCACTACCCCTGCAAAGTATGGTGACCCCAAGACAGTATGATTCCCAACTGTGACCCACACACAACCCACCATGCAGTATAATGGGCTTACATACAGTATAATGACCCTCACACCTCTTCACACTGTATAATGGCCCCAACAAACCCTCCAAACTGTATAATAGCCCCCACTGCACAGTATGATGACTCCATACAAACCTTCACATTGTATAATTGTTTGCATACAGTATAATAGCCCTCAAATGAACCTCCATAAAGTATAAAGGCTTCTTCATGGCCCTCCAAATAGTATAATGGCCCCCACATAGCCTTCCATATATTACAATTGGCCCCACATAATTTTCCATATAACATTATGCACCAACCATAGTCCTCCATATACGGTAGTATAATGCACTTACGGTTAAAATGCACAACCCATTGTCCTCCATATAGTATAATGAACACCCCATAATCTTCCATATATTATGCACCCACCATAGTCATCCATATAGTATAATGCACCCCACAGTCCTCCATATAGTATAGCGAACACCCCATAATTCTCCATATAATATTATTCACCCCTTATAGTTTTCCATGTAGTACAATATACCTCAAAGTTCTCCATATAGTATAATGAACCTCCATAGTCTTCTATGTATTATAATGCACACATCATAGTTGTCCATATATAATTCACACATAGTCTTCCATACAGTTTAATGCACCCCATAGTCCTCGACATATTATAATGCACCCCATTGTTCTCCATATATTATAGTGCACCCACATAGTCCTCCAAATAGTATAATATACCTCCATAATCCTCCAAATATGCAGAGCCCATAGTCCTCCATATTATATAATGCACCCCATAGTTATCCATATACTATTATAGCCATTGTCCAACAGTGTACTCACTAAATATATACTCAAAAAAATTATATATATATATATATATATATATATATATATATATATATATATAATACCTCTCCTCTTTCACACGCTGCTTCAGTCTCTGCAGTGATGTATGCTCTGCACAACTCGGCAAAGCAGTGGCACAGTAATGACATCATTGCCCTGCACTGAGACATCATGGCGCAAGAACAAAGGGTGAATGACGGAGGAGGAAGAGGACAGCGGAATGCTCCCTCTTTCATAATTGTTTTCAACTGTATTGGAATAAATGCAGATACAATTGAAAATGCGATGTGAGATGTGTGGCCTGGTGCCGTCAGTGGCACTGGGCACCCCTCTGACTCATGGACCCCATAGTGTACTCATGGACCCCATATTTTGTGGCATAAAAAAAAAGGCTTTTTTCTTTTACATCCTCTGCCCCTCCATCAGACAGTCTAATAAATCCGCTGTGTTTTTGGAGGGGGGGGGGGGGGGGCGCACCTCCATTTATTTGTATCTGCGACAACAAATAAACTGCGGGCGACATACTGCATGCAGCACCTGCACTTCCGGGATCAGAGGCACGCGCACGCCAATAGGCTCCCTGCTGTGTGCTGCAGCGTCAAATGCTTCGGACGTTATAGCAAGACACCGTGGAGGAGGAGAAGACCGAAGCCACAGCCAGGAGAGGAGACTCACCGGGGCAGGAGGATGGCGGCGTGCACCAGAGCAGCAGAAGAAGGGCGGCCTACAAAGGAGCAGGAGGAGGGCGGCAGGCACCAGAGCAGGTAAGGGCTCGCAGAGCTGAAGATTCGTAGGAAAGATGTTGGTTTTGCTAATGCAGCAGACTGGGCATGTGGGGGAGGGGTTGACAGACTAATAGGGCAGACTGGACAGGTGAGGTGAGGGGGTGACAGACTAATCAGGCAGACTTGGCATGTGAGGGGAGGGGGTGACAGACTAATGGAGCAGACTGGGCATGTGATGGGAGGGAGGCAGAGTAGTGGAGCAGACTGGGCATGTGAGGGGAGGGGGTGACAGACTAATGGAGCAGACTGGGCATGTGAGGGGAGGGGAGGCAGACTGGGCTTGTGAGGTGAGGGGGTGACAGACTAATGAGGCAGACTGGGCATGTGACAGGAGGAGGTGACAGACTAATGGAGCAGACTGGGCATATGAGGGGAGGGATGACAGACTAATGGAGCAAACTGGGCATGTGAGGGGAGGGGGTGACAGACTAATGAGGCAGACTTAGCATGTGGTGGAGGGGAGGCAGACTAATGAGGCAGACTGGGCATGTAAGGTGAGGCGTGACAGACTAATGGAGCAAACTGGGCATGTGAGGGAAGGGGGTGACAGACTAATGGAGCAGTCTAGTCATGTGAGGGGAGGGGGGTGACAGACTAATGAGGCAAAACAAGAATGCCACGGAGACACCATCACATGTTTCTCAACGCTGGCAGGAAACTAGCCAGGTCTTTCACTGGGAAGGAACAACCACGGGAAGGGCAGTCTCCAGTCAAGGAGACCACCTATGCCAAACATGGTATCCATCCACAGACAGCTGTTTCAGGGTAGTTGCCCCTCATCAGTGTGGAGTAGGAAACTGGCTAGTGGGAGCAATGCCTAGTAGAAGACTACATAGGTAAGGATGGTTGACCTTGGGGAGATCAACATCCAACACTGCGGAGACACCATCACGTGTTTCTCAACGCAGTGACACTAGAACAAGGCCCCCTGGGAAAATATTCAAAACAAGAATGCCGCGGAGACACCATCACATGTTTCTCAACACTGGCAGGAAACTAGGGCAGACTGGGCATGGGGGGGAGGGGGAGACAGACTAATGCGGCAGACTGGGCATGTGAGGGGAGGGGGTGATAGACTAATGAGGCAGACTGGGCATGTGAGGGGATGAGGAGACAGACTAATGAGGCAGATTGTGTGGGTGGGGGGAGACTAATGCTATAGACCTGGAATTAGGGGGTCTATGATTCTAGACAGGGGTTAGGGGGGCTAATTGAATAACTAGTGTTTAGGCTAGCTATTAGTGTAATTTTAGAGTTAGGGAGCCTATTAAAGAAGATGGAGTTTAGGGGGCTATTGCTGTAGAAGGTGGGTTTAGGGGGTCTATTGCTGTAGACAGGGGGGTTTAGGGGGCTTGCAGAGTGAGGGATAGTGCAAGGGACAAAATTGCTGAGGAAAAGTGTAAGGACTCCGTATGTTGGGGGTTTAGTATGGAGTGGGGCAGTGTGAAGACTCAGTATGGAATGGGCGCTGCATGGGTGGGTTCAGTGTGGAGGGGACTCAGTATGAAAAGTGGGATAGTGTGTGGGGACCCTCAGCATTAGGCATGAGGTAGCGTGGTGGTCTCAGTATGATGAGTGGGGCAGCATGGAGGTCTCATTATGAAAAAGGGGCAGGCAGCATTGGGAGCTCATTATGGAGATGGGGCAGCATGGGAGGTTCAGTATGGAGAGGGGCAGCATGAGTGCTCAGTATGGAGAGGGGCAGCATGAAGTGAGAAGAGTGTGCAGATCATAGTTCATAATAGAGGAAGGTGTAGTGGGTATAATTTATAAGGGCCGCGGACATAGTATATAAGGGGGAACAGTGGCGTTTTAGTTTATTAGGAGACAGTGTGATGGTCATAGTACACAAGGGCGGATGGTGTGGCAGTCATAGTATATAAGTTAGGACAGTGTGGTGGGAATATTTTATAAGAGAGGAGAGCGTGGAGGCCATGTACGTGAAGAAGCACAGTGTGGAGTAATATTTTTTTACAGGGAGCACAGTGAGGAGCAATTATTTTATTCAGATGCACAGCATTAGTTGTTGTTTTATTCAGGAACATTATAATGACAATGTTATTCAGGGCACCATATTGAGATGTGCTGCAGAATACGGAAGTCTGAGAAGAGGGAAGTCTGCAGAGACGAGCTGTGAATGTGACGTCATTATGGAGTCAGGCACATCAGAAACCAGCGATCGGAGAGTGAATTATCACAGACATTACACTGCACTAACATTTACACAGGTTTAGGGGAGAAAATGACCTGTGTGTCACTCTGTGTGACTGTGGATTTGTGAATCCTCACAGTGCCCTCACTGTGCGCTACGAGGATTCTCCAGTTTTTTGGGGGTTTTTTTGTAGTCTATTGAACTCAGTACAAATAGGGTGTGGCTCCCTTTTCAGTGAACCGGGCATTTCATCTAGTGCTTCCCATGGCTGTGTGTCCACTTGGGACCCAGACACTCTTTGCCCTTATTTAGATTGATGTCTGTTGACACATGGTGAGGTTTAATATTAGAGAGTGTAGATAGTGTCCCAATTGGGTACGCCTTGTCGTGGTGGGATGGCTTTACGCTTTTTTGATCAAAATAGTGTTTACTAAGTCCCCTATGGTCATTTATATGCATTATGCTTTTATTTTAGGTATATTAGGGTATATGTTTATATTATTTTCTTTTTTTAAGGATTCTCTGGTGTCTGCGCCGGGAACCGAAATCAAGTATACGATATGCAGACTCCCAGCTAGAACCCGTCTAGGGGGTGCAGACTCACTCAATACAAGTGCATTAAGTGAGGCTGCACTCACTAGTTCTGACTGGAGTCTGCAAATCGCATACCTGATCACCATGAGTGCGCTGGGAGAATTCACAAGTCTGCAGTCATAGAATGACACATAGAGAAACTGCAGACTTGTTGTTTTAGACTGGAGAACCCCTTTAAGCTAAGCTAGGGGAATCGTCCCATATATAAATGTTTGTTTGTAAACAGAAAAACCATTTCACCTGTCAAACGAATATTTTTGCTTGTGCATCGGGTGATCTGACAGCCGGTTTAGATAGATCAGTAATCGGTTTCTGATTATTGGCAGCATTTTAAATGAGTAACTAAACTTTTGGGAGAATTTTTTGTTTTATGCCCAATAATTCTGAGCAGATTGGTGGGGATACTGGTCCGGAGATCCCCAACCACAGCTTTAAAGTTCATTTAGAAGCGCATGCACAGCACAGAGCAGATCCTGTAGAAAGTCATAGTCCTGTCACCTAAGCTGTGCACTTCTAAGAGGTCTTTTGAGCAATCAGTGGGGGTCTCAGGATCCAGACCCACACCAATTAATGGATCTAAAATATAGACGATATCTCACAAAAGTTAAGGCATTTTTTTTTAAATGTTTAATAGTGCTACTTCCTGCACCATCAGTACTGTGGTTCCTGTATGGTCTGCAGTCTGATGATGGCTGGTAACAACTCCTGGTATCTCCTTACCATTGTTAAAGACATACTAGGAGCTACAGTGTCATGCCAGACAATATATGTTGGGCTGGCTTTGGTTCTGTTGATGTATTCTTAAATTCAGGTTGGTTCTTGTGATGTAGTTGTTATTTTAGCTTGGCTCTGGTGATGTTATCATGTTCATATGGTGGTTCTGGTGATGTAGCAGTGTGCATATGGTGGTTCTTGTGATGTAACTGTGAACCGAGGTTGGTTCTGGTAATGTTATTGTGATTTGAGGTTGTTTCTGGTGATGTAGATGTAGCAATAATATTTAATTTTAGACTTAATAGTAGATAGGGTTAGTGTGCCAGACTAAATATATATCTACCACAATGAGTCCATACGTCTGAAAAACTAAAGCCTCAATACAGTATAGACAGGTGTCCCATCATTCAGCTGTCTCCCTGACTCCCTCATACACTATAGACAGGTGTCCAATCATACGGATGGCAGTTGTCTCCCTGACTCTCCCATACACTATAGACAGGTGTCCCATCATACGGCTGGCTCCCTGAGTCTCCCATACACAGCAGCGCTCACTTTGTTGACAGCTCTTGTGTTCTCGATGAGACAGACACTACTAGACATCTCTGGCGGTGGCTGATCTCTTAGAGAAAAATAGATCACAGTCCGAAATTGGATATGCTGAGTCCTCATCTCCCTGACAATCAGACTGTCGGCCAATCCTGTCTATCTCTGGGTTTTGCCAACTGTAGTCTGTGTACTAGTGCCTTAACTATTATATAAAGGGAATTTAAACTGTTAGGGTGTGTGCACACCATGGCTTTTACACATCTGAAAATACTTTGAGTTTTTCAGGCGGAGGACAAGTAAGGAAACCATGCCATGTTTTTTTTTTAATTGAAATTTTATTATGTACTAGTCAGCAACTTCCTGACTATAGCAGCCCAAAAAATGGTTTGGTTGCCTGTTTTAACCACTTGGTGTCTTTGAAAACCTGAAGCTGTTGAAAACAGCTAAAAAAAATCCTAAATGTATGTTCAGCAAGTGCTGATCTTCATTCTTTTGGCATTTTACCACTTTTTCAAGTGTTTTATAGAGTATATCCACATTAAACAGATGTTGTGTGCACACACGCATAGTTTTATGCTGTCAGTAAGGGGCGCAACCACAGCATGAAGGCCAAATATGGCCCTGCCCATAGGGGCCACTTAGAATGCTGCCATTGATTGTATGCCACTACCTTTACTTTTATATGCCCTACACGTGTCAGATTTGATGTAAAGACAGCCGAATATGACAGATATCAGTCATTAAATTGCTTTGAAAATCATATAACAATCTCCCCTGCCGTAGTAACACAGGACAGTTAGCACACATTTTAGGAACATATATATATTACTTTATATTTTGTGCTTCATGAAATAAATTCTTCATGTATTTCTATTTAGATATCATTAGGTAATGTTTTAAAAACATCAATATTTCTTTCTGATTTTATCTAATCTAAATAGTTAACTATAGTAATATGCTACCTCCCCATTTCAGATTTAATAATGCAGCACTGAAACGCGCTATTGTCATCTAGAAATGAAGAGGTTTAGGAAATGAAAATGGAGACATTATAACCAAATCGCCATTGTTGGACAGCAATGATTAAGAAATCTTTACTGACAACGTAGCTTGCAATCATCTTAAAGTGTTTATCATGTTTGTTACAGTGCATGCAGATGTATTTGTGTGCTTTTATACCAGCATATGGGGCTGCCAACTGGGATTTGCTATTGCCATTAGATAAATGAAAAAAAAAATAAAAAACCCACTTCATCTGCTTGTAAAAATTGAATGTACTTTCGAATAAATTACTCCTCCATCTGTATTTTCCTGCATTAGTGGATTTAAACCCAGATTCGGGGATTGTATTATAGTCATTTAGCACACAGCTTTCTTGTGTCAACTGTTTAAACATGAACATTAGATGATGACTGAATGGCTTTACATTTTGCGTTCATGTGAAAAACCTTTGTTTAAAGAACAGAAATTCTCTGTTCTTCATGTGCGTCACATTTTTCTTTTTTTAAGAAAGGACTTGGGCATGAAACAAAGGCACAGAATGTATTCATACAAGCACTACAATGGCAATTACTTCAGCAGATGCTGTGTGGGTAAAAAGAAACAAAGAAATGATACACATCTATAAAAACATTCTAATCATAATACTACACTTATGGTACTGCACTAAAGGAGACCCAATCTATTACATTATATTAAAAAAAAAAATCCAATACACAAAAGGTGACTAAGAGAAGCCTAAGAATGCCAGCCTAGAGCTAGCGGCCACCATTTTAGGATAACATGTGCACCTGACTCTATTACAGCTTTTTATTATTGTAAGCTTTTTTTTATTATTATTATTATTATTAGTTACAAAAACCCACTACTTATATCTTCATTATTCTACATATTAATTTAGAATAAATTCTCCAGTATTCCTCTCTCCATGGTATGATAACTGCCAGAAATTACGCGTAAAAGAGTTGACTAGTGGATTTTACTTGATCTTTTAATTTAACACTAAACCCCCAACTGCACACAGAATTGACTTATATGCAGCTATTATTCGACAGCACATAGATTTTATGGTGCTGAAAAAGAAGAACCTAAAGAACATGTTTCAAAGAAGTAAAGTTTTAAGCTAATATAACTGGTAACTTTTACATCTAAACCATGGTATCTGGCCCTTGTACCTCAAACTTTAACCAAACAATCAATAAATAAGCCACCAGTGTGCTGTTTAAAGGGAACCTTTCATCTGATCCACAGTGTCCAAATCATTGCTAGCATGAATAGGAGCATGTACCATTATATCCAGGTATATTGTTCTATGAAATCCTCAGCCAGATCCTAATTCACTCTGTTCTTGGGTTGGGCAGCATGAATCAGAGTCTTCACCATTATAATGTTCTATGACATGCTCAGCCAGACCCTAATTCATTCTGCGCTTCAGTTGGGCAGCATGAATCTGAGCCTTCACCATTGTATCCAGGTATATTGTTCTACAAAATGCTCAGCCAGGCCCTAATTCATGCTGCTCTTGGGTTTGGCAGAATGAATCGGAACATTCACCATTATATCTAGGTATAATGTTCTATGCTCACCCAGACCCTAATTCATTCTGCTCTTGAGTTCAGCAGCATGAATCGGAGCATGCACCATTGTATCCAGGTATATTGTTCTATGAAATGCTCAGCCATAAAATAATTAATTGTGCTCTTGGGTTGGCCAGCATGAATCTGAACCTTCACCATTGTATCCAGGTAAATTGTTCTATGAAATGCTCATCCAGGCCCTTAATCATTGTGCTCTTGGGTTGGGCAGCATGAATCAAATGATAGGTTCCAATTACACTGTAGAGCCGTGGAGCACTGCATATTTATACTTTTTTATTTGTCTTATTGGTTTATCCTTCAGATTAGTTTTAAGGATAGCTTTATGAACTGTTACAAGTTTTACCTATTTGATACCTTTTCTGACCTGCCACAAATAAACTGTGATCAACTGACATCACTCAGGTTAGCCGTGGTCACAGCAAAAAGGCTCCCACGGTCCTCCTTCTGCTATGACTGCAACTAACCTGATTGATGTCACTGCTGATCGCAGCTCATTCTCTGCCTGCAGTTACAGCGTGCGGACATGTTTCATGATTGCACGCTGTGACTCAGTTGTAGCAGAGCTGAATTGTGTGGATTAGGTCGGACCTACAGGGATGTTTTGGGGGTTAATAAAGTGGTGAAAGAGGGTGATTTTTTTTGTATTTTACTTCAAACTAGCTGTTGTACCTGGTGTTGCCCGTGATAGTACCTAAGTGTCTCTTTGCCTCTCTAAAGGCCCCGTTACATGCTACAATTTATCTGACGATATGTTGTCGGGGTCACGGTTTCCGTGACGCACTTCCGTCATCATTAGCGACATCGATGTGTGTGACACCTACGTGCGACTCCGAACGATTGCAAATAGGTTGAAAATCGTTGATCGTTGACACGTCGTTCAGTTTCAAAATATTGTTCGTCGTTGGAACACAGCAGACATATTGCTACATTTGACACCCTGCCAACGACGAACAACATCCACATGACCGCTTTGGTCAAACAATATATCGCAAAACGATGTTGCTTCGTTTGTGAGATGTGTATGTGTGACCGCTACTAAATGACCTATGTGCGATCTCGGCATATCATAACTACGATCTGGGTGTGTCACATCGCTAACGAGATTGTCAGATAAATCGTAGCGTGTAATGGGGCCTTAACTCTTCCTCTCTTCCACTATCTCACCCTCCCTCTCTGTCTGTCTCCCTCTCTGACTGTCTGTCTCCCTCTCTCTCTGACTGCCTCCCTTTCTGTCTACTTCTCTGTTTATCTACTTTTCTGTGTGTCTGTGTCTTTGTGTGTGTTTCTGTCTGTCTGTGTGTCTTTGTGTCTCTGTGTGTCTTTGTCTCTCTGTGTGTCTCTGTCTCTATGGATGAGTACTATATTGAAAAAGCCTATCTGTATATGTAGCATTAACTATTGGGTCATGATATATATATATATATATATATATTATATATATATA
This sequence comes from Anomaloglossus baeobatrachus, assembly GCF_048569485.1. Lineage (NCBI taxonomy): Eukaryota > Metazoa > Chordata > Amphibia > Anura > Aromobatidae > Anomaloglossus > Anomaloglossus baeobatrachus. The sequence goes on along the minus strand of NC_134356.1, from coordinate 308,225,068 downwards.
TTTTTTAATTATAATCTTTTCAGATAAAATTTGTTGCCAAAAGTCTACAGACTGGTATAGTATGAGATTAGCAATCTGAATTGAGGATTAAGTTTTTCCATAATTGTAATGGAGGGCCGCAAATCATCTAGGCAAGAGGCCCCTGACTGATGGCTGATCTAGGTTATAGTGCTCAGCCCTACCTTGTGGGTTCTGTGTGTTAGGGGTTAATTTGGGATATTGTGGTCGTGCCATTGGTGGAGGCGTACTGTATTGTTGGTGCCTCCTTCAGCTGATCCTGAAGCCTGGGCTAGGCCTCTTCCCCCTTCCTGTCTTATGTTAATGACCCCTCTGAAATTCCACTTTTGTGCTGATGATTTGCCCCACAAGTTTATAGGGCGACCCCTTTGGCAGTGTAGCCTCTTTTCTGGTGTCGACTGTCTGAGCTTCCCACCCTCCCTCACCCTTTTTCTGTGTGTTACCACTTTTATATACTGATATGGCTTTTCTTGTTTTAGTGTGGACGTTCAAGCCACAGTTGGCGGGTTAAAGTTATGGAAGTTATTGAGGAGTTATGAGACAGAGGATGAACGTGGCTTCCGTGAACCGGAGGGGCACACCGTTTTGGAGTTCAATGGCTCAGGTTTATGGTTGATCGTTATAGTGGTAAATAAGAAGTTAATAATGCTGTGGCTGACCCCGTCAACAAAAGTAAGCAGGTGGGGTGCATATTATTTGTGGCGGCAGGAGCAAGGGAGGCATACTCGGGTAAAGTGAGGTTTGGCATGACAGCAGTCTGGAATTACTAACATATAGAGCCCAGGAATTAGAGTAGATGAGATATACAGCCAAATTCAGCTAAGTCCGCAGTCATGTGAAGTGAGATGTAAAAACTGTGGAGAGTAAGTTCTCTGGAATCCTGATCTCAAATAAACGGAGTCCAGTGACATGTGCATTAGCATGTAACTCTAAGATCAGATGTTTATGCCTGGTAGATGAGGATTCTGGTAGCGATTGCTAGTGGCTGCTGACATGCGTAGTAGCTCTGTTCACAGGTCCTTCTCTGATAGCAAATAAGCAGGCCTGGGTGAAAGCAGGACCTGTGCTGATAGGCAATGAAGGTATGACAACATGAAAGGTTTTCAGTGATTGGGCTTTAATATATGTAACCTATTGGGTGAAAGCAGGACCTGCGTTGATAGGCGGTGAAGGTATGACAACATGAAAGGTTTTCAGTAATTGGGCTTTAATATATGTAATCTATTGGATGGTATCAGAAAGGACTGGCTGTGGTTCTGTGATTGATGCGGAGTCTGACTAATCATAGGTTACGATTTAAGGATGGACTGATAGGTCTGTATGCCATTGGTGTTTACCTTTTTAGTCTGAAATGCTTTTAATTAGTACATTTTAAAAAGATCCCCCATTGACCGTATGACATCACAAACAGAGGGCTTAAAAAGGGATTTTTCCAGGACGCCACATGACAGCACGGTAGGAGTTGCTCCTTTGACCTTTACAGGGACAGGAAACGCAAGAGTTTAAAAGCCCCTCCCCATCCCCCTTTCCTCAGTGTTTTTCCTGTCCCTGTACAGGACGGACGCAAGTCTTACCGTCGGAGGTATGGGGTCCAGGCGGATCGGGGGGGCTTGCTCTCTCCTTCCTGCCGGTCAAGCAGCCCCTGGCCGACACTTCTGTTGCAGAGGTCCCTCAGCCGACCGGTGGAGCGAGATCTCCCGGTATCCATGCCGCTTCCCTCAGGTGAGGGCTCTCGGCAGACCGCTGTTGCTGCCGGCCATGGGGCACTTCCGGGTCTGCGCAGGCCTTGCGTTCCAGCATGACTCGCACGCTGACGCATGCGCCGTGCGGAGATCACCGCATTTCCGGGTTCGGAACTTGGCGGTAACCTGGGAGGCAGCAGGTGTTCCGGAACAGAGCACTGAAGGCGGGAATGGACCCTGACGTCGCAGAACCAGGTAATAAATCCGGGGTACCGGGGGACGGCTCTGTATTCTCTGTATTCCACCTGTCATGGAGGATGATCGGTCAGATGCTGGAGCCCCGGCAGAATCCCAGGGTCATGTGAGTGCAGGCGTACCTGGGTCAGGACCAGGGATGCTAGGGGTGGTCACTGATTCAGTCTCCCCCTTCAATTTTAGGAGTCTGCCACGCGCACCAGCACTATTCCTAGGAAAGCCCAGAGGAAAGTTGTCTGGACAAAAAAATGTGCAGTCTGCCATTTACAACTGTCAGAGTCCTGCACGAAACAGCTATGTGATCCTTGCATAGCAGACTTGGTCTCCAGTGAACAAACTTCCCTGCTGACAGACATGAGGGCTATGATACGAAGGTCTCCCCTTCCTTTTAGGATTCTTCCACACACTATCCCTAAAAAAGTTCGAAGGAAGTCGGCCAGAATAAAAAAGGGTGCAGTCTGTCATTCACCTCTGTCAGAGTCCTGCACTAAAATTGGAAATTTGGCCTTGGAATGCTGCATGGTGAGGTGCTGCCTCATGTTTTGCTGGAATCAGCAGACCTCATGTTTAAGTTCAGAATTACCTGTTGATAGACCCTTGTGTGGATCCTCCTGTTGTGGTTTAATAACACATTGATTCCACTGTTATATCACCAGACCGGATTCTGCCTGATTTACTCCTTCTATAGGAGGGAAAATTGTGGATTTTAACACATTATCTTGCATTTGGAACTTGCCCTCCAGCTGAACCTCCAGATGAGTTAATTGGTTCAGGTGTGACTAATTGGCATTTAGGATACCACTCATGCAGTAGGTGTATCCTGAAGTTCACAGGGGAATTACACTCTTAGGGGTAACTCTGATGGGGCCTCACAACTCTGACCTCGCGCATCGGGGTTATGGCCTCGTGATGACTCTGGCTCACGCACTGCTCCGGCCTCCTGGCTCCGGCCTCCTGGCTCCAGCCTCGCGCCTCATGACTCCAGGCTCCGGCCTCGCGCCTCCTGGCTCGTACCTCACAACTTGGGGCTCCGGCGTCGCGCCTCACGGCTTTGGCCTCGGCCCACACGCCACACAGCTCTGACCACACGTTGGCTTGGCACCTTGGGTCTGTCAAGGCCTAACTGCTTGACGTCTCTGGTCTTACTGTTTCTCCGCCTTGCCCTTCATGGCTTGGCTTCACTGGCTCTTGGCCTCTGGGCTTGTGCCTTGGGCCTCTGGGCTTGTGCCTTGGGCCTCTGGGCTTGTGCCTTGGGCCTCCGGGCTTGGGCCTTGTGCCTCTAGGCCTGTGCCTCTGGGTTTGTGGCTTGTGCCTCTGGACTTGTGCTTGTGCCTCTGGGCTTGTGGCTTGGGCCTCTAGGCTTGTGCCTCTGGCCTTGTGGCTTGGGCCTCTAGGCTTGTGCCTCTGGCCTTGTGCCTTGTGCCTCTAGGCTTGAGCTTCTGGGCTTGTGCCTTGTGTCTCTAGGCTTGTGCCTGTGTCTCTAGGCTTGTGCCTCTGGGCTTGTGCCTTGTGTTTCTAGGCTTGTGCCTCTGGGCTTGTGTCTTGTGTCTCTAGACTTGTGCCTCTGGGCTTCTGCCTTGTGTCTCTAGGCCTGTGCCTCTGGGCTTGTACCTTGTGTCTCTGGGCTTGTGCCTTGTGTCTCTGGGCTTGTGCCTTGTGTCTCTGGGCTTGTGCCTCTGGGCTTGTACCTTGTGTCTCTAAGCTTGGGCATCTGGGTTATGCCTTGTGCCTCTGGGCTTGTGCCTTGTGTCTCTAAGCTTGTGCATCCGGGCTTATGCCTTGTGCCTCTGGGCTTGTGCCTTGTGCCTCCAGGCTTGTGCCTCTGGGCTTGTGCCTTGTGCCTCGGGGCTTGTGCCTTGTGCCTCTAGGCTTGTGCCTCTGGGCTTGTGCCTTGTGCCTCTGGGCTTGTGCCTTGTGCCTCTGGGCTTGTGCCTTGTGCCTCTGGGCTTGTGCCTTGTGCCTCTGGGCTTGCGCCTTGTGCCTCTGGGATTGTGCCTTGTGCCTCCGGGCTTGTGCCTCCAGGCTTGCGCATTACGCCTCATGCTTCTGGCCTTGTGCATCTGGCATTGCGCCTTGTGCCTCTGGCCTTGCGCCTATGGCATTGCACCTTGTGCCTCTGGCCTTGCACCTCTGGCATTGCGCCTTGTGCCTCTGGCCTTGCGCCTCTGGCATTGCGCCTTGGGCCTCTGGCCTTGCACCTCTGGCATTGCGCCTTGTGCCTCTGGCCTTGTGCCTCTGGTCTTGTGTCTCTGGCATTGCGCCTCTAGCCTTGCGCCTCTGGCATTGCGCCACTGGCCTTGCGCCTCTGGCATTGTGTCTTGCACCTCTGGCATTGTACTTTGCGCCTCGGGGCTTGCGCCTTGCACTTCATGTTTCCGGCCTTGCGTGTCTGGCATTGCGCCTTGTGCCTCTGGCATTATGCCTTGTACCTCTGACATTGTGCCTCTGGCATTGTGCCTTGTCTGGCCTTGCGCTTCTGCACCTTGGGCCTTGCGCCTCTGCACCTTGGGCCTTGCGCCTCTGCGCCTTGGGCCTTGCGCTTCTGCGCCTTGGGCCTTGCGCCTCTTCGCCTTGGGCCTTGCGCTTCTGCGCCTTGGGCCTTATGCCTCTGCGCCTTTGGCCTTGCGACTCTGCGCCTTTGGGCCTTGCAGTGGCCTCGTCCCTTGCGCCTCGGGCTGCATACTTCGCATCTTGGGTCTCTAGCATCGGCTTTGGTTAGAGGGGCCTCACGCTTCTGGAACTGCACTTGGCTTAGTATGATCGGCATCCATGTTTGAGTTGGCCTAGTATTTCTCCTTATTATGGCTTCAGAACTGGAATCTGAGTTCAGCTACGGTCCCTTTTAATCCGTAGTATTCAGCAGTGCTTGGTTGCTTAGCTCTGGTCTTTCATTTATAAATTATGGCTAAAGAGAAATGTTTATCGAGTTCGTCCTAAGGTGGAAAGAACTGAATGCAGCCGCTCATGGTAATATCCCCGTTTACTGTGACGGGTCCTTTAATGGCTTTTGGACTGGGTTTTCTGGACCATTGTTCAACATACAGAATCTCGTACGTACCCTGTGAGGTTTTCCAACATCTTGTGGCAGGGAGCTCCATAGTCTCCCTCAGAGGCTCACTGCTCTCACGAAGATAAAATCCAGGGTCTCACCACTGTCAAATGAACTATCACTCCTCTGGAAGATGTTCCCTGGTCACTATGGAAGACTGTGTGGTATGTTTACGCTCGTGTCCGATATAGTGGTAATTGCATGCTAATGGAGGATAGCAGTAGCATTTCTAGTTGGGTAGTCTGCCCAGGTGGTAATGGTTCTTTTCACCAGCTCAGGGCAACACTGGGCTCCTGTATTTGCAGCCACGGGTATGACAACCAATTCTTTAAATTCCAATATATATCCTGTATACAGTGTATCTATGAGGTTGGCCACCTACATTCTGGGACGCTTTCATCACATCCGGATTCCATACCCCGCTGTCCTTGGCATCTGCATCTTGGGGACAATGCTTTCTTCACGAGGTCGGATGATGTACTTGGCTTGCTCATATCGGTAGCCGTGCCTTCCGGGCTCCAACCCTTCATGTCTTGGGTTTCTGATGGTCCTTCTCATTCCTCGAGGTCCAGTAGTTCTGCTTTGACATCTTGGGCTTCTGGAGCCAGAATGTAAACTCTGGTGGTACTGTGGGCTGGTCTGTGACCAGGGGTAGTCGTTTGAACCGAGGAGAGCTGATGACAGTGCTGACCTGGTTTATTAAGCTCCGACAAGTTATTCTTGATCTAGCCGGTGGTCATTCTATCGGGCTGTGGTTATTCATTCCTTGATAGGCTGTTAAGGACTTTAACATCTATTCTATAGTTGCGGTGTTCAGAATGTTCATTTAACCCATTCGGGTATATCTCACTATATCTGGTCTCTGTAGTATAAGCGGTCTCCCTCATTTATTCTCTTTCCCAACATGAAAAGCACCTTCCCTCTTTGGTCGTCGGACGTGCGATTCTGGCATTTTGGGGACTGCCCAGAGCTGGCGCGTAGATTCTGCCCTCTTGGTGCAATTTGCGGGCAAGAACCGAGGGAAGCCTGAGTCTAAGACACCTCTGTCTCGGTGGGTTAAGTCCGCTATTTCAGCTATTTGCCAGTCCGCGGGTCGGGACCTCTCAACTCGCATTAGGGCCCACTCCGCCAGGGCTCTGTCCACTTCTTGGGCGGAGAGGGCGGGGGGTTCCTTGGAACTGATTTGTCATACGACAGCGTGGTTGGGTCCCCACTCGTTTTGTGCGCATTATACACTGGGCCTTCTCAACGATCAGCACATGTTGTTCAGTAGAAGGGCTTTACAGGCTGTGGTCCCCCCCTCATAGGGATTACTTTGGCATTCTCCTACCGTGCTGTCATGTGGCGTCCTGGAAAATAGGAATTACTACTTACCGGTAATGATGTTTCCAGGATCCAACATGACAGCACGCTTATTTCCCTCCCGTCTGATTATGTACCGTGTGTTGTACGTTCTGCATTACTAAAATGGTGTTATCTCCCATCCTGGTGTGGTACTTGAAAAATCACTGAGGAAAGGGGGATGGGGAGGGGCTTTTAAACTCTTGCGTTTCCTGTCCCTGTAAAGGTCAAAGGAGCAACTCCTACCGTGCTGTCATGTTGGCTCCTGGAAACATCATTACCGGTAAGTAGTAATTCCTATTTTTTTGTCTGTTTGACTCATATGAGCCTCATTCCCCCTGATGACACCTGTATAGGTAAAACATGTTGGGGAGCCTTGAGTCTTAGGTTTTAAATAGCTAGTATAGGGACTACAGCTACTGAACTCCATGGCGAATGGTATAGACACACTACCGGTGTTTCATCCATAGGGAATGATAAGATAAGGTATGAAGTTGTGCTATTAGCAATTATAGTCACATACTATGCGTTTTTAACGTAATTAGTTCTTCAATTATTTAATATATGAATTAAAAGTTGAGTTTTATTTAATAGTCTTTAGTATAGGGGTTTAGTTGCCTTTGGCAACCTGTAAATTTGATTACCCCTACGATAACTTATGAACTAGTCCATTAAGTGTGTCTCCGTCTCTGTGTGTGTCTCCGTCTCTGTGTGTGTCTCCGTCTCTGTGTGTGTCTCCGTCTCTGTGTGTGTCTCCGTCTCTGTGTGTGTCTCCGTCTCTGTGTGTGTCTCAGTCTCTGAGTGTGTCTCCGTCTCTGTGTGTGTCTCCGTCTCTGTGTGTGTCTGTGTGTGTCTCCATCTGTGTGTGTCTCCGTCTCTGTGTCTCTGTCTCTGTGTGTGTCCCTGTGTGTCTGTGTCTCTCTGTGTGTCTGTCTCTCCACCAACATTATATTAGCTGACAAATAAGCTCTTATGCTAATAACGTTCTTCATTGCCTATATCAACCAATTAGAGCTCCTATTAATGACCTGTAGCTCCCAGCTCTATTGGCTTTAATGTAAGCAGATTTTTCGGGGAAAAACTATAAGTTGCAGGTTTAAATTTTCCCCTCAAAACATAGTCTATGACATTTGCTAAGTCAAATGAGGTGGCTGTGCAAAATTTCGTGATTGTAAATGCGACAGTGCGAATTCCTTTAGTGGACATACACACACACGCACACACACACACAACTTATCAGCTTTATATTAGATAAAGGGTTTTTTTGGTGTTTGTGTTTATTTACTTTCAATTACAGATAAGTAAGGGGGTGTCTTATAGATGCCTCACCTTACTAATCTACGGTTAAGTGGCAGCTTTGGGTTGTTGTTAACCGCTGCTATTACCCCAATTGCCACCGCACCAGGGCAATCTGGAAGAGCTAGGTAAAGCGCCGGGCTTGTTGCATCTAATGGATATGACAAACCTGGAGGACTACAGACTGCTATTTGTAGGCTGGAAAGTGGTCCAATAAGCATGGACCTCCCCAGTCTGAGAATACCAGCCCCCAGCTGTTGGGCTTTATCTTGGCTGGGCATCAAAATTGGGGGGACCGCACACCTTTTTTTTTTTAATTATTTAAGTATTTAAGTAATTAATAAAGCCACATGAAGTTCCTCTTATTTTGATACACAGCCAAGAGAAGCGCACAGCTTTGTGCTTCAACCTGTAGCTATAGGCTTTATCTGTGCTGGGTATCATAATACGGGAGGGCCCTATGCCAAGTATTTTGGGAGGCTCCTGCTCGGCTTAACTGACAGCTGAGATACTGCAACAACAGCCAGGATCGGTGCCAGGGGTGGGATTCAGCCGGTTCTATCTGGTTCTGGAGAACCGGTTGTTAAAATAGCAGCCGTTTCCCAGAACCGGCAAGCAACAGCTGCGGCGATCCGGTTCTCTGTATTCATTTGTGCTAGTGTCTCTTTAAGACACTAGCACAAATGAATCCCCGCCCCTCCGCGCCGCACTTCCTGGTTCAGAGGAGCCTGTTGGCTCCCTGACCCGGCGTGCAGTGACGTGCTGACGCTGCAGAGGTGACGGCAGTGTGAGGAGGTAGCTCCTCCTACTGCCATCTGTCAGCGTGCATAGAGCCGCGGAGGAGGACAGGAGACACAGGAGAGGCCGCCGATGCAGGTAAGCACTCAGTGGGCCAAAGATGCAGGGAGAGGGGCGCTATATGGGGAGAGGGGCCACATAACATGGCAGCTATATGGGGAGAAGAGCCGCATAAGATGGGAACTATATGTGGCTAAATGGGGAGAGGGGCCACCTAAGAGGGGAGCGCTATATGGGGAGAGGGGCCACATAAGAGGGGAGCGCTATATAAGAGGGGAGCGCTATATGGGGAGAGGGGCCACATAAGAAGTGAGCTATATGTGGCTATATGGGGAGAGGAGCCACATAAGAGGGGAGCGCTATATGGGGAGAGGGGCCGCATAAGAGGGGAGCGCTATATGGGGAGAGGGGCCACATAACATGGCAGCTATATGGGGAGAAGAGCCGCATAAGATGGGAACTATATGTGGCTATATGGGGAGAGGGGCCACCTAAGAGGGGAGCGCTATATGGGAAGAGGGGCCACATAAGAGGGGAGCGCTATATGGGGAGAGGGGCCACATAAGAGGGGAATGCTATATGGGGAGAGGAGCCACATAAGAGGGGAGCGCTATATGGGGAGAGGGGCCACATAAGAGGGGAGCTATATGTGGCTATATGGGGAGAGGAGCCACATAAGAGGGGAGCTATATGTGGCTATATGGGGAGAGGGGCCACATAAGAGGGGAGCTATATGTGGCTATATGGGGAGAGGAGCCACATAAGAGGGGAGCGCTATATGGGGAGAGGGGCCGCATAAGAGGGGAGCGCTATATGGGGAGAGGGGCCACATAACATGGCAGCTATATGGGGAGAAGAGCCGCATAAGATGGGAACTATGTGGCAATATGGGGAGAGGGGCCACCTAAGAGGGGAGCGCTATATGGGGAGAGGGGCCACATAAGAGGGGAGCGCTATATGGGGAGAGGGGCCACATAAGACGGGAGCGCTATATGGGGAGAGGGGCCACATAAGAGGGGAGCTATATGTGGCTATATGGGGAGAGGAGCCACATAAGAGGGGAGCTATATGTGACTATATGGGGAGAGGAGCCACATAAGAGGGGAGCGCTATATGGGGAGAGGGGCCGCATAAGAGGGGAGCGCTATATGGGGAGAGGGGCCACATAACAAGGCATCTATATGGGGAGAAGAGCCGCATAAGATGGGAACTATATGTGGCTATATGGGGAGAGGGGCCACCTAAGAGGGGAGCGCTACATGGGGAGAGGGGTCACATAAGAGGGGAGCACTATATGGGGAGAGGGGCCACATAAGAGGGGAGCGCTATATGGGGAGAGGGGCCACATAAGAGGGGAGCGCTATATGGGGAGAGGAGCCACATAAGAGGGGAGCACTATATGGGGAGAGGGGCCACATAACATGGCAGCTATATGGGGAGAAGAGCCGCATAAGATGGGAACTATATGTGGCTATATGGGAGAGGGGCCACCTAAGAGGGGAGCGCTATATGGGGAGAGGGGCCACATAAGAGGGGAGCGCTATATGGGGAGAGGAGCCACATAAGAGGGGAGCGCTATATGGGGAAAGGGGCCACATAAGAGGGGAACGCTATATGGGGAGAGGGGCCACATAAGAGGGGAGCTATATATGGCTATATGAGGAGAGGAGCCACATAAGAGGGGAGCGCTATATGGGGAGAGGGGCCACATAAGAGGCGAGCTATATGTGGCTATATGGGGAGAGGGGCCACATAAGAGGGGAGCGCTATATGTGGCTATATGGGGAGAGGGGCCACATAAGAGGGGAGCTATATGTGGCTATATGGGGAAAGGGGCTACATAAGAGGGGAGCTATATGTGGCTATATGAGAAGAGGAGGGCATAATAGGATGGTATTTGCATGGAGAAAGGGGCCATAATGGGATGGGATCTGCAGGGGGAAAGGGGCCATAATGGGATGAGACCTGCAGGGGAAAAGAGGCCATAATGGGATGGGATCTGCAGGGGGAAAGAGGCCATAATGGGATGGGATCTGCAGGGGGAAAGAGGCCATAATGGGATGGGATCTGCTGGGGAAAGAGGCCACATGGGATGGGATCTGCAGGGGGGGAGAGACCACATGGGATGGAATCTGCAGGAGGCAAGAGACCACATGGGATGGGATCTGCAGGGTAAAGAGGCCACATGGGATCGGATCTGTATGGGGAAGGTCATCCGTTCCAATGTTTGCAGGGCTCTTTTAGTAATAATTTTTAAAAACTGTAGAAAAACCGTTTAATGCAATATGACTGACAATGACTGGAACAACTGGTGCTGGACAGGAGAGTGACGGTAGAGGAGGGGAAGAAGGGGATAGAGATTTTACTTTAAATTACTTGTATTTTTTGGTTGAGGAAAGTGCGTGAAAATGGGTGTGGCTAACAAAATGGGTGTGCTTACAGAATGGGTGTGGTTTTTCAATGGGCAGGGTTTACAGAGAACCTGTTGTTAAAAATTTGAGTCCCACCCCTAATCGGTGCCAGCAACTTTCTTGGCTGTCTAATCTTGTAAATGACACGGTCAATAGAGTAGGTGGTATGTTGGGCACATCTATGACTGCCCGCTTACTCACCATTCTAGTACTTGTGGGAACAGCTTCCGAAATAGCATGTACCAGTATATCCAATGTCGCAAAAAGGTTAATACTCAGAGGAACAGGAAGAATAAAATAAGAGCAAAAACTGATCGCTTTTAATCTGGTGACAGGTCAGCTTTAAATCTGAAAGCATATTTATTTATCTGAGAACAATATTATGACAAAAGATACCATTAGTCACCTTGTATAAAAAAAAAATATACCGTATATTATATATATATATATACAGTTATTACATGTATAAAAAAAAACATCTGTTTACCTTGCATTGGAGCAATGTGCAGGCTCCAGAACTGGAGTAGACAGCTTGATTATCGCCTTCAAAATACAGTTGGCCTTGATACACACAAACAGCTATAAAGAAATAAAAGAGAGAACAGTCATTGCTTTACACACTCGTTGTAGACCACAGACATATAGAGCAAAAATGCTTAAATGAAGCCTGACAGCTGATCCACACACACTTAGGGAGACACTTATCACTCAAGGGGTGCAGGACTAGTCTTTGGGACTAATCATCCATCTAGTCCCCACCCAGCTTTAATATTTATAGTTTCTCTGAAAAGCTGCATCATTTCAGAGTAACACTAACCTGGCTACAACATTGAAATGATAGAGACATTGTCTTTCAGATTCCCTTTTAAAAGGCGATATTTTCACTTTAAAATATATTGTTTGTAGGTTAAAGGGTTATTTCCAGCTCCAAGATCCTATCCCAATATGTAGTAGGTGTAATAATAATAATAATAATAATAAAAAAAAAAATATTGGCAAATACCTCCAATTAGGAATGTTGTATAGCTCTCCTGATATAGACATGTCTCTTACCGCATGTGCAGGGCATTGCAGCTTAGGTATCCATGGTTACGTCCAGTCATATAGTGACACTTAGTTGGTTAGTTGCAATGCCCTGCACATGTGGTTAGAGACATGGCTATATCAATAGAATTATACTATATTTAGAATTTAGAATATATTATTATTATTATTATTATTATTATTATTATTATTATTAAAACTGTCTACATAATGATAGGGAATACCCCTTTAAGTGTGACAACATTATTTATATAAATATAAAATATACTTCATACAATAACATCTGAAACATAATTAAAAACCTAGTATGTACGATAACATGGATAATGCAAACACAGGGTTAATCTGCAGGTTAATAGTGTTATAATGGTGCCTAGAAATAGTACTGAAAGTCTGGCTTTTGGGAGAAAATGAACCTTATTTCTCAAACGAGCCACCAGCTTTCAGTCATGCAGGCGAGCCAGCACTGCTAGAGTAACTGCTCACAACAGTGGATGTAGCAACTGTAAGCATGACCTGGCACTGACTGACAGCTGGCTCTACAGTGCATCAGTGCAGAGCTGGCTGTCAGTCAGTGCTGGGATGTGCTTACCGTCGCCGCACTCAGTATAGTGAGCGGTGCCTAATTGCTCTGGTCACACCTGCATGACTAAAAGCCAGTGGCATAATTGGACCTGAGAGGTTCTCTATGGAAAATGAACTGAGGAGTCAGTTCATTTCATATTTGATTCTAATACACGGTCGGCCTTTGGCAACTTTCCACACATGTTGACCATGCCCTTTAGTATAACGAGGCTACTGCAGGTCAGCTGTCATAGTCCACAGTGACTGTAAATTGTATAGACAGGAAAGCCAAGACATAGTTTTGACAAATCTGCCCCACTATCTCTCTTCATGCTGCTTGATAGACCAGTCAATCTTAAAATAAGAGAGATTTAAGTGTCCACCTTTTATTAGCTGCCTTACTTAGCAACAGAAATGTGTGCCACACTTTTAGTGCACTTTTGGCATTTTGCTGCGCACAGGCATGTTCCTTTTATGATCCATGCCTTGTTTAGCAACCCCATAGCCTCTCATCTGTCAAATTGTGAAAAGTGTCTGAAACACATTATAAATATGATGCAAATCATGATTGGCTGTGTTTTTTTTTTTTAAATTATGGCAGAATCTCAACATTCGAAACCGCACATAATATTTAAATTATGCATTTAAACTATTGCTCCGACATTTTGAACATCTTGCAGGAAAGTAGTAAGCTATTTTATTTGTATCAGATATATATTTCCGTTCAATTAAAGTAGTTTACTACTTTCCAACAAGATATTCAAAATGTCAGAGCAACAGTTTTCATGTCACCGATGTGTGGTACGAGTTGATACAAAGAAACTACTACATATACTGCCAGAAAAATAGGCTTGGAAAAGTTATGAAGACGTAGCATTTTATCCCAATAGGCTTATCTATTAATATTTATGTATTGCATAAAAATCACAAAAGATAAGCCAAAAAAATGTTTAAAAGACCTGAGAGTCCTCAGTGGTTGATACATTTTAATGGCTAACTGAAAAGATGGTAATAGTAGCAAGCTTTCGAGACTACTTAGGTCTCTTCATCAGGCATGGTATAACACAAAATCTGAAGAGTCAGAGATTTATACACAACAGGACATAGAATGGAGCAGTAAATAAGACAAGTTATGTGAAGCAGAACTATCAGTATGGCAAGGAGACAATCAGTAGTGGCAGTAAATTTTGAGTTATACTAGCCTGATGAAGAGACCTGAGTAGTCTGGAAAGCTTGCTATTATTACCATCTTTTCAGTTAGCCATTAAAAGTTATCAACCACTGAGGACTCTCAATTCTTTTTAGCAATTTTGTTATCTCTACTGGCTAACACGGTACAAAGATATATTTTACCTGTATATCAAAAGATAAGCCTTGAATGCAAAGCAAAATATACAAGACTTTGTCTGAACGTCTATTAAAAATAAGTTCTAGATAGATTGATTTAAAAAACAAGTTATTGAATCTTTCCACATGAAGGATAACTTACTGATCACTTGGGTGTGAGACCAGTGGAACCAGCAGTGATTCCAAAAAGGGAGCTTTAGAACCCCCAAATTTGGGCAGGGTAGTCCTCTTTTGAATAGTGTTGATGTACTCAAGCTCATCCGCCACTCCACTCTATGTCCATGGAACTGGTCGAGAAAGCCAAGTGCGCTACAATGACTTAGACAGTGAATAGAGCAATGGCCCAGAATGTACATTCATGCTTCAGGCCAAAGCTCTGAAAAAGCCAGCTCTTGTGGTTCCTAAGCCCCAATCTCAGGATCTTTGTGTGTCCCAGTGGTCAGACCCCAACGATCAGCTAGTTCATACCTAACCCATGCATAAGGATAAGTTGCTGATCACTTGGGAGTCGGACCAATGGAAATTGCAGTGATTCCAAGATGGAAGTTTTGGAACTCCCAAATTGGGACATGATAGCCCTGTTTTGAATAGAACAGATGTGCTCAAGCTCGACCGCCACTCCATTTCTTTCTATCTCCATGGGACTGCTGGAGAAAGCCAAGTGCGGTACAATGACATAGACAGTGAATAGAGCGGTGGCCCAGAATGTAAATCCATGCTTCACTCAGGCCAAGGCTCTGCAGAGCCCATTTTTGTGGTTCCTTATTGCCAATCTTAGGATGGTTTTGTATGTCAGTGGTCAGACCCCAATGATCAGCTAGTTCTCTTCTATCTTATGCATAAGGGATAACTTGTTATTGTATGGATAATCCTTTGATTTAAGCTCTGATTATTTGAAACACGATTTACAAGACATAAATTATTCATTTCTTTTCAACTGAACACATTTCAAATTGATTCTTTCAGGTCAGATATTTTTTTATAAATACTATGTAAATACTATTTAATTAGTAATAAGGTATGGTATGGGTTTAAAAATGACAATAAATCAATTATGTAGAATAGATCTCATAACAAAAATGGGGCCATTGATAGGAGACTGAAAACAGCATTAATTTTCTTTCATTCGATTGTCAATGGCAGAAAAAACATTTACAAAGTTACACATTCCCCCAAAAAAGCCAAGTAGAAGAGGTAAAATAAGAAAATGAAACACCGCTGTAGTCACTTTAACAACTGATCAAACGCTAATCAACCAACCCTACACAAAAAACAAGGAGAGATTCAGTTCACCATTTTCTCCATTGCCTGTCTCTGCGTATACTGGACTGCACTTGCAAGTCAATGAGTGTGAGAGAAAAAAAAAAACGGACTCCACACAGACCATCCATTTTGTACAGATACATTACTATTCTGTAGCATACAAAACTATAAATAGTCCTGTAAATGAGTGTAGAATAATAGTTGATGAGAAAAAAACAACGCATTGCATTCGTGAGGCATACACATTTCATTAGTTCATTAGAAGTTAGGCGAGAAAAAAATTACACACTCTTCTGGATGAAAATTGCTCCAATTTTTCATATGCTTGTGTGACCCTTGTCATAGAGGATATTCATATCTACAGTGGAAATAATTATTTGATCCCTTGCTGATTTTGTAAGATTGCCCACTGACAAAGACATGAACAGTCTATAATTTTAAGGGTAGGTCAATTTTAACAGTGAGAGAATATCAAAAATAAAATCCAGAAAATCACATTGTATAAATGATATAAATTTATTTTCATTTTGCAGAGAAATAAGTATTTGATCCCTATGGCAAACAAGACTTAATACTTGGTGGCAAAACCCTTGTTGAAAAGCAGAGCAGTAAGACATTTTATGTAGTTGATGATGAGGTTTGCACACATGCCAGGAGAAAGTTTGGTCCACTCCTCTTTGCAGATCATCTCTAAATCATTAAGATTTTGAGGCTGTCGCTTGGCAACTCAGAGCTTCATACGATTTCAATGGGATTAAGGTCTGGAGACTGGCTAGGCCACTCCATGACCTTAATGTGCTTCTTTTTGAGCCACTCCTTTTTTGCCTTGGCTGTACGTTTTGGGTCATTGTCATGCTGGAAGACCCAGCCACAACCCATTTTTAATGTTTTGGGGAGGGAAGGAGGTTGTTACTCAGGATTGTACAGTACATGGCTCCATCCATTGTCCCATTGATGCGGTGAAGTAGTTCTGTGCCCTTAGCAGAGAAACACCCCCAAAACATAATGTTTCCACTTCCATGCTTGACAGTGGGGATGGTGTTCTTTGGGTCATAGGCAGCATCTCTCTTCCTCCTTACATGGAGAGTTGAGTTAAGGCCAAAGAGCTCAATTTTTATCTCATCTGACCACAGCATCTTCTCCCAATCACTCTCAGAATCAGCCAGGTGTTCATTGGCAAACTTCAGATGGGCCTGAACATGTGACGTCTTGAGCAGTGGGACTTTGCGGCACTTCAGGATTTTAAGTCATTACGGCGTAATGTGTTACCAATGGTTTTCTTGGAGACAATGGTCCCAGCTGCCTTGAGATCATTAACAAGTTCCCCCATGTAGTTTCAGGCTGATCTCTCACCTTTCTCATGATCTTGGATCCCTTACCTCGATTTTGCATGGTGTCCCAGATCGATGTCGATTGACACTCATTTTGTATTTCTTCCATTTTCTTGTTATTGCACTAACAGTTGTCTCCTTCTCACCCAGGGTTTTACTCATGGTTTGTATCCCATTCCAGCCTTGTGCAGGTCTATGATCTTGTTACTGACATCCTTAGACAGCTCTTTGGTCTTGCCCATGTTGTAGAGGTTAGAGTCTGACTGATTAATTGAGTCTGTGGACAGAAATCTTTTATACAGGTGACAATTTAAGACAGCTGTCTATAATGCAGGTAACGAGTTGATTAGGAGCATTTAAGTGTCTGTAGGAGTCGGAACTTTTAATAGTTGGTAGGGGATCACATACTTTTTTCTCTCTTAAAATGCAAATAAATTTATATAATTTATACAAATGTAATTTTATGGATTTTATTTTGGATATTCTATCACTCACTATTAAAATTAACCTACCCTTAAAATTATAGACTGTTCATGTCTTTGTCAGTGGGCAAACTTACAAAATCAGCAAGGAATCAATTAATTATTTCCTTCACTGGATATGTGCTCAAAAGCAATATACAAAACACAATCCATGCATAATTTAAGTATAGATGTGTAAAGCATCTGATCACAAAACATGCCTACATCACAAGTTCTAAATAAGCACGGTGATTCTAACAAGTCACTTAGGGAAGTATTTAAGCACTTATTGTAAAGGATATTTCAAGTAAAAAAAAAAAAGATTTGTTTTCCCTGCCCCAAATTCCGCAAGCATCATTGGGCACAAGCTTTCTATTATTCAATAGGAATCAGTGATCATTCTGGAACAATTCATCTCCATGTCATCTTCCAGAGACAAAAAGAACAGATAAGGAGGCAAAATAATAAATAAATAACTAAATAAACATTTGTCTGTATTTTCTTGTTACATATTACTTCCAAAAATATCATTTATAGGAAGAAAAAAGTATCATTCGTAGAGATTTATTAAACCTTAGACCTCAGGGAGATTACTTTTTTTATTTTAACTCTATTAAAACGATAAATGAAAAAAGAATAACAAATATTGAGCAGGAAATGAGTCAGAAAAATCATGCATTCAGAAAAGAGATAACTGAAAAGCATACACAGATACAAGAGTAAAGAATAAACATTAATATAGCCCGTCACAACTTCTGCCCTGCAGCAGCTACCAACAGAGGCACACATGTCCTGCGTCTGCATTTCAGATATTTCTATTTGTTGAATATCTGTAGATCAGCTGTCAGACAAGGTCAATTATGGCAGCACAACTGCTGCGGCGCAGTGTGAAGTCTTCATTAGTAACACTACTATGCTAACTTTTAACTGTTGCTTCTGGATTTACCGAGGTAAAGCAGCATTACCATAGAAGAAGAGTGAGCATCGGTTTATGGATGAATCAGGATCACGATTCCTTGTCCAACCAGAAGAAAAGATTCTGAAAACCCTTCCTCCCCCTTTTCTGGCCACATTGTTATGTTGTCATTAAATCAGGATATGCCATATATGTGTAGGAGATGTGGATCCACAAATGGCACCTGCATGTGTCGAAAATGAGCTTTGTGGCACACAGTAGAGACGTAGTTGGAATTTCCATACAAATGGATGGGAATACTGACAACCTCTCCACTTATAGTGGTGCACATCAAAGATGAGATAGATGCAGGGCCCATTGGTGGGATTCACATCTTCTACACATTTATGGCGTATCCCATGTCCAACATTATACAAAATGGGAAATCCCCAATGGGTTATGTGCACACAATGTCTGTATTTTTCATGTATGCCTTGTAACCCATCTGAAAAAGAACTAAAAAATAAAAATAGAATGAACATATGCACTGCAATATAAAATGACTAGCTGTACATATGTTAAGCCTTTTTGACATACTTTAACCACTTCAGGTTTCCATAAACGTGAAGCAGTTAAATGAAGTAAATTGGTCCATTATATGCTTGGAAGTCAATCAATAGTTTATACTGTGACACAGTAAATGGTATAGTGGTAGATGGGAGATATATTCTTCCTAGAAAGTGCCTTTTGCACTGGTGAGCAGCAGTGAAGGAGGTCAAATCTGGCATGGACCTTCTCTGCTAGTCCAGGTTTTCGAGGCAACGCCCCAGGTGCACAGCTACAGGATTAGCATAGCATAAATAGGCAGCCAGAACTTCTCACTGTAGTGGGTGGTTGGGCTTGGAACCTAAAGCAGGTTCTGTGGTAATAACATAGCTAAATGGACTGGCACATCCAAGACCTATGCTATGCTGTTTCACAAGTTGGACTTTTCCTTTGCATGCCTGTCTAAATTAACACTGTATTTTTTTCTGTTTATATCAGTGTGAATAATACACTGAGTTTTGGACTGAAAACCTGCATGTGCATCTTTACTGGGTGGCATGGTGGCTCAGTGGTTAGCAGTGCAGTCTTGCAGCGCTGGGGTTCTGAGTTCAAAGTCCACCAAGGACACCAGCTGCAAGAAGTTTTGTATAATCTCCCAGTGTTTGCGTGGGTTTCCTCCAGTTTCCTTCCACACTTTGGGTTAGTTCACACAGTGCGTTTTTCGTGTGCGTTTTTGCTCAGAAAACTGCATGACTTTGCTTCCACAGCAAAGTCTATGAGTTTTCATTTTTGCTGTCTGCACACAGCGTTTTTTTTTAGCTGCGTTTTTGTGGTGCCCACAAAAACGCAGCATGTCAATTATTTGTGTTTTTCACTGCGTTTTCCACCCATTGAGTTCAATGAGATGTTCAAAAACGCAATGAAAACAGCAAATTGCAAATATAGCTGCATTTTAGTGTGTTTCTAGGACTAAAAACGCAGCTATAAATGCAAGGGGTTGGCAGTAGTGATGAGCGAGTATGCTTGTTACTACTCGGTACTCGCACGAGTATCACTGTACTCGGGCTACTCGGCGGGTACCGAGTAATTTTGCAATACTCGTGCTTTACTCGTGGTCTTCATTTCTGCATGTTGGCGCTCTTTTGAGAGCCAGCCCTCATGCAGGGATTGGCTGGCAGACCACTGCAATGCCACAGCCCTGTTAGTTGTGGAATTGCAGTGATTGGCCGGCCTGCACAGCGTGACCGAGCCTTTATACCGGCCGGCGCGCTGTGCTCTGTACACAGCCATCTCATATTCCCTGCTTTCCACGCCCACAGGCGCCTATGATTGGTTGCAGTGAGACACGCCCCCACGCTGAGTGACAGGTGTCACACTGCACCCAATCACAGCAGCCGGTGGGCGGGTCTATACTGTGCAGTAAAATAAATAAATAAATAATTAAAAAAAACGGTGTGCGGTCCCCCCCAATTTTAATACCAGCCAGATAAAGCCATACAGCTGAAGGCTGGTATTCTCAGGATGGGGAGCTCCACGTTATGGGGAGCCCCCCACCCTAACAATATCAGTCAGCAGCTGCCCAGAATTGCCGCATACATTATATGCGACAGTTCTGGGGCTGTACCCGGCTCTTCCCGATTTACCCTAGTGCGTTGGCAAATCGGGGTAATAAGGAGTTAATGGCAGCCCATAGCTGCCACTTAATCCTAGATTAATCATGTCAGGCGTCTCCCCGAGATTCCTTCCATGATTAATCTGTAAATTACAGTTAAAAAACACACACACCCGAAAAATCCTTTATTAGAAATAAAAAACACTAACAAAGTCCCTCATTACCAATTTATTAACCCCGACAAACCCTCCATGTCCGGCGTACTCCACGGACTCCAGCGTCGCGTCCAGCTCTGCTGCATGGAAGTGACAGGAGCTGCAGAAGACACCGCCGCTCCGGTCACCTCCACGCAGCTAATGAAGGGAATAGCGCGATCAGCTGCTGTCAGTCAGGTAACTCCCGGCCACCGCTGGATCCAGCGGTGGCCGCGATTAACCTCAGTGACAGCAGCTGATCGCTATACTCACCTCAGTTGGTGCATGGAGCTGACTGGAGCGGCGGTGAGTAGCGCGATCAGCTGAGCTGTCACTGAGGTTACCCGCGGCCACCGCTGCATCCACCGCTGGATCCAGGTAACCTCAGTGACAGCTCAGCTGATCGCTATACTCATCTCATTAGCTGCGTGGAGGTGACCGGAGCGGCGGTGTATTCTGCAGCTCCTGTCACTTCCATGCAGCAGAGCTGGACGCGACGCTGGAGGACTGTGGAGTACGCCGGACATGGAGGGTTTGTCGGGGTTAATAAATTGGTAATGAGGGACTTTGTTAGTGTTTTTTATTTCTAATAAAGGATTTTTCGGGTGTGTGTGTTTTTTAACTGTAATTTACAGATTAATCATGGAAGGTATCTCATAGACGCCTGACATGATTAATCTAGGATTTAGTGGCAGCTACAGGCTGCCATTAACTCCTTATTACCCCGATTTGCCAAAGCACCAGGGTAAATCGGGAAGAGCCGGGTACAGCCCCAGAACTGTCGCATCTAATGTATGCGGCAATTCTGGGCGGCTGCTGACTGATATTGTTAGGGTGGGGGGCTCCCCATAACGTGGAGCTCCCCATCCTGAGAATACCAGCCTTCAGCCGTATGGCTTTATCTGGCTGGTATTAAAATTGGGGGGACCGCACGCCGTTTTTTTTAATTATTTAATTATTTATTTCACTGCACAGTATACACACACCGGCTGCTGTGATTGGGTGCAGTGAGACAGCTGTCACTCAGTGTGGGAGCGTGTCTCACTGCAACCAATCATAGGCGCCGAAAAGCAGGACAGCAGGGAATAGGAGATTGATTAATGAGCGGCTGGCTTTTTCAAAAGAGGAAAAGCCACCGGAGTTTGAACAGCTGTGCAGCGCCGCGGCAGTGATCGGGGAACGGTAAGTAAGAGAGAGGGGGGGGAACTGACCGACAGACTGTGAGAGGGGGACAGACAAGACAGAGAGAGACAGACCGACGGACTGAGGGAGATAGAATAAAAAAAAAAAAATGACCGACATCGCTAGTAAAAAGCACAAAACGTGCGTTTTGGACATCGGAGTGCCACACAAGGTTTTCATGTAAAATCTTTCATGTAATAATCTCAAAAAGTAACATACACCAGCTCTATCTCACTATTGGGTATGTGCCCTTAACATTTCCGCCATGAAAATTCATTTTGGTGTCATTTTGGAAGGTTTTCTGGTGAGTCCGTAAAAATGGCGTAAAACTTGGACAAAATTGTTCACAGCTGTGACTTTTGAGTGATAAATGCTTCAAGGGGTCTTCCCCATGCTGATGCCATGTCATTTGAGCACTCTTCTGAGACTTTTGTGACATTTTTAGGGTTTCTACATGCTGCCGGGGGGTCATTTCACAAAAATACTCGGGTCTCCCATAGGATAACATTGGGCTCGGTGCTCGGGCCGAGTACACGAGTATCTTGGGAGGCTCGGCCCGAGCTTCGAGCACCCGAGCTTTTTAGTACTCGCTCATCACTAGTTGGCAGTAAAGTGACATGTACAGGAAGAGGATTCCTTCTGTCAGTAAATACAGAAGCGTAAATCCTCCCGGTACCGTCACCGCTGTGTCCACCTCCAGTCCTGTGCATGTCAGCTCCCGTGCAGCGCCATGTCTGGGCGGGAGGTAGAGGCAGCTGCGAAAACAAAAGTGAACAGTAGAAAAAAAAATGTCATACTCACCTGTCTGCAGACTCCCGGTGCCATGTCCGCTCCCAGCTCCTCTCCCGGTACCGCCGCTCCGGCTGTGTGCAGACGGCCGGGACACCTCAGATAGCTGCAGGACCTGGCGGTGATCACCTGATGCGGTCACCTGACGCATCAGCTGATCATAAGTCTCGCGGTGACGCCGGCGCCTGGCCGGCTTAACCTGTCAGCGGATGCCGTCAGGAGACTTCATCCCTGATTACCGGCAGCTCCTGCAGCGATCGGACGGGATCAAACTCCGCTCCAGGAGCTGCCAGTAATCAGCACATAAGTGAGTATTTTTATTTTTTTTTTGCACTGATGCATCATCTGATTGCATAAACGGCTTTTATACAATCAGCTGATGTGTGATGTGATTCACATCCTAGAACCTGACACATCATCTGATCGCTTTGCCTTCCAGCAAACCGATCAGATGATATTGGATCCGGATTGGACGGCGCGGGACCCTTGACCCAGGATTACTGCAGAGGGGGGTTCTTTATTTCAATAAAGATGGAGTCACTAATTGTATTGTGTTTTATTTCTAATAAAAATATTTTTCTGTGTGTTGTGTTTTTTTTTTATCTTTACTAGAAATTCATGGTGGCCATGTCTAATATTGGCGTGACACCATGAATTTCGGCCTTAAGGCCAGCTGATAATATACAGGTAGCCCTAACCCCATTATTACCCAGCGAGCCACCTGTCACCAGGGCAGCTGGAAGAGTTGGATACAGCGCCAGAAGATGGCGCTTCTATGAAAGCGCCATTTTCTGGGGTGGCTGCGGACTGCAATTTGCAGCGGGGGTGCCCAGAAAGCATGGGCACCCTGCACTGTGGATTCCAATCCCCAGCTGCCTAGTTGTACCTGGCTGGACTCAAAAATTGGGTGAAGACCACGTCATTTTTTTTACTATTTCATGAAATTCATGAAATAAAAAAAAAAAAAGGCTTCCCTATATTTTTGGTTCCCAGCCGGGTACAAATAGGCAGCTGGGGGTTGGGGGCAGCCTGTGCCTGGCTAGCATACAAAAAATATGGCGAAGCCCACGTCATTTTTTTGTTTGGGGGGGCAAAGAAATCCTGCATACAGTCCTGGAAGGAGGATGCTGAGCCTTGTAGTTCGACAGCTGCTGTCTGCTCTCCTGCATACACTATTGGATGGAGGATGCTGAGCCTTGTAGTTCTGCAGCTGCTGTCTGCTCTCCTGCATCCACTAGTGGATGGAGTATGCTGAGCCTTGTAGGTCTGCTCCCCCTGACTCTCCCTCCAGCACACAGTCCTGGATGGAACATGCTGAGCCTTGTAGTTCTGCAGCTGTCTGCTCTCCTGCATACACTAGTGGAGAATGAAGAACATATGGAAGAAGGAAATGACATCAGACCTTTTTTTTTTCAACAATCTTTAATGGCAATGTTCACTGATAAAAAAAACCCGCAGAAAAACGCAGTGAGCAAAAACGCAGCAAAACGCAGCCAAAAACGCACCAAAACGCGGCAAAAACGCATGCGGTTTTTAAAGACACTGCATTTGTGCGTTTTTAGCTTTAAAAAACGCACAAAAACGCAGCGTCAAAAAAACGCAGTGTGTGCACATAGCCTTTAAAGACATAGTGATAGAGAATTTAGATTGTGAGCCCCAATAGGGACAGTGTTGCTTATGTATGTAAAGCGCTGTGGAATTAATAGCACTATATAACTGAGTAAATATTATTATTATTATTATAACTGCATCTCTGCCATTGCCTACATGAGCTAATTCCCTACAATACATATAAGTTTTTTAAAATAAAGCTGGATGAGGCAAAGCCACCACAAAAACGACCAAAAAGACATCAAAGAAAATGCTTCAGGAACTATATAACATAGGTGTTTTTCTGTAGAAATCTATCATCTAAAAGACAAAGTGTGCACATACCGTAATAGAGGCTAACTTCAACTACTGCCCATAGAAAGTCTAAGGGGTACTTTGCACGTTGCGACATCGCTACTGCGATATCGTCGGGGTCAAATCGATAGTGACGCACATCCGGTGCCGGTATCGATGTCGCAAAGTGTAAAGCCTAGATGCACCGACTAACGATCCCAAAAGCGTCGTAAATCGGTGATCGGTGTAGTGTCGGTCATTTTCATAATTTCGCTGCAGCGACAGGTACAATGTTGTTCCTCGTTCCTCCGGCAGCACACATCGCTGTGTATGAAGCCGCAGGAGCGAGGAACATCTCCTTACCTGCCTCCAGCGGCTATGCGGAAGGAAGGAGGTGGGCGGGATGTTTACGTCCCGCTCATCTCCGCCCCTCCGCTTCTATTGGCCGCCTGCCGTGTGACGCCGCTGTGACGCCGTACGACCCGCTCCCTTAGGAAGGAGGCGTGTCGCCGGCCAGAGCGACGTCGCAGGGCAGGTAAGTGCGTGTGAAGCTGCCGTAGCGATAATGTTCGCTACGGCAGCTATCACAAGATATCGCATGTGCAACGGGGACGGGGACTATCGCGCTCGGCATCGCTATCATCGGCTAGCGATGTCGCAGCGTGCAAAGTACCCCTAAGACCTATTATTTAATTTGAGCCTGGATCCTCTGGTATTCTGGTGGGCTAGTACAACAATGGGTAGAATAATACCAGGTTTGCAAGCATATAAAGAATCGCCTCCGTTTCATCCAGAAAACTCGAATTATTTTTTCCTCAATTGACATCTGTGTGCTATCCGTTTTTTTTTTACAGGAACAGATACTGGTATTAATAATTTATAGTTTATATTAAAATAATGCAATACATCCATAAAATAACGGAGCCCATACTATGCCTCCGTACGCCATCCAAATTCCAAGATGCAATTAAGAAGGCTATAAACGGCTGACCCAAAAATAGTGCACCATTATTATCAGTGGAATAAACTTTCCATATTACATAGACATTAACACTATGCTGCACTACTGGAAATCAAATCATGTGTGAAGGTGAACACTAGGAAAAGATTGATTTTCTTAATTACATTTCATCCTAAGTAAAGAGAAGTGTAACTAACTTTACACATTTTAAACCCTAGAAAAAGCAGAATATTCTTTACCATATAATGCCATTAAAATAGTAGGTGATATTTATGAAGCTCGATGTGCCGGAATTCTGGTGCCAAAAAAAACTGAGCCAAAAAACTGTCTTTCTTTCATGACTTACATGCTCAGATTTTTTAGACACTTTTTACATCTTGGCCGACAATTGGCATGATCTTTTTGAAAAGAGCTGTAACTTACCATAAAAGGGAGGTGGCCAGTGTCCTCCCCAAAAAATAGGGAAGAACTGTGGGGCTTATTTCTGACATAGAGTAAGCGAACTAATGCTATGTTCCCATGAAGAGTTTTTGATGTTATAGAATTTCTGCATCATTTCTCCACCTATTAGTTAAATTAAGTTACTTGCATTCTTCATTGTGTTTTTTTATATATGTTTTTGCCTTTGTGATATTTGTCTCTTTTTGGTGTGTCGGGCTTTAAATAAAACTGCTTTGTTGTTTTATACTTCCTATTATTTGGTTTTGACAAAACTTATTGATATACTAAGGTGCGGACATACATTTATGATGCGTTTCTGCAGCGGACACACACTAAAAATACAGGTGTATTATTACGTGCTTATTTTCCACATCTAATATAAGTCTCTGATAAAAATTTGCACAAAAAACTTAGCGTACTTGTAAGAGAAACTGATGTTGTGGATTTTAAATACGCATCACAGGTTAGTTTATGCTGAGTAAAGAAGAAGCTCAGAAGGCAGGAGATTTCTGTAAATCCCATCCACATTGCTGAAACTGTAAGACACTGCAATTTTGCCCCAGAAAAACTAAGCAGCATCAAAAACTCACCAAAAGCTCATCATAGGAACCTAACCTAAAAAGTGGTCTAAACTTTTTGATTTAAAATTTGCTTTATTGAGCAGCATGAAAAAGTAGGCATGTTAAGCTAAAGTTTTCACTTTCTAAGAATTAGTGCTGATAAATTTGCCCCACTGAGTACAACTTAATAGATTTACAGATAGAACTATGGTGAATCATGATAAAACAGACCACTATTTTTAATATCACTACTAATATTAGTATTAAATACATGTCTATTTCACACATTTTAAAAAAAGATTTTAACGTCTTATCTTGTAATAATGGTCTTTAGGAGAAGCACCTTATAATATTAACACCTTCAACAAGACCGTAGGGCTAGGACATGGCAAAACGCTATAATATGCTTGTACTTTTATTCTATAAAACCATATAAAGAGTAAGGCCCTGTGCGCACTTACCGGATTTTGCCGCAGATTTTTTGCGGTTTTGCTGCATGTTTCGCTGCAGAAAATGTTCATAACATCTCTGCAGTGAATCACCAGCAAATCCTATGGGAAAAAAAAATCCTGTGCGCACTAAGCGGAATTTGACAGCTGCATGTTTTGCTGCGGGATTCCCGCAGCAAAAACAATTGCATGTCAATTCTTTCCTGCTGTGGGATTTCACTCCATTGACTCCAATGTAATCGTGAAATCCCGCAGGGAATAACGCAGGCAGCAAATTCTGTGCGGTTCACTGCGTTTTCCTGCGTTATTCCCTGCGGTATTTTGCGGTTTACCTCCGGTAATGTACATCGCCTGTCTGCAGTTTTTCAGGGAAGTGATGTCATTACAGGAAGAGGAAGCGGAGCAGAGAGTAAACAAACACACAGATCACACTCACACACAGACATAGAACACAGACACAGACAAAGACACACACACACACACTCACACACAGACACAGACATATAGAACACACATAGAAATCAAACGGAAATATAGAAAAAAAAACACGTGGGCTCCGCTGTATATTTACCGTCCAGCCGAGGTAAGCACACAGCGGCGGCCCGGTATTCTCAGGCTGGGGAGGGAGAGGGGCAGGGTTAATGTCCCCCGCCTCACTCCCCCTCCCGCAGCCGAGAATATCAGCCGCAGCTGCCCCGGGACTGTCGCATGCATTATGCGGCAGTATGGGCGTGTCCCCGGCTCATCCTGCCGCCGTGTAGCAGTGGCAATCAGGGTAATACAAGGAGTTTTAATGGTGGCGGATCGCCGCCGTTAACTCCAGGCTTGATCATAGGCAGCGTCTATGTGACAGCTGACATGATCAACCCGTAAGTAAAGTGAATAAAACACACACACCGAAAAATCCTTTATTTTAAATAAAACAAACAAGCCTCGTTCACCATTTTATTAACCCCTCCCGCACCAAAGCTCCGGCGTAATCCACAGCTTCGATGTCCTGCGCTGCTTACATCCAGACGCGACTGACACACAGCGCTGAATGTATGCAGCCTCGCAGCGAGACAGCAGAGGTAATTACCGGTCATTTCCCACGGCCGGTAATGTGAACTCACTGCCGACCGTGGGAAATGCAGCGATCTGTCCTCTATCTATCTGTCTATCTATCTATCTATCCCTCTATCTATCCCTCTATCTGTCCCTCTATCTATCCCTCTATCTATCTATCTGTCTATCTATCTGTCTATCTATCTGTCTATCTATCTATCCCTCTATCTATTCTTCTGTCTTTTTATCTATCTAAAAGAAGGAAATGATTTTTTTTTTCCAATGTGCTTTATTGCATTGAATGCAATAAAGCACATTTGCCAACCCGCACGCGGCAAAACCGCGGCAATACAGCGAACAATACCGCGGTAAAACTGCGGCAAACCGCATGCGGTTTTCGGGTGCGGTTTGCCGCGGTTTTTTACCGCGGGTGCGGTAATCTTTCAGTGCCTGCGGAATTTTCTTGAGAAAATTAAATTTTCCAGTGCGCACATAGCCTAAGAAAAGAAAATCATGACTGCCTTTCACTTACAAATATTGCATTTTGACAGGACATTTATATATGTCCTCCTCCTGATAAGGCCGCTTTTACACTGTGTTCCACTCACCATTCTGTGGCCACTCGTGGATTCTATCCGAACCCTTCACAAAACGGGATTTAGATGTATGCGCCAACAGGGCCACTGACAATAATGGTGCAGACGGAATCACCGTGTGCTCTGTCGTGCACCATTTTTGAGAGTATACACTTACTTGACGCGGACACCTAAACACAGTCTACTATGTCAAGGTGTCACCCTCCAATAGGCGTATTCCCCCCAAAATAGTGCAAGACAGAGCACATGGTGACTCCATCTGCACCATTATATTCAGTGTCCCTATTGGCGAATACGTCTAAATCCCGTTTTGTGGAGGGTTCAGACGGAAGCCCTAACAGGACTACTGAACGGGGAGAAGAACGCAGTGTGAAATTGCCTAATTAAAATAATTTGACCGAGTGGGCAGTACATTATAGCATGCTGGCAGTCGTAACATGATTGCTTCAATCGAATGCTCCAAGAATCAAACATACAATCCACATCTTGCTCCAGGAGTCTTTGGCATAGTGAATTGCACAATAAATAAAATTAACCTTTCCGTGCCAAATTGACTAAACGTGCACTTATTTCAGAAGAAACAGATTGTACTTTAACCAAAAGTTATAATGTGGAATTACAATCTAAGCTTGGTAGCTCTATATGGGACTGGTTGGCTGGGGCCAACTGCCACTCATCCCACCAAAATGTTGCACTGCATGAGAGAAATAGTGGTCACATCAGATACTAACTGTTTTTTTATATCTATCCGGATCCCCTCATAAAACTGCACATTTTACAGTTGCCTTTTATTGTGGCTACCCTAAAGCTGGGTTAACACATAGCGTCAGCAACAACGACATCGCTGTTACGTCACCATTTTCTGTGACGCAACAGCGACCTTCTATGTCGCTGTTATGATCGCTGCTTAGCTGTCAAACACAGCGACGCAGCAGCGATCATAACGTCGCTACATGTGCAGAGAGCAGGGAGCTGCGCACACTGCTTAGCGCTGGCTCCCTGCTCTCCTAGCTACAGTACACATCGGGTTAATTAACTTGATGTGTACTGCAGCTACATGTGCAGAGAGCAGGAGCCGGCACTGGCAGCGTGAGAGCGGCGGAGGCTGGTAACGAAGGTAAATATCGGGTAACCACCTTGGTTACCCGATGTTTACCCTGGTTACAGCTTACCGCAGCTGCCAGATGCCGGCTCCTGCTCCCTGCTCGCTTCATTTCGTCACTCTCTCGCTGTCACACACAGCGATCTGTGCGTCACAGTGGGAGAGTAACAATAAAAAAACGAACCAGGGCTGTGTGTAACGAGCAGCGATCTCACAGCAGGGGCCAGATCGCTGCTCCGTGTCACACACAGCGAGATCGCTAATGAGGTCACTGCTGCGTCACAAAAACCGTGACTCAGCAGCGATCTCAGCAGCGATCTCGCTATGTGTGAAGCACCCCTAAGGCACATCTGTTCAATAATCATGCTGTTTAATCAGCATCTTGATATGCCACACTTGTGAGGTGCATGGATTATCTCAGGAAACGAAAAGTGCTACCTAACAGAGATTTGGACAAATTTATTTACAATATTTAAGAGAAAAAGGCATTTTGTGTACATAGAAAAAGTCTTATATCTTTGAGTTCAGCTCAAGAAAAATGGGAGCAAAAACAAAAATGTTGCTTTATATTTGATGTTCAGTGTATATTTATGCCCCATAACTCTGAACTGCACATTAGAGAACAGAAGTGCTGCACTTGAAACCACCTATATAGAGGTAAAGCACTTGCATCATCAGTAATGGAATAGTACTAACAGATGTATAGTTTACAAGTCCTTTACAGGACTGTGCACAGTATGTATATATATATATATATATATATATATATATTCATATATATACTCATATCTATATATATATATATAATTGCCTTATTCTGTCTGTCTGTCTTGCTCCAAAATTGTGTCCTTACGGTGACAAACAGCGGATTGACCGTTCGCCTCGCCTCGGCTCCGCCCCCCCGCACGGATTGGCCGCTCGCCCAGGCTCCGCCCCCACACGGATTGGCCTCTCGCCCCGGCCCCCTGCACGCATTGGCAACTCGGCCACGCCACGCCCCCCTCACGCATTGAACGCTCGCTCTGGCTCCGCCCCCCGCACGCATTCCACAAACCGATACGGAGACCCGACTCCCAGGTGAGAAAAAACACACACACACACACATCAGATCACACTCACTCACTCTCACACACACATCAGATCGCATCCACATACTCACAACATCCCGTGATATCGCTTGCTTCTCGGTGGCGATACTGTGCAGTGACCTTCCAGGACCTGCCGGAGGATCACATGGCCAGAAGCATGTGGTATCTCCAGATGTTGTGATTTTGTGAGCGCGTATGTGCGATATCGTCAGTGTGTGTGTGAGTGTATACGATCGGATGTGTGTGAGTGTGTTCTGATGTGTGAGTGTGTGTGTGTGAGTGTATGCGATCGGATCTGTGAGTGTCGGCAGAGGAGCACGGCGTGCAGCACAGCTGCTGGGACCGCCCACCGGTGGGCACAGGGAGAAGTGGGGTGTGTGTGTGAGTGTATGCGATCAGATGTGTGCATGTATACTGTCTGATGTGTGACTGTGGAGCACGATGGGGGGTGCACAGCATGGGGGATGGAGCACGATGGGGAGTGTGCAGCATGGGGAATGGAGCACGATGGGGAGTGCGCAGCATGGGGTATAGAGCACGATGGGGAGTGCGCAGCATGGGGGATGGAGCACGATGAGGAGTGCGCAGCATGGGGGATGGAGCACGATGGGGAGTGCGCAGCATGGGGGATGGAGCACATTTGGAAGTGCGCAGCATGGGGGATGGAGCACGATGGGGAATGCGCAGCATGGGGGATAGAGCACAATGGGGAGTGCGCAGCATGGGGTATGGAGCACGATGGGGGGTGCGCAGCATGGGGGATGGAGCATGATGGGGGGTGCGCAGCATGGGGGATGGAGCACAATGGGGAGTGTGCAACATGGGGGATGGAGCACGATGGGGGGTGCGCAGCATGGGGGATGGAGCACGATGGGGGGTGCGCAGCATGGGGGATGGAGCACGATGGGGGGTGCGCAGCATGGGGGATGGAGCACAATGGGGAGTGTGCAACATGGGGGATGGAGCACGTTTGGGAGTGTGCAGCATGGGGGATAGAGCACGATGGGGAGTGCGCAGCATGGGGGATGGAGCACGTTTGGGAGTGCGCAGCATGGGGGATGGAGCACGTTTGGGAGTGCGCAGCATGGGGGATGGAGCATGATGGAAAATGCGCAGCATGGGAGATGGAGCACGATGGGGAGTACGCAGCATGGGGGATGGAGCACAATGGTGAGTGGGGATGGAGCACAATGGGGGGTGCGCAGCATGGGGGATGGAGCACGATGGGGGGTGCACACCTCCCCCCATAACACACA
This sequence comes from Anomaloglossus baeobatrachus, assembly GCF_048569485.1. Classification (NCBI taxonomy): domain Eukaryota; kingdom Metazoa; phylum Chordata; class Amphibia; order Anura; family Aromobatidae; genus Anomaloglossus; species Anomaloglossus baeobatrachus. The sequence continues at coordinate 308,193,609 of NC_134356.1, read as the reverse complement.
CACACACACACACTGCCACACACACACTGCACAACACACCACACACACACTGGGAACCACAAACACCGCCCTACACAGACACCCACACACACAGACAACGCCGCACACACACAACACCCAACACACAAACACCGCGGCACACACAAATATACGCACATACCGCACAACACACACATTGCACAAAACATACCTCCCCCCAAAACACACACACACACACCCCACACCCACACAAACCGCGCAACACACACACAACGCTACAGACACACAGCGCTCCACAAATAACGCAACACACGCAACACACAAACAACACCGCTCTCACCCCCCGCCACACCCAGACAACACCCAGAACATGTACAGCGCCTACACAAACACTTGGTAACTACAGACAACAACATCTATATACTATATACTATATGGCTGGTATCATCAAAGATGAACTTGTGGGACCTTTTCGGGTTGAGGATGGAGTGAGGCTAAACAACCAGACCTACTGACAGTTTCTGGAAGACAACTTCTTCAAGTAGTGGTACAGGAAGAAGTCAGTATCGTTCAATAAAAACATGATTTTCATGCAGGACAATGCTCCATCACATGCATCCAACTACTCCACAGCGAGGCTGGCCGGTAAAGATCTAAAAGATGAAAAAATAATGACATGGCCCCCTTGTTCACATGATCTGAACCCCATAGAGAACCTGTGGTCCCTCATAAAATGTAAGATCTACAGGGAGGGAAAACAGTACACCTCTCGGAACAGTGTCTGGAAGGCTGTGTTGGCTGCTGCACGCATTGTTGACCGCAAACAGGTCAAGCAACTGACAGAATCTATGGATGTTGATGATAGGCTGTTGAGTGTCATCATAAAGAAAGGTGGCTATATTGGTCACTAATTTTTGGGGGTTTTGTTTGTGCATGTCAGAAATGTGTATTTCTAAATTTTGTGCAGTTATATTTGTTTACCTGGTAAAAATAAACAAGTGAGATGGAAATATACTTGGTTTTTATTAAGTTGCCTAATAATTCTGCACAGTAATAGTTACCTGCACAAATATCCTCCTAAGATAGCCAAATCTAAAAAAAAACTCCAACTTCCAAAAATATTAACCACTTCAGCCCCCAGTCTGTTTTCAGCGTAAAAACCTGGCCATTTTTTGCAATTTTGACCAGAGTCAATTTATGAGGTTATAACTCTGGAACTCTTAAACGGATCCTAGCGATTCTGAAATTGTTTTTTCATGACATATTGTACTTCATGTCAGTGGTAAATTTAGGCCGATATTTTTTGTGTTTATTTGTGAAAATTTGGGAAATTTGGCGAACATTTCGCAATTTTCAAAATTTGAAATTTTATGCCCATTAATCTGAGAGATATGTCACACAAAATAGTTACTAAATAACATTTCCCATATGTCTGCTTTACACCAGTGCAATTTTCTAAACCAAATTTTTTTTCGTTAGGAAGTTAGAAGGGTTCAACGTTCATCAGCAATTTCTCATTTTTCCAACAAAATTTACAAAAAAAAAAATTTTAGGGACCACATCACATTTAGAGTGATTTGAGAAACCTAGGCCACAGAAAATACCCAAAAGTGACCCCATTCTAAAATCTGCACTCTGCTCAAAACCACATCCAAGAAGTTTATTAACCCTTTAAGAGCTTCACAGCAACCAAAGCAATGTAGAAGGAAAAAAATTAAAATATTACTTTTTTACACAAAAATGTTACTTTAGCCATAAAATTTAGCATTTTCACAAGAGTATCAGGAAAAAATGCACCATAAAATTAATTGTGCAATTTCTCCTGAGTACACCGATATCTCATATGTGGTGGAAATCAATTGTTTGGGCACACGGCAAGGCTCGGAAGGGAAGGAGCATCATTTGATTTTTTGAAAGCAAAATTGTCTGGAATCATTAGCGGATGCGATGTTGCATTTGGGGACCCCCTAAGCTGCCTAAACAATGGAACTCCCCCACAAGTGACCCAATTTTGGAAACTAGACCCCTCATAGAATTTATCTAGCTGTTTTTTGAGCACTTTAAACCCCTGGAGGCTTCACAAAAGTTTATGATATTCAGCCGTGAAAATAGATATTTTTTTTTACCACGAAATTGTTATTTCAACCAGTTAGCTTTTTTTCACAAGGGTATCAGGAAAAAATGCACCATAAAACATATTGTGCAATTTCTCCTGAGTACAGATACCTCATATGTGGTGGAAAGTAATTGTTTGGGCGCACGGCGGGGTTCAGAAGAGAAGGAGCACCATTTCGCAGCAAAATTGGTTGGAATTATTAGCATACGCCATGTTGCGTTTGGAGACTCCCTGAGGTGCCTAAACAATGGAGCTCCCCCACATGTGACCCTATTTTGGAAACTACACCCCCCATACAAAAAAAATTAGTTTGGCAAAATATAAAATACGGACGTTAGTAAAAAAAAAAAAAAATATGAGCGCCTGCAACTGACACAGTGCCACACGTGAGAGCGTTGCATGAATCTCGCATTCCATCATCCGGTACAGCCGCACACTCCTGTCTGGAAAAGAGCGACTGTGACGGATGATGCGATGTGAGACTTGTGCATCGCTTTTATGTGTGGCACTGGGCTGACCCTTACAATATTCAGAAAAAAATACTGTAGTTGACGATTACTACAGTATCATTTTACTGGCCGTAAACTAAGTTTATTTGTATTTCTTTCTTACTTTACAGAAAAAAAATCAGGACGCATGCACGGATGTGCTGCTAAAAGGAAGGGGGACAAGGTGGGATGGATGGTGGGCAGCATATCGGGGAGGGTGAGAGATGGGAGAGCACGGGCAGCAGGTCGGGGAGGGTGAGATGGGAGAGAGCGGGCAGCAGATCGGGGAAGGTGAGAGGTGGGGGAGGGGGCAGCAGATGAAGAGGATGGGAGAGAACAGGCAGCCAATCAGGGAGGGTGAGAGAGGGGGCAGCAGATCAGGGAGGGGGGCAGCAGCTGATGAGGGAGAGCAGGCAGCAGATCAGGAAGGGTGAGAGATGGGAAAGAGCGGGCAGCAGATCGGGGAGAGTGAGAGATGGGAGAGCGCGGGCAGCAGATCGGGGAGGGTGAGATGGGAGAGAGCGGGCAGCAGATCGGGGAGGGTGAGAGAGGGGGCAGCAGATCAGGGAGGGGGCAGCAGCTGATGAGGGAGAGCAGGCAGCAGATCAGGGAGGTTGAGAGATGGGAAAGAGCGGGCAGCAGATCGGGGAGGGTGAGAGATGGGAGAGCGCGGGCAGCAGATCGGGGAGGGTGAGAGATGGGAGAGAGCGGGCAGCAGATCAGGGAGGGTGAGATGGGAGAGAGCGGGCAGCAGATCAGGGAGGGTGAGATGGGAGAGAGTGGGCAACATATCGGAGAGGATGAGAGATGGTGGTGCGGGCAGCAGATCAAAGAGGGTGAGATGGGAGAGGGCGGGCAGCAGATCGGAGAGGGTGAGAGATAGTGGTGTGGGCAGCAGATCGGGGAGGGTGAGATGGGAGAGGGCGTGCAGCAGATCGGAGAGGGTGAGAGATGGTGGTGCAGGCAGCAGATCGGGGAGGGTGACATGGGAGAGAGCGGGCAGCAGATCGGGGAGGGTGAGATGATGGAGGAGGCAGCAGATCAGGATGAGAGCGGGCAGCAGATCAGGGAGGGTGAGATGGGAGAGAGTGGGCAGCATATCAAAGAGGGTGAGAGATGGTGGTGCGGGCAGCAGATCGGGGAGGGTGAAATGGGAGAGGGCGGGCAGCAGATCGGAGAGGGTGAGAAATGGTGGTGCGGGCAGCAGATCGGGGAGGGTGAGATGGGAGAGAGCGGGCAGCAGATCGGGGAGGGTGAGATAGTGGAGGGGGCAGCAGATGAGGATGAGAGAGAGCGGGCAGCAGCTCATGGAGGGGGGCAGCGGCTGATGGGGGAGAGCGGTGGCAGATGGAGGGTGCTGCAGCAGATAGATGAGATCGGCAGTAGATCAGTGGCAGTGGATCGGCGGATCGAGGGCAGGGGCGTCCGATTCGGGGGGCAGGAGCTTACCAGGGCACTTGCAGGGATCACTCTCCTCACTTTCAATGGACAGCGTGAAGCTGAGGGGAGCGGTCACCGGCCTCAGATCCTCGATGATTGGAGGGATCGGTCAAAAGGCCATTTTCAATGGCTGAAACATTACAGTAGCTGTGATTGGCTGAGCGGCATTCGTCAGCCAATCACAGCCTCGGTAGGCCCGGGTAGGAGGCACCACCCCTCCTGAGGTCAGGCAGAGGTCCCCTACTCCCCGAATCTAAGGTTTGTGTGAACCGATCGGAGCCACCAGGGCCACAATTTCACCATGACGTACTGGGTACGTCTTTTGGGTTGATTGAGAACATAGTTGTTGATCAATAATAAAAAAAATCCTCTAAAATACAACTTGCCTAATAATTCTGCACACGGTGTACAGAATTTCAGAGCCTCCAATGCAAACAACACCACACACAAATGAGGCTGCTGGAAAGGTATGCAAGTGAATAACCCTAAGACACTCCTGAATATGTCCACAATATGTCCACAATACAAAGAGCAAAACTAGCTACTTACAATCTCTAGTAATATATGGGAGACTAGGGTGTCAATACACCGTTAGTTAAATTGATGAGGAATATAAATACACAAAGCAATTACCCAGGTAGAGATGCTGCATACTAATAGTCTTTGTATCTTGATTACTTAAATGGTAATAACAATAGTGTCACAGTTAATAAGTGAGACAAAATTGCATACCTAAAGGTAAACAGATGTAAATAAATGCTCCCATTAAGCCTCCAAAGCTCAATGCCCATTTTGTACACATGACTTCCACACATCCCTGAGGAAGTAATGTGTACGAAATGGGCGTTGGGCTTTTGAGGCTTGCTGTGAGTGTATATTTACATCTGTTTACCTTTAGGTATGCAATTTTGTCTTACTTATTAACTGTGGCACAATTGTTATTAGCATTTAAGTAATCAGGATACAAACAGACTATTAGTATGCAGCGTCTCTAGCTGGGTAATTGCTTTATGTAGTTATATTCCACATCAATTTAACTAACGGTGTATTGACATTCTAGTCTCCCATATATTACTAGAGATTGCAAGTAGCTAGTTTTGCTCTTTGTATTGTGGACATATTCAGGAGTATCTTAGGGTTATTCATTTGCATACCTTTCCAGCACCCTCATTTGTGTATTGTTGTTTGCATTGGAGGCTCTGTAATTCTATATATTGTTTTAATGTAATGTGTAAGACATCTCACAATCTTGGACTTTTCAGAGCCCGTCAAATCTATCTTCTGACCCATTTTGCCAAAGGAAAGGAAGTTGCCTAATAATGAAGCACACCTTACATAGGGTGTTGATGTCATTACACCACACCCCTCCTCATTACAGAGATGCACATCACATGATTTACTTAATTGGTAGTTGGCTCTCAGCCTATACAGCTTGGAGTAAGACTACATGTATAAAAAGTATCATGTGATCAAAATACTTATTTGCCTAAAAAGTCAGCACAAAGTGTATATTGTTTTAATGTAATTAATATTGTCAATAAAGATTATTTAAAAACAAAAAAAATATTTCTAACGAAAGTGAATTGGTTTTCTAAGTCATTTTTTTTGCTTCTGGATTATATTGTCCTATAGGAAGTTTTTAGAATTATAATGATTCTCAGAATGACTATAATCGAAGGAGATTTGTGATTAATATATATATTATATATACATACATACATACATACATACATACACACACACACACACACACACACACACACACACCCGCACATGCTATGCCTTAATCGATAGGTAATCAAGAACTGCCTCAATGCAACATGTAGGGTGTAAAATGATTCAGATATCAATCTTAGCATTAAACCAAACACTTCTTCAGCAATGTCCATAGCTTCATACATTAGAGCATTACATAGTATATTTGTATAACCAGTTTGACCAATGTGCAGAAAATCATCTTAATGTTATGGAATCGGTTACAATTATTTTATATTTGCCATTATGAATACATCGCTACTCTCACTAAGCTGTGAAGTAATTGCTTGTGCTAATAGCTATTAATTCAGTGATAGCTTACATAATGGAACAATTCGATAGAGATTAAGCATGTCATAAATTTAATGTAAGCATTTTAGCACTGTAAAATTAATTTACTAATTAATCATTAATTGTAAGTGCATGCTGTAATGAATGGCGACTTCCAGGCATAAAGACAACCAATGACTGATAACACTTTGTGTTATATGTGTTCAAAGTATAGCCTGACCTCATCTTTAACCCCTTAATGCCCAGCCTGTATTGGGTCTTCTACATTAAGCATTTTCTTTTTTTTTTCATTAATTCTCGCTAAATTAACTCTATTGTTATTATTCTTTTTGGACAGTTATAATAATATATTTTTTAGGAAAAATTACTCCAACTGCCATGTCAGAAAGTAAGAGTTAAAAATAGATTTTAAGGAGATGAATATTTTATTATTAATGGTGCAATTGTCATGATTTCTCCTGTGCGATTTGGATGCAATAGGTGACAGTTTGCTGCACCATGGATTCCGGGTGTGCTGAACTGTCGGTATGCCAATTGTCCAACCTGGGGCGTGCTGAGCTTTTGATGTTTTCAGTGACGGCCCAGCCATCCAGTCTGAGACTGGGAGGTTCTGGGTTTTCCAGGTGTGCCCTGCTTGGTCTGGTTGCCTAGCTATTAACCTGAGCAGTCAGTGCCAGAACACTGCCAGTCTTAAGGTGGCTTTACACACTGCAACATCGCAAACAACATCGCTGTAACGTCACCGGTTTTGTGACGCAATAGCGACCTCCCCAGCGACATTGCAGTGTGTGAAACACATCAGCGACCTGGCCCCTGCTGTGAAATTGCTGATCGCTACAAATCGTTCAGGACCATTCTTTGGTCCTTTGTTTCCCGCTGTGCAGCATGATCGCTAGAAAGTCTCAGTGTGTAAAGGGGACTTTACAGCGACTTCGTTAGCGACTTCCCTTTCAAAAAGCTGCTTTTCAACGTCCCCAATGACTAGCTAGGTCGTTCTGCAGGTCCGGATCGCTGCTGCGTCGTTGGCCAGGTTTGCCTGTTTGACAGCTCACCAGAGACTTTGTAGCGATCCCGGCCAGGTTGGGATCGCTGGTGGGATCGCTAGAAAGTCTCAGTGTGTAAAGGGGCCTTTAGCCTTCTGTTCAGTGGTACTTATTGGTCTCAGTTATCTGCACTCTGTGGATTGATTGTTTGCTGCCACACCTCTGACTTTGTTTGACCATCCTTTTGTCTTTTTAGCTCTATCCGCTACTGCCTACTCCTTTAATTTCCTGGTATCCGACCCAGGATTGTTTCCCTGTCCTGTCTCTTAATTCATCTGTGTAGTCACTAGCGTCACATTAATGTTATAACTCAATAAATGTCCTAATCCTGATCCATTCCCCAGAAAACAAAAACTGTTGTGTAAGGGCAACTGCATCATACAGTGCCCACTAATATTAAGAGTCCATAAAGGTCTGAAGACTCAAAAGATTTTCCACAGCTGAGAATCATGCTTGTTCCCAGCTTTACTATGGGATATATTCTATTTCAAGTGAAACCCCCTCTCATAGTCGGGCTTCACAATACCCAAAAAGTGTTTTCCTGCTGGGTCCTTTAACAATCAGCTGTAATCTCCACTCTGGACAAAAAAAATGAGATTTCCAAACAAAGGAACCCACTCTATTATCTCAGAATTTGATGGTAGGGTATATGAAAGTAAGATAGCACCTCTAATAGGTTACTATCAAATTAAGTAACAAATATGAGTCTACAATAACGGATGCACACAAAATATATATGAAAAATTCTATATAGACCTATACAGTGAACACAAAACCCCTTCCTAGCTAATGATCCAACATTTAAATAGATTCACAGGGCACAGCTCTGTCCTCAATAAAATACAGGGGGTACATCAGCCAAAGGATATACTTGTTAAGTTTAATTACGTATAATGAATATATAGGGGCCAATTGATTAAGACTGACGCATACATATTTGTGCGCCTTGGAGACTGGAGTAGCATTTCTGTAGTAAGAAACACGGGCAATTTTGCTGAATTTGATGGGTGGATGTAACCATGCCCTGCACCACCCCCTCTCAAGTTCTGCCTATTTTAGCAAAACAGTTTTAAACTGTTGTGAAAATGTCAAATGGTGTAAAAATTCTTGCTAAATTTTGTGTTTCGCATAAAGTTTGTGACTCTTCAAAGCGTTTTATGCCAGTTTTCAGCTTTAATTGGCCCCTCTGTATTTTTATGTGATCAATGTCTCCTGGCTTGTATTGTGTTTGATGTTTTCTATTTTACAGTGATCCTTGCAATTACAGCATTCATAACATATATGCATTTGTTGACTATGTGTTGGTGATATTAAACCAACCTGGCAGTCCCTTAAAGAAGACCTGTCCCATACCATAAATATGTAATTTTATGCCTTGTCTAAATGTTGCTGCTCTTGTGAATCTGAAATTGTTGGTTTTTTGTTAGTACACATTTTCTGATCCAGGTATATCACCCTCCTTGTGTGGCGCCCCTGAGTGTTAGGTGCCACAGGGTACTACATCTAACCCCGGATTCCTGGAAGACCAGGATTGGTAAAACACCACAAACACACACATCCACGCCCTTTTCCCCAGACTGGGTGACAAGCTAGCGATGGAACTGAAAGATGGCCACCTATTGGTTGGGACTCATTCAATCCACTAGTAAGAAACCTGGGAGGAGGAGGGGCTAGTCAGTGGAGTGGATGGTTGATGGACATTTTGTCAGATAGTGAAAAGTCAGACAGAAAGTCAGTCAGAAGTCAGTACACAGACGGAAAGTGTAAAATGACTTACTGAGTAGAAGGAGTACGATTGCCAGGGAGAGTACGGTGCAAGTACTCACTGGACCGAGCACCAGTGGGGCACAGGGCCCTAGTTCAGGAGGACGCTACAAGCTCACCTGATAAATACTTGCACGGTGAGGGGACCATCAAGGACCTCACCAACGTTAGTGTCTGGGGCACAGCAGCAAAGAGGGAACCTGGGAATGGGGACAGAGGTCCGGCTCAAGAAAAGTTCAAGCTGCCTGCCATATGGGCCAAGACAGTGACAATAAGAGGGGACCCCCAAAACGATCCAGGTCACGGGGACCCACCAACTACAGACAGGTGCAAGGAAGTAAAGCTTATCAGGTCACTACACTGGCACTGGAACAAAGGGAATATCGGATTGGTAGAGACCAGCACCAGCCGGGTTGCAGCAACTCCAAACCAGTGAGTAAAACACAAGTTGAACCGCAGCCCCTGTGTTGTCTGAATTCTTCTTATACATCTGCAGCACCACACTACAACCATCATCCTCCCCTGGGTACTAGCACTACTTGCAGAGGGCTATAACACCTAAGCTGCCTAAAACCACCAGCCCCAGCAGTGAGAGACTTTGCAGCAGCAGCTTTCCCCATATAGCCACAAGTGGCATCACGGAAAACAATTTATTTTTATTTTTCCCTTGTACAAAATCCCCTTTTTAAGCGACCTCCAGGGCCACGGAACTAGGCAATGACCACCCGTGATACGTCCCAGTGAATACAAGGCCCGGGACCGAGTACCCCAAAGCCCTGGGGTGAGTCACTTGCTCTTATGGGTTTTTATAGTCATCTGAATATGTTCTTCAAGATGACGCCTTTAGTGACATATAATTTGTTTATTCTTTTAATAGATAGATAGATAGATATGTGACGCCCTGGGCAAGCCAGGGGTCACAGGTCATGACACCATCACACCCTACACCCCAGATAGGTACACCGAAGCTACACCAGAGATCCTTGTTGCCTTCCTCCATGGGATGATGTTCACACCAGGGGGTGGGCCAGGCGGTGGGCTCCGCCCACCGAGTAGTTCACAGTCCTGGAGGCGGGAAAACCAGGCAGTTTAGCTCAGGCAGAGCTTGAGTGAGAAGCAAGTTGAGGAGAGAGTTTAGTGAGAGCTGGAGGAGGAAGTGGTAGAGGAGCAAGTGAGAGGAGTAAAAGTGGAAGAGAAAGTGACAGATGAGGAAGCCTGAAGTCGGTCCGGGTGTGTGCCCCGGACTGAGACAGCAAGGTCAGCAGACAGCGGTGACCGTCTGCAGGAGAGGCTGATCGGAGGTTGCCGAAAGGACCGTGGACGGGTGGTGGCCCGGCGGTACCGGAACGGTATACGAAGAGAAGCCGGCACCATTGGCAGGGGCCTTTCGGATCCCGGCAAGGCTAGGAGTCGCCGTGAATTTGCCAAATCCGTCAGTGAAGGGGACCTCCTGGGTCTCCCAACAATTAAGTCCCGATTGAAGGCAACAGTCCAACCGTAGGAGAGAGACATCGCCACCGCTAAGGCACCAGTTTCTCAGGGCCAGCGCCTGCGGGCAAAGAGGGGCTCCTCCGGCCCATATCCAAGCCGGGGAGCGGGTTACCGGTGGGAATCCATCGCTACCAACAGTGAACTTATTACTTACAGCAAGATGGAATTGCTGCTGTATATTACTCAGGCCAAAAGACTACTACTACTCCAGCAGGATACAGCTAAACCCCCACTAGGTGGAGGCAACACAGGTGCAGGTGGAGCCATTCACACGCACTTCCAAATATGGAGGAGGTGATGGCTGGATGGTAAAACTGCACACTGATGGCTTGCATAGAGCACTGTTCACACTAGCAGACGCACAGTCACAAACCCGCAGCCTATTAGGTGACGCCCATACTATTAGATCAGGCGGGCTGCCAAGCCGTACCCCCACTGCGCGCTACGTAGGGACAGAAACTCTGATAGCAAGGCCTAACAAAAAGGGGCCTGGCTGTATCCTGTACAAAAAAGGTTTTGAGTTTTTTTGTTAGCGTTATGGCCATAAGACGTAAGCCTACAACCCTCGTCACGGGAACCTCATGCTTGTAGGTCCCTACACTACATATAATATAAAAAAGCAAAAAAGAAAATATCATTACTTACAGCAAGATGGAATTGCAGCTATATATTACTCAGGCCAAAAGACTACTACTTTTGAAAAGACTTTTGCTTTTTTATATTATATGTAGTGTAGGGACCTACAAGCATGAGGTTCCCGTGACGAGGGTTGTAGGCTTACGTCTTATGGCCATAACGCTAACAAAAAAACCTCAAAAACTTTTTTGTACAGGATACAGCCAGGCCCCTTTTTGTTAGGCCTTGCTATCAGAGTTTCTGTCCCTACGTAGCGCGCAGTGGGGGTATGGCTTGGCAGCCCGCCTGATCTAATAGTATGGGCGTCACCTAATAGGCTGCGGGTTTGTGACTGTGCGTCTGCTAGTGTGAACAGTGCTCTATGCAAGCCACCAGTGTGCAGTTTTACCATCCAGCCATCACCTCCTCCATATTTGGAAGTGCGTGTGAATGGCTCCACCTGCACCTGTGTTGCCTCCACCTAGTGGGGGTTTAGCTGTATCCTGCTGGAGTAGTAGTAGTCTTTTGGCCTGAGTAATATACAGCTGCAATTCCATCTTGCTGTAAGTAATGATATTTTCTTTTTTGCTTTTTTATACAACAGTGAACTTAGGTGCAGGAAAAGTGACAGTCACCGCTAACTACCGGGGAATAGCAACAGCAGCTGTCCGTGGGAACCGTCTTTCCAGCCGTGTGTTTTACCGAGAACTGTGTCCGTCTCAGGCTGAGTGAGTACCACCGTGCCGTAAGGCACAGCGCTGCCCCTGCGACCCTGCACCTCACCAGGCCCTGCACTGGCCCTGCCATTCCTCATCCTCCACCTCATCACTGGGCCCCGGGACAACCACCCCCTACCCACGGAGGGGAGAACTAACAACTTTGCTGCTCCCTGTCACCGCTCCCGGGGTCCCCATACAGAGCAGCGGTGGTGTCCGCACAATCACCACAACCGTGGGTGGCGTCACTGACAATAAACAATCCCAAAAACCAATCCCCTTTCTCTCACGGGCGAGGAGCGCCGCTCGAGTCCCCGGGATCCGGCCCATCGCTCGAGCCACCGATCAGCAGCAGGCCGCAGCGGCGGCCGGACCCGAGCAGTAGGGAGAGCGCAGCGTCCCCTCCTCCGCCTGCGACAGATAGATAGATAGATAGATAGATAGATAGATGAGGAGGCCACAGCTCTCTCTTCGGGTTGACTGATCATATGTCCATAGGCGGGGAGTGAAAAGCTGCCGGGGATTGGCAGCGGGGCTCGCATGACGTCACAACCTCATGTGAGTCCCAGGTACTGTATGTCAGCGCCAACACTGGGAAAGGGAGTATAAGCTTTTTCATTTTGATGAGACCATACATGGGAAATAAGAAGGGGTTTCCCAAGTAGTGGACAAACCCTTTAAAAGTGACATAATTGTAATGAAATTACTTTAGTATGTTTTAGAGTTGGAGAAGAGATTGATTTTTTTGTGTCAGTATTGTGATAGGTACTGTCATAGCTGGGAAAAGATTATAGCTTTAGTTGAGGTAAAAGATAACACTTTATAGTGTTAGTTACTAATCACCATTCGGGGCGAATTAAGAGTAACCAGGGCCCTGGGCAGTTTAGAAAATTGGTCCCCCCTAGCCCCGTGTATCATGTGCACAAGAACCCCTTGACAGATCATGTGATATGTTACGTGATTAATGCACAGGTGCACACCAGCATGCATAAAATGAGAAAGGCAGATGCAATTTTTTCCCCTTCAGAATGTGACTATACATAACATAGCACTATACATAATAGAGCAGGGGTGGGAAATTAATTTTCCCAAAGGGCCACGTGACTATTGTGGAGGTGAACTAAAAGGCTTAAATTAATTATGCTCAGTATTAGTGTTACCATATTCATTATAAATATTTTATAATAATATTAATTTATCACTTAATATTGAGCAGAATTAAGTATGCTGGCACTCTGTTGTATATAGTATGAGCCCACACACAGCCCTCATATATACAGGAAAAAACCTAGATAGCCCCCAATTACAGTATGGGCCCCTATGTAGTTCTTATGTAGAGTATAAGGCCACACACAGTCCCCCTACCCCTATATGCAGCATGAGCCCCCACATAGCCTCCTATATACAACATGAGACCCAATATAACCCCTATGCATGATCCTTACATATTCTTCTATATACAGCATGATCCCTCACATAGCCTCCTATATAAAGCATGAGCCCCACATAGCCTACTATATAGTATGAGCCCTTACACATTCTTGCATATACAGTATGAGCCTCTTATATACAGCAGGAATACCCACACATCCTTCTATATACAGCATAAGCCCTCACATAACCTCCTATTTACAGCATGAGCCCCGGCATAGCCTCCCTTATGCAGCATGAGTGCCCACAAAGCCTCCTATATACAGCATGAGCCCCCACATAGCCTCTTGCATACGGTATGCACCCCCACACATCTCATACACATATAAAAAGAAAAAAACAAACACATGCTCACCTCGCTTCTGTTTTCCCGGAGGTCCACTTCTTCTTGATGCCGTCGTGTACATGCTGACTGATGTCATCATCATGCCAGTGACGGGAGCTCCCCTGGAGATACACTGCCGTTCTGTAATGCCGGCAGCGTAGTTCCAGGAAAGCCTCCTGCCCGAAGATCTGTGCTAGGGGAATGGAAGGAAGGGGAGTATGTGTTGCCACATAAAAGAATATAATGAGGACAATCTGGCCATGAATCCCCTGGAGCTCTGGTATTTTGGTGGTAGATCAGATTGTCTCATTATAATCAGCCTATGATCACAATTAGTACTTTCTGAGAAATGTTCAGCATAAAATAAGAAGTAAATACATTCTTTATGGGTTTGACATTAATCTAGCTATATCAATATTTCTGAACCTAACCTTAGCCTCTATAATAATTTACAGTCCACAATTTATTAGCGCAATTACTTCTACCATATTCTATCCATGTTTACGCAATGTGTATGTCTATTTTATCATAATCTTTTCACTTATGTTACCTTGGGGACATTTCTTCATTTTATTAGTCTCTGTTAACAATATATGGCATTTTATAGCAAGTTAGTTAATGCAATAAAAAATGTACTTTGAAAATCAATTTTGATTTGAGCTCCCCATAAAAGTGAATGGATTTAATTCCTGAAACATAAGACATCTCTAGGTTCCAAAGTCTTGCACTGTATAGTGTTCCTGAAATCTTATGCCAGAATTCAACTTCTAATGGTTCTGACATTAAATTATTTTGTTTATTCATGAATTGCATGACATGTTTGTATATGACAAACACAGCTTTGTTACATATTATTCATCCTCCAATAAATTAATGATAATATATTAACTACAGTACCCACTGATGACTTGTTAGGAATGCTCTAAAGTGTGTTTTAATCCGTATAGTTAATTTTATGCAAGTATACAGTTGTGCTCAAACGTTTACATACCCCCGCAGATTTTTTGCTTTCTTCGCCTTTTTTCAGAGAATATGAATGATAGCACAAAATCTTTTTTCCCTCTCATCGTTAGTGGTTAGTGGTTGGGTGAAGCCATTTATTGTCAAACTACTGTGTTTTCTCATTTTAAGTCATAAAACAAACCAAAAACATCCAAATGACCCTGATCAAAATGATCAAAAATTACCATACCCCAGTTCTTAATACCGTGTATTGCCCCCTCTAAAATCAATGACAGCTTGAAGTCTTTTGTGGTAGTTGTAGATGAGGCTCTTTATTTTCTCAGATGGTAAAGCTGCCCATTCTTCTTGGCACAAGTCTCCAGTATATTCCTGGCTTTCTTGCATGAACTGCGAGCTTGACTTCTCCCCAGAGTGGCTCAATGATATTGAGGTCAGGAGACTGAGATGGACACTCCAGAACCTCCACTTTGTTCTGCTGTAGCCAATGACAGGTCGACTTGGCCTTGTGTTTTGGATCGTCATATTGGAACGTCCAAGTACATCCCATGCGCAGCTTCTAGGCTGATAAGTTCATATATGCCTCCAGTATTTGCTGATAGCATGCTGCATTCAACTTTCCTTCAACTTTGACTAAGTTTCTTGTGCCTTTGTAGCTCACACATCCCCACATCATCAGCGATCCACCTCCATGTTTTACATGGTGTTCCTTTCATCATAGGCCTTGTTGACACCTCTCCAAATATAACGTTTATGGTTGTGGCCAAAAAGTTTGATTTTGGTCTGATCACTCCAAATTACCTTGTTCCAGAAGTTTAGAGGCTTGACTCTGTGCTGCTTGGCGTATTGTAGGGAAGATAATTTGTGGCATTTGCACAGTAATAGCTTTCTTCTGGTGACTCGACCATGCAGCCCATTTTTCTTCAAGTGCCTCCTTATTGTGCATCTTGAAACAGCGACACGACTAGTTTTTAGTGAGTCCAGTATTACAGCTGATGTTATTTGTGGGTTTTTCTTTGCATCCCAAACTATTTTCCTGGCAGTTGTGGCAGAAATTTTTGTTGGTCTACCTGATTGTGGTTTGGTTTTTACAGAGCCCCTGATTTTCCATTTGTTAACCACAGTTTGAACATTGCTGAAATAGGTCAGCTAGCTTTCAGCTAGTTCAGCATGCCACCTGCTGTGATAAGCACCTGTCTATAGACTTTGCATATAGAAAGCCTGGTGTGGGTGGTGGCAGCTTTCTGAGCTCCGTCACATGCTAAATCTAAAACTCTGATTGTGACAGAACCCCTGCACTCAGTAAACTAAGTGATACATCATTGGATTTAGAGTCTCTTTGCCTACATCATGCTGCTCACAGATGAGGTAGAAAAACATGCTGACAGATTCCCTTTGATGAATATATGAGCTTGAATATTATCTACACAGGTAAAAATTGTAAGGTAATTTGTCAACATTTTTCATGAAAAAGTGGAAAAGCCATCTAATAATGTTAAGGTGTGCCTTTTATATAAATGGTACCTATCACTTGTATGTCACCTATATGTGTGCCAAGCCAAGTCTTACCTGAACTTGGAAAATGAAAGGAAAGCAGGCATAGCTCATAATTTTATCTTTGTTTGAGAAAAAGGGGTGGATAAGGGTAACGCTCGCTACTAGAGATGGTAAGGCAGCAAGCAGAAGCCACACTGAACCACAAGGGAGACCCGGATTTACCCTTTAAAGAGAGGGCTTGACTAAACACCTGACGCAAGGCAGATGCCAGGTGCCACTCCCAGGGCAGAGACTGGGACTGAGGCAGATGAGCCCCAATGCAAGGATGGACACAGGTGCAGACAGACAGAGTCTCTAGTGTTGAACAGGAATCACTAGGATGGCTGAAACAGATAGTAAGGCCAGGATAGACAGAGTAAGTAGTGTCGCAAGTGCAGTGGGGACCGCTGAGGCAGATGGTATGGCAGGCTGGACAGATAAGAGTCACTAGTGTAGCAGGTGCAGCTGAAATGGCTGGGGTAGATGGTACGGTCAGACTGGACGGACATAGTCACTAGTGTAGCGGGTGCAGCCAGGATGGCTTGGGCAGATGGCACAGCCAGGCTAGAAAGAGAGTCACTAGTGCAGCAGGTGCAGCCAAGACGTCTGGGGCAAATGGTACGGCCAGACTGGATGGACAGAGTCACTAGTGTAGTGGGTGCAGCCAGGACGGCTGGGACAGATGACACAACAGGAACCGTCCAGTGCCATGGTTATGGCCGGGTTTCAGAGACAAAGAAAGTTAATGTACACTAAAAGTGGGACACACAGTAGACAAGGGGTCCACTAACTAACCACTTTGCTTAGTCACCTCCCCTGGAGGGAGAGTGCCTTAAGTACCCTGTATCTCTCAGCGATAGGCTGAGCGGAATTTCCAGAAATTGGATTTCCTGGCCCTCCAAGAGAAGGACAGCTGTGATCGTGCTTGCCTTAGGCCTAGGTTCCATTTGCGCATAAGCTTCCGATGCAAGAGCATGGGAAGCAATACGCTAATGACCCTTTGCTGTGAGTGTGAGCAGAAGGTCATTAGACTATGATCCGTTCTTGAGATCGGATCACAGCTGCGGAGAAGAGGGAGGCAGCACTTTCTCCCTCTTCTCTGCGGCCTGTCTCTGCATACATCTCACTGCGGTCGGATGACATGCAAGTGCAGTGCGATGTTTCACACGCACCCATAGACTTGTATGGGGGTGTGTGAGCCAAGACTTGCTGTCAAATGCAGCATGCTACGATTCATTTCTCATGCCGATATAGCACGAGAAATCAATTACAGATGGACACTGCCCAATAGTATTGCCCTCGTGTGAGTGCAATTCGATGTTTTATTGAATTGCACTTGTCCCTGCAATATGTAAGTGGAACCGAGGTCTTAGGAGCACTCCCGGAGGACCTGTGCAGCGTGCACAGGCCCTGGAAAAGGAAGCAGGCAAGACCACGTAGAGGACTGCAGGGAAGCCAGGTAAGGCAGTGTGGGACAGCCATGGCGGTGAGTCAACGTCCCTGTGGGGAGGAGGGCAAGCGATGTAGGGATGCTGGCGCTACAAGGGTGCTCAGCCCTGGATGGGGAAACACCCCCCAGTGTACACTACAAATAAAAAAAAAGATCCCACACCTTTTAGTAATAAATTAATGTACAGGAGCACAACTATGTTGTGGCTTACATACAAATATATACAACAACTGTAAAACCTTAGATGATCAGATGACTTTTGAACTTTTTCATCAAAAAATGTTAGCAAAGTTACATTTTTTACATGTATATCAATAGTGCAGTTCATGTACTCATTAATTTCATGGTGCTGATGCAAAGTGTATTTATACACATTTTGACTTTCCATCTATATTATGATTCTGTTTTGACTGAGCCCTCTCTGGTTTTCAACTGACATGTTGACTACTCTCTGCCAGCTTGCTCCACCGACCAGCAGCTACTCCATGGACGAAACTCAGGAGGCCCTGTATAAGTTCAGATCCATGTTAAAAAGGGAAACATCAGGGTTCCCCTGGGACCTGCTAAGCAGAGTGACTTGAGTAAAGCTTGTCTATAGAAGCCCTATTAAGAGCTGCCAGGCTTCCACATACAGTGAACACTAACATTCAGTTCTCCTGCTAATTATCTGTCTATGAAATGTATTGGACATTAATTAAAATGACAAGCTAATGTAATGAATGCAATTGCTATGGGAATTGTTTCATCTACAGCTAAAGGGCATAAAAAGGGTTACTGTACGGAAGCAACCTTGTTTTCCCAATTAAAAATATATGTTGTGGGGCTGCTTTCCTGGGCCTCTTACGCAGGTACTAATTTTAGCAGATCTCAGCTCCATGCTTTGGCACTACTGCTGGAATATTTGCAAAAAATCTTACACAGCGTCACAGAGTGTCAGCTTCTTCTACACAGTGGTTACCCGAGCATCAATAATTATTAATTATGCATTAACTGTAATGAGTTAGTCAACAAGTGGACATATGCAGACATTTTATCTGTACATAAGAAAGCAGAAGGTTGTCAGAGAGACTGGCAAATATTTACTTGAGGTGCTTTTTACACTTCAGTGACAATATTAATGCAAAAAATGAGGGCCGATTGAGCATAGTCTGGCATGAAGACCGCAGAGAGAAGATGCCCAGAAGACAGTTCTTCTCGACGCCGGCTTTTTTCAAAGCTCACTTTTTCCTGAAATGCTTCGGCAATGGTTGTTAACATTGTCCCTACACAATATGACACTGTCCAATTAGTACTGCTAGCATCATAGCGTGAAGGGATGAACCCGATTCACAAAGGAAATGGTAACATACAGCTGTCAATTTATTGTCGATTTAAATAGTTGCAGACATAAAAAAGGAACAGCACAATGAAAAAAAGATGTTATTCTATGGGAAATACAAGTATTTATATATACATATTCAAAATAGTTCTTTTTTTTCTCATTAATGTACACTCTGTACCCCATCTGGACAGAAAAAAAAACAGAAATGTAGAAATTTTTTAAAATGTATTAACCCTAGAACGCATACCTGGGGCCTCGCAGGCCTGCTAGGTTACTTGTTTTCTATGGTTTATTTTTATGGTTGCGCGTTCTAGGGTTAAACAAGGAAAACTGAAATATCACATGATCATAAGTATTCAGACCCTTTGCTCAGACACTCATATTTAAGTCACATGTTGTCCATTTCCTTGTGATTCTCCTTGAGATGGTTCTTCTCCTTCATTGAAGTCCACCTGTGTTTAATTAAACTGATAGGACTTGATTTGGAAAGGCACACACCTGTCTATATTAGACCTCAGAGCTTAAAGTGCATGTCAGACCAAATGAGAATCATGAGGTCAAAGGAACTGCCCAAGGAGCTCAAAGACAGTATTGTGGCAAGGCACAGATCTGGCCAAGGTTACAAAAGAATTTCTGTAGTACTCAAGGTTCCTAAGAGCACAGTGGCCTCCATAATCCTTAAATGGAAGATGTTTGGCACCACCAGAACCTTTCCTAGACCTGGCATTCCAGCCTAACTGAGCAATGGTGGGAGAACAGCCTTAGTGAGAGAGGTAAAGAAGAACCCCAAGACTACTGTGGCTGAGCTCTAGAGATGCAGTAGGGAGATGGGAGAAAGTTGAACAAAGTCAACTATCACTGCAGCCCTCCACCAGTCAGGCGTTTATGGCAGAGTGGCCCAATGGAAGCCTCTCCTCACTGATCTCCTCAGAGATATCCTGGAAGAAAACCTCTTCCAGATTGCTGTGGACCTCAGACTTGGCTGAAGGTTCACCTTCCAACAAGACAATGACCCTAAGCATGCAGCAAAAATAACAAATGAGTGGCTTCAGAAGAACTCTCTGACTATTCTTGACTGTCTCAGCCAGAGCCCTGACCTAAACCCAATTGAGCATCTCTGGAGAGACCTGAAAATGGCTGTCCATCAACGTTCACCATCCCACCTGATGGAACTGGAGAGGATCTGCAAGGAGGAATGGCAGAGAATGCCAAAATCCAGGTGTGAAAAACTTGTTGCATCATTCCCAAGAAGACAGCACTAGCTGATAAGGATGATTCTACTCAATACTGAGCAAAGGGTCTGAATACTTATGACCATGCGATACTTCAGTGTTTCTAGTTTAATAAATTTGCAAAAATCTCTACATTTCTGTTCTTATCTGTCAAGATAGGGTGCAGTGAATACTTTCCGTACCCACCGTGTATATATATATATATATATATGCAAATGAGAAAGCCGGGGAGACACCATCACATGTTTCTCAACGCTGGCAGTAAACTAGCCAGGTCTTTCACCGGGAAGGAACAACCACGGGAAGGGCAGTCTCCAGTCAAGGAGACCACCTATACCAAACATGGTATCCATCCACAGACAGCCGTTTCGGGGTATTTGCCCCTCATCAGTATGGAGTAGGAATCTGGCTAGTGGGGGCAATGCCTAGTAAAAGACTACTTAAGCAAGCATTGTTGACCTTAGGGAGATCAACATATCCACTGCGGAGACACCATCACGTGTTTCTCAACGCAGTGATTCTAGAGCAAAGCCCCCTGGGAAGTATGCAAATGAGAAAGCCGCGGAGACACCATCACATGTTTCTCAACGCTGGCAGGAAACTAGCCAGGTCTTTCACCGGGAAGGAACAACCACGGGAAGGGCAGTCTCCAGTCAAGGAGACCACCTATACCAAACATGGTATCCATCCACAGACAGCCGTTTCGGGGTATTTGCCCCTCATCAGTGTGGAGTAGGAATCTGGCTAGTGGGGGCAATGCCTAGTAAAAGACTACTTAAGCAAGCATTGTTGAACTTAGGGAGATCAACATATCCACTGCGGAGACACCATCACCTAGTCTTTTACTAGGCATTGCCCCCACTAGCCAGATTCCTACTCCACACTGATGAGGGGCAAATACCCCGAAACGGCTGTCTGTGGATGGATACCATGTTTGGTATAGGTGGTCTCCTTGACTGGAGACTGCCCTTCCCGTGGTTGTTCCTTCCCGGTGAAAGACCTGGCTAGTTTCCTGCCAGCGTTGAGAAACATGTGATGGTGTCTCCGCGGCTTTCTCATTTGCATACTTCCCAGGGGGCTTTGCTCTAGAATCACTGCGTTGAGAAACACGTGATGGTGTCTCCGCAGTGGATATGTTGATCTCCCTAAGGTCAACAATGCTTGCTTAAGTTATATATATATATATATATATATATATACGGTAGATATATATATATATATATATATATATACGGTAGATATATATATATATATACGGTAGATATACATATATATATATATATATATATATATATATATATATATATATATATATATATGTATGTATCTCAAATATAAAAATATCAGGAGAGATTACCCTTTGAGGCAAAGTGTACACTTTTTATTTGATTTCATGTGTAATTATGTATTTTTTTTATAATCAGGAAGGTAGAAACAAAAAACAACTTCCTTGCTTGTCATGGTTAAAAAGTGTAAATTCATGTTTGCTTTATCAGATTGGGAAATTCTAATCTTAGAATGTCTATTTTTTATAGGCAAAATAGGCTAAATTATTAAATTGTTTAACTCATGTTAAAGGAGATGAATCGGTTCAGTGATTTGAACTAGCATGCAGCATAGAGAAATTGGAGTGTCCCCTGAGACCCAATTGGAGGACCGCAGACAGATGATGTCCCTTTAAATAGATAGTGACTGATGGCAGCCATTATACGGTAGGTGTAGAAACTAGAACTATGCACTACAGTACTCCAAGAGAAGGAGCTGACATGAAAGTGGGGCTTGGGTCAAAACTGATAGTTGGAGCAGAGGCCCATGTATCACAGGATCCTGCTTGGATACTCTAAAAGCTGCAGTTTAAGACCAGGGCAGAAAAGGGAAAAAAAGTTGCAGAAGGTAGAGGAGGTGTTTGGGGAGAAGATGCTGTACAGGGCTTCAATACTATTGCATTCAGGTACTGGGCGAGAAAGGTCGTGGATGGAGAGATTGTGCTTGCTTCAGAATTGGCCATGGTGGTGACAGGTGAAAAAAAGAAGGCGTCTATGAGAAGAGTGGCTGAGTAGTCCCTTTAAAGGGAGTAGCTGTTGGCTCCAAGTCGTAACAGCAGTTGATATGATATGACCCCTTTGTTGATTAGAGTCTCCCTTTGTAGTGATGGGTAGTTTGTGAGTGAGTAGTTCAAAATGAACTAATCTTCAGAGTGAACTAGTTCATCTAGTCACCATCCTGACAGAGATTAGTTCATTATGAACTAAACAGCAAATGTGAGGAGACAGAGAGTGATCCTCTACAGCTCCAGGAGGCTCCTGCTCTCACACTGGCTCTTTACATCTCCTGATGCTGGAAAAGAAGGTAGCAAAACACTAGACCACACATCAAATACAAATATAATAATAATATTAATAAAAACTGAAATTGCACAGTAGACAGACACAGCTCATATGTGTGTATGAGAGAGAGAGAGAGTGTTTCTGTGTGTGGTTCATGCCCCTCACCTGTTTGTGTGATAAGATCAGCCTCCTGTAGAGGATCAGCCTCCTGTAGAGGATCAGCCTCCTGTAGCTTAGAAGATCAGTCTTGCTAAAATCTTTACCACTGGCTCCTGTTCTATTCTCAAAATGGTGGCTGCTGAACTGCTTCTCAGCTCCCTCATACACAGTCATTATGTCAGTACTCTACACTACCACAGGGGGCGCTGCTGGGCTCAGTGAGAGGCATCAGATTGAACTAGGCTGTCCTGATTCATTCTCAATAGAACATTTAGTTCAGCAGTTCATATAGTTCATTTAGTTCACAGGTCACATGATGCATTTCCTATCAGCTCCTCACAGGATAGGGTGGAGGGAAATACTGAACTAAATGAACTAAATGAACTAATCTTTTGAACTAATCTTCTCAGTGAACTAGTTCATGGTGAACTAATCACCAAAATGACCTAGATTTCCCATCACTATCCCTTTGAGCTGCTAGTAACCACACCTAGCACAGTAATCCAACTACCATGGCAACTGAGAAACACGATTTATATCTAGCATGAGCTGCCTGGAGGAAAATGTTCCCAGCATTAAGAGCCCCAGTGGTTTGGAGCATGGAGTCTCCTAATGTGGAAGACGTTAGGTCTGTAGAAAAGGTAAAGACTATGTAGAGGGCAGAGATTAATGACAAGATGGCGTACCCGAGAGAGCTGTATGAGGAATCAGGATTTATCCACCAGAGCAAAATACTGGTCAAAAAGGAGAAGTCACCAATATAACGACATAAGGACTCTGTCTGTGCCACCAGTCAGAGCTACCAGCTTGTGCAATTACCTGGTAGGGGCATATTACAGTGCTATATTTGGGGTAAGGCCAGACAACGTACCACTCTCAGCTGTGGAAGGGATGAGCATCTAAAGAACTTTTTAAATAGAGGCATGATTTTGCATAACTGCTTATTCCGATTGTGTTTTCGTTTGTATAAATCTTGTTTGGCCATTCTACTTTTATTCATTCATTACTTTTAACCATCCTAGTTACACTAATTTTAACGCTTTCACCACTCACGATGTGCTGGGGTCGCAGTGACAGCTCGGGGATCCTATAGAATCGGGGGCATGCTGGGCTGTCAGTATTATTAATGACAGCTCAGCCGCCCAATTAGAGGCAGGGGTGTGCTGGGCTGTCAGCATTGTGAGTGACAGCCCAGCTGCCAATCTGTCCAGGTCTGCTGGGTTTCCTCAGAGTGTTGCCCATTCAGGATGATTACTTGGCTATTTAGCTAGGATCAGATCATTGTCAGTCGTAGCTTTGCTCAGTGGTGTGTGTACTTATTGCTTAGTATTCTGCTATAATGATCTTTGTTGCCTGACCTCAGACTTTGCTTTTGGCTATTTGTTTCTATTGCTCCCTTACCTTTTTACTCTAACCTTTGCTGCATGACCCTGAACTTTGCCCTTTGATCATTCTTTAGCCTTACCCTTTTGCCTTTGATGCGCTCTCCTGGTATTGACCCTGGACTCCTTGACCCTTTTGTTCCGTGACTTATCAGTGAGAAGTGACTCAGCATCACACTAATAAAATCAAAATGTATCTCAGATATAAATTAAACTGAGAAATATAAAACAAAAGCTTCTCCTTATGCCCGTAGCGATCAATCATTTTTCCCATCTTATTTTCTCACAATCATGGACAGATAAATGAACAGTCACAAGCAACTATCAAAAATATAACAAGTTAATTAGTGTTCGTTTGAGAACATCCACCTGCTGCAACTATAGTTACTATGAATCTCTTTACAATATTCTTGGCAGCACATTGTCTATGTACATGTGATGTCCTGCCAGCAAATAAAATGTTTTATTTATGCATGAAAAATGCACTTAAATAAATGTTTTATCATTTGATCACTTTCACAGTGTAAACTGGTTTACAAAAAAACAGTGATTGGGAATGAACATATGCACATATGATTGTCCACTTGGTAAAAACCCAATATAAAAGACTCTTCAATGCCACATGCACAAGTTGAGTATTTGAGGAGTTTTTTACCTATGCATTTGTAAGCCAAAACCAAGAGTGAATAAAAACGCAGAACTGGTGCACGTGTTTCTATCATACTTTTCCTCTGATTGCCACATTCGGACTGGCGACTGTCCAACATAGAGTGTGACAGATACGCAAAGACCAACAACTGTCTGGCACACAGCAAAATACATGGGTTTCACGGGGGATGGTATGAGAGAGGAGAACCCTAACAATAGAAAGATGGGATGGGATACCTGCTGACACAAACCTGTGTCTTTTCCATAAGCTTCCTCAACTTCCCTATACGAGTCCTTCCCCTTGTCACAGTCTTGGGCCTAGACCCTTAGGGGCCCTTTGCACACTATGACATCTCAAGCCGATGCTGCGATGCCGAGCGCGATAGTACCCGCCCCCGTCGCAGTTGCGATATCATGGTGATAGCTGCTGTAGCAAACATTATCGCTACGGCAGCTTCACATGCACTCAACTGCCCTGCAACGTCGCTCTGGCCGGCGAACCGCCTCCTTCCTAAGGGGGCAGGTCGTGCGGCGTCAAAGCGATGTCACACGGCAGGCGGCCAATAGAAGCGGAAGGGCGGAGATGAGCGGGACGTAAACATCCCGCCCACCTCCTTCCTTCCGCATAGCCGGCTCGGACGCAGGTAGGAGATGTTCCTCACTCATGTGGCTTCACACACAGCGATGTGTGCTGCCGCAGGAATGATGAACAACATCGTAACATCGGTCTTTCCCAAATCATGGGAATGACCGACGCTACTCCGATGATACGATTACGACGCTTTTGTGCTCGTTAATCGTATCAAAAATGCTTTACACACTACGATGTCGACAGCGACGCCGGATGTGCGTCACTTTTGATTTGACCCCACCGACATCGCACCTGCGATGTCGTAGTGTGCAAAGTGCCCCTTACTGTCCTTCCACTTACCCTGTATAGTGACAAGGCCAGTGAGTACACTTGACGCCACCACTACAGTAACAACACACAGGGGAAGGGGGACAGACAGGAGGACATATATATACCAATGAACTTCCAGTTGCAGCCAGACATCAAAGCTTCAGGCAACACTGCTCCAGCAGTAGTTCTGCAAAGGCTCCAGCAGTGGATCACCAGCAGAACTTCCGCCCTCCAAGGTGGTCAGGAACAGAATAATTCTATTACCGGAATCAACTGATGGATCATGTGACTATTTAAAGGAGATGGGAGGCGTCATACTGGCTGCACCTGAGGTGAATTAACCAGTAGCTGCTAAAAAGGAAAATTACATTAACCCTTACTGCACCAAAAGAGAGCAAATCGCATTTAAAATCCAGAGTCTCACAAGGCAATTGGAGACTCCGGACCCAAACCTGTCACAAGTCTCCAAATGATGGGAGACACTCGTGACCGTTCCATTCCTGGTTTTGGCTTACAAATACTGAGTTAAAACTCTCAACAAATACTCAACGTGTGCACATGGCCAAAGGGTATTTGTTAGTATAATTAATCTGCTCCCCTTTCTAATGGTACAAATAGAAATGTAGGTCTTGCAATGTAAATCCATCAACAATTTTATATCTTCTACTGTTGCTGTATCCAGAGCTCATTTTCCAACCTAATGCCAGCCTTTTTAGTTTGATTAATAGCTCACTGGCTGTTTTCTTTGTCTGGTGCCTGATGTCACACACATAGTGAGTTATCAACCCAGGTAACAGTCTAGTTATGAGTGGGGAAACAACTGCAGAGTCTCCTTAAGTGCTCTGTGATGCCCAGAGATCCTCATTTGCATATGAATTAAAATGCTAACCACTTGAGAATACTATAACAGAAAAAAAGATACAAAGGTGTAGATGGATTTACATTTTACATAACTGCATGTCCATATACTGTATTTGGATTGGGGTGGGTAACAGATTCCCTTTAAAGCATGACCGTCATTTAATTTTTATTTCATAAATCAATAGCACACATTAAAATAAGCAACTTTGTAATATATCTTATCAGACAAATTTGCTTGTTTCTGCT
The DNA here is from genome assembly GCF_048569485.1 of Anomaloglossus baeobatrachus. Taxonomy (NCBI): domain Eukaryota; kingdom Metazoa; phylum Chordata; class Amphibia; order Anura; family Aromobatidae; genus Anomaloglossus; species Anomaloglossus baeobatrachus. The sequence continues at coordinate 308,167,132 of NC_134356.1, read as the reverse complement.
CCTGAACTGATCCTTAATGTTCAAAATGCTCAGTTCCTGAGTAAAATCTGTATTCAGTGAAGACAGATTTTTATATTATGAAGACATGAGATGGCAGTTGGTTTTTATAAGATTCTATTCAGATAGGAGTGAATCCGGGGAGGGAGGAGCTTATACAAGAAAATCTTGTCAGTAGCAACTGCTATCTCTTATCTCATAAGGCCGGTTTCACACATTCGGCTTTTCGCCGGTTTGCCGGTTCCGGCGCTCTCCCGTACAGACAATACAGTACAGTGACAGCGCTGTAACTTCGGGTCACATGCGCCGGTCACATGACAGCACGTGACCGGCACTTGTTGCGCTGTCACTGTACTGTAGTCACTGTATGGGAGAGCGCCGGATCCGGCAAAAAGCCGGATGTGTGAAACCGGCCTAAAAGTCTGTATTCACTGAAGGCAGGTTTTTAGAATATAGAAGCAGATTTGTCTGATAAGATATATTATAAAGTTGCTTATTTTCCTGTGTACTATTGATTTCTGAAATAAAAATTAAAACAATGGTTATGCATTAAGGCTTGCATCAGCCAAAAACTAAAAGGGATCACCACTGAACTAACCTTTCTTAATCTTATACATAAGATTTCTACAATATTGTTTCGGGAATCTTACAGCCTGATTATTAGCCTATCTCCCGTCTACTATACTATTATCAGGCCTTTCTAGGATTAATGCTCATTAACCCCTTCACGACTTTGGACGTATATATATATTACACACAGTCTAGGTTGTATCCACCTGGTAACCGCGGCTTCGGCGGCGAGCCCAAGGTAATCCCTGCACATGTCTGCTGATCTGATCAGCAAAGATGTGCAGCTAACAGGTGCAGGTGGATCCACGATCGACCCCCACCTGCTTAGCATTTAGATCACACTGTCAGTATTTGATAGCACGATTTAAATGGCTACAATGGGGATCGCGTTATCTGCGGCCCCATGACTCAATCATGGGGTGTCAATGAGTTGCCATGGTAGCGCAGGGTCAACTATGACCCCTGACGCTAGCATGATAAATTCCCTGTGAGAGCCGACAGAGCGCCGGCTCTCACAGGAGCACTGCATTTCTGCTGATCAGAGGAATGCTGCTCTGATCAGCAGAAATGCACAGGCCATGACTGTGCAGTGATACAGTTCCCTAGGTGGACTAGTAAAATAAGTAACTACTGTAAAAAAATTTTTTTAAAAAAATCTAAACAAAAACCCCTAAAGTTTCAAATCACCCCCAATTCGCCCCATTGAAAATAAAACAATGAAAAAAATAAAGAGTTCATAAATGCCCTATCACAATACTGTATAAAATCAATTAATCTGATCCGTACACGGCATGGCGAGTAAAACATTCCAAACACCAAAATTATGGTTTTTGGTTGCAGCAAAAAGTTTTAAAAATGCAATCACAGGTGATCAAAATGTAGCATCTGCACAAAAATGGTATAATTAAAAATGTCAGTTCAAGACACAAAAAATAAGCCATCACTGATCCCCAGATCCCAAAAAATGAGAACACTATTGGTCTTGGAAAATGGCGCCAAAAGCACAATTCTTTATTTGGACAAACTTTGAATTTTTTTTAAAGGGAACCTGTCACCAGTTTTTTCACTATGAAACTAAAAGTATCACCTTCTGCAGCTCCTGGCTGCATTCTATGAAGGTGCACCTTGTTCCCTGACTCCCCTTGCAGACCCCAGAAATAACTTTATAAAACATGACCGTTACGTATGCTAATGACCTGTGTGGCTCAGATGGGCTGGCTCATTTTTCGGCTCCCGTCTCCCCTTCTGCCGCTATTCGCCGTCCTCCTTTCTTGATTGACGTGGGTGACGCCTCTGTCATCATCTATGTTGCTCTTTCAAATCTAGCACCTATGCAGTCATGTCCGCTTGCGCAGGCGCAGTTTGCTCTGACATATCATAGGCCATATCGTGGGCAGAGCAGAAAACATAGCTGCCTTAACGTGTGCCGGTGAGCTATTTGCGCAGGCGCGAGATTATGATCGGCGCCGTGCATGGCGTCACTGCGTCATCCTTATACCCGATCTAATCCTCATTCCTGCGCAATTTCACTGCACTTGGGATTTTTTTTCCCATTTTCCAATACACTATTTAGTAAAACTAATGGTTTTATTCAAAAGTACAACTCGTCCTGCAAAAAACAAGCCCTCATATGGCTATATTGACGAAAAAATAAAAAAAGTTATGGCTCTTGGATGAAGGGGAGGAAAAAACTAAAATAAAAAACAGAAAATCGTCCGGGGGTGCTGTATTTTTATTGCACTACTTTGACACCTATTAACTTAAAAAATAATTTTTAAGAAAATATTACAGCATTTAAAGCTTGAAATCCCAAGCAGAAACACTCCACATACAGTATGTAGCATGAATACGCTATAATCACGGAGGTTCTTCTTGTCTATTCAAGAATGGTAAATTAAATCACAGCGCTGACTAACTAAGGAGATAATCACTTGTTTCAAGAAACCCTTAATTTTCTTAGTACTCGTAAAAACGTTGCAAAATGATCATTATCAATTATGTGTGATATACCGTCCAATGCATTAGTGTATCATTTTACATTTACTGAGACTATATAAAACTCCACAACAACCACTGTAAATATCTCTTCTATTTCATATAATATAAGTGAATAGCAAATTATACTGTTGGGAACTGAATTTATCCCTGAAAATCCTACATGAAGGGTGTACTCACATCAGGCAGAGAACAGAACCAACACCACAATGGAAACAATGTCGGCAGTTTTGTGTTCTGCTGAATGTTAGAAAATAAACACTTTTCAAAAAATGTTCCAAAAACTGTTTCTATAGAATACCAGTCACTTGAACTATAAAGACCCAATATAAAAGCAGCGTTGCTTTACTTGGAGAACATATTCCGAAAACTCTTTCTTTTCTAAAATTCGCAACAGTTTGCACCTCATCTATTAGAGAATAGTCCTCCAGAGAAAGAAAAGTTCTTTGAAGCAATTTTCTGCTTTGGTTAACGTTTTAGGGACAAGAATAAAGGAGCACTCTGCACAATTTAAAATACCTTAAAAGAGTCACTGTTTCACATATAAAATACAGGCACTGCCATACTGGCGCTAGGATGGTGAATCAAAAATACCTTTACAGATTGGATGCTTGATTGCTGAAAAATCATTTATGAAACCTTCAGAAATGACGTTATTTATGCAGTGGCTTGGGCAACGGGGCGGGACTTTGTGGGTCGGGTACTCAGGAATGCTTCCTCCTCCTGCCTTGCCTCCTCTTCTTTACTTAAATTTCGCGCCACCACGGTGCATGCACATTGCTAGTGTGATGGTGTCCTCAATAAAATGGAGCTGGGATTAGCTTACCACAATCTCCAGCGCCATTTTACTTAGGACACCGTGGAGATAACTAAAGGTGGCGGCACTGCATGTGCTGATGAAAAAAAAACAAATTCAATCTGTGCCGCAGCCGCTCTTATTTGTCTTCACAGTGTATTCAATAAAATGGCACAGGAGATTGTGGTATACGCATGCGCCAATTCCGGCGCCATTTTAAAGAAAATACCATCAAACTAGCAATGTGCGTGTGCCGCCAATAGTGGCAGTGGTGGTTGTGGTGCAACATTTAAATAAAGGAGAGGAGGCAAGGTAGGAGAAGGAAGCATTTCTGAGAATCCGACCCACAAAGTCCTGCCCCGAAATCTCAAGTCACTGCACCAATGACGTCACTTCTGAAGGTTTGATGGAGGATTTTTCAGAAAACAAGCCTCAAATTTCTAAACTAAAGGTACCATTTTAATCAGCATTTTAATCAGCATCCTAGCGCCATTATACGGTAGTCCGCCAAAAGAAGACAGTGTTCACAATGATGGAGCTGGAGACAGTGCTATGCAAAGGTACTGACATTGATACCATCTTAAAGAAAACGTTTATGCAATACTTCCAAATAATAGAGTGCAGGCGCCAAAATTAACATGTATGACTGTGATAGGGGTAGGAAGGAGAGGCAGCAGACAGAGGTGGGAATACATAGCAAGACCCAACCCACATATTCTTGCCCTTGTTGCACCTGTCAATCAAATAGCAGTGCATTGCTGGATCTTTACTTGCACATATTTCTGAAATAAAACCTCCAATCTCAGAACAAAAGCTATGCTTACATTCAGCATCCTAGAGCCAGTATAGCACTGACTTTACTTTATATAGGAAAATCTTGATGGTTGGTTCCCTTTAAGTCATTTTCATTTGTATTACTGTATCAATTTAATTTATGGTTACATTTTTTTTTCTTCTTGAGGTTAAAATACTTATTTAGCCAAGAGTGAGCTTTCGAGACTACTCAGGTCTCTTCATCAGGCATGGTAGAGTAGTCTCGAAAGCTTGCAATTATTACCATCTTTTCAGTTAGCCATTAAAAGGTATCAACCACTGAGGACTCTCTGTTCTTTTAAACAATTTTTTTATCTCTACTGGCTAACACGGTACAAAGATATATTTTATTTAGCCAAGACACTTGGGACAATGTAGTACTGTGTGGGCTATAAAGCAGCATGCGTCTTCTGGATTTTAGCTGCATGGAGGACTCTGCGGTTACGGTTCTCCAGACAAACACAATGTCTAGCAATCCATGAGCAATAACACAGTCATGGGTTCTCAACTAGTAACACTACCATATACACTTACCCATTACATAGAGTAAAATGACTTTAGATGAGCATTTATTAACCCCTTCTGCATTTGCATCCTTTACCAGTCTAATCCCCGATGAGACTGAAGCAGCTCTTTTTCCCCCACAAGCTTTCTCCAAGGCTGCGCGTTCTACGTCATTCGTTTTTGAAAAAGGATAAAAATAGAATCTACCAGCGGTGTAAATAATTTATTTCCTTTGCTTCTGAGAGAAGCCTTTTTGTTTCATTGCCAGCATGGCTTAACGCTCAAGCTTCTATGATAGATATCTTAGAAGAACACTTCTAGGTTAATTACAGCAGAGCAATGTGACCTGTATTTCACACAGAAAAACCCCAGAGTGATATTATTATTAGGAAAATGAGAAATTTGTGTTTGTGGGACACACATCGAGGTAGACAGCATATTAACCCTTTCGTGACTGGCTGTGCTTTCATTTTACAGTTATTTTTTTTTCCTTTTTGTCTTCCAAAAGTCATGACTTATTATTTTCCCATGGACATACAGACAGGCAAGCTTCATTTTTTCAGGACAAGTTGTAGGTTTGAATAACAGTATGACACTATTCATTTTCCCATATGAATTACTGAAAAAATGGAATTAAATTGTGAAAAAACTGCATTTCTGCCATTATTTTACGGCGTAAATGACTTGGTAACATGACTGCAGGTCAGTATCATTAAGGTAATAGCAAACCGGTATCGTTTTTTATACTGCAAAAAAAAAAAAAGCTTTGTGTCACCATTTTTTTGAGACCTGTGACTTCTTTATTTTTTCGTCCATGAAGCTGTATAAGGATATGATTTTGTGCACCGAGATGATGTATTTACTTATACCCTTTTTGGGTACATATGACATATTGATCTTTTTTTATTCTTTAGGGGGACATGCAGAAATTGAAAAAAACTAAATTGTGGAATTATTTTTTTTTTCTTACTCCTAATTGTGGAGAATTTTTCTAAACCAGTTTATTGGAAAAAGCTAGACCAACCACACATACAAGAGGTGCTCCTAGTAATAAACATGAGAGTTCACACATTGTTGCAAAAAAAAGAAAAAAAAAAGAGAAACCTGGACTACAAGTTCATTAGAGTGCTTCCACATTGCATTCTGATCTCCGTTCAGTCATCCCGTCGCGGCTTCCACCCGTAAACGGAATTCGGACATATGCGCCAACGGTGCCATAGACTATAATTGTGCAGACGGAGTCCCCGTGTGCTCTGTCATGCGCCATTTTCGGGAGTATACACTTTCTGGAGGCGGACATTCAAATGCAGTCTACTACATCTAGGTGCCCGCCACCAGAAAATGGTGCACAATACAGCACACAGTGACTCAGTCTGTACCATTATAATCAGTGGCCCTGTTGGCGCACAAGTCCAAAAGCCATTTTGTGGGGGGTTCGGATGTAAGTTCCAACAGGACCAGTTTGAGAGCTGAACATAATGTGAAAGGGGCCTTTTTCTTCTATTAATTGTGCAATTACAAAGTAGCACTTAACTTTTTCGCTGACTTTTGTTTCTGGTTATTATTTCTACATTCAGGAGGTAAAATAGCAACATGTCAAAAAAAAAAAAAAACCCCAAAAAAATAAAAAAAAATATTTTTTAGTTTTGCCAAATTCATAATTGTGCTAAAATTGTTAAAAAAAAAAAACACAACAAAAACCAAACAAACAAAATAACAAAGTGCTTTTTTTGGTTTCACACTTCAAAAAATGCAATAAAAAGCTATGAGAACATTGTGTGCATCCCAAAATGGTATCAGTAAAAACTACATCTTGACATGCAAAAAGCAAGGTCTATCTACAGAAAATTGGGTCACATTCATGGGATTGTGGCCTGGGAAAACGCTATCCATATTCCAACCAAATTACAGATCTCCATCACCCCTTCCATGGTCCTGTTCATAATTGCTTAAGAACGAATCTCTACGGTTTATTGGAAAATGCTAGAACAACCACACGTACTAAAGGTGCTCCAAGTAATGAACATGACGGACATTGATGTAAACATGTACAATTTCCAACACCATATATTCCCTGTTTTTGGAAAAATTAGGAATCCTAGAATCCATTTTTCTTCTCTTCAATAATATTCATTGCAAAATAGCACTTAATGTTGTTAATGTATTTTTCCCTTTTTTTCTGGTTATTGTTTCTACACACAGGAGATAATAATTGAAGGTTCTGTAAACTAAATTTGACATATTGATGAGTGAAATATAATGCTTGTCATATGACAATGCAATTGTATCTAACACTGCTAGCATTCTTTCTGCATGGAAAACTTATTATGTACATCTTTGCAAAGTTCTGAATATTTTTTTAAACCACTAAAATAAGTAAAAAAAAAATATTTAAAAATGGTATCATCATAAATAATTGTGACCTGAAAAATCGTGTTGCCAGGTCATTATTACTGCATAAAAAATACCATAATATCAACCACCTGCCCCCCAAATAATGGTGGAATTGTGTTTTTTTCCCCTCACTATTTCACCACACATTTTAATTATGGCTCCTGGAAGGATGATAACAAAAAAGAAAAAAAAATCCCATTTCTTAAGGGGTTATACTATCTATTCCTACAGATAAAGGAACATAACATACACAACATTCGGCATAGTGGAAGACATGAGGGAGTAAATAATGGTACAGCCATTCTCCATGTGCTAGGCATAACAAACTGTATGAGATTTGTCTGAAGTGTTCAATCAGATATGCTTTTGTAGTCCCAGAAACCATGTTTTAAACTTAGCAAAAAGATGCTTTTAGTTTGACCAGCACACATTTATGGAGCGTTCAGTACTAAGTAGACGGGTATATCTTATTTGTCTTTACAAAACTGCATGTTAATAGTGGCCAACACTCCAGTTCAGTTAGTTTCTTTTAAGACAGTATGTCCTGCTTTCTATTTTTCCATACACTGGGCATTTTTTGTAATTTAGTAGTCAAATACTAATAATGATGAAATACCTGGACAAAAAAAAAAACAAAACAGGTTCTAATGAACACAGAAAAAATAATCTATATACACATCCCAAACACGGTTGCCAACCACAAGTTGTTATCTTCCACACCAACAAAATTTTCCCACTAAGATCCTTCAAACTACTTTGAATGTTTGATTCTAGTTCTTGGTTCTGCATAAGAATTTTGATTACTGGTTTAGGTCTATGAAGTGTTTAGTTTCTTTCTGACTCATCAATTCATGGACCTTTAAGTAATTAATTTTTGTCTATTGTATTATCCTCTGTTCTCCTTTGTACCACATAGCCAACTTCTGGTTTATCCTATTTACATGGACATATATATTTATAATCTAACTAGCTGTAGTACCTAGCGTTACCTGGGATAGTAACTAAGTGTCTCTGTCTCTCTCACACTCTCCCTCTCTGTCTGTCTCTCTCTCGGTCTGTCTGTCTCTCTCGGTCGGTCTCTCGCTATTCGTCTCTTTCTCTCTCCCTGTCTGCCTCTCTCTCTCTGCTTCTCTCTCTGTGTCTCTCTCTGTCTCTCTATCCATCTCTCTCTAGCTGTCTTATTCTCTGTCTTTTTCTGTACCTCTCTCTGTCTCTATCTCTCTGTATCTCTCTCTCTCGATGTCTCTCTGTCTCTGTCTGTCTCTCTATCCATCTCTCTGTCTCTTTGTCTTTCTCTGTTTCTTTCCCTGTCTCTATCTCTCTGTCTGTTTCTCTCTTGCTCTCCATCTCTCTATGTTTGTTTCTCTGTCTGTCTGTCTCTCTCGGTCTGTCTGTCTCTCTCTGTCTATCTCTCTAGGTCGGTCTGTCTCAGTCGGTCTGTCTCTCGCTATTCGTCTCTCTCTCCCTGTCTGCCTCTCTTTCTCTGCTTCTCGCTCTGTCTCTCTCTCTCTCTGTCTCTCTATCCGTCTCTCTCTAGCTGTCTTTCTCTTTGTCTGTCTCTTTACCTCTCTCTGTCTCATCTCTGTCTTTCTCTGTCTCTCTGTCTCTCTATCCATCTCTCTGTCTCTTTGTCTTTCTCTGTTTCTCTCCTTGTCTCTATCTCTCTGTCTCTGTTTCTCTCTTGCTCTCCATCTCTATCTCTATGTTTGTTTCTCTCTCTGAGTATCTCTATTCAGCTCTCTCTAGCTGTCTATTTGTCCCTTTTTCTCTGTCTGTCTCTACCTCTCTCTGTCTCGGTCTGTCTGTCTGTCTGTCTCTCTCTGTTTCTCTCTTTGTCTCTCTCGATGTCTCGGTCTCTCTATCCATCTCTCTTTCTCACTCTGTCTCTCTCCCTGCCTGCCTCTTTGTCTGTCTTTCTCTCTCTCTCTTCATCTCTCTGTTTATCTCTGTGTGTGTGTGTGTCTCTCTCTATCCATCTCTTTCTAGCCGTCTCTCTAGCAGTCTCTCTTTCTGTCAGTCTCTGTCTGTCTCTCTCGCTCTCTCTGTCTTTCTCCCTGTCTGTCTCTGTCTTTCTGTTTCTCTCTGTCTCTCTCCCTGTTTGCCTCAGTCTCTCTCTCTATCCGTCTCTCCATCAAAATCATATTACCTTACACATAAGCTTTTTATAGTAAGAATTTCCTTCATTGCCTATAGCAACCAATCACAGCTCCTATTAATGACCTGTAGCTCCCAGCTCCATTGACTTTAATGTAAACAGTTTTTTTGGCAAATAACTGTATAGCGCGGATTTAAATTTTACCCTCAAAACATAGTCTACGACATTCCCTGAATCACATGAGGTGGCTGTGCAAAATTTTGTGATTGTAAATGCGATGGTGCGGATTCCTTTAGACATACAGTCATGGCCAAAAGTTTTGAGAATGCTACAAATATTAATTTTTACAAAGTTTACTGCTTAAGTTTTTCTAATGGCAATTTGCATATACTCCAGAATGTCATAAAGAGTGATCAGCTTAACAGCAATTACTTGCAAAGTCAATATTGGCTAAGAAAATGAACTTTAACCCCAAAACACATTTCAACATCATTGCATTCCTGCCTGAAAAGGAGCAGCTAAGATTGTTTTAGTGATTGTTCCATTAACACAGGTGTGGGTGTTGATGAGGACAGGGTTGGCGATCAATCAGTCATGATTAAGAAAGAATGACACCACTGGACACTTTAAAAGGAGGCTGGTGCTTGGTATCATTGTTTCTCTTCAGTTAACCATGGTTATCTCTAAAGAAACACGTGCAACCATCATTGCTCTGCACAAAAATGGCCTAACAGGGAAGAATATCGCAGCTACAAAGATTGCACCTCAGTCAACAATCTATCGCATCATCAAGAACTTCAAGGATAGAGCTTCCCTTGTTGCCAAAAAGGCTCCAGGGCGCCCAAGAAGGACCAACAAACGTCAGGACCGTATCTTAAAACTGTTTCAGCTGCGGGATCGGACTACCAGCAATGGCGCTCTAGCTCAGCAATTACAGCAGGCTGGTGTGAGTGCTTTTGCACGCACTGTGAGGCGCAGACTCTTTGAGCAAGGCCTGGTTTCAAGGAGGGCAGCAAAGAAGCCACTTCTCTCCAGAAAAAACATCAGGGACCGACTGATATTCTGCAAAAGGTACAGGGAGTGGACTGCTGAGGACTGGGGTAAAGTCATTTTCTCAGATGAATCCCCTTTTTGATTGTTTGGTACATCTGGAAAACAGTTTATTAGGAGAAGAAGAGGTGAGCGCTACCACCAGTCTTGTCTCATGCCAACTGTTAAGCATCCTGAAATGATTCATGTGTGGGGTTGCTTCTCAGCCAAGGGAATCGGCTCACTCACAGTCTTGCCTAAAAACACAGCCATGAATAAAGAATGGTACCAGAATGTCCTCCAAGAGCAACTTCTCCCAACTGTCCAAGAGCAGTTTGGTGCTCAACAATGCCTTTTCCAGCATGATGGAGCACCTTGCCAAAAAGCAAAGGTGATCACTAAATTGCTCATGGAACAAAACATAAAGATTTTGGGTCCATGGCCTGGAAACTCCCCAGATCTTAATCCCATTGAGAACTTGTGGGCAATCATCAAGAGACGGGTGGACAAACAAAAACGAACAAATTCTGGCAAAATGCAAGCATTGCTTATGCAAGAATGGACAGCTATCAGTCAGGATTTGGTCCAGAAGATGATTGAGAGCATGCCAGGGAGAATTGCAGAGGTCCTGAAGAAGAAGGGTCAATACTGCAAATATTGACTTGCTGCATTAACTCATTCTAACTGTCAATATAACCTTTTGGTACTCATAATATGATTGCAATTATATTTCTGTATGTGATGTAAACATCAGACAAACACAATTAAAAACCAGAGGGCAACAGATCATGTGAAAATATAATTTTGGTGTCATTCTCAAACCTTTTGGCCATGACTGTACATACACACACACACACATAACACACACACACACAACACAGACACACACAGACACACACACACATAACACACACATAACACACACATAACACACACATAACACACACAACACAGACACAACACAGACACACACAGACACACACACACACACAGACACACACACACACAGACACACACAGACACACACAAACTCAGCTTTATATATTAGATTATAAATCTAGAGAAGAGGCTTGGGAAGAGCTCTGTCATGCCAAGAACACTTAACAATTAGTTTGTATGTGAATTAATATGTGGTTTTCTACAGAATACAGCAACAAATAGATATAAAGTGAAGACAGAATTTCAATTTTCTGCATGGCCATATAAGTGATACAGGAGGGATGATTTTACTGAGAGATTACTTATTATATCACTTGGATTTTATTTACTGAACACCATGCTCATTCTGAACTTAGCAGTCAAGGGGTTGGTCGTAATCAGTGATTGACAGTGTTCCCTGCATAAAGGTACACACAGAGATCACAAATTAGAACTATCTTCTTGACTACTGAGCTAAAAATGATTTCAGCTTTTTTTATATTATCTATAACGCGCTAACCCTATCTTTTCTGTTGAGCTCCCATTTCAGTATTCATCTCAGAATTATAATGGAAAGTACCCCTTAGATTTTAGATCTAGACCCAGAGAACAGTGGATCCACCATTGACAATAGGGGATTGTCACAGCTCATCTCTTCACACTACTTGTGAAATTACCTTTACACCTGTCACAATAGCATGCCTAGAAAGTAATGGATGCGAATATGTCTATTGCGGTCTATGTTCCATGTATATATCTGAATGCTGTAAAAAGTAGCTCAGACAAATTGACTACCAAGATAGTAATGTACAGAATATAAATTTAAAAACATGCACCCCCAGAAAATGAATATTCATTAAATAGAAGTTTTAGGGTAAATTTTGAACTGGATTAAAGTAATATAGTAGTGAAGAAATAAAATAAAATTCCTCACAAATTTCAACACATGGAGTTTCAATTCGCAATTAATCAGAGTGCTAGCACAGAGACCAAATGTAACACTGGAGAAGCTGCAGAGTTTCTAAGCAGAGACTGGAGTATCTTTTAACACAGCCACAATAAGCTGTACACTCCATAGAGATGGCCTTTATGGAAAAGTGCCTGGAAAAAAGTTATTACTTACAGCCAAAAATTGGAAGCCTCATTTTGAGTTTGCTAAAAGACATGTATGTGGGAGATTCCCCAAATGTATGGCAGAAGGTGCTGTAATCAGATGAGACCAAAATTTAATTTTTTGGCCACCAAGTGAAACGCTATGCCTGGCACCAAACCAGAACATCTCATCACCCCAAGAACACCATCCCCACAGTGAAATATGGTGGTAGTAGCATCATACTGTGGGGATGTTTTTTGGCAGCAGGGATAGGGAAAAGGGTCCGAGTCGAGTGAAAGATGGAAAGTGTGAAATATAGGGATATTCTTGAACAGAACCAGTTTCAGTCTGTCAGTGATTTCAGACTCGAATGGAGGTTTACCTTCTAACAAGACAATGACCCTAAGCATACTGCTAAAGCAATACTCAAGTGGTTTAAGTGTAAATGTGTAAATGTATTGGAGTGGCCTAGTCAATGCCCAGACATAAATTCAATTGAGAATCTGTGGCCAGATTTGAAGATTTCTGTTCACCAGAGGAAACCATCCAACTTGAAGGAGTTGGAGCAGTTTTGCTTTTAGGAATGGGCAAATATTCCAGTGGCAAGATGAGGAAAGTTCATAAAGACTTCTCAAAAAGTGACTTAAAACTGTAATGCAGCAAAAACGGCTCTAAAAAGTACTGAATTTAGGGGGCGAGTTGTTATGCAAACTAAAGTTTTCAGTTATTTTATTCATTTAGGTGTTTGCTTCACAATAAAAAGAAAACAAAATTTTCAGTTGTAGGCATGTTCTTTACATGAACTGATGCAAACCCTCAAAAAAAAACCTGTGAAAGTCAAGGCTGTGAAGTAGCAAAACATGAAAAATGCCAAGAGGGGTGAATACTTTCACAAAGGCACAGCATTCTTATTTTTATTATTTTACACCATTTCCTGTCATTATCCCAGTGTTGTAATATTCCAGACAACCCTTTGAGATTTAGCAATGCAGGTAAGATATACTGTATGTATTAAAGAATATCCTTTCTAAAAATACCTACAATGTAAACATGTAGAATAATGCAAGCTGTTTAAGTAAAGTAAAAAGGAAAATTCAGAGTTACCATAAAAGTCTGGAACCTGAGAAAGTGTCAAGACTTATTCTGTTATGTTGTCACAATTTTTTTTTTATCACTCCAGCTATATGAAAAAGGCTAATATACATATATCTGACAGCAGGAGGTACATTATTCTCTCCAGTTTTAAGCAATTTTATGTGATGCCATTTGCCACCCTCTGTTCTTTGTCTGTAAATGATTTTAAAACTATTTTGGATTTTAAATGGAAATATTACTATAATCACTATTCGTTATTATAGGGATGATCATGGTGGAATATGCAAATGAAAAGTCAAATGATTGGTATTATTGTATTAAAAAATACACTTACGTTGGCATTCTTTACAACATTTGCCAGGAGCAAATGCAGGTGCAGAATACGCTGGACACGATGGTTCCTGACAGATTAATGTTTCACACTGAACAGTCCCATTCTGTGAAGAACAAACAAGGAAATTATTCTAAGTAGCTGTACAAAATAATAGTATCAACACTAAACCCTATGTTACATATTACATTACCAGCCTCATGCTGCTAATAGAAGCCTCCTGCAGAATCATTTCAATAAGCTAATACTGTACGAAATGTAAAATAATACCACCCAAGGGAAGGCTTCATATCTGTCCCTGGAAACATTGAGGAGACATGTTCTCATCATCCCATATCTCCTTATGGGCATTCAAAGGGTGATGTAATTTTTTAGGCAACATTTTGTATTAAAATTGATAATGTATATGCACATTGTACAGTCACTGACAGAAGTTCTGTCGCTTATCCATGTTATGTAAATAAAAGCTTATAACCTGACTTTAAATTCATCCATTGGTTTAATAAATTACTCTTTTGAAAGCTGAAACCCTCCCAAATTTGGTTTAGGTTATGAAAATAAAAGTTGCTGCAAAGCTGAAATATTGATCATTTAATGAACACAGAAAGGTCAGATTTAGACAAGACAAAAGTTTTGTCACCTTGTCATATAATGCACCCAATCCTAGTTTACATCCTCACCTGTGCTCACTAAATGATCAGTTAATTAGTGGGTGTGTATAAAAAGAAACCCAGCACCCCAGACCTTCAGTTCAACTGCAACTTGACCTCTGACAATATGCCAAAAATACACCCTGCGACTAAAGCCTTGATTATCAAGTGGCTGAAGACCAGATGCACTGCAGAGGTGGCTGGCACCTTTAATGTGTCTCAGCGTCAAGTACAAGGAATTAAAAAAAAGATTTGAAGAGACTGGAGATGTTTTTGACAAGCCCAGGTCCGGCACACCCCGCAAGACAACTTCTCAGGAGGAACGTTTGTTGGTTAAAAAATCCAAAGCCAGACCCTCTTCCACTGCAGCAGAGCTCCAAAAGGCCTGGTCACCTCAAGTGCCTGTGTCAGCCAGAACAGTTTGTAGAATTCTGTCTCAAAATGGCCTCCATGGCATTTGCCAAGTTCCACAGCCTGCTAAACAGATGGATGCTGGAAAAGTGGCAGAAGGTGCATTTCTCTAATGAATCTTCAGTGGAATTACACTACAGCCACCGCAAATACTGCAGGAGACCTACTGGAGCCCGTATGGATCCAGAAAACAGTTAAGTTTGGTGGTGGAAAGATCATGGTCTGGGGTTACATTAAGTATAGGGTGTGCGAAACATTTGCAAGGTGGAAGGCAATATCATAAGCCTAAAATATCAAGAAGTATTAGCTGCCTCTTACATTCCCAATCCTAAAAGGGATCAAATTCTGCAGCAGGATGGTGCTCCATCTCACACATCCATCTCTACAACAAAGTTCCTCCTTGCAAAGAAGATCAAGGTGCTCAAGAACTGGCCAGCCCAGTCACCAGACATGAACATCATTGAGCATGTTTGGGGTAGGATGGAAGAGGAACCTTGGAAGACAAAACCAAAGAATCTAGATGAACTCTGGGAGGCATGTAAGACAGAATTCTTTGCTATTCCTGATGACTTCATAGATAAATTGTATGAATCATTGTTGAACCGTATGGATGCAGTCCTTCAAGCTCAGGGAAGTCACACAAAATATTAAATATGGGTCTAATAGCACCACAACGTCATTCACCAATGTTATGCAACATATCTTTGTATTAGAAGTTAATTATTTGTTTGAATTTCACATTACTTTCTGTGGGCGACAAAACTTTTGTCTTGCCAAAATCTGACTTTTCTGTGTTCATTAAATGATAAATATTTCAGCTTTGCAGCAACTTTATTTTCATAACCTAAACCAAATTTGGGAGGGTTTAAGCTTTCAAAAGAGTAATTTATGAAACCAATGGATGAATTTAAAGTCAGGTTATATGCTTTTATTTACATAACATGGATAAGCGACAGAACTTCTGTCAGGAACTGTATGACAAGAAAACGGTATCATCCATACCTATATTTGATATGTCATTAATGTGTAATTGTCATTATAAGGAAAAAATCCTAACAGAGGAACCAGATAAAATATCTACACTGTGTGCAGTATTATTAGGCAAATGAGTATTTTGATCACATGATAATTTTTATACATATTTGTGACGACATGGACACCCAATGCCTAGCATGGGTTAAAGTTTCTTAAAATTCAGGTGGACATATTGTTCTTCTGTGTGCTAACTCATGTTTGCTAAACTATTGTTTGGGACCAGACCCTCTGAGCATTCATTGTAATGTAATTGTGTATTGCTAATCTAATGTAAATTACCTTAGTAGCCATTGTCTAGTCTGTGACTTGCAGACTCCATGTAGATATCCTCAGTCTTTCTATCCACATCATTTAAATGAACATTATCCATGCACATTGAAATTCATCCAATAAGAGAAGCAACCTTGTACAACCAATCCAATGAGGGCACAGTGTATCTGAAGGGAAGGCTATGGATATAAAAAGGGATTTCTTTAAGTCACCAGTGGTTGATGGATGCTGATGGATCCAGTCTAAGCTCTTAGGAGCTGGCTAGGGGATCATAACCAGGATGCCTTGTGGACTTAGTCTAGGGACTTTGGCTTTGACTAGAGGATCACTTGGCTACATGGCTTCAATCTAGGGACTTCGATTCCGATTGGAGATCATAACCGCAGTCTAGGGATTTTGACTCCGGCTGCCAGGATTATAACATCATACTAGAGACTACTTAAGAAGGAAACCCAGCTACAGACTTTGCGGACATCAGCCAGCTTCCTAAATATGGCGTTATTCCAGTCTCGGTGGGTGCCCGCCAAAAGCGGGGTGCTGCTGGATTGGAGTAAGTACCCCTGGAAGCTCTGAAGCACGGACATTCAAATCCCTGGTGAGACAGCGGAAGGGTGAGACTCTGTTGCCTGTTACATTTGTGTGTTTTGCTGGTTATGTGTTATGTGCCGTTAATATTTTGGGGATCCAATAAAGTCTTAATATTGTGATTCCCTCACCCTGTGTTGTCTGAGTAGTGTTCCGCCCACGGTTAAGGAGGTCGTGCGTTCAGTTGGGATGAGCCCTGAGCCACGCTGTCTTTCTAAAGGCGGCTGGGTCAGTGGACAAGAGCACCCACTGAGCCCCGTGTCTCCACAATATTGTCCTATTCCAAGCTCTATAGGCTTGAGAGCCAACTACTAATTAAGTAAATCAGGTGATGTGCATCTCTGCAATGAGGAGGGGTGCGGTGTAATGACATCAACACCCTATATAAGGTGTGCTTAATTATTAGGCAACTTCCTTTCCTTTGGCAAAATGGGTCAGAAGAGAGATTTGACGGCCTCTGAAAATTCCAAAATTGTGAGATGCCTTGCAGAGGGATGCATCAGTCTTGAAATTGCCAAACTTTTGAAGCATGATCACTGAACAATCAAGTATTTCATGGCAAATAGCCAACAGGGTTGCAAGAAGTGTGTTGGACAAAAAAGGTGCAAAATAACTGCCCATGAATTGAGGAAAATCAAGCATGAAGCTGCCAAGATGACATTTACCACCAGTTTGGCCATATTTCAGACCTGCAACGTAAATGGAGTATCAAAAAGCACAAGTTGTGCCATACTCAGGGGCATGGCCAATGTAAGGAAGGCTGAAAAACGACCACCTTTGACCAAAAAACATAAGATAAAATGTCAAGACTGGGCCAAGAAATATCCTGAGACTGATTTTTCAAAGGTTTTATGGACTGATGAGATGAGAGTGACTCTTGATGGGCAAGATCGATGGGCCAGAGGCTGGATCAGTAAAGGGCAGAGAGCTCCACTCCGACTCAGACACCAGCAAGGTGGAAGTGGGTACTGGTATGGGCTGGTATCATCAAAGATGAACTTGTGGGACCTTTTCGGGTTGAGGATGGAGTGAAGCTCAACTCCTAGAACTACTGCCAGAGTCTGGAAGACAACTTCTTCAAGCAGTGGTACAGGAAGAAGTCGGTATCGTTCAAGAAAAACATGATTTTCATGCAGGACAATGCTCCATCACATGCATCCAACTACTCCACAGCATGGCTGGCCAGTAAAGGTCTAAAAGATGAAAAAATAATGATATGACCCCCTTGTTCACCTGATCTGAACCCCATAACCTGTGGTCCCTCATAAAATGTGAGATCTACAGGGAGGGAAAACAGTACACCTCTCGGAATATTGTCTAGGAGGCTGTGGTGGCTGCTGCACGCAATGCTGATTGTAAACAGATCAAGCAACTGACAGAATCTATGGATGGTAGGCTGTTGAGTGTCACCATATAGAAAGGTGGCTATATTGGTCACTAATTTTTTGGGGTTTTGTTTTTGCATGTCAGAAATATTTATTTCAAAATTTTGTGCAGTTGTATTGGTTTACCTGGTGAAAATAAACAAGTGAGATGGGAATATATTTGGTTTTTATTTAGTTGCCTAATAATTCTGCACAGTAATAGTTACCTGCACAAACAGATATCCTCCTAAGATAGCCAAATCTAAAAAAAAAGCACTCCAACTTCCAACAATATTAAGCTTTGATGTTTATGAGTCTTTAGATTGATTAAGAACATAGTAATTGATCAATAATAAAAAAATGCTCTAAAATAAAACTTGCCTAATAATTCTGCACACAGTGTAAAGAACAGTTTGAGCTACACCTTACAGAAGGAGCCAGTTGAAAGATCATCCCTAATATTGTGTCCTGAAGGCTTGTCTTCTTCATATTGAAGAAGCAACAATATTTGAAGAGGTTGTATAAATTTCTCAATAGTTCCATTATAATGTGGTGATTTTTCTTATTGTTGTGCAACATCCATACTCTATGTCTATATAATTGGGGTACGGATTATCTCTGCAGAAGGGGTCACCTCAATAGCATGCTCGGTAAGCATGCAAGCATGGTAATGATGTCCTCATACATTCTAGCATGGCACTATGAATGAGAGAAGCCTACCCAGCAGTATGATCCCCAGTGTGGTAAAGGTGCATTCACCCCTTGCAACAGTGTAGCATTTTTCTGCCACAATCATACTCCAACTACATAAGCAAGGAGTACGGATGTTACCCAACAGTAGGAAAAGCATGGAGAAAGTGTAAGGTTTGGAGGCAGTCTTGGTCATGTTTTTTTTTAAAGGAAATAAGTTAAATTGTGGAACCTATTGCAAACTTTCATAATGTTTCATGCTGGACAAAATTTTATATATATATATATATATACACATGCATGTATATAGTTAAAAGGAATTTGTCAGTAAGATCAAGCCTTCTAAGCTGTCTTAATGGGCATGCAGGTCGTAGAAAGATGACAAAAATTACTAAAATTATACCTAGATGTCTTCAATCTGATGTCTTATTCCAGGGAAATCAATGTTTTTCCTAATATGTAAATAAGCTGTTAAGTTCTATGGGCCGGACACAGATCTCCCCGAAAATTTGCCTCCAGACCTAATTTTAAATGAAACGGGGCATTACCCATGTAAGACATGAAATGATGGACACTTTTCTATCCTGTTCTCACAGCAGAGCTGTGTGTGAATATAACCAACACAGCATAGCAGAGCTTAGTTTTGTCTCATTACAAAATATCTGCAACCTCTCCCCTTCTGCTGTCTGCTCAGCAGCAGAGTGTGCCTGACTAAGACTGTCCAGTTGTGCCAGTGTCTTCAGAAGATTTTTGAGTTCCATAGTTGTGCGGTACATTCTGGTATCCTCCATTTTTAGTTACAAGAGAAAATGACTATGACTGACACTTCTTTAATCTCCATCTCACAGGCAGCCAGTGCAGAGGGAGAGCTTGTGTGTGACGACTAAGCGTCAATGAGGAATAGCTGACCACTTGTTTTTTTCTGCATCTGAAGAAGGTTGGCCTGTGTAAATAGGCTATTGCTCAACATAGTTACTGATTGGCGGTCGTTTAACCGGGAGCATCGCGCAGTGTAAATGCTCTTTTACTCTAAAAAAATGGTTACAAATATTTTTTTTATTTATATATTTTACTTGTTCATATAGTACCATTAATTTAAACAAACCTTTAAAGACATATCCTTGAAAAGTGGAGTAGGGGGTCTTCAAGGAGGTCAAAAAGCACTGAGTAACTTTGATTTATTTATGTCATGATCCAGGACCGGTATTCTCCGCTCCAGAGTTTCACAGACCCGGCCTGGTCATTTCAGGGCTTAACACGCATCAGCCTCATTCTGGTTTCAGAAGACACTAGATCTGGTCTCAGCACTGGCATTCCTGTGCTGGTTATAGTTTTGCTCTGCAGCATGTGACTGGCTCTGGTGAGATTTCTTGTTTGTTCTGACTACTTGTTACCGTGCCCTGACCTGTACACTCCCCCATTCGTCCGTCTGTTCCAGTCCCTGACTTCCCACTCCTGTCTGTTGTTTGTATTTTCCTCTGCATTACTGATCTCCCGGCTTCTGACTCAGTTCTGTTTTCTGACTTGATTTTGATCCTTGCTCTGCACTGACTTGACTTTCCCGGCTAGATCCTGACTGTTTGTCTACATTATTGCCCCCTGGTGGTTCGCCTGTCAGTTGCCTGCTGGACTTACTCTGCTGTACTTCAGCTGCCTTTCTATTACAGTGTTACCTTGACTCTCCTTCACTACTCTGCTGCCACCTAGTGGGGTACATGCTGTACTACGTCTTTCTAGCTCTTTGTACAGCGTGAAAATGTATTTATATAAAGAGACAACCATCTAAACTCTTAATATACATAAAACTAGAAAAATGGGTCATAAAATCCTCTAATAATAATATGTCAAACTTTAATAAATGTATGTCAGATCATCATACCATGCATGTACACTTTTTACAGCCGTCTGTCCAGGACTCCAGCTCTCTGTAGACATTGCCCTTTACAGTGCAAGATCTTTCACAGTAGCATTGATCTAACCTATTCATTCTCTGCTCCGCTCTTGACAGCTGCAAAGAGATTTCAAGCAAACAAAAAGATGTATGACACATACAATATTTTCCATAATTCCATAATAATACACAAAAGGTAAAAGCCAGCTGTAATACACAAAGCAAAAGGCAGGTTCTATGTAACAAATGGTTATTACACCAGCAACACAATGCACAAATATTGGTCATTTAACCTGGAGATGAAGTATAGTTGTTAATGTGTTTCCTGAAACAGCATCACATATGTCGACAAGTTGAGTCTGGAAATGCAGCTCATAGTATAGGGGGAAAACATCCCGATTACTGGGAGTCTGAGTGCTGGGACCCCCACAGATTCCAAGAACTAGGGTTCTGGAGAGGCCCATATGAATGGAGCAGTGGTTGATCTTGGGCACTGTCCCTCCAATCATTCCTATGGGAGTGCGGTATCTCAGTCAATCGGATCTGTTGGAGCCCCAGCAGTTCCCAGTGATCGGAAACTTAAAGGGAACATGTCAGGTAATTTATGTATTCTATCCTAGTAGTAGTGTGATGTGTGGCCTAGTAATCCCTTCCTATCCAACTCGGTGTTGTAATATTATGTAATGTGCATGTATAAAAATATGTTTTATTACTTATGTGTACGCTATGTAAATGAGCATGTCTCTAGCACCATGGGAGTCGCATCGCCCTGTGGGCTTTTGCATGTTTTCCGTGGTGTCACGCCCCTGTGGGCGTGATACCATGGAAATACATGAGCAACGTCCCGTCGCTCCTTGACATCTCGCGCATGCGCACTTACTATTCCCACAGCCTTGTTCTTTGGATGCTTGCTTCTCTTCTTCAGACGCACACTGCGCATGACCGGAACCGCGGGAGTCTTCTGAGCATGCGCAGTGCGCGTCTGAAGACGAGAGGCAAGCACCCAGATAACAAGGCTGCGGGAACGGTAAGCGTGCATGCGCGGGATATCAAGGAGCGACAGGACGTCACTCATGTAAATTCATGGTATCACGCCCACAGGGGCGTCATACCACAGAAAACATGCAAACGCCCACAGGGCTATGCGACGCCCATGGGGCTAGAGCCCCTGCTTATTTATATAGGGTACACATAAGTAATAAAACATATTTTTATACATGCACATTACACAATATTACAACACAGGGATGGGTAGGAAGGGGTTACTAGCACACACATCACACTGCTACTAGGTTAGAACACAAATTACCTGACAGGTTCCCTTTAACCCTTGTCCCATGGAAATGTGCACCTGATTCGAACTAGAATGTGGTAGACTGGTGAGAGGGTGAGGATTACTTCTTTTATATTGTCTGAACTCTTTTAATAATATTTGTGATCTGTTGGACCCATTTAATGCTTCAAAATGTGTCTAACTTTTAAATTATTTTTAAAAGATGTATAGGAATATGATAACAACATACTGTACATGTGGCTAAAATATATTATTGGAATACTCTCATATTGTCTCTTGAGCAGTTCCCATCTGTGCAGTTTCTTTACTTCCTCGTTTCTTGGGCAGAAGGTGGCTCCTGCTTGAGTGACAGTTCTGGTATGGAGAGTCCTCTCGCTACAACATATCAATCTGTCAGTGTTTGTTCTGAGTCCACACTGTTATCACTATCACTATGTTTACCTATAGCAATAAAAGGACATTTGAACAAGCATATAACTAAAGGCCACGTCTCACTAAGCGACATCGCTGGCGACATCGCTGCTGAGTCACGGTTTTTGTGACGCAATCATCTTGCTAGCGATGTCGCTGTGTGTGACATCCAGCAACGACCTGGTCGCCGGTCGTTGCTGAATGTCCTGGACCATTTTTTGGTCGTTGCTCTCCTGCTGTGAAGCACACATCGCTGTGTTTGACAGCAAGAGAGCAACGATCTGAATGTGCAGGGAACAGGGAGCCGGCTTCTGCGGACGCTGGTAACAAAGGTACACATCGGGTAACCAAGCAAAGCGCTTTGCTTGGTTACCCGATATTTACCTTGGTTACCAGCGTCTGCAGCTTCTAGAAGCCGGCTCCCTGCTCCCTGCACATGTAGACAAGGTACACATCGGGTAACTATAAGCAAAGCACTTTGCTTACTAACCCGATGTGTACTATGGTTACCAAGCACAGTGTCGTTACACGAATCGCTGGTGGCTGGTGGCTGATCTCTGATCACTGTGGAGATCTGCCTGATTGACAGCTCACCAGAGAGCATGTAGCGACACTCTAGCGATCACTGCCAGGTCAGATCACTGGTGGGATCGCTGGAGGGTCGCTAAGTGTGATGGTACCTTTAGGAAAGACACAGCAGTGCTCTGGAAACTGCCAATCCTGCTTGTGTCCAGAATTGTGATTATACAGGACTGATAAGAGCGCTGTCACAAGCTGAGAGGAAGAGGAAGGGAAGGGAAGTAAGAAGCTAACTGCTGTATAGAAATCAATGGGCTGGAGAGAACTGACTGGGATGTTAGGCGTTAATGGAAACCTGACACATCCCCAAACGCTATTAACTTGGAGCTATGAGACTAAGCTATAGGTTAATAGCTTTCTAAAATCATGCAGCCTGGCTATCGGGAGGAAATGAATTTTATTGCTCCCATCAGCCTCTGGCTTTCAGTTGGCTCCAAGAATGCATCAGTACAGGGCCAGCTGTCAGTTAGTGCAGGGGCTGTCAGTTAGTGCCCCTGCTTATATGTATTGAACCTGTGCTGGTCATACCTATATAAGTGAAAGCTGGAGACTGCCAGGAAAAATAAATACATTTCTTCCAGATTTTCAGTGCAGAGGCCGCATGACTTTAGTACTCTATTAACCTGCAGATTAACAACATTTGGATATGTGAGCGGTTCCTTTTCTTCTCCTGCAATGTAGCTACTGCACACATTCTTGTGGCCGAGCTCCATGGAAACAAGCTGTACACTTTGTAAAATAAAAGCTTTCACGGCAGGAGAATGAAAGCAAATAGAAAAAGTTTGTCAAGTGCAAATTGCTTATTTTCATACTGTCTAACTAACTAAAGCAATATAAAAACATGGGAATACCCCTATAAATACCATACAAAGTAGTCAGTGGTCAATAATATACATCTGAACTAGCAGGTCACTTTACCCATCTTATAAATAGTGATCACAATTGATTTTTTTTTCTATTGTTAGAGATTATTCTTACTAAACGAAGAAGTTAATGATGAAGATGTTAAATGCTGTATAACCCATTAGCATGATGTACCAAAATGCCTCCTAAATACTGTTATATTAGTTTGTCGGTCACTTTCCTCCTCTCCCTTTACATTCTACAATGAATACATTACTGTCTCATAACAGTATATCATCCAGTTTTTGGAGATTGGACGATGTGATGCATGAGTGCGGATGGCTGCAGGACTGGCTGACTGACAGCTGCGTATTCCTCTATTACACTGAATTCATGAGCTTTGTCACCTTGTGCATACAATACTATACTTGGCTCTTGTCACAAACTTCTGTACATAGTCCTGTGCCAAAATATCAACTGGAGAAAACATTGCTATAAAATGAGCAGAGGTGATGTACTGTTATGTCAAAAGCTTCAGGCATAATGACTATTGTATCTAGTGGCAGGTAACATTTTATGTAATATCTAGCAGAATCTGCAGCAGCAAGTATCTTACCCTTACTTACTTACTTTCCTTACTGAGCCTCCTTTTCTGCAGAGATCGATGCTACATGTCAAGTAGGGTTAGATAAATATGTGATATTGCCACACGCAAATTTATAGATAATCAATAATCAACTCTATGTTATCATTTATTACATTGGGTCCGATTCATCAAAGCTTCAAAGAGCCATAAGTGGAGGCACAACTCGGAGTTGTGCCTAAATTTTGTACCTTTTGGAGTTTTTATGTCAGTTTCTAACAGATCTGACAAATAGGGCAGTGCTGGAGCAGGATGGGGTGTGGCGGAGGCGGGACGCCACAGCTCGTCCAAGTCATGACACCAGAAATCAGACTCCATTACCTGACTGGAGTGAGATTTCTGGCAAAATACACGGAGGTGCATGCCGCTCGTCAGATGCTACATCTTTATGAAGAGGCGAGCACCTCATCAAGACCCGCACTAACAACCCTGATCTTAATGAATCGGCCCATTGTCTTATATTCTCTAGTTTTTATATAATCTTTAACAGTATTAGCATAAGGCTTGGGGTACACGGTGATGAGTCGCGTGACAGCAGCTCTCTACTTGTCTGTGACTTGCTGTCACGTGACTATTTAGGAGCTGATTTTGCTGTAAGTAAAACAGCCAAGTTAGAATCAAGTTTCATTTTGCAAGTGTGTTGCATTGGAGTCTATGGCAAGTGTGTCCAGTCACAGTATGTCTGTTATGCGATGTTCGCTTCCAGACTCATTAGGTGTCATGGTGGCATCAGGTTCTGTTCACACTGCGGAGCCTGACAGGCAACCTGAGGTTTCCTAGTTGTTCCTAGTTGTTCAGCCTGAGCTGGGCGTCGACTGTTTCATATACTGTTCCTCAGTCCTGCAGGAGTTAATTCCTGGTGACCTGGGGAACTGTGCTAGGAGCTCAGGTTGCTAATTAGCAATCACTGCCATCTCCTTCCTATATAAGAGTCTGGACCTTGCTACTCAGAGTCGATAATAGCTCCAGCATAGCTCCAGCGATTCCTGTCTTTGTGTGGATCCAGTCCATGGTGATCTGTAGTTGCTATTTTGAGTGGTGTGGAAGTTACCGTGTCATGGGTTTACTTAATTCCTTTTTCTTTATTCACCTTTACATGTATTGTCTTCTCCTTTGTTTTTGAGTGTAGGGTGCACACGTTTTCGTTCTCTGTTGCCAATGTCGTTTCTGTAGGATTTTGTTTCTGTCTTTCTGACCCGCCTCAAGGGTGAGAGAGAGGGGGAGTAAGTTCAGGGCTCAGACAGGAGTCAGGGTCACGCTGGGGCTCAGACCTGGCTACCATAAAGTCTACCTCTGAGATAAGGGACAGAGCAGAGTCTCATGTCTGAGGGCCTGCTTAGAAACCCCTGTCCTGTCATTTCATACCCGTGATATTATCACATTTTGCAACAGGATGCCATAGGAAATCATTACATAGAATGTTGCAATGTATTACTAGGATTTCAGCCACGCACGACACCTAGTCCTAGACTAAATATAATCTGTATATATAAACTGAAAAATAATCAATTTTTAGTGAAATATTTGCATTTTTGCTTCTTGTCTAGCAATAAGACATTTTTTTGCTAAAACAAGTCAGAATCCAGCATAATGTGTATATAGTTGACAGTAAATGAGTCTTCTGCTGTGCAATAACCTAAAATATTCTCTCTTGCACGAAATTCATCATTTCAAGTGCGTTGCTAGAAATGAAAGTGCAACAGTTTTATTTGACATTTCATCCTCCAACTATGATCTGAAGCAGGGATTGCAAGCACTTGGAAAGCCTATTGTAAGATGTTCTATCCCTCTGTAAATGTTGAAGGAAAATCATTCTTGAGTCTTCGCAGCAGAAGAAAGATCAATTTTAAGCAACATAAATCCTTTTGTTTAAAAAAAAATAAAAAATTCAAAAATATTAAAATTGTACCTTTGCTGATGTTTTTGCCAAAATATCCTGTAATTCCATGATTTTCTGCACTAGTCCATGGAAGTCATTGCATGTTGGACATGCTGTAATAATAAACATGACCATGTCATTTCTAGAACCAGATCTCATGCTTTTAGAAAATGCAAGGAAGAAATGTTTCTATACATACTGCGATTCAGATCAGGACACTGGGAAATGAAGCCTTGAGGCATGATAACGATCTGTAGATCTTGCATGATCCCCTGCAGACAATGACACGGAGTGTAAACATTTTGTCACATATTATGCTACTTTGTACAAAGCAAGCTGCCATGTGCTAATACAATATTTTTTCCCATAAAATCAATTTCCAGCCATGTAACTGTATCCAATTAAGATATGAGTAGCACATAACGCAAAGCAGCCTATAAGTTAAATAACATGATTTGCCTTTCCCTGAAGGGTATGTATTGATTTTCCCTTTTTAATTAATTCATGCCAGAAGAATTGATGGAAATTAATTAGTATATCCGTAGAAAATATACATTACATGTAACAATAGTAAATGTACAATTGAAGAAAAGGAGGACTAATTAGGTGTATTTTCTGCATATATCTGCAAAGGATTTTACATAGCAGCTAAATATTTTGTCTATATTAGTACAATGTATCACATTAGAACAGTATTTGGCTCAGTGGTTAGCACTGTTATTTTGCAGCGCTGTGGTCCTGGGTTCATATCCCACCAAGGACAGCATCAGCAAGGAGTTTGGATGTTCTCCCCGTGTTTTCATGAGTTTAGTCAGTGTTTTCCAGTTTCCTATCACACTCCAAAGACATACTGATAGTGAATTTAGATTGTGAGCCCCAATGGGTACAGTACTGTAAAATCAATTTTCTAAATCCCACTATTAAAGGGAACCAAACATCAGGATTTTTGTGTATAAGGTGCAGCCAGTGCAGTACTGGCACTATCAGACACAGTGTGTACATACCATTAGTGTGCAGCTCGGGTGTTTAGGCTATGAAATCAATGTTTATAAAGTTTGAAAATTCATCATGTTTTTGATTGACGTGTGCACCTCTGCTGACAATGTCCGGGTGGGTTATGCCCCCCACCCCCACCCCGCCATCTATTCCTCCCTCTCTCTGGCTGTATGTAAATTTTTCTATTCAGAAACTCGGCGTTGGAGTTAGCTCCTGCGCATAGTGCTCATCTCCAGCGCCATGTTTCTGAAGCCCGCAGTACCTAGTATTATGCATGAGAGGGTGGCACATGCGCCCTCACTTCTTCAGATCTCGTTGTGACCGCGGGAGCGCGCGCGGTCACAACAGGACTGGAGAACAGCTGATCTTACCCCGATTAACTGCAGCAGACGTCTGCTACGATATTGTCCATAACATGGACCACCCAAAGTCTGTGCTGCCGGATACCTATCATGAGGGTACCATGACGGAGAGTGGACACTCCTTTATTTGGTGTCAGGAGATCACAGCGCAGGGCTTCATACACACTTTCTCAGGTTAATACTGCTGACTATGCAGATTCTCCTTTATCCAGCGCTGCTAGGGATAAGTAGATCCTCTGGTCTCCTGAACTTTGAATGAAAGCAATAGCCAGGTGTTCTTTATTGCTAATTAGCTCTGCTATAAGGGCTTCCCTCCTAAGGCCGGGGTAACACTTACATGTGACTCATGCGAGGATCAGATCGCACTGCCCGGACCGGCTGGCTTCTCTTCTGCCTGGAGAGGCTCAGCTGTATGCATTTCTATGATGCTGACCCGCTCCTGTCAGGAGAGCCGCGGCCGGTCCGGGCAGTGCGATCCGATACGCGCATGAGTCACATGCAAGTTTGAACCCGGCCTAACCCAGGTAATCGCTGGTGCTTAGCTTAGTTTTTGCTTAGCTTGTCTCTAAAGGGAACCTGTGACCTCTGGACCAGGAAGCCATTCAGAGAACATTTGCTGTGCTATGTTGAGTTTTTCCCTTCCTTTGTCCTTTTAGGTTTTTCCCCTTTGGTCCATTCCTCATTATTACTTCTTGTTGTTTGGAGTGCTTTGTATGATTGCTGTTTATTTTACCCCTGTCTGTGTAACCCTCTCTGTATTTTTAATCTAGAGCAACACTAGCGTTCTCGCTGCCTTACGCACTATACAGGGCAGAATCCAGGGAAAGACAAGGATAGGCACGTGATCAGCAACGCGGAGAAAGTGCCCATCGTTAGGGAGTGCAATGATCAGCCTCAGGTGAGTTTAAAAGGTCACCCTACTCCCCTTTCCCTAGCGCCAGGGCCCAACGTTGTATCGTGTACCCTGTATGTTGTGGCGCTCGCCGGGGCTTCCCGTGTACCGGAACTCCGGTAGTCACTGTGTAACAATACCATAAATGAGACAGAATCCTACTCAATACTCTTAGCTACTGTCTTCAGTGTGGCAGCGAGCGCTATAAAATCCAATGGCTCTTGCTCCCACAATGAAGATGGTACACTAGCATTAGGAGAAGGATGCTTCTTGGTTTAGTGTATCCATCAGCACAGATTTCAGATAGTCCCTCCTATGAAGTAATACAAAAATCCACTAATGGATTGATTTAGAAAAACAGCTATACTGCCGAGTCCCGTGATTGTTTCTAGGGAAAGTTTAGGTATGTCGTAAATGTAATTCTTTCATTCAAGGTACAAAATATGGATTTAGTCAGTCTTATCAAAGGAAGTCATATTATAATTACTATATTTAATTTCATCCAAATTAAGAGTTTTCCAGACAATAATAGAAAAAACCTAAATGACTTTTAAATAGTAAGTTAATCGGGGCAAAAATGGTGAGCAAAGTCGCAATATTGTTCTAAAGACAGTGATATTCAGTGTGTAATAGCTGGTAGCGTTTGTAATATCGTTTGATTCTTGCAATGCCAGATCTTTAAACTTGCTTAAAAACTATCACTTGTCGGCATAAAATTTCACCGTGTAATAAGTCGCTAAAAGCTGTAAATGCCATACATGCTTTTATGAACGACCAGAGACTTTCCATCGACCCCTCCAGCGATCTTTCAAGCAAACATTTGCTTGTGTAATAATGAGCTTGTATGACGCGATAAATATTCGCTCGTCAATCAATATCGTTAAAAAATCTTACGGTCATAAAACACCTTTAAGATCAGCGAGCGCCCAAAATGTTTTCCGGTTCATCGGACTTTCATATAATATGTATGGGCACTTATACATAAACTGAACATACAGACATTGTTATTTTCACTGCTACCCTACCTAGCATTGTATACAGGTGCCTAACTAGGCCGTATACAGCCACGTTACATCTCTCACATTGTACTAACTAATCTAAAGACATACAATCATATTTCAATTAAAATAAAAGTAGTAAAAACACTGAAATGACAAAAACCTCATATTCAAAAGCTTACGTGAAACTCAATTTGGCCAAGTTTAAAAAACCATAAATGGATTGTTATCAGCAATCAGCTGCAAAAAGGTCAATTATGGGTGAAAAATGAAAAATAGAGATAAACCAGCAGTATTTCCGATAAAACAATAATAAATTCAGTGATATGCCAGCTATGCTTGACAAGCGAAGCAGGTTGACTTGATAGAGATAGGATTGACATTAATGGATAGCATGGAAGATCTTATTTCTTCCCTCTAAACACACCAGGTAAAGGAATCACTTATTTCTGTTTGCCTTTCTCTGGAGTAATGAAAGAGGTAATACAGAGGGCACAAACTGAATAATAGAGCACGACATTCATTGCAACATTTTCTTGGTCTCAAAGAACTACAATAATATTATTGAATTAATGGATACCCCTGTTGTAAATAATAGGAAAACACAGATGGATTTTTAATAATTACTCAAAAGCTACAACGTAACTTACTGTATTTTTTGGATTATAAGACGCACTTTTCCTCCCAAAAATTTGAGAGGAAAGTAAGGGGTACGTCTTATAATCCGCATGTAGCTTACTGGAAGTGGTGGAGATGGGTAGCAGGAGGCAAAGGCAATGCTGTGGTGGCTGTGCAGGGTCTGCAGCGGCTGTGCAGGGTCTGTGGCGGCTGTGCAGGGTCTGCGGCAGCAGTGCACCTGCTGTGTCCGCTGTGCAGGGTCTGCGGTGTCTGTATAGGGGCTGTTGCCGCTGTGCAGGGGCTGCAGCTGCGGGCAGTGAGAGCTTCAAACAATGGTGCCTGGAGTCTGCACGTGCGCAGATGGAGCTCTTGGCTGAAGATCTCATATGCGCACGCGCCGCCTCTGGCCCATTGATCTCCCAGCATAGGACTTAAGGAAAATGGCGCCCGGAGTTGGCGTATGTGCAAATTAGTTCTCGTCTTGTCATTGAGCTGAGAGCTCAATCTGCACACGCGCCTATTGCGGGCACCACTATTTTCAAGCCCGCACCGCCAACAGAGCGTCTGGGACACCTGCCACACCGCCCTAAACCACACAGCCAGCACAAACTCCTCAGCCAGCATAGCCACCCCCACCACTGTCAGCACAGCCACCCCCACCTCAGACAGCACAGGAGTCAGCAGAGCAGCCACCATCGCACTGCCTCCTGTGACCATGCTCCGCCACCGCTGCCGCCCCCCTCTGGTAAGACATCACCGAAGTATAAGACGGAACCCCCCCTCCCTTTTTTTTTTTAACCTTTTTTATCTCCAAATTTGGGGTGCGTCTTATTATCCGGAGCGACACACAAAATACGCTATTTCAACTAGATAAGAAAATGTACAGTCTGCTGTCAATCACTTCAGTTTAAGCTATTTACAATATAAAGATGATGCCAATCGCATTCTGTCTCCAGAGATGAAGATGTCAAAAATCCACACATTTCTCCTTCCTCCAGGAACATCAAATAGACTTGGCCCATATTATTGGTGATGTAATACAAATAACAATGAGATGAAAGACATTTCCCTAAAACTTTTTAATGTAAATGTTCAACTTTAGTTTGATACTCATTAAAGAGGATGTCCACTTAAAAATTGTCAAGAAACTTTTCATCCTACATTCAGTTACTTGTAAAAAAACCCCCAAACCAATATGAGCTTTACTTGCCCTTCCCGATGTAACAAGCCAGAATATACCCACAGTCCAGACTATACCTGGGGTTATAGGCTAGATCGTATGCTGGGTATAAATTGGCCAAAATATACCCCTCTGGCCATATTATACCCCCATCAGTAGTATTGAGTAATATACACATTTCTCTTGAGATAGATTTTAGATCCCCAAAGGGTACTTTTTTGTGCTGCAGTGTAGAATCGGCAGATTCTTGAGTGACAGCAGCTGAGGATCAGATAATATCTGGGGGGGTATGCAAAGTTATGCCCCCCTATGTTAGAATTAGCATAAGTATTATACCACTGATTTACTTTTAGGACCTGTGTGAGGTCATACCCATGTGACCAGAAGGGGCGGGGCGTCAGCCAACAAAGCTGATACCAGCTGGTCACATTGGTATGTCCTCACCACAGGTCCTGCAAGTAAAAGTAAATCAATTGTATAATGCTTATGCTAATTATAGCAGGGGGAGGGATAACTATGAATCCCCCCCCCAGATATTATCTGATCCTCAGCTGCTGTCACTCAAGAAGCTGATGATTTTATATACTTTACTTTCTTGGATTTCAAAACCTTAACATCCGAGCTGACCACTACAGGTATGAATAGAATCAGTCTGATAGTGGCAGTATAGCACTGGCTTAAGTTTATTTGCAAAAATCCTGGTGAATGGTTCCCTTTAATTATGCACTGATAGGTCAGTGCCATCTACTGTCAGTTCAATGTAAGCACTGTACTATTTTACACCCCTAGGTTTAGCATTTATCCCCTGGGTATACTGTGGCTTTGGCCAGATTATACCCAGGTTCAGCGTTAGATGGGTATATTCTGGCCTGGAGGGGTACAGTTTGGCCTAGGCTATTTTAGACACAGAGGTATCGTGTTGCCTTTGGGCAGTTAATCCCCGAGTTATAGTCTGGCTTGGACCAGACTATACCCGGGTTCCACGTTAGATGAGTATATTCTGGCCTGGAGGGATACAATTTGGCCTAGGACAGGTAATCCCTAGGGTATACTCTGGCCTGGGCAGATTATACCCAGGTTCCACGTTAGATGTCTATATTCTGGCCTGGAGAGGTACAGTTTGGCCTACGCTATTTTACACCCCGGGGTATAGTGTAGCCTGGTTCAGTTAATCCCCAGAGTATACTCTGGCCTGGGCCAAACAATACCTGGGCATTGTTTGGCTGCAGCGGTGACTACTCATTGACCATGCTGCCAATTCAAGCCGTTTACATACACGGGCGGCTGAGCTCAGTGATTGCTTCTAATGCTGTCATGATGTCACTACTGCAGCCAATCAACATAAAGCGGGGCAGCAGAAAATGATCAAAAGTGTCTTGGAAGGGGACAACCCTTTTAAACAGATCTTTTAATACTGAAAGGTCTATGATAAAACATGGATGTAGGGTGGGACTTCCATTGACAAGCCAAAACATACCGCAAACCACATACCTTAAAATAACCATGTGCATTGTTTCTTTGTCCAACCCATAAGGTAGTCCCTGATGGAATATCCATGTAAGGCTTTTCCACAATTCTTTCATAAATCCTGTTAACCAAAACATACATTTTATAATATGGACCCTCTGAATGACAGAAACCATTAGAAGTATAGTTTGAGATTAAAGCCATCTGTGGAACTGTAGGTATGGCTACATGTGGTATGTGTGCTGGTATAGCTGGTCATAGTCAAGAAACTGTCTTCATCGGGGTTCGGACAATGTGTTCTCAGTATATATGCGGGATTTTGGTCGGTCACATATTTCAGTTTCGAATATAGCACTTCATTTCAATTTCCTCACAATCTATAATTGCCTGCCCCATGTGTGTAATAATATAAATGAGATACTGCTGTAAGGTTCCTTACTTGTTACAATCCACATGTAAAACCAGGTGAGAAGCGCTTATTGCCAAGGAAAATCTATGCCATTTGTCATCTGCCAAAATATACGGAAATACTTCTGTCTGCGATCGATGACTCCCTGAGCGGTAATGTAATCTGACTTCATTTCGATGCCCACTGCTTTCGAGCTCAAGATACCTGTGTGATGAGAAGTGACAACAAAATAGAACAGGAAGGTAATCAAATGAAATCACATCTTATGGCTACTAGCTAGTCAAAGATAAAAATATATATTATACACACTGCCTTGATAAAATAGTTCTCCACTGTGAACTTTTCCATATTTTTTCACATTGCAAACTCAAATGTAAATATATTTTATGTGAGCTACCAACACAAAGTAACAAGTATTAGTGACGTATAAAAGGAAATGATACATGGTTTTCTAAATATTTTGAAAATATAAATCTAAAAATTGATACATCCATTTGTATTCAGCCCCCTGGTCAGTACTTTCACATGCACATCTAATCTCTGAAATTTTTCCCATTCTTTGCAAACTAGCGGTAGCTAAGTGAGATTGGATGAAGACCATCTGTCAAGAAAAGCAATTTTCAACTCTTGCTGCAGTTTCTCAATGACAATTATGTCTGGACTTTGACGGGGCCATTCAAACACATTGAATATGTTGTCATCTAAACCAGTCCATTGTACCTCTAGCAGTATGTCTAGGGTCATTGTCCTTCTGGAAGGTGAACCTACCCCCAAGTATTTTGCAGTCTATAACAGGTTTTCTCCAGGATTGCCCTGTAAGCTTCATTCATCTTTCTATCAAGTCTGACCAGCTTCCCTGTCCCTGCTGAAGAAAAGCATCCTCACAACATGATACTGCCACCCTCATGATTGATGGTGGGGATGGTGTTCAGGCTAATGTGCAGTGTTAGTTTTCCGCCACACATAAGGCAGCGTTACACGGGATGATATATTGTACGATCGCATGAGCGATCACACCCGCCCCCGTCATTTGTGCCTCACGGGCAATTTGTTGCCCGTGGCGCACAAAGTCGTTTACCACTGTCACACGTACTTACCTCCCAAATGACCTCGCTGTGGGCGGCGAACATCCTCTTCCTGAAAGGGGGAGGGACGTTCGGCGTCCCAGCGACGTCACAAAGCGGCCGCCAAATAGAAGCGGAGGGGCGGAGATGAGCGGGACGTAACATCCCGCCCACCTCCTTCCTTCCACATTGCCGGCGGGATGCAGGTTAGCTGTGTTCGTTGTTCCCAGGGTGTCACACGGAGCGATGTGTGCTGCCTCGGGAATGACAAACCACCTGCGCGCAGAAGGAGGAACGATTTTATGAAAATGAACGACGTGTCAACGAGCAATGATAAGGGGAGTTTTTTTGCTGATTAACAGTCGCTCGTAGCTGTCACACGCTACGATATCTCAAACGATGCCGGATGTGCATCACGGAATCCGTGACCCCGACAACATATCGCCCGATATATCGTACCGTGTAACACCACCCATAGTGTTGTGCATTTAGTCTAATAAGCTCTACTTTGGTCTCATCTGACCAGAGCACCTTCTTTCACATGCTAGATGTGTCAACTACATATTACTTTGCAAATTGTAAATGGAACTTCTTATGACTTGCTTTCAAAAATGGTTTTCTTCTTGCCACTCTTCAACAAAGGCCAGATTTGTGAATTATGTGGCTAATACTTGTTATTGTAGACACATTCTCTCAATTGAGCTGTGGATCTTTGCAACTCCTCAACTCCTCCAGACTGAGTGACCATGAGCGTCATGACTGCTTCTCTAATTAGTGCTCTCCTTGCTTAGAACGTCAGATAAGGTAGACTGCCATGTCTTGGTAGCTTTGCATTTGTCCCATACCCCTTCCATTTTTGGATGATAAATTGAATAGTACTCTGTAAGAAGTTAAGTGCTTAGGCTATATTTTATAACCTAATTTTGTTTTACTCTCTCCACAATCTTATCCTTAACCTGTCTGGTATGTTTTTTGGGTTTCATGTTGCGGTTTTATCCCTAATGTACTCTTACAAACTCCTGATCCTTTCACAAAAGAGCTGTAGTTATAATAAGAATAATCTACACATAGTTGGTCTCAATTTATTGTTAGATGTTTTCTGGAGGCAAGTGGTCTGTCTATTTTTTTTTTTAGCATTATGAGACTATAGGGGCTGAATACTAATGTACGTCCCAGTTTTCAGATTTATATTTTTAAAATATTTAAAACATTTCTATATAATTTCCTTTATAATTCACAAATACTTGCTATTTTGTGTTGGTATATAACATAAAATCCCAATAAAGTACATCTAAGTTTGTGGGTGTACTATAAAAAAATATATACACACTGATGAGCAAAAGGGTAACAATGTCTTGAACGTTTTACTTTCAGGCTTCATATCTCACCCTCCACTACAGTTTTCAAAGTGAGACTATCATAATTTTATAGTAATTCATCTTGGCTGTATCATACGTAAATTTGACGTGCAACTATTTAGCACATGATTAGTTATGCAGATTCTTGTCATGTAACTGTATGGTTACTGTTTTGCTCCTAAAAATATAATTTTTTATTTTTATTATTTTGTTAGTAGTTTGTAAATCCACCTTTTGCTTTCAACACTGCTAGGATCCTTCTGGGCATGCTCTCGATCAGATTCAAGCATATTTCAACCAAAATCTAATCCTAGGTTTCTTCTACACATTCCCAATGTTAGTGCATACTGGTCGACTCACTTGGGTATGTATATAGCTTTTTCTTCAACTCTACCCACTCTAGCCACATGTTTTCCATTGGGTTGAGGACTGGGGACTATGGGGGCCAATACATCATCTTCACTTTACCTTTACTATTAGAGAATATTAGAACAGGTTGTAATTTGTAGTAGGAAGAAAAACATATTTCCACCATCAGGTGCAAAATTGTAACAACGTAGTGACATGACAAGAATCTGCACAACTAATCATATGCTAAATAGTTGGAATTCAAATTTATGTATGAGATAGCCAAGATCATTGTCTATAAAATGAAGGCAGTCTTACTTTCAAAGCTGTAGTGGATGGTTTGATATGGAGCCTGAAAGTCAAAAGTTTAAAACATTGTTACAGTTTTGCTCATTAGTGTACATTATATTATATTTATAAATAAATATATATTTACACACACAGTTTTCACTTTCTATCTTTGGAGTGCTACCTCTCTCTCTTATACATACATATACTGTATATGTCTAAAGATGCTATTGACATGAATTTCTAACCCGATGTTCATAACAACCCATCCAATCCACAGAGGCAAACAAATAGACCATAGATATTCATAAATTATGTGTAAGAAAGAAAAATGGTAAAGGGTAAACGTATTCAAAACATGAAGAAGAAAAAATGCAAAAAAGCCATGGATAGTCATAACACCATCTGAAATCTGTAAATCTATCTGTAATTAGAAAGCAATCCTGCCACTTTGTGAAAAATAATATCACCTGGTTCAACTGATGGCTTATAAAAAGGTGTCTCATTACCAAGGTGTCAC
Source organism: Anomaloglossus baeobatrachus (assembly GCF_048569485.1). Classification (NCBI taxonomy): domain Eukaryota; kingdom Metazoa; phylum Chordata; class Amphibia; order Anura; family Aromobatidae; genus Anomaloglossus; species Anomaloglossus baeobatrachus. Next base: position 308,130,457 of record NC_134356.1, on the reverse strand, counting down.
ACAAGAAACATCTCATGATGGGGAAAACCAATGAGCTGTCTCAAAACCTTTGCAACTTTAATACTGCAAAACATATTGGTGGCATTGATTACAGTAGAATTTCTAAACTACTGAAGATTGCAGTGAGGTTCCAATGAGCACTATTGGGGCCATAATCCTGTAGTGGAAAGAACATAATTTCACTATAAACCAGTCACAACCAGGTGCTCCCTGCAAAATTTCAGACAGTGGAGTGAAAAGAATTATCAGAAGAGTTGTCCCATAGGCAAGGACCACCTGCGGAGAGTTATAGAAAGACCTGGAATCACCAGATACAATAGTTTCAAAGAAAACAATAAGTAATGCTCTCAACCTCCATCACAAATATGCAGACTCACCATGCAAGACTTCATTGCTATAGAAAAAGCATGTCGACGCGCATTTAAAATTTCCTCAACAACATTTAGACAAGCCTGTGAAATACTGGGAGAATATAGTCTGGTCAGATAAGACCAAAATTTAACTCTTTGGATGCTATAATACACACCATGTCTGGAAGGACAAAAGGCACTGCACATCACCACAAAAACACCACACCAACAGTGAAGTTTGGAGGTGGGATCATCATGGTGTGGGGCTGTTTTTTAGCATACCGCGCTAGCAAACTTCATATAATTGAAGGAAGGATGAATGGACAAATGTACCAAGACATTCTTGATATAAATCTGCTGCCATCTACCAGAATGATGAAGACGAAATGAGTGTGGACATTAAAACAGGAAAATGATCTCAACACACACACCCAAGGAAACTCTCAATTGGTTTCAGAGAAAAAAAATAAGGCTACTAGAATGGCAAAGCTAATTCCTGACCTGAATTCAATAGACGAACTATGGAAGGAACTAAATCTCAGATCATAGAAGGAGCCTTTAGGATTTGAAGAGTGTTTGTGTGGAAAAATGGACCAAAATCAGACTTGAGCAATGCAAGCAACTAGTTTATCCATACAGGAGGTATCTTGACTCTGTCATCAGCAACAAAGGCTTTTGTACGAAGTATTAAATACATTTCAGTAAGAGTGTTCAACACTTTTTCCCTATGTAATTTCTTCTTATTACACATCACTAAATGTATGGACATTTATGCTTTCATTTCTTAGCCAGTGTGGGTTTTTACCAACATCTGGTGAGAAATTCATGTCAATTGCACCTTTAGAACTATAGTTACATAGAAAATTTGTGATGTGTTCAATATTCATTTAATCCGTTGTATAGGCATGCAGTATACTGCATATATGCTATCATGGCCGAAAGTGTTGGCATCCTGTTGTCATACCAGGGTCAGTGAACACCCGGAGTGCAGTGCAAGAGGAGGGTATGCCAGGAAAGATGTAAAGGCAGGCCCTGACGCTAGGGAGAGGGGTCACCACTTAACTCAAATGTGGCTGATCCATGAGCTCCCTAAAGTCCCTAGTTTGGTCTTTCCCATTTGTGAGATCAAGTACCTAGGTCCTGGCTGACTCTGGACTTGCCCTAACTAATGCCAAAGCCAGCAAAACAATAGTCTTACTACTAATATAAAGGCAACATGAGAAAGGGAAACAAACAAGGAAAAACAGAAACCACAACAGAAAGTCCAATTCACACAGCTTTCTCCAGAGACAACTCCTTCACAGATCAGCACAGAAATTAACAACAGCCAGGGTAGGTGAGAGTAAGGAGTGGGTTTATATAGAAGGGCATGGTTGCAGCTGAGGGTAGCAGCTACAAGTCAGTCTCAGCAGGATAGGAAATAAACTATAACACCTTCAGCACTAAATGGAATCAACTATGCTCCCACACACACCAATCTTAAGATCTCACCACAGGTGTTTAATGGAATTTCAATCTAAACTCATTGCTGGCCACTTCAGAACTCTCCATCGCTTTGTTTTCATCTATTTCTGGGTGCTTCTTGACGTGTGTTTGGGGTCATTGTCCTGCTAGAAGAACCAGGACCTAGGACGCAACCCAGTTTTCTGACACTGAGCACTACATTACATCCTAAAATCCTTTGGTAATCTTCAGATTTCATGCGGTCTTGCACACAGTCAAGGCACCCAGTGCCTGAAGCAGCAAAACAACCACAAAACATCTATGAACCTCCACCGTATTTGAGTGTAGGTACGGTGTTCTTTTCTTTGTTGGCCTCATTCCATTTTTGGTAAACAATAGAATGATGTGCTTCACCAAAAAGCTCCATCTCGGTCTTATCTATCCCAAAAGACACTTTCCCACAAGAATTCTGATTACTCATGTACATTTTGACAAACTGTAATCTAAGTTTTATTATGTCTCTGTGTCAGCAGCGGGGTTTGCTTGGGTCTCCTACTATAGCGTTTCACTTAATTCAAATGTAAATGGAAAGTTTGCACTGACACTGATGCACCTTGAGCCTTCAGGACAGATAGAATTTCTTTGTAACTTGATTCAAGGCTGCTTATTCACCATCTGGAATGTCCTGCATTGTGCAACTTTTCATCCAGTTTTTCTCTGTCTTCCACATCCAGGTAGATTATTTCAGTGCCATGCGCTGTAAACTTCTTGATTATGTTGCACAGCCTGGACAAAGGAACATCAAGATCTCTGAGAATAGACTTGTAACCTTGAGATTGTTATTTTTCAAAAAATTTGTTTCTCAAGTTGTCAGACAGTGCTCTTTTCCTGTCTCTGCTCTAGATACTGAGTGTGACACAAACAGGCACACAATGCAAAGATTGAGTCAATTTCTCCCCTTTCTATCTGGTTTCAGGTGTGATTTTCATATTGCCCACACCTGCTAATTGCCACAGATGACTCTGACCGAGCATCACATGCTTGAAACAAAGTTCCCACAATTTTTGAAAGATGCCAACAATTTTGTCTTGCCTTTTTTCCTTTATTTGTGGGGTTTTGTGTGAAATTATGTCCAATTTGCCTTTTTTTTCCTCTGATTTTTTGTGTTGTTCCAATGCACACAAATGAAATAAACATGTGTATAATAAAGCATGTGTAATTGCAATACTTTTCTGGGAGAAATACTTCATTTTATGTAACAACTTCAAGGATGCCAACACTTTCGGCCATGACCGTATGTATTCATTTGCAGAGAAAGGGAGTCACTGTAGGGTTGTAGGGAAATGTGACAGCCTATAAATTTGAGTCAAAATTGGGCTCTATTTGATCAAGATTTGCACTGAACATCTTGTTAGTAGTAAAGCCAAGAAAGAACTAACAAAGTCATGAAAAGGAACAAAACATGTTAACTTGAATGCAAATAATAATTTCCATTCTGGCTCATTGTAATGGCAGCGTTCCTTCACTGAAGAAATAATAAGCAAGGACAAAACATGTTTTGTAATAGTGTGGTGGACGTGGGTGTAGAAGTGTCCATATGGTATTAGCATAGTAACGAGTAATAATTCTGTGACAAGTATCCTTGGAGATATCAGAGCTAAGACGATATTTTAGTTGAACATCTTGTACATTAGCAGTGTTATTCTAAGTACACAGCACTGATCACATGTTACAGTTACAGTCAATTTTCCATAGAGTTTTCACTACTGCTGAAACAAAATCATTTTACAAATACCTTTCAGTGCATATCCACTGTCAATGATCTATTGTTTAAATGTTATGTCTTTATGTAAAAAAAACCCCGAAAAATTATGAAAGAAAACAAATTCCTAACTACAGTGTGTATTAGAAAAAAGTTCTTTCAATTTTCACTGAATACTAATGATCACTTTTCAGTAGTTATCTTATCATCAGAGGCATGATTACAATAGAATCTATAAGTAACACATGATCATGCTATTCCAAAGAAGGTGACAGTCACAGCTCACTTCCTCCTCACCCTTGAGCATGCCAAGAACACTTTAATAGAGAGAGGTAAATGAGTCAACTCCTGTCCATGTGGCTCTTGTAAAGCTTATCTCTAAATTCTGGTAACAGAATCTCAGTCTTTTTACAATCCACCAGAAATTGTGACCAAAAAATTAATAAACTGAGTCTCTTACATGTAATCTAAAAGACAGAAGGAATTCCTAAAGGGAATCTGTCACCAAATTTTTGTCACTTAATTTTACAGCAACATAATGTAGAGACAGAGACCCTGATTCCAGCAATGTGTCACTTACTAGGCTGCTTGCTATAGGTTTGATAAAAGCACTGTTTTATCATTACGAGATTATCACTAGTGGACTAGTAAGCCTGCTGCTATGTAGTCCTCCATATTTATGAGTTTTATATAACGCCGCCCACCACTTTCTGCCTATGCACAGTATACACAGAAAGCTGATAATCAGTGGTTTAGATCACAGAAAAATACTCCTAATTTTTTGTTAAACTTTTATTAATTATCAATATATTGAAACGTGAAAAAAGGGGAGAGTTGTTAAATTTAAAATACCCTAAGGGTCTAAAATACAATATAAAATACAGTCTAGTGGACCAGCCAGCGGTATATCCCGACAAATAGTGGGGAATACTTATATCGCTTCACCAGTCAACTTTACAAATGGTGGTATATCAATTATTTAACATTCGTTGTAGAAACATTTTCACTACACAATTATTTTATCTAGATCCAACAATTATCCATGCATTGAAAAAGAGATGTATACAGCTTGAAGATCTATACATAAATTTGTCATATATCTCCCAAATACAAAAAATGAGAACTATATGTGTTATTTATAGGACCATATGAAAACAGTATATATAGAGTACTGTAGTGGTATAAATTAAACATACAGTATTCTTTTTATGTCAAAAAACAAACAATTTAGCCCCAAGAAATATTACTCAACGTGGTTCGCCTCCTTGGGTGGAGGTTCATCAGGAGTATAAATGTGGCACCCTGGACAAGCCAGGGGCCACAGAGAACAACACCAACACACCCCACACTCCCGGTCAGGCACACCGAAGTCAGACAAAAACCCTTGTTGCCTTCCTCTAGGGGCTGATGTCCACACCAGGGGGTGGGCCAGGCGGTTGGCCCCACCCACCAAGGAGTTCACAGTCCTGGAGGCAGGAAAAGTAGAGAGTTTCAGCTAGGTAAGTGAAAGTTGAAGGAATGGAAGTGGCAGCTGAGCAGACTAAAGTTGGTCCGGGTGTGTGGCCCAGACGGATCAGCAAGGTTGGCAGACGGTGGTGACAGTCTGCAGGAGTGGCCTATCGGAGTTTACCGTAAAGACCGTGGACGGGCAGTGGCCCGGCGGTACCGGACTGGTACGCAAAGAGAAGCCAGCACCATCTGGCAGGGGCTTACGGACCCCGGCAAGGCTAGGAGTCGCCGTGAATTTGCCAAATTTGTTAGCGAAGGGAACCTCCTGGGTTTCCCAGCAGCCAAGTCCTGACAGAAGGCAACAGTCCAACCGAGAGAGGGAAACACAGTCACTGCCAAGGCTAAAGTTCCCAGGGCCAGCGCCTGCGGGCAAAAGGGGCTCCTCCAGCCCATATCCAAGCTGGGGAGCGGGTTACCGGTGGGAACCCATTGGAACCGTTTACAGTACATAGGTGAAGGGAAAGGCAGTCACCATCAACCTGCCGGGAGAAACAACACCGCAGCCGTCTGTGGGACCCGTCCATCCAGCCGTGTGTTTTACCGAGAACTGTGTCCTCATCATTGGCTGAGTGAGAACCACCGTGCCGTGCGGCACAGCGCTGCCCCCGCGACCCTGCACCTCACCAGGCCCCGTAACCCGCCTGCCATCCATCCCTACCCCATCACCGGGCTCCGGGACAACCAACCCCCTACCCACGGAGGGGAGAAATAACATCCAGGCTGCTCCCTGTCACCGCTCCCGGGATCCCCGTCCAGAGCAGCGGTGGTGTCACAACCTCACCAGAACCGTGGGTGGCGTCACGGACAATCAATCCCCAAAACCATTCTCCCTTTTCACTCACGGGCGAGGAACGCCACTCGAGTCCCCGGGATCCGGCCCACCGCTCGAGCCACCACCGAGCAGCGGCAGCCGCAACAGCCGGTCCTGAGCAGTGGGAGAGCGCAGCGTCCCCTCCTCCGCTCACGACATAAACATTACATATGTTCCATAGTACACCACACGATATAATATATCGGATTAGATTCTCATTCCTCAAATAAAGATATTTTTACAATGAGATGGAATTCATCAGTAGAACCTCTTTTCCATGAATACAGCCTCACTCTGATTAAATATATCACATCAGGGGGCTCTTAGCCTACAACAGGTCTGGGAATTTTTCAATAATCAAACAGTTCTTTTTTTTAAAAAATTCACTCCTGTGACTGCATTTTTCATCAGATATAAATCTGCTTCTTATGTTGACAAGATAAAAGGGGGATGGGGTGTTTAAATAACCATAAAAGTCCCCTTCAGCTGATTATCAAGGTGTAAGGCTGTGGATGAGGGTCCTCCTCTCCTGTCAGATGTCAGGCATGGTTTTTCATAATCAGTGGTGTAGGCGAGGTTATACAACAGTGTTTTTAATTTAAGAAACTACAACACATAGCCCAGTAAATGACACATCACTAGAATCAGGCTCTCTGCCCCTATCACATGTTGCTCCCAGATAGGGTAACAAATAGGGGCATAGCTACAATTGGTGCTGGGATTGCAATCGTACCTGAGCCCTGGAGCTTAGGGTGTAACAAAAATGCTTTTGGCCTATATAAAAAAAACAATGCTATTACATTATAAGACTTTCAATAATTGGGGGTCCCATTGGCGTTTTACATTGGGGCCTATTATCTTCAAGTGAGCCAAAACCTGGAGACATATTCCCTCTAACGTAACAGTTGACTTTCTTGATGCAACTGAACTGCTTCCATGAATGGTCTGCCTCCCCCGGAAGGATGTTATACACCCCCTGTGTCTTCAGGGCCTTTGGCCACACTGTTAGTAAATACAACTAATAGAAGCGATAAGTTCTATTACATTTTTAAAAAGACCTAACAAACTAAAGTGATTAAATTGCACAATCTGCTGCCAGGTGATATGTATGATCCACGCACCCATAGTTAGCAAATGGTATCAATCTACGGCACATTGGCAAGCACTGAGGTCCGGGACTATATAAATGATGGATATTTTCCATCATGAAAACAACCTATACTTAATTCATTTCCTGTGTCTGTCTCCTTACTATATAAACTGCCAAAATGTAAGTCTTCTGCCTCCTCCTAACATCCTGCGCGTAAGCGAGCTATCCTCCCACAGAAGCCGAGATGAAAAACATTCAGTAATTGGAAAACATGATGTACATCGATGCTGTGGGCTACTGCAATTAATGGCAACTTTTTCTAAAGATATTTTGAACATGAAAGTCTTTTAAATAGGAAATCTTACTAAACACCTTCAAGGGGATACCAGGAAAGAATATGCATTTATTCTATTTTGTATGCACAAAGCTGCATTTTCTATGAAAGCATACCAAAAATCCCCTCAAAAATTGAATATGAAGCACACCCTTGAAATATGATTACAGAAGATTGCCAAAGTATAAATTCCAGTTTGTTGTAAAAATAATTTCATTTACAGTCAGTATGCCTTTTCCTCTCAAACATTTGGGTGGAAAATGAGGGGTGCGTCTCATAATCCGAATGTAGCTTACCAGGGGAGGAGGAGAGGGGGTCACAGGATATGCTGCAGGCACTGTGCTGCAGGCTTACTGCGGGCGGCGAGGTGCACTGTGCTGCAGGCTTACTGCGGGCGGCGAGGTGCACTGTGCTGCAGGCTTACTGCGGGCGGCGAGGTGCACTGTGCTGCAAGCTTACTGCGGGCGGCGAGGTGCACTGTGCTGCAGGCTTACTGCGGGCGGCGAGGTGCACTGTGCTGCAGGCTTACTGCGGGCGGCGAGGTGCACTGTGCTGCAGGCTTACTGCGGGCGGCGAGGTGCACTGTGCTGCAGGCTTACTGCGGGCGGCGAGGTGCACTGTGCTGCAGGCTTACTGCGGGCGGCGAGGTGCACTGTGCTGCAAGCTTACTGCGGGCGGCGAGGTGCACTGTGCTGCAAGCTTACTGCGGGCGGCGAGGTGCACTGTGCTGCAGGCTTACTGCGGGCGGCGAGGTGCACTGTGCTGCAGGCTTACTGCGGGCGGCGAGGTGCACTGTGCTGCAGGCTTACTGCGGGCGGCAAGGTGCACTGTGCTGCAGGCGGCGAGGTGCACTGTGCTGCAGGCTTACTGTGGGCGGCGAGGTGCACTGTGCTGCAGTCTTACTGCAGGCGGCGAGGTGCACTGTGCTGCAGGCTTACTGCGGGCGGCGAGGTGCACTGTGCTGCAAGCTTTCTGCGGGCGGCGAGGTGCACTGTGCTGCAAGCTTACTGCGGGCGGCGAGGTGCACTGTGCTGCAGGCTTACTGCGGGCGGCGAGGTGCACTGTGCTGCAGGCTTACTGCGGGCGGCGAGGTGCACTGTGCTGCAGGCTTACTGCGGGCGGCGAGGTGCACTGTGCTGCAGGCGGCGAGGTGCACTGTGCTGCAGGCTTACTGTGGGCGGCGAGGTGCACTGTGCTGCAGGCGGCGAGGTGCACTGTGCTGCAGGCGGCGAGGTGCACTGTGCTGCAGGCTTACTGTGGGCGGCGAGGTGCACTGTGCTGCAGGCGGCGAGGTGCACTGTGCTGCAGGCTTTCTGCGAGTGGCGAGGTGCACTGTGCTGCAGGCTTACTGTGAGTGGCGAGGTGCACTGTGCTGCAGGCTTTCTGCGAGTGGCGAGGTGCACTGTGCTGCAGGCTTACTGCGAGTGGCGAGGTGCACTGTGCTGCAGGCTTACTGCGAGTGGCGAGGTGCACTGTGCTGAAGGCTTACTGCGAGGGGCGAGGTGCACTGTGCTGCAGGCTTTCTGCGAGTGGCGAGGTGCACTGTGCTGCAGGCTTACTGCGAGTGGCGAGGTGCACTGTGCTGCAGGCTTACTGCGAGTGGCGAGGTGCACTGTGCTGCAGGCTTACTGCGAGTGGCGAGGTGCACTGTGCTGCAGGCTTACTGCGATTGGCGAGGTGCACTGTGCTGCAGGCTTACTGCGAGGGGCGAGGTGCACTGTGCTGCAGGCTTACTGCGAGTGACGAGGTGCACTGTGCTGCAGGCTTACTGCGGGCGGCGAGGTGCACAGTGCTGCAGGCTTACTGCGAGTGGCGAGGTGCACTGTGCTGCAGGCTTACTGCGAGTGGCGAGGTGCACTGTGCTGCAGGCTTACTGCGAGTGGCGAGGTGCACTGTGCTGCAGGCTTACTGCGAGTGGCAAGGTGCACTGTGCTGCAGGCTTACTGCGAGTGGCAAGGTGCACTGTGCTGCAGGCTTACTGCGAGTGGCGAGGTGCACTGTGCTGCAGGCTTACTGCGAGTGGCGAGGTGCACTGTGCTGCAGTCTTACTGCGAGTGGCGAGGTGCACTGTGCTGCAGGCTTACTGCAGGCGGCGTGGTGCACTGTGCTGCAGGCTTACTGCGAGTGGCGAGGTGCACTGTGCTGCAGGCTTACTGCAGGCGGTGAGGTGCACTGTGCTGCAGCCTTACTGCGAGTGGCAAGGTGCACTGTGCTGCAGTCTTACTGCAGGCGGCGAGGTGCACTGTGCTGCAGGCTTACTGCGAGTGGCGAGGTGCACTGTGCTGCAGGCGGCGAGGTGCACTATGCTGCAGGCTTACTGCGAGTGGCAAGGTGCACTGTGCTGCAGGCCTACTGCGGGCGGCGAGGTGCACAGTGCTGCAGGCTTACTGCGAGTGGCGAGGTGCACTGTGCTGCAGGCTTACTGCAGGCGGCGAGGTGCACTGTGCTGCAGGCTTACTGCAAGTGGCGAGGTGCACTGTGCTGCAGGCTTACTGCGAGTGGCGAGGTGCACTGTGCTGCAGGCTTACTGCGAGTGGCGAGGTGCACTGTGCTGCAAGCTTACTGCGAGTGGCGAGGTGCACTGTGCTGCAGGCTTACTGCGGGCGGCGAGGTGCACTGTGCTGCAGGCTTACTGCGAGTGGCCAGGTGCACTGTGCTGCAGGCTTACTGCGAGTGGCGAGGTGCACTGTGCTGCAGGCTTACTGCAGGCGGTGAGGTGCATTGTGCTGCAGCCTTACTGCGAGTGGCGAGGTGCACTGTGCTGCAGTCTTACTGCAGGCGGCGAGGTGCACTGTGCTACAGGCTTACTGCGAGTGGCGAGGTGCACTGTGCTGCAAGCTTACTGCGAGTGGCGAGGTGCACTGTGCTGCAGGCTTACTGCGAGTGGCGATGTGCACTGTGCTGCAGGCTTACTGCAGTCGGTGAGGTGCACTGTGCTGCAGCCTTACTGCGAGTGGCGATGTGCACTGTGCTGCAGGCTTACTGCAGGCGGCAAGGTGCACTGTGCTGCAGCCTTACTGCGAGTGGCGAGGTGCACTGTGCTGCAGTCTTACTGCAGGCGGCAAGGTGCACTGTGCTGCAGGCTTACTGCGAGTGGCGATGTGCACTGTGCTGCAGGCTTACTGTGGGTGGCGAGGTGCACTGTGCTGCAGGCTTACTGCGAGTGGCGAGGTGCATTGTGCTGCAGGCTTACTGCGAGTGGCGAGGTGCACTGTGCTGCAGGCTTACTGCGAGTGGCGAGGTGCACTGTGCTGCAGGCTTACTGCAGGCGGCGAACTGCACTGTGCTGCAGGCTTACTGCGAGTGGCGAGGTGCACTGTGCTGCAGGCTTACTGCGGGCGGCGAGGTGCACTGTGCTGCAGGCTTACTTCGGGTGGTGAGGTGCACTGTGCTGCAGGCGGCGAGTTGCACTGTGCTACAGGCTTACTGCACGCGGCGAGGTGCACTGTGCTGCAGGCTTACTGCAGGCGGCGAGGTGCACTGTGCTGCAGGCTTACTGCGGGTGGCGAGGTGCACTGTGCTGCAGGCTTACTGCAAGCGATGAGGTGGATGTGCTGCAGGCTGTGCTGTGAACTGTGAGGGAGGAGCTGCCATTTTGAAAATGTCAGTAGTGCAGGCTTCAAATAATGGTGACCGGAGTCAGAGCATGCACTAAGGAGCTCATGATCTAATCTGCACACACTCTACCTTCAGCCCAATCATCTCCCTGCAGCAGACTTAAGGAAAATGGTGCCAGTAGGTGGCGCATGCACATATGAGATCTCTGCTTGTTATTGAGCCAAGAGCTCCTTCTGCACACTCACCAACTCCGGGCACCATTTCTATGAAGCCCGAACTGCCATCAGTTTCTGGATGTTCCTCCTGCTTCACAGTGCCCGCAGCGAACATCTGAAACACCCTCTGCACCGCCCGCAACATTGCCCTACTGCAGCACCACCCCTGCCTACTGTGACCCTGCCCCACCACCGCCGCCCCCCCTCCATTAAAACAAAACCGGATTGTAAGACAGACCTCATATTTTTTTCCCCCTCTAAATTTGGGGTACGTCTTAAAATCCAGTGCGTTTTTTTAAAACGATAAGTATGGTACATGTAATTGAAGCCCCACTCCAGCAATTTTTCTTTTCAGCGCTGGATTGGCTCTTTAATCTAAGGTCCCTGTCACTACTCTAATACTAACCCCTGGCAGCTTCACCTTTTACCGACACAGCTGCGGTCCTGCAGAAGTTACATCACAAGTGTTCAACGCAAATCTAGGAGAGCCAGAATGATGCTCTTATAGATTTGCATTGTAAAGTGACCTCTGACATGCTCCATGAAACACTGGAGCTGCCAGCAGGCCACAAATCACAAGAGGCCAACTGGTGCCTTGGTGGTAGAAGATGAAGACAGTGGCAGGTAAGTATATGTGTAGGGTCAGGGAACTTAAATTTAAAGCCCCACTCCAGCGGTGAAATGAAAAAAAAATGCTGGAGTGATGCTTTTAAAGGATTTACCTGTAGTCTCTGGGCACAAACTATAACTTTAAGGCTATGTGTCCACGGTAGAATTTACCTGCGGATTTTTCTGCCTCAAAATCCGCAGCTTTCCCCCAGAATCCGCACCTTAGCATAGCTGCGGATTTGACGCGGATTTGACGCGGATTTCGTTGCGGATTTTGATGCGGATATTGTCCATTGTACTCTAATGTGTTTCTGAATAAAGCTTTGACTGTTTTGAAGGCAAAAAAAAGTCTCTTTATGTCATTTCCTGTCCCAACCCTCCTTTCTTCTCCATTATCCATTTTGTTAGCAGTCTCACAGTGTGCTTATACAGAAAAGCTGCGGCCAACACCACTGGGCTCTGCCAACACCACTTGGCTCTTACATAACCCAGTGGTGGTGGCCGCAGCTTATAGCCAAAAAATGTGGTCCCATGTTCCCTTTCACTGTTATTTAAAAAAAAAAAAAAATGTGCTCCGCTGTATTTTCACTGTCCAGCCCGATGCAAGCGAGCAACTGAGGGCTGTGCTTCTCAGCGGGATAAGGCTGAAGCATTCTCTGCCCCTCCCGCTGAGAAAAACAGTCCTCAGCTGCCCCTTAAAATGGCGGGTCCGTTGTGAAGCGCCATTCTCAGGTGCTGTACCGAGGCTCATCCAGCTGCCCTGATGCATTTGGCTGGCTGGGTAATACGGGGTTAATGCCAGTTTTCTGCAAACTGGCACTAAGCCCGAGGTTCATAATGTCATGCCTGTGTAGACACGGCCATTATGAACCTCCATTTGGGAAAAAAGAAAACACAACACCTTTATTAAAAATTTTATTTGAAAGAAAAACACACACACATCCCTGATTGCCATCTTTATTACTCCCAAGCCTCAGAGGTTAATCCAGGACAATATCACAGGACAGCTCTCTGCCGGCTGCTGGGAGCGGCAGAACTCACTGGGCGGGTCAGCTCAGTTCATAGCTGAGCTCGGGTCAGCTGACTTCACAGCACCAGCTGACCCGGGCACAGAAGTCAGCCGGTCCCAGCAGACGGAAGAGAGCTTTGCAGCATCTCGTACACTGACGGCTGCTGGGACCGGCTGACGTCCGTGCCCGGGTCACATGACTGCACATCGTCAGCTGTCGGTGTGCAGTCAGCTGACCCGCCTGCGCTCGCGAATTAAGTCAGCTGACCAGGGCTCTGATATCAGACGTTCTCAGCTGCCGGAAAAGAGCTGTGCAGCATTTAATAATACACTGAGGGCTGCTGTCACCGGCTGACGTCAGTGCCCGGGTCAGCCGGGTGCACATCGGAGCTGTCATGGATTATCGTCGGGGGATTCAGGGAGTAATAAAGATGGCAATCAGGGATGTGTGTGTTTTTCTTTCAAATAAAATTTTTAAAAAAAGTGTTTTCTTTTCTTTATTACCAAACGGAGGTTCATAATGGCTGTGTCTACACAGGCATGACATTATGAACCTCGGGCTTAGTGCCAGTTTGCAGAAAACTGGCATTAACCCCGTATTACCCAGCCAGCCAAATGCATCAGGGCAGCTGGATGAGCCTCGGTACAGCACCTGTGAATGGCGCTTCACAACGGAGCCGCCATTTTCAGGGGCAGCTGAGGACTGTTTTTCTCAGCGGGAGGGGCAGAGAATGCTTCAGCCTTATCCCGCTGAGAAGCACAGCCCTCAGTTGCTTGCTTGCATCGGGCTGGACAGTGAAAATACAGTGGAGCACATTTTTTTTTTTATTTTTAAAAAGAATTGTGAAAAAAGACCTGGGATCCTGTTTTGCCAGCTAAAAGCAAGCAGCCTGTAACTAGCTGCTTTTAGCTGGCAATCCAGAGTCCGGACACAACACTACTACACTGCCACTACTCTACACTACAAAATGGTGAAACTTCCTCTTCCTGAACTATCCTACATCACTTCCTGTGGATTTGTTTGCGAAATCCGCACCAAATCCGCAGGAAAAAGAGCCTGTGGGAACAGACCTGCGGATTTCTTGCGGATTTTACACCTTGCATTGACTTGCATGGGAAAAATCCGCAACAAAATCCGCAACAATAATTGACATGCTGCAGATTTTTCCGGATCAAAATCCGTGGCAAATCCGCCGCGGAAAAATCCGCAGCATGGGCACAGCATTTCCAAAATGCCATTGAAATGGCTTGGAAGTGCCGCTGCTGCAGATTTTCGGCAAATCCGCGGCAAATCCGCGGCAAATCCGCGGCAAAATCCGCGGTAAATCCGCAGCGTGGGCACATAGCCTAAGTCTCCCCTACACATTAGGGTATTCCAACGATCCGGGCTTTGGAATTTCAGCATCTAATCGATTTTGTTCAGTGGGGAGACTACGTTTGGCATTGATCGCTACTAGAGATGAGCGAACCGGTCCCGGTTCGGCTCGAGGTCGGTTCGCCGAACGGACCTCCCGTTCGAGTTCGGCTCGTCGAACGTTTGACGAACCGAACTCGAGCCAATAGGAAACAATGGCAGGCAATCACAAACACAGTAAAACACCTAGAAAACACCCTCAAAGGTGTCCAAAAGGTGACAAACAACTCAAACACATTGGAAAGTGACAAGGACATATACTCATGCGAAAACAAAACAGCTGGACAAGGAAAAAGAGGAGGACACACAGATAAAGGCATGGCACGCCATTCTAAAATCATGTAAAACACCGCAAGGTGACTCCAAGCATAGTCTCCCTTTTTTTCCAAAAATTGGGCCCCACACCCACCCACCCATTCAGTGGCAGCAGTTGGGCCCCAGTTGTACAATTCACAGCTAGATTTGCAGCAAGCACATTCAAAAATACGCCATTCTTATCCGTCCCCAGGATGACACCGGGGTAGGTAGCAAAGTCTTTCCTGATCCCAGCTCTGTTCATCTTGGCTTCTTTTAAAAACACAGCAAGCAAGGGTTACTCCAAGCGGAGTCTCCCTTTTTTTCCAAAAATTGGGCCCCACACACACCCACCCATTCAGTGGCAGCACTTGTGCCCTAGTTGTACACTTCACAGCTAGATTTGCATCAAGCACATTCAAAAATACGCCATTCTTATCCGTCCCCAGGATGACACCGGGGTAGGTAGATAAAGTCTTTGCTGACCCATGACTTGTTCATCTTGGCTTCTTTTAAAAACAATGTAAGCAAGGGTTACTCCAAGCGGAGTCTCCCTTTTTTTCCAAAAATTGTGCCCCACACACACCCACCCATTCAGTGGCAGCACTTGTGCCCTAGTTGTACACTTCACAGCTACATTTGCATCAAGCACATTCCAAAATACGCCATTCTTATCCGTCCCCAGGATGACACCGGGGTAGGTAGCAAAGTCTTTCCTGATCCCAGCTCTGTTCATCTTGGCTTCTTTTAAAAACACAGCAAGCAAGGGTTACTCCAAGCGGAGTCTCCCTTTTTTTCCAAAAATTGGGCCCCACACACACCCACCCATTCAGTGGCAGCACTTGTGCCCTTGTTGTACACTTCACAGCTAGATTTGCATCAAGCACATTCCAAAATACGCCATAATTAACCGTCCCCAGCATGACACCGGGGTAGGTAGCAAAGTCTTTCCTGATCCCAGCTCTGTTCATCTTGGCTTCTTTTAAAAACACAGCAAGCAAGGGTTACTCCAAGCGGAGTCTCCCTTTTTTTCCAAAAATTGTGCCCCACACACACCCACCCATTCAGTGGCAGCACTTGTGCCCTAGTTGTACACTTCACAGCTACATTTGCATCAAGCACATTCCAAAATACGCCATTCTTATCCGTCCCCAGGATGACACCGGGGTAGGTAGCAAAGTCTTTCCTGATCCCAGCTCTGTTCATCTTGGCTTCTTTTAAAAACACAGCAAGCAAGGGTTACTCCAAGCGGAGTCTCCCTTTTTTTCCAAAAATTGGGCCCCACACACACCCACCCATTCAGTGGCAGCACTTGTGTCCTTGTTGTACACTTCACAGCTAGATTTGCATCAAGCACATTCCAAAATACGCCATAATTAACCGTCCCCAGCATGACACCGGGGTAGGTAGCAAAGTCTTTCCTGATCCCAGCTCTGTTCATCTTGGCTTCTTTTAAAAACACAGCAAGCAAGGGTTACTCCAAGCGGAGTCTCCCTTTTTTCCAAAAATTGGGCCACACAGACACCCACCCCATCAGTGGCAGCACTTGGGCCCTAGTTGCAAACAGGATGTTTTGATTTGCATCAAGCACATTCAAAAATACGCCATTCTTACCCGTCCCCAGGATGACACCGGGGTAGGTAGCAAAGTCTTTCCTGATCCCAGCTCTGTTCATCTTGGCTTCTTTTAAAAACAATGTAAGCAAGGGTTACTCCAAGCGGAGTCTCCCTTTTTTTCCAAAAATTGGGCCCCACACACACCCACCCATTCAGTGGCAGCACTTGTGCCCTAGTTGTACACTTCACAGCTAGATTTGCATCAAGCACATTCAAAAATACGCCATTCTTATCCGTCCCCAGGATGACACCGGGGTAGGTAGATAAAGTCTTTGCTGACCCATGACTTGTTCATCTTGGCTTCTTTTAAAAACAATGTAAGCAAGGGTTACTCCAAGCGGAGTCTCCCTTTTTTTCCAAAAATTGGGCCCCACACACACCCACCCATTCAGTGGCAGCACTTGTGCCCTTGTTGTACACTTCACAGCTAGATTTGCATCAAGCACATTCCAAAATACGCCATAATTAACCGTCCCCAGCATGACACCGGGGTAGGTAGCAAAGTCTTTCCTGATCCCAGCTCTGTTCATCTTGGCTTCTTTTAAAAACACAGCAAGCAAGGGTTACTCTAAGCGGAGTCTCCCTTTTTTCCAAAAATTGGGCCACACAGACACCCACCCCATCAGTGGCAGCACTTGGGCCCTAGTTGCAAACAGGATGTTTTGATTTGCATCAAGCACATTCAAAAATACGCCATTCTTATCCGTCCCCAGGATGACACCGGGGTAGGTAGCAAAGTCTTTCCTGATCCCAGCTCTGTTCATCTTGGCTTCTTTTAAAAACAATGTAAGCAAGGGTTACTCCAAGCGGAGTCTCCCTTTTTTTACAAAAATTGGGCCCCACACACACCCACCCATTCAGTGGCAGCACTTGTGCCCTAGTTTTACACTTCACAGCTAGATTTGCATCAAGCACATTCCAAAATACGCCATAATTAACCGTCCCCAGCATGACACCGGGGTAGGTAGCAAAGTCTTTCCTGATCCCAGCTCTGTTCATCTTGGCTTCTTTTAAAAACACAGCAAGCAAGGGTTACTCCAAGCGGAGTCTCCCTTTTTTCCAAAAATTGGGCCACACAGACACCCACCCCATCAGTGGCAGCACTTGGGCCCTAGTTGCAAACAGGATGTTTTGATTTGCATCAAGCACATTCAAAAATACGCCATTCTTATCCGTCCCCAGGATGACACCGGGGTAGGTAGCAAAGTCTTTCCTGATCCCAGCTCTGTTCATCTTGGCTTCTTTTAAAAACACAGCAAGCAAGGGTTACTCCAAGCGGAGTCTCCCTTTTTTTCCAAAAATTGGGCCCCACACACACCCACCCATTCAGTGGCAGCACTTGTGCCCTAGTTGTACACTTCACAGCTAGATTTGCATCAAGCACATTCCAAAATACGCCATTCTTATCCGTCCCCGGGATGACACCGGGGTAGGTAGATAAAGTCTTTGCTGACCCATGACTTGTTCATCTTGGCTTCTTTTAAAAACAATGTAAGCAAGGGTTACTCCAAGCGGAGTCTCCCTTTTTTTCCAAAAATTGGGCCCCACACACACCCACCCATTCAGTGGCAGCACTTGTGCCCTAGTTGTACACTTCACAGCTACATTTGCATCAAGCACATTCCAAAATACGCCATTCTTATCCGTCCCCAGGATGACACCGGGGTAGGTAGCAAAGTCTTTCCTGATCCCAGCTCTGTTCATCTTGGCTTCTTTTAAAAACACAGCAAGCAAGGGTTACTCCAAGCGGAGTCTCCCTTTTTTTCCAAAAATTGGGCCCCACACACACCCACCCATTCAGTGGCAGCACTTGTGCCCTTGTTGTACACTTCACAGCTAGATTTGCATCAAGCACATTCCAAAATACGCCATAATTAACCGTCCCCAGCATGACACCGGGGTAGGTAGCAAAGTCTTTCCTGATCCCAGCTCTGTTCATCTTGGCTTCTTTTAAAAACACAGCAAGCAAGGGTTACTCCAAGCGGAGTCTCCCTTTTTTCCAAAAATTGGGCCACACAGACACCCACCCCATCAGTGGCAGCACTTGGGCCCTAGTTGCAAACAGGATGTTTTGATTTGCATCAAGCACATTCAAAAATACGCCATTCTTATCCGTCCCCAGGATGACACCGGGGTAGGTAGCAAAGTCTTTCCTGATCCCAGCTCTGTTCATCTTGGCTTCCTTTAAAAACACAGCAAGCAAGGGTTACTCCAAGCGGAGTCTCCCTTTTTTCCAAAAATTGGGCCCCACACAGACACCTTATCATTGGCAGCACTTGTGCCCTAGTTGCAAACAGGATGTTTTGATTTGCATCAAGCACATTCCAAATCAACAAGCATTTACTCTCCCCAGGATGACACAGGGGTAGTAAATTCCTTCTGGATCCATGACTTGTTCATTTTGATGAACGTCAGTCTGTCCACATTGTCACTGGACAGACGCGTGCGCTTATCTGTCAGCACACACCCAGCAGCACTGAATACACGTTCAGAGACAACGCTGGCAGCTGGACACGACAAAATCTCCAAGGCGTAAGTTGCGAGCTCTGGCCATTTTTCTAGGTTTGAAGCCCAAAAGGAGCAAGGCTCCAGTTGCACAGTCATGGCATCGATGTTCATTTGGAGATACTCCTGTATCATCCTCTCCAGCCGTTGACTATGTGTCAGACTTGTTGTCTCTGGTGGCCTTGCAAAAGAGGGTCTAAAAAAATTATGAAAAGATTCCATAAAATTGCTGTTACCGGCACCAGATACGGTCCTACTGGTACGGGTAGACTGTTGAAGATGACGAGACCGTCCCATGTTTGTCAAGTTACAACTGGGAGATTCCCTCCCTGCACCTGCACGGTTGTTTGGTGGAAAAGCCGAGCTAAGATCGAGTAACAGCTTCTGCTGATACTCCTGCATACGTGCGTCCCTTTCTATGGCTGGAATTATGTCACAAAATTTGGACTTGTACCGGGGATCTAATAGTGTGGCAATCCAGTAGTCATCATCACTTCTAATTTTGACAATACGACTGTCATGTTGGAGGTAGTGCAACAAAAAGGCACTCATGTGTCTTGCGCAGCCATGCGGACCAAGTCCACGCTGTGTTTGTGGCATAGAGGTGCTACCCGTTCTTTCTTCCTCTGACATCTCCCCCCAACCTCTTTCAACTGAAATTTGACCAAGGTCTCCCTCATCCGCTGAGTCTTCCATGTCCATGGACAGTTCGTCCTCCATTTCTTCATGTTCTCCTGCACCTTGCTCAACATTTCGCCTGCTACTATGCGCCCTTGTCGATCCCTGTCCCCCATGGTCCCATGCCTGCTGCGTTGGTGATGATGAACGTCTGGACCTTGGTGATGTTGTTGTCCCTTGCGCATATGAATCCTCCTGTAGTTCCTCCCCTTCATGTTGTCCCACCCCCTGACTCCGAATAGTGTTTAGCGTGTGCTCCAGCATGTAAATGACTGGAATCGTCATGCTGATAATGGCATTGTCAGAGCTAAACATATTCGTCGCCATGTCGAAACTGTGCAGAAGGGTGCATAGGTCCTTGATCTGAGACCACTCCATCAGGGTGATCTGCCCCACCTCTGCATCTCGTTGGCCCAGGCTATACGTCATGACGTATTGCACCAGGGCTCTGCGGTGCTGCCACAGTCGCTGTAACATGTGGAGAGTTGAATTCCAGCGTGTCGCCACATCGCATTTCAGGCGATGAACCGGCAGGCCGAAAGACTTCTGGAGCGATGCAAGTCGCTCTGCTGCGGCGCTTGAACGGCGGAAGTGAGCTGACAGTTTTCGTGCCCTGTTCAGAAGGCCATCTAGGCCGGGATAGTGTGTTAAAAATTGCTGGACGACAAGGTTCAACACGTGAGCCATACAAGGTACGTGTGTCACCTTGCCCAGGCGAAGTGCCGCACCCAGGTTTGCAGCATTGTCGCACACGGCCTTACCAGGCTGCAGGTTGAGTGGAGACAACCATTTATTAAACTCGGACCGCAGAGCTGACCACAACTCCTCAGCTGTGTGACTCTTATTCCCAAGACATGTCAAGCTAAAGACCGCCTGATGCCGTTGCGCTCTGCTGCCAGCATAGTAATGAGGGGTGCGTGATTCCTTCTGCGCAGTGAGAACGCTGGTGGCCTGACCAGGCAGGCTTTGGGCGGAGGTGGAGGACCCAGATGAGGTGGAGGATGCAGAAGCTGTGGCGGAACTTGGACAGACATAGGATTGACACACAAGTCGTGGGGACGGCAAGACTTGTGCAGCAGACCCTTCACCATCTATCACCATAGTTACCCAGTGCCCAGTCAGCGACATGTAACGTCCCTGTCCATGCTTACTGGTCCAAGTATCGGTGGTGAAATGCACCCGTTCACATACAGAGTTTCTCAAGGAAGCGGTGATGTTGTGTGCGACATGCTGGTGTAGCGCGGGCACACCTTTCTTAGAGAAGTAGTGGCGACTAGGCATCTGGTACTGGGGCACAGCGACAGACATAAGGTCTCTAAAATCCTGTGTGTCCGCTAGGCGGAAAGGCAGCATTTCGGTAGCCAACAGCTTACAGAGGGATAGAGTCAACCTCTTAGCTTTGTCATGGGTCTGAGGAAGTGGCCTTTTATTTGACCACATCTGAGGGACAGAGATCTGGCTGCTGTGTGTAGACGGTGTTGAGTAGGGTGTCCCTGGAAAAATGCAGGTTTGTGAGGAAAGTGCAGGCGGAGACATGATGTTGCCTTGATCCAACGTTGGTGCTATCGATGTCTGAGAGAGCTGTACACACTCACTTGTTTCCCCTTCCAAACCAACGGACGACCTTACAAGCAAACTGCCTGTTGCGGTTACAGTGGTGGAAGTTTTGCGTGGAAAAACAGGTGTGACAGCTGTCCCCACAGTCCTAGAAGATGAAGAGCGCGCGGATGCACTGGAAGGGGCAGGCGGTGGATGGTTCGCTCCGCTAGGCCGCATTGCAGCACGGTGAGCTTCCCACCGGGACTTATGATATTTAGTCATGTGACGATTCATGGAAGAAGTTGTCAAACTGCTGAGGTTTTGACCTCTACTAAGAGAATCATGACAAATGTTACATATCACATGATTTGGGCGATCTTTTTCGATGTCAAAAAAGGACCAGGCTAGGCAAGGCTTAGAGGCCATGCGACCTGTTGATCCACCCCGAATAATGCTCATAGGCAGAGTGGTGGCTGAGGATGCAGTTTTAGACGTGCTACCAGTGCTCCGACTCTGTCCAGGAAGGCGCAAGGTAACTTCGTCGTCGGTTGCATCCTCCTCCACCGCCTCTGTTGACCTCCTCGAGTGCCTGACTGGGGGTTGACAGTAGGTGGGATCTAGAACGTCATCATCAATTGTTGTGTTTGCACTCCCCTCCCCCTCAGACCGAGCCTCTTCTTGCCCTGACCGAATATTTAAGTTGTCATCCCAATCGGGTATCTGCGTCTCATCTTCATCAGTATGTTCCTCATTGTCTATAACCACAGGTGTTACAGTTTGTGACAAAGGGTCAACATTATGCTCAGAAACTTGGTCCTCACGGCCTGAATCAGAGTCACAAAGGTTCTGGGCATCACTGCAGACCATTTCCTGTTCTGTACTCACTGTAGCTTGGGAGCAGACCTCTGATTCCCAGGCTATAGTGTGACTGAACAGCTCTGCAGACTCAACCATCTCAGTTCCACCATACTGTGCAGGGCTGATGGAGACTTCAGAGCTAGGAGAAATCAAGTGTGATTGGGATGACAACTCAGAGGACTGGTGTTTTTTGGATGCGGTACTTGAAGTGGCTGAGAGGGCACTTGTTGGACCACTTGAGATCCATTCAAGCATTTTCCTTTTTTGCCCATCATCTACCTTTCTTCCTGTTGTTCGTGTCCGTAAAAAAGGGAGCACATCGGATTGTCCACGGTAAGTAGTAGACATCTTACTTTTGCTGGTAGATGGTCTATCTTCAGCAGATGATAATGGAGCTTTGCCACCTTCCCCACGGACAAAACCTTTTTTGCCTTTTCCACCACGCCTCTTCCCCTTTCCACCAGCATCTGTCATTTTGCCACTCATGTTGATTGCGACAAGATTGTGGACTGAAAATGTGGTAGTAAAAATTGAGAGGTGGTGAAGATTGCAGTGGTGGTCTAGCTTTATTAACAGCAGAATAATAAAGAATAAATATCCCTGACAATGCAACTTAGTTATAATTAGTTGGAGTGTGCAACGCAGGCAGATGCGCTCTGCAAATGTCTTGGCACTAGTGGGACTATAGCAAAGTCCAATAGCCACGTATAGGATGCCACTAGGTACACTGAGTGTTTGCTAGTATAATGGCTTAGTTATAATTAGTTGGAGTGTGCAACGCAGGCAGATGCGCTCTGCAAATGGCTTGGCACTAGTGGGACTATAGCAAAGTCCAATAGCCACGTATAGGATGCCACTAGGTACACTGAGTGTTTGCTAGTATAATGGCTTAGTTATAATTAGTTGGAGTGTGCAACGCAGGCAGATGCGCTCTGCAAATGTCTTGGCACTAGTGGGACTATAGCAAAGTCCAATAGCCACGTATAGGATGCCACTAGGTACACTGAGTGTTTGCTAGTATAATGGCTTAGTTATAATTAGTTGGAGTGTGCAACGCAGGCAGACGTGCTGCAAATGTCTTGGCACTAGTGGGACTATAGCAAAGTCCAATAGCCACGTATAGGATGCCACTAGGTACACTGAGTGTTTGCTAGTATAATGGCTTAGTTATAATTAGTTGGAGTGTGCAACGCAGGCAGATGCGCTCTGCAAATGTCTTGGCACTAGTGGGACTATAGCAAAGTCCAATAGCCACGTATAGGATGCCACTAGGTACAATGAGTGTTTGCTAATATAATGGCTTAGTTATAATTAGTTGGAGTGTGCAACGCAGGCAGATGCGCTCTGCAAATGTCTTGGCACTAGTGGGACTATAGCAAAGTCCAATAGCCACGTATAGGATGCCACTAGGTACACTGAGTGTTTGCTAGTATAATGGCTTAGTTATAATTAGTTGGAGTGTGCAACGCAGGCAGACGTGCTGCAAATGTCTTGGCACTAGTGGGACTATAGCAAAGTCCAATAGCCACGTATAGGATGCCACTAGGTACACTGAGTGTTTGCTAGTATAATGGCTTAGTTATAATTAGTTGGAGTGTGCAACGCAGGCAGATGCGCTCTGCAAATGTCTTGGCACTAGTGGGACTATAGCAAAGTCCAATAGCCACGTATAGGATGCCACTAGGTACACTGAGTGTTTGCTAGTATAATGGCTTAGTTATAATTAGTTGGAGTGTGCAACGCAGGCAGATGCGCTCTGCAAATGTCTTGGCACTAGTGGGACTATAGCAAAGTCCAATAGCCACGTATAGGATGCCACTAGGTACACTGAGTGTTTGCTAGTATAATGGCTTAGTTATAATTAGTTGGAGTGTGCAACGCAGGCAGATGCGCTCTGCAAATGTCTTGGCACTAGTGGGACTATAGCAAAGTCCAATAGCCACGTATAGGATGCCACTAGGTACACTGAGTGTTTGCTAGTATAATGGCTTAGTTATAATTAGTTGGAGTGTGCAACGCAGGCAGATGCGCTCTGCAAATGTCTTGGCACTAGTGGGACTATAGCAAAGTCCAATAGCCACGTATAGGATGCCACTAGGTACACTGAGTGTTTGCTAGTATAATGGCTTAGTTATAATTAGTTGTAGTGTGCAACGCAGGCAGATGCGCTCTGCAAATGTCTTGGCACTAGTGGGACTATAGCAAAGTCCAATAGCCACGTATAGGATGCCACTAGGTACACTGAGTGTTTGCTAGTATAATGGCTTAGTTATAATTAGTTGGAGTGTGCAACGCAGGCAGACGTGCTGCAAATGTCTTGGCACTAGTGGGACTATAGCAAAGTCCAATAGCCACGTATAGGATGCCACTAGGTACACTGAGTGTTTGCTAGTATAATGGCTTAGTTATAATTAGTTGGAGTGTGCAACGCAGGCAGATGCGCTCTGCAAATGTCTTGGCACTAGTGGGACTATAGCAAAGTCCAATAGCCACGTATAGGATGCCACTAGGTACAATGAGTGTTTGCTAGTATAATGGCTTAGTTATAATTAGTTGGAGTGTGCAACGCAGGCAGATGCGCTCTGCAAATGTCTTGGCACTAGTGGGACTATAGCAAAGTCCAATAGCCACGTATAGGATGCCACTAGGTACACTGAGTGTTTGCTAGTATAATGGCTTAGTTATAATTAGTTGGAGTGTGCAACGCAGGCAGACGTGCTGCAAATGTCTTGGCACTAGTGGGACTATAGTAAAGTCCAATAGCCACGTATAGGATGCCACTAGGTACACTGAGTGTTTGCTAGTATAATGGCTTAGTTATAATTAGTTGGAGTGTGCAACGCAGGCAGATGCGCTCTGCAAATGTCTTGGCACTAGTGGGACTATAGCAAAGTCCAATAGCCACGTATAGGATGCCACTAGGTACACTGAGTGTTTGCTAGTATAATGGCTTAGTTATAATTAGTTGGAGTGTGCAACGCAGGCAGATGCGCTCTGCAAATGTCTTGGCACTAGTGGGACTATAGCAAAGTCCAATAGCCACGTATAGGATGCCACTAGGTACACTGAGTGTTTGCTAGTATAATGGCTTAGTTATAATTAGTTGGAGTGTGCAACGCAGGCAGATGCGCTCTGCAAATGTCTTGGCACTAGTGGGACTATAGCAAAGTCCAATAGCCACGTATAGGATGCCACTAGGTACACTGAGTGTTTGCTAGTATAATGGCTTAGTTATAATTAGTTGGAGTGTGCAACGCAGGCAGATGCGCTCTGCAAATGTCTTGGCACTAGTGGGACTATAGCAAAGTCCAATAGCCACGTATAGGATGCCACTAGATACACTGAGTGTTTGCTAGTATAATGGCTTCGTTATAATTAGTTGGAGTGTGCAATGCAGGCAGATGCGCTCTGCAAATGTCTTGGCACTAGTGGGACTAAAGCAAAGTCCAATAGCCACGTATAGGATGCCACTAGGTACACTGAGTGTTTGCTAGTATAATGGCTTAGTTATGAGTTGGAGTGTGCAGAGGACAAGAGGGTACAGTGGCAGGATTGTGGTGCTCTGGGTAGAGGAATGGAAGCCTGCCTTTCTATTCCCTCCTAATGGTGAAATGCAGGGAGGAAATCCCTGACCTTGGCTGCACAGACGCTGGCGCTGTTTTCAGGACCTGTCACCTTAACTCTGACCCTGCTGGTTTGAGCCCTTAAAAGGACTGCTAGAATGTGCTCTCCCTATGCTGTCTAACGCTGTGTATGCAGCGCATACAGCTGTATCGGCTATAGGACTCAGGATGACGGAGCTGCGACAGTGATGTCTGACACCAAAGACGCAGAAGGCAGATAATGGCGTCCGTGAAGAAAATGTCCGGTTTTATAATGCAGGGACATGTGACATGCAGATCCTATCACACATGCCGTTGCTTCTCTGGCTCAAAGTCCACTTAGCTGTGTGTGTGTCTGTGATTGGCTGACATGCTGGCCCGCCCCACAAGACGCGCGCGCTTAGGGAAGGAAGACAAGAAAAAAAAAAAAAAATGGCGATCGCCATTATAGAAACAGCAGTGATCTGAAGGCGCTGTTCACGCACACTATACACTGAAATGTGATAATAGTGTGAGTCACAGAGTGACTTACACTATTACAGCAGAAACCAAGCTATGATTTAGCTGTTTTTTGGCTGCTAGAACCGTTCTCGAACGTTTCTAGAACTATCGAGCTTTTGCAAAAAGCTCGAGTTCTTGTTCGATCTAGAACATGCCCCAAAATCACTCGAGCCTAGAACTGGAGAATCACGAACCACGAACCGCGCTCAACTCTAATCGCTACACAACTATTTAATGTGTGTGGTCAGCTTTAGCCTTCCTTATCAGTATCGTCTCACCTACATTGCCATTTCCAGGGCAAATAAATGCTGTAATGTTCACTATTAGTAAATCACCATGATTGTGTCAGTGGCTTAGGCATCATATTCTGTAAAACCTGCATCCCTTTGATAAGAATCAGATGCTTCTAACTTGGATAGGATTCTACAATGTCTTACATGTGGTACAATATTTATGTATGTCATTATTTTTAAAAGGGCTCTCTGACAACAGGAAAATCTCACAAAACTGTTCCTTATTGGAGATGGGTGAATAATAACTATTCGTGTTCGGATAGTCATTACTCATTACCAAAAAATGAGTACTATTCCAGTATTTGTTACGACAAGAAAAATGCTCAGGTTCCTCATTGACTTCATGACGAATATTGGAATCGTATGTTGGGATTCGATACGAACAAATCAAAACATGAATAGTTACTATTCACCCATCACTAGTCCATATTGAAATATAAACTACAAAATATACTTTCTTCTCTCATTGGCCTTTGTGTCTCCCTGCCGGTTTGTGCTATGCCTGCAATATTATGACATGTTGATTTTAACAGTTATCTTGCATCAGGTATTGGCCTCAACTTGACAACTTGAAGTTCATCCTTTCGAACCTGCATCCTCTCTGTAAATGTTTAGAAACCTTTCCAGCCCACAAGGACTTGGTCTAGAGTATTGCAGTGAATATCTGGAGGAAGGGCATGTGCATCTGCAGTATCTGTCTTTCTTTATGCATGAGTGAATAGATACAAGAGAAGTAGCAAGACATTTCATTGGTTAAGAATTGTGGTGTCACATCAGTAAGTAGGGATGAGCAGTTCCTTGGAGGCTCGGTTCGCCGGCAGCCAAGAAGCCGAAACTCCACTGGCTCAAGCTTGATTTGAACCCCAAAGCAAGTAACTGATTGGCAGTTTGAGTCTCCACCCCGAAACAGCCAGCCATAAGCAGATTACTTCCGGGGGAGGGTAGACGGGCTTTTTCCAACAATTTTTTGGGTTGCACACTACATATAATCGTGCTGATGCTAACCCCAGTGTGCGCTGTTTAAACACTGTAAGCGGCTTGCACAGGGCTGAGCACAGCGTTGCTCACGCGAGTGATGTTCGCTCATAAAGCATCTGAATCTGAACCTTGATTTTTGAAGTTGTTGGTCAGTTCAATACTCGAACCTCAGGTTTGCTCATCTCTATCAGTAAGACCATGTCCACAAACCAGGCAAGAAAAAAAATATTCCAATGTCATACATGTAGCCACATTAGTGAGTGAATACTTAACTATTCTATTCACAGCTACATAGAAGTTGGAATTCGCAGTGGGTTAACATGAGTAAAATCGATTTTATGCCAGTTGACTTCATGTAGAATTTTAAGGAAATTTGTTGGACCTGACAAATCTGAATGATTTGCAATTCATTTCACTCATTAGCCAACGGTGCCATCCACAAAATCTTGCGCCTTCCCAGAGACATGCCAGCTCGCGGGCAGAACCGAAAACATAGATGTGCCTACGCAAACTGGTGAGTTCTCTGCACAGGCGCGAGATTTTGACCGGCTATGTGGATGGCACTGTATGCGTCATCCACATCAATCATCAAAGGAGGACTACGATCAGCGCTAAAAGAAGGGACAGGAGCCGCAACCTAGGACACCCATTTGACCAGACCCAAGGAATTACATACATGGAGGGAGATTTTACAAAAGGTACTGTATTTGTAGAGTCTACAGTGGGGAGTTAGGGGATAACATGCACATTTATAGAATGCTGCACAGGCGCTGCTTAAGGTGCTAGTTTCGGTTTAAAACTCAGGTTCGCTTAAATTATGTAAGAATAAAATTGTAATTTTTCTATGGGCTTCAGCGCTTCCAGTTTTTCTTTGATCTAACATAGTATCGCATTGAATGGTATAGCCCTATAACAGTTTGTAGAAAAGCTAAGGCAGGGAATGCAGCACAGCAACCATTTTGAGGAGAATCTGTTTGTTTGTCTGTTTGTGATGTTGTCACAGATCACAGTTTTGCAAAAGAATTAGCGAAAAAAGGCCCCCAAACTCTCAATACGAGGAGCTGCTGATAAGTCTTTGGCTTTGTGATCTTTTTTATTTATATGGTAACGAATGTTACATCACAAAAATCCTTATGTGTCTAATATTCTACACACATGGGAAATCAAAATGGCAAAGTCTAATTCACAGAAATTGAGAGCAGAGAAGTGATTAAATTCTTGTTTCTGCAAGGAAAGTCCGATAAGGATAGTCATGGTGATATGTCACAGACATTGGAGAATCAATGCCCTTCATATTCCACAGTTAAGAACTGGGTTGCCAAATTTAAAACGTGTCACTTCAGCACCAATGATAAGGAACGTCCTGGATGAACGAGAGTGGTTGTTGTTCTGGTGATCGTTGCTGCTGTGCACAACCTCATACTGGAGAATTGACAAATTTCAGCTAAAGCAATAATAGACATCATGGGGATTTCCTGTGAATGTGTTTGTGTAATTATCCATAAATATTTGGACATGAGGAAGCTATCTCCAAAGTGGGTCCCCAAATGTCTGACAACAGATCAGAGAAGCATGCGACTGAAAACTTCCCGATCCATATCTCCTGGATCGACTGGTCACTATGGATGAGACGAAGAAGAAGGAAGTCCAGCATCAAATTCTTTCTTAAAAGGTGGTATCCAAATTTATTCAAAAATCTTGTGTGCAAAAATTTACAAAACATGATCCCATGATACGAGCCACGCAGAGCTCCCGCTTACACGTTTCGGATGTCTCCTTAGTCATAGGCATATAGAAAATAAACAGACACCCACATTTATAGCAAACCCCATCCCACACACATGAGCATAAAGGTACTGTCACACATAATGAGATCACTAGCGAGATCGCAGCTGAGTCACCGGTTTGGTGATGCAGTAGCGATCCCGTTAGCGATCTCGTTATGTGTGACATCTACCAGCGATCAGGCCCCTGCTGTGAGATCTCTAGTCGTTGCTGAATGGTCCAGGTCATTTTCTTCAAAGGTGATGTCCTGCTGGGCAGGACACATCGCTGTGTTTGACACTGTGTGACAGGGTCACAGTGACTGCTGAGATCGTTATACAGGTCGCTACTGCATCGCTGGTAAGATCTGATTGTGTGACATCTCACCTGCGACCTCCCAGCGACTTACCTGCGATTCCTATCAGGTCGCATCGTTTTCGGGATTGCTGGTAAGTCGTTGTGTGTGACTGGGCCTTAACAATTAGTCAATTAACTCATCATTTCAGGAAGAATTTCCCAATAAATTGAAAAGGTCCATACATAAAGGCATATAAGTACAATAAATAAAACGAATGCGACAGCATACATTGTTAGCATACATACAAACAAATTATACATAAGTATAATTATACCACATAGATGATATAAACAAATAACAGCCCTTATATGTGTAGACAAGGATTCAATATAGATTGCAAAACAAGTAGAAACCAAAATGATCTGAACATGTGTATAAAATGAATTGATGTTAGTGAAAATTGCCAGTCAAATTCAAATATACACTTCTCAAAAAATTAAGTTAGCTTCCTTCTTCTGCATCTACGTATGTGGTGGTCAGCCATGTTTGTTCATCGGTGGGGTTTGCAGAGAACCTGGTGAGTTTCCTCCCTTCCCCCTGCCTTTGGATAGTATGGATGAAACCTGGATTTATTTGTATGACCCTGAAAACAAGGAGCAGTCAGAAGAGTGGAGGCACAGTGGTTCTTCTCATCCAAAGAAGTTCACGGTCCAAAAAACAGCCATTAAGGTGATGGCATCTGTGTTCCGGGATAAGGAGAGCATACTACCTTCAAAAGGGTTCCACCATCAATGCAAGGTATTACATTGAACTTTTGGACCAATGAAAGGCTGCTCTGAAGGCCAAAAGGTGCAGCAAGCTGTCCAAAGGAATCTTGTTCCTGCAAGATAACGCATCTGCTCACACTGCACAAGTGACTACGGCTAAACTGGCAGAGTTGGGCTTCCAGCTGGTTGACCACCCTCCTTATTCACTAGATCTAGCTCCCACTGACTATCATCTGTTTGCAAACCTGAGGAAACACCTCAAGGGTATCAAATTTCACACCATTTCGGATGCCATGGCTGCTACGGATGCCTGGTTTAAGGCATAACCAAAATCCTACTTTTTGCTAGGTTTACAAAACTTGGAATACCGATGCAGGAAGTGTGTTGACTTCAGTGAAGAGTATGTGGAATAAATGTAAAGTTTCATCATCCTCTCTCGTTTCTTTCTGGGTAATGCCAAAGACTTATCAGCAGCCCCTCGCATACTGTACAGTGAGTGTGACAAAACAACAGTAAAGAACAGTTACCATCCATTTAGTCATAGCTATACATTTGAAGACATGACGATCACTTTGACATTACTTAGGCTGTGATTGCGCTAAAGAACTTGAAAGGTGTTGGATACAGTTCTCTCATACTTCAGAGTCTTATAGATGTCTTTTCAGAGCAATTGGAGTATCTGGAATTTGTGGCAAATTATTTGACTTGAATTTAACTTTTGGCAAAAATTCACCTAATCGGGTAAATTCGAACTTCAAAAGATTCAATCATCCTTAGCAGTGGATTGTCAAAGATAGCCTTTATGTTCACTCAATACATAATAAAACATGAATGTTTCACAATGTGGGAACCCTCTATACAGATTACATCTGATTTCTAAAATATATACATTTTTATAAGTATGTGCTCATGTTTACCATGAATGACGCTGTTCCATCTTTCAGTTTCTATTAGTATATCTGCAATGTAAACACAAGTCACAAGCCTGAAGACCAACTGTAGCTAGAACTCCAGTAGCACTAAACAAATTCCATTTCCTCAAGGAATATAACATGCAATTATGTTTAGTAGGATAAATATAAGTATAAGAAGTAATAATAGCAACAGTTTTCTGACGGCATGCACTAATCTTCTGTATACGGTAAACACAAGACACATGAAGTACTAAGATTATTATTCAGAAGCAAAATGACAAACTGTGCTAAATGTATTGCTTGAATTGAATTACAATAAAGAATACAAAAGAACAGAATTTAATTCATATACCTCTATGAATGGCATAGCCATGTAAAAACACAAAGGCATGAGATGATGTATGACTTTAAAAAGGGGACACAAGAGTCACTTAATGTGTATCTCCTGTTGATATTTTTTATTTTTATTTTGGAATCAGATTTTTCTTTTTAGGAATCAGAAATCAATGTATTTTGTTAAGTTGTCTCTTAGGCAGCTCATAGTCTCTTTACTTCCTGGTTGCTTGGGGGCGGCTGCTCCTCCTTGAGTGATAATGCTTATGAGTAGCTTAATTCTGCAACTACACATTAAAAGGTCCAGTCACACATAACGAGATCGTTAACGAGATCGTTACTACGTCACAGTTTCCGGATCATTGTTAAATCGTTGGTGAGATCATTGGTGAGATGTCACACAGTCATTTTCCCAACGACTTTAGTAACGATGCAGCGACCTGTATAACGATCTCGTTGGTCATTGGGACCCTGTCACACAGCAGCTATGAACAATTCCGACCTCGAATAGGGGCATAGTGTTTGACACTGTAAGCCACGTAGGCGTGCATATGCGTCGCCTTTTCCACACCCCTCCGCTCCAATTAGTGGCCAAAACTGCATTCTGATTAGGCGGCCGGCCTATAAGGCAACTTTGTATCACTTCATCCTTGGTCCCTTTCTGAGCCTTGCTTTGAGGATAGAACCTGCGACTCCACCCGCATTCATTCGTACTTTATTCACGGTTGCTTGCTTCCTTTTCGGATCAAAGCTGCATCTGCACCCGGATTCATCCCTCCTTCGTTCCCGAGTATTTGCTTACTGTTCTCAGCGCCAACCAATCGGTGCAGAGGGGGCGCGGAAAAGGTGACGCAACTACACGCCTACATGTCACACTTTAAGTTCTCATCTAGGTCGTTAACGAGATCGTTGGTAGGTGTCAAACATACAGATCCATCCTGCCCAGCTAGACTCCAAAAATGGCCCAGGACATTCAGCAATGACTAACGATCTTACAGCAGGGGGCAGATCGTTGGTAAGTGTCAAACATAATGAGATCCCTGGTGAAGTCTTTGTTTTGTCACAGAAACTGTGACATAGCAATAATGTCGTTAGCGATCTCGTTATGTGTGAAGTGGCCTTAATAGTCTGGCAGTTTGGGTTCTGACTCTACAATGTTATCACTATATTTACATAGAAAGATAACAGTGACTTTGAACAGACACACAACTCAGGAAAGTGAGAGCCATGATTAGGAGAACTGCTCTGGAAGCTGCAGATCCTGGGTACCAGTGGAATGTGATTATGCAGGATTGATACCTGGCTCATCAGAAACTTAAATGGAAGGGGAGGGACGTGAGCCACTAACTGCAGGAGAGCAATCAATGGGCTTGAGAGAGCTGACTATGATGTTAGGAGTTAAGGTGGTGTCACACACAGCGACAACGACGTCGCTGCTAAGTCATTTTCTGTGACGTAGCAGCGACGTCCCGTCGCTGTCGCTGTGTATAACATCCATCAACGACCTGGCCCCTGCTGTGAGGTCACCGCTCGTTGCTGAATGTCCTGCTTCATTTTTTGCTCGTCGCTCTCCCGCTGTGAAGCACACATCGCTGTGTGTGACAGCGAGAGAGCGATGAACTGAAGCAAGCAGGGAGCAGGGAGCCGGCATCTGGCAGCCTGCGGTAAGCTGTAACCAAGGTAAACATTGGGTAACCAAGGGAAGCCCTTTTCTTGGTTACCCAATATTTACATTAGTTACTAGCATCCGCCGCTCTCACGCTGTCAGTGCCGGCTCCCTGCTCCCTTCACACGTAGCCGGACTACACATTGGGTAAATAAGCAAAGGTTTGCTTATTAACCCAATGTGTACTCTGGCTAGGAGTGCAGGGAGCCAGCGCTAAGCGGTGTGCGCTGGTAACCAAGCTAAATATCGGGTAATGGTTACCCGATATTTACCTTAGTTACCAAGCGCAGCATCGCTTCCATGCGTCGCTGCTGGCTGGGGGCTGGTCACTGGTCGCTGGTGAGATCTGCCTGTGTGACAGCTCACCAGCGACCATGTAACGACGCAGCAGCGATCCTGATAAGGCCAGATTGCTGGTCATGATCGCTGCTGCATCGCTATGTGTGAAAGGGGCTTTAGAGGGAACCTGTCAACAGGATTCAGAATCCTCAATTGATCTAATCTGTTTTAGGTCACTGTAAGGCAGATTAATTTTGAAGATTTGTTTTTTCAATCCTTTATTCCATTCCCAAGTAATCACTTTTCCAATTTTGATGTAAATGAGCCACAAATGCAGAGGGTTTGGCACTGCATTTACAGCACTCCAAATTTTCTCACTCTTTGTCCACCCACCACCGTCCACTGGTCACTAAATATTATGTCACTCTTGTTTAAAGGACCATCTAACCCCACTGGAAATCTCCCAAAGGCAAAGTTAGATTTGCAAACCTTGCAGCTGCAAATAAGGTATTTCGAATATGCTTCGAATATTGCTTAGCAATAGTACAATAATTTTTTGCTGCAATTTCTACCATGTCCCTCATGACTCTTCTTGTGTCAATATGCTGACGTGATGCCTATGTTGATGACACACAATTCTAAATGAGAAGATAAAAGAGTCTGTCTTAGCTAATAAACCAAGTAAGTCGGTCAGCTACCTTCACACACAACACTTATGACATGCACTGTTGTAAATATTTTATTAGAGCTTTTCAGGGACAATACTGAAGATATGACACTTTGATACAGTGTAAAGTAGTTAGTGTACAGCTTGTATAACAGTGTAGATTTGTTTTGCCATTTAAAAAGCTCAACAAACAGCCATTAATATCAAAACTGCTGACAACAAAAGTTAGTACACCCCTAAGTGAAAAAGGCCAAATTGTGCTCAATAAGACTTTTTCCTTCCCTGATGTCTTGTGAATCTCTAGTAATACAAGGTCTCATGTGTGATTTTGGGACAGGAGTGTTAAATTTGGTGTTATCTCTCACACACTCTCTCATACCTGAAAAACCTGAAAAAAAATTGACTGCTGAAACTCTGAAACTGAGGTGCAGCACAGTGGCCAAAACCATACTGCGGCTTAACAAGATAGATTCCATGTAGAACAGGCCTCGCAATGGTCAATCAAAAACAATGAGGGCTCTGGCTCAGTGTCATATCCAGAGGATTTCTTTTCAAAATAAGTGTTTGAGTGCTGTCAGCATTGAAAAGGTTAAAGGGGGTGGAGGGTCAGCCTGTCACTGCTCAGACTATGCACCGCACACTGCATCAAATTGGTCTGCATGGCTGTCATCCCAGAAGAAAGACTCTAACGATGATGCACAAGAAAGCCTGCAAATAGTTTGCTGGAGGCAAGCAGACTAAAGACATAGATTAAGGTACCGTCACACTAAGCAACATCGCTGCTGAGGCACAACTTGCTAGCGATGTCGCTGTGTGTGACATCCAGCAACAATCTGGCCCCTGCTGTGAGGTAGTTGGTTGTTGCTGAATGTCCTGGACCATTTTTTAGTTGTTGCTGTCCCGCTGTGAAGCACAGATCGCTGTGTGTGAGAGCGAGAGTGCAACAACTGAATGTGCAGTGAGCAGGAGCCGGCTTTTGCGGACGCTGGTAACCACGGTAAACAGCAGGTAACCAAGAAGCCCTTACCTTGGTTACCCGATATTTACCTTTGTTACCAGCGTCCGCCGCTCTCAGCTGTCAGTGCCGGCTCCTGCTCCTTGCACACATAGCCAGACTACACATCGGATAATTAACCCAATGTGTACTGTGGCTAGGAGTGTAGGGAGCAGGAGTCGGCACTGACAGCTGAGAGCGGCGGACGCTGGTAGCAAAGGTAAATATCGGGTAACCAAGGTAAGGGCTTTTTGGTTACCTGCTGTATACCGTGGTTACCAGCGTCCGCAGAAGCCGGCTCCTGCTGCCTGCACACGTAGCAGAGTACACATCGGGTAATTAACCCGATGTGTACTGTGGCTAGGTGTGCAGGGAGCCAGCACTAAGCGGTGTATGCTGGTAACCAAGGTAAATATCGGGTTGGTTACCCGATATTTACCTTAGTTATCAAGCGCAGCATGCTTCCACGTGTAGCAATGCTCCAGCGATCCCTGCCAGGTCAGGTTGCTGGTGGGATCGCTGGAGCGTCGCTTAGTGTGACATCTCACCAGCGACCTCCTAGCAGCTTACTAGCGATCCCTATCAGGTTGTATCATTGTTGGGATCGCTGGTAAGTTGTTTCGTTGTTGGGATCGCTGGTAAGTTGTTTAGTGTGACTGGGCCTTTACTGGAACCATGTCCTGTGGTCTGATAAGACGAAGATAAACTTATTTAGTTCAGATGGTGTCAAGTAAGTGTGGTGAAAACCAGGTGAGGGGTACAAATAGGAGGGTCTACAGCCAAGCATGGTGGTGAGAGTGTCATGATTTTGGGCTGCATGAGTGTTGCCAGCTGTCAGGAACTACAGTTCTCTGAATGAACAATGAACAGCAACATGTACCATGACATACTAAAGAAGAAGAGAATGATATCCTCCCTTCGGTAATTAAACTGGTTTGCGGGGCAATATTCCAACATGATAATGACCCCAAACACACCTCTAAGATGACCACTACCTTAATAAAGAAACTGAGGGTAAAGATGCGGGACTGGCCAAGCATGTCTCCAGACCTAAATCCTATTGAGCATCTGTGGGACATGCTAAAATGGAAGGTGGGCGAGTGCAGGGTCTCTAACATTCCCCAGCTCCATGATGTTGTCATAGAGGAGGGAAAGAAGATTCCAGTTGCTCTTGTGAAGCTTTAATGAACTCCGTGCCCAGGAGAGTTAAGGCAGTGCTTGAAAATAATGGTGGCCACACATAATATTGACACTTTGGGCACAATTTGGACATTTTCACTTAGAGGTGTACTCATTTTTATTGACACTGGTTTTCACATTAATAGCTGTGTGTTGAGTTATTTAGAACACACACCAAATTTACACTGTTATACAAGCTGTACACTGACTACTTTACATTGTATCAGAGTGTCATATATTCAGTGTTGTCCAATAAAAAGATATAATAAAATATTTACAAACATGAGGGCTGTACTCCCTTTTGTGATACACTGTAGGTTCAGTTCTAGCAGATGTTATCTTGACTCATATAAACTACTGGGATAGCATGGCACAAAAAAAGTATAATTCTATTGCACTCTTGGGGTTTGCTCTGTGTATAGAAAAATTGCACAGAGTTTGATTATGAAAAGAAGGCTGAGAAAAATCTGTTTGGTATTCCATATGTCATGCGAGTGCTGTGTGAGTGTTCGATTTTTTTCTTGCTTAGCATCTGTATGACATGCTTATGTCATCCGTATGCAATGCATTTTTTTTTCTCAGCAACTATTATCCTACAATCATTTACAGGACCATTTATAGTGTTCTATGCTACAGAATAGTAATGTAGCCATATAAAAGTGGCAGCATACAGATGGTCCGTATGCAGTGCATTTTTTTATCACACCCATTGACTTGCATTGGCGAGTGTTGGGCGTTTTACGCAACCATACATATAATGCTACGATTTTTTTCCTCAGCTGAGACATAAAAAGAGAATTAATGAAATAAAGAGAGGACACAGTCCCTCGTTCCCCAATGTATTCCCGAAAGGACTCCCCCACAGCACTGACATAGTCCACATGGAGGTCCCACGACTTTCCCCAACTCAGTCGGCCATTGTATGGAGCCTCAATCAGTGAGCAAGCCCCATAGGCTGTAATAGCAGCCAATGAAAGGCCTAAGGCTGTGCTTTGAGAGAGCCAGCGACAGTGATTAGCAGGGATGTCAAAAGGTTACTGCAGTTCACAGCAGCGGGGTCACATAGAGGGTAGCGCGAGAATTGGCCGATGTGAACTACAGTAAACTTATGACATCACCGCTCGTCAGTAACGCAGCTCTCGTGGATTACAGTGTGAGACAAGGCAGTGGCTACTGTTACAGCCTATGGGGCTCAGTATCTGATCAAGGCTCCATACGCTGGGTGACTGAGTACGGGAACGTTGTGGGACCTCCATGTGGACTATGTCAGGGTTGTGTGGGAATTCCTTTGGGAATAAATTGGTGAACTAGGGACTGTCCTGTCTTTATTTCTTCAACTATCTCTTTTATGTCTTTTAGGTTCACTTTTATGGACTATTTCGGATTCGTTGAATTACGTTGGAGCTTTTTAATAATAAATTGGTTAACAAGGTGTAGAGTCAGGGAGTGTTTTTTACAATTAAATATATTTGGGGGTGTTTTTGTCTCTTTACACCTATTGCATTAACAATGGGTTTGTCTGATAGACATCTCTCAATTCCTAACCCCTGAAGTTGATGCCAGCTATCGATTCACAGCTGACATCAACCCCAAAAGTAGTGCCCCTATTGACACTGCACCAGGGCAGTCGGGAAGAATCAGGCACAGCGCCAGAATTGGCGTATTTAATGGATGCCACTTATGGGGCGGTGGCTGCTATTTTTAGTCTGGGAAAGGCCAAATAACCATGGCCATTTCAACCCTGACAACACTAGCCCCCAGCTGTTTGCTTTACCTTGGCTGGTTATCAAAAATAGGGGAAATCCACATAATTTTTTTCCCTTTGTTTATGTGGCTAAATAGCTGTATATGCAATGTAGCTAAATATCTATCCACCTATCCATTCATGCATCTTTAACACATAAAAAAAAGTCATGTACTTCAGTGTCATACGTTTTTTACGTTGCCTGTCACATGGATATCACAGGGAAGGCACACAGATGAAACATGGATGATACAGAGATCAACAAAATGGACAGTGCAACACGTGCGTTTTTGCAACTGATGTTTAAGGGGAAGCTAATTGACATATGTATACTGTATGTAGGTTTGTTTATTGGTAAGACAAGTTGTAGTTTTGAATCTCACTATTCATTTTACCATAGAATGTACTTAAAAACAACATTGAAAGTATGCCACTTCTTTTGGAGGATTTGTTCTTACAGAGCTCATTGAATGGTAAACATGACCTGACATTATTCTCTAAATAAACACGATTACGGCAATACAAAACTTTTCCAGATTTTCTGTTATTTTATTAGTGAAAACAATTCTGCTATTTGTAATAAAAAATGTAGCTTATTTTCCAGCCATTGAGCTGAGTGAGAGCTTGTTTGCTTTACGATCTATGATATTTCTATTGATACCATTTTGGCTTTATATTGCATTTTTTGTGGGAATTATAGCAACCAAAAAGTACATGACAATACCAAAAACGTTTATTTTTTTTTAAATTTATTTTTCATTTCCTTTTTTATTATGAGAAAAAGAGAAGAGATTCAAATTTTTATATTTCTATTTATTTATTTTTATTTTTAGCTTCCATGAAATGGTATTGCGGTATGTAGACAAATCGTGGGTGTGTTACCCATCTCAGCCTGGCCCTTGGCTACTATGAACTATGACTATTGTACAGGCTGCTTTGAATCGCCGGTGGTTAATGCAATGGACTTCAAGAAAATGGCCGCAGAGGCCAATCTTGAAATCCACCATGTCAACGGCTGGTGATTCAATGGAGCCTGAAGTCCGCCAGTATATCGATGGCGCTCGCCGCCTTGACACGATGAGCCCGCAATATCGCCAACCCTACGCTGCCACAGCCTGACCCTCTTGAGCCACGACACCCCCTCCTTCAAGCCCGCCGGCAAATCAATGGCGCTCTCCGCCATGACACCCCAGGAGCCCGCAGTATCGCTGACCCTCCTGAGCCACAACACTCCCTCCTCCGAGCCCGCAGCATAGCCTACTCTGCCTCCTGTGACCTTCCTGAGCCGCTCCACCACCGCCGCTTCCCCCCTGGTGAGCTAATATAGGAGACACTAGAATTATAAGATGGACCCTCATTTTAACAGTAAAAATTATTTTTTTCCTGTTTTCCGTCTTCAAATTTCTTATAATCTGATGCGTCTTATAAAATGAAAAATACAGTAATTTAATTGCGTCTGTCAATCTTTTACAAGATTAAATTGCTATGATGTGAGGAAGCTCCAGTTGCTACTGTTACATGTAGATGCTGGCTGTACTGTATAACCCAGCCAAGCATCTGCTGCAACCTATAACAAAAAACATGTCATAGATCATTAAGAAGTTAAATGGGTTGTCCAGCAGATGAAGAATACTTGATGGACTCAGGACTCAGACTGGCACAAAAATGAAAAAAAAAAAAATATTACTCACTCTCATCAATGCTTCACAGATTTTATTCCAATTTTAACAAGGTCTCTACCTGTGGTCATATCGATACATGTCATAATGGCTCGAAATACCTTGTAAGCCAGATACTGTTAGAAGTTTGACAGTAAAAAAAAAAAAAAAAACACTGTCAGAGATTGACAACACATTTAAATTATTAAATAGTGACGATCAGAGCAAGCGCTGACTGCTGCACTTGCAGGCAGATGCAGGCTATCTAACATAGGTTGTTAAGGGATTAAGGGTATGTGCGCACGTGTGCGTATTGCATGCAGTTACGCTGCGTTCTGCACCGCAGCGTAACTGCATGCGTCCTGCGTCCCCTGCACAGTCTATGGAGATTGTGCAGGAGCCGTGCACACGTGGCATATTAGAACGCAGCAATTCGGCTGCTGCCCGAATCGCTGCGTTCTAAGAAGTGACATGCGCACATAGCCTAAAAGTTTGATTCACTTCAAAGCATAGTGGCCACATTGGTGTAAAGTTGTGACAGAAGGCTTTTTCTTAATTTTCTGTTCATCCTGCCCGTGAGCGGCGTTATCGCTGTCCGCTCATCCCCCATGACGTGATCTTGGGCTGCAGTGACCTCTGATGTCTGGTGATGTCACGTCAACTTCCAAATTGGAAGTTGACCTGGCATCAGCAAGGTGGGACCCAGTCTTCATGAGTGACTGAGTTGTGGGCGGAGTTTCACCACACATCACAGCCCAGCATCGCTCATGTTTGAAAGAGAAGGAGAAAGTGCGCGAGATGATGGGCTGTGGTGGGCGATGAAACTCTACCCACAGCCCAGTCACACATGGAAACAACCTCCCTTGGTAAAAGGTGGCACGCCGAAACAAGCGTCGTGATTTAGGGCACCTGAGTACAAACAGATATTGCATCTATTACATATTGATGTATGTAATATTAGTTCAATGTTGTATTTTCAAGGGATTCAGCTTTTGGAATTTCATTGGCTCTCTCTTTGGCTTGGCAGGTCAATATTATACACAAAACTAGGTGGACATGTGTCAGCTGTGGTGCACGAAATCCAGGATGGGCTCCAAACAATAATATAAGCAGAAGGTCGGTATTCACAGAAAATTCTTTATA
Source organism: Anomaloglossus baeobatrachus (assembly GCF_048569485.1). Taxonomy (NCBI): domain Eukaryota; kingdom Metazoa; phylum Chordata; class Amphibia; order Anura; family Aromobatidae; genus Anomaloglossus; species Anomaloglossus baeobatrachus. Next base: position 308,090,083 of record NC_134356.1, on the reverse strand, counting down.
GTTGCAGAATTTATTCCATATCTTTCAATCCATTTTCTTTCAAAAATTAAATGCAAGATGACGCACATTTCGGTCTAGAGATGCAGACGTTTATATATGTATTTATATGTAGGTATATGATTTGAAAAAGGTCTGCATTTCTAGACCGAAACGTGCGTCATCTTGCATTTAATTTTTGAAAGAAAATGGAATGAAAATGGATTGAAAGATATAGAATAAATTCTGCAACTATAAAGAATTTTTTTGTAAGTGCCGATCCTTCTGCTTATATTTTTGCTTGGCAGGAAGATAAAGCACCACCAAAGGAGTTCCTATCACAGAAAACACACAAGTGCTGGACCAAACTGAGCATGTCTGTGTATGGGAAAGTCAAAAGAGATGACTGCCAGTTGTTCTGCTGACAGCTAATTAATGTGAATGGAGACTTTAAATCATGGGGCAGCACAGCTGCTCAGTGGTTACTACTTGGATCTTGAGTTAAAATACAAAAAAGGGCAACATCTGCATGAAGCTTGTATGTTTCATGTATGTCTTTGTTTTTTGTTTTTTTTTGTTTGTTTTTTATCAATGTCTCTATGGGGCTGACACTTCAGACATCTACTGTTGTTCTGACTTTTCAAATGGATAATCAGTAGCCACAAGATGAATTCCTACTATCTATATAAATGATGATGCACGTTTGCAGTTAGAGCATCATGGGCCACCACTGCTAGCAATACACAGCCATTAGCAAATGGATGTTAAGAATTCTGGGCATAAATACCAAGACAATAATACAAGGTCACCTGTAGAACCAATTTCCTCTGCTCATGGAGGAGCACATAAACCTTCTTTATGGCATTCTGAATCTGCATATTGTAAAGCACTATTCCCAAGTGCACCAACCTTCCAATCAATCAACATTTTATTTTATTACCAGGTTCTGTGAGCAGCGCTGAGGGAAATACCAAAGCATGCAAGAAGAACACAAGAGCCAAATGCATAAAGAGACGTACAGAGAACATGGATCAGACCAAAATGTTGTTTCATGGATATATCCCATAGCTTTGTGCACAGCTAAAAGCATGTCATTGGGTTATTTCTTTTGTGTGCTTTAAAAGGTTTGCCTCAACAGTGCAACCTCCTTTCCGAATGCAATCCCATCTAGGAAATGATCATCTATTACAGTATTACCAGGGGAAGGCGTTTGAACTTCAAATTGACCAGCTTCATGGAATTTCCCCCCCAAAAAACAAAACAAATAAATTTGCCACAAATCACAATATCGAAAAGCATCTCCTTGACCGGAAAATGTGTATATACACTATAGGAGGGCAGCGAACCCCTTTTTAGCTCTTTAATGCAAACACAAGCTTATTAATGACAAATTATCCTCAATATATCTGGATAGGGAAAAATGGAGGATATCCAGTGGTACGTAACCAAAAGTGGCATTTGGGTGGTGTGTATGGGTCAAATATTGGATTACAACAATAAAAGTGTGTGCAAAACAATTCTTATTATATATATATACATACATACATACATACATATATATATATACTAGAAGGTGGCCCGATTCTAACGCATCGGGTATTCTAGAACTGATTGTGTAGTTAATGTATTATTTTTGTTATATATATAGATGTTGTTGTGTGTAGTTGCCAAGTGTTTGTGTAGGGCGCTGTAAATGTTCTGGGTGTTGTCTGGGTGGGGGGGTGAGAGTGGTGTTGTTTGTGTGTTGCGTTGTTTGTGGAGCGCTGTGTGTCTGCAGCGTTGTGTGTGTGTGGTGCTGTGTGTGTTGCACGGTTTGTGTGGGTGTCTGTGTGTGGGGTGCGTGTGTGTGTTTTGGGGGGAGGTATGTTTTGTGCAGTGCGTGTGTTGGAGGAGTAGTCCTCGGGAGAGAGGAGTATAATAGGAGGAGTAGTCCTGGGGGGAGGGGAGGATAATAGGAGTAGTAGTCCTGGGGGGAGAGGAGGATAATAGGAGTAGTCCTGGGGGGAGAGGAGTATAATATGAGGCGTAGTCCTGGGGGGAGAGGAGGATAATAGAAGGAGTAGTCCTGGGGGGAGAGGAGGATAATAAAAGGAGTAGTCCTGGGGGGAGAGGAGGATAATAGGAGGAGTAGTCCTGGGGGGAGAGGAGTATAATAGGAGTAGTAGTCCTGGGGGGAGAGGAGGATAATAGGAGGAGAAGTCCTGGGGGAGAGGAGTCTAATAGGAGGAGTAGTACTGGAGGTGAGGAGTATAATAGGAGGAGTAGTGCTGGGGGAGGTGTCTAATAGGTGGAGTAGTTGTGGGGAGAGAGGAGGATAATAGGAGGAGTAGTCCTGGGGAGAGAGGAGGATAATAGGAGGAGTAGTCCTGGGGAGACAGGAGGATAATAGGAGGAGTTGTCCTGGGGAGAGGAGTCTAATAGGAGGAGTAGTCCTGGGGGAGAGGAGTCTAATAGGAGGAGTAGTACTGGAGGTGAGGAATATAATAGGAGGAGTAGTGCTGGGGGAGGTGTCTAATAGGTGGAGTAGTTGTGGAGAGAGAGGAGGATAATAGGAGGAATAGTCCTGGGGAGAGAGGAGGATAATAGGAGGAGTAGTCCTGGGGAGACAGGAGGATAATAGGAGGAGTAGTCCTGAGGAAAGAAGAGTCTAATAGGAGTAGTAGTCCTGGGGGAGGAGTCTAATAGGAGATAGGAGGACAAAGGAGATCGGGCAACGTTGCCCGATCTCCTTTGTCCTCCTATCTTGTATGCTATTTGGAGTAGGCTCTTGCCCTAGGGGGTCCCCATTTGTGGCCTCCATGGAGTTATAAGTATCATGGCGATATTGTTATATCGGAGTCTAATAGGAGTAGTAGTCCTGGGGGGAGGAGTCTAATAGGAGGAGTAGTCCTGGAGGTGAGGAGTATAATAGGAGTAGTCCTGGGGGGAGGTGTCTAATAGGTGGAGTAGTCCTGGGGAAGGTGTCTAATAGGTGGAGTAGTCTTTGAAGGGGAGGAGTCTAATAGAAGGAGTAGTCCTGGGGGGAGGTGTCTAATAGGAGGAGTAGTCCTGGGGGGAGAGGAGTATAATAGGAGGAGTAGTCCTGGAGGTGAGGAGTATAATAGGTAGAGCAGTCCTGGGCGGGAGGTGTCTAATAGGTGGAGTAGTCCTGGGGGGAGGTGTATAGGTGCACAATGTGTGCAGGGGGCATGGCCGAGTGGCCAAAGTGTGCGGGGGGTGTTGCCGAGTGGGCAGTGTGCGGGGGGTGTGGGAAAAGTGTGCGGGGGGTGTGGCCGAGTGGGCAGTGTGCGGGGGGTGTGGGCAAAGTGTGTGGGGGGCGTGGCCGAGTGGGCAAAGTGTGTGGGGGCCGTGGCTGAGTGGGCAAAATGTGTGGGGGCGTGGCCGGGTGGGCAAAGTGTGCGGGGGGCGTGGCCGAGTGGGCAAAGTGTGCGGGGGCGTGGCCGGGCCGAGCCAAGTGGGCAAAGTGTGTGGGGGCGTGGCCGAGCGGGCAAAGTGTGCGGGGGGCATGGCCGAGCGGGCAAAGTTTGCGGGGGGCGTGGTCGGGTCAAGCTGAGCGGCCAATGCGTGCGGGGGGCGTGGCCGGGCTGAGCAAAGCGGCCAATGCGACGGTTGTCACTGTAATGACGTCATTTTGGAGCAAGACAGACAGACAAAATAAGGCAATTATATATATATATATATATATATATATATATACACACACATAGATAGATAGATAGAAAGATAGATATAGATATTTATATATATATATATATATATATATATATATTTTACAACAGTCCTGAAATCAAACAACAGATCATGTATTCAAGATTTCATTTATATTGAATAGGTGATCACTCCACCTAATCAATACTAAAGGAAATCCTGAAAACTTGATCTGTTCAGGGTCCTTGAGGACTAGCTTTGAGAAACACAAGGCTGTGTTTAAATTTCAGGATTATGGTGATTTTTCTTTTGGCTTTTTGAAAAAAGTAAAAAAAAAAAAAGTACCACTTTTTGTGACACATAAGCCATGGTTTCAGGATTTTGGTTTTGTGGTTAAAAATAGCACTGAGGGGTTTAAAGGGAACCGGTTGCCAGATTTGGCGACTATAAGCCGTGTCCACCACCAGTGGGCTCTTATGTGTTCTGGAATTATTATTATTATTTATTATTATAGCCCCATTAATTCCATGGCGCTTTACAAGTGAAAAGGATATACATAAAAACTAGAACAACAATCATTAACAGTACAAAACAGACTGGTATAGGAGGAGACAGGACCCTGCCCGCGAGGGCTCACAGTCTACAGGGAATGGGTGATGGTACAATAGGTGAGGACAGAGCTGGTTGCGCAGTGGTGTACTGGACTGAGGGCTATTGTAGGTTGTAGGCTTGTTGGAAGAGATGGGTCTTCAGGTTCCTCTTGAAGCTCTCCACGGTAGGGGAGAGTCTGATGTGCTGAGGTAGAGCGTTCCAGAGTATGGGGGATGCACGGGAGAAATCTTGTACGCGATTGTGGGAAGAGGAGATAAGAGAGGAGCAGAGAAGGAGATCTTGTGAGGATCTGAGGTTGCGTGCAGGTAGGTACCAGGAGACTGTATATAAGAGCCCAGGCTGCTGTGTAGAATGTAAAAAACACTTTTATTATATGCACCTAAGGGGCAGTCCAGCCTGATGTGTATTGCTGGTCTCCGATCTGGCGCCTCCTCTCTGCGGCAATCGCTGTCCTCCTTCTTCTGAGGTATGTGTGCATGATGCATCCTATGTCATGCATACTAGCCGGTATTGCGGTCCTGCGCAGGTACACTGTGATCTGCGCCTGCGAAGTGCCGCAATGTCAGCTTGTGTGGATGACAAAGGACATGTCATCCATACTGGGCTGGGTACAAGAAGCACAAAGATTGTAGCAGAGAGGAGGAGCCAAACCGAAGAGCAGCGACACCCATCGGACCAGACCGCTCATTTGGTGCGTATAATAAAAGTGTTTTTTACTTTTTAAGCTGGTGGCTTACGATACTTGCTGGATACAACTTAAGGGCTCATGCGCACGTAACTGCTGAATATTCTGCAGCGATTTGACAGCACATGTGCGTTTCAAATCGCTGCAGAAATACTGCATAATGGATGCAGTTTTATTTGTACAAAAAAGCCGATTTCATGTGCTCTGGCCTGGCTGCTGCCCCCACCATAGACAGAGTGGGAGCTGCATCCAGAACGCACGGAATAATTGACATGCTCATTGTATGAACGCACAGATTTAAGTCAAAATTTTAGCACCCAAATCGCTGCGTTCATAAAAGCAACGTGAGCATGTATCATGCAAAATCTACATAGATTGTGCAGGGGACATAGGATGCATGCATTTACACTGCAGAGCAATACACAGCGTAAATGCATGGAATTACGCAATGTGCGCACGAGCCCTTATTCTGAAAGTTTTTGTGCAAGTAAAAGAGGTTTAATTTACAATTCCAGATGATGAATTACATTTCATAACAACAATAAAGTTACTATTCTGCATCTATATGACAATGTGCGTTCTCACAAACATAAAACTGGTGCCTATATGCTTCCGACCGATTTGCAAGGAAATTTGGAATTTAAAGATAAGCATTTAAATCTACAACAAAACTGTCCATAGGATAATTACCTGTGATCAGATTGATGGATAGAAAGAATAACACCTGAATTTAGAACACTCTGCTTCAAAGTCACCAACACAGTGAATTCATGCTTATTCCTCAGTTTCTGAAAAAGTTGTTCTGCTGAAGCGGAAGAAGCTTTTAAATTTCTTGAAGAATCTAGAAGACAGAAGAAACATATCGTTTTCATTTTGATGTTTCACAACAATCTAACAGAATCAATAACCTCGAAGTTTACAGTCCTGTAAGGTATTTAATCCATGAAATTCTCATTGACCACGGTTGTATTGATAGAACACAGTCACACAACTACAATGTTAGCCGCTCTCAGAGTTAAACTTGAAAGATTTGCTTAAAATATTGATGACCTGCTTTTAGCCATCACACATTTATTTGATAAAAGATTCATAGGTCCTAGCTAGGGCACCATTAAGGCTCACACACCGTTCATAGGACTGTTTTTGCCTATATTTTTACATTACATTTTTATTTTTATCAATGTATAATACTTCCAGATTACTTATCTCACAATCATATTAAAGAGTGTTATACAGGGTGAACCAAAAATAGGTGGGATAGGGTTTGTTATAGGGGTAGTATTAATTCATGACTTTCTGGCAGGCGGATGCAATCTAGTAAGATCATGCTGAACGATCCAATAATTTTAGTTAACATTATGTGGACTGATGAAGCTTCTTCCAAATTGTCCGGTCATATTAAGAGGCATAATTGTATTTACTGGTGTAGTGTAAATGTACATATATCATTAGAGCAACAACTAAACCAGCCTGGTGTCACTGTTCGGGGGGTATTTCAAGTTCTGGTGTTTTAGGGCCAAGTTTTATCACATGCGATAAGAATCTCAAAATTCTAATTAATCAATTTCTGTCCACCTACTTTTGGTTCACACTGTATAATAGAAAAATTGACGGGAAAAAGGGAAAGAGGATGGTTATTGGAAAGACTAGACATATATGAAATACAGAAACAATTTAAGCTTACATTGTTAAAAAAATATCAAAATAACATTAAAGTCATACATATTGTTCTTCTATGATTACCATTACTACACAGAGATATCATCCATTAAAACAATACTCAAGAGGCACAACCTCTGAGGGTGCGAGATTTTTGCCAAAAATTTGTGCTGATGACAAATATTTCTCCCCATTATTCCATACACATGAACACTCTACTTGACCAAGTGTTCATGTGCTCTCTAAGAGGAGAAGAGGTCGAGCAACTGCCAAATATCTCTAATAGCGACTTATCTAGTTGGAGAACAAATGGATTGTGCAGTTGAATACAAATTGCCCAGTGCTTGTCTCCCCTGACACTATTAGTTATAAGGGTTGTCACCTACTTAGACAACTTTTTCTCCATCCCTATGTTTGCCCCCAACAAAATAACATCACCTGTACTTATCTCAGATCCAGTTCCAACGATGTTGGCATTGGCTCTCCTGGGGTTCATGTGACATTGTTATGTCACGCAATCCCTGTAGTCAACCAGCACTGATTTCACTCTCCTCTCCTACAGATGTAATTAGAAATCGGGAAGTAAAGAGAAGACAGCGGCAGCTCTCACTTCCTCTTGATGTTTTGAGTTGTCCAAAGAAGAGGAGAGAGAAGCTAATGTTACTCAAGCCCCAGGAGGGCTAAAGTGGACACTTCTGAAATGGTGCAGGCACCAGAATTGAGTATACTAGTTGTTATTCTGTTGAGCGGAAACATAGGGATTGAGATAGGGTTGTCCAAGTAGCAGACAACCACTTTAATGGAGACTTGCAAGATCACCATACATATTAGATGGCTGGCCAATTACACCAGTATCGTAAGGTTTGGCTGGCCTTAAAGGGAACCTGTCACCAGATTTGTCGCCCATAAGCTGCAGCCACCACGAGTAAGCCCTTATATACAGAATTCTAGAGTACTGTATATAGGTGCCCAGGAAGATCTTTAGAACATAAAAAACGCCTTTTGTTATACTCACCTGCTGGGCTGTTGGGTCTGATGGGTGTTGCTGGTCTCAGTCTGGTGCCTCATATCTTTTTGCAATCACCGTACTCATTCCCTGCTCTGCATGGATGACGTGTCCTACATCATCCACACAGAACCCTCCATTCTGCTACTTGCACATTTCTCTCTGCCCTGCTGAGAGTAGCTCAAAGTATTGTAGTGCGCATGCACAGCCATTCTTTGACCTTTCTCAGTGCCTGTGCATTACAGAACTTTGCTCTGCCTATAGCAGGGCAAAGAGAAGTAAGCATGCGAAGGAGAGCAATGGAGGCCTCTGTGTGGATGACGTAAGGTGTGTCATCCACAAGAAGCAAGAAGGAGGATGGCGATCGCAAGACAATATGATGCCTCTGACTGAGAGCAGTGACGCCCATTGGAACGGACCGCCCCGCAGGTGAGTATAATAAAAGTTCTTTTTTAACGTTCGACAGAGCGGCCTGGGCTCTTATATACAGTATTCTGGAATGCTGTATAGAAGGGCTTACTGGTGGTGGCCGCAGCTTATAGGGGACAAATCTGGTGACTAGTTCCCTTTAATCTACACTGTGTGCAGAAATATTAGGCAAGTTGTATTTTAGAGGATTTGTTTTATTATTGATCAACTACTATGTTCTCAATCAACCCAAAAGACTCATAAATATCAAAGCTTAATATTTTTGGAAGTTGGAGGGGTTTTTTTTAGATTTGGCTATCTTAGAAGGATATCTGTTTGTGCAGGTAACTATTACTGTGCAGAATTATTAGACAACTTAATAAAAAACAAATATATTCCCATCTCACTTGTTTATTTTCACCAGGTAAACCAATATATCTGCACAAAATTTAGAAATAAACATTTCTGACATGCAAAAACAAAACCCAAAAAAATGAGTGACCAATATAGCCACCTTTCTTTATGATGACACTCAACAGCCTACCATCCATAGATTCTGTCAGTTGCTTGATCTATTTACAATCAACATTGCGTGCAGCAGCCACCACAGCCTCCCAGACACTGTTTAGAGAGGTGTACTGTTATCCCTCCCTGTAGATCTTACATTTATGAGGGACCACAGGTTCTCTATGGGGTTCAGATCAGGTGAACAAGGGGGCCATGTCATTATTTTTTCATCTTTTAGACCTTTACTGGCCAGCCACACTGTGGAGTAGTTGGATGCATGTGATGGAGCATTGTCCTGCATGAAAATCATGTTTTTCTTGAACATACAGACTTCTTCCAGAAACTGGCAGTAGGTCTGGGAGTTGAGCTTCACTCCATCCTCAACCCAAAAAGGTCCCACAAGTTCATCTTTGATGATACCAGCCCATACCCGTACCCCACCTCCACCTTGCTGGCGTCTGAATGAGAGTGGAGCTCTCTGCGCTTTACTGATCCAGCCTCTTGCCCATCCATCTGGCCCATCAAGAGTCACTCTCATTTCATCAGTCCATAAAACCTTTGAAAAATTAGTCTTAAGATATTTCTTGGCCCAGTCTTGACGTTTTATCTTATGTTTCTTGTTCAAAGGTGGTCGTTTTTCAGCCTTCCTTACTTTGGCCATGTCCCTGAGTATGGCACACCTTGTGCTTTTTGATACTCCAGTAATGTTGCAGCTCTGTAATATGGCCAAACTGGTGGCAAATGGCATCTTGGCAGCTTCACACTTGATTTTCCTCAATTAATTGGCAGTTATTTTGTGCCTTTTTTGCCCAACACGCTTCTTGCGACCCTGTTGGCTATTTGCCATGAAACGCTTTATTGTTCGGTGATCACACTTCAAAAGTTTGGCAATTTCAAGACTGCTGCATCCCTTTGCAAGACATCTCACAATTTTGGACTTTTCAGAGCCTGTCAAATCTCTCTTCTGACCCATTTTGCCAAAGGAAAGGAAGTTGTCTAATAATTAAGCACACCTTATATTGGGTGTTGATGTCATTACACCACATCCGTCCTCATTACAGAGATGCACATTACCTGATTTACTTAATTGGCAGTTGGCTCTCAGCCTATACAGCTTGGAGTAGGACATGTATAAAAATTATCATGTGATCAAAAAACTCATTTAGCTAATATTTCTGCACACAGTGTAATGTGTATGAGTATTACGATCTTAAGTCCAACACATTAAAGATTAAGACATGTCTGAAAAACGAAAATAAACTTGAGCAAATCCTGGTCAAGTGTATGCTACCTATAGTAGTTTACACATGATGGCACTAAGGCCCTGTGTGCACACTGCGTTTTTTGCCGTGAATTTGCATGTTTTGCTGCAGAATTGGTGAAGTGTTTGTCCATAGCCTTCCTGCAGTCCTTCCCCAGCAAAGTCTATGAGAAATCCAAAATTCTGTGCGCACACTGCGTTTTTTTTCTCTACAGGTTTTGCTGAAGAATTTCTGCAGCAAAAAAAAGCAGCATTTCACTTCTTTTCTACAGGTACCTGCGATTTTACCCTGTGTTTTGCCATTGATAATGGTTATAAACCGCAGGAACAAATCCACGACAAAACCGCAACAAACCGCAGTAAAACCGCATGCGGATTTTGGGTGCGCTTTTACTTTTATATCAATTTCTTAAACAAAATACGCACCCTCTAGCAGAATTCCGAACCTGTGGCAGAAAAACGGACGCAAAATCCGCATGCGGTTTTACCGTGGTTTGATGCGGTTTTGTTGCGGATTTGCCGCGATTTTGTCCCTGCATTTTTTAACCATTTATCAATGGCAAAACCTCAGGTACCTGTGGAAAAGAAGTGACATGCTTCTTTTTGCTACAGAAATTTTGCAGCAAAACCTTTAGGGGAAAAAAACGCAGTGTGCGGACAGCATTTTGGATTTCTCTCAGATTTTGCTGGGTAAGGACTGCATGAACTTTATGAATAAAAACCACACGGATTCTGCAGCAGAAACCGCAGTGTGCACACAGGGCCTTATTGTCCAGAGGCACACTGTGTTTTTTGCCGCAGATTTGCTGCAAAAATGGTTCAGTTTATGTCCATAACCTTCCTGCAGTCCTTCTCCAGCAAAATCTATGAGAAATCCAAAATGCTGTGTGCACGTTGCATTTTTTTTCCTTACAGATTTTGCTGCAGAATTTCTGTAGTAAACAGAAGTATCATGTCACTTCTTTTCTGCATTTTTCCCTATGTTCAATGTTAAAAAAAATGCAGGGACAAAACTGCAGATAAAAACGCAGCAAGGCTATGTGCGCACGCTGCGTTTTTTTTACCACAAGGATGCAGCGTTTTTATCTTTGTGGTGACTACTTTGAGCAGCGTTTTGGCTTTAGAAAACTCAGGAGTCCTCCACCTGTCAGGCTTCTACTGAAGTGAGCCGCCGGATTGGCGCTGACGTCACTCAGGTGATGTGCGGTGAGAACGCAAATCACCTGACTGAAGTCACTGCTGATCTCGCGCTCACTTCAGCCGCAGCCTGATTTGCGGTAACAGGTGGAGGACTCCAGTCAGGTGATGTGCGGTGATAGTGAAGTCCTCCACTTGTTACCCCAAATCTGGCCGCGACTTAAGTGAGCACGAGATCAGCGGTGACGTCAGTCAGGTGATGTGTGCTAAAGTCACCACTGATCCCGCACAACTCACTTCACTTGCGGCCTGACCCTCACAGAGAGCAGTCATGTTCTATGGCCGCTCGCTGTGATTGTCAGATGTGGCAGAGCTGGATGTGTCGTGGGACCTCATGTGGATTACGTCAGACCTGGAGGGGTGTTTGGTCGGTTAATAAAGTGGTGAAAGAAGGGGGTGGGTTGTGTTTTATTTTAAATAAAGGTTTTTTTGGGTGATTGTGTTTATTAACTTTCACTTACAGCTTAGTGTTGAGGGGGTGTCTCATACATGCCTGCAATCACTAAGGTAGGACTTAGAGGCAGCTATGGCTGCCATTAACTCCTTATTACCCCGATTGCCACCACACCAGGGTAATCGGGATGAGCCGGGTAGAGTCCCAGGACTGTCACTGTCACAATATTAGCTGCTGGCTGATATTTTTAGGCTGGGGAGCTCCCCACAACGTGGGGCTCCCCATCCTGAGAATACCAGCCCTCAGCTGTGTGGCTTTACCTTGGCTGATATCAAAATTGGGGGGGAAGGCATGCCGTTTTTTTAAACTATTTATTTTACTGCATGATATAGACCCGCCCACTGGCGGCTGTGATTGGTTGCAGTGAGACAGCTGTCACTCAGCGTGGGGGTGGGTTTGCCTGCAACCAATCACAGCCACCGGTGAGCAGAGAAGGAGTGAATATGTTATGAGCCTAATGAGCGGCCGGCTCCAGAAGATGAAAGAGCTGCCGCGGCAGCAGTGTGACAGCCGTCTAGTGATCGGTGAGTATGTAGCACTTGCACCCACCCCTTTGCGCCCGATTTTATTCCCCATAGACTTTATATGGGGAGAAGTATCTAGCCAAATATCAGCCCTCCGAAACGCAGGAACAAAATGCCAAAAGGATTGAAATGCTGCATCTTTGTGGTCCCCACAAAAACGCAGCTAAAAAAAACTGAACTGTACGGACAGCAAAAATGAACTCTCAGACTTTGCTGGGGAAGGAAATTCATGCAGTTTTTAGAACAAAAACACACCCAAAAAACGCACCAAACTGCGGTAAAATCGCAAGCGTTTTGGTGTGTTTTTTTCGCAGGTAGGTGCTTTTTTCTGCCAGAAGGTGCATTTTTCGCTGGAAAAACAAATCCGCAGTGTGCACACGACACAATAACAAAGTCTGTCTAGGCTATGTCCATAAATATACCATAAAGTATGAAACTCTGATAATTCTTCAAATATCAATACTTTTCCGAAATAGATATAGAGATAAGTAGACATAAAAAGCTTTTTATGTTAGATCTTTAAAAGTAACTATGTTTTGTTGGAAAATAGGTAACAAAATAAAAAGTTTAATTAATAGTGCACCAGATCAGCAGTGAAGGATCTTACTGTCCGCTATTGACTGGTGAAATCACTAGAGAAGGTTTTTGTTACAACAATAAACAGTGCAAATAATAATGTGCCCAGGTGGCTACTGTGTCTAAATAGATTGATAAGGGCTCATTAACATTAGCATCTTGGCCCAAACAGTTTTTAATTATAAAACATAAAAGAAAAGATAGCTCAAAGAATTCAATTGATTTCAGTTGAATTTTAACAGCTGAAAGAATGCCAATTTCTCATTATTTTATACCCGTAGGGGTGCCCAGAACAAAACATATTGAAGAAATTGATCTGCTGTAAAAAAAAAAAAAAAAGAGAAAGAAATAACAAAAGACGTGCCCCAAACAATGCAAACATTATCTAAAAACAGTTTATCACAATATTCTAGTAACAGGTACATTTGCTTTTAAGGATACATTTACTATATATACAGTATATAAAATAACAAAAACAATAAACATGAACAATAACAGATAATATATTAAAATAAATTAGAACACTATTTTTAACAGAAATGAACCCTCTAAAATACAAATATTTCTTAAAATCAGCTAATGGACAGTCATTAAAGCTGCAACAAGAGACATCTGTAGTTTCCATAATATGGCATTACAGCCTGTGTCATAATATATAGGATAGAAATGTATAATCTTTCTTATCAGTAATAATGTTGTAATTTATTTCATGTAAAGGTTAAAGGGGTTTTCGTACAAAGTACATTTTAATCAATAGATCTTGGACTTAAATTAATTTTCACAATGAAATATGTTAAAAAAATGCTCCTGTGCTGAGATGATCATATACCGTATTTTTTGGTTTATAAAACGCACCCCAAATTTAGAGAAAAAAAAAGGAAAGAAAAATAAAAAATAAAAAGAGGTCCGTCTTACAATGGTGGTCTCTTACCAAGGGGGGATGGCAGCAGTGGTGGAGCAGGTTGATGCTGCAGGTGGTGCGGCTGGCAGATGTCCCTGATGTTGTGAGGTAGACAGCCTCCAGAAACTGTAGGCAGTATGGCAAAGAAATCACGCCCAGAGTTGGTGGGTGCACAGATTGAGCTAATCGGCTCAATGACAAGCTGAGATCTCATCTGCGCACACACCACTTCCGGGCGCCATTTTCCTTAAGTCCGCTGCTGGGAGATCAATGGACTGGAGACGGCGCATCTGCAGATGAGATCTTGAGCCAAGAGATCCGTCTGTGCACGCGCCGCCTCTGGGCGCCATTATTTGAACCCTGCACCGCCGACATTTTCAAGATGCCCATGCCTCTCAGCTCACTGGACAGCTCGCACTACAGGCTCCACCACAGCACCTGCCTCCTGCGACCGCTCTCCACCACCTCCGGGTAAGGTGCATTCGGATTAGAAGACGCACACTTCATTTTCCTCCCAATTTTTTGGGAGCAAAAGTGCATCTTATAATCTGAAAAATACAGTAATCAAAAAAATTATTTTATAACCAATAAAAATAAAGCAGCACTCTGAAATGCTATATTTTGTAAACAATGAATATATGAAATTGGACTTATATTGCTGCTATAAAAACTACACTGAACAAAAATATAAACCCAACACTTTTGTTTTTGTTCCCATTTATCATGAGCTGAACGCAAAGATCTAAGATTTTTTCTATGCACACAAAAGGCCTTTTCTCTCCAACATTGTTCAAGTAAAATACAGTTAGGTCCAGAAATATTTGGACAGTGACACAATTTTCGCGAGTTGGGCTCTGCATGCCACCACATTGGATTTGAAATGAAACCTCTACAACAGAATTCAAGTGCAGATTGTAACGTTTAATTTGAAGGTTTGAACAAAAATATCTGATAGAAATTGTAGGAATTGTACACATTTCTTTACAAACACTCCACATTTTAGGAGGTCAAAAGTAATTGGACAAATAAACCAAACCCAAAAAAAAATTTTTATTTTCAATATTTTGTTGCGAATCCTTTGGAGGCAATCACTGCCTTAAGTCTGGAACCCATGGACATCACCAAACGCTGGGTTTCCTCCTTCTTAATGCTTTGCCAGGCCTTTACAGCCGCAGCTTTCAGGTCTTGCTTGTTTGTGGGTCTTTCCGTCTTAAGTCTGGATTTGAGCAAGTGAAATGCATGCTCAATTGGGTTAAGATCTGGTGATTGACTTGGCCATTGCAGAATGTTCCACTTTTTTGCACTCATGAACTCCTGGGTAGCTTTGGCTGTATGCTTGGGGTCATTGTCCATCTGTACTATGAAGCGCCGTCCGATCAACTTTGCGGCATTTGGCTGAATCTGGGCTGAAAGTATATCCCGGTACACTTCAGAATTCATCCGGCTACTCTTGTCTGCTGTTATGTCATCAATAAACACAAGTGACCCAGTGCCATTGAAAGCCATGCATGCCCATGCCATCACGTTGCCTCCACCATGTTTTACAGAGGATGTGCTGTGCCTTGGATCATGTGCCGTTCCCTTTCTTCTCCAAACTTTTTTCTTCCCATCATTCTGGTACAGGTTGATCTTGGTCTCATCTGTCCATAGAATACTTTTCCAGAACTGAGCTGGCTTCATGAGGTGTTTTTCAGCAAATTTAACTCTGGCCTGTCTATTTTTGGAATTGATGAATGGTTTGCATCTAGATGTGAACCCTTTGTATTTACTTTCATGGAGTCTTCTCTTTACTGTTGACTTAGAGACAGATACACCTACTTCACTGAGAGTGTTCTGGACTTCAGTTGATGTTGTGAACGGGTTCTTCTTCACCAAAGAAAGTATGCGGCGATCATCCACCACTGTTGTCATCCGTGGACGCCCAGGCCTTTGAGTTCCCAAGCTCACCAGTCAATTCCTTTTTTCTCAGAATGTACCTGACTGTTGATTTTGCTACTCCAAGCATGTCTGCTATCTCTCTGATAGATTTTTTCTTTTTTTTCAGCCTCAGGATGTTCTGCTTCACCTCAATTGAGAGTTCCTTAGACCGCATGTTGTCTGGTCACAGCAACAACTTCCAAATGCAAAACCACACACCTGTAATCAACCCCAGACCTTTAAACTACTTCATTGATTACAGGTTAACGAGGGAGACGCCTTCAGAGTTAATTGCAGCCCTTAGAGTCCCTTGTCCAATTACTTTTGGTCCCTTGAAAAAGAGGAGGCTATGCATTACAGAGCTATGATTCCTAAACCCTTTCTCCGATTTGGATGTGAAAACTCTCATATTGCAGCTGGGAGTGTGCACTTTCAGCCCATATTATATATATAATTGTATTTCTGAACATGTTTTTCTAAACAGCTAAAATAACAAAACTTGTGTCACTGTCCAAATATTTCTGGACCTAACTGTATATCTTTGTACAGTGTTAGCCAGTAGAGATAAAAACAATTTTTTTATTAACATTGTTCACAAATTTGTCTAAATCTGTATTAGTGGGCAGTTCTCCTTTCCCGAGATAATCCATCCACCTCACCGGTGTGGTGTATCAAGATGCTGATTAGACAGCTGTAAGGTGGATGGATTATCTCGGCAAAGGAGAAGTGATCAATAACTCAGATTTGGATAAATTTGTGAACGATATCTAAGAGAAAAAGGCATTTTGTGTAGATAGAAAAGTCTTAGATCTTTGGATTCAGAGAAAAATTCATGAAAAATGGGAACAAAAACAAAAGTGTTGCCTTTATTTTTTGTTCAGTGTATGTTATAAAATTAGGGGTTTTTCTGGTTATACGGAGTAGTTGTCTCAGCTTGCATCTGTTCACACTTGTCTTATTCTTGAATCAGTTTTTGAGATAATCTTATCAACCGTAAACACATCCAATTGTGGAATTTCATTTTATTCCAAGAACTTTAAATTAAAATGTACTTTGTTCATGGGATAACTCCTTTAAGTATGAAGTACTACTTCTATGTTTATTTTAATAGGAGGAATTGCTATTAGATAAGCGACTTAGGTCAGCGGATGATCATCCTCCTGCCTATTCAAGACAGTAGCATTAGAATGTCATGTCAGTGATGATGTCTCCCTCGGGTGCAAACACTGTCAGTTAAAAGGTCAAGATGGTCAATACTGATCACTGAACTATGCTGATCAATGACTCTTTTCATATAGTAAAAAAAAGACAGCTAGACAATATTTAGGACAGTGAAAAACAATCCTTACTTGATTTCAATTGATCGAGCGCTGTCAAATATTTAAGACTATTACTAATAGCTGAATGATTAGCCAAAGGCCTAATATTGATCACTGAAGGACATTATAAATACACTGTTGGTAAGGATTACAATACAAAGTATTGGGAATGTGATAACACATAACCACAAATGCACCTAAGTTTTAGATTTCAAGAAAGGCAAAATAATTTCAGAAAATCACATGCCGGCTCAGCATTGGACATGGAGTTTACTATCTTTGAAAAAACTTTACTACCAGACTAAATTTAGGTGGCACATAAATCTGTTAAGGTAATGCCATGATTCTTTGTAATTGTGACTCTTTGACATTCAAAGTCAATGTGAAAAAACAAAAAGGGAAGATGAATTTGACAAGTTTTACAGACAAGTTAATTACTAGCATACGAGCACTCGTATGTTGGGTTTGGACTTGGAAGTAGATTAGATTATCCTAATGCAAGGTTACATTAAAGGGGTTGTCCACTACTTTGACACTGATGGACTATCCTTAGGATAGGTCTTCAATATTTGATTGGCCATGGTCCAACACCCTGCACCCTCGGTGATTGCTGTTCACAGTCCCAGTGTCGGCAGTAGGCAGCCGGAAATGCTTTGTTCCGGAGTAGCTCAGTCTTATGATTGTGGTCGTGGCTGGCTACTGCACATCCGCCTCCCATTCTAATCAATAGGGGGCAAATGTGCAGTACATGGCCTTGGGCCCACTATCAGAAGACGGAGCAGCGCCGGAATTGAGAATTTGCAGCTACCTGCTGCCACCGCCAGGACCAAGAACAGCTGATTGGCGGGGGTGCCGGGTGTCGTCCCCCGGTTGATAAGACATTGATAACCTATCCCAGGGATAGGTCATCAATGTCAAAGTAGTGGACAACCCTTTTAATTTAAGCACCTGGATTATAAATGTGCCTTTTATACTTTTTTTTACCTATATATTTTTTTATGTTTCTTTCTAAATGGCAGCATTTATCCTATTCAGGGTAAATTCGCAGATTCATATGGTCCACAGAAAAATTCTACTTCTATCATGAGTGGTACTAAACGATCAGCTTTCCTAGCCGATTTCTAGACATAATGTTAGCTTGGTCTTCTAATGTTATGCCTTCCATTTTGAGTATGATGTGCTGCCACATTTAGATGCTCCTGTTTATATACCTTTGTAATGCTTGGTTAAGTAAGCCCTGATGCATACATTAAATATGATCCTTTGGTACTGATTTGCCTAACAAAGGTCAAAAGAGCATTTTTTTTTTTGCCTCCGCCTGGCTGCTCTCTCTTGGAATTTCTCTATTTTTTAATACTTGGAATATTGCAAAAGACACTTTATACAGAGCCAGTCATAAAACGTATACTGTTAAAAAACATACTACAGTATATCCTGAACAGGAAGCCCATGAATGATGGATTTTACTATATTGCATCTAATAATAAAGTATAGAAAGATATGGGAATATGAGTGCATAGTCAGCTATTCGAATTAAAGAAATCTCGTGGATTTTTATCCCAATAGCTAACAATGCACTCATATTCCTGTATCTTTCTCACTCTTATTATCACTGAATGGTCTTTGGACATAGATAAGTTATAGGGAATCTGTCAGACTGCTTCACACTCCCAAAACTGTTTAGGCTCTGTGCGCACTGGGAAGTGGAATTTTCTTGAGAAAATTCCGCATGCCCTCAAAGATTACCGCACCCGCGGTAAAAAACCGCCGGAAACCGCACCCGAAAACCGCATGCGGTTTGCCGCGGTTTGCTGCGGTTTTACCGCGGTATTATTCGCGGTATTGCCGCAGTTTTGCCGCGTGCGGGTTGGGATGTGCTTTATTGCATTCAATGCAATAAAGCACATTGAAGAAAAAAAAAAAAAAAAAAAAAAAAAGTCATTTAATTCTGAGAGTAGATAGACAGAAGAATAGATAGAGGGATAGATAGACAGACAGAGGGATAGATAGATAGAGAGATAGAGGACAGATCGCTGCATTTCCCACGGTCGGCAGTGAGTTCACATTACCGACCGTGGGAAATGACCGGTAATTACCTCTGCTGCTTTCATTCAGCCTGTCTGTGACAGTCGCGGCTGGATGGAAGCAGCGCTGGACGTCGGACCTGGATTACGCCGGAGCTTTGGTGCGGGAGGGGTTAATAAAATGGTGAACGAGGCTTGTTTGTTTTATTTAAAATAAAGGATTTTTCGGTGTCTGTGTTTTATTCACTTTACTTACGGGTTGATCATGTCAGCTGTCACATAGACGCTGCCATGATCAAGCCTGGGGTTAATGGCGGTGGTCCCCCACCATCATTAACCCCTTGTATTACCTTGTCACCACTGCTACACGGTGGCAAGAAGAGCCGAGGACACGCCGGCAGTGCCGCATATTGCATGCGACAGTGCCGGGGCAGCTGCGGCTGATATTCTCGGCTGCGGGAGGGGGAGTGAGGCGGGGGACATTACCCCTGCCCCTCTCCCTCCCCAGCCTGAGAATACCGGGCCGCCGCTGTGTGCTTACCTCGGCTGGAAGGTAAATATGCAGCGGAGCCCACGTTCTTTTTTTCCTATATTTCCGTTTTCTTTCTATGTATGTTCTATGTGTCTGTGTCTATGTGTTCTATGTCTGTGATGTCTGTGTGTCTGTGATGTGTGTGTGTTTACTCTGCACGGCTTCCTCTTCCTGTAATGACATCACTTCCTTGCAAAACCGCAAGCAAGTGATGCACATTACCGGAGGTAAACCGCGAAATACCGCAGGGAATAACGCAGGAAAACGCAGTGAACCGCACAGAATTTGCTGCCTGCGTTATTCCCTGCGGGATTTCATGATTAACATTGAGTCAATGGAGGGAAATCCCGCAGCGATGTGCGGAAAAGAAGTGACATGCACTTGTTTTTGCTGCGGGATTTCCGCAGCAAAACACGCAGCTGTCAAATTCCGCCCAGTGCGCACAGGATTTTTTTTCTCCATAGGCTTTGCTGGTGATTCACTGCAGAGATGTTATCAACATTTTCTGCAGCGAAACATGCAGCAAATCCGCGGCAAAATCCGCGAAAAATCCGGTAAGTGCGCACATAGCCTTAAATGGTCATGTTACGATCTAAAAGATGTCATCAATGCTCTTGTTGCTTAAGCTGTTGCTCCATGATAGAAAAAAAAAAAATCACTCTTTTAATTCCAAGACTTAAGTGCTCTGGGAGTGACAAAGCACTTCCCAAGTGTCTTCCTCCATGGCTCTATTCCATGTCCAGACCCACCTTTTGCTGACAGCTGTCAACCAAACACAGGAAAGGGGGTATAGGGTGGTTATTGGGCCAGGGCGGTAGAGGCTTGGAAAGTGATTTTACACTCATAGAGCACCTAAGCTTCATTTGCACAAGAACTACAAAAACTGAAGGATTTTTTTAAGTCAGCGAAAAACAGATTGCATTAGTAAAATTGAAGATGACATTACCTATCAGAGTTCAACAATGCCACATAAACAGTTACAGGGGTGGATTGTGCTAACAGATTCCCTTTGATGTACAATACTAAATATTTCAGAAGGATTTTGCTACCTCATCTGAGAGCAGCAACAACTAGCCCAGTACTGGGAATAAGATGCACAAAACTCCCAAAATTCCTAAAAGATATATATTTTTATTAATAGTTAATTAAAAGTAACAAATTGGATACAAAATTGGCAAAGAGTCCTCAATCAAAGACAATTCACACAATAATCTGCCGGTAGTATAAATTGATGAGAGAACGCATAATTATACAATTTGTACAATAACAATTATTATTGGAGGAAGGATATATATATTAGTCACCCATACTCATTATATTTCACATTTGTGATGAATGGTTAAAACATATTAATACATATCAATGCCTGGGATAATACACCCCTTAATTACAAAATAATTACAATTAATCATGCATTATAATTATTTTTGTATACCTGGTTATAATAATCTCAGGTTGTTACATAGCAGATACTGCAGTGAATCTAGCTATATAAAAAGGTTTTAAAAAACTATGACCACTATGCTGACTTTTATATGTATTTATACATTGTATTAATTGCATATAAATCCATTTCAACCACCAATTAGTCTGTATTGCACAATATTAAAGAGCAGTGCCTGTGCGACAAAAATTACACGAGTCCAAGACCCTCCATTATGCACTAGAAACTACCAAACACATGTAGGTGAATTAATCCGCTGATGACTACTATATTAACCACCAACCCATGTGTGTGTATCTACGGCTGCTATAATCAAAGAAAAATGCTTGTGTATGCTCTGACATCCTATGAAAAAGAAAGGTGGAAACGCACATTGGGACTCACTCACACTATCATACAGGCTTATACTAGCACTGTTTCCTTGATTAACTGGCCGTGGATACATGAGCATTTTTCTATAATTATAGACACCGTAGATACAATGAGCATTAGACTCATAGTATAAATCACAGTGATTTTTACTCACATGGGTTGATGGTTAAAAAAAATTGAGTTGGCTATAATGTCACACCAGGAGTGAGAGGACTCCTGGGGAGTGACGCCACACAAAAGGGAAATCCAGGGAAGCAATATAAAGGCACAGTTGCTAGGGAGAGGAGAGCAGGGTCACCTCCTAACACTCACCTAATCTAATCCCTGCACTCCTTAATGTCTCTAGACGGGTCCTTTCCCCCGTGCGCCATCACGGGCCTAAGCCCTGAAATCACCCTGACTTGTGAAAGCCAGTGAGATGCTGGTCTCACTGCTACAAAAAACAACACAAGGAAGGTAAGACAAACAGGTTCGGCAAGACAAAACAAATAAGACTCCATGGATTCTCCAGCAGGAAATTTCTCAGCTGCAACAGAAGCAAACACCTGAGCTTCTCCCAAGGCAAGTGGGCAGTCGAATATGAACTAAAGCCTGCATAGGGAGCAGTGGGGAAAGCATATTTATAGCAGAAGGGAGTAGCTGCAGCTGAGGTTACAACTACCTGTTAGATTACAGTAGGATGGAAAGGAACTTTAACCCCTTCAGCACAGGATGAAATTAAATGAGCTCCAACTCAGGGTAAACGACAAGCGGGCACTAAAGAGGATCTGCTCTCAACTATACTCTGTGACCTTCTGATCCCAGATTCCCCTGAGATCACATCAGGCCATGACACACTCAAGACACAAACATTGTGAAATGAGTTTTACTGATGTCTTCATGGCACCTCATGAAGAAGACAACCCCTTGGGAAATAAAGACAGTAACTTTTAAAATGAATCCACCTGGTTGCCTTGGGTACAGCTTTTGAATTCCTCTACAATTAATTTTCTCCCTGCTCTGTTTTATATAGGGCTTTTCTAGCAGGTGAATGCCCCCGCTGTGACAGCTGTATAGCTGAATAGCTCAGATATAAAAGGGATTGGTTTACACTATTCATATTATAGATTCTTTTTTTTATCAGGTTCATTTTTATTAACCACCAAAAACACGTAACACAGGTAACAGTCCCTTTGCCTACAAGTACAGTACAGAGAAAGTAATAAGACAGTCTTCTATCAGAAAAACATTTATATTATACAATAAAATAAATAGTGGACCTGCAGTCCACACCCATCATCAATACATGCTACAAGGTAGATGTTTCATTTTGGTATACTACCCATGACCTATATATGCCACATCATCCCCAGCCACTACATGTGTTTCGGAAATACATAAGACCACCCTAGTCCAGTAAATCATTAACCAGTTACAATGAGAAGGACCTGGTCCCCCATACTATCTTGCAATAGTGCCAGGGAGGGAAGACCTGGAGTATCCAACCATGTCCCCCAAATCTTATAGAATGTTTTCAGCGCATTTGTTTTAAGGTACACCCCCCCTCCAACCAAAGTATAGTGTTCACCCTTTCCCTAAGGTCTCCAATGGCCAGAGGAGCCAGGTCCAGCCAGTGGTAGGCCAACAGTTTCAAGGCCTGATATAGGAGTCATGTGATACCGACCGTCGCTGGTGAGCTAAAGTCCAATACCCCCTCCAGACAACCAAGGATACATGTGACAAGCCTTGGCTGCAATTGTATACTGAACACTTGCTCAATGAGGGCTAATACTGCCTTGCAGTAGTCCTTGATATTCTCACAGGACCACATCATATGCAGCAGATTGGCATTTTCCCTCCCATACCTAGGACAAAGGTCATCTGTCCGAATCCTTATCTTATGCAATAGACTAGGTGTCCTGTAAACTCTATGCAGTAGAAATAGCTGTGACAGTCGTTGACTTTAAGATACAGCCAGGCTCGGAGTCTGAGACAGGACCTCATCCCATTGTTCATCTGTCATAGGGCCTAAAGCTGGGTTCACACTAAGCGACAGCGACAACGACGTCGCTGTTACGTCACCATTTTCTGTGACGTAACAGCGACCTTGTAAGTCGCTGTTATGATCGCTGCTTAGCTGTCAAACACAGCGACGCAGCAGCGATCATAACGTCGCTACATGGGCAGAGAGCAGGGAGCCGCGCACCTCTTAGCGTTGGCTCCTTGCTCTCCTAGCTACAGTACACATCGGGTTAATTAACTGAGTGCAGCTACATGTGCACAGAGCAGGAGCCAGCACTAGCAGCAAAGCAAGAGCGGCGGAGGCTGGTAACGAAGGTAAATATCGGTTAACCAGGGAAAGGTCTTCCCTTGGTTACCCGATGTTTACAGTGGTTACAGCTTTCCGCAGCTGCCAGATGCCGGCTCCTGCTCCCTGCTCGCTTCATTTCGTCGCTCTCTCGCTGTCACACACAGCGATGTGTGCTTCACAGCGGGAGAGCGACGACGAAAAAATGAAGCAGGACATTCAGCAACGAGCAACGACCTCACAGCAGGGGCCAGCTCGTTGCTGGATGTCACACACAGCGACAGCGACGGGACGTCGCTGCAACGTCACAGAAAATGGTGACGTAGCAGCGACGTCGTTGTCGTCGTCGCTGTGTGTGACACCACCTTAAGTCCCTCTCCCAATTTTCTCTGGCTTGCACAGGGGATTTGTCAAGGTATCTAGGTAACATCACTGTATATAGCCTAGAGATAACACCGTAGGAGCGCTCAGATGTCAGCAGGTTCGTAAGGGTGTGATTCCATTCTATACTAATACCCGCATGGTGTGTTTGTGTCTCATAGGCGTGTTGGAGTTGTAGGTACTGATAGAAGGAACTGTGCAGTATGCCAAATTCTACCTGAAGCTGGTAAAAACTCTTAAGTGCGTTGTTTTATAGTATCTGGGAAACCAAATATACACCCCTATCCACCCACATCCTCCAGCCCGAAAGTTTCTGTAACTATAATAGTCCGTGATTATGCCATAGGGGCCACTATTCCGTTGTTCCTAATATTCCCAGCAATGCCTTCCCTCTATCCCACACCTTGAATAACAGAGCTAACGTCAGATGTAATGGTCTATTTTTGGGAACGTATCCCGCTTCCAAAAAGGCCGCTGGGTGTCTCCATCTTGTAAGGCTCTTTACAAATTTTCTCCCAATGTCATATGTGTCGTCCTTTCCCCGCCCCTAAAATGCTGCAATTGCTCTGCAATATAGTAGATCCACGGGCTAGGGACTACAAGACTTCCCTCCTCCTTCCCTCTCTGCAAAGTCTCAAGACGAATTCTGGCTTGTTATTTTTTACACAAGAGTTCCCGAAACAAGGTGTTAATTTTAAGAAACAATTTCCTGTGTATCCATATCGGGGCATTGTGGAGGAAATACAGAAGTTTAGGTATCAGCATCATTTTAAGTGGGTTTACTCGGCCAGTAAGGGACAGCGGGAGTCGGCACCAAGCATCTATCTTGTTTCTAAACTGAAGCAACATAGGCTCTAAATTTAGAGTATAATAATCCTGTGGTCAGGCACTAACCACTATCCCAAGATATTTAAATTTATCTACCATGAGGATTGGCAACCCTAGAGTAGCAAAGTTAGGTGGGAGCTGATCTATAGGGAGTAAAGCTGACTTTCCCCAATTTATTAGGAGCCCAGATCATTTCCCAAATTCCTTAATAATGTTAACTGCTGGACCTATTGACATACCCACCTCTCTAAGATACAATAACAGATCGTCTGCATGTAGGGATGCCTTATGCTCCAAGCCACCAATATCAAACCCCTCACACTAATAGAGGTGTGGAGCATAGCTGCCAATAGTTCGATTGCCACTAAGAGCAATAATGGAGAGCGAGGACAGCCTTGTCTTGTGCCCCTAGCCAAACTCTATTATACATTTATGTTATTTTGTGAATCATATAAGATCAATGATGTTTCTTTATGTAAAACTTTTGGACTGATGTGCATGAAAATCTCAGATCACACCATGAAATTTAGCAACAATACACAATTAACATAATTTCAATTACATTGCTTCGTCATTCTGGTGTGTATTTGGATAACTAAACCTATTCACTGTGGCCTAAATTCATCACAAGAATTCTGGTGTAAATCTCTAATAAATTCCATCAATTTATACAACTCAGAGTTGAGTAAAAATGTTGTGACTTTTGGTGTTTGGATGCCAGTTTTGCCAAGCTCCGCAAAACTAGGCGAAGCTGGGCGGGATGGGGGCATGAATCCACAGCTATTCTAATTCACCAGTAAACTACTGTCTACATGTTACACTTTATATGTCAACTATGTTCTCAAAGTATCTTTCTAATTAAATAGTATTCATGGTCATTGACTATTGGGACACTAAAGAAGTAATAGGCTTTAATATATTTATGATTTACAGCCAGGTAATCCCTAAAATGCTGTAGGCACTCATGTAAATCAAAGTGTAGATTCATTCTTGGTATGTTGTTTAAAAGTAGTCAAGTTGCAAATCATTGAAAAATATAAATTTCTATTACTTAACACTCGTATATTTAATGGTGCAAATTTTGTCACCACATACCTTGTTGAATTTATTAGGGAAAATGCTGAATGTAAAGCTATGTGTAAAAACATAACGCGCAAATTACATGACATATGTCGCGGGCGGAGGAGGGGACGCCGCGCTCCCCCACTGCTGCTCGGGTCCGGCTGGCACTGCGGCTGCTGCGGCCTGCCGCTGCTCGGTGGCTCGAGCGATGGGCCGGATCCCGGGGACTCGAGCGGCGCTCCTCGCCCGTGAGTGAAAAGGGGAATTGGTGCTTTGGGATAGTTTATTGTCCGTGACGCCACCCACGGTTGTGGTGATTTGTTAAATCCACCGCTGCTCTGTATGGGGAGCCCGGGAGTGATGGTATGGAGCAGCCAGTTGTTGATGTACCCCTCCGTGGGTAGGGGTTGTGGTGCTCCCGGGGCCCGGTGATGGGATTGGAATGGTGGACAGGCGGGTATGGGGCCTGTGGAGGTGCAGGGGCGCAGGGGCAGCGCTGTGCCGCACGGCACGGAGGTACTCACTCAGCCAGTAAACACGACACAGTTCTCGGTAAACAAACGGCTGGTTGGACGGGTCCCTCGGACGGTTACTGTGCTGTGGTTCCCTGCAGTTAGCGGTGATGGTCTCTTCCCTGCACCTATGTATTGTTGTTTGGTAGCGATGGGTTCCCACCGGTAACCCGCTCCCCAGCTTGGATATGAGCCGGAGGAGCTCCACTCTTGCCCACAGGCGCTGGCCCTGGGAAACTGGTGCCTTGGCGGTGGCGGTGTCTCCCCTTAACAGTTGGACTGTTGCCTTCAGCGGGACTTGGTTGTTGGGAGACAGTCGTCCCCTTCACTGACGGATTTGGCAAATTCGGCGACTCCTAGCCTTGCCGGGATCCGAAAGGCCCCTGCCCTGGTGCTGACTAATCTTCATATACCGCTCCGGTACCGCCGGGTCACCACCCGTCCACGGTCCTTTCGGCAACCTCCAATCAGTCTCGCCTGCAGACAGTCACCGCCGTCTGCCAACCTTGCTGTCTCAGTCCGGGGCACACACCCGGACCAGTTTCAGGCTTTACTACTCTCACTTTTCTGTCACTTCAGCTTTTCTCTTTAGCTCCACTACCACTTCACCTCCTTCTACGTTCCCTTACTTTTCTTAACCCCACTGTTTACTCCTTCACTTCCCTTGCTTAACTGCCTGGTTCTCCCGCCTCCAGGACTGTGAACTCATCGGTGGGCGGAGCCAACCGCCTGGCCCACCCCCTGGTGGGGACACCAGCCCCTGGAGGAAGGCAACAAGGATTTTAGTTTTGACCTTGTGTGTACCTGCAGGGAATGTGGGGTGCATGTGATGTTGTGACCTGTGACCCCTGGCTTGCCCAGGGCGTCACACATACATGTAGTTTTTAGTATAAAACTTCAAGAAAATTTGAAAGATTGTTAATTAAAACACTACTACAATTTTATTAAAAAGCCCTTTTTGATTTTTCAGTTTATTTATAACTTTACTGACATAAATTGATAAATGTACAGTTTAGAACAAATTCGGGGAGATTAACAATGCAAAATGAGCCAAAATGATGCTCCAATTTGAACTAAAAATTGCCACACATACATTGTACCACATTTATTATGTGTTTTGTGCTTAGTAGGAAAGTCAGTGTTTTTATAGAAAAGATGTGTGGCTTTGGGTGCAAGTTTCTGGTGTTAAGCCAACTAATGTATCTCAAATTTAGACAAGGCGGCCTAAAAGATGCACCAAAATTTATCATACTCTGTAATAAATTTGGGGCATTTTCAGACTGTATAGTATAAGTTTATATTGTCAAAAAATGTAAAAGTTTTGTAGATCTGCATCCAAAATTTTTATTTACATATAAAATTGTCTAAAATAACAATTGTTACCTGTTGGGACCAATTCAAGCTCAGCTTTAATTTCTAAATGGTAACAAAGATAGTTTTTATATTTGAAAGTTTTAATAAAAGCGTCCTATAATGTGTTGTAACCAGGCCTCAGCGATCACGGTGCGTTGTGACAACTCAAGCTGGTCACGGCCGGAAGTCCAGTTTTAAAGACATCAGTACATGACTGCGGAATGAAGAAGCCCTTGGCTCAGAACAGACAGACAGAGGACATCAGGTGTGTCGGCACAGGTTACCAGGGCGGTATTAAGTGTTTTTTTTACGCTTTAAATTTATTATGCTCTTCATGGAAAAGATTTCATGGCAAAACTGGATTCATTTCGTAAATTTGCATTTCATTAGATCTGCTCATCTTGAATGACCGTTAGTGATGAGCGAGCACTACCATGCTCGAGTGCTTGGTACTCGGTACACGAGTTGTGCCCATCCAAGCATCAACTGCTGGTTACAAGTATAATGGAAGTCAATGGTGACCTCTAGGATTTTTCCTGAAGATTTCCCAAAAAAATGCTTAAATCTCCATTAACTTCCATTACACTCTAGTACTCGAGTTCCACCCATCCGAGCGTCCAACCTCTTGTTACAAATACCGAGCACCCGAGCATGGTAGTGCTCGCTCATCACTAATGATCATCAATTTCATAGTAGGTTGGAATAATCATTAACTGAAACACAAAGACCTATGTAGGAGGCTTACAACCAAGTAAAGAACAGCCATCCTCTGCTACAAATGTGAGGTTTAATTTCACAAGTAATACACCATGTCAGGATTGAACACATCAACATTACATAAGGTAGTCGTACTACATTATCAAGGTCCCAACGTCACTGCTCAGAAATACAGGCAGATATTTATCCATTATGCAGTACCATCTGGGAAGTTTCTGATTGGCTCTAAATTTATTCTGCATCAGTATAACAACTGCAAACATCCAAGCAATGTCATTCAGATCTATCTTCAGCATAAAGAAGAACAATGAATCCTGGAAGTAATAATATGGCACTTCCACAGCCCTGATCCCAACATCTAGTCTGTCTAAAATTACATGAAGAGACAGAAGTATTTATACAAGTCTACATACTTCGAAGACCTGTTGTTAATTCTTCAAGATGTTTGGAACAACCTACCTTGTGAATTTCTTCAAAACCTGCAAGTGTACCTAGAAAAATTGATGCTTTGATGCGGTCTTGAAGGCAAAGGGGGGTCACACCAAATACCGAAATAAATGTAGATTTCTCTTTTGCTTATTCCTTTTGCATTAACAATTTACACTTCTATTTGCAAAAGCTTTCTCAATATGTAGCAGTTTTCCCTTACCTTCTTAAATCATCTGCAGTATAAGCCCTTTAAAGTCCCTTGAATACTGTACAGGTCAAGTAACAAATTACGTTTTGTAGATTTTGGTATTTTTTTTTATGGGTTTGAAACATGATTGTGACATGAAATAGATATATATTTAATGCTCTTTTTTACTTTTTTTGTATGACTATCTGATTTAAGGGTATAAGGAAGAAAACGTACGAAACATACGTCGAGGCGGTAGGAGCGTGGCGAGACTGACCATCCATATATATATAAGTTCCATGGTCTTGATCTGTACTCGGAACATTTCTGTTGTTATCGATTGGAATCAATTGACCAATATAGTGTGTGGGTGATTCTGGTGCTATGTGCATGATTAGCTTATAATATCAATGAACATTCACTATTAATCACTTAACAGGGATATTATCCCCCCTCTTTTGTAGTATACAAGAAATTGAGGAGATATCAACTCCTTCTCTCAATCCTGACAGATTGCTGTCCCATGTTGCGCACATACCCTATTATGTAATTCCCACAGTATTTTTTACCTGTATTGCAACCGTTGTAAATTATGATCTAATTACTTATGTGATTAATTAATATACATATGATCAGTCCCACGCATCCCTTCACCTGTGTGTAACTAGTGTAGATGTTTTCAAAAATTGTAATAAAGATTAATTTTAGGCCTTAAACTATAATTGTGTTGTTGTGTTATGGGGTCATTCGATGTTAAATGGACCAGTGGTCCCCACTCGACCTTCTCCGATTTTGCTGAAAATTTATAAGGATGTACATGTATGATTGAAAAGAGGTTCTGGAAATTTTTAGGGCCAGATCTCAAATACATTGGGCACTGTTGACCTTTCACTGGAGGTTCCACCAAGCCTGCGGCTTCAGCTAAGAGGATTTTGCAAACTTTGGCACATAGCCATTAGAGTTCTATACTGGCTATGATGCTGAAATTTGGCATACTAGCTCAACTTTTGCTGCTAAACACGATAACATTATTACCGGCTATGACAAAACAATATTTCGGTCGCAATTTTGTGTCAAAGTAGCTTGTAAAACGCCTCGCATAAAATTTATGCCTAACTTTGCCCATATATAACTAAAGACCAAAAGCCAATAGTAACTGGTGCTTTGCCCTGTACAACAAACATCTTCATGACTTTGCATTGCTGCAATATCACAGTCAAAGCATATGTATTTGGTGAAATATTCACTCCCACATATGATGACAAACTTAAAAAACCCGAATTTTACCTATTTTTAGGTCAAATTTCTCAAAAAGGGTACCCCTAAAATATATTAATTCTGATATCATTAGAGCACATTTTTCTTTACAAGGATCATTGTTGTTTTTTTTTGGAGTCTCTCAGTTTAAGAAAAGAAAAATGCCACTGAACATGGTGTTATTTATGCGCGTAATGCATTGATTTTGTGTTTGATTTTCAGATTCTTATCACATGTTACAGAGTTGTATTGTTGCTAGCAATGTCTATTATAATCAAAAACCTATAAACCTTTTTATTTATGAAAAGTTATTGACTAATAATAAGTAATCAGTGATTGCTCACGACATGACACAGTTGCAGTCCACACTTTCTTAACAGTAATTGTGGAGTATCTCAAGACTCATCTATGGGATTCATCATATCCACTACTTCAGTGATGGATCTGCAGCCCAGTACAAAAATTTCAAAAATTTTCTCAACTTGTGCCACCACAATGCTGATTTCAATATCAGCGCTGAATGGAATTTTTTTGGTACCAGTCATGGAAAGTCGCCCTGTGATGGGATTGGAGGGACAGCAAAGAGCTCGTGCCAGTCTTCAACGCCCAACTGAAAACAAAATACTGACCCCGGTGGATTTATTCAACTTTTGCAACGAGCAATTGCATGGAATCAAGTTTTTTTTTGTTCCAAAAGAAAAAAATTGACGAAATAGGGGTAGTTCAAGAGGAAAGGTTCAAAGATGGACATACAATTGCTGGAACAAGAGAAAATCACCAGTTTGTGCCAATTGATGACAAAAAGATTTGCATTTCAAGGGTGTGAAATGACCCATCATATTCATTGCCCATGTAGATAGATCTGTCAGATCAGAAATGCCTTTTGTGCCAATTGCAAACGTCCAACTAGGGCAATACATTGCCTGCATTTACGATAGGAACTGGTGGATTGGAAATATTTCTGAAATTTCAGTTGACGACCATGATGCATTAATAAATTTTATGCATCCTCATGGACCAGCTAGCTTCTTTCACTGGCCTGTGAGAAATGATACATGCTGGATTCCCGAGCAGTCAATCATTGCAATAATTCCAGCACCAGCTGCAACAGCAATGGGCCGACAATACAGCTTCTCTGAACCCATTATGTTGCAAATTCAGCAACAATTCCAGACCACTTAGACTGAACATTATGACTTGGGAACCAACAAAAGATACCCAATATTAGGCTTGGGATCCTAGGCAAAGACACCCACCCTCAGGCTTCGGAACCTGCGATAAAGAGACCGCCCGCGGCTGGCCTTGCACGGCTATCGGCCATGGTTCCTAGGCGATGGGGCTGCCAATTCTCGAAAGACAGCATTATTACAATTCTTAATAGGATTATAATACCAATTCTTAGAGAATTGGTTGTGGTATAACCACCATGGACCAACGCAAGGGTTTGAATAGTGCAGTTACCATTCATAGTATAACACCATGTTCAGTGGCATTTTTCTTTTCTTAAACTGAGAGACTCCAAAAAAAAAAAAAAACAATGATCCTTGTAGAGAAAAATGTGCTCTTTCTAATGATATCAGAATTAATATATTTTAGGGGTACCCTTATTGAGAAATTTGACCAAAAAATAGGTAAAATTCATTTTTTTTAAGTTTTTCATCATATGTGGGTGTGAATATTTCCACAAATACATATGCTTTGACCGTGATATTGCAGCAATGCAAAGTCATGTAGATGTTTGGTGTACAGGGCAAAGCACCAGTTACTATTGGTTTTTGGTCTTGAGTTATATATGGGCAAAGTTAGGCATACATTTTATGCGAGGCGTTTTACAAGCTACTTTGACACAAAATTGCGACCAAAATGTTTTGTCATAGCCGGTAATAATTTTATCGTGTTTAGCAGCAAAAGTTGAGCTAGTATGCCAAATTTCAGCATCATAGCCAGTATAGAACTCTAATGGCTATGTGCCAAAGTTTGCAAAATCCTCTTAGCTGAAGCCGCAGGCTTGGTGGAACCTCCAGTGAAAGGTCAACAGTGCCCAATGTATTTGAGATCTGGCCCTAAAAATTTACAGAATCTCTTTTCAAACATACATGTACATCCTTATAAATTTTCAGCAAAATCGGAGAAGGTCGAGTGGGGACGATTTTTAAAACTGTTCCACTTGATGTGGAATGACCCTATGATCTGACCCAGTTATGGCCATGCAAAGAATTTTGAAAGGGTATTCTGTCGCTAATGCTTTTTGTTCAGCAATAAAGTATTGCGTGGTGAATGTGCATAAAGGCCATGGAAGTTTCAGGGCATGAAATTGTACCTGCTAGTTCCAGGTCTTTCTGTAGCTCTCCAAAGGTACCGTAGTTCTTGGACAGCTCTTCTAATAATTCTTTTCATTCCTTTGTCTGAAATCTTGTGGGGAGTACATGGTCGTGGGTGGTGTATGGTGAAATTATGTTCTATCCACTTCCAGATTATGGCCCACTGGAACCTTCAGTAGTTTAGACAATCTTCATTAACCAATGCCATCAGTATGTTTTGCAACAATAAGGTTGCGAAGGTCTTGAAATATCTCACTGGTTTTACCCATCTTGAGATGTTTTTTGTGTGAAACATTGGTAATGAGACACCTTTTTATAGGCCATCAGTTTAACCAGCTGAAATTATTTTTCAATAAATGGCCGGATTGCTTTCTAATTACTCATAGATTTCAGCAAGTGTCATTACTTTTCATGGCTTTTTAAATCTCTCTTTCTTCATCTGTTCCATACTTTTTCCCTGTGTCAATTTCTCATTAATACATGAAACTTAATTTATGGCCATTTATGGTTTGATTTTTTTTGCTTGTGTGGATTGGATGGGTTGGTTGGTTTATTACCCCATAAAGTGACATGTCAGAATTAAAAGATGAGATTACGTAAAACCTGGCTCAACTATTATTTAATCAGGTGACAAGAAGCAAAATAAATTATACCCGTAGTAAAAGCTTGGGCACACCAAAATTGATAAAAGGAGGTATGTTGATTAATTCTTGTTCAATTTACTGTTACATATATAGGCATGTGTGAAAAATAATTATCAACGTTTCGACCACTTAGGGGTTTTTTTCATGGTCTATATGGGTAAGTATTAATATGTGATGCTCAGGAGAAGTATGTGTTAATATCACACATTACATGCTTTACTGCTAGTTCAATCCAGTCTCAAGTATCAAACTAGATGTTCCAATAGATGTTACTTTTTATTTCAAATAATCAAGTGAGAGTGAGCAAGTAGTCAAATCGCATCCGCAAATGTCACTACATCTGGGACGATAGGGGACTCTGCAAAATATTCATGGATAAATAAGGATCACTTAATGAAACTCTATGTCATCTGGAAGTCTGGAGAATATTAAAAGTCTCCTCTAATAGTAAATTAAAATTTAATTAAAAGATGAAGCCTGGTCATAAAGGGCAAAATTGGCTCCATCTCGAAGACCTTAAAAAGTAACCGTTGTTTAAAATTTTATTTCTTAAATCAAAAATACACATGATAATAAGCAACTTTGTAACATATCTTATCAGACAAATCTGATTCTTTCTCTGCTAGAATTGATCAGTCATTATCACACTACTCACTTCTGAGGTAAAATCTGTATTCAGTGAGGACTTTCCCATTACTGAGATGGCAGAAATTACTGATGAGATTCTATGTAAATAGAAGAGGAAGAAGGGGGGGAGCTCTGCACCTAGCTCCTCCCTCTAGCCCCTCCCTCTGTCTCTAGCTTCTACTTTCTCCTGTCTACATAGAATTGTATCCATAGCAATAGCTCTGAAATGGAAAAGTCTTCATTGAGTGTGTAGTGTGATAATGACTGATCATTTCTAGCAGAGAAAGAATCAGATTTGTCTGATAAAATATATTACAAAGTTGCCTATTATCATGTGTACTATTGATTTATGGAATAAAATTTAAAATGACAAGTATGCTTTAAACAAGTCAGAAGCCTGATATAGAATGACCTCCAACAATAGGTGCAAGTATCCTTGATGGGATGAGTGTAAATAATACATGTGGCCTCAGTTGCACTCACCAAGTTGCTTCTTTCATGCATTAAGATTTCATTTCCTTAGATTTATTACAGCCGAATGTCTGTATATGTCACAATTTCAGACAATACAAGATTTGAAGATGTTAAAAACTGTTATTGGGCTGCCAAATAAGTAACACTTAAAAGAGAATATGTAGAGAAAAAGTAATTAGAAAACTGTTATTTCTTCCTGTGAAATTTATCCTAGTGAGTCTGTCATCAGCATGTACAGTGGGGAAAAAAGTATTTAGTCAGCCACCAATTGTACAAGTTCTCTCACTTAAAAAAATGATAGAGGTCTGTAACTGACATCATAAGTAAACTACAACTATGAGAGACAAAATGAGAAAACAAATCCAGTTTTGGGCCTGTTGCTGGAGAACATGGACTTTCAACTCCCTTCAAAAGGTTTTAAATGGGGTTGACATCTGGAGACTGGCTAAGCCACTCAAGGACCTTCATTTGCTTCTTACGAAGCCACTCCTTTGTTGCCCTTGTGGTGTGTTTGGGATTATTATCATGCTGAAAAACCCAGCCACGTTTCATCTCCAATGCCCGTGCTTCTGGTAGGAGGTTTGCAATCAAAATCTCACGATACATGGCCCCATTCATTCTTTCATGTACACGGATCAGTTGTCCTGGTCCCTTTTCAGAGAAACAGCCCCAAAGCATGATCTTGCTACCCCCATGCTTCACAGTAGGTATGGTCTTCTTTAGATGCAACTCAGTATTCTGTCTCCTCCAAACATGATAAGTTGTGTTTCTACCAAACAATTCTACTTTGGTTTCATCAGACTAAATGACATTCTCCCAATACTCTTCTGGATAATCCAAATTCTCTCTAGCAAACTTCAGATGGGCCCGGACATGTACTGGCTTAAGCAGGGAACACGTCTGGCAATGCAGTACCTGAGTCCCTGATGGTAGCCTTTGTTATGATGGTCCCAGCTCTATACAGGTCAATCACTAGGTCCCCCCATGTGGTTCTGGGATTTTTGCTCACCATTCTTGTGATCATTTTAACCCCACGGGGTGAGATTTTGCGTGGAGCCCCAGATCGAGGGAGATTATCAGTGGTCTTGTATGTCTTCCATTTTCTTATTATTGCTCCCACAGTTGAT
Source organism: Anomaloglossus baeobatrachus (assembly GCF_048569485.1). NCBI lineage: Eukaryota > Metazoa > Chordata > Amphibia > Anura > Aromobatidae > Anomaloglossus > Anomaloglossus baeobatrachus. The sequence continues at coordinate 308,054,855 of NC_134356.1, read as the reverse complement.
TTCATCCCACCAAGCTGCTTGCCTATTGCAGATTCAGTTTTCCCAGCCTGTGCAGGGCTACAACTTTGTTTCTGGTGTCCTTCAACAGCTCATTGGTCTTCACCATTGTGGAATTTGGAGTGTGACTGTTTTAGGTTGTGAACAGGTGTCTTTTATACTGATAACAAGTTCAAACAGGTGCCATTACAACAGGTAAGGAGTGGAGGACAGAGGAAAGAAGACGTTACAGGTCTGTGAGAGCCAGAAATCTTGCATGTTTTTAAGTGACTTAAAACTTATTTCCACCATAATGTGCAAAAAAAAAAATCAAAAAGCCAAAAAGCCAAAATCAGACAAGGTGATTTTCTGGATTTTTTTACTCATTATGTTCCCACATAGTTGTGGTCTACCTGTGATGTCAGTTACAGGCCTCTCATCTTTTTAAGTTGGAGAACTTGCACAATTGGTGGCTGACTAAATACTTTTTTCTCCACTGTATAACCTACATAGACCATTTACATAAGGTGTGCTGAACTCCCCATGATCAACATATATGTACTTCATAGGCTTTATGCACATACCTAATGCGCATATACACTATGAAAGAAGAGTCAAATATCAAAATCAAACAAGGACCGAAAAGCCTCTTTCAGATGTAACCTAAATGGGCCACTCCAGAACTAACCAATCTCCACTGATTTGCCAATACAATCTTCTGATTTTCCTCAAGTAAGACATTTTCATGCCATAGACATAGATTACTAGCAAAACATATCATCCTGAAAAGCACTTTATTGAGTAGGCAGTAGAGTTGAGCCAGTACCTAACTATTCGTACTCATTATACTCATAACGAATACTGTCTAATATTTGCGTATTTGTTCCGAATAGCGCGTGCAATGCAAGTCAATGGTGAAAAACTCGCAAAGTAACGAGTAACCTGAATGCTGTACTATTCATGCGAGTAGCAAATAGTACGGCATTCAGGTTACTCATTACTTTGCGAGAAGTAGATATGAGTATAGTGAGTACGAATAGTTAGGTATTCACTACCCGCTCAACTCTAGTAGGCAGCCAAAGGATACAGATTTAAAGGGCTAATCCAGGAATAGAAAATAATTGAAATATCATTAAGAATAGATTCTTGAGTACCTTTAATTAGTATATCATATTTGTTTTGTTTAGAAAGTTACAAAATGTATAATTAAAATGGCCAACAGCTGTCTACACTAAAAGACCCTTTCTTAGGGAATGTGCGCACTCAGCAGTTTTGCTTCTCCAGCGAAAAACGCACACCCTCTGGCAGAAAAACACTTCTCTGGCCAAAAAAGTGCATCAAAAAACGCATGCATTTTTGCCTTGTTTTCGGTGCTTTTTTGCCACGTTTTTGCCCCTGTTTTTTTTTTTTTTAACATTGTCAATGGCAAAACGCAAGGAAAGCAGAAAAGAAATGAAGTGCTGCTTCTTTTTTTCTGTAACAAAAACTGCAGCCAAACGTGCACACAGACTTTCAGATTTCTCAAAGACTTTGCTGAGGAAGGTCATACATGCAGTTTAGGAGCACAAACTGCACCCAACACTGCACCAAAAAAGCAGCAAAAAAGCAGTGTGCACACAAAGACTTAAGGGGGCTTTACACGCTACGATATGTAGTTTATGTATTGGCCAATGCATGTAAGCACGGAAACCAACGGCAAGGTGTATCTCTGTAATCCGGGAACCTAACCTAAATGCCACTATCTAGGTTAAAAACATCCGTGTCTGGGCAAAATGCCACTATTTAACTTAGATTCCCGGATTACAGAGATACACTTTGCCGTTGGTTTCCGGGCTTACATGCATTGGCCAATACATAAACTAAATATCTCTCTTTTGCACTAATGCAGTGCCATATTTTCCCTTGTACATTTTTGGCTTATCAGTGTGCAGCTGTATGCATTTATAGTTACTATGTTTTTTCGGCTAGCACCTGTTCACATTTGTTGGCTGTGCGGGTCAGTTTTTTTGATATTTGTAGTGAGTCTCTTTCTGACTGAGCACTCTGCCCTAAGACCTGGCTGTGTTCATAACCATTATAGCAGGAGCCTAGCTGCCCATACGAGGAGGTTTTTAGTCCAAATATTGGCATTTTGCCCATGCAGGGATGTTTTTAACCTAGATAGGGGCATTTAAGTTAGGTTCCCAGATTACAGAGATATACCTTGCCGTTGGTTTCCGGGCTTACATGCATTGGTGAATACATAAATTAAATATCTCTTTTGCAGTAATGCAATGACATATTTTCCGTTGTACATTTTTGGCTTTTCAGTGTGCAGCTGTATGCATTTTATAATGCCTTCTGACAGTGCACCCCTTCCTTCATTAGCCACAGGTGATTTTATTCTCTATAGCAGGTTCCTACTTGCCCATACACAGGATGTCTTTTACCCAGAGAGAGGCTTTAGTATAGAGTAGGTACCCAGTAAGGAGATATACCGTGACGTGGCTACTGGGCAGATAAAAAAATGGCCATTTTTGTATGCTAGTATCTCAATTTTGACCTAGATTTCCTTTAGCAGTAAAGCATGTCAATTTTCTTACATTCATCGTTTTCATGCTTTAGCATTAAAAATCAGAGTGCAGCTGTCTCTTTTTTGTCAAACCGTCTTTTAGCCTACAGGTTTCTGCTGTGTATGGGGTCTCTTAGGCTGTGGTCATCTAATTTTGCTGGGAAAAACTGTTGAAACAATGCAGTATTTCAGGGCTGTTGCGGTTTTTTTTTACGTCTTTGCAGCTGTATGGCTGCTGTGTGTGAACACAGCTTTATATTCTCCTTGTAGCAATATAAATGGAGAAGAGGCAAGATGAAAAGATTGGATAAGGTGAACAACACAGAGATTCCATACGTAATGGAAATGTAATACTCCGATGCATATATTTCTTTTACCAAGATGGTTTGATGATCTACTAATTGAAATATTCAAGTTAAAATCTATACATTAACAGAGTAGAATACACCAATAACTTCAAAAGCTTACTAGACCGTATCACATGCAGGTGAGCTGAACTGTGGACCTAAATTCCACTGCTTTTGTTCATCTGTGAACAAAGATGAATAAGGTCCTAAAATCTCTGACCTACATAAGAAAACTGCGCAAATCCCAGCTTAAAAAATATTTATTGGAAACATGCAGTTTAACAAATTGTCTGAGAATGTAACAATAAGCTGTAATCCTTTCAAGCCATTATGTAAAATTATTTAAATTCATTGTATCAATTAATACCACACTTTGCAGGTATATTATAATAGAATGACTGACAATTTAGTGATGATGAGAGTAAAAGTCACATTAATTCTAATGATTCACTTGTACGCAGTTGGCTGAATGCAGTGTCATACATTTCTTGGAATCTCAGATGTCTTAGTCTAAAAATAGGCATTATAATAAAGTCAAAACAGGTTTTTCTTATTCCTTTGGCAAATGACATTTGTCGGTACGTTTGTTTTTTGCGAAATTATCTGACTGAAAAAGTAGCGTGTAGGGTTGCAGAATACAGACTGATTTACACACAACGACATCGCTAACGAGATGTCATTAGGGTCACGGAATTCGTGATGCACATCCGGCCTCGTTAGTGACGTTGTTGCATGTGAAACGCACGAACGACCGTTAACGATCAAAATTACATACCTAATCGTTGATGCGTTGTTCCTTTCCCCATTATCGTTGCTGTTGCAGGTACGATGTTGTTCGTCGTTCCTGCGGCAGCACACATCGCTACGTGTGACATCGCAGGAACGAGGAACATCACCATACCTGCATACACCGGCAATGAGGAAGGAAGGAGGTGGGCGGGATGTTCGTCCCGCTCATCTCCGCCCCTCCACTTCTATTGGGCGGCCGCTTAGTGACGCCGCTGTGACGCTGCACGAACCGCCCCCTTAGAAAGGAGGCGGTTCGCTGGCCACAGCGACGTCATTAGGCAGGTAAGTCCGTGTGACGGGTGTAAGCAATGTTGTGCGCCATGGGCAGCGATTTGCCCGTGACGCACAACCGACAGGGGCAGGTACGCTCGCTAGCGATATCGATAGCGATATCGCTGCATGTAAAGTACCTTTTCTAAGAAAATTATACACCACAAAAAAAAGTTATGGATGCTATTCATGGTGGGGCAGTTTGGGGCACCTGATTTCATATACCTATAATTATAACATAGCATTCACACATAATTCTGTCAAAAGACTATATGGCAGGAACAAGTCAAATAGCACGAGAGTGAAAATTGTTTATATTAAAAGTTACAATAACATACACTGTTCTTCGAAGAATTCCCAATAGAATGTGACAAAATGTTCTTACTATCTATACACAGCCAACTATGAGAACATTAGTGAAGTTGAGCACTGCAAGCGAGCAAGTCCCGGCTCACAACTGTCATTTGTCGGTTCACATGAACGTCAGTTTGAAGTCTTCATCGCACCTTCCATCACATTTGACAAACAAAATACTTCAACATGCAGTGATATTTATTACAGTGAAATGTTGGAACACAACAAACTATATTATAAGTTAATGAGGGTCTATTGGGTGGTATTGATTGTCATTTTGTAATTTTTTTCTATGATAGAACAGAAAACTGTAAATGGCAACACAAATATGATCCAAGCCTAGAAAGTCTTCAAAATCAGTAACTTTCATATTAAGAATGCCATAAACTATTTATTGTAAGACACATACTCATATACAGTATACCAGAGAAGTGAGTACATCCCCCTCATATTTTTGTAATTATTTTATTCTATCTTTTCATGGGACAACACTGAAGATATGACAGTTTGATACAATGTAAAGTGTACAGCTTGTATAACAGTGTATATTTGGTGTGCCCTCTAAATAACTCAACACACAGTCATTAATATCTAAACAGCTGGCAAAAGTGAGCATGCTCCACCCAATTAGCCATTTTCCCTCTTTGGTGTCATGTGACTCATTAGTGTTACAAGGTCACAGGTGCGAATGGGAAGCAGATGTGTTAAATTTGGTGTTAACACTCTCACACATTCTCTCATACTGGTCATTGGAAGGTCAATATGGCACCTTATTGCAAAGAGTTCCCTGAGGATCTGAAAAAAAAAATTCTTGCTGTACATAAAAATTGACTGAGCTATAAGAAGATTTGCAACACCCTGAAACTGTGCTGCAGCACAGAGGCCAAGACAATACTGTGGTTTATTAACACAGATTCCACTAAGAACAGGCCTTGCCAGGTTCAGCCAAAGAAGTTGAGTGCATGTGCTCAGCGTCATATCCAGAGATTGTCTTTTTAAAATAAACTGATGAGTGCTGCCAGCTTTGCTAAAGAAGTTACAGGGGTAGGGAGGTGTCAGCCCTTCAGTGCCAAGACCATACGCCGCACACTGAATCAAATTGGTATCATTGCTGTTATTCCAACCAAGTATGTCCCCAGACCTAAACCCTATTGAGCATCTGTGGGGCATCTTCAAATGGAAGGTGGAGGAGCACAAGGTCTCTACATTCACCACCTCCGTGATGTCATCCTGGAAGAGTAGAAGAGGATCACAGTGGCTCTTGTGAAGCTCTAGTGAACTTCATGTCCAGGAGAGTTAAGACAGTGCCTGAACATATTGGTGGACACACAGAGTAATGACACTTTAGGCACAATTGCACGGTTTAGACATTAATGGTTGTTTGTTGAGTTATTTAGAGGGCACACCAAATTTACAATGTTATACAAGCTCTACACTGACTAGTTTACAGTGTATCAAAGTGTCATATCTTCAGTGTTGCTTCATGAAAAAATATAATAAAATGTTTACAAAAATTAAAAGGGTGTACTCACTTGTGATATACTATATGAATATATAATTATATATATATATATATATATATATATATATATATATATATATATATATTTATATATTTATACACATACATACATATATCAATATATATTTGGACAGTGACTGAATCTTCGTGATAAGGGCTCTGCATAATATTATTTCTGATTTTAAATTGAACAACTGGGATACAATTGGATTGTAGATTTAATTAAAGGGGCTGAAAAAAAAATCCGGTAAAATGTTTAGGAACTGCAACCATTTTTCTTCAAAGCTTCCTCATTTCAGGGGCTCAAATGTAACTGGACAATTTAACTTTACTATAAATAAAATGTTCATTACCACTTTGTAGAGAATTATTTGCAGTCAACGACTGCCTGTAGTTTTTAAGCCATGGATGTTACCAAATACAAGTTCTCCTTCTTTCTTGCTTCTTTGTGGGTCTTTTTGCCTTAAAATGCATGCTTCATGGCACCTAGTACACTTAGATACTGAAAAACCTACTTCCTAGAGTGTGTTCTTTACTTGGGTGGATGTTGATAGGGGTTTTTTTTCACCATAGAAAGGATTCTATGATCATCCACCGCTGTTGTTTTCCATGAACATCCAGGCTTTTTTGAGTTCCCAAGCTCACCAGTATGCTCTTTTTTTGGGAGAAAGCATCGAGCTGCTGATTTGGCTATTACAAACATTTTTGTGATCTCCCTGATGGATTTCTTCTTTTTTTCAGCCTAATGATGGTCTGTTTTGCTTCCATTGAGAGTTCATTTGAACGCACGTTGTGTGTTCATGCAAACGCCATGCCTGGAATCAGCTCCAGACCTTCTAGCTGCTTAATTGATGATGGATTAAATGGGCCCATGCAGCTCCTGAGAATCCCCCACCGACCCCACCTGTCATAACTCGTTCTTTTTGAATGTATGACCATGTATATGACATGTTAATCCTTGCCTGGTATTCTATACCAGATGTTTTTTTGTCTGCTGGTTAAGCATATAATACGGTATTTGGGAGGGATATTTTAATTGTGATAAAACTTTGTTACACTTTTTGAAAAACAATAAAACTGTATAGATTATAATTTCAAGCAAAACAGTAAGTATCCGGGTCTTGAGACTCCAACCAATTTCTCACAGTGTGGAGTATGGATTGAGGTCTATGTTTTTTCCATTGTATCCAAACTTTGCCCTATGTGCTGTGCACTCTTATAATCTATGCTTGCAATTAATAGGACACTGAAATATATTACATTGTGTGTCCAGATCATCCTGTAATATTTGGTGAAAGGTGCTCTTTAAGAGCAATTAGGCTTTTAGTATCAGCATCTCTACTGCTAAGGTTTGCCAATAAAACTGCATGACTGCACACTTGATTTTAGACATTTGGCTGTCTTTACAAATTAGATGTGTGTCAAATGATTTTGCCCATTGCAGGGATTCTCTCACTATGGCAGCGCCTGAGGTAGGCACGAAGGTTTATAATGGTGCATAAATCTACAGCAAACAGAGAAAACAGCCTCCTCTTGGCACAAAGGTAAAAAATAAAAACTATAGCAGATACGGATTCACAGAGCAGGTTCACCACTGCAGATACATTTACAGCAGATAAGTGTCCAGCAGATGAATGTCCAGCTCTCATTTCAGGATCACCAGTGTCAGGTTTTCTCTCAATCAGCAGGTGAGGATCCACAAAAACGTCCAGTGTGCTCCACATTTGCTGGTTTCTTTCCTGCTCCAACACTCTGGACTAACCGTCCACCATTAAATGGACTTTTTCCCTTTGGTCACCAGCAGACTGTTTCAGCTCCCAAGCTGTCTCTTGCAGACCCCTCGGACTCTCTCAGCCGCTGCATGCAGCTCCCTCAGAGGCTCCCTCTCCTTGAGACTTTATCAGACAGAGCTCTGTCTTTAGCTGCCACCTGCAGCTCCCTCACAGTGAACACATGCCTGGTTCTATACAAAACATTTCCAATCAATACGTGCAAAGCAAGTATAACCCTCACCTTTTCAGCTATGGTATATACCACTGTTCGGATTTAACCATTATCACACTGGCTTAATTACATAACAGCAGAGTTAGGATTTAACACTGACAACACAGGCTTCACTGCATAACAGAAGAGCGAGAGGTTAACCCTTACCACATTGGCTTCGCTATACCATGTAGTTTATTTGGTAAAAAAAGGCTTTGCACACACCAGTGATATTACTTTGTTCCATATGGACTCAGTTGTCCCAGAGGCAGAATATTGAAGCAAAAAAAAAAAACAAATTAAAATTCAATGGATCCTATTATGGGTGACTAAAGTCCAACATATCAATCAGCAGTCCTGTAAACATGGCAACTATGACACCTTTGTGAGCAGTAGGTAACAGCATAAGTACAATTTAAGATTGATCAAATCCCACTTCCATTTATGGACAGCAAATGTATTTTTCTAATGTTATATCACGGTCTAATTCTGGTGTATCTTTCTTCATTAACTGTAAACTGCAACATCAGCAGTACTGAGCACCAGGTGGGGAGCCAAAGAGGCGTGTCTTATGGAGGCAACCCCTTTCTATAGGTCCAATTAGGGTATGTGGATGTCACAGAAAAAAAGTCATCGAATTGGAACCTACTATGAGTCTTGGCAAAGGCGTACCCACCAAAACGCGCGTCGAGGAGACATGCCACTGGACCCCATGTAGACTCACTAGAGTAAAGGTCCAGTCACACTAAGCAACTTACCAGCGATCCCAACAACGATAGGGATCGCTGGTAAGTTGCTAAGAGGTTGCTAGTGAGATGTCACACTGCGACGCTCCAGCGATCCCACCAGCAACCTGACCTGGCAGGGATCGCTGGAGCGTTGCTACACAAGTTGCTGGTGAGCTCACCAGCAACCAGTGACCAGCCCCCAGCGCCGCATGGAAGATGCTGCGCTTGGTAACTAAGGTAAATATCGGGTAACCAACCCGATATTTACCTTGGTTACCACCGCACGGAGCTACACGTGCAGAGAGCAGGGAGCAGCGCACACTGAGCGCTGGCTCCTTGCTCTCCTAGTTACAGCACACATCGGGTTAATTACCCGATGTGTGCTGCAGCTAAATGTGCACAGAGCAGGGAGCAGCGCACAATGCTTAGCGCTGGCTCCTTGCTCTCCTAGTTCCAGCACACATCGGGTTAATTAACCCGATGTGTGCTGCAGCTACATGTGCACAGAGCAGGAGCCGGCACTGACAGCTGAGAGCGGCAGAGGCTGGTAACAAAGGTAAATATCGGGTAACCAAGGACAGGGCTTCTTGGTTACCCGATGTTTACTGTGGTTACCAGCCTCCGCAGAAGCCGGCTCCTGCTGCCTGCACATTTAGTTGTTGCTGTCTCGCTGTCACACACAGCGATCTGTGCTTCACAGCAGGACAGCAACAACTAAAAAATGGCCCAGGACATTCAGCAACAATCAACGACCTCACAGCAGGGGCCAGGTTCTTGCTGGATGTCACACACAGCGACATCGCTAGCAACGTCACAAAAGTTGTTCGTTAGCAGCGATGTTGCTAGCGATGTTGCTTAGTGTGACGGGGCCTTTAGTCCCTCCCTATTTAAATACAATAGTCTATTTTTAAATTTGTTTGGGGGCAGCAGTTTACTGAGAAAACATTTTTCCTTTGTGAGAATCACTTTCCAGATTATATGATGTGCAGGAATTCCACATGTTAAAGATTACTTTTATATGTGTTGGAGGCATACATAATCTTAACGCTTCCATGTGCACCTTATTGAATACTTTGTGCACCTTATTGAATACCGTTATGGAATACTCCATAGCATGACTGATTACATATAATGTTTCTTACTGGATATTAACAGTAGTCAATTTGGTTTCTTAATATTTATTCTGATTGCGGTTTTCATTGCACACATGTATTATACCTATCTTTACTAGTACAATCCATATGCATATATACATTTTCTGTGGTCCATGGTTTCAATTTAACCCCTTAACTTCAAGACAATTTTTTTTTTTTTTCGTTTTTGTTTTTTTTGCTCCCCTTCTTCCGAGAGCCGTAACTTTTTTATTTTTCTGTCAATCTTGCCATATGAAGGCTTTTTTTTTTTGCAGGACAAGTTGTGGTATTAAATGAATCTGTACGTTTTACCATATTGTGTACTTCAAAACGGCAAAAAAATTCCAAGTGTGGAAAATTGCAAAAAAAGTGCGATTGTACGATTGTCTTGGGGGTATTTTATTCACCATTTTCACTATATGGTAAAACTGATGTGTTGGTGTGATGCCTCAGGTCGGTATGAGTTCGTAGATACCAAACATGGAAAGGTTTACTTTTATCTAAGGGGTTAAAAAAAATTCATAAATTTGCCCAATAAAAGTGGTTCACTTTTTGCGCTGTTTTCTGAGATCTGATTTTTCAGGATATGGGGGTCAGTGATAGCTTATTTTTTGTGTCTCAAGCTGTTGTTTTTAATGGTACAATTTTTGCGCTGATGCTATATTTTGATCGCTTGTTATTGCATTTTGTGTAAAATTTGCAACGACCAAAAAACGTAACTTTGGCGTTTGGATTTTTTTTGCTGCTATGCCATTTACTGATCAGATTAATTGATCTTATATTTTGTTAGAGCAGGTATTTCTGAAAGCAGCAATACCAAATACGTGTATAGTTTTTATTTTTTAACATTTTAATTCTTAATGAGGCGATTTAAACTTTTAGGGGTTTTTTTTAAACTTTTTTTTACTTGTTTTAATTTATTAGTTCCCCTAGGGGACTATAAGGATCAGCAGTCTGATCACTTGTTCATTTGTTCGCTGTTCAGCTCTGATCAGCAGAAATGCTGGTCTCCTGCTATAGCCAGCCCTCTGCCGGCTGTAACAGGAAGTAAGTCATGATAGCGACAGGAGTCATCACATGATCCTGTGTTATCATGGCAACCATCGGGTTCCTGTGATCGCGTCATGGACTGCCGATGCTAACCACAGCAGCCGGCGGTGATTACACCGACATTATCTAGGACGTACCCAGTAGGTCCAATGTTGGAAAAAGGTTAAACATCTGGTATTGTATTATTGATTAAAAAAAATTGTTACTACTTTCTTGAGACTCTGGGCTCGCTTGTCAGTAGAGATGAGCGAACCGGTCCCGGTTCGGCTCGAGGCCGGTTCGCCGAACGGGGGTCCCGTTCGAATTCGGCTCGTCGAACGTTCGACGAACCGAACTCGAACGTATAGGCTATAATGGGAGGCAATCACAAACACATAAAAATGCATTATAAATGTACACAAACAGTTAATAAACATTGCCATAACACTGACCGGTCCCTGCGATCCCTTCTGCACTCTGTCTCCTGCCGCTATTCCATCCGATGATCGCTTAATCCTCCCGGTGACCTGCACTGCCAGCAGAGATGCAGGACCTATTGTGACGTCAAAATAGCCATGTGACCAGTCACGTGGCTATTATCTCATTGGCTACAGACTGGTCACATGACTATGACACGTCATGTAGGACCTGCGAGTGCATCTCTCCGGTACACGGTGCACATATGTGTATCGCCGTGTACCGGCGACATGCTCTAGCACACGGTCGACTCCCCGTTCCGTTAGGGACCGGCTGACACAGCCGGTCATTAACGGAGATCACCCTTGCCATAGCAACGCAGTTAGCGGTGACGTCACCGCTAACCGCGGCTCCGAGAGCACCGTTGCTATGGTAACGCGTCTGTCAGCGTTACCGCTGTTACCGCTGACAGCCAGCACTGATCACTCATGGAGTGAAGGCTGCACGCTGCTTCCCGATTGTAGTGAGGATTGTAGTGAGGATGAGGTTCCCCAGCCCCAAGTGATGAGCTGGTGAATCTCATCCTTCCTCACTACAATCGTCACTACTACTACACTAGTGAGGATTGTAGTGAGGATGAGATGCCCCAGCCCCAAGTGATGAGCTGGTGAATCTCATCCTTCCTCACTACAATCGTCACTACTACTACACTAGTGAGGATTGTAGTGAGGATGAGATGCCCCAGCCCCAAGTGATGAGCTGGTGAACCTCATCCTCACTACAATCGTCACTACTACTACACTAGAAAGAAAGAAGACAGAAGAGCAGGATCGTGGAGGGCTGACAGGGGGTAATAAAGATGGAGTCTCTAATGTGTCTGTGTATTTATTTCTATTAAAGTATTTTTTCTCTGTGTGGTGTCTTTTTTTTTAACCCTTTATTGGAGATTCTTAATGGCCGGGTCAAACGTGCCTGACATTAAGAATCTCTGGCTTAATACTGGCTAGTAAAACAAAGCCAGTATTAACTCATGATTACCCAACAAGCCACCCGGCTCCAGGGCTGTTGGAAGAGTTGGATACAGCGCCAGATGATGGCGCTTCTATGAGAGCGCCATTTTCTGGGGGCGGCTGCGGACTGCAATTCGCAGCAGAGGCGCCCAGAAACCTCGGGCTAACCTGTGCTGCGGATTCCAATCCCCAGCTGCCTAGTTGTACCCGGCTGGACACAAAAATGGGGCGAAGCCCACGTCATTTGTTTTTTAATTATTTCATGAAATAAGTGAAATAATTAAAAAAAACGGGCTTCCCTATATTTTTGGTTCCCAGCCGGGTACAAATAGGCAACTGGGGGTTGGAGGCAGCCCGTGGCTGCCTGCTGTACCTGGCTAGCATACAAAAATATGGCGAAGCCCACGTCATTTTTTTGGTGGGCAAAAAAATTCTGCATACAGTCCTGGATGGAGTATGCTGAGCCTTGTAGTTCTGCAGCTGCTGTCTGCTCTTCTCCATACAGATAGACAGCAGCTGCAGAACTACAAGGCTCAGCATACTCCATCCAGGACTGTATGCAGAAGTTTTTTGCCCCCTGAAAAAATTGTGGGCTTTGCCATATTTTTGTATGCTAGCCAGGTACAGCAGGCAGGTACGGCTGCCCCCAACCCCCAGTTGTCTATTTGTACCCGGCTGGGAACCAAAAATAAAGGGAAGACCTTTTTTTATTATTTCATGAATTTCATGAAATAATTAGAAAACAAATGACGTAGGCTTCGCCCCATTTTTGTGTCCAGCCAGGTACAACTAGGCAGCTGGGGATTGGAATCCGCAGCACAGGTTGGCCTGAGCTTTCTGGGCCCCACTGCTGCGAATTGCAGTCTGCAGCCGCCTCAGAAAATGGCATTTTCATAGAAGCGCCATATTCTGGCGCTGTATCCAACTCTTCCAGCACCTGCCTGCTATACCTGGCTAGCATACAAAAATATGGCGAAGCTCACGTCCTTTTTTTGTAGTTTTTTGGCAAAAAAAATAAAAAATGCTTCCCTGGATTTTCCATTGCCAGTGAAGGTAACACCAAGCAGTGGGGGTTAGCAGCCAGTAGCTGCTTAGATTACCCTTAGCTAGCAATACAAAAAATGCAGCGGGAGCCCATATATATTTTTTTTAATTATTTATTTAAATAACTAAAAATAAAATGGGCTTCCCTGTATTTTGATTGCTGGACATCACAGTGCTGTAAAAATAAATCTTTAAAAAAATGACGTAGCGCTCCGCGGTATTTTTGATTCTCAGCGCAGATAAAGCAGACAGCTATGGGTTGCCACCCCCATCTGCCTGCCGTTACCTTGGTTGGCAATCAAAATACAGGGAAGCCCATTAATTTTTTCTATTTAAAAAATAGTTAAAAAAAAAATGACGTTGGGTCCCCCCATTTTTGATAGCCAGCTAGGGTAAAGCAGACGGCTGTAGCCTGAAAACCACAGCTGGCAGCTTTACCGTGGTTGGGGATCCAATGTGGAGGTCCCCTCAGGCTCTTTTTTATAATTATTGTATAAATATTAATAATTACACAATAAAAGTAGGGTCCCCCCCAAATTGGATCACCAGCCAAGGTAAAGCGGACAGCTGTGGTCTGGTATTCTCAGGGTGGGAAGGTCCATAGTTATTGGGCCTTCACAGCCTAAAAATAGCAGGCCGCAGGCACCCCAGACGTGGCGCATCCACTAGATGCGCCAATCCTGGCGCTTCACCCCAGCTCATCCCGTGCCCTGGTGCAGTGGTAAACGGGGTAATAAATCGGGTTGATACTAGCTGTAAAGTAACCTGAGATCAAGCCCAGCAGTTTGTGATGTCATGGCGTCTATTAGATACTCAACATCATAAACTGTCAGTACTAACAAAAAAAAAAAAAAAAAATCGACAAAAGAAATTTATTTGAAAAAACAGTCCCCAAAACATTTCCTCTTTCACCAATTTATTGTAAGAAAAAAAATAAAGGGGTCCCACGACGACTCTGGACCGTCTAGAATATGGGGGGGAGACACTCAGGGAACGTATCCCCCATTTTCTAGGAGTGCGGACCCTTCATGTGAGGAGTGTGGGTGCAATGAATCTGCATTCACTCTTCTCGGGTCCACAGCAGCAGAGTCCATGTCGTAATGGTTGCTACCAAAGCTGCAATGCCCTGCTCATGAGGTAAGGGCATGCCTAATCAGGAGAACTACTGTAGAGGAAGCTCTGCTCACTGGTATATAGGTGCTCAGAGGTAATAATAGATAAAATTAGTGAGTAACCTCGGCACTCTAAATCTCCCAGACTAAGTCAGTAAGTCACAACGGATAGTAATGCAAAATCACTCTTTATTGGTCCGTATTAAGAAAAAACATTTTTTCATAAGCATATATGTTTTTGTCCAAAACAAGTTACAAATGACGTTTCGGCCTGAGCCTTCGTCAGATTGGACTTATCTGCATGTAATTATGAAAAATGACAATAATCAGTATCACATAAGAGTGAGAGAACAATAACATAAACTCGAACAATGTAGAGGTACAATTGGGATGCAGCAAAAAAATTGCAACACAGCAAGAAATGAAACACATGATACAAATGTCATAATACAGTACAAGGACAATATAGTAATGACAAATATGGGGTCAGAGTAGGCTTAGACAGCTCTGGTACGAAAGAGATGTCAATCATAAAGTAACATGTGCAGTAGGTGTAGAGCTACAGTGTGCATGGCAGAGCTAATGGGTAGACCGACCATAGAAAAAGAACGGAGAATAAGTGGAGAATAAGTGGAGAAAAAGTGGAGAAAAAGTGGAGAAAAAGTGGAGAAAAAGTGGAGAAAAAGTGGAGAAAAAAGTGGAGAAAAAGTGGAGAAAAAAGTGGAGAAAAAAGTGGAGAAAAAAGTGGAGAAAAAAGTGGAGAAACAGTGGAAAAAAAGTGGAAAAAAAGTGGAGAAAAAAGTGGAGAATAAAGCGGGCTTTACACGCTACGACATCGCTAATGCGGAGTCGTTGGGGTCACGGATTTTGTGACGCACATCCGGCCACATTAGCGATGCCGTTGCGTGTGACATCGATAAGCGATTTTGCATCGTTGCAAAACAGTGCAAAATCGCTAATCGGCGACACGGGGGTCCATTCCCAATTATCGTTACTGCAGCAGTAACGAGGTTGTTCGTCGCTCCTGCGGCAGCACACATCGCTGCGTGTGACGCCGCAGGAGCGAGGAAGCTCTCCCTACCAGCCTCCCGGCCGCTATGAGGAAGGAAGGAGGTGGGCGGGATGTTACGTCCCGCTCATCTCCGCCCCTCCGCTGCTATTGGGCGGCGGTTCAGTGACGTTTCAGTGACGTCGCTGTGACGCCGCACGGACCGCCCCCTTAGAAAGGAGGCGGTTCGCCGGTCACAGCGACGTCGCCGGACAGGTAAGTATGTGTGACGGCTCTGGGCGATGTTGTGCGGCACGGGCAGCGATATGCCCGTGTCGCGCAACAGATGGGGGCGGGTACCCACACTAGCGATATCGGGGCCGATATCGCAGTGTGTAAAGTAGCCTTAAGTGGAGAAAAAGTGGAGAAAAAGTGGAGAAAAAAGTGGAGAAAAAGTGGAGAAAAAAGTGGAGAAAAAAGTGGAGAAAAAAAGTAGAGAAAAAGTGGAGAAAAAGTGGAGAAAAAGTGGAGAAAAAGTGGAGCACCCTTTGGTGCCTTTCATGTGGCACTAAGGGGTGCTTAGCTTTGTATTTAGCCAAAAAAATGAAAAAAAAAAATGACGTAGGGTTCCCCCTAGTTTTGTAGCCAGCTAGGGTAAAGCAGACGGCTGCAGCCTGCAGACCACAGCTGGCAACCTCACCTTGGCTGGTAATCCAAAACTGAGGGCACCCCACGCTGTTATTTTAAATTAAATAAATAATTTAAAAAAAAAACACGTAGGGGTCCCCCAAAATTGGATCACCAGCCAAGGTAAAGCAGACAGCTGGGGCCTGATATTCTCAGACTAGGGAGGTCCATGGTTATTGGACTCTCCCCAGCCTAAAAATAGCAGGCCGCAGCCGCCCCAGAAGTGGCGCATACATTAGATGCGCCAATCCTGGTGCTTCGCCCCAGCTCATCCCGCGCCCTGGTGCGGTGGCAAACGGGGTAATATATGGGGTTAATACCAGATGTGTAAGTCACCTGGCATCAAGCCCTGGGGTTGGTGAGGTCAGGCGTCTATCAGATACCCGACATCACCAACCCAGTCAGTAATAAAAAAAAATAGACGACAAACACATTTTTATTTGAAAAAACACTCCCCAAAACATTCCCTCTTTAACCAATTTATTAGAATGAAAAACAAATCCAGGTCTGGTGTAATCCAAGGGGTTGCCATGACGATCCACACTGTCCCAGTCAATGAAGAGCAGGATGTTCCCCATTGGCTGGGAGAGCAGTGCAGTGACCTGAGCTAACATCAATGGGTCAGCCCAGGTCACTGCAGGGGATGACAAGTGCTGCTGTCAGCGAGGTACATTACCTGCGCTGATCTCCTGCACTGCTGACAGCCCCTGTCACTGAGCTCAATGACCGGCTTCACACCAAGTATCGCGAGAGGTCCGTGACGTCACCGCTAGTCAGTCTCGGGTCGGAAGCGAGAGGTGATGTGACAAGCGGCGGCCATGGAGGACAGTGACAGCGCTGAGGTCGGGATGGCGGGACTTCATCACCGCAGGTAAGCCGAGCGGGGGGGGGGGGGGGGTGTGTGTGTGTGTGTGTGTGTGTGTGTGTGTGTGTGTGTATGTGTACATGCCACGGGCAGGAGGGGGCGGAGCGAGCTGAGCGGGGAAGTGTGGGCTTCCTGCACGTAACTAAGATAAACATCGGGTTACTAACCAAAGCGCTTTGCTTGGATACCCGATGTTTATCTTGGTTACCAGCTTCTGGCAGGCTGCCAGCGATGGCTCCTGCACACTGTAGCTGTAAAAAGCCCTGCTTTTTGCTGCTAGAACCGTTCTCGAACATATCTAGAACTATCGAGCTTTTGCAAAAAGCTCGAGTTCTAGTTCGATCTCGAACAGTCCCCAAAATCACTCGAGCCCCGAACTGGAGAACCTCGAACCACGAACCGCGCTCAACTCTACTTGTCAGTTCTTAGTTTTTTCCTGGTATGCCCATTATGGTGTGCGCACAGTAAATATGCAGCAGCTGCCTGTATTTTAGAGTCGGTGCTCCACTATAACGGGGATAGCGGCTAACATGTATTTGCATATAGCTGTAGAATGGGCCCCTAGAGTTAATTCCCCCTGTGAACCACATACACCCCAGTCCGACCCTGGCCATATAATTCTTTTCCAAAACAGTTGCGACTTCAGGGAAATGTCTGGCCGCCTATGGCTTTCTGGGAGCTGAACCTGCCATGATCAGCAGATATGCTTTCAGCCTTAATATATGGATCAATGGGACGTCTATGATGAGAAACCTCTTTAATACTTAATATTGTAGCATTACCAGATGGACTGTATCCCAGTTCTCAATAGTCCTGAATTGTGCTATACCTAGATTTAGATAATAATTTTTTTGCACAGCATAATCGTATGCCGTTTTGTAAGAAACCACATGATGTATTAGAATATAGCACATAAATTGTCTTCCATAGTTTAGAATAAATCATAATAAAATCGTGTTCCCTTTT
The DNA here is from genome assembly GCF_048569485.1 of Anomaloglossus baeobatrachus. NCBI lineage: Eukaryota > Metazoa > Chordata > Amphibia > Anura > Aromobatidae > Anomaloglossus > Anomaloglossus baeobatrachus. The sequence continues at coordinate 308,037,084 of NC_134356.1, read as the reverse complement.
CAGTGTAATGCACTTTTTGCTTAAATTTACATAGGATTAAAGTTTTCTTGAAGCCTTTTCAGTACAATACATTGATTTGAAGACTCTATATACTGTCAACTAAGGTAACAAAACTGACAGCACGGTTTAAATTGTTCATTCATTCTTGGAACATTTCACAGAAACAAAGAATGCCTCCCTGCAAAAATATTAATACAACATATGGTGCAGATATACAATTCTGAAGGACAGACCGTCCTATAAAAAGCGGCATTGATCAATGCATCTGACATATCTGAAATGCTGCATCGCAACACAGATAAGATGAAAAGAAAGGTGACACAATTCAGAGTTTTCACTCAATATTTACAAACTTTCTATCAATAGAAATGAGCAAACACAATATATGTTAACTGCATCCTAATATGCAATGTTCTAGTAAATATACTATCCGTTCTTGTATACAGCACAGTAATACTGTATAAGTTAACAGAATTTGATCCACATACATGAGCGTTTGATTAATGTACATTTCAATAGCATCCCATCAATTTCCCTGTTGTGCTTGATGATGGAAAATATACAACTGACATCACCTTCATCCGACAATATCAGCTGTTTTGGGAGGTTAAGAATCTGGACATGCTCCGGTGGCTTTAATCAATGCAGGCAACAAACATACATAATCCATGCCAGTAATCCTTACTACAGATAATTCCTGGAATAAATACATGCTTTTAAAAAAAATAAATAAAGGAAAGCAAAGGTCAATGAGGGATACAAAAAACAAACATACATTTTGTTATACAATTGTAGATAGAATAAACTCTACAGGATACAAAATTAAATGAATGTATTAAAGGGAACCTGACAGGTGTAATAGAATCACGAGCAGTTCTGGGTGTATATTTCTAATCCCCCTGCCTAACTGTTCTGGTCATACGTACTAGACCTCTCTGAAGCCGGGACGCATACACCTGGCTTCATAGTGCGCATTACCAGAAGTGCGTTGACCTCTGATCATGTGCAATGACTCTAAACCCGGCATTCTGTGGTGGTGACAAAGGACACAGATATGTGCGTCACCACCGATGATACTGGGCAGTGAGCATTGAACAGTATGTTAGCTGCCCTTGTGGGTGTGCTAATGTAGCGCCCCTGAGACCCACAGGGTGCTACAAGGTCCTGCATCCCCACCAGGATGCAGGGCCTACCCCCTCAGTTACCCAGAACCCCAGTGCCGGTACCAACAAAAACCCAAGTAATCCCAGTTTTCCACAACAATCCAAAATACAATGGGACTTAGCTAGGGTGGGAACATGGATGGCCACCTAGAGGTGGAGCCACTGCAGTCCACTAGTTGACCAGGTGGGAGGGGCAGACTGTGGAAAGTAGTCGGGAACACAGGAAGTCAGCTAAGGGAGTTGAGACTTGACAGCAGAAGTGTTTAGATGAAAGTGAAGTGACTCCCTGACTTGGGTTGACGGTGACCTGGTACCCAGGAGAGGTAGTTGACAGTGGAGTACGGTGGAGTGCTCCCAGAACTACGCACCCATGGGGTACAGGACCCTAGGACAGGAAAGAGCTTCAAGCCGACCTGTTAACACCTGCACAGCAAAGGGGACCATCAAGGACCTTGCTCACCCTAAAGAATCCGAAGACTCAGTAGCAAACGGAGAGCCAGGGACAGGACCAGAGACTCCATCCCCACAGGGTTCACGCTACCGTCATGCGGACAGAAGTGGACAAACCACAGACCAGGGACTTCCAGTGTTCTATACCACGTGGAACTACTTACCAGAGACAGGTGCAGGGGAAGAAGGTACCAGAGAACTAGACTGGCACTGGGACGACGGGAACCTGGAGGCGAAACCAGTCGGCCTCGGGAAACCAGTTAACATCCAAGTGAGTAAACCAGTTGCACTGAATACCATTCTGGACTCCTTCTTCTGACACCCACTGCATCATACACCCACTGGGGCAATATCCTACTTGTGGAGGGACTACCATACTAGCTGCCAATACGATCAGCCCCAGTAGAGACATTTTCCAGTGGCGGCTCCCTACATATAGCCGCAACACCTCAAGTGGTGTCATGAATAAACTTTACTCACCAATCCCCTGTAAATATCCCCATTACAAAAAGGGCCCAGGGCATGGAACCGGGTAACGGACACCATCGTGACATTCCCAAGACGTGCACTGCCCGGAACCAAGTACCCCATATCTCTGAGTGCTACAACCCTTTTTCCTGGTGTCACAAACAGGATTGAACTGGACCCGGTCAAACCGGGTGACGTGTGCCTTAAAAACTGTACTTTATGGTCTTAACTTTATTGTTTGAAAAACCGCCGCCATTTTGTTGTGAAAAATAACTGCGCCACAACAGACTAAAAAGCGCGAAAAGAAAGCCCTGCCTCCTGGGACTATCCAGAATGTAAAATGAAATCGGAAGCAGGGTACCTGGAGGCCTTGTACCAGAATGCCTCCAGGACTGCGACAAGCAAAATGTCTTCACCAGGGGATCGTGCCAGTGTCCCAGTTGAACCAGGGACCTGGACCACAGAGAGGATAGAGGCGGAGGTCCAGCGGCTGTGTTGGACTCTGCGAGTGGAGCACTTGCAGCGAGTTGAGGAGTGGAAGGCGGAGATGATGGAGGTGATGGCAGCCATGCGGGCTCAAGAGAGTAGAGCGCCGCTTGACCTGGCTGCACCGATCCAGCTACCGGGATCCGTCCTCACCAGGCCTTGTCACCCCCAGAGACAGAGAGACCAGAAGCGGTCGCATGACCTTCTCCGCTGGAGAAGGGCACAGTGGTACCAGCTTCCCCTGCCAAACCAGAAGTGGTCACATCACCTTCTCCACTGGAGAAGGAGCAAGCTCCAGCACCTGACCCAGTGATGGCAGCCCAGGCGATAACATCAACGGGAGCCACAGTGGACCATGTTTAACACCACCACCAAGGAGAGGTCAGGTGCAGGAAAGGTCTGGGCAGAGGCGGCCGAGACCTGATCACCAGAGCAACCGGTGACCTGCCTCCTAGAGTGTTTTGGAACCAGGACCTTTGGGTGGTAGGTGAAGGAAAAGGGTACTCCAGGTTGAAACGCTAAAGTCTGAACCTCCCCTGTGAGGGAAGATGTTTATGTTATGATGCAAAAATAAAAGTGTTAACCTGTGTCACTTTGCAGCCCGAGCATGGGGGAATGTAGCGCCCCTGAAGCCATCAGGGAGCTACAAGGTACTGCATCCCCACGAGGATGCAGGGCCTACCCCCTAGGGACCTAGAAGACCAGTGCCAATAATAACAACCAAACACTCCAGATAATCCCTGTTTTCCCCAAAAAACCCCATAGAATGGTACCAGGCTAGGGTCAGACCAATGGATGCCCGCCTAGAGGTGGAGCCAATCCAGTCCACTAGATGACTAGGTTGGAGGGGCAGACAGTGGACAGAAAGAGAGACAATAGTCAGTTTGCAGTTGCAAAGAGAGAGGAAGGACTGTCAAGAGTGTAACGATGACCTAAGGGCCCAGGCAGTTAGTTGTCGGTGGAGTACGGTGGAGTGCTCCTGGAACTAAAACACCAATGGGGTACAGAATCCTAAGTCAAGCAAACGCTCCAGTCAGACCTGATAAAATCTGCACAGTGAGGGGACCATCAAGGACCTCACTGACCTTGAAGTTCGGGACACAGTAGCTATGGGAGAACCGGGGACAGGACCAGAGACTTCAACCCCACAGGGTTCACGCTACCGTCATACCAACTGCTGTAAGAGAGAACCAGGAGGGGACCCCAGCCGCTCCAAGCCACGTGGACCCACCAACCAAAGACAGGTGCAGGGGATAGAAGCCACTAGGTTACTAAACCGGCACTGGGATGAAGGGGACCTGCAGTTGAGACCAGCCGGACTCGGGTGACCAGTTTCCACCTTACTGTGAGTAATGGAAGCAGTTACACTGCAACCGCTTGTGTGGCCTACCTTCTTTCAACACCCATCTACAGCACCTATACTCTGGGGCCTGGCCCTGCTTGCGGAGGGTCTAAGATCCAAGCTGCCACTAACACCGGCCCCAGTAGTGAAAACTGTGCAGCGGAGGCTCCATCCCCATAGTCGCAAAGCTGCAAAACTGCAAGTGGTGCTGTAATGGGGTGCCAGGGGTGCCTCTGTAGTCGCTGTAATGGCCGCTTCTGGTATCCGGCTAACCCCCGGCACAGCCATCACTATTGGGACAGGGGATTGTTTGGTGGGGCAGAGTGTGGATGAAGGGAGCACGCTGACAGACGCAGGAAAATTCCGCAGGCATGCATCAGTTGAATCAAAAGACATTTTTATTGCACGTATCTTCACAACAGAGGCACAAATCTTGTAATGTCGATTCACAACTCCTGCTGGGGAAAACTGTTCCTGTCTTCTCTTCTCAGGGGACCTTGCCCGGCTACTCTAATCTTCTTCACCTGGGCTCCCGCTCCGGCTATCACAGACTTGACCCACACAACTCTGTTTCACCGTCTAGGACACTTTCTTTCTTCCTTCTTTTGCTATCTGCCACCATAGCTCCCACACTCTGTCCCCGTTGCTCCTTCTCCCCCGTCCCGGAATCAACTGCCTCAAACTCAAACTTTCTTCTCTACAGCACTTTTTCACCCTCCCCCTAAAGCTGCCGGCTCCTCCTCTCTCCTGCACTGTTTCTATGGGGACAGCCGTCCCACCCGGCCACTAGGGGAAACCCATCTATACAGTAAAAAATACAGTTAATCATAAACATTAATATTAATGGCTTTGTCTACCCCAGCGGGGGTATCTTCAGGGGGAATAACTGCGCCTCCTTGTAAGGGGTCCGTCCACCCCTTACATTCCTCCCCTCTTTCTGCCTTAGCCTCCCGGCAAGGCTCGCACCTGTAAAACAACATCTTAACCAGTACGGCAACTCTTTATAAAACTTTCATGTAAAAACACAATCAATGGGCGCACAAGTCCGGCGCCCGGAGTCCCTCCAAGGGAGCTCCCGGTCTTTGTAGGCAGTTTGCCCGGAGGCCCTTAACAGGCGCTCCCGGTCTTTGCTGGTCTTCTGCCCGGAGGCTCTCACAGCACTCCCGGTCTTTGTAGGTAAAAACAACAGACCATAAAATCTCCGTCACAATCACGGAGGGAGTCCTTGCACAGTCCGGCATCGGCTCTTTCCAGGCTCGGTAGCTTAAACATTGCTGCAACGACAAATCTTCACCGGTTCTTCCAACAATACCAGTTCTCAACACAGTTATGTCCATCACCTCAAATCGTTGGGGTTCACACGGGGTGGTAGGCACGCAGCCATTCAGCCCGCTGGGCCTTCACGTACTCGGAGAGGGACTGGCCTGGCAAGCGGCGCAGCCTCCGGAACGGTTCATAATTAGCCAGTGTCTCCGGTTCCTCTGTTTCCGGTCTTGGCCCCTCGGTGCCCGGCGGAGGTGACGGGGTAGCTGGACGGGACGGCTGCGGACTCCCAACAACGACCACCGGGTGTGTCACCATACTCTGGTGAATCGCTAGTACCGCTGGCGTTCCCTTTTCCGGCTCAGCTACCGGTCCTGTAATGACTTCTGGCGACACCGCCAGCGTGTTTCTGGGCCGGTAAGTCTCAGCCAGCACCGGTCTCTGTTGCATACGTCTCCGGTACTGACATTCTTCCCACTCGATCTCTTGTTGCCACTGTGCGGCCTCCTGAGCAGTGGGCATCCGGGTCACTCCCACGGCAAATGGGCCCCGGCATCCTACTTCTCTCCGGAATTTCACTTTTTCCCCCGGATACAGGGTATGGAGGCGTTGAGGTAACCCTTCAATGTCCAGATTGACCCGGTTATAAAAGAAGTGATCCCCGGTCTCATCGTCTTCTATGAACCCATAGCCTTCGGCCTGGTTGAACTTGACCACGGTGCCAATGCTACATTGCCGATTAAATTCCTCACCCAGGGGACCGGCCATCATCTCCCGGGCCACGGTCTCGGCCAGTAGTCTCTCTTGCACCGGATCTATCTCAGGCGGCGGGGACTGTCGTTGGGTTAGGGGTGCCGGCTTTACCGGCTCCCAGAAAAATCCCCACTCGTCTTCTTCAAGCTCCGGGGCGTATTGCTCTCCCGGGGTCGGAACTTCGGTGGGGGCTGGAGGTCCTACCTTGACGGGCGCAACCATCTCCGGACTCTGGAGGGGTGTTCCCAGGGTTTCGCTTCCCGGCTGCAGTTGCGTCTTGTAGGTGGCCCGGACTTCAGTGGATGTTTCTCCGGTCACGGCATCCCACGAAGTGACCCATGTAACTTTTGCGGGCCGCTCCGGACCTCCTGGCACAGCCGGTAGTTTTATGGTAAGTGCCTCCTCGGCTACACTCTGCCTTGGGCGTCCTCTTCCCAGGCTGGTTGGTACCAGCGCGCCCGCGGCAACTCGCTTTTTCATCTGTGTCTCCATTTTATGTAACGCTAGCTGCTGAGTTGGCGTCTCCTGCAATGGCGCTGGGGAAGGTGGAGGTGGGCCTTCTTTTCCCGCTCTTGTATACACTCCACCCCTAGCCTCGCTCATCAGGTCAACCCAGCATAGGCGACGCCTCTTTTTCTCTGTAGCGCCGCCTGCGTCTCCAGTCTTCAGCAGCATCTTGGGGCCGGCACCTCCCCTCTTTGGGCGGCGCACTCCGCACTTCTTTTTCTTCGCTGACCAGCTCAGGGTTCTTCGTTTGGCGCCAATTCTTCGCGCGCTCACGGTGTTCGTGAAGATGGCGGCAATCTTAGTACCGTCCCGTGCCTGGTCCAATGCCTTAGGCACCACTTGCTCTTCACATTCCTGGATCGGGACCCCCCACAGATAATCCGGATCCTGCCGACTACGCCACATGTAACGGGATGCCAGGGGTGCCTCTGTAGTCGCTGTAATGGCCGCTTCTGGTATCCGGCTAACCCCCGGCACAGCCGTCACTATTGGGACAGGGGATTGTTTGGTGGGGCAGAGTGTGGATGAAGGGAGCACGCTGACAGACGCAGGAAAATTCCGCAGGCAGGCATCAGTTGAATCAAAAGACATTTTTATTGCACGTATCTTCACAACAGAGGCACAAATCTTGTAATGTCGATTCACAACTCCTGCTGGGGAAAACTGTTCCTGTCTTCTCTTCTCAGGGGACCTTGCCCGGCTACTCTAATCTTCTTCACCTGGGCTCCCGCTCCGGCTATCACAGACTTGACCCACACAACTCTGTTTCACCGTCTAGGACACTTTCTTTCTTCCTTCTTTTGCTATCTGCCACCATAGCTCCCACACTCTGTCCCCGTTGCTCCTTCTCCCCCGTCCCAGAATCAACTGCCTCAAACTCAAACTTTCTTCTCTACAGCACTTTTTCACCCTCCCCCTAAAGCTGCCGGCTCCTCCTCTCTCCTGCACTGTTTCTATGGGGACAGCCGTCCCACCCGGCCACTAGGGGAAACCCATCTATACAATAAAAATACAGTTAATCATAAACATTAATATTAACGGCTTTGTCTACCCCAGCGGGGGTATCTTCAGGGGGAAAAACTGCGCCTCCTTGTAAGGGGTCCGTCTACCCCTTACAGTGCCACGTGTGAACGTTATTCAAAAATCCCCTGTAAATATTACCCCTTTTAAAAAAGCACCCAGGGTAAGTGACATTCCCCAGTTATACACTGCCCGGGACTGAGTACCCCATAACCCTGGGCGACACACACTTATATTAGGAGTTTAGGGAAGCTTTACATTATTACTTATTATTGTCGTATATTTGGTCTTTTGCATTGCTTGGGTGCCTTCCATGGTGGCATCCGCAGCATACTATATACAGTTAGGTCCAGAAATATTTGGACAGTGACACAATTTTCGCGAGTTGGGCTCTGCATGCCACCACATTGGATTTGAAATGAAATCTCTACAACAGAATTCAAGTGCAGATTGTAACGTTTAATTGAAGGTTTGAACAAAAATATCTGATAGAAATTGTAGGAATTGTACACATTTCTTTACAAACACTCCACATTTTAGGAGGTCAAAAGTAATTGGACAAATAAACCAAACCCAAAAAAATATTTTTATTTTCAATATTTTGTTGCGAATCCTTTGGAGGCAATCACTGCCTTAAGTCTGGAACCCATGGACATCACCAAACGCTGGGTTTCCTCCTTCTTAATGCTTTGCCAGGCCTTTACAGCCGCAGCCTTCAGGTCTTGCTTGTTTGTGGGTCTTTCCGTCTTAAGTCTGGATTTGAGCAAGTGAAATGCATGCTCAATTGGGTTAAGATCTGGTGATTGACTTGGCCATTGCAGAATGTTCCACTTTTTTGCACTCATGAACTCCTGGGTAGCTTTGGCTGTATGCTTGGGGTCATTGTCCATCTGTACTATGAAGCGCCGTCCGATCAACTTTGCGGCATTTGGCTGAATCTGGGCTGAAAGTATATCCCGGTACACTTCAGAATTCATCCGGCTACTCTTGTCTGCTGTTATGTCATCAATAAACACAAGTGACCCAGTGCCATTGAAAGCCATGCATGCCCATGCCATCACGTTGCCTCCACCATGTTTTACAGAGGATGTGGTGTGCCTTGGATCATGTGCCGTTCCCTTTCTTCTCCAAACTTTTTTCTTCCCATCATTCTGGTATAGGTTGATCTTTGTCTCATCTGTCCATAGAATACTTTTCCAGAACTGAGCTGGCTTCATGAGGTGTTTTTCAGCAAATTTAACTCTGGCCTGTCTATTTTTGGAATTGATGAATGGTTTGCATCTAGATGTGAACCCTTTGTATTTACTTTCATGGAGTCTTCTCTTTACTGTTGACTTAGAGACAGATACACGTACTTCACTGAGAGTGTTCTGGACTTCAGTTGATGTTGTGAACGGGTTCTTCTTCACCAAAGAAAGTATTCGGCGATCATCCACCACTGTTGTCATCCGTGGACGCCCAGGCCTTTTTGAGTTCCCAAGCTCACCAGTCAATTCCTTTTTTCTCAGAATGTACCCGACTGTTGATTTTGCTACTCCAAGCATGTCTGCTATCTCTCTGATGGATTTTTTCTTTTTTTTCAGCCTCAGGATGTTCTGCTTCACCTCAATTGAGAGTTCCTTAGACCGCATGTTGTCTGGTCACAGCAACAGCTTCCAAATGCAAAACCACACACCTGTAATCAACCCCAGACCTTTTAACTACTTCATTGATTACAGGTTAACGAGGGAGACGCCTTCAGAGTTAATTGCAGCCCTTAGAGTCCCTTGTCCAATTACTTTTGGTCCCTTGAAAAAGTTGAGGCTATGCATTACAGAGCTATGATTCCTAAACCCTTTCTCCGATTTGGATGTGAAAACTCTCATATTGCAGCTGGGAGTGTGCACTTTCAGCCCATATTATATATATAATTGTATTTCTGAACATGTTTTTGTAAACAGCTAAAATAACAAAACTTGTGTCACTGTCCAAATATTTCTGGCCCTGACTGTATTACTATTCCGTGGATTTCAGTTTTGTGGAGCTGATCAATGTACCATGGGCATTTTCTCTGCAGCAGGTGAGGTTTTGTGAAATCTTACTCACTGTGGGGATAATTTTTAACATGTATATCCACTACATATATAACTCCCTTTAGGAGATATCTCATGGGCACATTCCCATGAACTGTATATACAGCAGATTTCCCTTTAGGGAATTGCATGAGAACATTTCACACTATAGTTTTATTGTGTATAAAAATTTCCCAGATAACAAAATGTGTGGAAATGCCGCAGCATTGTATGCACTGATTTCCATTGCAGATATTTCCCCTTCTTAAAGTGTTCTCTAAGGCCAAGTTTACACAACGCACATATTTTCGATAAGCATGCTATCCTTGGAAAAACGGACAGTAAATGTCATTCAGTGGGGCAGTGTATATGAGGCATTCTTTTTCACGGACAGAATGTAATCTAAATAATTGCAGCATGCACTAGTTTCTTCCATATGTCAAATGACATTCAAGTATATGGTGCGCAAAAAAAAAAAAAAAAAAATCGGATTCTATACAGGGCCACTGTATAGCACCATATTTGTATAAATAAATGGAATTGCATTAATATAGGAAACCAGTTTGCGTGTAGATTGCATATGGATGACTAATAGGAAAAAAATCGTCCGCGTTTTCTAGATGAAACCCGGATACATTTTTTTATATACTTGTACGAACGTAGCCTTGGGGCTCATGCAGATGGGCATATAAATCAGACTTGTGCTATCCAATACTTATCAGATAGCACATGGACAGCACCCTGATCCCTGTTATTCAGCAGTGCTGTTTGGATTACGGTAATTATTTTTTTCTCAGTCAGACAGTCCGGGAGAAACAAAATTGCAGCATGTACTAGTTACTAGAGATGAGCGGACCAGTGGAAGCCCATGTTCAGGTCATGCAGCCAGCCATAAACAGATCACTTCCGGGGAAGCGGAGTTTTTCCATTTTTTGTACACACTACATTACACTACATGCTGTTGTTACCCCCAGTGCAAGGAGCTCACACTGGGCTGAGCATCATTTGTACCCGAATACAGCGATGCTCACGCGAGGTGTTTGCATTCGTAAAGCACACAAACTATATTTCTTGGAAAAATCTGAGGTCATATTGAATACTGAACTTCAGGTTTGCTAGTTACTTCCGAGCGTCAGATGAGACTCATCTATTCAAGTCTACAAGTGTGCAAAATAAACAAACTGAACCCACATGGAAAATCCAAGTAGCATCTGATTTTTATGTGTGACGCCCTGGGCAAGCCAGGGGTCACAGGTCACAACACCACCACACCCTACACCCCAGTTAGGAACATCTAAGCAAACCCAAAATCCTTGTTGCCTTCCTCCAGGTGCTGATGTTCACACCAGGGGGTGGGCCAGGCGGTTGGCTCCGCCCACCGAGGAGTACACAGCCCTGGAGGCGGGAAGAACCAGGCAGTTGAGTTTAGGAGGAGAAGAGAGTTCAAGCTGGAGTGGCTCGAGTCCCCGGGATCCGGCCCATCGCTCGAGCCACCGAGCAGCGGCAGGCCGCAGCAGCCGCAGTGCCAGCCGGACCCGAGCAGTAGGGAGAGCGCGGCGTCCCCTCCTCCGCCTGCGACAACTTGGCGTCACGAACAGGATCTTACCGCTCTGCCGTTGGGTAGAGGTGCACCTTGTGACCGCCGGAGGTATCCGGCTGAAAAATTTCAGAAGTCGCCATCTTTGGCGCGAAAAGTTCCCGCTCGAGCGTCTTCTCGAGTAGCAGAGGCGCGAAGGCCAAAACTCCGCCCCAATAGAGGAGGGGCCGGAAAGAAGCTAAAGGGGATGAAATGGCGACTGGTCGCGTGTGAGGTGGCTATAAAAGCAGGGACGCCAGGACCCTGTGGCCATCTTGTTGCCAGTTCCTGGAAAGCCCGACCACTGAGATGTCCGCTCCAGCCAACAACAGCGAGACCCCCGCGCCCGGTACAGCGGCGTGGATAGAGAACTGGGCTACCCCGCTGAGTCATCGTCTGCAGGCCCGGATGCAGCTCCTCCTGGAGGAGTGGGACGCCGACATGGCGGACGTGGTGGCTGCTATGCGGAGATGCGAGGTGGAGGAAGATTTGGAGGAGCGGGTAAGAGACCCACGTCCCTGTATTCCGGAGGGATCGGCCATCGTGGCTGAGGGGCCCAGCTTACACTAGCTCACCCTGCTGCCTCCCCCGCTACCCGCGTTAGTTGCTGCCGCCCCGCCACTAGGCCCGCTACCTGCCCAACCGGTAGTGGTACCCTGCCCGTCCGCCCAAGCGGACCGACCGGCTGCAGACGCATGGGGCAGCCCTGCACTGCTTCCCCAGAAGCCCCCGGAGCCGAGCCCCCTTGATGAAGATGTGTTGGAGGCTCCGGCGCTGATTGTGCCAGACCCCGAGCCCGGGGCCGTGGCCTGGATGAAAGCCTGGGTGATTCAATTCCACCAATGTCAGCAGGATCAGATCTTCAGGATGATGGAGCAGTGGACCAACGAGGTGGAGATGCTGATTGCAACTGCCCCGGTGTACGGAGGGGGAACAGATGTAGCAGAACAGACTGGTGACCCACGTCCCTATGTCCTACCAGGACCGGCCGCTGCGGCTGAGGGGCCTGGCCTAGTCTCGACCTATGCATCATCCTTGCCATTACTCCTGGGGCGCCTCAGTGTAATCTCGCCTGACCTGCTGCCCCGTGCTGCTAGAGAGGGATCTAATGTGCTAGATGCTGGAGGCCAGGAGGCTGCGGCAGCTGGCGGTAACCCGCCTGACGCAGGAACAAGAGATGACGACTCCTGCCCCAGCCCCGGGTTTGCTGCTGAGTTTGAAGAGACAAGGGAGCATTCCTGCTATGTAGGAGACCCCGTGGTTTTTCATACCCCGCGTACCGGTGGAAATGGGTACCGGGTATCCCTGTCATAGCAGGCATGTCAGTGCATGTTTGAGATGCTGGTGGCAGAGGATGGGTCCGCCTCAGCAGAAGGATCTGAGTAGGGCAGCGGAGCACCGTTGTCCAGTCCCCGTTGGGACCACCACTGAGTTGTGTTTGTTTGAGAGTTTAAGAGTTGAAAATGATGATAAGCCAATGAAACCGAACAGTCATCTGATCTACCGTGATTGAGAGAAAACCGGCCGTAGCCGGCGCCGTTGTCCCCGTGGGGACCGTTCAAAAAGTTTGCATGAGGAACTGCTCATGGACAAGCCCGTGAACTTGCAGGGCAACCACAAACGTTAGTGGCATGTAAATAGTTGGTTTACCGTACCGTTTCCGCAATGCCGCCTCCGGAGAGGCAGGTTGGAGGGAGGGCCCTCAGCAGAGCAGGCTGGGGCCCACCCACCACAGGAACCGGTGGCTACCCTCTGGAGGGGAAAGACAGATCCCGCTCGGGTGACTTGTGCTGGACTTGGGTAAAGGGGTGCTGCCTGGGTTTTAGGGGCAGCATCAGGGCCAGGTTGCTTGGGTGGGAGAGAGCAGAAACCGTACCCGTAAAACCGTTAAAAACGTTTAAGCACTGAACCTCCCGCTGTGGGATGATGCCATAATTTGTATGTTACCGTTTACCTTTTACAGAAAAATAAAACCGGTGTTGGACGGGCAGCCCGCGGACAGTCTGCATTTTGCTAAGGGGGAATGTGACGCCCTGGGCAAGCCAGGGGTCACAGGTCACAACACCACCACACCCTACACCCCAGTTAGGAACATCTAAGCTAACCCAAAATCCTTGTTGCCTTCCTCCAGGGGCTGATGTTCACACCAGGGGGTGGGCCAGGCGGTTGGCTCCGCCCACCGAGAAGTACACAGCCCTGGAGGCGGGAAGAACCAGGCAGTTGAGTTTAGGAGGAGAAGAGAGTTCAAGCTGGAGTGGAGTTGAAGCCAGACTAGAGTCTGAGGAGGAGTGAAGTTAGAGTTTGCAAGTGAAAGTAGAAGGAAGTGAAGTGGTAGTGGAGCAAAGGAGAGGAGCTTGTAAGTGGAGTAAAGAAGTAACAAGAAAGAGTTAAGAAAGCCTGAAGTTGGTCCGTGGCTGTGTGCCTGGACAGTGTCAGCAAGGTCAGCAGACGGCGGAGATAGTCCGGAGGGGGACTGCTCGAAGGTTGCTGGAAGGACCGCGGACGGTTAGTGGCCCGGCGGTCTGGAGCAGTATACAAAGGACAGTCAGCACCAGGGCAGGGGCCTCTCGGATCCAGGCAAGGCTAGGAGTCGCCATAATTTGCCAAATCCGTCAGTGAAGGGGACGTCTATCTCCTAACAACCAAGTCCCGATTGAAGGCAACAGTCCAACCGTAACAGAGAGACACCGCCACCGCCAAGGCACCAGTTTCTCAGGGCCAGCGCCTGCGGGCTAAGTAGGGCTCCTCCGGCCCATATCCAAGCCGGGGAGTGGGTTACCGGTGGGAACCCATCGCAACCAATATCAACATAGGTGCAGGACAGAGGGACCGTCACCGTCACCTACTGGGGAAAGCAAGTGCAGCCGTCCGTGGGAACCGTCTTGCCAGCCGTGTGTTTCACCGAGAACTGTGTCATCGTCTCAGGCTGAGTGAGTACCACAGTGCCGCAAGGCACAGCGCTGCCCCCGCGTCCCTGCGCCCACCAAGCCCTGCACCACACACCTCATCACTGGGCCCCGGGATCACCAACCCCTACCCACGGAGGGGCAACACAACAACTGGCTGCTCCATACCATCCTTCCCGGGATCCCCATACAGAGCAGCGGTGGTGTCAACAAATCACCACAACCGTGGGTGGCGTCACGGACAATAATAAACAATCCCCACACCCAAAAACCACCCTTTTCACTCACGGGCGAGGAGCGCCGCTCGAGTCCCCGGGATCCGGCCCATCGCTCGAGCCACCGAGCAGCGGCAGGCCGCAGCATCCGCAGTGCCAGCCGGACTCGAGCAGTAGGGAGAGCGCGGCGTCCCCTCCTCCGCCCGCGACATATGGATAATATAATTATATAATAATACATTTTATTTATATAGCGCCAACATATTACGCAGCACTTTTTCAGTGGCATGAATCTCTCCAAGAAAATCAGTTTTATTCCAGTCCTATTCGTTTTACACAGTAGTAATTTGAGCCTTGTGTGTTTTATACGAGTTAGAAAATCCATCTATTGTTTTTAAACTCTAGTTTGCACATCAAGTGACAAATACCATTGATAAATATGATTAATTTATTATCAATATATTAAAGCTGGTGTCACACATAGTGACAGCGACAACGACATCGCTGTTATGTCACGATTTTCTGTGACGTAACAGCGACCTTGTAAGTCGCTGTTATGATCGCTGCTTAGCTGTCACACACAGCGACGCAGCAGCGATCATAACGTCGCTACATGTGCAGAGAGCAGGGAGCCGCGCACACTGCTTAGCGCTGGCTCCCTGCACTCCTAGCTACAGTACACATCGGGTTAATTAACCCGATGTGTACTGCAGCTACATGTCACAGTGCAGAGAGCAGGGAGCCGCGCACACTGCTTAGCGCTGGCTCCTTGCTCTCCTTGCTACAGTACACATCGGGTTAATTACCCGATGCGTACTGCAGCTACATGTGCACAGAGCAGGAGCCGGCACTAGCAGCAAGAGCGGCGGAGGCTGGTAACGAAGGTAAATATCGGGTAACCAGGGAAAGGTTTTCCCTTGGTTACCCGATGTTTACAGTGGTTACAGCTTTCCGCAGCTGCCAGACGCCGGCTCCTGCTCCCTGCTCGCTTCATTTCGTCACTCTCTCACTGTCACACACAGCGATCTGTGCTTCACAGCGGGAGAGCGACGACGAAAAAATGAAGCAGGACATTTAGCAACGAGCAACGACTTCACAGCAGGGGCCAGCTCGTTGCTGGATGTCACACACAGCGACAGCGACGGGACGTCGCTGCAACGTCACAGAAAATGGTGACGTAGCAGCGACGTCGTTGTCGTCGTCGCTGTGTGTGACACCACCTTAAGGATCTGAGTAAGGCAAAATTTGATGGGCAAGTGTTTTTTTTACCTAAGTATCTGCACAGTGTTAAATAATTATATGTCCCAATGGAGAGTGACTAAGGCTGCTTTCACGCATCCGGTTTTTGCTGAGCGGCACAATACAGCGCTTTACAGAAAAAACGCAATTGTTTTTTTGCCGCTGGTTGTGTTTTTTCCCGCATAGACTTGCATTAGCACCGTATTGTGCCGCATGGCCTTGCGTTGCATCTGTTTTTTGCCGGATGCGGAATATTTAGCCCATGCGGCGGCCGGATGGAATGTTGCCTGGCACCTTTTTTGTGCGCGAAAAAAACGCATCGCGCCAGATCCGGCGCGATGCGGCACGATTTACGATGCAAGCCTATGGACGCCGGATGCGGTGTCCTGCGGCAAAAAACGCATCCGGCCGCCGGATGTGTTTTTTTGCACTGCGCATGCTCAGTATCAAGCCGCATCCGTCAAAAAACGGACGGGCCGCATGGAAAAACTTATGCAACGGATCCGTTTTTTTCCGCCGCATCCGTTGCATAGGTTTTTGAGCCGGATTGAGCCGCACTGCAAAAAACGGATGTGTGAAAACAGCCTAACTCATCTCATTCCCTATTTCATCATATAAAAAAGAGCAACAAAAGACCAAATGAAAAATAACAGAGGGAATCTAACAC
Organism: Anomaloglossus baeobatrachus; assembly: GCF_048569485.1. Taxonomy (NCBI): domain Eukaryota; kingdom Metazoa; phylum Chordata; class Amphibia; order Anura; family Aromobatidae; genus Anomaloglossus; species Anomaloglossus baeobatrachus. The sequence goes on along the minus strand of NC_134356.1, from coordinate 308,020,978 downwards.
TTGACCTTATCTAAATTAAGCAATAAGTTATGTCAGAAGCCCTGAGCCAAGAGCTGGGCCACTTAGTTTTGTTGGTGCAGTAAGTTTCTTCTGCTACAGCTCATAAACGGATTTAATGACTGTAAGGACGGTTTCACAAGTCCATATAAAATGAACTGTGCTTAGATAGGAAGACCTGGTAAGCGCAACTGTAGGATCTTCTGACCTGAGCTAACTTAAGCATATGTGAAGCAGGTAGTTCTGGTCGAGAAACCCATCAGTCAGGCTATGTCTTCCTATCTGAGTTTATTCCATGTTTTTCGGACGTGTGAATCTGGCCTTACTCCCATGAAATTAGTTTATTAGCTGCAGTAGGAGGCTCTTGGTGACATATGCCTCATAGATTTGGACCAAAAGCCTCAGCACTAAAATAATGTTCACAAACGTGAAATTAATTACTGAAAATGATATCACTAACCTACACTGGCCACATGCCAGACTAAGCACAGTCGTGCATATGTAGGAGGTGTGCAGATTGCCCCTTACATGTGTTTTATGTAGTGTTTTATTACAGGATATATTGTATTAACCATGTGTAAAGTATAAGAATGTTAAGTAGGATAATATGCAGTAAGTATAAACAAACACCAGCCATAGGAATAAGAATATAAAATATTTTAGGTAAGGTTTAGTGCAACGTAGGGACCAAGCAGACAGGAGAGGGTTAAGTGGTAGTTAGTGTGTTAGAATAGGAAATGCTAAGTGCAGATGTTAGCAGACCAGTTATGGATACAGTGGTAGCCTAAAAGACAGGTCACATTGGGTGGAGTAAAAAAGGGAGTTGGGCAGCCAAGCCAGGAAAAAATTAGTAGAGTGGATAGTAGAGCTTTGCACAGGTGGTCCTGGGAGAATGAGCTCTGTATCAGGGTTTGCCCAGGCCTCTCGAGGATTCCTCTATTGTGTCCAAGATACACGGCTTCAAGAGACGGGGAACACAGGAATCAGACTCAGCTACTTGAGGGATAATACTCAGAGTGAGGGCTAGAAAGAAGGTTACTCCATGGAGCAGAACAGTAACGCATAAGGAAAGTGACATGTCTATCTTAGGATGTTTTTTTGCGAAGATGTCTCTTTTGAAGATTGAATGTTGAATTAAAAAGTTAAAGTTTGAATTTAAAGGAAATAGTTTCTGTGATGTGTTGCCAAACTACGTCTATGACAGTAACCAGCGACTTGGTGGAACACCTGAACATTCCCAGGTTGAAGAAGGTAAGTGGAGCACTGACGGCCATCATCCAGCTCCCCCCTTTACATGCATAGGATTTTCCTTGAGCTCTTTGACAACTTTTCTGCTGAACATCATGTAAGTCATTGCTGGGAAGCAAGGGGAACTCAGAATAAACTCGGACTCTGGACTTCCCTTGGTCATTGCAAATCAATGCGTCTGCATTTTGTTGTGGGCAACAATTTATGAACTCACCGTGGATCTCCTGACTCAACCCAACAGCATCATAGACAGTTTGCATCAGGGGACCTAAGGTCATTCAGGAAATCGTGGTCTGTACGAGGATACATATTATATGAGGATGTCTGAGGCTGGCCTCACCTAGAGTTCTTTTGAATGTTGTGCAAGGACAATTGTGTTAATTTAAGGTCATTATCTCCTAGATGTTTGTTTTTATTCTGGTTTTGATTTGTGTTTACATTGGCTTCTAAGTACAGGCTTAGACATTAGGGTAAGTTACTTAATGCAGTGGACACTGGACAGATGTATAACTTAGATTCTTTTTAACCAAATTTTACAAAATGGGGCAATTTTAGAAGTGAGAAAACTGAATAGTATATGACATATTCTTACCATGACTGACAGTCCATTCCATAGCTCGATGGGGCCAGTATAATACAGTGTCTAAAGATATTGTGAGTGTGAATGAAGGTGGGTCTGTAATTTAGTTTTTAATTACAGTCTGTTTCACTAGTATACAGATGAGATGTTTTGCAGAGTATTTATCTAGCACAATAGAATAACCAGATGTTACCTTAAATAGTGCATTTAAACATGTAAATAACAGATTATAATACAATACCAAAGTTGCATCTAGAAGATGTCCATGAATTGGTACCCAAGGATAGAACATTAGTTTTGAAAGGCTCAGGTGCATCAGTTTTGAAATGCTCAGGGGCCTAACGATCGAGATCGAAAAGGGTGCAACCATGACTGGATTCCCAAGTTGGGGAGGGCGCCGAACCCTGTGCCTATTTCAATACATGCCGCCGGAGAATCTGAAGCTGGCAGCTGACGTTGCTGTACCCAGCATTGTTGTTGCATGGTGGTGATATCATGTGTCGCCATAGCAGGCATGCTGATGTCAGCTACTGGCCACTGCGCTGGGTATAGAAGAGTACACCGCATGTCGTGGAAGCAGAGGAAGTTGAGTAGAATATTTTTTTAGAGGCAGGACTGAAACATATATATCAGGAATGGGCCCAGGATAGGGGAGATATAAAGCAGGATGGGGAGATATATACCGGGATGGGTACATATATACCAAGAAGGGACCCAAGATCAGGGAAATATATACCAGAATGGGAGAGATATATACCGGGAAGGCGTCCGTGTTGGGGGACATACAGTTAGGTCCAGAAATATTTGGACAGTGACACAAGTTTTGTTATTTTAGCTGTTTACAAAAACATGTTCAGAAATACAATTATATATATAATATGGGCAGAAAGTGCACACTCCCAGCTGCAATATGAGAGTTTTCACATCCAAATCGGAGAAAGGGTTTAGGAATCATAGCTCTGTAATGCATAGCCTCCTCTTTTTCAAGGGACCAAAAGTAATTGGACAAGGGACTCTAAGGGCTGCAATTAACTCTGAAGGCATCTCCCTCGTTAACCTGTAATCAATGAAGTAGTTAAAAGGTCTGGGGTTGATTACAGGTATGTGGTTTTGCATTTGGAAGCTGTTGCTGTGACCAGACAACATGCGGTCTAAGGAACTCTCAATTGAGGTGAAGCAGAACATCCTGAGGCTGAAAAAAAAGAAAAAATCAATCAGAGAGATAGCAGACATGCTTGGAGTAGCAAAATCAACAGTCGGGTACATTCTGAGAAAAAAGGAATTGACTGGTGAGCTTGGGAACTCAAAAAGGCCTGGGCGTCCACGGATGACAACAGTGGTGGATGATCGCCGCATACTTTCTTTGGTGAAGAAGAACCCGTTCACAACATCAACTGAAGTCCAGAACACTCTCAGTGAAGTACGTGTATCTGTCTCTAAGTCAACAGTAAAGAGAAGACTCCATGAAAGTAAATACAAAGGGTTCACATCTAGATGCAAACCATTCATCAATTCCAAAAATAGACAGGCCAGAGTTAAATTTGCTGAAAAACACCTCATGAAGCCAGCTCAGTTCTGGAAAAGTATTCTATGGACAGATGAGACCAAGATCAACCTGTACCAGAATGATGGGAAGAAAAAAGTTTGGAGAAGAAAGGGAATGCCACATGATCCAATGCACACCACATCCTCTGTAAAACATGGTGGAGGCAACGTGATGGCATGGGCATGCATGGCTTTCAATGGCACTGGGTCACTTGTGTTTATTGATGACATAACAGCAGACAAGAGTAGCCGGATGAATTCTGAAGTGTACCGGGATATACTTTCAGCCCAGATTCAGCCAAATGCCGCAAAGTTGATCGGACGGCGCTTCATAGTACAGATGGACAATGACCCCAAGCATACAGCCAAAGCTACCCAGGAGTTCATGAGTGCAAAAAAGTGGAACATTCTGCAATGGCCAAGTCAATCACCAATTGAGCATGCATTTCACTTGCTCAAATCCAGACTTAAGACGGAAAGACCCACAAACAATCAAGACCTGAAGGCTGCGGCTGTAAAGGCCTGGCAAAGCATTAAGAAGGAGGAAACCCAGCGTTTGGTGATGTCCATGGGTTCCAGACTTAAGGCAGTGATTGCCTCCAAAGGATTCGCAACAAAATATTGAAAATAAAAAATATTTTGTTTGGGTTTGTTTTATTTGTCCAATTACTTTTGACCTCCTAAAATGTGGAGTGTTTGTAAAGAAATGTGTACAATTCCTACAATTTCTATCAGATATTTTTATTCAAACCTTCAAATTAAACGTTACAATCTGCACTTGAATTCTGTTGTAGAGGTTTCATTTCAAATCCAATGTGGTGGCATGCAGAGCCCAACTCGCGAAAATTGTGTCACTGTCCAAATATTTCTGGACCTAACTGTATATACCAGGATAGATGAGATATATACCAGGAAGGGCCCAGAATGGGAGACATATATACCAGGATAGGGACATATATACCAGGATGGGGACATATCTACCAGTACATGGGACATTACTTCATAGTGAGCGGGGGCAACATATATGTCTTTAAAAGGAGCTAAAACCCTATAAGGGCCAATATATCTGAGCAACATAAAGGGGAGCAGGTCCAAATTTTGCAGTGGGGTCCATGGGACTCTAGTTATGCCACTGAAAAGGCTGAATAACCCCTGTGATTAGAAAAGTTGACAAATACAGGAGATATTTCAACAAAAATGGAACTCAACTTGAAGTTCTTTAAATCTACATTTTATACAGATTCAATAGCAGTCTTCTTTATCAGTTCAAGAAATAAACTTGAAGTCAGAGACATATTGAAAAATAAATAATCTTATGCCATATTCAATTTTGAGCAAATTAACTTAAGCTTTACTAAATGTAAAAATCCTTCATTTTTGTAATTTAAATCATTATAGCCTTTGATGATACTGATACTGTCAAGATCATCAAATGTACTAAACTGATTGCACTTTTCAACTCCTTTTGCATCTTAAAATAAAAGGTCCTATCTAACAAAATGTACCTGCAAATAAATGTTCAGAATATCCTAAATGTATATTGATCATGGTGCTAAATCAAAATAACAAGAATGGCAACTGCAACAGTCTCATTGATCTATGTCAGAATTTATAATATGAAATCATTCTTTCACATCTAAATGTCATATGTCACATAGAAAATAAATGATCGCTCATTCATATGCACAAAACTCTACTAAGAATGAGTAGCGCATTTTGTAAAATGCTAGCTTGAAACACATGCCCAGGGTTAGATAAATGTCATTTAATTCTGACAACCATTTAACCTTTCTTTGTGATTTGTAACATACAGTGTCATGTAAAAGTTTGGGCACCACTGGTCATAATTACTGTTATTGTGAACAGGTAAGCAAGTTGAAAATGAATTGATCTGTAAGAGGCATAAAGTTAAAAATGACACATATTTCCTTTCAAATTTTCTCTCCAGGACAGGAGACAAACTCTAGCGCAGGGCCACCTATTGGAAGTAGCGATCCTAAAAGTTAAATGTGGATTTCTAACAATCCTTTACATATAACTTAGGATATATATGCCAGATCAGAATCCCAATTTGCAGACACGGTGTTTCAGGGTGCTTGCCCCTCGTCAGTGCAAAGTATGGGGTGTCTGATCTGGCTATGAGACGCTTTGTGGGACCACGGGGGAACACTATTCTCCTTATGGAGACTTTGCAAGCCAGTCTGGCTGCTTTCAAGTAAGGGGACTTATAGCTGCCACGCCCCTCTGCAAAATATTCAAATTTTCTCTCCAGGACAGGAGACAAACTCTAGCGCAGCGCCACCTATTGGAAGTAGCGATCCTTTTCCTTTGTATTTTAGACTAAAAAAAAAAATATTTTTCATCTTTTACATTTAAAAAATTACAAAAAGGAAGATGGGCCAAAGAAAAAGTTTGGGCACCCTTGGAGATCTGTGTGTTCAGATAACTTTTCCCAACATTTCAAACCTTAATTGCCCTATTAGAGTTATTTCTTGTTCACGATCATCCTTAAGAAAGGCCACAGCTTTATAAAACCTCCTAACCTTGTCCCAAAAAAACAGCAACCATGGTTTTTTCTAAGCAGCTGCCTAGCACTCTGAAAATGGAGGAGGCCCACAAATTAGAAGACTATAAGTAGATAGCAAAGCATTTTCAAGTTGCCCTTTCCTCGGTTCAAAATATAATTAAGAAATGGCAGTTATCAGAAGCAGTGGAGGTCAAGATAAGGTCTGGAAGACCAAGCAAAATTTCTGTGAGAGCTGTTAGTGGGATTACTAGTGAGGCAAATCAGAACCCCTCAAAAAGAGAAATTATTTGACTGCAAAAGATCTTCAGGAAGATTTAGCAGACTCTGGAGTTGTGGTACATTGTTCTACTGTTCAGAGGCACCTGTACAAATATGACCTACATAGAAGAGTCATCAGAAGAAAACCTCTCCTGTGTCCTCACCATAAAAATCAGCATCAGAAGTATACAAAAGAATTTCTAAATAAGCCTGATGCATTTTGGAAACAAGTCCTGTGGACCGATGAGGTTAAAATAGAATTCTTTGGCCACAATGATCAAAAGTTATGTGTGGCGAAAGAAGGGCACAGCATTTTAAGAAAAGAATATCCTGCCAACTATTAAGCATGGGGGTGGATCAATCATGCTTTGGGGTTGTGTTGCAATCAATGGCATGGGAAACATTTCACGAGCAGAATGGATAATGATCCTAAACCCAAGTCAAAATCCACAATAAACTACCTCAAAAGGCACAATCTGAAGGTTTTACAATGGCCCTCATAGTCCCCTGATCTAAACATCATTGAAAAGCTGTGGCTAGACCTCAAAAGACCAGTGCATGCAAGACGACCCAGGAATTTTACAGAACGTTTCTTAGGAAAAATGGATGAAAATCCCTCAAACAAGAATTGCAAGATTCTTGTGTGGCTACAAAAAGTGTTTACAAGCTGTGATACTTGCAATTTTTAAAATATAAAAGATGAATATATATGTTTTTGCCTAAAATGCAAAGGAAATGTGTCATCTTTAACTTTATGCCTTTTAGAGATTATTTCAACTTTAACTTGCTTGACTACTCACAATAACAATAGTTTTACCAGGGGTGCCCAAACTTTTACATGCCACTGCATTGATGTATATAGAAATAGTTCCAAACTGTTAACTCAAAACTTTAAAGGAATTGTCTGGGTCTTTAATATGGATGGCATATCCTTAGGACAGGACATCAAATAGGTTGAGGTATGATATCCAGTATCCAATGGACAGCATTTACACAATGGTTGTTCTTGGATAATTCAGGTTCTTGAAGAGAAAGTGCAGAGCAGTCACTCAGACTTCAGCAAGTGTGGGTTAAAAAACTTAAGTGCTGATCTGATTAATTGGTCTGGAAAAGTGTATTGCTTTTCCCTCTCAAAGAGAAAGTGTCATCAGGATCATGCATGGTGAAATAAAGGTAAGGCCATAATGGCACTGTTATACTGATTTAATAGATCAGTGAAGAAATCTGGAGCCTGCTTTTTGTTAAATCATCATTAGATGGCCACACTTTTTAGTTTACTATGCATAATCCTGATGACAGGTTCTCTTTAATATTAATTAAGCAGATTAATTATTTTATTTCTTTCCTGTTGTTTATATAGTGGCAATAAATTCTACAGCATTTTTATAGAGATTGTCACAAATGGGTCAATATCACAAGCCATGCAATTTTTTTTTCATAATCCCTTCTCAAATTCTTCAACAAATTTTGCTTAGAAATTGTTTGTTAAATTCACAAATTACTTTGAACTCAATTTAAAAGGGGTTGTAAAGATAGAAATTTCTGCCACCAAGATCAATTTATTGCCACTCATAGACTGTATGACCCACAGCATTTAGCTGCTGTCTCTTGAGGACTTTTGGGATAGCCGTACATTATCACTGCACGTGCCAAGTAGAAGGAAACTTTTTTTATACTCAAATATGTGGCCAAAAATATTATATATGGATGGTTTTGGGTCATTAAAAATGAGGGCTGCAATAACTTAGCTCCCCGCTCTGATTGAAATTGGGATGAGCAAGAATGCCCCTCCATGAAATCCGTATGTGCTGAAAGGAGGGCAAGACAATAGCTTCTGTGGTGATGAAAAAAACAAAACCCACTAAAGATCCTTTTCTTTAGTGGACTTCGAGATATATACATATATATATATATATATATATATATATACACACACACACATACATATACATATATATATATATATATATATAAAAGATTGTGATAAAGTAAAAGCTAAAGAAAGTGGCAATATTAACTGAGAGTTTTCCAATGTGTTTTATATATATATATATATATATATATATATATATATATATATATATATATATATATATATATATATATATATATATATAAAAAAAATATATAATTTATTTATGTGTATTATTATATATAACACATTGAAAAACTCTTTCAGTTAATATTTGCTTTCTTTAGCTTTTACTTTATCGCAATCTTAAGCTGCTCAGTGGTTTTTCTACCTGTGTTCAATTATTCTTAGTTATCTCTTTCATTAAACACATTGTGGAGTCATGTATCTGCATTTAGCTTTAGTACATTGTTAATGGGAAATAATTACCAGCAATGAAATTTATGCAAATATTAATGAAACTATTTCTATTCTAGCCCAAAAAGGTCAACACAGGAATGTTAAGGGTTATACATGTTAGATAAGGTACACAAGCAGAAATAAAAGGAAGTGAGATAAAAGAGTGTTCTGGGTCAAGAGCCACTAGCAGCATAAAAGGAGAAATGATAAATAATGACCATGTATTCCAGGGAGCAAAATAAGTTCAAAGAACTGGTTAGAAGAATTATTTATACAGTAAGGCTAGTATGTATCACTTTTTTCGGAGACAGGTCCATTCTTCGTACCCAAACCACTTTAGAATAGGAGTATAAAATAGGAGTATAAAAAGGACATAAGTATCAAACAAACTCATAGTATCACACCACATCCATCACTATTGATCACCCTAATAAGAATGCTTTCTATTGATCCATCCAATCACCATTTGATTGGAACTAAGATAAATCATATGGATTTCCTTACAGGAATTTTCTGGGAGTTGAGAAATCCTTTCCAAGCTACGAAAACCTTTGAACCAGTGAAATAAAGATAAATTACTCAGAACAGATGTGTTTGCTCCTTTTTTGTGACCTGATCCTCCTGGTCCACACTGTTGGATGAGCTTCTTATTAATAGGTGAATTAGAGCTATTCTCTACATCTGGAAGGTCTTAGGCTATGTGCCCACGCTGCGGAAAATGCGCGGATTTTGCCGCGGATTTCTCGCGGAAAAGCCACGGATTTCCCGAAAATCTGCAGCTCAGGCACTTCCCAGCCATTTTTATGGCATTTTAGAAATGCTGTGCCCACGCTGCGGATTTTTCCGCAGCGGATTTCGTGCGGATTTTTGATCCGGAAAAATCTGGAACATGTCAATTATTGTTGCGGATTTTCATCCGGATTTTGGCTTTAAAACTGGGAAGAAAAAAAAAATCTGCACCAAAATCCGCATCAAATCCGCGGCAATTCCGCGGCAAATGCGCACCTTTGAAAAGGTGCGGATTTTGCGGGAAAGCTGCGGATTTTGATGCAGAAAAATCCGCAGCCACATTCTCCCGTGGACACATAGCCTAAATGTTGGCCAACTAGTACACTTACAAGCTGCAAGGTGTACCTGGCCATTAACCTTCATAGCTGGAATATTAATACTCCAGCACACCTTAAAACTATGCACTGAACATGCTATTGTCATAATGTACATGGCTCTTGTCACTGTTTTTTTTTTTTGTTTTTTTTACTTTAATGATGCTCTTTATAGCATATATGCACTATACGTACTATGCATACCATGCAGTGTTGTGCAAGAAACAAGCTTGGACCTGCCCATGTATGTGATGTTAACGCTAAACACAAGTACATGGTTAATGGACAATAATCATTCAAGATTAGAGATGAAAGAACCCGAGGTTAGGAGTTTGTACCAAACACAGACTTTACAAAAAAAAAAAAACTAAATGCAGAGTTTGCAGTCGGAGATCAGGTGCTTTACGTATGCAAACTACTCATGCGAGCATCACTGTGCTTAGGTACACTCAATGCTCAACCCAGTGCGAGCTGCTTATAGTGTTTGATCGGCTTGCACTGGGCGGGTAACAACAGCATTATCGGATGTAGTGTGCACTCCCCCAAAAAAAAAAATGGAAAAATGGAAGTGATCTGTTTATGGCTGGCTGTATTTGAGAGGAGACCCGGACTGCCCAATTAGGGACCTCCATTGGAGATCAGGACAAGTCCAGGTCCCAAATTGAACTTTTTCAAAAGTCTGGCTGCACCTACCAAACTGGACTTTCATGGGTCCGCTCATCTCTAGTCAAGATCATGCATTGGAAAACTTTTTTTTTTTTTTCAGAGAAATCCACATCCAATTATAAATATCCAGTCTATCTTGTTCAACATTAACTTTTATTATACTGCATATAAGGTCATGCTCTTATTATACCTTATGGTTACATTTGGTGTAAAGACAAGGGAACAGTGAATACCATAGGCATAATGCAATGAGAGGCTCTATTATAGCCCATGTCCCAGATTCATCGAGACTGGCGTTCACGCCGGTCATTATGAGAAGATATGCCAGACTCAGATGCTCCTGAGATGCATGCCACTTCATGAATCATGAGTGTCTGACAATTGGTTTGTGCCTGTACGTATGCCTTGTCATAACTCTTAATCCAGTAATATTGCAGTATGATATGTGGCCTATGGAATGCTGACACTCATAATGAATTTGACGTGTGAGTGTTGCCACGCCTCATCCCACTCCAGCTTCACCCACTTTGTCGGAGCTAGACAAAAATGGCATGAGAACATCATAAATTCCAAAATTTTAGAGCAGTCTCACGTTGTGCCAAAGTTTTGCGACATTTTAAAGATGCATATTTTTTTTCATGATATACTTCTCACAAAAATGTAGGGATATTTGGCTTTTGGGTGATCATTGCTAGTCATGATTTATGGTCAGCGTGAATCGACTTTCATGAACAGCACTAAGACCCACTGGTACCTTATCCAGCAAGACAATGAGGCCTGTGCCTGGTGGTGTACTCTTCCAGGTCATCTAGCATGCAAGCCACGCTGATGTATATAGTTTCAAATAGTCTGATGTGACATTGGATGCCTCTCACCTCCCTTAAACATGCCTAGAGTTGTGTGGCATTCAACAGGGCAAAGTTCACAATGAAGCGGTCATCAGTGTGGGATGTGGCCAAAGGACGACCACTTCCATAACTTTCTTCCAGTCTCTCTGTTCCAATCTGCTCATGACACTCGAAGCTCAGTGGCCACTTCCGTCTAAGAACATCCTGCTTGAAGCCTCGCAATGGCGTGGTACTGTTGATCAATTCTTAGGTGTCGTCTTGGTCTCATGATGTCAAAATGTAAACAGTGTGATGATGAGGGATGCTTAAATACCTATTCTAATTGAACCCCGAAAATTATTGGGCGATTCGTAAATCGAACACCTATTGTTAATTTTGCCATTAAGCTCCTTGCTAGAGAAAAGCAAATTGTTCAAAATATACTGAAACATTGGACAAGAGCAATCAGAAGTGTAAAGAAGGTCATATTAGGTTCATCTAAAAATATTAGAGGGCATTTTAGGATCATCTTGACATTTCACCCGAAAGCCAAGTATTCCTAACTTTATGGGAGTAGTGTATTGTTGCGCACTTTAGCTGTTAAAATGGGGTTGCCCAGTAGTGATTAGGTATATCTAACTACATTGTGCTTTTGGTTCAAGAATGCCATATTAACACTAGAAGTCCCAGAAATTTCGAGCTCCCCCTGAAGTCCCGAAAGAGGGTCAAATGAAATACAATAAACTGAATAGAACTAACTAGAAACTAAATGGCTAAACTCAATGGAAAACAACAACCTCCTGTGGTGCGACAGTAACGGCCTTAATTACAGAACAAAAGATGGTGATTATAGGATGTTAGCTAAAATCCTTCAGGTCATTCTCTGGCTTCCAAAAGGTAGAAATGTTAAATGACCCCTCTGTGGGACTTCTAGTGTTAGGCTATGTGCGCACTAGGCGTTTTTTTCACGCTGCGTTTTTATGTGCGTTTTTGTCTAAAAAACGCACCCGCGGCTAAAAAAACGCGGCAAAAACGCATGCGTTTTTGCCGCGATTTGGTGCGTTTTTTGCTGCGTTTTTGCTCACTGCGTTTTTAATCAGTGCACAATGCCATTAAAGATTGTTGATGAAAAAAAAAAAAAAAAAAAAGGTCTGATGTCATTTCCTTCTTCAAAATGTTCATTGTATGCAGGAGAGCAGACAGCTGCAGAACTAGTGTATGCAGGAGAGCAGACAGCAGCTGCAGAACTACAAGTCTCAGCATCCTCCATTCACTAGTGTAAGCAGGAGAGCAGACAGCAGCTGCAGAACTACAAGTCTCAGCATCCTCCATTCACTAGTGTATGCAGGAGAGCAGACAGCAGCTGCAGAACTACAAGTCTCAGCATCCTCCATTCACTAGTGTATGCAGGAGAGCAGACAGCAGCTGCAGAACTACAAGTCTCAGCATCCTCCATTCACTAGTGTATGCAGGAGAGCAGACAGCAGCTGCAGAACTACAAGTCTCAGCATCCTCCATCCAGGACTGTATGCAGTTTTTTGCCCAAAAAGAAAAAAAAAATGACATGGGCTTCGCCATATTTTTGTATGCTAGCCGGGTACAGCAGGCAGGTACGGGCTGCCCCCAACCCCCAGCTGCCTATTTGTACCCGGCTGGGAACCAAAAATATAGAGAAGCCCTTTTTTTTTTAATTATTTCATGAAATAATTAAAAAAAAAAAATGACGTGGGCTTCGCCTAATTTTTGAGTCCAGCCGGGTACAACTAGGCAGCTGGGGATTGGAATCCACAGTGCAGGGTGCCCATGCTTTCTGGGCACCCCCACTGCGAATTGCAGTCCGCAGCCACCCCAGAAAATGGCGCTTTCATAGAAGCGCCATCTTCTGGCGCTGTATCCAACTCTTCTAGCTGCCCTGGTGACGGGTGGCGAGCTAGGTAATAATGGGGTTAGGGCTAGCTGTATAGCTGGCCCTAAGCCCGAAATTCATGGTGTCACGCCAATATTAGACATGGCCACCATGAATTTCTAGTAATGATAAAAAAAAAACACAACACAGAGAAAAATATTTTTATTAGAAATAAAACACAACACAATTAGTGACTCCATCTTTATTGAAATAAACCCCCCTCCGCAGTAATCCTGGGTCAGGGTCCCGCGCCGTCCAATCAGGATCTAATATCATCTGATCGGTTTGCTGGAAGGCAGAGCGATCAGATGATGTGTCAGGATCAAGTGCCTGAATCCCATCACACATCAGCTGATTGTATAAAAGCCGATTATACAATCAGCTGATGCATCAGTAGAAAAAAAAAAAAAAAAATACATACTCACTTATGTGCTGATTACCGGCAGCTCCTGGAGCGATTGATTGGACAGGAGTCTGATCCTATACGATCGCTGCAAGAGCTGCCGGTGATCAGCTGATGAAGTCCCCTGACGGCAGGATCAGCTGATAGCCGGCCGGGCGCGAAGAAGCCGGCGAGACTGCGATCAGCTGATGCGTCAGGTGACTGCATCAGGTGATCAGCGCCAGGTCCTGCAAGCAAGGTCCTGCCCCGGGGAGACTGCACACAGCCAGAGCGGCGGGACCGGGAGGAGATGGGAGCGGGCATGGCACCGGGACCCTGCGGACAGGTGAGTATATGACATTTTTTTTTTTATACTGTTCACTTTGTTTTTCGCCGCTGCCTCCACCTCCCGCCCAGACATGGCGCCGCACGGAGCTGACATGCACAGGACGGGAGGTGGACGCAGCGGTGACGGTACCGGGAGGATTCATGCTTCTGTGTTTACCAACAGAAGGAATCCTCTTCCTGTACACGTCACTGTAGTGCCCACCCCTTGCGTGTATAGCTGCGTTTTTAGTCATAGAAACGCGGCTATATGCGTTATTCATTGCGTTTTTAACATCTCATTGAATTCAATGAGTGAAAAACGCAGTGGAAAACGCAGAAATAATTGACATGCTGCGTTTTTGTGGTCACCACAAAAACGCAGCTAAAAAAAAACGCTGTGTGAGGACAGCACTTCTGAAAACCCATTGACATTGCTGGGGAAGCAATGTCACTGCGTTTTCAGCACAAAAACGCGGTAAAAAACGCCGCTAAAAACGCGGCAAAAACGCCTAGTGCGCACATAGCCTTAAGCACCTGTTTTCATAAATTTCACATAGTTTGCGTAGATATTGGAGTTTTCATGCCAGTTTCTCCAGCACAAAAAAATAGGCAGAACTGGGGTGGGAAGGTCAGTGGTGGATCATGTCCCGATAGTGTGCCTAAATCATGATAAGCTGTGATGTTCCCTATGTCAGAAAGCTCACTCCAGTCATTGACTAAATTGAGATTTCTGGTGTAGCGCACAGAGGTGCACAGCATTGGTCAAATGCTTTAGATTCATGAAGAGGTGCACCTCTTCATTAATCTGGAGTGTCTGACTCCACCAACCCCTCTCGTCAAGACCGGCATGAACAAAACCATTCTTGATCAATCGGGCCCTATATTTTTAGTCTTGATTAGTGCATTCTATTATAAAGCTTAATACTTGGTATCTATTCAATGTAACAAAAAATAGGTTACACCCTGCACAAATGATAGTTTATCCAAATTTATCATTTTAAAGAGAACTGAAGTTAGAGAGGAAAAACAGACTGGTGGTGTCCTTACAACCAGCTAAGATGTGCATGCATTTATTTAATATGATGAGTATACCGCTAGTAATAATTCTTAGATTGTGGGGGTGATGCTTAATAACTTCTTTTCCCTGCAGGAGACATTATAATGAGCTGGATACAATTTGATCATTTCACTCCATGTTCTTCCACCCTGCTGTCTGAATTTCTTTCCTGACAAGTGTTTGGGTTCTTCAGGACTGTCTTATATGTCCTTAGCACCTATGTAATTATAGACATATCTGGGTAGTCTTATCAGTGACCCATACACAACTAGTGATGACAGCACGTGTGGTTTAATGAATGGTTTATAGAAGAATATAAGTGAAATCCCCTGTTCTGCATCATTCAGACACATTTCTGATGTTTGAATGACAGAATTTTTTTTTTCATTAGCTACTTCCCCTAAGCTTTGCCGCTGCTGTCTACAGAAAGATCTTCACATTGCAATCTGTTCTCGGGGGACACATAATCCATCATTTTGCTTTAGTAATTGGTGCACCTGCCACAATTTAGTTTCAGGGATTACTGACATTTGTGAAGCACTTTTCTGCCTTAAACTGCGGGATCAGAAGCAATAGTTTGAATATATGTATAAGGGGTTTTAAATAGCTCCTATGGGTCAGCAGGCTTTATATGACTGGTGTAAGTGCAGCTGGTTTATGACAAATGCGGGCACATCTCATATAGCTTACAATGCAATTTATATGCAAACTCCTAACATTCATTAAAGTAGGCAGCGTGAAGGGTATAATTATAATTCAGCCAACTATTATTAGGATGGGGGACCCTGCTATGCCAGGCGTCTCCTCTCCACAAGAATTGGCGTAACTTATGCCCCCACCCCCACCTTGGCAAAATGTATAACAGTGAGCTCATCACAATGCAACTTTTATATGTACCATTAATGCTTCATATTAGCTTGGAAGCATCAAAAGTAAATATGTAGAGTCATATTAAAAATATGCCCTTTTTTTGCACCACCAAATGCAGATAAGAAAAAATGTATCCAGAAATGCTACAAGGCATTATATTTCCACCCACCCACCAATTAAGTCAGGTTCAGTAATGAACTATAATCAACTCATTATGCAAACCTAAGATTGTCTATATATAACAAGGCACGGAAACTCCTGCATTGTTAAAGTAATGAATAGGAAAAGGTAAAGCTCTTAGGTATATTTAATAATAATGTCTGTGCATTGTGTCACTACTGCTCCCTCCACGCATAGAGATGAACCATGATATTATCCCATCGGCAAAGTCACATATTCATATTCACATATCAAAAGGGTATTCAGGATTTTCTCCAGGAATATTCTGTTAGCAGCAGATGTTTTAGGCTTAATGAGCATTTATACTTAGTGGAACATTATAGGGTCATGTTCACATTATTCAATACCATTGCATTTTTTGCCAAGATTTTCCTAGACTTGCAGTAAGAGCGCAGCACTTTTACTGCAATTTCAGACCCTGTGAACAAGGCCTAATGTTGTTTAGTACTGGTAATTGTTCTGAAGCACAAACTTCTAAAAGTCTGCCAGAAGTATTGAAAATCAGTATTGGGCCTCATTAAGATATCTGTTTTTCATGTATGTGTTCTATCCATGGTTTTCATGCATAGAACACCCATTAAAGTATATAAAATCATGGCTGTGTTATAGCATGATCCTTTAAAGCAGGATCCTAGCAGCCCAGACATGTAGGTTTTTACCCCAGATCGAGGCATTTCAGTTAGGTTCCCGATATACTGAGATCACCTTGTCGCTGGTACCTGGCTCACATGCATTGGCCAATACATAAGCTAAGTATCTTTTTTTTTTTAAATTTTCCTATAGAAGTAATACAATACCAGAGTTCCCTTATTCATTGTCAACATTTTAGAGTGCAGCTGTATGTGTTTTGTAGTTATGTTGTGTTTTCAACTATTGCCTGCTCATACCTTGGATGTGTGGGTCAGTCATTTTGATATATTTATAAAATCGTGGAGACGTCCCTTTTTTATTAGCATGACGAACAAGAAAATCACCCATACAAGGCCCATGAAAATCACAAACAGCACACAGATGACATCAATGTGCAGTCCATGTACTGTCAGTGATTAATATTACAGGGTATAAAGAAAGCTTTCACGTAAGAAAATCAGTAATCAATCACTCATGGTAAAAATGGACACACTGACCAAATACTGATCAAAATCAGCTTAAAAACCCTGATGAAAGTTAGGCCATTTTTTTTTTACATACGTGAAAAATCAGGGACATTTGAATAAGGCCTTATAAAATGGGTATAAAAATAATAATAAAATAATAAAAGTAAGTACTATTTGATTGATATGGAATTGTTGGTATGTAAACATTCCATTGTGGTTATCAACTCACATACCTAAAGACGTGATCTATTTCATAATGCATTAAACTGGATTTATACTTTCAACTAAATGTGATTTAAATGACAGATAATTTGCAGTGCTTGATAAATAGACTAGTATTAGGGCAGAGGAGATGTGTGTGCTGCTTACATACAGACATGGTAATAGACTGCGCACAAGCTCCCACTACTGGTGGTGAATGCAGGTTTATAAACCCTAAGGGTATGTTCCCACAATGAGCTTTTTGGTGAGTTTTTGTTGCTGCATCAAAAGCACAGCGTCATACAGTTCCAGCACAGTGGATGGGATTTATGGCAATCTCCTGCCCTCTGAGCTTCTTTTTAATTCAGTGTAATCTCACCTACAGTGTGTGTTTCAAACCTGCAACATGTCAATTTCTCTTGCGGATACACCAAGTTTTCAATACAAATTTATCCACATAGACTTGTATTTGATGCAGAAAATCCGCAGGTAAAAAAACGCATGTGTTTAGTGCATTCCCGCTGCAGAAACGCATCAACAATGCATGCGTTCTGCACATAGGTATATGAATAAAGTTTTTTCAAAGGAAGTATCAAAAACAAAGCAGCTTTATTTAAAGAATGACATAGCAACAAAAGACAAACACCGCAGCATCAAAAAACATTACAAAAACGCATGGTAAAAAACACACGAAATTTACCTAATTTACACAATTGGTGCAGAAAACCTACAAAAACGCATCAAAAGCTCACCTAAAAGATCAAGCCTATTTTGACATATTTTGTTTGATTTGATTCTCAAAATCATCTTTTCAAACTTGTGTGGTTTAAGGTAAAATTTATACAGAAAATTATATGAAATTAATTAATATGAAAAATTTCGAAGACTTCACAAACCTTCAATTACTACTGTTTATTACACTAGCGGACACAGACAGAAGAGCAATAACAATTTATGGGCGCTTTCCAGTCCAATAGTTCATCATAAAGCAAAACTCCACTTGTTTTGGAGGTGGATGTGGCCCCCTCACCTCCTGGGCCCCTGTGCGGCTGCATAGGCTGCACTAATGATACGTCCGCCTCTTGTTTATTATCTCTATTATGCTGGTCAATATGATTACGACATTATCAATTTAATTCTATTTATGTTTTATTAGTTTTGCACAATAAAATTGATTTTATTTTGAGTCATCATATTCTGAAGAATCCAATATTTTTTATTTTTCTGGTAACTTTTCTGGATATATAGCATGATAAATAAAACAATAGTTTGGATCTTTATGGCCACGTGAACAAATTATGTAGCGTTTTTTGCTGTTTGTTCTTATTGGTAAGAAATAATTTTTCATGTAAAAAGTTGATCTTTTTATTTACACTTGTAAACAGTATTCTACTGAAATCCTCTGCCTGTCACGGGGGCAGATGGGGCGAAACCAAGTGGCAAGGTTCCTATGTTAACACCTGTGATCAGTGGTTTCTTTAATGCAGGGACTTTATATAACTCGGTGGGCAATTAGCTCAGTGACCACATTGGTATTGCTTTTGAACCTGTGTGATTATCGTGATTTACATGTATAGCATATGGTGATTTAACTAAAGGTATGATCGGTATGGTGTGCTAAAGATCAGTCGTAATAAAATCCTTCAAACTACATATGATCATACAGGCCTTTGCAATGTAAATCTATCAGCGCCTTTATATTTCTAATCTGTTGCTGCTTTCCGAAATAGTTAGGATTTTAATCCTTATGTGAATGATGCACTGTACATGCCCTGGGCACTTCCCAAGCCCCTGCCTCTTGAGGTAATTTCCCTAACCCACAGCACATACCACGTTGTAATGTGGTGCGAGGCAGTAGCCCTAAGCGAGGTACTCGTCTTCCACACCACGCTAAATGAAAATGGGGGTCCTGGCTGGGTATGTGTGTTGTGGTTACCTGGGCTATACACCTCCACAGCCTGTATGCTGCCGTTGGACATGGCAGGCCAGTACCAGATAAGTGAGGTAGACCAAAGTCAAAAAATAAACTTTTCTTTACTGAATAATAGTTTAACATGAATGATGTACATCATTAAGCACAATACTTCAGAAATGCTTAATTTGCTTAATACAGATGTAGAAACGTTCCAGATACATTCATTGACAAATGACTTTCCTTGCACTTCACAAAAGTCGAGCACACTATTGTGGGAAATACCAGCGTCCAGTTTGAGGACCGCATGGGTCGAGGTGTAATGCTACAGACCCTCACACCTACTCTCGGTTCCCAGCTGAATTGCACAGCCCCCACTGGATAAGGCATAAGGTATAAGGTACAACTCCTCACTGCCTCTGACAAAGTCCATTCTTAGAGGATCACAGACTTCCGGCTGTAATGGACCCTCAGTGTCCCCTAGGAGAACTTGTGTCCCAATTAGTGATGAGCGAGTACTAAAAAGCTTGGGTGCTCGAAGCTCGGGCCGAGCCTCCCAAGATACTCGTGTACTCGGCCCGAGCACCGAGCCCAATGTTATCCTATGGGAGACCCGAGTATTTTTGTGAAATGACCCCCCGGCAGCATGTAGAAACCCTAAAAATGTCACAAAAGTCTCAGAAGAGTGCTCAAATGACATGGCATCAGCATGGGGAAGACCCCTTGAAGCATTTATCACTCAAAAGTCACAGCTGTGAGCAATTTTGTCCAAGTTTTACGCCATTTTTACGGACTCACCAGAAAACCTTCCAAAATGACACCAAAATGAATTTTCATGGCGGAAATGTTAAGGGCACATACCCAATAGTGAGATAGAGCTGGTGTATGTTACTTTTTGAGATTAATACATGAAAGATTTTACATGAAAACCTTGTGTGGCACTCCGATGTCCAAAACGCACGTTTTGTGCTTTTTACTAGCGATGTCGGTCATTTTTTTTTTTTATTCTATCTCCCTCAGTCCGTCGGTCTGTCTCTCTCTGTCTTGTCTGTCCCCCTCTCACAGTCTGTCGGTCAGTTCCCCCCCCCTCTCTCTTACTTACCGTTCCCCGATCACTGCCGCGGCGCTGCACAGCTGTTCAAACTCCGGTGGCTTTTCTTCTTTTGAAAAAGCCGGCCGCTCATTAATCAATCTCCTATTCCCTGCTTTCCTGCTTTTCGGCGCCTATGATTGGTTGCAGTGAGACACGCTCCCACACTGAGTGACAGCTGTCTCACTGCACCCAATCACAGCAGCCGGTGTGTGTATACTGTGCAGTGAAATAAATAATTAAATAATTAAAAAAAACGGCGTGCGGTCCCCCCAATTTTAATACCAGCCAGATAAAGCCATACGGCTGAAGGCTGGTATTCTCAGGATGGGGAGCTCCACGTTATGGGGAGCCCCCCACCCTAACAATATCAGTCAGCAGCCGCCCAGAATTGCCGCATACATTAGATGCGACAGTTCTGGGGCTGTACCCGGCTCTTCCCGATTTACCCTAGTGCGTTGGCAAATCGGGGTAATAAGGAGTTAATGGCAGCCCATAGCTGCCACTAAATCCTAGATTAATCATGTCAGGCGTCTCCCCGAGATTCCTTCCATGATTAATCTGTAAATTACAGTTAAAAAACACACACACCCGAAAAATCCTTTATTAGAAATAAAAAACACTAACAAAGTCCCTCATTACCAATTTATTAACCCCGACAAACCCTCCATGTCCGGCGTACTCCACAGTCCTCCAGCGTCGCGTCCAGCTCTGCTGCATGGAAGTGACAGGAGCTGCAGAATACACCGCCGCTCCGGTCACCTCCACGCAGCTAATGAGATGAGTATAGCGATCAGCTGAGCTGTCACTGAGGTTACCTGGATCCAGCGGTGGATGCAGCGGTGGCCGCGGGTAACCTCAGTGACAGCTCAGCTGATCGCGCTACTCACCGCCGCTCCAGTCAGCTCCATGCACCAACTGAGGTGAGTATAGCGATCAGCTGCTGTCACTGAGGTTAATCGCGGCCACCGCTGGATCCAGCGGTGGCCGGGAGTTACCTGACTGACAGCAGCTGATCGCGCTATTCCCTTCATTAGCTGCGTGGAGGTGACCGGAGTGGCGGTGTCTTCTGCAGCTCCTGTCACTTCCATGCAGCAGAGCTGGACGCGACGCCGGAGTCCGTGGAGTACGCCGGACATGGAGGGTTTGTCGGGGTTAATAAATTGGTAATGAGGGACTTTGTTTGTGTTTTTTATTTCTAATAAAGGATTTTTCGGGTGTGTGTGTTTTTTAACTGTAATTTACAGATTAATCATGGAAGGAATCTCGGGGAGACGCCTGACATGATTAATCTAGGATTTAGTGGCAGCTATGGGCTGCCATTAACTCCTTATTACCCCGATTTGCCAACGCACTAGGGTAAATCGGGAAGAGCCGGGTACAGCCCCAGAACTGTCGCATATAATGTATGCGGCAATTCTGGGCAGCTGCTGACTGATATTGTTAGGGTGGGGGGCTCCCCATAACGTGGAGCTCCCCATCCTGAGAATACCAGCCTTCAGCTGTATGGCTTTATCTGGCTGGTATTAAAATTGGGGGGACCGCACGCCGTTTTTTTTAATTATTTATTTATTTTACTGCACAGTATAGACCCGCCCACCGGCTGCTGTGATTGGGTGGAGTGTGACACCTGTCACTCAGCGTGGGGGCGTGTCTCACTGCAACCAATCATAGGCGCCTGTGGGCGTGGAAAGCAGGGAATATGAGATGGCTGTGTACAGAGCACAGCGCGCCGGCCGGTATAAAGGCTCGGTCACGCTGTGCAGGCCAGCCAATCACTGCAATTCCACAACTAACAGGGCTGTGGCATTGCAGTGGTCTGCCAGCCAATCCCTGCATGAGGGCTGGCTCTCAAAAGAGCGCCAACATGCAGGGATGAAGACCACGAGTAAAGCACGAGTATTGCAAAATTACTCGGTACTCGCCGAGTAGCCCGAGTACAGTGATACTCGTGCGAGTACCGAGTAGTAACAAGCATGCTCGCTCATAACTAGTCCCAATATATCAACCATTTTGTTTCCTCTACAATATAGACAATGGTTTGCTAAAATTCTCTTCCTTCTATTTTTTTTGTTTCCCCTGAGCAAAGTTCTGTACCGTTTCAATGGCCTCCTTGGCTTGCACCCTGGACCTTGTCCTTCCCTTCAGTCTTCTCTAGGCTTCCTACCTGGAATCTACTTTTCCACCGTCTCTTCCTGTTCCTTAGGACATACCGTCTAATGTGTAGAGGTCTACTCTTTGCACATGAGTCTATCTTGTTTCACAGCTTAACTCGGTCTGCGTCATTACCAGGAAAATACATCCTGTACGCCTATTTTGCTCCTCCCATCCAGGGCTAGTCCCAACTATTAACTCTGTATGCACCTAAACAAGTGCATTTAAATTTCAAAAAGACATTTCAAACAGTCCAATGCATTATATAATACCACAGATTCTTCAAACGATTTGGGTAGCAATTCCACTTCCTTACAATATCACTTGCTTATGAATTAAATACATTTACACCTTCTAACTCCTGTATGCCCATATATCCAGTTTTTTTTGAGGGTGTGGTGGAGGAGGGGTTAATCTTATTGACAATTTCCCTTTAAAGGGTTAAAGCCATGTCTATGCAGAAGGTTTGGAAACCATTGTCATACAAAAAGAGCTGTGACTATCATAAAAATGTATACTGTATCATGATATCCATCAGCTACAGTTTTATAAACTATCGAAAAAGAACCCTTAAAGGGAATCTGTCAGCAGGTTTTTGCTATCTCATCTGAGAGCAACATGATGTAGGCAAAGAGATTCTGAATCCAACAATGCATCACTTAGATTATTGGCTGTAGCCGTTCTGACATAATCAGAATTTTTATGCTTGGCCTATGAAAGCTGGCTTGGCTGTGAGAGCTTTCCCACCTAGACCAGGCTCTCTATAGAGATTGTACATTGACAGTGAGGTGTCAATCACTGCAGGGGTTGTGCCAGGCTGATATGAGCATGACATTGTAGTGGAGCAATGAGAAGTACTGCTGGTTAAACAAACACAGTAAATAAGCAATAGAGTGGACCTTGACAAGACCGGCATGCCTGAACTCTGTTAACTCTTTTAGCATGCTGACTTCAGCTTACATAGCAAAAATGTGCTGACAGATTTATGGGTACTTCTCACATAGCAAGATCGCTAGAGAGATTGCTGCTGAGTCATGGGTTTTGTGACGCACCAGTGACCTCATTAGCGATCTCGCTGTGTGTGACACTCAGCAGCGACCTGGCTCCTGCTGTGAAATCGCTGCTCGTTACACACAGTGCTGTTTCATTTTTTGGAAGTTGCTCTCCCGCTGTGAAGAACACATTGCTGTGTTTGACAGCAAGAGAGCAACGATCTGAATGTGCAGGGAGTAGGGAGCCGGCGTCTGACAGCCTGCGGTAAGCTGTAACCAAGGTAAATATCGAGTAACCAAGCGAAGCCCTTCGCTTGGTTACCCGATATTTACCTTGGTTACCAGCGTCCGCCGCTCTTACGCTGTCAGTGTCAGCTCCCTGCTCCCTGCACAAGTAGCCGGAGTACACATCGGGTAAATAAGCAAAGCGGTTTGCTTATTAACCCGATGTGTACTCTGGGTAGGAGTGCAGGGAGCCAGCGCTAAGCTGTGTGCGCTGGTAATGTGGCGCCCTGGACAAGCCAGGTCGTCACAGGTACTACACCAACACACCCTACACCCCAGCTAGGCACATCAAACACAAATCCTTGTTGCCTTCCTCCAGGGGCTGATGTCCACACCAGGGGGTGGGCCAGGCGGTTGGCCCCGCCCACCAAGGAGTTCACAGTCCTGGAGGCGGGAAAAGAAGTGAGTTCGGTTTTGGAGAGGGAAGTGGTAGGAGAGGAGACTGACCGTGTCCGGGTGCGTGGCCCGGGCACACAGCAAGGTTGGCAGACGGTGGTGACCGTCTGCAGGAGAGGCTGATTGGAGTGAACCGTAAGGACCGGGAACGGGCGGTGGCCCCCCGGTACCGGATCGGGGAGTGAAGAGAAGCCAGCACCATTCGGCAGGGCCTACGGACCCCGACCAGGCTAGGAGTCGCCGTAAAACCGGTCAAATCCGTTAGCGAAGGGAACCTCCGGGGTTTCCCAGCAGTCAAGACCCGATTGAAGGCTACAGCTCACACCGTAGAGGGAAACACAGTCACCGCCAAGGCTACAGTTCCTAGGGCCAGAGCCTGTGGGCAAAAGGGGCTCCCTCAGCATCCATCCAAGCTGGGGAGCGGGTTACTGGTGGGAAGCCATTGGAACCGTAAACCCAACACAGGTGCAGGGAAAGGCAGTCACCATCAACCTACCGGGAGGAGAACAACCGCAGCCGCCTGTGGGACCCGTCCATCCAGCCGTTTGTTTGACCAGAGACTCTGCGTGAATTACTGGCTGAATGAGTACCACCGTGACGTGCGGCACAGCGCTGCCCCCGCGACCCTGCACCTCACCAGGCCCCGTAACCCGCCTGCCACCCCTAAAACCCTCACCGGGGCCCCAGGACAACCAACCACCTACCCACGGAGGGGAGAACCAACATCCAAGCTGCTCCCTGTCATCGCTCCCGGGATCCCCGTCCAGAGCAGCGGTGGTGTCACAACTTCACCACAACTGTGGGTGGCGTCACGGACAATATCCCCAAAACCACACACCACCCTCTTTCACTCACGGGCGAGGAACACCGCTCGAGTCCCCGGGATCCGGCCCACCGCTCGAGCCACCACCGAGCAGCAGAAGCAGCAGCCGGACCCGAGCAGTGGGTGAGCACAGCGTCCCCTCCTCCGCCCGCGACAGTAACCAAGGTAAATATCGGGGTAACAAAGCACCTGGTTACCCGATATTTACCTTAGTTACCAAGCGCAGCATCGCTTCCACGCGTCGCTGCTAGCTGGGGCTGGTCACTGGTTGCTGGTGAGATCTGCCTGATTGACAGCTCACCAGCGACCATGTAGCGACGCACCAGCGATCCTGACCAGGTCAGATCGCTGGTGGGATCGCTGGAGCGTCGCTAAAGTGTGACGGTACCCTTACTTTAAGTGTGTTTGCTATCAAAGCTACATCTGCAAATTTAAATAAAATGACTGAGTTGTCTTAAAAAAGTACTTTTAGTTATTTAATGTAGCTATGAAATAATATACTGCTTATTTATATAAAACAATTTTTCCAATAAACTCACTAATTCAGTAATTTTTATTTTTCTAAGGTTACCTTATCTTCCCTTAACCTTTGGCATGCAAGATCATGTGCTGTACATCCACCACTTAGTTACAGAATGGTTAATTTCTCCCAAAATATTTGTGACATAAGCACTGCAATCCCATATACAGTACATAGGCAAAGACTTAAAGGGAATCTGTCATCAGGTTTTTGATACCCTATCTGAGAGCAGCATAATGTAGAGACATAGACCCCGATTCCAGCGATGTGTCACTTACTGAGTTGTTTGTTGTCATTTTGATAAAAGCAATGTTTTCTCTGCTGAAGATCTAGCAGTTATACAGAGCTCATGAATATGCAGGACTACCTGGCACAGGCCAAGTAGTCCTCTAATGATAAAATCACTGATTAATCAGCAGGAGATTATCAAAACTACACTAAGCAGCCCAGTAAGTGATACATTGCTGGAATCAGGATCTCTACACCTACGTTATGCTGCTCTCAGAATAGTGGCAAAAACCTGGTGACAGTCTCTTTAAGCACAGTTTCTCATAAAGCAAGTAAATAGTGTTTTTTTTTTTACGATCCCCGATTGTCAGCATGTAAAAAATGCCCATATGTCAGGAGCATCGGGTACCAAAAAGAGATCAAAACAATTAAAAAGTGACCGAATTATATTTACTTCTAAACCAAATAGGATTTCACAACATTGAAAGAAATGCATCAAGTCCTGGAAAACCCCTTCAATTAACCACATACGCAGAGAACATTCTTAATGTTTCATTGACATTGTTTAGAATGTTTTATCTCTGCCTAGAATTTGCAATCTTGAGCAGAGTGATCGATGTCGGCTCATCAGGATGTAAACTCAGCAAGCTTAGTGCTAGAGCATCAAGATGATTGAACTGCTGACTACATTTACTCTAGTGTGCCATAGATTGTAGTGATGTGCGTCCACTGTGTCTCCAATAGTAAACCTATCAGCTATAAAATGGACACTGGATTTCAAAATATATCATGTTCCAAAATTACTTCGACTTAAAGGGAACCTGTCACCAGATTTGGGGCCTATAAGCTGCGGCAATCACCACTGGGCTCTTATATACAGCGTTCTAACATGCTGTATATAGAGCCCAGGCCAGTGTGTAGAACGTAAAAATGATTTTATAATACTCACCTAAACGGTTGGTACGGTGCAGATCGGTGTCTCCGTACACAGGTGGGTATTGGGGTCCTGAGCAGGGCAAATCAAAGTATTGTAGTGCGCATGAGCGGGGCCTCAATGCCCGCCTGTGTGGATGACATAGGACGCGTCATACACCCAGGCTTCAGAAGAAGGAGGACAAAGATGGCCAAAGAGGAAGCGCCGCACCCGGAGAATGGAGGCACCCATCTATCCCATCTGCTCTGCACCGACCCTTTAGGTAAGTATTATAAAGTGATTTTTACATTCTACACAGGAGCCTGGGCTCTTATATACACAGCATGTTAGAATGCTGTATATAAGAGCCCGGTGGTGGTGGCCGCAGCTTAAAGTCACCAAATCTGGTGACAAGTTCCCTTTAAATAATAAAGAAAAAAAAGCACATTAAAAGAAAAATGTTACCATCACTTCTAAAACTATGGTAGCTGCATGCCAACGGAAAAAAAATGGCACAATGGCTGGATGTCCACTGTTGTTTCAAGTTTATTATGACTACTTCCTTAAAGAATTAATATTTTGGTTACAAATAACCCATATTTTTTTTAATCAAATCAGTCATTACTATTGCACTATTGTAAAAGCTGACCCAAGAAACTTTTGATCGAACAACATAATTTTTTTACAAATGCAAGTGGCATTTACCTTTTAGTAGAGGGGTAAGAGAAGGCAAGCAGAAGTTTATGGCAGCAACAAAATTGTCACATGAGTTAGGCCAGAGTCACACTTGCGAGTGCCTTGCGTGTTTCTCGTGCGAGTCTCTCATTGCATCACCCGTCACGGCCTCACACTCTCCGGACAGGAGCGGGTCGGTTGCATGTACATCTATGCAGCTAAGACGCTCCTGTCCGGAGAGTGTGCGGCCGTGACGGGTGATGCAATGAGAGACTCGCGCGAGAAACACGCAAGGCACTCGCAAGTGTGAATCTGGCCTAACACAAACAGCTGAACGGACTATAATGGTTTCTACTGGTTTTCTGTTAGGTTGGCAATCGTTTTATTTATGTTAGGAAACATTGTTGCAGGTTCCAATATTTCTTAACAGCGGTGTGCACGAATCCTAAATAATACACCTATAGAGTATCCAAGTATTACCGCCGTAGACGGAACAAGATCATACTATCACTGAACATAACCCAGTATACCAAGGTAAATATTACCAATAGTACCACTACACAATACACAAATAATGTCAGCCCACCATGACCATATAATACCACCACTGTAACTAAGAAAAACCTCTATGAACAGCAAACATGTGGAATGGGAAGGGCTTGTCCTAATAGTGGACAACCTCTTTAAATATAGACACTCACATTTGATATCTTCTCTGATTAGAGTCGTTCACTTCCCCTATTCTTTGCCTTTTAGCGAAGGCTGTCATAAGCACTTCTCACAGGCCACGGCTTATCTCCTCAGCCACCAGACATGATAACTAACTTTTTAGCACACGCCACACCTTATACTTTTCTCTATAGAAAACTGCCATCCGCTGGTTTGCATATACCATAGTAGCAATGCACCAGATACTAATGACTCACCCAGTAATAGCTCCCCTACTTTTTAGGTTGCACATATTAAGACAGGAATAATTCCCCTTTTTGTGCTCTTTATACAGTAATCTCTCTCTTTGTGCCCCCAAAAAGTGGTAAAGCTCCCCTTTGTGCTACTATACCGTAGCAACAATCCCATACGTTCTCCAACATGGCAGAGGTCCTGTTATACAGTACCTTATAAAGTAATGTAATTTATCATTTGTCCTGTTTGTACAATGCCCAATGCTAGCAATTGCATCAACAGGACTTCTTAATACCTATGCTTGCCATAAATAAGATAGGAAGGGGGTGGAGGGGCAATATGGTTGATCAAATGGGACACACAGAAAAGATTTAGTAATATTCTCTTCGACATTGATGTAAATACTGAATAACTCAATAAAAGAAGAGATAGAAGTGGCGCTATCTGAGTGTAGCGTTTATCAAATAACAAGTAAGGTGAGTGTAATTGTTGACAGCCGGTGGCGGGGAAAGCAGTGCAAGTGTCTACGGGTCAGTATGGTATGGTGAGAATGCATGTACATAGAAACATGCTTTGGTCAGAAGATTGTGCGGCTGTGTCAGGTGATGCGATGTCAGACTCATGCGAGTCTGGCATGACATCAGCCTGCACGGCCTGCTGCTATCTGAACATGAGCGTGCACGTACATAAAAACACATGCACGCTCCTGTCAGAAGAGTGTGTGGCTGTGCCAGTGTGGCGCCCTGGACTAGCCAGGTCATCACAGGTACTGCAGAACACACCCCCACCCCGAGACAGGCACATCAGCCAGACACAAAATCCTTGTTGCCTCCCTCCAGGGGCTGATGTCCACACCAGGTGGGGTGGAGCCAGGCGGTTGGCCCCACCCACTGAGGAGTTCACAATCCTGGAGGCGGGAAAAGGAAGTCAGTTCAGTTAGGGAAGTGCAAGTGAGAGGAGTGAAGTAGTGGTGAAGGAGTAAACTGACCATGTCTGGGTGCGTGGCCCGGGCACTAAGAGCAAGGTTGGCAGACGGTGGTGGCCGTCTGCAGGAGAGGCAAATCAACGCGGAACCGTAGGACCGGGGTCGGGCGGTGGCCCGCCGGTACCGAACCGGGGAGCGATGTGAAGCCAGCACACACAGGCAGGGCCTGCGGACCCCGACTAGGCTTGGAGTCGCCGTTAAGAGGTCAAATCCGTCAGTAACCGGAACCCCAGGGGTTTCCTAACAGCCAAGACCCGATAGAAGGCAACCGTCCGAAGAGTAGAAGGAAATACAGCTACCGCCACAGCTAGAGTTCCAAGGGCCAGAGCCTGCGGGCAAAAGGGCTCCTCCGGCACTTAAATACGCTGGGGAGCGGGTTACCGGTGGGAAGCCATCGGGACCGAACATACACAAAGGTGCAGGGAAAGGCAGGCACCACCAACCGTCCGGGAGAAGCCATAGCAGCCGGCTGCGAGACCCGTCCATCCAGCTGTTTGGTTTACCAGAGACTTTGCGTACATTTGTGGCTGAGTGAGTACAACCGTGCCATCCGGCACCGCGCTGCGCAGTCCAGGCGACCCTGCACCTTGCCAACCCTGCCTCCCCGTCACCTCACCGGGCACCGGGACCACCAACCCCTACCCACAGAGGGGGAAACGACATCCCAGCTGCTCCCTACCATCGCTCCCGGGATCCCCGTCACCAGCAGCGGTGGTGCCCAACCTCACCACAACCCATGGGTGGCATCACGGACCAAATCCCCAAACCAAATTATCCCCTTTCACTCATGAGCGAGGAGCGCCGCTCGAGTCCCTGGATCCGGGCCCACCGCTCGAGCCACCAAGCAGCAGCCGCAGCGCCGGACCCGAGCGTTAGCGAGCGCAGCGCCCCGCCACCCGCGACACCAGGTGATGCGATGCGAAACTCGTTCAAGTCTGGCATGAAAGCACTTGGCACGGCCTTGCGCTCTCTGAACATGATCGTGCATGTATATAGAAACACATGCGGCCCACTCCTATTAGGAGAATATGCGGCTGTGCCGGATGATGCGACACGAGACTTGCGCGAGTCCCTCGCAAGTGTGTCTCCGGCCTAAGAGAAATCACATGCAGCTTTTTTTTTTTATTATTTAAATATATAATTTAAAAAAAAAAACAAAAAAAAAACAACGTTCAGTCCCCCCTAATTTTGATACCCAGCCAAGATAAAGCCAGCTATTCTCAGCCTGCAGCCGCCTGGTATTGCCGCATCCATTAGATGTGACAATCCCGGTGCTTTACTGGCTCTTCCCGAATTGCCCTGGTGCGGTGGCAATCAGTGTAATAGCAGGGGTTAATAGCACATAGCTGCTACTAAACCCTAGGTTAGTGATGGCACAGGCGTCTATGAGATACCTGCATTACGATCTGTAAATGAAAGTAAATAAGTACAAACACAGAGGAAAATTCTTTATTTGGAAAAAAATAGAAAAACACACCCTCTTTCACCACTTTATTAACCCCCAACACACCCCTCCAGCTCCGGCGTAATCCACACGAGGTCCCACGCCACTTTCAGCTCTGCTACATCTCACAGCGAGCGGCCATAGAGAACGACCGCAGGCTGTAAGTGCAGACAATGTCGCAATGAGCGATGACTGCAGGCAGACGCTATCACAGGCTGAAGGTGCACCTGACTGCAACCAATCATAGACGACAGGACGGCCGGTGGACAGGAAAAGCTGTGTGTATGCAATAAGCCTATTACGCAGTACAGGAAGTGAATGCGCGACCTGGAAGACCCGCCATGACACAGAGTCTCCGTAAGTATGAAATGCTCGCTTAATTCTTGTTTTCTTTATTTTTCCATTAATTGTCTCAGTGCTGAATCTGGATCGGCACCCGGTCATCTTTAAAACCGCGTGGATCCGGACATTTACAGTCTGGTTCCACTCAGCCCTAGTATTTGTACATATAAATGAGATCTTCTCTGAGACGTATTTTTTCTAAGATAAAAAAAAAATCTAACTTTTTCAACCTGTCATCATATGGGAGGCCTTCCATTCCTTGTAGCAGTCTAGTTACCCACCTTTGAACTGACTCTAACTTCTGAATGTCCTTTTTAAAATGTGGAGCCCAAAGCTGGATCCCATATTCTAGATGTGGCCTTAAAAGTAATCTATAGAGGGTGGGATCACTGGATCTAATCTCTCTTTTTGTACACCCTAAAATCTTGTTTGCTTTTGCTGCTGCTGCGTTACATTGAGTGCTGCTACTCAACTTACTTGTAACCAGAATCCCCAAGTCTTTCTCTTGTTCTGTAGTTTCAAGTTTACTTCCTTTAATGTATAAGCTATAGGATTACTCCATCCTAGGTGGATTACTTTACATTTATAATTAAATTTAATTTGCCAAGTATCTGCCCATTCTGACATCTTATTTTGATCGTTTTGTAATAGTGTACTATCAAGGTCAGTTTTTAATATCCTACATAGTTTGGTGTCATCAGCAAATACTGACACTTTACTATCAATCCCATTCACAAAGTTATTAATAAGGAGATTAAAAAGAATGAGTCCTAGCACAGATCCCTGCGGTACCCCACTGCTGACTATAGCCCATTTGGAGAATATACCATTTATGACTACTCTTTAGGCCACTTTACACACAGCGACATCGCTAGCGATGTCCCTGGTGAAAGCACCCTCCCCCGTCGGTTGTGCGTCACAGGCAAATCACTGCCCGTGGCACACAACATCGCTAGGACCCGTCACACGTACTTACCTGCCTAGCGACGTCGCTGTTGCTGGCGAAGCGCCTCCTTTCTAAGAGGGCAGTTCGTTCTGCGTCACAGCGGCGTCACTAAGCAGCCGCCCAATAGAAGCGGAGGGACGGAGATGAGCGGGCCAAACATCCCGCCCACCTCCTTCCTTCCTCATTGCGGGAGGCCGCAGGTACGGTGATGTTCCTCGTTCCTGCGTTGTCTTACATAGCGATGTGTGCTGCCGCAGGAACGACGAACAACCCGCGTCCTGCAACAGCAACGATAATCGGGAAAGAAACGACGTGTCAACGATCAATGATTAGGTAAGTAATTTTGATCGTTAACGGTCGTTCCTGCTTTTCACACGCAACGACGTCGCTAACGAAGCCGGATTTGCTTCACGAATTCCATGACCCCAACGACATCTCGTTAGCGATGTTGTTGCGTGTAAAGCCCACTTTTGTTTCCTACCTTTTAGCAAATTCCTTACCCAGTTGCATATAGTTTCCCCTAGTCCTTGCTTCTGGAGCTTCAGTATAAGGCTATTATGTGGTAAAGTTTCAAATATCTATACAGAATCCAAATAAATCACATATAAAAACTTCTGATATTAAATAGTCAGGACCTAGGACATAATTTCAGAGATGAATTATTTGTTAGCATCAGAGCTCTTTCACAGTATAGCACCTGCTTAGAAAATATAAAAGGTGACGTGCAAATGATCATATACAGTGCCTTGCGAACGTATTTGGCCCCCTTGAATTTTTCAACCGTTTCCCACATTTCAGGCTTCAAACATAAAGATAAAAATTTTAAATGTCATTGTGAAGAATCAACAACAAGTGGGACACAATTGTGAACATGAACAATATTTATTGCTTATTTTAAAAACTTTTTAAAAAAATAAATAACTGAAAAGTGGGGCGTGCAATATTATTCGTCCTCTTTACTTTCAGTGCAGCAAACTCACTCTAAAAGTTCATTGAGGATCTCTGAATGATCCAATGTTGACCTAAATGACTGATGATGATTAATATAAGCCACCTGTGTGTAACCAAGTCTCCGTATAAATGCACCTGCTCTGTGATAGTCCCAGTGTTCTGTTCAAAGCAGAGGGAGCATCATGAAGACCAAGGAACACAACAGGCAGGTCCGTGATACTGTTGTGGAGAAGTTTAAAGCTGGATTTGGTTACAAAAGATTTCCAAAACTTTAAACATCCCAAGGAGCACTGTGCAAGCGATCATATTGGAATGGAAGGAGTATCATGCCACTGCAAATCTGCCAAGACTCGGTCGTCCATCCAAACTTTCATCTCAAACAAGGAGAAGACTGATCAGAGATGCAGCCAAGAGGCTCATGATCACTCTGGATGAACTGCAGAGATCTACAGCTGTGGTGGGAGAGTCTGTCCATAGGACAACAATCAGTCGAACACTGCACAAATCTGGCCTTTATGGAAGAGTGGCAAGGAGAAAGCTATTTCTCAAAGATATCCATAAAAAGGGTTGTTTAAAGTTTGCCACAAGCCACTTGGGAGACACACCAAACATGTGGAAGAAGGTGCTCTGGTCAGATGAAACAAAAATCAAATGTTTTTTGGGCACAATGCCAAACGATATGTTTGGCATAAAAGAATAACAGCTCATCACCCTGAACACAACATCCCCACTGTCAAATATGGTGGTGGCAGCATCATGGTTTGGGCCTGCTTTTCTTCAGCAGTGACATGGAAGATGGCTAAAATTGATGGGAAGATGGATGGAGCCAAATACAGGACCATTCTTGAAGACAACCTGTTGGAGTCTGCAAAAGACCTGAGACTGGGATGGAGATTTGTTTTCCAACAAGACAATGATCCCAAACATAAAGCAAAATCTACAATGGAATGGTTCACAAATAAACGTATCCAGGTGTTAGAATGGCCAAGTCAAAGTCCAGACCTGAATCCAATCGAGAATCTGTGGAAAAAGCTGAAAACTGCTGTTCACAAACATTCTCCATCCAACCTCACTCACCTCGAGCTGTTTGCAAAGGAAAAATGGGCAGGAATTTCAGTCTCTCGATGTGCAAAACTGATAGAGACACACCCCAAGCGACTTGCAGCTGTAATCGCAGCAAAAGGTGGTGCTACAAAGTATTAACTTAAAGGGGACGAATAATATTGCACACCCCACTTTTCAGTTTATTATTTTTTAAAAAAGTATAAAATAAGCAATAAATTTCGTTCAGCTTCACAATTATGTCCCACTTGTTTTTGATTCTTCACTATAACATTAAAATTGTTATCTTTATGTATGAAGCCTGAAATGTGGAAAAAGGTTGAAACATTCAAGGGCGCCGAATACTTTTGCAAGGCACTGTATTCTAGTGCATTTAACCCAAGAGACATACAATTCAGTAAGCAGTATCAAAATTAAGAAAATAAGTAAAAAAATCTGGGCCAACAGTAAACAATCAAAATGCATTGGAACTAAGCACAATTCTAAATAATATTCATAGAATTTGGAAATGTCTTTTCCAGTTATAATGGATTTCAAAGCCGAAAGGCCTGCTTCTTCATGATCAAATCCACAGCCCAGTAGCTGTAACAATGAGTGTCTGAGTGGTTTATTTTTCCTATTGCTACCACATACAGCACGTTTTAGAGGGAACTTACCACCAGCTTTCTGGCATCAAAGTTGAAAAATTTGCCACAAGTGGTATTTTCACGGACGTCTTCCGTTGTTTGGAGACTTGTGACACGTTTATGCCCCAAGTCTCACTTTGCCTTGTGAGACTCTGGAAATGAAATGTGTTTTCTTTCTTTTACGTGTGGAAAGGGTTAATGTCAGTTTTCCTTCCCAGCAGCTTCTGATTCCTTTCTTCAGATGCATAATTTGTGACCACTCCCATCCCCTATATATGATCATGTACCGCCCCCGTGTCAGCGGCCGAGCCGCTCGGATCCGGAACCGCGGTGGCTGGAAGGGTCTCCAGACCCAGAGGGGAGGGTCGTGCGGACACTCCAATTTAAAAGGGGGGATATGAACAGGGGGGTTAGAAGTTTGTGATGTCACCCACGGTGCGTGGTAAGTTGGAGTACCACCGCTGCTGTTGGAAGCGCCCTGTGGTGGTGGTATGGCAGCAAGGTGTTTAACCCTTCCGTAAGTAGGGGGTTTGCCCCGGGGGCCCGGTGATGGGCCCTATTCCCTTTAGGCCCCCCAATCGTGTGTCTGGTGGGTGTGGTGCAGAGTGTTCCTAGGGTTTTGACTGGCTCTGCTCTTAGCAACACCGAAAGCCAGGGATCCGTAACCAAGGAGGATTTGGATACTGTGCAGAAGGACAGATTGCACAATACCCTGTGACGATCTGATAGTCCAGGGCATCACAATCACATCTCCCTGTAGAGGGTGCCGTTATACTGAATCCTCAGTCTGAGACTTGGCCTTGAGATGGAAGGAGTTGCTAGTACCTTTGCTGTCTGCAATGCTGTAGGCTGCAGTCCTGGTGTATGACTGCAGTCAAGAAGTTGGAGTTTATCGTTTGTTTATTCCAGTTTGTCTTTCTTCCTTTCTTATAGTTTTAGTGCAGCAGTGGGACTAGTGTTCCTCTCTGCCCATCTCACTAGTGAGGGCTCAGGGCTTTGCGAAGGCATTAAGCTATGATCACAACTGGCATTTTTTTTTTACCACAAAGATGCAGCGTTTTTGTCCCAAAAGATACACCAAAAATGCACCGCAGCAAAAATGTATTAAAAACGCAATTTGACACATTTTTACTGCATTTTGCTCAATGTGTTTTTTAAGTCAAATCTATTGACTGGAAGGGCTCAAACGCTGGAAAAACACAAAGAATTGACATGCTGCATCTTCAAAAACGCAGCAAAGATACACCAAAACAAGATTGCACAGTGTGGATAGCAAAATAGAAATCTCATAGACTTTGCTGAGGGAAGGAAATGCATGCATTTAGGTGCATCTTTGTGACCTCAAAAACGCAGCAAAAGATGAAGTGTGTAAAATTAGCCTTAGCTATCCTGCTTGGCGACAAGGTGAAAGAACCCATATAAGGCTGGCTAGTGAGAGCAGGGTCAGCAGCAGGTGAGCGCAGGAGGTGTCCATCTTCCTTCTCCCTAGTAGCAGGGCCCACCACTATTAAAGTGTCCCCGGTGTCCCCTGTGAGTTTCGTTGTGCGCTGGACAGTTGTCAGCCTGTAGCGTCTGTTGCGCCGTGCACTGGACACCCCCTGGTTCGAATGAGACAGGTATTTCATAGAAGTAGACAGAGCTTGGCAAAAGGGAGATGACCTACCACCACACAACAAATTTTCAGGATTGTACGCCAGAAAACAGGAGTATAATGCAGACTTCTTGTTCAGGTATACGGACAGCCCAAAATGTGAGTCAAATTAAAGAAGAAACATAAGGCTT
Source organism: Anomaloglossus baeobatrachus (assembly GCF_048569485.1). Taxonomy (NCBI): domain Eukaryota; kingdom Metazoa; phylum Chordata; class Amphibia; order Anura; family Aromobatidae; genus Anomaloglossus; species Anomaloglossus baeobatrachus. Next base: position 307,984,867 of record NC_134356.1, on the reverse strand, counting down.
TCAGAAATCTACGCTCTTAACTATAGCAGACTTTAGGAATAAGACTGGCTTATGAAATGTGATGTATGTTTCAGGCCCCTATTATACGTTCCAAACTTTGAACATTGATGAACCACGAGAGGCAAAACGTGAGAGCTGAAGAACAGAAAACATATCAATAGCAAATAAACTGACAAGATGTTAAAGCATAACCAACATTTTAATTTTTATTTCAGAAATCAATAGTACCATGAAAATAAGCAGCTTTGTAATATATCTGATCAGAGAAATCCGCTTCTTTCTCTGCCGGGAATGAGCATTCAATTGTAAAATTCTCAATTCATAGGTAAAATCTGTGCTTAGAGAAGACAGATTTTGCCATTACTTATATTGGGGTTGTTACTGATGAGATTCTATGTAGAAGGGAATGAGGAGGAGGAGGGAGGCGTAGAGGCAGAGCTCCTCTCACCTACATGAATCCTATAAATAGCAATTGTCATACTCCATCTCAAAATTGAGAATTTTCCAAAATGAAAGATCAGTCCTGATGGAGAAAGAAGCACATTTTTCTGATGAGATATAATACAACCTTTCTTATTTTCATGTATACTATTCATTTATTAAATAAAAAATAAAATTACTTATTACTGAATAAGATGGATGTTGACTTGCAAGCTCCTTGTCTACGGGGGTCTCAGTTAGTATGCTTCCTTTTCTGTCTCCTTAAGATGCACAGAAAGTATTTTACACAGGGAGGAACCCTAGAGGAAGATGCTTCAGAAAATGACAATGATAGTTTTATTGGATTTCTAGGGGGGGGGTTGTTGCTTTCTGGGCAATTTTCAATGTGTTTTGATTGCCAGGACACTTATTTTAGCATTTTCCGTCATTGTTCTTCTTCCCTGAAGAAGTGAAAAATTTTAAAACATGAAATGTGTGACAAGGTGGTGACCGCAGCGTGCCACTGCTGATTGGGGATCCCTTTCATGGGTAATCCTTTGAGCTAAACACTTCTTTTCTTTGTACCCTTTATTATATATACCAGATCAAAGTTTTGTAGTGTGCATGCGCAGGTGTTCTTTAACCTTTCTTTATCCTTTCCTCGCGCCTGCGCATTACAGTACTCAGCAGGGCAGATCAAAGTGCGCCTGCGGAGGACCTCAATGCCGACCAGTGTGGATGATGTAGAACAAGTCATCTACAGTGGGCTGGGTGGAAGGAGGACAGCAACCTCCGCAGAGAGAAAGCGCCGGACCAGAAAGCAGCAATACCTATTGGACCTCCCTAGGTCAGTATTATAAAAGTGTTTTTTATGTTATACAGAGTGACCTTGGCTCTTATATACAGTATTCTGGAATGCTGTATATAAGAGCTCACTAGTGGTGGTCGCAGCTTATAGTCGCCAAATCTAATGACAGGTTCCCTTTAACATCTATGGTTTGGCCAAGATACCCACACCTCTCTAGGATCAATTGAAATTAAATTAGATCTCCTTTATGATTGCATTATTGTCACCTAAACCAAGCAGAAGGCTTTGCTCCCACAATGCAGTTTTTTTTCTTCATGTTTTTTCTAGACAAAATCATGATTTGAGCCAAAAAAGGAAATAACTATGTTGCCATTATGAGCCACAAAAACAAAATTAAAATGTTCTAAATGCCCTAGAAACTAATTGTATAAGTCACTGACAAATAAGACGTTTGTCTTTAATCATAGGTAATACTGTAACGCATTTACAAAGTAACATGGCGCATACTTGATTCCATTAGTGTCACAGACCTGCACTACTTTCATTATTAAAATGTATGAGGCTTGGAAACGAATCGAGGTGTTATAACATTAATTAATGATGAGTGACAAAACCCTTAAGACATGGCTACTTATGTGTAGTATGGTGTTCACTAGAAAATCCAACTGGTTAGTGTCCTGTGCTCAGAACAAATGAAGGCGCAGATGAACTCTATGCTGCCTCCATCAATAAATTCTATACATGAGTACTTGATACAACTTTGATGTATGAGACTAATGGATGTGGTACAGTATTCTGATATATGCTTTACAATAGCACCAGGACACAAAATGAAAGAAATACATCCCTGAGTTAAAAATGAAGCACTGGCTGCTTCCCAAGCTTTTAATGAACTGAATCAGCAATACAAGATACAAATCCAATTTCCTTTCTTATACTGTATGTGCTATTGTTAGGATCAGGAGGACTGAAAGCAGAACACTGCTACCAAGAGGAACGGAGTAAAAAGGTTTGCAGTACCTGGGTCCAGCAGCCACGTTGGTAATCTGTGGCCCTCTAACCAGGGACCCTGCCAACCTCCTCATACCGGCTAGCAATCCTAATAGGATGCCAACAGTAGAGGGCTGCAGTTAGGAGCTGGTATGCAGGGGCAAGAGACTAACCACAACGGTGTTTGAGAAACAGTTTGCTCAAATCTACTACCAAATCTAATCCTCCATTTTGTTCACACAAAAAATCAAGACGATTTACTAATTTACTAATAAAGAAACATCTAGTGGTAATCCAGTTCTCATAAACATTGTCGTTGGTCTCTCACATCTATCCAGCCCATTAAAGGGAGTCTGTCAGGACAGAATGACTGTTCAAACCAAGTACAGAACTCGTGCGTCATGGTGAAGCTAATCATGTAAATACACCTTCCACCTACTTGTTTTCCCATCTTTCGCCACCCTTCTCTGACTCTATGAAGCCAGAGCTGTCAAAGAAGAGATGGTGATAGAGGGAAAATAAGTAGCTGGGAAGGTAAATTTAATGACTGACCAAGTCATGAAGTACTAAGCATCTGTACTTTGATATTGTAGCTGCCAAATACCTTGAAATGCTTTATATCAGTGCCTTAAGAGTGTATTCACGTCATTGAATGTTATGGCATAGTGCTAAAAGCCCTGCATATCTGAAAAATGAGATAGATGTCCCCCTTGTAATTTCTCATGCAGTAATGAAAATATGTCCATCTCACCCTGGAAACCACTCCAATTGTCGGTAGTAGGAAGCAGGGGATCCCGCCTCTGCTCAGCATTGAATACAGATGGAGGAAATAAGTGATCCATCTTCCAGGTAGCTTTAGATAAAACTCCAATTTTTATTTAAACATCCCTTTAAAACACGATCAAAGGTACAAAATGGAATATGATACATTTGTTGACCACCACCAGACACGTTTCGAGCAGGACGCTCTTAGACTTGGTGAATATGATACAGCAGGTCCCATGAATTGTGTAACCACCACCAGATGCATTTCAAGTGGGACGCTCTTAAACTTGGTGAGTACTCACAATTCAGGGGACCTGCTGTATCATAATCCATTTTGTACCTTGGATCGTGTTTTAAAGAGATTTTTGAATAAAAATTGGAGTTTGATCTAGAGCTACTTGGAAGCTGGATCACTTATTTCCTTCATCTAATTTGTCATGCAGTCTAGTGCTCCTAGAGAAATGCAATTACCACTCCAAGTCAATGGAGCTGTAGTGTACTTTGTAGGAAAAACCTGGGAAGGAACTACAGTGTTTAAAGTGTAGTGTTGCTTCTTCATTCTCTAAGGGTTATTGGTGGGCCAGGCTGTCCAATATTCTAGCAATATGCTATCACTTCTTATGTTGAGAAGTTAATAACATACTTTTTAAATCCCATTAGATGTTAAAATGGAAAGAAGCCAACAGATTTTACTTCATTTGCTAAATTTTTCCTATTAGAGCCCATTCTTCCCAACATACGGTATATGTAAATGATCATGACTTCTCAGAGGGATCACGCAGCCATAAGAAACGCAGCTTTCTTTTTTTCCTCTTAAAGGCCACTAAGATGATCATCACTTCTCAGAGAGATCATGTGGCCATAAGGAACGCACCTTTCTTTTTTCTCTTAATGGCCAATAAGATGATCATCACTTCGCAGAGGAATCACGTTACCATAAGGAAGGTACCTTTCTTTTTTTTCTCTTAATGATCAATAAAATGATCATGACTTCTCAGAGAGATCATGTGACCATAAGGAACGCACCTTTCTTCTCTTAATGGCCAATAAGATAATCATGACTTTTCAGAGGGATCATGTGGCCATAAGAAACGCACTTTTTTTTCCCTTCTTAATGGCCAATAAGCCCTGTTTCAAAAAGCATATTCTCGTTTGTCAAGCCTCAGACGGGAGTTTGTCAGGTATTCACTAGGTGCATTATCTGTTGGCTTGTTTCCAAGTACAGCGTCTAACAGCTCCACGTTAACAGTCAGCCATAATAACATACTTTATGAAGATTCTTTAAAAGGGTTCTTAACCAAACAACCAGTTGTTGAAAGAAAGCAATGCCAGGGGTCAGCTAAGGACAGCCATAAATGAAATGCCACAACTGCTTACACCTTGGCATATCACTTTAGAGGAAATCTATCATTACGCAAAAAATAATAGATGACTATGCAGAACTGAAGCGTTTGTCCTAACCTTTCCACAAATTCAGCTATGGACTCCAGCAATTCACTCCATCTATACGCAGCCATGCCGATGAGATGCACAGAGCATTTTTATTTTTGTTTTCTTAAAGCTGGTCACTCGAATTGGGATATAACAAGATAACAGAAAAGGTATGGAAGCACACATCTTATTATTTCTCTCATCTTGGCAGAATATCTTCGTTCTATGCTATTGAATGGAAATCTGGAACAGGAACCTCCCACTACCAGATTCCTATGCCCAATTCCAACATTAGTAACATAGAACAGTGATAACATTAAAGCGAAAGCTGTGTAAGGAGAGAAGGAATTCCATCAACTTGGTGTTTGGGGAATATTAATTCCTCTCCAAAATAACATTTATGGGTTACTTAAAAGGGATTACCCAACAATTAACCACAGTAAGGCCTCATTCACACATCAATATATTTTCATCAGTGTTTGTATACCAAACCCAGGAGTGAAACTTACAGAGAAAAACTATAATTACAAGACTGACACTTCTTCTGTATTTCGGAGGCACTCATGGTTTTGGTATCCAAAAACTGATGAAAAATACCGATGTGTGGATGAGGCTTATAGCTGATGCATGCTAATTCTTCCTTCATACAGAACTTTGGGACTTCAATTCTCAAATTCGATGGGAGTCCCAATGATTTCTGTGAACAGCTAAATATGTGGAGGTTTGACTTTTAAACATCTGAATATGTTTTTTCATATACATTGTAATTTGCCATAAAGATTTTTTCACAATGAAAGTCCGGGTAGATGTATACAACTATTTTCCATGCAATTACATACATTCTTGGATGATATATGACATCACTTTAGGCCAGCTAATCAAGGAAAGAGCCGCAGATACAAGGAGGTAGGAGGCACTTCTCAGGGCTCTAGTCCAGCTACTACTGATTGCTGACATGGCTCATGGACCAAGGTCCTAAGAATTGATTCACACCAACACTACCCACCACTCATACAGTACTTTTTCTTAGAGAAGAATATCTCAAAATACAACACGCCTTTTATATGATGACAAAATCTCTTTTACGCTGAAATTCTTGCATCTCTATTCTATACATTTATATTACTCTGAAATCGTATGAAGTGGAAGAGTTGTCTAAATGTACTAGTTTGTTTAATATACTGCCCATATAAAAGTTCTAGCATGGGTCCTGTTAATCCACCTTGCTTGTGCCGTGATACATTCACACATCCGTATGGTATTTTCTAGTGCTCTCCATGAGACTGAACACTGACCCGTATGGTAATTTCTCACGACAAGTCTTTGGTGACTTTTTAATGCTGCGTATTTTTGCTGCACCAAAAACACAGCGTTTTACAGTTACAGCAAAGTGGCTGGGATTTATAGAAATCTCATGCCCACCTAGTTTTTTTCATAGCATAAACTGACTTGCGATGTGTGTTTGTAATCCTCAATACATTAATTTTACTAGTTAATATACTGAGTTTTATATGTGGATTTTCACCACTGTGTGGTTTTATGTGTAGATTTACCTCTGAAAAAAAGAACTAAAAATGCCTGTAATCTGCACATGACTGTATTAATAAGGTTTGTGCAAAGCTAAATACCAGGAGGTAACATAAACAAAGAAGCTTTCTAAAGTTGAGCGAGTACCTAACTATTCGTAGTCGCTATACTCATAACAAGTACTGTCTAAGGCCCGTTTCACACGTCAGTGAAAAACACAGACGTTTTTCACTGGCGTGTAAAACACGCACATGTCCCTGCGTGTGCCGTGAATCACAGCACACGTGGGTTGTCTAAGTGCAATCCGGGCTCCGTTCTCCGTGGCCCGTGATTGCACTCAGTAATCAACTCACCTGCGCCCGCTCCCGCTGTCCATGGTGCTGATCACTCCCGCAGTGCAGCATCCGGCCGGCGCTGACCCCCGCAGCAGCTGCTTCCGGGTCAGCTGTGTCGCGCATCATGAATATGCGCGACAATAATGAGCCGGCTCAGAAGCAGCAGGGAGAACGGGCTGCAGAGGACATCGCTGGACGCCGGGTGAGTTAAAATGTTTTTTATTTTAAAAGCACGTTTTTTTCTGGCACGTGTTTCACGGACCACACCACTGCGTGGTCCATGGAACATTAGTGATGCCAGAAAAAAAAATGGACATGTCTCCGTGTGGCAATCACGCACACGCGGGTACGCCGCACGGAGACACGTGCAGTGAAAAATCACTGATGTGTGAGCAGACCCATTCATTATAATGGGTCTGCGTATGTCAGTGATTCTGGTACGTTTAAAAAAAAGCACAAACGTACCAGAATCACTGACGTGTGAAAGAGGCCTAATACTCGCGTATTAATTCCGAATAGCATGTGCAATGCAAGTCAATTGGGAAAAACCCGCAAAGTAACGAGTAACTCGATTGCCATACTATTAATGCGAGTAGCAATTCGTGTGGAATTCGGATTACTCGTTACTTTGCAAGTTTTTCCCAATTGACTTGCATTGCACATGCTATACAGAATGAATAAGCAAGTATTAGACAGTACTCGTTATGAGTATAGTGAAGACGAATAGTTAGGTACTCGCTCAACTCTAAACATGACTCAAAAATGCAGTTAAAAAAACGCAAGTAATGTATTTTAACTAATAGATGTAGAAATACTTTATAAAATCTGCAACATTAAAAAATGCACAAAATGCTCATCGTGGGAACAAAGCCATACGGTTTCCTTGTTCTATACACACATCAGTTTTAAAAACAAGTTTGTGTCTCGACTCTGGTAGACTCAGTGCATGTCTTATCCTCAGTCATCTTGTGGATCAGACCTGACAATTAAAGCGAAGATGTCAGCAAGTTTTTGGTATGTAATCTGAGGAAAGCATGATGTAGGGGCTAAACCAGAAAATTCAGAGATGTAAAAACTTACTGGGTGGAGTGCTTTTTTTTCCCTAGAATAAAGGTTTTATCACCAGGAGATTATCACTGCCTGGATTATGCAGCATGTGAGCCCTAGTCTGATCACAGCTCTTTCTCTAATAAGCAGCTCACTGTCAATTGACAATGTACACAGAAACCTGTGCTGTGGGAGGGGTTAACTTTCTGAGCTGTACTACATGTTACATTTAGAATCTCTGATTGTGACACAACAGCTGCACCCAGTAAACTAAGTGATACATCATTGCAATCAGGGTCTCTTTTCCTAAATTATGCTGCTCTCAGATGCTCTCAGATGAGGTAGCAAAAGCCTGGTGACAGGTTCAATGTGAAGTCTATGGGGATCCGAATGAGACACAGAAGACATACTTTGTACTTCTTATTTCAATTCTGGTTTCATCCATTTTTAACTGAAAGAGTCGATGTCTAAAAAAAATTCAGATACTATCTACTTCAGTGGAAAAAAGGAACAGAATAAAACAGGTGCAAGAAATACAGCTTCCTAGAGTAATAATGGGAACGTAAAATCTGATGCCACATAGATGTTCTGTGTGGGATCCAATATTTATTGTGCACACCCATAGACTTGATCAATGTACATTGATCAGTGTGCTGTCACACAGCACACATATTAAGCACTCGTCTGAATGAGCCTTATAGCAAGTAATATTAATAATATTAATATCTTCAGTCCTGACAAATCCTATAAGGTGTGTCAGTTTATTCAGAAAGCAAGAACAAAGGAGCTGCTGAGGGGTGTGACTCAGTGGACACAATGGGCATCTTTTACTTATTATGCAGCAATGAATTTTGCTATCATGTAAGAAACAACTACATTATATATGGTTCACGAAGCCTATAAATATATGAACATAACGAGAAGCCCCTAGAGATTGCTGGGAATCACGTCCCTTTGTATGTCTTCTGCTGTCACTGGCCGTAACCTGAATCTCAGAAACTTCTAAGTTGGAGTAAAGGTCAATCTAACATTGGATTCTGTTATTGGCCCTTTTGGGCACATTGTTATTGGTTAGAAAATGAACAAAGCTCAATATCATTAGGAATCTATCATTTTCACATACGCAAATACCGTTTGTATTTCCCCTATTTCCTCACAGACTGTAAGTTTGGAGCAGGACCCTCACTTCTCTTGGTGTCAGCTGGATTGTGTTATTCTGCAATGTCTGATATTGTCTGTACCTGTCCCCTCTAACTTGTACAGTGCTGCGGAATATATTGTCACAAGTGATGAGTGAGGTCTACCATGCTTTGGTGTTCGGTACTCATAACGAGCAGTTTGGCGGTCAGACAGGCTCGAGTCATTTACCGAGTATAATGGCACTCAATAGGGAACTCAAGCATTTTCCCGGAAGATCGAGTCCGTCCAAGCATCAAACTGCTTGTTACAAGTAGAGATGAGCGAACCTGAGGTTCAGTTTTCGAACCGAACACCAACTAAAAAAAAAAAAAGGGGGGTTCGGGGTTCGGATGCTTTACATGTGAACTTAACTCACATGAGCAACGCTGTGCCTAGGTATGCTCGGTGCCCAGCCCTGTGTGAGCCGCTTCTAGTGTTTGAACGGCACACACTGGGGGTAACAAACGTGTGATTAGATGTAGTGTGCATCACCCCCCAAAAAAAATTAAAAATGCCTCCCCCAGTAGTGATCTGTTTATGGTAGGCAATGACTCAAACTGAAAATAATAGTTTCCGAACTTCCTTGGGCAAGGTTCAGTCACGTAGAGATCCGGTTTGTTTGCTGCCAACGAACCGAACCTCCACAGGTTCCCTCATCCTTAGTTACAAGACCCGAGCACCCGAGCATGGTAGTGCTTGCTCATCACTATTATTATTATTATTTCCAAAGTCATATAAGCAAAATTGCAAAGTGCCAGTGAAAACCTGAAAAGTTGTAACCTACTTGTTAATAAAAAAAGACCGCTATGAGACTGGCCAGAACTGCAGTATAGCAGTGGTACTTGAGCATTCATAGTGTTTGCAATGCAGTTTATAAAGTAATGCAGTGAAGTTGCCAGATTTACTGCAGCACATTATTAGCTCCCAATCCCAGCCAGATTCAGTGCTACTGTACTCCACTGATACTGCAGAGGGAAAGTTGCTTTACATAGGAGCATCGGGTGCACACAGATTGCACTAAGGATACAGTGATGATGTCATGGGTCTGAACTGTCTATCAAGCAGGAGTACCGCCCCCAGCAAACAGGAAGTCAGGAGGCATGGGAGAGGCGTGCTCCTGAATAAATGTCAAGGAACAAATCCTTTAGGGGGTCTAATTTTGATTTGTAGGAGGAAAATCCACATTCATGTAGCAACAATATAGATTTAACAAATTACATTCACAAATAGTGAAAACAATGTGTCTAGAAGCAACAGAGACCATGCAGTATGGATATTAAATATACAACATTTCATTTTATGCTATAGATTAGCTGTAGATTTACTTCAGGTTTTGTCCCCCCAAGTTAAAGGGAATCTGTCAGCCCATTTTTGCTATGTAATTTCAACACAGCATGTTGCAAGAGTTAACACAGAGAATTCTGGGATGCCTGTTTTTTCAAGGTCCAATCTGCTGTTTATTTGCCACATTTGTTTAAGCAGCAGGACCCTTTTCATTGCTCAGACTACGATCTCACGGCTGTCCGTTTTGGCACGCCCCCTCCTCTGGTTGATAATTCACTGTTAATGTACAATCTCTTCACAGCCGGGTGTGGGTGAGACAGCTCTCCGCTCTGTCAGGTGGCTAAATCTAAAGATTCTGATTGTGTCAGAACGGCTGTGGCTAGTAATCTAAGTTATACATCATTGGATTCAGAATCTTCTTGCCTACGTCATGCTGCACTTAGATAAGGTAGCAAAAACCTGTTGACAGATTCCTTTTAAATAGGGAGTTAAATTCACCAACAAACCCATTTGGGGCAAAATTTGGTGCTACCACCTGTGATGATGTCTCACCCCAAATGACCGCTATGGCCAATTAAAGCCTGCAATAGTTACATAGGAAGAGAAATCATCAAAGGAAATCAGGATGTATAGAAACAAGCACGCAACCAAGAAATCATGCTACAGAAACGATGGTAAATAAAGATTTTATCTTTATTTTACCCTATAAAAAGTACCATGGCCACAAAAATTGGCAAAAAACAATCTTGTTTTGTGCAGATTTTCCACTGCAGATGACCGGCGGCTTCTGTCAAAATTGCTACAAAAATTTTCCAAAGCATTTCATAAACATGTGAAAATACCCTTAACCCCTTAACGACCCATGACGTACTGAATACGTCATGGATCGTGTGCCGGTAAGCCCCGCCCCCTGCCGCCGGTCGGCGGCGGCGAGACGCGCACATATCAGCTGTTATCAACAGCTGATATGTGTGCCTGCTAGCCGCGGGTGGAATCGCTTCCACCCGCGGCCATTAACCCCTTACATTTCGTTGCCAAAGTCTTGGCAGCGATATGTATATGGGCGCCGCCATGACAGTGACTTACCCCGCCCCCGCCGGAAGTCACGTGACATGATCACGTGACTTTTGGCGGTTGCCATGGTAGCACAGGGTCATGTGATGACGCCTGTGGCTAACATGAGTCACTTCCTCTCAATGCCGGAATACAGCCGGCATTGAAAGTGAAGCAGCAAATCTGCAGTTCTCAGCTCTGTAGCTGAGATCTGCAGATAGTGCAGAGCGATCGGATTGCTGATCGCAATAGCCCCCTAGGGGGACTAGTAAAATAAAAAAAAAAAGTAAAAAAAAAAGTTTTAAAAAATTAAAAAAAAATAAAAAAACCTAAAAGTTCAAATCACCCCCCTTTCACCCCATTGAAAATTAAAGGGTTAAAAAAATAAAAAATACACACATTTGGTATCGCCACGTTCAGAAATGCCCGATCTATCAAAATATAAAATCAATGAATCTGATCAGTAAACGGCGTAGCGGCAAAAAAAATCCAAACGCCAAAATTACGTTTTTTGGTCGCCGCAAATTTTGCGCAAAATGCAATAACAGGCGATCAAAACGTAGCATCTGTGCAAAAATGGTACCGTTAAGAACGTCAGGTCGAGACGCAAAAAATAAGCCATCACTGAGCCTCAGATCCTGAAAAATGAGAACGCTACGGGTTTTGGAAAATGGCGCAAAACGTGCGCCACGTTTTTCGGACAAGCTTGTGAATTTTTTTTAACCCCTTAGATACAAGTAAACCTATACATGTTTGGTGTCTATAAACTCGCACCGACCTGAGGCATCATACCCACACATCAGTTTTACCATATAGTGAACACGGTGAATAAAATATCCCAAAAACTATTGTACAATCCCACTTTTTTTGCAATTTTTCCACACTTGGAATTTTGCTGCTGTTCTCCAGTACACTATATGGTAAACCTTATGGTTTCATTTAAAAGTACAACTCGTCCCGCAAAAAACAAGCCCTCATATGGCAAGATTGATGGAAAAATAAAAAAGTTACGCCTCTCGGAAGAAGGGGAGCAAAAAACAAAAACGCAAAAACGGAAAGTGCCCGGGGGCTGAAGGGGTTAAGAAATAGTGCCCAACTGATGTCACATTTTTATGGAGTTAACTACATTCTGAACATTATCTGTTATAGTAATTTGTAGATGTGGCTCCAAAACAGAGAAAATCAATTCAACAATTGTATTGTCTCATAAAGACTGTTTACATCCAAGTATATAAGCTTTGATAATTAAGCCAATAAATGCTTTACATCACGTCTTAGAATGTGATAACTTTTTGAAGCCTATCCCATTTGAAACCTAGGGAATCTATTGTCAGGTTTTTTCTACCTCATCTGTGAGCAGGATAATGTAGGCAAGAGACCCTAATTCCAAAGATGTATCACTTAGTTTACTGGGTTGAGAAGTTGTCACACAATCACAGTTCCTAGACGTAGCAAAGCTCATGTAGTTAACCCCACCCACATCAGAGCCTTCTATGTACACTGTCTATTGACAGTGAGCTACTTATCAGAGAAGGGGACGTTTTCTGTTTAGCAGACACATGAGTTGTAGTCCCAGCAGTGATTACCTCCTGGAGATAAAGCAAACAACAGTACACTGCATAGTAAGTGACACATGGCTGAAATCTGTGTCTCAGCCCCAAACTCATGCTGTCCTCAGATTACATAGCAAAAACCTGCTAACAGATTCCATTTAAAAGGTAATGTGTCAACAGAATGTGACTTATTGTTTAAATTAGGCTTTTGTTTTACATGCAATTTTAGGGGGAGGGCAGTTATTTTTTCCCCTATCACAATCTTTATACACAAAAAAACAGTAATATTGCAATTTTCACACTTCCTGTCTTTTCAGGAAGATTTTGCAGCACACTCCTTATCAACAGACGCAGGATTGTAGTGACATGTAAGGCCATGTGCACATGTTGAGTATTTGGTGAGTTTTGTATCTCAGTATTTATACACCAAGATCAGGAATGAGTAAAATATACAGAAGTGGAGCCCATGTTTCTATTATACTTTTCCTAATTGTTCCACTCCTGATTTTGGCTACAAATACTGAGGTAAAAAAAAAACCCTCAAAAAATACTCAACGTGTGCACGTGGTCTAGTACCTCTACACACAGCTGATAATGCTAGGTCCATATTTTACAAAAGGTGGTATCAGAATGACCTTTGCACACACTCATTAGATGCTTCAATATAAAAGATTAGGTCAGACTCAAGCTATTGCTGCTAATGTACATGTGCATTTCCATAAATAACAGGAAGTTAGAGTGTAAAAAGCCCCAGTGACCAGTGTAAGAATTGCAAGATTTCTCATTTTTATTTTTTTTTAATAAAAATTGTGATATGGGGGAAAATATAGCTAAAAATAAATAAATGTAACAAAAAAACCTAAATTTCCTACTACAGGTAATTTTGTGATGGCACATTTTTCTTACTGTCAAAGACAGGATAGTAATAGCAAATGTCATGTTTTACCTTGTCCCTGAAACAATACACATCTTATAATTTAGCGTGAAGCCTAACCAATAAATGATATGGATATTGACCATGGCTAGAATTTTAACTGATGTAATAATATCTAAACAGCTCAGTTTTTCAGGTTTAATATACCACTGTCAGGAAGACACCAGTGAAACTGAGATATATATATATATATATATATATATATATATATATATATATATATATATATATATATATATACTGTATATGTATATACTTTCTCTTCAGCATTCAGGCAGGTGACGATGAGCGATGAGGAGTGTCGTTGGAAGAATGGAACTATATAAATGATGAGAATAGGGCTTATTTTTGGATGGACCTTTGTAGAACACCAGAATACCGCTTTTTTTAGTATTTCATGCACATTGCTGCTGCTTTCTGCTTGATGTTAATTAGATTTTTTTTGGGAACGTGAATCGTCGACCATCCTGGAGCTGGAGCTGCAGTGGTCCCTGGGCGCCCCATCTCTCATGCACATAAAATAGAGCCATCCAACTTTCACAAACCAATTTTGTTTTTACCATAAGTCACAGGTTCCCAGCAGCATTAATCTCCCTGATCAGGCTAGTGTGCCTTATTATTCATTGCTTCCCTAGACTCAAATCAACCATCTGCCAGACTAGGTCCTGCTGTACATTAATTAAGGGGCCATCAATCAGTAAAAAAGCGAGCGGTTGCAAAAGAGCACTGACACTTGAGTGGGAAAAGCTTGTAGTTAAGGCGGATGATCTGTACAGCACAGCTCAGCAGAGAATCGCGCATCGTCTAATTGGAGAGTCGCTGGAAATCAGTTGTCGGAGGATATGGGGCTGTCATTACTGGACAATTTAATACATGGAAATGTATTACTATCATTTGGGATAGACATAGAGGGCCATTTTGTGCTAAAAGCGATAGACCATTCAATAGATTCTTCATCAAATTAACTAAAGTAATAAATCCGATTGATACGCATAAATGTTCATCCTAAACTATGTCAGTGTACCATCAGAGGAAATAATTGATCATGTACCATAAGATTGCCAATATATATATATATATATATATATATATATATATATATATATATATATATATATAATATTATTATTTAATACTATAGCGCCATTTATTCCATGGCGCTTTACAAGTGAAAAAGAGTATACGTACAACAATCATTAACAGTACAAAACAGATTGGTATAGGAGGAGAGAGGACCCTTTTATGTATATATATATATATATATATATATATAAAAATATATATATATATATATATATATATATATATATATATGTGTGTGTTTATGCATATATACAGTATATATATATATATATATATATATATATATAAAAATATATATATATATATATATATATATATATATATATATATATATATATATATATATGTGTGTGTGTGTATGCATATATACAGTATATATATATATATATATATATATTGTATATGGACACACATGCATACACACACATGTATATATATATATATATATATATAAATTTTTATATATATATATATATATATAAAATCACATTGAAATTGTGTTGAATGCCTCTTTTAAAAGTCCCAAGTATTTCAGCTGAATGTATTTGGTCATGTTAGACCCATATATCATACATACTGCTCAATATTATGTGTCAGAGGCGAGAATTGTTGTTTTCTGAGCATTATCCCAACTTTGATGATACAAGTTGATTTGTGATATAAGCACATATGTTGCATATATTGTCCAGAAGCACATTGTATTAGTTGTATTGTGCCAGATGAAAGGATAACCCTGAGAAAAAGGAGGACCCCATCTCCTGCTGCTTAATGAGCATTAATAAAGCATGGCATTAGTATGTGCTGAGGGGACAGACAAAGGACAGCTCAAGCCATGAGCACAAGGACACAGAGGCCCCAACTGCAGTGTTACACATTAGGAAATACCTTTGAAAAGGAAGGCTTTGCTTCTGTTGTGGAGTCCTTGGACCTGCTGTACTCCAGGAGTGGGCTCCCCCAGCTGGAGCTCCTCAAGGATGTCAATCTGTAGGGAGGGGTCCACACCAAACCCTGCAACTGACCCAACAAAGCCAGAGATGTAACTACACAGTACACTGTATACATTGTATGGGGAATGTGAAGACTGTGCAATCTCACACACTATGTGCTAGGAGAGGCTTTTTATAGAAAAGGGAAAACACGCCATGTCACTGACCTACTTTGTCAGGGTTTAAAACTTGTGCTTCCCTTATGCCCACATCACTGCGCTAACATGGCACTGTTGTATAGACAGAAATGAGTCCAATCCCCCTCCCCAGCTCCCCAGAATCAGGGAATGGTCCTCTTACCTGGCTGCAGGCAGACAATAATGCAGAGGATGCCCACTACAAACTCCATGGTGATGGGCATGCAATCAGTCCATAGTGTCTTCTGTCTGAGATCTCAGTGAAGATGCTCCCTCCTAACATTACACAGTGAGCCAGCAGATGAGCCAGCAACTTGGATTCCCCAAAGCTCGCATCATTCCTGAGCAGGCAGACCCAGCAGAGAGGAGGACCGCTGGCTTAACCCACTAGGTGCCCTCACCCACACATCCACAGCGGAATCAGCAGCAGGCACTGCTGTCAGCCTGAACCTGGCACAGACAATGGATCAGTCCACATGAAGCAGGGCACTCTAATTGCTACTCCTGGGATTTGGAGGAGGGGAGCAGGGACAGGATGATGTGTCCCTTTTCTCTCAGGGTATGAACAATTGGTCCTTGCAGCAGCTGATCAGAGCACACTGCATGCTGGCAGGGTGCTTACAGGTTGTGTCCTCTAATGATTGACAGGGGGTGGGCACTGGAGTGTATGGGCAGAGCTGGGCATCCCTGAGCTGCGCTGTGTTTGCCTAAGGCACATTGTTTCCTATTTTGCTGTAATATTTAGGAGCACAGCTCCCACCTCACTCATTAGTTCCTATACAGAGAAATCCAGTCACTTTTTGGGCTGCTTTATTCTAGAACTCTCATTGATTTTCTTAGGGATGCACCAGCATCACTCACATATGGTCCCTCTCTGGCCATGGAGTAACCTGCTGCACTCGTTAACCCTTCGTAAGCTGACGCCGTGCCGGCGACGACAATGACATGTCACTCTGCGGAGTGGTGCTGTAGGATGAGGCATTCGCAAGCGCTGCGGAGCGTAATTGTGTGTCGTAGGGGTAGACTAACGATGTCAAGAATGAAAGGGTTTCCCAGGAGGTAGCAATCCGTCCGCTGCTAAAATTGCCTAATATTTTTTTTTTTGGTGCTTTCAAAGACTTTCACCTCTCCTGAAAATGTTTTGTAGATGGAGAAACTGCAGAGAGCAAAGGCATAAATCCCAATACTTACCAGATTCATACACAGGGTTTAGCAGGATTTTTTTTAGGGGGAGTGGAGATTTTTATTTCATTTCTTTAGATCTAAACGCTGCAGCCAGAGGTTATTTTAAGGTCTATAGAAAATTACTAAAATTTACACATACACAGCATTTTATTTTTGACATTTTAGCATGTTTTTGGCATTTGTAGCACTTTTTTTTCTTCATCGCTCTGGCCATATATTTTTTTCTGACAGTCTTTCCACAGGTTTTTCTATGGAACCTTGAGACAAAAGCCAAAAAATGCATTTTTGTTACAAAATATAAACTAAAAAAATGCATGAAAATTGCTTGTCAAATACATCAACCTCGTGGGATATTTCTTAAAAATCAAAGCAACATAAAATATCCATTGAAGAAGGCAAGAACACTAGCAACAACAGTGGCATCACTAGATACTTGTACACATGCACTGTGCCCAGGATGATAATAATAATAATATTTATTAATTTATATAGCGCTATTAATTCAACAGCGCTTTACATACATTGGCAACACTGTCCCCATTGGGGTGCACAATCTAATTGTCTTTGGAGTGTGGGAGGAAACCCACACAAACACGGGGAGAACATACAAACTCCTCACAGATGGTGTCCTTCGTGGGATTTGAACCCAGGACCCCAGCGCTGCAAGACTGCAGTGCTAACCACTGAGCCACCATGCCAACCAGGATCATACTGATAGGGGCCGTACACCCGTTTTCATTATTGGCCATATGGAAATTATGTTGAGAAACAAGGTTTCTCTCAAATACCTTGTGTTGCCAATTCTGTCTCTGAGCAGTGCTATTGCAGTCCACTCACCCCCTTGGCGTGACCCCCAGGGCTCCATGGCCTCTGATGTCCAGTGATGTCACGTCAACTTCCTGTTGACCTGACATCAGTTGGCTCCAGTCTCTGTGAGTCACTCCTGCAGAAATTATTTTGTATTGGCCAGATCTGTGCGTTGCCACAATTCTGTCTCTGAGCTCCTTGGGCAGTTCCTTTGGCCTCATGATTCTCATTTGGTCTGACATGCACTGTGTCTTATATAGACAGGTGTGTGCCTTTCCAAATCAAGTCCTATCAGTTTAATTAAACACAGCTGGACTCCAATGAAGGAGTAGAACCATCTCAAGGAGGATCACAAGGAAATGGACAGCATGTGACTTAAATATGAGTGTCTGAGCAAAGGGTCTGAATACTTATGACCATGTGATATTTTGGCTTTTCTTGTTTAATAAATTTGAAAAAATGTTTACATTTCTGGGTTTTTTTTCTGACAAATTGAGGTGCAGTGTGTACATTAATGAGAAAAAAATGAACTTTTTTGAATTTACCAAATGGCTGCAATGAAATAAAGTGAAAAATTTAAGGGGGTCTGAATACTTTCCATACCCACTGTATATGAGGTATTAGTTAATATTTTGGCCAAAATATGGATGCTCACAACCTAACGTCGAGTCCTCATCAATAGGCTGTAAGCCAGACACTGTGCATCTACATGTGTGAACGGCGCTCCATACAAGCCATTTGTGTGCAATTTTAATACTAAACAATCACTCCCTCTACATATTTATAGTGTGTGAGTGGTTGCTCTATCAGTGTTTTGCACCTGTTGCCTCCATCTTTATTAAGAGGTTTTGCTGCATCCTGTTAGAGCATTTGATTCTGTGGCCTAGACAGGTAAATATAGTGCCCCTGAGCCACTCAGGGCACTACTAGGTACTGCATCCTCACCATGATGCAGGGCCTACCCCCAGGGATCTGGAACACCAGTGCCAGTGTGATGCCCTGACCTATCAGGTCATCACAGGGTATTGTGCAATCTGCCTTTCTGCACAGTATCCACTCCTCCTTGGTTACGTATGGATCCTGGTCCTTTGGTGTTGCTAACAGCTTAGCCAGTAAAAATACTAGAAACACTTTACACCGAACCCACCAGACACACCATTGGGGGGCCTGAAGGGAATAGGGCCGCCCATATGGGGAGTTGGAAGGGAGAAGTGTGAAAGTGAGAGAAAAGTGAAATAGGAGTGAAAGGAGGAGGAGGTGAAAAGTGACTCTCTGAGAGAGAGAGGTCACTGGTCCAGAGCAGGGCTCCTGGAGTTACTAGGTGGCAGACGGCCTGGGCCTGGTAGGAGCTGGAACCCCGGTCGCAGGGGATCGTGTCAAAGGGCACGGACTGCCAAGGAGGGCAGCCGGCGGCCTTGAGCCATCACCGGGCAGGGGCCAGGGCACGACTGGGTACGTGGACCCTGGGCCGGGACGTAGCTTCACGCGTCCCGTTAATTTACCCGATGGGGTAAAGACTTCAAGATTCATCCCCAACCTGCTCCAAAATCGGGGTACTAGCGCACTGATGGAATAGGACTTTCCCAAATACAGTCCAAAGAAATCCTACGCGTGAACTCTGAAAGAAAGCTCACTCCGTTAACCATACAGGTGAGCGGGACCCAAAAAGTTTCAAGCTTTAGGGTCCAACTAGTAAGAATGTGCCACGGAGAAGACCACAGGCTAACAGCAACATCAAGGGCACGGATCCTAGCGTGCTCCTTCCAGAGTGCAGAGGTGCTCAGAATTCTGGTTTACAAGCTGTCGGTGTCATTATTCATGGACTGAGTGAGTACGCTGAAAAGCCCCTTTTCCTCTACCCAACGGCACCCCAAACACCAACACCCAACAGGCCTCGGGGCACAAACCCCCTACCCACGGAGGGGTTAAACATCCTGCTGCTACACCATCGCCACTGGGCTCCCCCAACAGCAGCGGTCTTCTCCTACATTATCACACACAGTGGGTGGTGTCACAAACTTTCAATCCCCCTGTAAATATCCCCCTTTTTCTGAGTGGCCGCACAACCCCCGGGTCCGGAGACCCCTCGAGCCACCGCAGATCCGGATCCGAGCAGCCCGGCTGCTGGCATGGGGGTGGCACACCAGCAACACCCACACACACCAAAATCCAAGTTCCCACTCCACACCAGGGGTAATTGGCTAGTCGGACACAACGGGATGGCTACCTAGAGGGCGGCACCAGACCGGGGGACTAGACAACCTGGTGGGAGGGGACAGCAGTTAGTCAGGAGAAGACAAGTAGTAGAGAGGAAGAAGTAAAGACGTGCCTAGCTGGGTCATGTAATGGTGACCCGGGGGCACAGGAGAGTGGTTGCCAGGGCAGGTCCACCCAAGTACCGCTGGGACCAGAGCACCGACGGGGCACAGGGCCCTAGGTCAGACGTCAGTTTCATGCGGTCTGGTAAATACCTGCACAGTGAGGGAACCTTCACAGACCTCACTGACCCACAGATCTGGGGGCAACAGCAGTAAAGCAAGGATCAGGGTTCGGGACACAGACCATCCCTACAGGATCCACACTGCCCGCCGTACGGACAAGGAGACTGACACAAAAAGGGACAGTTGGGCCCCAAACTGCTCCATGCTACAGGGACCGAACCACACTGAGGGTGTCGGGGACAGAGCAACTGAGTCATTAACTGGCACTGGAACTACAGGGACCTGAACCAGGCGTCCAAGGGTCAAGAGTGAGTAGAGACTGTTAATTACAACCCACGGTGTGGCCTCCCTTATTAACAGCGAAAGTCTCCATCATACACCTCCCCGGGCTCAGCCCTACCTGCGAAGGGCCTACTACCGTAGTTGCCATTACCATCAGCCCTAGGAGTAACCAACTCAGCAGCAGCGGTTTCCCCATATTAACCGCAACCCGCAGGTGGCGTCAAACCAATGACTTTAATCTCCCCTGTAAATACACGGGACCGGGCAACGGCCACCAAAGTGACATTCCCCAGTAGTAAACCGCCCTGGACCGAGTACCCAATTCCCTAGGTGACACATAAACACTATTGCCCTTTGTTGCTGTCAATCACAGCAATGCCGTAGCCACGTTAGCTACTGGCATTACTGTGTTTGGCTAACTGCATTGTGTTAATGGATCTATATAAGCCAAGCACACTCTTTCCCGGAAACAGTGTAGTGAGAGCTGTTGGAGAAGGGATAGAGTATTAGTTTAATTGAGCAATGTAGACATCGATTATTTCCTTACAGTCCTTGCTGCTCCAACATAAAACCAAAAGTCCTTTTCAGTTCTACATCAATTAAATTCACGTCCCCCTATAATTCTGCTTGTATCTGCATTTAGTGTAGGGAGAGTTACTGGAGAAGGGATAGTGTATTAGTTTGCAACTAAAGTCATAGGGGTAGTGATTATTGCCTTACAGTCCTTGCTGCTGCAACGTAAAACCAAAATTCTTTTTCAGTCCTACATCATTCTATTCTAGTCCCTATTAATACAGCTGTTACCTGCATACCTAATTTAATATGCGTATAACAAGCAGTAAGGGACGGGGAAGTGGATGTGTTGCTGATGGTGCACGCAGAGGCTGAGGCCATGGGTCAGGTGAAACTGGGACTACTGCATGAGTACAACAAACATGCTTTTCCAAGAAACCTATCTTCCTGTCCCACTTTGCAGGGGGGCTCGGGACACCATTGTTGAAGCCAGAATAGTGTGAACAGGTGATCGGTTGGGTGACAGACAATGCTTCCAGTCTGTTTCCAAGCATCACCCTATCTTCCACATGGTGCAGTCTCACTAGCCAAGAGTCTGGACCACATAATCCTTACTCTGAACCTCTTTACTCCACTATGGCGAGTCCCAGGAGACACATTTTTTCAAACCAGGACACTCCAAGGAGCTCTTTACATTTCTATGTATTGATTCTAACCTGTCGCCTTTCATGTTTCAAGAGAAACATGAGGAGATTGTGTGCAGTGGTGCCCAAATGTCTCAGCAGTCACGGTCAGAAAAAGATGATGGTGGGGAATGGCAATTACTGTCTCAAGAGGTCTATGATGATGACACAAAATTGTCAACAGTTCACGATCTTAAAGGTAATCTGTCATCAGGTTTTTGCTATCCGATCTGAGAGTAGCATAATGTAGAGACACAGACTCTGATTATAGCGATGTGTCACTTACAGGGCTGTTTGCTGTCATTTTGCCAAAATCAATGTTTTTTCTACTGCAGATCTAGGAGTTATTTGAATGTAGATCAGGGTTATACAGAGCTCATGCATCTGCTGGACATTTTGCAACACACCAAGTAGTCCTCTAATTGGAGATGAGTGAACCAGAGGTTCGGTGTTTGGTTTTAGGCCGAACATCAACTTTTTTTTAAAAAAACAGAGTTGGGGTTCCGAGTTCGGGTGCTTTATATATGTCGACCACTCACATGAGCATCACTGTGGACAGGAACACTCAGTGTCAGCCCAGTGCGAGCTGCTTGCAGTGTTTGAACAGCTCGCACTGGGGGTAAGAACAGCATGATTGGATGTAGTGTGCAACCAAAAATTTTAAAAAAAGGAAAAATCCCACTCACCCTCCCCTGGAAATATTCTGCTTATATCTGGCTGTATGTGGCAGAGACTTGAACTGCCAATCAAGGATTTCCATTTGGGTTCAGGCCAAGTCCGAACCAATGGAGGTACAGTTTGGCTGCACTCGCTGAACCAAACTTGCACGGGTTTACTCATCTCTACCTCCAATGGTAATTTCCTGCTAATCACAATATTTTTAGTTTTATAAGATGCACCGGATTATAAGATGCACCCCAAATTTAGAGATAAAAAAGGTAAAAAAAAAAAAAATGGGGTCCGTCTTATACTCCGGTGTTGTCTTACCGGATGGGGGCGGCAGTCGTGATGGAGTGGGATCACAGAAGGCAGAGGCTGTGCTGGCAGCGGTGGCGAATCTGTGCTGGCAGTGGCGATGGGTAAGTGCTGGCGGCGGTGGGTCAGTGCTGGAGGCGATGGTAGGTCTGTGCTGGCAGTAGTGGCGGCAGGTCACCCGGTCACCCGGCGGAAGCAACGAAGCGTCGGCCAGTGGAAGCAACGCAGGTACTTTTGGCACAATCTGTCCTCCATACAAGTCTATGGGAAACAGCGGAACGTTAACGGATTCCGCTGTTTTCAAAAAGGGCGGATTGTGACGGAAGGAAAAAAACGCAAGCGTGAAATTACCCTGAGACTGCATTTACACTGGAAAACTGCAGCCTTCAAGCAACCGCCGACTTGTTATATTAAGCCAATTGGCAGTCATGTAATAGCCTGTTTACATAGACCAAACACACTTTCATCAGCACTGAACGATCATTAACATGATTATGCTGTGCAAATAAAATAACATTGATCTTGGTATCACATGTCCTGTTTACGCAAGGCAATCTGCTGCCAGGAATTATGATATTTAAGCAAGCTTAAAAATCGTTTCACACAACGACAAGATACAGATTTTGCTCATGCATCTGATGATTGTCAGCTTGTTTAGATAGGATGATCAGTTTCTAAGTATCAGCCAATGTAGATACACCTAAAGAGTAATTCAACTTTATCGGAGATGTTTTATCTTTTAGGCTTTTTAATTTTGGGAAGATCAGTGGAGTTTCGTGTCATGAGACGCCGCCAATAGCTCAAAAAACCTCTTAGAGGTAAGCACCTCATGATTTAAAGGTATGTACACACACAGTGGACTACAGATGCAGTAGACTTTCTGTGCACTCCTTTCTCCTGAGCTGCAGAGAGCAATCTGTGGGGTTTCAAGATCCAGACACACACCAATTTGGTCAGCATTAAAGAGCATATTAAATATAATACGCCTCACAAAAGGTACAGTATGTTACTCATTAAATGTTTAAAAGTACTACTGCATGTGTGTAATCCGTACTATGGTTCCTGTATGGTCTGAAGGTGACAACAACAACTTCTATCATCGCCTTTCATTGTTAAGGACATACTCACAATTCCAGGATTATACAATAGGATTGTATACGCTGGGGCCTGACCTGACATTCTATTTGATTGCTGTACTAAACTTTGCGCCGTATATCCGTACTGATGGTGGATCTGGTGCAATATTCCTATATTAATGATGATTCTCATTCTGTATTCCTATACTGATGTTGGTTCTGCTACTGTATTCATGTAATAATGATGGTGCTAGGTCTTTATTCATGTACTGATGGTGTTTCTTGTGATGTATTCCTGTAGTGATGGTGGTTTTGGTGCTATATTAATCTACTTATGTTTCTAGTGCTGTATTCATGTACTCATTATGGTATTGATGATATAATCATGTACTGATAGTGGTTCTGGGGATGTATTCCTGTACAAATGGTATTTCTGGTTCTGCAAGCATGTGCTGATAGTGGTTCTGATCAGATACTAATTTAATGTAGTAATCCTTCATTTGTTAGACTGTATAATAGATCATGGTCACTTGCTCACAAGTACAACACAAAATTTGAAATACAGCCATTTGAACGAGGCAATATATTTCAGTCAAACAAGTGTTTGCCTAAAGCCCCCATACACTTACATAGCTGTCAGCCCAAACATTAGCCATCAGTCAGCCAATTGTTCTGCCGGAAGCTATCTGCTATCTAGAAAAACTCTCCCATACACAAGAGCATTCACTCTGCCAAGCACTCCTGTGTTCTTTATGAGAGAGACACTGCCAGACATCGTTTGCACCAGCTTCCAGCTTCACCTTTAGGGAACAAAAGGATCTGCTGTCTGAAATGTTGTATTTTTATTAGCCAAAAATCATCTGTCAGGGACCCTATACACATTAGACTGTCCACCAAACATGATGTTCATGGGCTAGTTTAGTCAATGTTAATCTAATGTGTATGGGGACCCTAAGTATCTAAAGCAGGCTTGCACAACATACGGCCCCAGGCCGCATGCAGTCCGCAAATGGGTTTGCTGCAGCCCACAGACCTGTCTGGCAGATGCTGCACCCTGCTTTTTACGCTCAAATATATTCGAGTCTTTCAGATGGCGGATACGTCGAGAGCAACAGATAGGGGCAGGAGCGCAATGTTACTGTGAGGACACGTAATGGAGACATAGTTGCCTGTGGAGGTACTGTGTTCGTGTTGCAAGTGCATGGTACTGTGTGTGTATGTGCTGCTTGTGGGAAATTATGTGTGTGTGTGTGTGTGTGTTGCGGGCGGGGAGGACACCGTCGCTGCTGTGCTCTCGCTAACGCTCGGGTCCGGCGCTGCTGCGGCTGCTCGGTGGCTCGAGCGGTGGGCCGGATCCGGGGACTCGAGCGGCGCTCCTCGCCCGTGAGTGAAAGGGGTGGTTGGTTTGGCGGATTTAGTCTGTGACGCCACCCACGGGTCATGGTGAAGATGGGCACCACCGCTGCTGGTGACGGGGATCCCGGGAGCGATGGTAGGGAGCAGCAGGGATGTTGTTTTCCCCCTCCATGGGTAGGGGTCGGTGGTCCCGGGGCCCATTGATGTGACGGGGAGGCAGGGTTGGGGAGGTGCAGGGTTGCAGGGACAGCGCGGCGCGGTGCCGGATGGCACGGGTGTACTCACTCAGCAAGAAAGGTACAAAGTCCTCGGTAAACCAAACGGCTGGATGGACGGGTCCCGCAGTGTCTCTCCCTGGACAGGTGATGGCGGCTGTCTTTCCCTGCACCTTGATGTTCTCCTTTGACTACTGTGGATCCCCAACGGTAGTCCGCTCCCCGGTGTATGGGTACCGGAGGAGCCTGTTTGCCCGCAGACGCTGGCCATTGGGTCTCTAGCCTTAGGCGGTACCTGTATACCCTCACGGTCTGGGCGGTTGCCTTCAATCGGGACTTTTGCTGTTGTGAAACCCCTGGGGTTCCAGTCACATTCGGATCTGAATATTGTCACCCGTCCCCAGTCCTACGGTTCCGCGTTGCTCCACCACTCCTGCAGACGGCCACCACCGTCTGCCAAACTTGCTGTTAGTGCCTGGGCCACAAACCCAGACACCCAAGTGTTCACTCCTCACACTTCAAACTCTAACTCCTGACACTTTTCCCGCCTCTAGGCCTGTGAACTCCTCGGTGGGTGGAGCCAACTGCTTAGCTCCTCCCCACCTGGTGTGGACATCAGTCACTGGAGGGAGGCAACAAGGATTTTTGTTTGGCTGTTGTCCCTGTCTAGTGGGGAAGGGGGGGTTTGTATGTTATCTGTGACGACCTGGCTAGGCCATGGCGCCGCATGTGTATATTTTGAAAAGTGGGAATGTAGGGTGTATTATGGAATAGGGCAGTGTGTGTGTGTGTGGGGATATTTTACAGAGGGGCAGTGTGGAGAAATATTATGGGAAAAGGGCCGTGTGGGGGATATTTAGTGTGGGAAGGACAGAAATTATTTATTCAGAGGCACACTAGGGGAGTTACTTTTATTTATAAGTGCTCTGTGTCAGGAAGGGCTGCTGAAGATGAAGAAAAGGGAAACCTGCAGAGACGAGCTATGGGCGTGAATTCTCATGGATACAAAATTCATGGGAACAACTCCAATCAGAGAAGATGTCATCTATAAGGTACCTGGATTTAAATGTTTATTTGTAATTTTTCCTGTATCTCATCAGTACTGTGGTTCCTGCACAATCTGCAGTCTGATGATGACTGTTGACAACTCTCAGTATCTCCTTACCATTGTTAAAGGCATACTAGAAATTTTAGGTTAATGTTATACAATTGTAAATGGGGCTGACCTGATGTTGTAATTGCTCTCTGTACTAAGCTTGGAGATTTATTCATGTACTGTGGGTTGTTCTGGGGCTGCATTCATGTAATTTCAGTGGTTCTGGCGCTGCATTCATGTACTTTCAGTGGTTCTGGCACTGCATTCAGATACTGGCGGTGGTTCTGGCGCTGCATTCATACACTGGCGGTAGTTCTGACGCCCTGGCAAAACCAGGTAGTCACAAAAGTGTACATCCTCCTTGTTACCACCAGAAACCCACACTTAGGCATAACACACAGCCATTAAACCCTAGCCACCTTCTCATGATAATAGGGACACACCAGTGGGCGGGATCAGGCGGATGAGAATGCCCACCTAGAGGTCCTGAGGTGTCAGAGGTGGGAACACAGGAGTTTTAAGTTGGAGGCTGAGTTAAGTGGAAGTTGAAGTTGAAGTAGGAGTGAAGTGCCATCAGAGGAAGCTGACAGTGGCAGCGGTAGTCCGGGATAGTGGCCCTTGGACTATTCGGCTAGGTGGCAGACAGTGAGCAGGGTCACAGGCGACGGAGATCCGGTCGCGGGAGACCTAAAGTGGACCGGGGCAGGGTTGTAGCCCACCGGTGCCAACAGCAGGAATCCGGTCCGGAGGCCGTTCACAGTCAGGGTGCCTGGACCCTAGGGCGAGGAAGGTTGCAAGCCCCTCTCCAATTAACCAGTCGGGGACAAGGTTCCAGACGTTGTCCCATTAAATGCCCAGATAGAGCGAAACGGAAGCCCAACGCGGGGGATAGGGTGTCCGCAAGAACCCACTGAGATCCCAAGGGTCAGTTTTCACGGGCCACAGCTCCCAACATACACAGACCCGGGAGTGGACTTCTCCGTTCCATGCAAAGTCGTCCAAAAAGGAAAGACAAACACAAATTGCAGGAGGAAGGGATACCTGTTCATTAACCTGGGTGTGGGACCCAAATGCACCCTCCAAAGGCAGCCGGCCACTGGCAACTTGGTTTACTACTGGACTTGTGTGAAATTACTGACCTGTGAGTACACCATTGTCCCCCGGTCCAGCCTGGCGCACCACCTCCAGCAGCTATCACTCCCGTGTTCAATCCCAGGGGCCCAGGACTACACCTCCCCTACCCGTGGAGGGGATCCCATCTTGCTGCCCCGCTCCATCAGCCCCGGGCGCCCCATCACCAGGCAGTGGCGGTGCCACCATCCCTCACCTCAACCCACGGGTGGCATCACAGACACAACAACTCCCCTGTAAATATCCCCTTTCCAACGGATGTGAGGACGGGCGGCCGTGCGAGCCCGGGTCTGGTCACCACTCAAGCCGTAGCAATAACCCGGATCCGACCAGGCCCTCGAGAGAGAAGCAGCAGCGGCCCCCGCCCGCAACACATTCATATACTTGTGGTGATTCTGATGCTGCATTCATGTACTGACTGTGGTTCTGATGCTGCATTCATGTACTGACGGTGATTCTAATGCTGCATTTTTGTACAGATGGTGGTTCTGGTGCTGCATTCATGTGCTTCCATAATTCTAATCTTGTACAAGTGTAACAATCCAAAACGTACTTCACTTCTATGTTAAAACTTAAATTTCCTCAAAACTTAGAATTTTGAGATTTGGAGAAGTTTGGTTAGCATATGCTCTTACTAATTTTTCGAGAGCAGAAACTGAGCATAATCTCCTCAAATACTCAAAACGTTGTTCTTTTGATGTTTTATGTACTGATGGTGGTTCTGGTGCTGTGCATGCATATAAATATCCCTTTAAATTTTTTGCAGCCCTTGGTATGGGTTCAGTACGGCAATGTGATCCTTGCAACAATAGATGTTGTGCACCCCTGATGTAAAGGGTATGGACGCTTTCAGTCTGACTTTCTATTGGGGGTCATGATCATTTAAAGTGCTTACTTAGGGCATTATGAATGCAAAATACAGTCCTGTATACGGCTAAATCTACATTTATATGGGTATATGATATACACAGAGATTTCTTTGCACCATCTCTCCCATTGCTCTGTCAGTGTGTATGTCAGGCTTCATTTTATATGCATGAATTTAGAAGACTAGGATTAACAATGTTATCTTCCCTCCCTTGAGTGACTTAACTTGTGCTGCCATGCATAGCATTAAGGAGGACAAATAGAAACAGTCATTTAAAATGAATAGTTTATTTGTTTGTTTTTAGTGAAATGTGATTATCATTAGTAAGAACTGCTGTATTTGCAACTCAAGTGCCTTTTTATTTTAGCGATGGCAAAATGTATGATTAATTTAAGGACATATACCGTAGATTATTGATCGTAAATCAAGAGAATTGTCTCCAGACAGTCTAAATACACTTAATAATTATCAGCCTGCTCCTTAAGGGTACCTTCACACTTAGCGATGCAGCAGCGATCCGACCAGCGATCTGACCTGGTCAGGATCGCTGCTGCATCGCTACATGGTCGCTGGTGAGCTGTCAAACAGGCAGATCTCACCAGCGACCAGTGACCAGCCCCCAGCCAGCAGCGACGTGCAAGCGACGTTGCGCTTGCACGGAGCCGCCGTCTGGAAGCTGCGGAGACTGGTAACTAAGGTAAACATCGGGTATGGTTACCCGATGTTTACATTAGTTACCAGTGTGAGCAGGGAGCAGGGAGCCGCGCACACTAAGCGCTGGCTCCTTGCTCTCCTAGCTGCTGTACACATCGGGTTAATTAACCCGATGTGTACAGCAGCTACATGTGCAGAGAGCCGGAGCCGGCAGCACAGGCAGCGTGAGAGCTGCAGAGGCTGGTAACTAAGGTAAATATCGGGTAACCACCTTGGTTACCCGATGTTTATCTTGGATACAGCTTACCTCAGCTGTCAGACGCCGGCTCCTGCTCCCTGCTCGCTTCATTTGTCGCTCTCTTGCTGTCACACACAGCGATCTGTGTGTCACAGCAGGAGAGCGGCTTTGAAGAAAACGAACCAGGGCTGTGTGTAACGAGCAGCGATCTCGCAGCAGGGGCCAGATCGCTGCTCAGTGTCACACACAGCGAGATCGCTAATGAGGTCACTGCTGCGTCACAAAAAGCGTGACTCAGCAGCGATCTCGGCAGCGAGCTCGCTGTGTGTGAAGCACCCCTAAGGTACCGTCACACTAAGCAACTTACCAGCGATCCCAACAACGATAGGGATCGCTGGTAAGTTGCTAGGAGGTTGCTGGTGAGATGTCACACTAGCGACGCTCCAGCGATCCCACCAGCAACCTGACCTGGCAGGGATCGCTGGAGCGTGGCTACACGAGTTGCTGGTGAGCTCACCAGCAACCAGTGACCAGCCCCCAGCGCCGCGTGGAAGATGCTGCGCTTGGTAACTAAGGTAAATATCGGGTAACCAACCCGATATTTACCTTGGTTACCACTGCACGGAGCTACACGTGCAGAGAGCAGGGAGCAGCGCACACTGAGCGCTGGCTCCCTGCTCTCCTAGTTACAGCACACATCGGGTTAATTACCCGATGTGTGCTGCAGCTAAATGTGCACAGAGCAGGGAGCAGCGCACACTGCTTAGCGCTGGCTCCTTGCTCTCCTAGTTACAGGACACATGGGGTTAATTACCCGATGTGTGCTGCAGCTAAATGTGCACAGAGCAGGGAGCAGCGCACACCGCTTAGCGCTGGCTCCCTGCTCTCCAAGCTACAGCACACATCGGGTTAATTAACCCGATGTGTCCTGCAGCTACATGTGCACAGAGCAGGGAGCAGCGCACACTGCTTAGCGCTGGCTCCATGCTCTCCAAGCTACAGCACACATCGGGTTAATTAACCCGATGTGTCCTGCAGCTACATGTGCACAGAGCAGGAGCCGGCACTGACAGTGAGAGCAGCGGAGGCTGATAACAAAGGTAAATATCGGGTAACCAAGGACAGGGCTTCTTGGTTACCCGATGTTTACTGTGGATACCAGCCTCCGCAAAAGCCGGCTCCTGCTGCCTGCACATTAGTTGTTGCTGTCTCGCTGTCACACACAGCGATCTGTGCTTCACAGCGGGACAGCAACAACTAAAAAATGGCCCAGGACATTCAGCAACAACCAACGACCTCACAGCAGGGGCCAGGTTGTTGCTGGATGTCACACACAGCAACATCGCTAGCAACGTCACAAAAGTTGTTCGTTACCAGCGATGTTGCTAGCGATGTTGCTTAGTGTGACGGGGCCTTTAAAGGGGCTGTCCCCTAATTACATATTAAATTCCACAACATTGAAATTTCAACACCGAGAAGGGAAAAGTCATGAAGTTATGGAAATCACAGGATCGATAGACATGTTTATACTATTCAAATGATGAAAAATGGAAAAAAATGTTCAAAACATCTTGATTGTTTTTCAGTATTATGTTTAAGTGCAAAAATGCATGGATTTATGCAACTTAATTAATGGTTGTCTGAGAAATTTTCTGACACGCTGAATGCATTAGGGCAAGTAAATCATCAAGGTCCACTGTTGACAGCTCCCTTTGCAATAGTTGACCAATGACATCCCCACGTTCTCAATGGGAAGCAGATTGGGGAATGCTGCAGGTCATGCCAGCTTGTTTGCCCCATATTAGTGCTCACAGTAACACAAGGAATATGTGGCCTTACATTGTAATGTTGAAAAATGGGTCCTGGGACAATTTGAACACGTATCTCTGGTTCCATGACCAAATCAATGTAACGCCGACCTGTTATTGTACCTGACTAGAGGAGTCTCGCTACCATACATTAAGCCACCCCACACCATGATCCCAGGAATAGGACCATTGTGACTTTTCCTTCTTAGCAATGCAATTTCAATGTTAAGGAGTGTGTAATACAAACTGTTTTAATTTTAATCATTGAAAACAGCTCCTTTGTATAGATATTGTTGCTAGTTGTTATGACGCCCCTCATGTTCATTTGATTCCTTACCCACAAGATCTATCTAATGTTTTCAGTACTTCTGAATAGATGCAATCCAAGGTGCTCTTGTTCTTTTAGCTGGCACAATAAGAAGAAAATTTGGCTGGGATACACGGCATTTTGATTGCTACACAGCTCACATGGCCAAAAATTGATCGACGCTACTACATTGCAGCATGAAGGGGTGCCATTTAAACCTGCAAGGTAGAAAGACAAGAAAGATACAATTTGATTTTTTACTACTTGCTAGTTGTGGTTACAAGACCTTGGCAGTTGCATTGCCATTTGGCATGTATCTCAGCCAATATTGACATGTATCTCCAATACCATTTAAAAGGGGAACCGACCATGCAACTGTGCCCTCGGGCTTGTGAGTTTATCTTCACTAGTACATAAATAGGAAATGAATAGAACATCAAGGGATTTGACAATAAAAAGTGTATAAGCAATTTTTAAGACATAAACAGTTTTTTAAGTAGAGTGCCCTGGAGTACACTCTCAAAATTCAGAGAGAGGTGTTTGCTTCAAAATTAATTTGGTAGATCTTTGAGCAATAAGGAATTGACTCTAGTTGAGCGTAGGAGTACATTTGTCATAATTTTCACCATTTTATGGAATGTAAATTATGTTGAATTAGTTGGCCATGCTTGGTCACAACCTCTCCTGGCTAATCTCATCTCTTATTTCCAAAATACTGGAATAATTTACCAAAATTCTCATTTTTTTTGAGACAATTTAAAGATTTATTCTAGTGAATAGTGATAAATTGTCAACTTGGTTTTGGATAATTTCTTTAAGGCTGAGGTCACACTAGCGTATAGCATCAAATGAGAGAGAATCAGATGCATTGTTCTAATGATACTGGGCTCAATCTCTGCTGCGAGCGTGAGCCGAATGTCATTACTGTGCTCCGATTCTCTAGCATGAGACAATTGAAGCACAGGTGAGAAGAAGATGGAGAGGAAGACTCCATTTCCTGTCTCTATATCCATCGGACTGCACTTGGATGTCATGCAAGTGCAGTCCCATGTTTAACACCCCATGGGTGCGCATGATCAAAGCCATTCTGCCAATCGTAGTTATGCTCTGATTTTTTTTCTCACGTTGAATCGGCATGAGAAATAAATTGCTGATCTGACCTGCATCATTGCTTTACATTAGTCCGAGTGAACCCTAAATATTAATAAATCCAGCTGATTTTCCTTTTTTTGATGCAACTAATTTGAAGCAAGTTTACTTAGTACATGAAGCATACCAGAGGGTAGCCAGTGTACAGAGTAAAAAGCCATGTAGCATATCAATATGATAATTCCATCGTATATGCCAGTTGCATGAAATAAACATGCATGAAAGGACTTTGTTAATAAAAATCTGTATTTATGACAGGAGACGTTTTATTTATACCAGTTCTCGTGCTTTGCTACAGTAAGTTTTGAAGATCAAATGTGATATTGCATGGTTTGAGGAAAATTAATGCGTATTATTTATAAATACTGTTCTTTATACTTGTAATGTTCCTATGGAAACCAAATGCTTTAGAGACTTTCTATTTTCAACGGATCTCTTTCATGCTAAAACACTCCAGTTTTTAATATTAAACACACAGTACGCTAATTTCTTTCCTTTGCTGTTGCTTATTTTAAAGCCTAAATGAAATGGCTGAACCTGAACGATGAAGTTAAGGGTTCATACCGTCCAGGGCTTGAACTTGAACTCTGACTCTGTCTGTTGCCTAGGTCGGAGCTCGGGTACTGTTTGTGTCGCGGGCGGAGGAGGGGACGCTGCGCTCACCCACTGCTCGGGTCTGGCTACTACTGCTGCTGCTCGGTGGTGGCTCGAGCGGTGGGCCGGATCCCGGGGACTCGAGCGGTGGTCCTCGCCCGTGAGTGAAAAGGGGAATGGTTTTGGGGATTTATTGTCCGTGACGCCACTCACGGTTGGGGTGAGGTTGTGACACCACCGCTGCTCTGGACGGAGATCCCGGGAGCGATGACTGGGAGCAGCTTGGATGTTGGTTCTCCCCTCCGTGGGCAGGGGGTTGGTTGTCCCGGGACCCGGTGAAGGAGGTAGGGATGGATGGCAGGCGGGTTACGGGGCCTGGCGAGGTGCAGGGTCACGGGGGCAGCGCTGTGCCACACGGCACGGTAGTACTCACTCAGCAAATCACGAAGAGACAGTCCTTGGTAAAACACACGGCTGGATGGATGGGGCCCACTGACGGCTGCGGTGATTTCTGCTCCCGTTAGGTTGATGGTGACTGCCTTTCCCTGCACCTGTGTAGTGTGTACGGTTCCAATGGGTTCCCACCGGTAACACGCTCCCCAGCTTGGATAGGTGCTGAAGGAGCCCCTTTTGCCCGCAGGCTCTGGCCCTGGGAACTTTAGCCTTGGCGGTGACTGTGTTTCCCTTCATGGTTTGAGCTGTCGCCTTCTATCAGGACTTGACTGCTGGGAAACCCAGGAGGTTCCCTTCGCTAACGGATTTGACAAATTGGACGGTGACTCCTAGCCTTGTCGGGGTCCGTAAGCCCTGCCGGATGGTGCTGGCTTCTCTTTGCTCGCCGGTCCGGTACCGCCGGGCCACCGCCCGTCCACAGTCCTTTCGGTTCACTCCAATCGGCCTCTCCTGCAGACGGTCACCAACGTCTGCCAACCTTGCTGTACCGTCCGGGCCACACACCTGGGCGCCGTCAGACAGTTGCTCTCTTGCCACTTCACTCCTCTCACTTCAAACTCTCGTCTCAACTCCTTCCTTTTCCCGCCTCCAGGACTTGTGAACTCCTCGGTGGGCGGGACCAACCGCCTGGCCCACCTCCTGGTGTGGACATCAGCCCCTGGAGGAAGGCAACAAGGATTTTGTGTTTGGCTTTGGTGTGCCTAACCGGGGTGTGGGGTGTGTTGGTGTTGTTTTGTGATGACCTGGCTTGTCCAGGGTGCCACATTCCCCCTTAGTAAAATGCAGACCGTCCGCGGGCTGCCCGTCCATCACCGGTTTTATTTTAACTGTAAAAAGATAAGAACAGGTAAAACAAGCATTTTCAATCTTCCCATAACGGGAGGCACATTTCTTAAACGTTACCAACATTTTAATAAATAACGGTTACGGCTTCCGCTCTCTCCCACCCAAGCAACCTGGCCCTGATGCTGCCCCTAAGCAAATGGGCAGCACCCCTTCACCCCAGTCCAGCACCAAGTTGCCCGAGCAGGTTCTGTCCCTTTCAGGGGACCCACATCCTTGGGGACCCCTGAACCCCCCCCCGGAGGATCGCCACCGGTTCCGGTAGTGGTGGGCCTGGGCCATCACTTTCCTCCAGGCCCATCCTCCCAAATCTGCCTCTCCGGAGGCGGTCACAGTTTCAAGCCAACATTTTTATTTACATACCACAAGTTCGTGGTTGCCCTGCTAGTTCTCGGGCTTGTCCGTAGCAGTTTCTACGCATTGGTTTCAAGAGGTTCCAACTGGGACCAGTTGCCGGCAACGACCGGTTCAATCAAGTTGCTAATCAGGTGAACTTCTCAGATAATCATTTTTACTTATCATTCACAAACTCTTAAACAACGTTTTGTGTGGGGTGTGTTGGTGTTGTTTTGTGACGACCTGGCTTGTCCAGGGCGCCACATTTGTATGCTAATAAGCTTTGTTGAAAGGCTGGGGTAAACATGTTAGCATGAGCTGCAGCAGTTCCCGATCTGCCTCCCATTTAAAACATTTGGGACATCATTGGTCGACAGTTTAAAGGAAGCTGTCAACAGTGGATCTTGATGACTGATACAGTTCTGAGCTGGCTATCAATCAGTCAGTGTCAGGATATACGAGGGCCTGCTGATAAGTCTTTGCCTTTACCTAGAAAGAAACGAGGTAGGATGATGAAACCTTACATTAATTCCGGATTCTCTCCACTGGTGTTAACACACTTCTTAGATCGGTATTCCAAGTTCTGTAAGCCTAGCAAAAAGGCTGGTTGTGCCTCAAACCAGGCATCCGTAGCAGCCATGCCATCAGAAATGGTGTGAAATTTGGTACCTTTGAGGTGTTTATTCAGGTTTGGAAACAGATGATAGTTGAAAGGAGCTAGATCTGGTGAATAAGGTGGGTGGTCAACCAGCTGGAAGCCCAGCTCTGCCACCTTTGCCATGGTCGCTTGTGCAGTGTGAGCGGAGGTGCTATTTCGCAGGAACAAGATTCTTTGGACAGCTTGCAGCGCCTTTTGACCTTCAGAGCTGCCTTCAATTGGTCCAAAAGTTCAGTGTAATACCTTTGATTAATGGTGGAACCCTTTTGAAGGTAGTCCATTAGCCGCATGCCCTCATTATCCCAGAACACAGACGCCTTCACCTTAGTGGCTGACTTTTGCATCCTGAACTTCTTTGGAAGAGGAGAACCACTGTTCCTCCACTCTTTTGACTGTGCCTTGTTTTCAGGGTCATACAAATAAATCCAGGTCTCATCCATAGTGACTAGTTGATCCAGGAAGTTCTTATCAGCCCGGAAATGCTGACAAATGGACCGGGAAGTTTTCACTCACATGCTTCTCTGATCTGTTGTCAAACTTTTGGGGACCCACTTTGCAGATCGCTTCCTCATGTCCAAATGTTCATGGATAATGACACAAACACGTTCACGGAAAATCCCCATTATGTGTGCTATTGCTTTAGCTGAAATTTGACGATTCTCCAGTATGAGGTTGTGCACAGCATCGACAATCTCCGGAACAACAACCACTCTCGGTCGTCCAGGACGTTCTTCATCATTGGTGCTGAAGTGGCCTGTTTTAAATTTGTCAACCCAGTTCTTAACTGTGGAATATGAAGGACATTGATCCTCCAATGTCTGTGACATATCACCATGACTATCCTTCATGGACTTTCCTTGCAGAAACAAGAATTTTATCACTCCTCTGCTCTCAGTTGCTGTGAATATCGCATTAGACGCCACCATTTTTTTTCCCGTGTGTGAAGAACACTGTTGCCATAAGCAACAAACACAACATTTTGAAAACATATTAAACACAAGGCTTTTATGTGATGTAACATTTGTTACAACAGAAGCAAAAAAAGAACACAAAGCTAAAGACTTATCAGCAGCCCCACGTACTTACAGTACAACCGCCTCTCTCTGAGAAAATATTCATAAAAGTTCTTTTTACCTGTGTGTTGGATCTTTTGGTTTGGTTAGAAAGTCAAACAACAATCCCTTAAAAATTACTTTTTTATTAAATACTTATTAAAATTATTTTCCCAAGTGATTCACCTGTGCGAAAAATATCACAGGGTGGTATAGATATACAACAGGGATGCCATTCCTTATTAGAGGATACAAAAGGAATTCAAAAAGTGGAAGGTAAAAAGGGGTATGGGGTCCCACAATGGGGTTACACTCACCCTATTATCGATCTATAACCCATTCCTTCCTAACAACGAAAGTATACCGCCTTAACGTACCTGGGCGCCCCCGTTCCACGGCGGCTATCCCTAACTCACCCTGATGAATTTCCTACCATATAAGGACAAATGCAGGACTGCCCATATAAATATGCTACTAAATATTGGTTGGCCTTATCATGTCCTCAATATATCTCCAGGGAGGAAAAAATGCATAAATAATGCAGAGGTCAATAAGCCTGTATCATATAATATAACCCTCCCAAGGACAAGAATACAAAGTTTATATACTGGTCCAAGCCCATTAAACAAGTGCCAACCTGCATATGGCAGTCACAGTACCCTGGAACAATGCCAGCATACAGTTTCAATTACAATGACTGAATATCATATTCAAAAGAAAAAAGATGATAACTTCCCTTATTAAAGTGCATCTGCACAGCCTCGACACGTTTCTCCGCCCCTAGTCTGGTTCATCAGGAGGCCCAGGGAGACAAGGGAACCATTCTATGATGATGTGTCTTATATGGTAGCAGTGCTATAATAAGGGAAGTTATCATCTTTTTTCTTTTGAATATGATATTCAGTCATTGTAATTGAAACTGTATGCTGGCATTGTTCCAGGGTACTGTGACTGCCATATGCAGGTTGGCACTTGTTTAATGGTCTTGGACCAGTATATAAACTTTGTATTTTTGTCCTTGGGAGGGTTATATTATATGATACAGGCTTATTGACCTCTGCATTATTTATGCATTTTTTCCTCCCTGGAGATATATTGAGGACATGATAAGGCCAACCAATATTTAGTAGCATAATTATATGGGCAGTCCTGCATTTGTCCTTATATGGTAGGAAATTCATCAGGGTGAGTTAGAGATAGCCGCCGTGGAACGGGGGCGCCCAGGTACGTTAAGGCGGTATACCTCCGTTGTTAGGAAGGAATGAGATATAGATCGATAATAGGGTGAGTGTAACCCCATTGTGGGACCCCATACCCCTTTTTACCTTCCACTTTTTGAATTCATTTTGTATCCTCTAATAAGGAATGGCATCCCTGTTGTTTCACGAGATATATATACACTTTAACTATCCCAAAACAATTTGAGTTGTTAGCTTCTTGGTTAGAAAGTCAAACAACAAACAAGAAAATTGCTAGACAGCCATGGGCAAACATAATAATCATGAGGCCCAATAGCAAAAGTCCTAATTGGGCCTCAAGCAAAATATGATGCCTCCCAAAATTATAATGAGTGAAATGCTACCATACTGCCCCTACAACGGTATAATGCCCTCACAGACACCCACATAAGATTATGATTTACAAAAAATACAAGCAACACAGTATTATTCCCCTATAGTGTTAGAGCGTCTCCTCAAAATATGATGCCCCTACAGTTCCTTCCACATAGTATGATGTCCCCATAGTTACTGCACACACATAATTGGATCCCAGCAATGAATCACACCCCTCAGTATGACACCCCCACAGTTCTTCCACACACATTATGAGGCACCAAGTGACCTCCAACACAGTATTATGCCTCAAGTCTCACACAGTGTTATGTCCTTACAGCTACCCAAAAAATACACACAGAATGTTCCTTGGATGCAATAACTTCATAGCGCCCACCTATATTGTATAATGTCCCCACAGTCCACCCATACAGTATGATGGCCCCCACAGCTCTCTACAAGTGCTGAGAGATAAAAAAAAAATAATTTCTCACCTAGCCCCGTTCCCTTCTTGCACTGCTTTGTGTAGTGTATGAACTGAGGCTCCTTACACAGGCATGATCTACTAATGTCACCATGCCTGCTCCACTGAGATTTAGACACACAGGCTCAATGGTTTAACAGGAAACTGGCAGCTCCTGATATACCACTATCATCAACTTCAACTATATCTGCATCTAGGACCAAGAGTCCCATAATGGATGTATGGTCTGCCACAATTAAAAGTACATCACTCAAGTTAAGAAATGTTCATCACATCAGTAGAGGTCTACACTACACCAAAAATTATTGCAGGAACCAATTGGAGATTTGTCATTTTCTAGCAGCCTGCCATGATACACGTCAGACCACACTAATACAAACTCCAAGAAGAAACTAGAAATCTATTCCACATTTGTTTACATGCAAATGAGAAGCTTGGACCTATGACTCCCCACAGGTATGATTAATTGAAAAAGACCCTTATAAATCCTTTTTACTGAGGGTCTGGGACGTTGAGTGCAGGCGGGGATCTCTCTCAAGGGGTCCTGGTCCACTCTCACCGCTTTTCTCTAACCCGGAGTTCCCCCCAGGGATGGGAGTCGAGCGTTTCTTAGGTTGGAGGAGGGGTGAGGACACACAGATAGCCCAGACTTTGCACGGTTTGGAAGTACCCCCCTTTTCGGCCCTTTTGCTCCCAGAGGGTCGGCATCCAATGGCTTGGATGGAATACCTTCAACTTAGGTCCTTCTTGATGGTTGACAACAGACTTGGGCTTTTTGCGGCTCAGCCCACAAAATTTGAACAATTGTTTTTGCGGGGGGATTCTCCCAGGCATCTCTTGTCTCTGGTTTACTCCTTCCTGATTACAGAGGCGGACATGGGAGACCTTAAATATATCGAGAAGTGGAATAGAGATTTGGGGACTTTCATTCCTGAGGAGGACTGGAAAAAGTCCTTTATCCTCACTCATAAATTTTCCATCGCCTGTGCAGCACAGGAAAAAAAAATATAAGATTCTGACCCATTGGTACAGGTGCCCGGATACTCTACACGCAATATTTCCCAGGGTCTCAGATAGCTGCTGGAGGTGCGGAAGGGGAAGGGGGACAATGCTGCATATCTGGTGGGACTGCCCATTGATACAACCTTTCTGGAGGTCTGTGTTCAAAGCATACGCTGTGATTTGCGGAGAGCATTTGGTGGGTTCCCCTCAGATGGCGCTGCTTTCAATTCTCCCGGGATCGCTTAAATCACAGAAAGCGGGCCTTCTGAGATACTGTCTTACGGCAGCACGCATGGTGATCCCGAGATACTGGAAATCAACTGGGGTGCCATCTGTGAGGGAGTGGTTTGCGGAGATGGCCATCATCCACAGGATGGAGTCCCTAATGGCAGAAAACAATGACTCAGTGGATAAATTTCTTAGGATCTGGACCCCCTGGACCCTGGCTCTTGATTCTCTACCATTTCAGAACCTTATTGGTAACGCATGACGCGTGTTACGTTAGTCCAATGTAGCGGCCCGAGTACTGGGGAAGTAATCCCTACCATGCCTTCCCTCCCTCTCTTTCTGTTGCTCTTCTCTCCCCCTTTTCCTTCTCTTGTTTTCCTTATCTTTCCCCCTTGCTACTTTCCTTTCTCTCTAGTTCTCGTTAAATCTTCAAATTTTTTCCTTTTCTTTTTTGTTTTCGGCAGTAGCCTCACTTTGCTTGAGGTGTAGTTCTCAATTGGAAGGAGATTGTCTGTATTATAAAAGGTGGTTACATGTCATATGCGTGCCTTATGAAAATGCCTTATGAATTATGCCGTAAGAAAAGAGGTGTTAGTTAGGATGTGGCTTATACTCTTCTCTGTAAGTTGACATGAAGTAAACACGTATTTGAATCTTCTTTTTTTTCTTCCTGTAAATTATCTTGTTTACTTTAATAAAGAAAGATTAAACCTAAATCCTTTTTAATGTCTCTAGGTTAGACTGAGATCAGCACAGATCACTAATGACGTAGATTTCTCCATTCTGAAATCTATCACTGTGACCACTTGGTCAGCACTCTGAACTCCAGGCAACTAACCAGAGTGGCATTAAACATCTACAAAACAAATAAAACATTAAAGCCACAATTCAGTTGGTAGAAGAACCAACCTGTGGAGATAATTTACTAGATATGGTCCTGTCAAAGACCAGATACAATTTTAGATCTGCATCTCTGAGAGCACTATGACAGCAGTGACCATAATATAATAAATTTCAATGTAATAGTCAATAGAACATTTCAAAGGGGAAATGCAAAAGCCTGGAACTTTAGGAAAGCTGGTTTCAACAAATTAAGGAAAGAGCTTAATTGTGTAGACTAGGTCCATGTCATGGTAACTGAGGTACCGATCCCCAATGGGGTACGTTTTAAGGATATACTACTAGAGTCCTACAAAAAACTTATACCCTCTGGTAATAAAATGTCCAAGAATAAAACCAAACCATTATGGATAAATAAGACGGTACAAAGTAACAAAGTATAATGTCACGCTCCTGGGGCCCCGGCGCCGCTCTTTACCCACTGACCCGGTCCCGGGAGAACGGCGCCGCTCCATACCCACTGACCCAGTCCCAGGATCACAGCACCACTTCTTACCCACTGACCCGGTCCACGTGCATCCTGACCGCGGCTGCTGCTCCCGCTCCTGCTCCCCTGCGTCTCTCGTACTCCTTGCTCGGCGGTCCCGCGGCTTGCTGCGGCTTGAGACTCTGCCCCCGGCTCCCCTGCATCCTGTCCCCGGCCTCCTGTGCTTGTCTCCGTCTCCCGAGCTTCGCGCATGCGCATTAGGACGCGGGCACGCTCATTCACCTTTTCTTAAAGGGCCAGCAGCACTGGAACAGGTTATGGCTAATTACAGCTGCAGGATATATAAGACTTCCTTTTGCTTACGGGCGGTGCTTGTTCAACGAGTTCTTGCAGCTTAGTCTCTTGTGCTAGTGTTCAAGCCCTCTGTGGTCTGTTCCTGGATTAACCCTGTCTCTGCCCTTAGATCCGGACGCCCGGCGTGTGCCCCAGCTCTTCCGGTTCCCTGGAGATTTACCGGTGTCCGTTAGTAGTGGACCTCACCATCTTCCCTCTGCTTCACTCCGCCACCGGCTCTGGATTACCTCCGACATCTCCAGCCTGCATTCATCACTGGTTCCGGACTTCACCTGCTATCTTCGCCCGCCTCTGGTCATCCGAATAGATTCCCTCTGGTCCAAAGTCACCGTGGGATCGGCCCCCGTATTCTGTGCCCGATCTTTCCAAGGATACTCTCCATATCCCACCTGTGTTCCGGCTGCTGTGCATCTAGGCCCTCTGGGGTGGTCGCCAGACAGTCCCTGTATAGGGGTTCGCTCCTAGTGTCCTCCCTGGGGGAGTCCGGTGCATGGTCCCGTGGATCCACTCCTGGACAGAGCGTTACAGATAATAAGACAAAAAGAAAGAGCACTAAAAATCTTGATGGCTGCGAATAAAGAAATAGCATCCAGCCCCAGCTGTAACCTCAGCTGAACACACCTGAGGTGAACTCAGTGGACTCACCTCAGGTGAACTCATTGAAGTCAATGCCGAATTACTGGATTAGGCGATGTGCCCACATATTGAGGATTTGATAGCACCAAATTTCTGCACCACATTTGCCTCTCCTGGCAGAAAAATATTTCAAGAAACCAATGCGTTTTTGTTGTCTTTCTACCAGAAGATGCAGATATAGTGCAGAAATGTCTGTAACAAATACTCAATGTGAGCACATGCCTAATCCGGTAATCTAGTATTGAGCTCAATGAGTTAATCTGAGGTGAGTTCACTGTGTTCAATGAATTCGCCTACCATGAATTCACCAGATATCACAGCTGGATACAATGAGAACCGCCAGCTGTGACCTCAGGTGAACTCACTGATTTCACTGCTCTCACAGCTGCAGCGCTGTCAGTGTCCTGCAGGCCCCAGTGATCAATTACGTTTTCTAATGTGACTATGCACTGCTACACCTAAGTGCTATTTTCTCCCTTTTTTCAGCACCTGTATGTGACAAAGGCCTTGTACGGCCGAAACGTCATTTTATTTCTGTCGCCACACAATAAATTCACAAA
Source organism: Anomaloglossus baeobatrachus (assembly GCF_048569485.1). Classification (NCBI taxonomy): domain Eukaryota; kingdom Metazoa; phylum Chordata; class Amphibia; order Anura; family Aromobatidae; genus Anomaloglossus; species Anomaloglossus baeobatrachus. The sequence goes on along the minus strand of NC_134356.1, from coordinate 307,942,471 downwards.
TTTTGCAAAGAAAAATTCATTTTTGTTTCATTTACAAAAAAGAGAGTCCAGTGTTTTTCAATATATATGACTTGGACCACGGTCCCCTCACTGGCACCTCTGAATCTTAGTCTGCCGAGTGCACACAAACTTTACTCCACAACTCTGGATGTAGCAGGTCGTGGGACATCATGGTGGGGATTACGTGTGACCTGCAGGGGTGTTTTGGGGGTTAATAAATAGGAGAAAGAGGTTGTTTTTATTTTTTGTTTGTTTTCTAAATAAAGTATTTTTCTGTGTTTTGTGTTTACTACTTTTCACTTATACAATTAGCAATAAGGGGGGGTCTCATAAAACCCTACTCAGTACTAATCCAGGGCTTCTTGGCAGATTTGTCAAAAAAATCACAGTTCTCATTAACTCCTTATATTACCTTGATTGACACCACTCCTGGGCAATCGGAATGAGCCGGGTAAGCGCCATCTAATTGATGTGCCAATTCTGGACCTTCCCAGTCTGATAGTACCAGCCCCCAGCTGTTTGCTTTATCTTGGCTAGGCATCCAAATTCGGGGGAACCACACAATATGTTTAAAAGTATTTATTTAAGTAATTTAACCCCCCCCCCGGCCTGGAGTCCTTCCTATTTTGATACATAGCAGAGATAAATAAAGCACACAGCTGGGGGCTGCAGCCTCCAGCTGTCTGTTTTATATGCGCTAAGTATCATAATATGGGGGAAGGCACATCCTTTTTTCCACTTCTTTATTTATTTTTACTCTCCTCTTTGGGGACCATGACAGCTAGTGTGAGGGCAACTAATTACAGACCCCAGCACAGAGGGTGGGGGTGCAGGCTGACTGCAACCAATCCCTTTACAGTTCGGCCAATAGCAAACTTTGGTAAGGATAGCTAAGAAACATAAAGAGCTAGCTGAATCAGTGAATAGAAAGTTTTGAATTTAAACAGTCTATAGATTGCAAAAGGTAAAACCAGTATAATAACTAAAAAACTCTTTCCAAATGTGCAGGTAAGCTTTTAACCGTGGGTCATTTTTCATAGGTGTTATGCAATGGCAATAGGTGTTAAATATGCTTCAAATTTACTGTACACTTAATAACAATTTTTTTTTCTCTGCTTTCTTTTACTAGCTCTAGGCTAAAAATGTAATAATTGCCAGAGTATTAATCATATAATGGATGGTTTGTGTTTTCTAGTTACCACTGAAGAAGCACATGCTGTGAAATCATGGTAGTAGTAACCACAGTAGCAATATGAGTTTCTACAAACTGAATGTTCCAATGTAACATTATTTACAGATTGTATGTTTAAAATATAAAAACTGTTTAGCCATGGATATTTAGGGCAATTTATTATCATTATACCAGGCTAAAGAAAAACTATCAAAACAGAGACATATGAAGAAAATTCATAAAATGTATCACTTGCAGATTGTGTTCTATTTGTGGATTTATTGCATGGTGTATTCTAAGTAATGGCACTTGATGTCAATTAGTTTATTGTGTAATGCAGGAGTGATGTCTATAGAGGTGCCCCTAGAAAATCCAAGGGACTCACAACAATGATGAAACTGAGCCCATTACCGTGCTTTTTTCCTTTCCAGGACAGAAGTCCTAGTGTTTGGTTGTTATATTAACCTGCTTCAGATATAGGATAGTATAATGAAACAGGCCATAGAATGTCTCTTTCATGAACACTAATGACATGAACCTAAAAATTTAAATTCAATTTACGAAGATGGCAGATTGATTTTTTTAGATATAACATTAAAAGGGAACACAGTACTCAGCATAAATGAGTACACCCCCTTGGAAAAGTAAGATTTCAATCAATATCTCACTGAAAACAAGTACAATTTTCTATATTTTGACAAAAATGGGATTCATAGGACTTTTTTTTTTTTTTTACCGATAACATGAATGCATAGTTAATAATATAGCTTTCATTACAAAATTTTCAGTATTACTCTAACCAGTTAATGCAAAATTGAATACACCCCACATCAAAAACTACTACAGTGGAACCTTGGTTTACGAGAACAATCCGTTCTGGGAGTGTGCTTGTAAACCAAGTTACTAGTCTAGCAAAGCAAAATTTCCCATAGGAAATAATGCAAACTCAGACAATTCGTTCCACAACTTGTGCAATGTCCCATCCTGGTCCCCTATTGTGCCATTCTACACACGCACAAACACACAGAAACGCACATATTATGCTCACCTTACCTTCCGCTCCCTCGCCGGTCTCCTGATTCTTGTGGTCCGCCGGTACAGGATGTGTATCGGGTAACCATCGCGACCGATGCTGGAGCTTCCGCTGCCAGCAAGCTGACGTCAAAGGCATGAGCCGCTTGCCTCTGATTGGTCAGCGTGCTGCCTTTGAGAAGCGGCTGACAGCGGAAGTTCCTGCATCGGTCCCGATACACATACTGTACCAGTGAACTACAAGAACCAGGAGGCCGTTGAGGGAACGGAAGGTAAGGTGAGCATAATATGTGTGTTTGTGTGTGTTTGTGCGGACTGCAAGAGCGGGTCAGAGCGCAGTGAAAGAACGGAATCGGAAGTGTGTGCGGTGAGAATTTGCTCATACAGCAGATTACTCGTAAAAAGAGTTACAAATTTACAGCAAGCTTTGCTCGTATAGCGAAATACTCTCACACCGATTTACTCGTAAACCGAGGTTCCATTGTACATCTATTATTTTGTATGAACTTCATGATTTTTAAGGACAGCATCAACTTCTAGGCATGGAATGAAAAAGTGATTTGGTGGCCAAGTATGTCTCCTGATCTAAATCCAATCAAACACCTATGGGGAATTCTGAAGACACAAGTTGAGCATCACTCTCCATCCAGCTTCCAGGCTCTAAAAGAGGTTGTTCTTGAAGAATAAAAAAGATAGATGTTGCAACATGTTGCCAACTTATACATTTCATGCCTAAAAGACTCGGTAATGTCCTTATAAATCATGGAGGTCATGCAAAATAATAGAACTAACAGTAATAATTTTTGATGTGGGGTGTATTCATTTTTGCATCAAATTTCAGTAAAACTGAAGATTTTGTATTGAACCTTGTATTTAGAGTGTGGGGAGCCGTAGAAGTTTTGGTTCGCCGGGTTTGGCCTGAATTTAGTTAAAAGTTCAGTTTGGAACCCGGATTTGACCTTAACAAGAGTGAGAAATTCTGACACCGGGAGTGACCTATGGAGCCTCATTTTGAGAACAATGCTCTGTAGGATTCAATGGACGTCATGGGACATTACATCATTGGATTACATCGCAACTTATTTTTTTTAATAGGTGAAAAAGGGAGTGTGGGGGAGTCTATATTCAAATAAACTATTTTTTTTCCTGTGTGTGTATATGTTATTAACTACACACTTACTGGGTTAGGCCTAAAACACACTTCCGCAAAAAAACCGAACGTGTCTCACGGTCCGTTTTTCTGGTCCGTGTTCTGTTTTTTAGGGGCGTCTCTCCGGTACGTATGGCATCCGTGTGATGGCTTATGCAAGCCGTGTGTGCATGTTGAATGTCCGTATTGACATAAAATACGTACGTGTGCAGTCCGTGTGCCGTCCGTTTTTTCAGATCCGTATTTTCACACAAATAACCTTGTTAGCCCATCATAATGTGCTCCTGGTGTGTTAAATTGGTCAATTAGCTACCCAATTTGGTTAGTTTGCTTAAAAAACCTTTAAAAACATGGCTTCTCAGGTCATTGTCACATTATACACACTCCAAAATGTCTCACTCCAATGAAGCAACCATGTATTTGCTCTGGTTGATATCTAGGAGATTTGGGGTTAGACGACATATGATTGAAGAAGAGCCACCACTGGAGAGAAGGATGTGGATTCACCCCCTTGTGAAGCTCAGGAAAACACATGGGCATTTTAATATTCTCTATGGCGAAATGCGGAAATTTCCACCAAAATTCAAAGCCTACTGCCATCTCACCATGAATTCATTTGACAACATCCTTGGCCTTGTGTACCATCGTTTGAAGCATCAGGAAACCTCTATGCGCCTCAGCATCTCCCCTGAGGAACGACTGTTGGTGACTTTACGGTAGGTGTTGTCATGTATACTCATGCTTTATGTGTTATTTTGAAATACATGTTAAATCTCAAAGGCATCATTTTGTAGAAATTATGTAATTTTAAATTTAGGTATTTGTTTTGCTGAAAATTTATATAGATCACATAACCTCATTGTAATCTTAAAATATGATCTGAGTGCTCACATCTACCATTCTATCTCTACCAAAATTAAAGAAACAAGAGTCATAAATCAAACAAGCTTGTTTATTAAACAGAAAAGTAATTATTTTTCCAATATGGAAAGTAAATATCAACACATATGTTTTTCCAACAAAAGCAATAAAATAATAGTCATACACAGTATCTCGCCAGTCATTGGATGACACAAATATTTGTGAAAAAACAACTTTCATGAATAGTCAAAGTAATGTCATGTTTTTATTCTATTTCAGTTACCTAGCAACTGGGCAATCCATCAGCAGTCTACATTTCGAATTCTTATTGGGAAGGTCCACAATTGGCAAGATTATCCTGCATACCTGTACTGTGCTATGGGAGACCCTTAGGCATCATGTCATGCAGCTGCCTTCAACACAGGAATGGATGCACATTTTAGAAGAATTTTTGGAGAAAACAGCTTTCCCTAATTGTATTGGCGCCATTGACGGAAAGCACATTGGAGTGAAGAAACCACCTAACTCTGCATCAAGATATTTTAATTATCATAAGTTTTTTTCTGTAGTTATTTTGGCCATGGTAGATACAAACTACTGCTTTTTATTTGCTGATATTGGGGCCTATGGCAGTGCCTCAGATGCACGCATTTTCAGAAGCTCACGTTTAGCAAGACGATTAATGTCTGATAGTTTACGTTTGCCTGAACCAAGACCATTGCCTGGTAATAATGGCCCTATTGTTCCTTTTGTCATGGTTGCAGATCAGGGGTTTGCATTGTCTAGGCATTTGATGCATCCATATCCCAGAAGGGGGCTGGACAGATCAAAAGCCCTATTTAATTTGCCAGAGCACGTTGCTATGTTGAACGTGCCTTTGGCATTTTGGCCTCAAGATGGCGCATTTATCAAACCACCATCCAACTCCAACCAACCATCGTCAAGGCTGTCATGAAAGCTACAGTAGTGTTACATAATTACTGTAGATTACATGAAAGCAATGACGAAGACATTGAGGAGTTGCCAGCTTTAAATGCACCATTTGTAGAGAATGGTAGTGTTAGAAACAATGTGTCCACTTTTGGTCTACAAGTGAGGAATCAGTTTAAAGATTATTTTAGTTTAAATTGCCATAGTCATGTATAAATTTGACATTGTTATAGTTTTTTATCAATTGGTTACATAATCGCAAACACATATGTAATACAAAAGAGAAAATGACCATACATAGGTATAATTTGTGGGTTTTTTTGTTGGTTGGTTGTGTTTGTGGTCCCAATAAGCTATTGTGATTTAACTTTATTGCTATAAAACCAGGAATTTTTGTTTTGCAAGTAACAGTACTATTGAATGTACATGACTAATAACAATATGGCAAATTGGATTTGAAAAAATTAGTCCAGATTTTTTATTGAACCTATGTATGTCTGTTATCTTTTGCAAAACACCCTGTATTCTATTATTTTTTTTACAGAATTTTGTCAGGGACATTAGCCCATACAAAACACCATACTTTATTATGCAATAATGTCACACAAACATAATTTGTTTGACACTATTGGAATACAAGTATGGGACCAGACCATATGCAGATACTGCATAGTGGCTGGATTTTTTATTAATAAAGGTGTCTGAATGTTAGTGTAGTAGTTTATGTGCATGCATTTTTTCCCTAAACCCAGTTTTTTCTAATGGATGGTCCAAACAACATGTCCACAGCAAGGCAACATTCTAACAGGCAGGTAATGTTTTGGAAGTGATAGAGTAATTTCTATTGAATCTTTGGAAAGGAAAACACAAATATGACCCCATGCATATAGAGTAAGTAATGTGTTACATTTTGAAATGTTTTCCCACCAGCAATACCCTAGAAAAAATACAAAAATGTAAAATAATACATACAATATCACATTATGATTCAACTAAATCCTCCAGGCTAGTGATGCTTTCCTGTGTAGTCTCCATTGCATTGATACCTACAGAATATGTTTGCTGCACAACACTAGATGTTGTAGTGAGTAACTGATCAGTGTTTCCACTAGTAACAGTTGTTGTACTTGGAACAAATAATGATGCAGTTGTTTGAGCAGATGGAAGATCAAGTGTAGGTGGTACAAATTGATGTGTTGGAAGAGGCTGAGTATGTGTGTATGTGAAGTTAGTTGGTTAAGTCTGATGTTGAAAGTACTATTGTTGTGGATTATTAGGAACATGGTAGGATGTTGGTTGTTGAAACATTTGAGGTAGTCTATGAACATTACTAACAATACTAGGATAGTTAAAAGAGGTTTGCATTGGTGTCTGTTGGGCTACTTGTGGGACAAATGATGGCTGTTGAGATGGCCTTTGTGTCATTAATGTACCTGTTTGGTGTGGGACAATTGTTGGCCTAATTTGTACATCACTTCCCATAGAAGAAGATGGACACTGTATATGTGTTTGTTGCACTACAGGATTTAGTTGAAAATTAGAGTAATGTTCATCAGTTTGGGTTTCCACAGTTTGTTGGGTTGTGTTTGTGTGTGGACCACGTGGATTAGCTCTCCATTGTTCTATCACTTCAAAACAATATATGGGTTCTGGCTCACGTTGGGTAGCAGATATTAGTGTTATTAAGGACGCCCTCAATCTGTCCTGCCTATCAGCATGAACCAATGCAAGAGAGGGAGAAAGGGAGCGGCAAAATCTCTCTCCATCACTCTCTGGTATCAGTGAATTCATCATGTGTATTATTCTGGTATCAATGATATCTGGCAGGGAACGTAAATCTTCATAACGCCTATGTCTGCGACCACGGATAGATTGGGCTACTGTGCGCATGGTATTATTTGATATTCTTGGCTGTGTGCCTGCATGTTGCTGTGGACTACTCTCCGCAAGAACTGGTGAAGGGCCACTTTGTTGCCCTGTAGACTGGCCTGCAATTACATTAGTGGATTGACTTGTTCCCAAACCCAAATCAGAGGACATTTCTTCTGCGTCTGGCTGGCTGGTGTTGGGGATTGTTGGTGGTTGATATGAGGTAGGCTCCATCTCGGAAGCAGAGGTCGCTGTTAATACTGCTGACTGGGCTTCCTCACTATCTTCTAGATTATCCTCTGTACTTTGAAGAAAGAAAAAAATAAAACAATTAATGTGTGCATTTAGAAAAAAAACGCCATGTGATGTAATGGTTTAAACTGACTTTGGTACTTCCATATGGCTGCGGCAGCTGTGGTTGCCACTGGGTTATATTCTCTGCTGAACTGGTCATCGCCGTTTAACAAGATCCACTGTTTAAAAACAAAAAATTGTATAATAAGGTAACAAATTATAACAATTGAACAATAAAAAAATAAAACATTATTCTTGTATTGCAGCAATTTAAAAAAATTGGAACACACATCCATGTGTATGAAAACAACAACCCATGACACTCATATAGTGACATAATAACACAATCAGCATGACAAAGTAAACAAGATCTCCAGTAAAAAGATTAAACCACTGTATAATCATTTATCTCCTTTTGTACTTACAAAAATAAAAAAAAAAAACCTTCAGTAAGCCATGAGAAACAAAATGTCTATAAACCCATGAAGTGCCATATGTTCCACAAAGATTTCCCATTACACTCTACACATTACTGTTACCATTCCAGACATGATGACACCAAGGGACATGCATAATAAACCAAACATGAAAATACAACTCAAAATGTATAGACATTTCACAGCACATTTACAATAGAAAAAGCACAAAATTGAAAACAAAAATATATTTAAAACATGTTTAATTGTTGCTTGACCACCCTGAAATGCTTTTTGTACATGCATAAAATGCTTTGCAGGCCACATATTCACACTGACATTACTAGAAAACTGCAATGAATAGTTCAAAAGGCCAAAAAACTACACTCTCCTGTTTGTGAGTCTCCAGTGTAGCTCAAAATGAGTCAGGCCCATTAATACATGCAAAACAAACTATACAAATATGGATATAATCTGCCTACAGAATGAGCACATGTAGGTAAAGACAGAAGCAATGCAAATATCTGTACTCACCATATCTATTTTTCCTTCCAGGGGTACATTGAGACCATCCATTCCTAGGGTAGACTAGCTCTGCCACAGACATCCATGCTCGTTCCACCATTAACCTGTCATGGTAGCCATCAACACGTGTGTCCCACAGCTCTGGATGCCTCTCTACTTCTCCAATCAGCCTCTCTGTATCGATTCTGGGCGCCATGCTCAGTACCTGTGTTGTTCTCTGTGCTCAAAGTTCCCCTGCAGTGAGAGGACAGGGGGCCAGCTGCTGTCTGGCGTGCAAATGAGACAGCAAATGTATGTTTGGCGCCAGAATTAATGGCCATCAATTGACCTGATAGATTGGTAACAAGTGTTTCAGATTTTGTGATGAAAAACGGACACGGACGATACGTGCTGAACACGGACATACTCCGTGTGCGGTCCGTGCAGGCAAGGACCCATAGACTAAAGCGGGTCCGTGCCTGCGTGCTGCCGGCCAAAAACAGACATGTCGTCCGTGTAGAAAAGCGCACACACGTACTTACCACACGGACACACGTTCCGTGTGATTTTACGTGTGTGTGCCATCTACCATTGAATAACATGGGTCTCCCTGTCTCCGTGTCTCCGGTACGTGCAAATACGTACCGCACAAGTACAAAAAAAACGGATGTGTGTTGCGGGTCTTAGTAATGGGAGTGTCTGATAGACAACTCTCCATTATAACCGCTGGGCTTGATGCCAGCTGTCAATTCACAGCTGACATCAACCCCAAAAGTGTTACCCCCATTGCCACTGCACCAGGCCAATCGGGAACAGCCGCACAAAGCACCAGAATTAGTGCATTTAATGGATGCGTTACTCCTGGGGCGGCTCCAGGCTACTATTATTTTGGCTGGGAAGGGCCAAATAACCATGGGCGATACCAGCCCCAGCTGTCTGCTTTTACCATGGCTAGTTATCAAACATTAGAGAGACCCTAAGCCGTTTTTAAAAATTATTTAAATAAATAATTTAAAAAAAATGGTAGGGGATACCCTCTAATTTTGATAACCAGCCAAGGTAAAGTAGACAGTTGAGGGCTGCAGCCTGCAGCCATGTGCTTTACCTTCGTTAGCAATTAAAAATAGAGGTAACCTGAAATTCTTTTTTTTTTAATCTATTTCACTCACAGCAGCGTACAGGCATCTTCCCCATGCTGAAAAGCTTGTTGATTGGCTGCACTGCAGCCTTTCAACAAAAAATATTGGCATACAAACAGTACACAAACTCGGACACAGACTTCCGTGAAAAGTCCATGTTTGAGTTCAAGCCCCGAATACCAGGTGTCCGGTACAAACCCTAAACTTTACAGTTTCAGGTTTGCTCATTCCTAGTTGTATTATTAATATTATGTTTATCATGTTATAGGTTAAAAAAATGTTCTTTGAAAGTCAGTCTTGTCAAAATTTTAGAAATTGTTCTTGTACTCAGTGAGATATTGATTAAAATCTTACATTACAAAAGGGGGAGTACTCATTAATGCTGAGCAGTTTATATTTAATGGAATAATAACTACGGTACTGTTTCTATAAAAAGTACAGCGTCTAATTCTACTTTTCTGGCTACTTCCAAAGCATAATAAAATAAAACTTCTCTGTAGGAGAACTAATTAGAAAAAAAATAAAGCATAAGAATAAAATTATTTTCAGGAACAGAAAAAAATTACAACAGAGAAACTATCCAAATTAGATGGTAAAAAGAGCAGGGAATATCATAGAAAAAAATACAAAGATCAGATATTTTAGGGGACAATAATAAAAAGAAAAGTTACAATAAAGTTGAAGATATAATCACATTTATTTCTACATGTAGTCCACAGTTTTATGAAATTATTAATATAACAATTACATACTCTTATTATACCAAGAAAAAAATCTTAAAAAAAATTCTTTCAGCTCCAGTTAACTGTGTAACCAAAAGAGCTCCCATATTAAATTGTCCGCCTCCTAGACTTTTTTTTATTATCAGAGATTAGTGATGGGAGGACCCGGACTGTAAAACTACGGATCCCTGTAAGTTAAAAAAAAAACTGAGCACCGACCCTGATGCCCGGAGTTCTCAGCGAACTCCGGGTAACGATCCCAGTCTGGTCACCTGGGTAACAAAAAGAAAAATCAAAGATCAAAAAGAAAATAAGAATAAAGCAAGCACTTCATACTTATCAGTCTCCGCACGGCTGCAGACTGCTTCCGGGACCACTCTACTTCTTCATGCATATGCACCTCTTCCCCCGCCCACCAGCAGACCCCGTGTCTCTGGTTGCAGTCAGACAGCGCTCCCACCCTATGTGACAATATGTGTGACCAGAGGCAGATTATAATGAGGGCAATCTGAGCTACCGCCCAGGGCCCATGGCTCCAGGGGGCCCATACTCCGAAAAGTAAATTGCCCCCATTATAATCAGCATGAAACATTTCAAAGATGCTGAGTCTGCCTGCCCTGCAGCACATCTGCAGAAGTCAGGATGTACTAGCGACATACAGAGTGCGGCATGGCTGAGGGAATCCCGCCCACCTGTCTGCTGAAGAGGAAAGTCCTCTGTAATGGTGACGCCTAGGATTAACCTCATTGAACTGAGTGACCTCCCCTCAGGTCAGGTTACCTACGATCACAGGTGAAGGACCATAGTAACATTCAGCTGTGACTGCAAATAACCTGAATGTCATTACCGCTCATCACTGCGGCTCATTCTCTGTCTGAACCTTATAGCAGGCGGTTATGTTCTATGCCCACTCACTGTCTCTTCAGATGTAGCACAGCTGCATTTGTCATGGGACCTAATATGGATCACATCGGACCTGGGTGTTTTGGGGTTAATAAATGGCTGAAAAAGGGTGGGGTTTTTAATTTTACTTCAAATAAAGATTTTTTTTCAGTTTTTGTGTTAAGTTTTTTTTCTCTTACAGATTTGTAATGGGGAGTCTCATAGACACCTACCATAACTAATCTAGGGCTTGGTGGCAGCTGTAAGCTGTCATTAACCCTTTATTACCTTCATTGCCACTGTACCAGGGCAATTGGGATGAGCCAAGTAAAGTTCCGGGATTGTCGCATCTATTGAATGCGACAATCCTCGGTGGCTGCAGGCTGCTATTTTTAGGCTGAGGGGCCCAATAAACATGGGTCTCCCTAGCCTGAAACTACCGGCTTTATAATAGTTGTGTGTCAAGATTGAGCGGGGGGGGTAAGAAAGCCCGCCATTTTAAAAAATTATGTATTGAAATAATTAAAAAAAAGCCGCATGTCGTTCCTCTAATTTTGATACACAGCCAAGATAAGCACACTGTTGGAGGCCGCAGCCTGTAAATGTATGCTTTATCTGTGCTGGGTATCATAATATGGGGGACCATATGCCAATTTATTTATTTATTTTTACACTAATATAAACACAGGCAGTGTGTGTGATTGAAAGCAGGCAGACACACTGTCACACAGGTTGGGGGTGCTGTTTGACTGCAACCAATCAGAGAAATGGGAACTGTCAGTGCATGGGGGAAGCAGTACATATGCATGAAGATAATGAGCGGCCCCGGAAGTAGAGTGAGTGGCCCTGGAAGCAGTATATAGCTGCGCGGAGACTGGTAAGTATGAAGTGCTTGCTCCAATCCCTCTATCCCTTCTATCACTATTTTAACCACATGATTTGGGTCCACATAGATTTATATGGGGAACAGCATGCAGCCAGATTTCTGGAATCAATACAGGGCCCTGAACCAGGTTTCTTTTTTTCAGAAATACAATACACTCCCTGACAGAAGTTCTGTCGCTTATTCATGTTATGTAAATAAAAACTTATAACCTGACTTTAAATTCATCCATTGGTTTTATAAATTACTCTTTTGAAATGCTGGAACCCTCCCAAATTGGGTTTAGGTTATGAAAATAGAGTTGCTGCAAAGCTGAAATATTGATCATTGAACACAGAAAGGTCAGATTTTGGCAAGACGAAAGTTTTGTCGCCTACAGAAAGTAATGTGAAATTAAAACAAATAATTAACTTCTGTTGTTGCATAACATTGGTGAATGAAATTGTGGTGCTATTAGAGCCATATTTAATATTTTGTGTGACTTCCATGAGCTTGAAGGACTGCATCCATGCGGTTCAACAATTATTCATACAATTTATTGATGAAGTCATCAGGAATAGCAAAGAATGTGGTCTTACATGCCTCCCAGAGTTCATCTAGATTGTTTGGTTTTGTCTTCCAAGCTTCCTCTTTCATCCTATCCCAAACATGCTCAATGATGTTCATGTCTGGTGACTGGGCTGGCCAGTCCTTGAGCACCTTGATCTTCTTTGCCAGGAAGAATGTTGTTGTAGAGATGGATGTATGATATGGAGACAATCCTGCTGCAGAATTTGACCCCTTTTATGATTGGGAATGTAAGAAGTAGCTAATACTTGTTGATATTTTAGGCTATTGATATTGCCTTCCACCTTGCAAAAGTTTTGCACACCCCATACTGAATGCAACCCAAGACCATGATCTTTCCACCACCAAACTTAACTGTTTTCTGGGTGTATTTTGGATCCATACGGGCTCCAGTAGGTCTCCTGCAGTATTTGCGGCCGCTGTGGTGTAATTCAACTGAAGATTCATCAGAGAAATCCACCTTCTGACACTTTTCCAGCGTCTATATGTTTTGCAGGCTGTGGGACTTGGCAAATGCCACACGGTTTCTTAATTGCCTATTGTTTAGTGCTGGATTCTGGTCACTGATTCGACCATTCAGACCATCTTGAGACAGAATTCTACAAACTGTTCTAGTTGACACAGGAACTTGAGGTGACCAGGCCTGTTGGAGCTCTGCTGCAGTGGAACAGGGGCTGGCTTTGGATTTTCTAACTAACAAACGTTCCTCCTGAACAGTTGTCTTATGGGGTCTGCCAGACCTGGGCTTGTCAAAAATATCTCCAGTCTCTTCAAATATTTTTTTTAATTCTTTGTACTTGATGCTGAGACACATTAAAGGTGCCAGCCACCTTTGCAGTGGATCTGGTCTTCAGCCTCTTGATAATCAAGACTTTGGTCGCAGAGTGGATTTTTGGCATGTTGTCACAGGTCAAGTTGCAGTTCAAGTGAAGGTCTGAGGTTCTGGGTTTCTTTTTATATGCACCCATTAATTACCCATTCATTTAGTGAGCACAGGTGAGGATGTAAGCTAGGATTGGGTGCATTATATAACAAGGCGACAAAACGTTTGTCTTGCCAAAATCTGACCTTTCTATGTTCATTAAATGATCAATATTTCAGCTTGGAAGTAACTTTATTTTCATAACCTAAACCAATTTTGGGAGGGTTTCAACTTTCAAAAGAGAAATTTATAAAACCAATGGATGAATTTAAAGTCAGGTTAAAAGCTTTTATTTACATAACATGGATAAGTGACAGAACTTCTGTCAGTGAGTGTAGGTGACAGCACTGTATGATTATGAATTAATGGCTTTTAGAATTGTGGTAATTTAAAATTTAGTTGTAAATACGTGGGATAAAAAGTGTTTATTCATCTATGATTACTAATAAAATTTTTCAGCTCTAAAATTACACAGTTTGCAATAGAGCTCATATGATCTATTTGATCACATGCACAAAACCAATGTAGAAATTGTTTTCTTAAAATTATTGAGTTGTTGTGAATAAATTTGCTCAAATTTCAATACTGGAAAACTTGTAATTTCTTGGAAAATATATATGGGGGAGCGGAAAGAGAAAAAGGGAACTCCATTGACTATAACAGCTTACACTTTACAGGTGAGAGAGAGTAGGGAACCCCCTGACCATAAGAGAGAAGAACACACTGACCATAAGAGAGAAGACAAAATTGACCGTGAGAGCATACACTGTACAGGAGAGAGCTCCCTGCTAACCATACCAGCTTACACTCTACACGAAAGAGAGAGATCCCCACTGACCAGAAGAGCTTACACTCTACAGGAGAGAGAGAGGACCTCGCTGACCATAAGAGCTTACATTCCACAGGAGAAAGAATCCCACTGACCATAGGAGCTGAGACTTTACAGGTGAGAGAGAGTAAGGAACCTGCTGATCAGAAGACAGAATACACTGACCGTAATAGTGCACACGCTACAGGAGAGAGAGAGAGGTTCCCACTGATTATAAGAGCTTAAACTCTACAGGAGAAAGAGAGAACCCCGCTGACCATTAGAGCTTACACTCCACAGAAGAAAGAGAAAACCCAATTGGCCATAAGAACTTATACTGTATAGGAGAAAGAAAACTACTAACTATAAGAGCTTACACTCTATAGGAAAGAGAGAGAACTCTGCTAATCATAACAGCTTACACTCTACAGGATAGAGATAGAAAACCCTGCTGACCATAGGAGCTTACACTCCACAGGAGCGAGAGAGGACGCCACTAACCATAAGAGCTTACACTCTACAGGAAAGAGGAAGAGAACCTTACTTACTGTAAGTGCTTACTCTACAGGAGATTCTTGTGGAACCAGAAATTTCAGGAGATTCAACTCATACTCTATCCTCTATATATCGATTCACACATCTCCAAAACACACCTTTCAGACATAGCAAATAAATTAGTATTCAAATGTTCTGCAACTTCAAATCACTTTATAGAAAACTAGCTGTAGTACCCGGGCGTTGCCCGGGTTAGTAACTGTCTCGGTGTCTCTCTCCCAGTCTCTGTCTGTGTGTCGCTATCTGTCTGTCTCTCTGTCTGTGTCTTTCTTTATCTGTCTGTGTCTATGTCTCAGTCTGTCTGTTGCTATCTGTCTGTATTTGTATCAGTCTATCTGTCTTCTTCTCTGTGTCTGTCTGTCTCTATCTCTGTAGGTAAGGATGGTTGACCTCAGGGAGATCAACATCCAACACCGCGGAGACACCAACACGTGTTTCTCAACGCAGTGACACTAGAACAAGGCCCCCTGGGAAAATATGCAAAACAAGGATGCCGCTGAGATGCCATCACATGTTTCTCAACGCTGGCAGGAAACTAGCCAGATCTTTCACCGGGAAGGAGCAACCACGGGAAGGGCAGCTTCAGTCAAAGAAACCGCCTATACCAAAACATGGTATCCATCCACAGACAGTCGGGGTATTTGCCCCTCATCAGTGTGGAGTAGGAAACTGGCTGGTGGGAGCAATGCCTAGTAGAGGACTACATAGGTAAGGATGGATGACCTCGGGGAGATCAACATCCAACACTGCGGAGACACCATCATGTGTTTCTCAATGCAGTGACACTACAACAAGGCCTTCTGGGAAAATATGCAAAACAAGGATGCCGCGGAGACACCATCACATGTTTCTCAACGCTGGCAGGAAACTAGCCAGGTCTTTCACCAGGAAGGAACAACCACGGGAAGGGCAGTCTCCAGTCAAGGAAACCGCCTATACCAAAACATGGTATCCATCCACAGACAGGAGGTCAACCATCCTTACCTATGTAGTCCTCTACTAGGCATTGCTCCCACTAGCCAGTTTCCTACTCCACACTGATGAGGGACAAATACCCCGAAACAGCTGTCTGTGGATTGATACTGTTACACCTCGTGGCTCTCCTGTGGCAAGGAATGAGACAGTCTCCTTGCCTGCCACGAGTGCTCCCGCTCAGCAGCGCCGAAGGTCTGCCAGACTGCGCAAGAGTGCAGGAGAAAACTCCTCAGAGAGGCAGCACAAGGGTGACACCTAGTGGTACTCCTGTTGCAAGAAATGAGGCGGTCTCCCATTCCTTTCCTGCCGCAGCTCCTCCTGCTCAGCAGCCTCGAAGGTCTGTGAGGTTGCGCAATGTGCAGAGGTTTGCTGCTCAGGGAAGCAGTGAGACTCCCGTTATCTCTACACATTGTGAGACCGAGGATCCCGCCTCTATTTCCCAGAGGCAGGAGGGTGAGCATGTGCTATGCTTGGTGGATCCTGATTCGCCCACTGACGTCACACGGCTTGATGACAAGGCTGGTGACGTGGTGAATCCTGACTGGCCAGGCTGGGATGTCATGGACCCTGATTGGGTCAAGTCTGTCATCTCCGCCTCGCGCCCGCCCTTGGCTGGAGCTACACCTCCTTAAAAGCTCCTCCAGCCATCATGGCGGCGCGCGACCGTCCTTCTATGTTTGGATGTCTGGCAGCGTGCTGCCACGCCACTGCTCAGGCATTATCTTCCTCTGTGGGCTTGGCCCTTGCTGCTTAGGCAGCACCTGGTTTGCAGGCCGTGTCCCTGCCTTGCTGCTCCGGCAGTAGCTCCTTCTACAGGCCGTGTTCCTGTCCCAGGTGAGCTCCTCGAGTCTCCACTGGACTCACCTGGTTATTGAAAGCACACGTGCGTGGGCACCTCTGTGCTACCCTCGTGCCATATTCTCGTGACTTCCACTGGCACACGTGCGTGGGCACCTCTGTGCTTCCCCGTGCAACAGGTACACCGAGCCGTGTGATCCCTGCCATACAACCCACACGGGTTAGGGCAGACCGGTGTACATAGATCGTCTGTGACATTCCAGACGATCGCTAGCAGCAACCCGCTCACTCTTCACCCACCATAGCAGCGGTCCCTTACACCGCACAGTGGACCTTGACCGGCGGAAGCTGTCCATTCCCCATCTTGGCACGCTTCCCCGGGTCCCCCTCGTAACAGGATACCATGTGTCATGATTGACTCCTGGCTCAGCTGGAGCTGAGCCTTTTTTTAGTTTCACTTCTGATGCAAGTCACGTTAGGGGTTAATCCTTTCTGCCTCGTTCTGGAGGTCAGGCTGCTTTATTAGGGCACTGTTTCTCTTGGACTTCGCCAGTGATATTTATGGCTCTGCTGTGTTCTGCTCTTGAGTGACCTGTTGTCTGCCCTGCCCCCTCCTGACCTCCGTGTTCACCTGACCTGTTAACCTCCTCTGTTGTCTGTTTCCATCAGTGTCTCTCCCGCTGTCTCCCTGTTCGTTCCTTATCTGTTTACCTTTATTCTGTCTTGTCTTCCCACTCCCCCTCGCTTCTAGGCTCTGATTTCCCGGCTACTATTTGCTTCCCTCTGACTACGTTTAGACTTTGCCCTTGTGTATTTACAAGACCTCATGTTGTGACACGGCTTTCTGACGATTCTACTGCCATCTGGTGGGCTTGACTAGTATTACCTCTGCTAGGGAATTCCCTGCTCATATGTTTCCTCCACTTTTACGCCCCCTAGTGGTTTACCAGCTAACTACCTTCTCAGATAGTTTCAGGAATCCTCTCAGTCCCACATTACTGCGCTGTACTGCTAATGTACATCTTAGAGTACAGCATGACACCATGTTTTGGTATAGGCAGTTTCCTTGACTGGAGACTGCCCTTCCCGTGGTTGTTCCTTCCTGGTGAAAGACCTGGCTAGTTTCCTGCCAGCGTTGAGAAACATGTGATGGTGTCTCCGTGGCATCCTTGTTTTGCATATTCTCTCTATCTCTGTGTCTGTCTCTGTGTGTCTGTCTGTCTGTCTCTCTATTTCCCCATCTGTCTCTTTCCCCATCTGTCTCTGTCTCTTTCCAGGTCTGTCTCTTTCCAGGTCTGTCTCTTTCCAGGTCTGTCTCTTTCCAGGTCTGTCTCTTTCCAGGTCTGTCTCTTTCCAGGTCTGTCTCTTTCCAGGTCTGTCTCTTTCCAGGTCTGTCTCTTTCCAGGTCTGTCTCTTTCTAGGTCTGTCTCTTTCTAGGTCTGTCTCTTTGCCCATCTGTCTCTTTCCAGGGTTGTCTTTTTGCCCGTCTGTCTCTTTCCAGGGCTGTCTCTTTCCAGGGCCGTCTCTTTGCCCGTCTATCTCTTTGCCCGCTGTCTGTTTCTTTGCCTGTCTGTCTCTTTTCCCATCTGTCTCTTTCCAGGGCTGTCTCTTTCCAGGGCTGTCTCTTTGCCCGTCTATCTCTTTGTCCATCTGTCTCTTTGCCTGTCTGTCTCTTTGCCCATCTGTCTCCTTTCCAGGGCTGTCTCTTTGCCCGGCTGTCTCTTTGCCCGGCTGTCTCTTTGCCCGGCTGTCTCTTTGCCCGGCTGTCTCTTTGCCCGGCTGTCTCTTTGCCCGTCTGTCTCTTTGCCCATCTGTCTCTTTGCCCGGCTGTCTCTGTCTGTCTCTTTCCACATCTGCCTCTTTCTGTGTCTAGGTCTGTCTCTCTCTGTCTCTCTGTCCGTCTCACCACCGACATCAGATTACCTCACACATAAGCTTCTTATAGTAACAGTTTATTTTGTTCCTATAGCAACCACTGACAGTTGCTATTAATAGCCAATAGCTCCCACCTCCATTCAGTTAAATGGAGGCAGGATTTTGGTGAATAACTGTAAAGCATGGGGTTAAATTTTCCCGTCAAAACATAGTCTATGACGTTCCCTGGATCACATGGGGCGTCTGTGCAAAATTTCGTGATTGTAAATACAACGGTGCCGATTCCTTTAGCGGACATACACACATACATACACACATGTATACACACATACATACACTGAGCTTTATAAATTAGATTAAAATGGATAATACCAATATAAAAACATACTGCTGCAACCTCTGACCTGGTCATTAGGCAGTGCTGCACTACGACCATGATTACTGCTAGACAATGGCATCATGAGGCAGTTTAGCTTTTAAAATTGCTGAGACTATTGTCCCTTTCATGTCCTGCTTTGTTTTGATGTAGGCAATGTAATTAGCTCTCAGCTGGGAGCCATGCGTGGGGCTTCTTTTTTATAAAAACCTAAGCAGATAGTCTTTGGCTGCCATTGCTCCTGTGGCTGCTTTGTATACTCTATTTTCTGACCTCTGCTTGTATTTTAACCACCAACTTGCTTTCTGATTTTGTTCCTGTTGTGACTTCTTGGTATATCGCCTGCATGATGACCCTTCTTGCTCCTACTTTGTTCCATTGGGTGGCGGCTGACTCTCTCGCTTTGCTATTTGACATCAGTGTGACATGTACCGAAGAAAACATGTGTCTTTGAAATAAAATGATTTCTATACTCACCTGTCTCCAGCGCTGCTGTCTTCGGCGCTACTGTCACTTGTTTCCGGGCCCGCTAATTATTCTCATGCATATTCACTGCACCGCGGACCTGGAATCGGCAGTAGCGCCGGAGATATCAGCGCCGGAGACAGGTGAGTATAGAAGTTCATGCTGACCATGTGCTATCTGGATGTCACACAGATAGCACAAACGTATGTGCAAAACTTGTGTGTTGTGCATGGACGTGTAAAAGAGGTCTTTTGGTGTTAAAGAGTGAAGGCTAGGCCAACCCCTTGAATTTGGAAATGAATGACTTGCACTACTCCGATCTGTGGAAGTCCTATTAACTGCTGACCTTTTGCCACAAACATTGCACCATTCACAGGTTATATGTATTTTAAAACAAGGTCACCTGACATGAATATTAAGCAAAACATCATATGTCATTATGAATAACTGAACAATGTTTATCATTTTTTTATAATTTTTAATCAGGTTTTTGATAGTATTTAAATAATATCTAATTTTTCGATCAAGTGAATTCATAGGATATCACTTGATACACTTGATTCACTAATTTTTATGCAATAACTAAAAACTGTGTCTGTCTGAAAAGCATCTGAAATTGACATTGGTATTGGATATCGTTGCTTTTAATATTTATTGATCAATAAAAGTATTCTTTTAGTATGCTGTTGTCAATGGAGTATTTTTTTCATAACACTACTGAGACTTGTAGTACCTAAGAACCACCACTACAGTGTACAGAGCTCTGGTGTCATACGCTATGGGCATCCAGCCGTCACAAGAACGGCTAGAAAGAGATAAGCAGTGATACTGAGTGTCGGATCGCTCCCGATCTAATATTGATGACCTGTACTAATAGGGCATCAATATCTAAGTGGTCTTGACAATGTTTAAAATCAAAATAACTGTCTAAACATTAATACAATTTTAGTACAATTTAGAGTCACACTACAGTATATTATATCATAATTCCCACGTTTAATTTATTAGCAAGGACCTTTTTAGATTAATAAGCTTTTCTATGGTCAACTACGCTTTATCAAATTAACGAATACAGTAAAAAACAAACGATAAATGTGCACATTTTACAATGGATTTCTATGACGAAAGATGTCCCTGTGTAAACTGTGTCAACCATTTACATATATCTTTGAAAATATAAAATACATTAAATGTACACCTAATTGTGATGTGAACATAGAGACTGTGTAATTACTCTTGGGAAGAGAAAATCAGTGTCCTTAAGTCAATTTACAATAACTTTCTTTAATAACTTAAACAAGTTAAAATGATATTCACTTTGTAGAAGAGAACCTGTCAGAATATTAATAAAATATTGTTACCATAAAAGTAATTAGAACAAATTGGCCCCACTCCCTCACTTGGCACATCTTCCAAATTCTTCTTCTTGGCATATACAGTACTTCTGTACTCTGCAGTTGCCAGACTAATTTTAGTTCTTTCTAAATTCACTGCTAGTACTTACCAATATCATTTAAAGGATCTTTACTGGATTAAACACCTGTCCACATACTGATAGAGACGACTTGTTCCATAAAATACAAAAATAAGTCTTAAACTAAATATCTAATTTGGTCAACACAAATCCAATGTTTAAATGTGCTATTAAAGTATCTTAAGAACATTTGTACAGCAAGCTTCAGCAAAAACTGTAATACACATACTTCTATAGTTAGTTATATTTTGCTTCAGACAGAAGGAGAATCATGCCTTTAGTAAGACAACATCAGCTTATAGACTGGACCTCCAAATTGCCATAATTGATATTACTATTATAGATGAGCGAATGTGCCGAAATTCAAATTCAGCAGATTGCTTAAGTTTGGCAGGGAAATTTAATTTTCAACAAAGCAATTTGATTTGAATCAAAGCTACTACAAGGGTTCTGTACACCCATGTAATAGTTTTCAGACACGAATACATTTGAAGCATTGACTATCAGCACTTCCAGGTGAGGGTGACATCAGCAGCATGATCAGTTCATCTGATCACGCTGCTGACGTCACTTGCCAGAAGGGAAGACAATATTGATGGTAAGTCCTCCAGTGGAGCTGAAGACATTGATGATATATTGCAAGTTGAGGGAGATTTATTTGAGGAGGGGGAAATGGGTACTGGCTGAATGAGAAGTGAGGGGGGCAGATTGGTATCACAGAATGAAGAGTGAGGGAAGATTGGTTTCACAGAATAGGGAGTGAGGGGGGGAGAAATTTGAGGACTCTGTTTGGGAAGCAAGGGAGAGAATGGGTGCAGACAGTATGAGGAGCAAATCGGGATGAGCGCGGACACAGTATGAAGAGTGAGGGGGATGGCACAGTGTGTGGGGGACACAGTATGAGAGGACAGTATGAGGAGGAGCTCCAGTATGGAAAAGAGGACAATGTCAGGGTCATATTTTGTACAGGGAACACAGTGAGGGGCAAGTATTTATTCAGGCGCACAACATAGGGCATATATTTTTATTCCAGAGCATTATAATCATTTTGCTATTTTTAAGGGTGTAATTTCAGGAAGTTCTGCAGAAAACCAGGGAAGTCGGCAGTCTGCAGAAATGAGCTGTGGTTGTTAAAAGTCATCATGGTGTCTTGACAAGATGAAGAAAAGAAAGAGAACGACTCCAATCAGAAATGACATCATCTATAAGGTACCTGAATGTAAATGTTTACTACTGAAATTCTCAGCAGTACTGTGGTTCCTGTATGGTCTGTAGTCTGATGTTTGTTGATAAAAAAACCTCCCAGGAGCTCCTTACCATTGTTAAATACATACTGGGAGTTGTAGGTTCATGACATTGATGTACCATGTACTGATGTTAGTGCTTGTGATGTACTTCTATATTGCTGGTGATTCTGGTGATGTGTTCTTGTGCTGTTATTAGTTCTGATCCTGAACATGTGTAATAATCTGTAACTTGTAAGATTATGTTATACATGGCATTTGACAAGTTAAGGATTATTATGTATTTGTGTTAAGATAAATAAAGGGGTACTTACATGCGGTGAAGTGTCAGCTAGACATGCGTAGGCTCACTCAATACAAGTGAATTGAGTGAGGCTGGCCATGTCTAGTTGAAATGTGGCCAGAAGTATACAAATCGCATACTTGTGCTCACATGACTGTCAACTCTTGCCGCCAGCATTGGAGAATCTCAAAAATATATTATAAACCCAAACTTTTTATAAAATTCCTTTATTATACCAAAAGCTAAACAGACTCATAGACATAAAAACATACAATGTCTCTGCTGGATTCAACCAATAAGGGGGTAGATACATTGCAATATACAATTCATCCTTCTTTCTCGATTCGATACCTATTTCCTCTCATCAAAAAATTCCTCAGAGGGAAAAATTGCAATTTTTCAAAGATTTATATACTTCATACCATTATTCACATTATATATATTTTATATATTTTACGAAAAATCTATTCCGTTTCTTTCCTAAGTATTTTATTATCCCAATTCCCTCCTCTTTCACTTTGTATGATTACTTCTAGGACCTCAAATTTAAGTACGCCTGAGTCACCTCCATGATTTTCCCAAATATGACGGGATATGGGGGTATCCCGTTTGTGCCGGATATCCCCCAAATGATCCCCTATACGCCTTCGAAATTCACGTCGCGTTTTCCCAACATAGTTCTTTGGGCATGTACATGTAGCCACATATACTACCCCTTTTGTCAGGCAATTTGCAAAGTCCCTCAGAAAATACTTATTTCCTGCGGCTACACTAACCGAATACTTAGAAACATTAATCCAATCACAGAAGTGGCATCTCCCACATCGAAAAGTGCCGAAGGAGGGAGGAATTGGGATAATAAAATACTTAGGAAAGAAACGGAATGGATTTTTCGTTTGGGGTCGGTACAACCAATGGGTCTTAATGAAAACCTAACATATGGGTGTTTTCTGGATTGATGTATATTGGGATGTGATATATCTGGGGATGATTTGAGATGGTTCCACTGGGGGGGGGTGTTTTCTTCCTTTACTGGCTTTGGTGTAGGTCCGGTGATATTGGAAAGACTAGAGGAGGTTAGATTGAATGATAACCTTCATAATTTAAACCCCCACTATTGGGTTTGGTTTGTATCAATAATATTAGTAAGCTAAAGGTCAATAATTGGTAAAGAGAGGGGTGGAGAGTGTAGATTCAATAATGTTGGTGGGGTAGGAATGCCCCCTTTTCTTTGGAATTGGCCCTCTATTTATTATAATTACTACATCAATATATGTATAAAAAAAAAAAAAAAAAAAAAAAAAAAAAAAAAAAAAAAAAAAAGCCAGCACCAAATGTGCACTTCAGCACTAAACATTCCAAACTGTATTTATTATAAAAATTTTGAGATTTTTGGCAAAAAATTGCAATTTCTTGAGCTGCCTCGCCACGTCACGGCAAATCTCATTAGAGGCAGTCCTACACTAAAATATTTTTATAAAATGTGCCATACGGCCTCACATATGAATAGTAGAACTGCTCTCAGCAGCACTCACCTGGTCTATTTCAATCCCGTACCCATGACTGAGTCATGGCTGTGGGCGGGACAGGTCCAAGCAAATGCTGCATGAAGTAAATAGCCTGTGGACAAAGCCTGATGACTCAATGTGAACAGTCACCAACCGCCAAAATCTAGACAGATGGAATACATCCCAAATTGGGGTGCATAGCAAGGTGGAGGTCAACCACCGACCAATTCAATGAAGAAAAAACAAAAAGCCAGCACCAAATGTGCACTTCAGCACTAAACATTCCAAACTGTATTTATTATAAAAATTTTGAGATTTTTGGCAAAAAATTGCAATTTCTTGAGCTGCCTCGCCACGTCACGGCAAATCTCATTAGAGGCAGTCCTACACTAAAATATTTTTATAAAATGTGCCATACGGCCTCACATATGAATAGTAGAACTGCTCTCAGCAGCACTCACCTGGTCTATTTCAATCCCGTACCCATGACTGAGTCATGGCTGTGGGCGGGACAGGTCCAAGCAAATGCTGCATGAAGTAAATAGCCTGTGGACAAAGCCTGATGACTCAATGTGAACAGTCACCAACCGCCAAAATCTAGACAGATGGAATACATCCCAAATTGGGGTGCATAGCAAGGTGGAGGTCAACCACCGACCAATTCAATGAAGAAAAAACAAAAAGCCAGCACCAAATGTGCACTTCAGCACTAAACATTCCAAACTGTATTTATTATAAAAATTTATAATACATTTTTGGCGATTTTGGCGGTTGGTGACTGTTCACATTGAGTCATCAGGCTTTGTCCACAGGCTATTTACTTCATGCAGCATTTGCTTGGACCTGTCCCGCCCACAGCCATGACTCAGTCATGGGTACGGGATTGAAATAGACCAGGTGAGTGCTGCTGAGAGCAGTTCTACTATTCATATGTGAGGCCGTATGGCACATTTTATAAAAATATTTTAGTGTAGGACTGCCTCTAATGAGATTTGCCGTGACGTGGCGAGGCAGCTCAAGAAATTGCAATTTTTTGCCAAAAATCTCAAAATTTTTATAATAAATACAGTTTGGAATGTTTAGTGCTGAAGTGCACATTTGGTGCTGGCTTTTTGTTTTTTCTTCATTGAATTGGTCGGTGGTTGACCTCCACCTTGCTATGCACCCCAATTTGGGATGTATTCCATCTGTCTAGATTTTGGCGGTTGGTGACTGTTCACATTGAGTCATCAGGCTTTGTCCACAGGCTATTTACTTCATGCAGCATTTGCTTGGACCTGTCCCGCCCACAGCCATGACTCAGTCATGGGTACGGGATTGAAATAGACCAGGTGAGTGCTGCTGAGAGCAGTTCTACTATTCATATGTGAGGCCGTATGGCACATTTTATAAAAATATTTTAGTGTAGGACTGCCTCTAATGAGATTTGCCGTGACGTGGCGAGGCAGCTCAAGAAATTGCAATTTTTTGCCAAAAATCTCAAAATTTTTATAATAAATACAGTTTGGAATGTTTAGTGCTGAAGTGCACATTTGGTGCTGGCTTTTTGTTTTTTCTTCATTGAATTGGTCGGTGGTTGACCTCCACCTTGCTATGCACCCCAATTTGGGATGTATTCCATCTGTCTAGATTTTGGCGGTTGGTGACTGTTCACATTGAGTCCTCAGGCTTTGTCCACAGGCTATTTACTTCATGCAGCATTTGCTTGGACCTGTCCCGCCCACAGCCATGACTCAGTCATGGGTACGGGATTGAAATAGACCAGGTGAGTGCTGCTGAGAGCAGTTCTACTATTCATATGTGAGGCCGTATGGCACATTTTATAAAAATATTTTAGTGTAGGACTGCCTCTAATGAGATTTGCCGTGACGTGGCGAGGCAGCTCAAGAAATTGCAATTTTTTGCCAAAAATCTCAAAATTTTTATAATAAATACAGTTTGGAATGTTTAGTGCTGAAGTGCACATTTGGTGCTGTCTTTTTGTTTTTTCTTCATTGAATTGGTCGGTGGTTGACCTCCACCTTGCTATGCACCCCAATTTGGGATGTATTCCATCTGTCTAGATTTTGGCGGTTGGTGACTGTTCACATTGAGTCATCAGGCTTTGTCCACAGGCTATTTACTTCATGCAGCATTTGCTTGGACCTGTCCCGCCCACAGCCATGACTCAGTCATGGGTACGGGATTGAAATAGACCAGGTGAGTGCTGCTGAGAGCAGTTCTACTATTCATATGTGAGGCCGTATGGCACATTTTATAAAAATATTTTAGTGTAGGACTGCCTCTAATGAGATTTGCCGTGACGTGGCGAGGCAGCTCAAGAAATTGCAATTTTTTGCCAAAAATCTCAAAATTTTTATAATAAATACAGTTTGGAATGTTTAGTGCTGAAGTGCACATTTGGTGCTGTCTTTTTGTTTTTTCTTCATTGAATTGGTCGGTGGTTGACCTCCACCTTGCTATGCACCCCAATTTGGGATGTATTCCATCTGTCTAGATTTTGGCGGTTGGTGACTGTTCACATTGAGTCATCAGGCTTTGTCCACAGGCTATTTACTTCATGCAGCATTTGCTTGGACCTGTCCCGCCCACAGCCATGACTCAGTCATGGGTACGGGATTGAAATAGACCAGGTGAGTGCTGCTGAGAGCAGTTCTACTATTCATATGTGAGGCCGTATGGCACATTTTATAAAAATATTTTAGTGTAGGACTGCCTCTAATGAGATTTGCCGTGACGTGGCGAGGCAGCTCAAGAAATTGCAATTTTTTGCCAAAAATCTCAAAATTTTTATAATAAATACAGTTTGGAATGTTTAGTGCTGAAGTGCACATTTGGTGCTGGCTTTTTGTTTTTTCATCAATATATGTATGCAGTAAGGCCCCTTTATTTTAAGCATTTTCTTTTATATATCCTTAAATTCTAGTCAGTTAGTAGGCATTAAC
Organism: Anomaloglossus baeobatrachus; assembly: GCF_048569485.1. Lineage (NCBI taxonomy): Eukaryota > Metazoa > Chordata > Amphibia > Anura > Aromobatidae > Anomaloglossus > Anomaloglossus baeobatrachus. The sequence goes on along the minus strand of NC_134356.1, from coordinate 307,915,823 downwards.
CCTCTGGTTGTGACCCTTTTGCTATGTGGAATTTTGTTTCATTGTGAATTCAGCCTATGTATGTCTTATACTTCGGGCGCATGCGCGGCACTGCGCTATGGGAACTTTCGTGGTGCCGTTTGGAGAATATGGGCGGCTGCGTGGTTGGCGCAGGTTTGCGCAAGCGCGGTGGCTTTGATGAGGTATACGCTTGGGACGCATGCGCGGCGCCGCGCTATGGGAACCTTTGTTATGCCGCTTTGAGAATATGGGCGGCTGCGTGGTTGGCGCAGGTTTGCGCGTGCGCGGTGGCATTGACGAGATATACGGGAAGTGACATCAGGTTTGTGTATGAAGCAGGGTGAATAACGTGACTGCGCGTGTGCGCGGTCGCAATGAATGATGGGAGGCGGCTGGGACCGGAAATGTAATGGCTCCCGCACTCATTTAAAAGATTGCCGCATGGTTGCTGGTTGGCGTGCTGGTGTCCTCAATTGGGGATCTTTTTGGACGGAGGCTATCATTGCGTTTAGCCAGTTTCTATTGTCTCATCTTACTTGGACCCCTAAACGATTGCTGTAGTGGTCCGGTTTGGCATACCATACTTTATCTGAGGTGATTTTGGGGTAAGTGACATTGTCTATATCTATTGTATCTTTTTAAAGTCAGCTGACTGACTTGGTCTATATGATTGTTTTTGGGGTTACTGATTTAGATATATGCATACATATTTGTGCTCCCCTTTTCATTTGTAAGGAGTAGACCTGTTTTGATGTAGTGAATATGTATACGGAATGGGGCAATTGGTATCTAATGGGATCATTTATAGCCTCATTTTGAGTAAGATCTTGACGGTGTAGTCTTCTTATGTGTATGTTAGGAACCGTTTCTTATCTATACTGAGAGATTGTATATATTTCTCTCTTCCTCTTTTAGATCCATATTGAATATTGATATTAAACTCATGGATCAATAAAACCTCCTGATGAACCCTTTGGCTCTATCATACAAGGGGGGAAATGCATCGAGGTGTAAGGTGTAAATTGTATCCCAAGATTGTGAAGCTATCAAGCACAGAGTGTCTAACCATTACCAAAAGGAACCTGTGACATTTCACATGTCTGAAATCAACTACCTCTATGAAGAAGGATATTATTTTATATGACAATCTCAAGTGGATATGTGATAAATATTTCATCTATCAAGAATCCTATTAAGGAACAAATTATGGTTACTGGACTTTTTTATTCTGTATTATCTTTGGCATATATGTGTTTGTTGCTTTACTGAAAAAATCTTTTTTCTAACAGTTCAGATGATGGCCTTGGGCCGATATTAGGTCTCTGTTCTGTAGAGAATGACCTTTGGCATTCTATAGGGTGCATGGTATCTAAAATAACAGTTCGGTAGATGAGTTTGCACCATATATTGGGTGTTGGTTCTGTTAGGAATAACTTAGGGTATTTCAGGATGTGCCTTTTTTCCAAAAAGTTATCCCTGTTTTTTCCTCTGTTCAATTGACCAGTTGAGGATGTGATTTGGATGTCGAGTAGTTGTAAAAAAAACATCAAAAAGAGTGACCAGGGATGACATTATCATAAGTGTGTTTTTAAGGTCTCAAAAACTGGATAGGGGTTGGAACTAGATATAGAGACGAAATATCTTTTTGTCTCTGTATTCAGCTCCTAAACCACTGTGTGACGATGAGTTTAATAGATATTCATTAAAATATATATAATGTGAATAATGGTATGAAGTATATAAATCTTTGAAAAATTGCAATTTTTCCCTCTGAGGAATTTTTTGATGAGGGGAAATAGGTATCGAATCGTGAAAGAAGGATGAATTGTATATTGCAATGTATCTACCCCCTTATTGGTTGAATCCAGCAGAGACATTGTATGTTTTTATGTCTATGAGTCTGTTTAGCTTTTGGTATAATAAAGGAATTTTATAAAAAGTTGGGGTTTCTAATATATTTTTGAGATAAAATTAACCCCTGGAATATATCAAATTGAATTTGAACAGCATTGGAGAATCCGAAAAGTGGACAGTGCACATGCCATGAGAATTCAGAATTCTGCAGTCACCCAGAGTGGCTGCAGACTTTCATCACAAACCTGGACAAGCCCTTTCATTTTAAAATGAAGCACTGTGACATGGCTAATTGTAATAACTTGTACTATATTCACTGTAAGGATTCAGCTCTGCTTGCTGATTCCAACAGTCATCACATGACCACTCCTTTTGTATGCAATTTTTTTACTTATGGTCATAAGACATCTAGCTGTTCCTTCTGGTACTCTCAATGAAACAGGGGCTGTAACATTGAGAAAATTAGGAAGAGCAGCTCGTCGGCACGTGACTGTAAGTGGCCAAATTGCATATGAATGAGCGGTCATATGACAACTACTCAAACTATATGCTGGGGGTGCCAAACTAAATTCTTGCCCCGTGACTGGAAAACCTAGATAAACTTTGGGGAACACCATTGGACACTAGAGACAGAGTTAGTGGTTGAGTATACAGAGGGAGTGGCTGAGTATAATATCACACTCACTCTTCATTACATGCATGTACACACACCTTTAATCAAAAATAAATTAGTGGAGGTGCTTCTTTATCACCATAATCAATAATGGATGTATATGTCTCCGACCCCTACGCTGCTTGATATCATATGTCCAGTCCTCAACGCATCTTCTTATCACTGCCGCAAGCTCTGAATCCCTAGCCCTTTTCATGCTAAGTTGGAACTTCCAGTTCTAATGAAGCCTGGGAGGATTCTACGCAAGCGTGTAAAATGTCACAATCTTATGACACCATGACTTGCACCCTCACTTTGCATGTGCATTTGCAGAGCCATTCTGGGCATCTCACACTAAACCAGAACATCTGTCTCTAATGCAACAATTCCAGTGCTTATGGCAATGATAAGATGTGATGAGAACTGGACAGGTAACAATGAGGAAAGAATGGATTAGATAGGTTTAGACTTTTGATGGTGGATGTGAACTACAAAAATCTTCATTTTGGGAAATGTGGATTTTTGTAATATTCAAGTAGAATTCAGTTCAGCTCAAATATATTCACTCATCTCTAGTCTTCAATAATGGAGGTTTGTTATTCTCACTCCTAGTCCACAAACCATTTATTCACACTCTAAAGGGTGCTTTACACGCTGCAACATCGCTAACGATATATCGTTGGGGTCACGTCGTTAATGACGCACATCCGGTGCCGTTAGCGACATCGCAGCATGTGACACCAAGGAGCGACGATCATCGAGCGCAAAAACATGAAAAATCGTTGCTCGTTGACACGTCGCTCCTTTTCCAAATATCATTGCTGCTGCAGGTACGATGTTGTTCGTCGTTCCTGCGGCAGCACACATCGCTATGTGTGACACCGCAGGACAGACGAACATCTCCTTACCTGCGTCCACCGGCAATGAGGAAGGATGGAGGTGGGCGCCATATTCCGGCCGCTCATCTCCGCCCCTCCTCTGCTAGTGGACGGCTGCCGTGTGACGTCGCTGTGACACCACACGAACCGCCCCCTTAGAAAGAAGGCGGATCGCCGGCTAGAGCAACGTCGCAGGGAAGGTAATTCCGTGTGACGGGTGTAAGCGATGTTGTGCACCACGGGCAGCGATTTGCCCGTGTCACACAACCGACGGGGTGGGTACGCTCGCTAGCGATATCTGTACCGATATCGCAGTGTGTAATGTACCCTTTAGTCTACAAACCATCTGTTCTACAAGAAAACCAGCTACAACTCTAATATAAAATCTTGGAAAATCAATAATAAATAAAATATTGAAAAACAAACTACTAAGCTTTTTTCAGATTCTGGCTCACAGTAAATTCTGCTCCCATGTAAATTATAGAGCAGGTCACTTTTCATTTGACTCCACTTTATCATACTCTTCTGTATTTGTCATTGTTTCCATGTTATGCTAATGGTGATAAAGTACATGCTGCACCTTTCAAATTGTAATTTGCGTAATAGATATTTTGGACCAAATTAAGTGTAATGGAGTGCTGGCTCCAACACACAGATTTCCGTCTCTTGTTGGTGCATTTCTTAGCATTAATTATCTGTAATGGAGCCAAGAATTACTAATGTTATTTTATCTTTAAACATTCTTTGAAAATAAGGAAGGTACAGTATATAGTATATTATTATTTTTATGTAATGGGCTTTTTGTGTAAGCTGTTGACCATGTTAACTTACCTTTCTTCTTTTGTCTTGTGTCTAACACTTTGTGTTTCATTGCATTTTGACTAGAGATGAGTGGCTTGCATGAGATTCAAATTTGCTTCACAGAATTTTGAGAAACATTTCTGAAATTTTTTGGGGGAGACACAAAATGTGTGTGTTGCATGCGGACGGGGGCCACCGCCGCTTCTCTCTCTCTCGGGAGGCCTGCTCAAATCCAGGTTACTGCTACGGCTCAAGTGGTGACCAGACCCGGGCTCCCACGGCCGACCGTCCTCACAACCGTCGGAAAGGGGATATTGACAAGGGAGGTTGTCTGTGACGCCACCCGTGGGTTGCGGTGAAGGATGTTGGCACCGCCGCTGCCTGTTGATGGGGCGCCAAGGGCTGATGGAGCAGGGGGGCAGCAAGATGGGATCCCCTCCACGGGTAGGGGAGGTGTAGTCCCGGGGCCCGCGGGTCGAACATGGGAGTGATGGCTGCTGGAGGTGGCGCTCCAGGCCACACCGGTCCGGCTGCCCTTGGAGGGTGCACTCGGGTCCTGAACCCAGATTGATGAACAGAGATCCCTTCCTCCTGCACTTTGCGTTTCCTTCTCTTTTGGATGACTTCACATGGACCGGAGAAGTCCACTCCCAGTTTTATTTGTGTTGGGAGCTGTGGCCCATGAAAGCTGACCCTTGGGATTTCAGGGGGTTCTTAGCGGACACCCTATCCCCCGTGTTGGGCTTCCGTTTCACTCTATCTGGGCAGTAAATTGGGACAATGTCTGGAACCTTGTCCCCGGCTGGTTAATTGGAGAAGGGCTTGTAACCTTCCTCACACTAGGGTCCAGGCACCCCGACTGTGCATGGCCTCCGGACTGGATTCCCGCTGTCGGTACTGGCGGGCTACAACCGTGCCCTGGTCCACTTTAGGTCTCCCGCGACCGGATCTCCATCACCTGTGGCTCTGCTCAACATCTGCCACCTAGCCCAGAAGTCCAAGGGCCACTACCCCTGACTACCACTGCACAGTCTGCACTTGACTCCTACTTCCACTTCAACTTCCTCTGAACTCAACTCAAAACTCAAACTGACGTTCTCCCACCTCTGACACCTCAGGACCCCTAGGTGGGCGTTCTCATCTGCCTGATCCCGCCCACTGGTGTGTCCCTATTATCATGAGGGGGTGGCTAGGGTTTAATGGTTGTGTGTTATACCTAAGTGTGGGTTTCTGATGGTAATAAGGAGAATGTACACATCTGTGACTACCTGGTTTTGCTCGGGCGTCACATGTGTATTACTCTCTGAGGTCTCCTAGGTGTAGTGAACCTTGTTAGAACTTTAGAATGAAGCACAACCCTATTAATGTCTAAGTAACCTATTCAACCTATTTGGCTAGGGGAAAACAGGTAGTAACCAGCTGGCTATTAAAATATAAACTGCAGTTTCAGACTTTATAGGCTACTCAAATGGTATAAACAATCCAAAAATTATCCCGTATGGTGCAGATGGCTGTTTTGCTCATACTCAGTCAGTGAAGCTCTGGATTTTTCAAGTTGGGAGTGCAAAAATTATCCTTGTATGAAGAGTATGAAGTATTATGTCTTTGCTAAATGTAGTAGTGAAAGCATTTTCACAAGCCGCTCATAAATTACTTTATTTATGGAGATGAAACAGGTGTACTTTTTGAATGTGAAGAAGTAAGGGTATCTCATCTAGGAGTGAAATATAAAAATTTCCAAGCCTTTCCAAAAGTTGTCCCTATTTTGGGAGCTGTTTCATGTTTGTGCACTCTCAAGAGAGTACATTTTGTACCAGAAGTATAGTCTATCACCATAAAACACAGTGGGCTGACAGCCAAGAGATGGGTGGCTAGTGTTGCTTTGAAGTGGCAGCAGCAGAATTAGTAGAGAATTAGGACAGGGCAGCAGCAGAAGTCGCACAATAGAGAATTGGGATGGAGCAGGCAATGAGAGGTTTTTAATAATTATATAATAAATCTTTATTTCTATAGCGCCAACATATTCCACAGCGCTTTACAATTCAGAAGTTCATATACAACAAGTAACAGTTTGTAAAGCCTGCTTTACATGTTACGATTCTGCATACGATATCGTATGCGATCGTAACCGCCCCCATCGTATGTGCGACACGTTCAATTTGTTCAACGTGTCGCACAAACGAGTAACCCCCCGTCACACGTACTTACCCGTCCATACAACCTTGATGTGGGCGGCGAACGTCCACTTCCTGGAGTGGGAGGGACGTTCGCCGTCACATCGACATCACGCGGCAGCCGGCCAATCAAAGCGGAGGGGCAGAGATGAGCGGGACGTAAACATCCTGCCCACCTTCTTCCTTCCGCATTGCCGGCCGGGAGCCGCAGGACGCAGGTAAGATCTGTTCATCGTTCCCGGGGTGTCACATTTATGAGAAATTAATGACGTGCGTGCGATGAACGTTTTACCGTTCAATCACAATGGCACGTAGCTGTTACACACTACAATGTACCTTACGATGCCGGATGTGCGTCACTTACGACGTCCCCCGCCGACACATCGTAAGCTTTATTATAGTGTGTAAAGCGGCTTTAAGTGTATGGCCAGAAACGCCAGCCCTGGCAGAACAATTACTGGACATGTGAAGGCCTTGTGGCTGTACAATGGTAGTGTCAGCGGCAGAAGCTGTACAGTAGAGAATCAGGACAGGGCAGACATCGAGATGTCTGGTAGTGTAGGAGCAGAAATGGCAGCCCTGTCAGCAGCAGTATAGTCTAGCACTATAAAACCCAGTTGTTAAGCAAGAAGCCGCACAGTCGAGAATTAGTATGGGGTAGGTGAGTAGACGTGTGATATTTTAGTGACAAAAATGGCAGTAGTACTACAATATATATGACATGATGGGCAGGAAGTAGATACCCAACTGAGTGTGGCCCATCGGTATTGGCAGCAGCAGATTGTGTAGAACAAAGAAATGGACAGTCAAGCAGACAGATAGTAAAATTATGATGCCCTGGCACAGCCAGGTAGCCCCACAACAAGGGCCCCCGCATAACACCGTCCCACAAAGGGTTACACACAGCCGACAAAATCCTAGTCACCTCCCCAGGGAAGGACAGGCACACCACTGGGCTTGACCAGGCAGATGAGAAACGCCCACTTGGGGGTCTGGAGAACCTGGGGCAGGAAAAGTGTGCAGAGCAGTTCAAGTGGTAGTTGAAGTGCAGTGGAGTAGTTGAGAGTGGAAGTCCAAGTGCAAGCCAGAGTGGAAAGTCGTCGGGGTTGGAGCCACAGCATGCTGGCTAGGTGGCAGACGGTGGTCCGTGTCAAACAGAAGACGGGAAGATGGCTGTCGGAGATCTGAGGTGGACCGGGACAGGGTTGGAGCCTGCCGGTAACGACACCGGAGAACTGACCCGGAAACCGTGCACAGAGGGGGTACTTGGACCCTGAGGCCAGGACCAGAACCAATGGCCTAGCTAATTAACCAATTGAGGGCAGGATTACAGGTTCTGTCCCAACCAAAGTCCCAAAAGCAGGCAACAGCCCACCGCGGGGCATAGGGCATCCACCAGGGCCCGATAGATCCCAAGGGCCAGCGTCAGCGTGCAAGGCTCCCTCCCGTAGTTCTGGGAGCGGGCTTCCATGTTCCATACCAGAGAGCCCAAAGAGAACTCACAGTAGTGCAGAGGAAAGTGACACAGACCATCTGCTCGGGTGTGGAACCCGAATGCACCCGGCTGCGGCGGCCAGCCACCACCACCTTGGTTTACCACTGGACTCGTCTGATTTTATTTAATTGTGAGTAAACTGAGACTCCCTGGTCTGACCAGGCGTGCCGGCCCCTGCCATCACCGTCCCCTGCACCGAGTCACCGGCCCCGGGGCAACCATCCCTACCCACGGAGGGGTTAACAACCAGCTGCCATCCCATCACCCCCGGGTGCCCCACAACAGCAGCGGTGGTGCCACGCTTTACCACACACCATGTGTGGCGTCACAGACAGTTTACAGCACATCCCATACAAATATGTCCCCTTCTATTTGAAGTGTCCGCGCGACCCCCGGGTCTGGAAGAATCCCTCGAGCCACACTGCAGATCCAGATCCTAGCAGCCCAGCTGCTGGCACGGGGGTGGCAGACCTCGAAACTTGGTATCACGAACAGGATTCAAACCCATCCACTTACCTGTGGAAATGCGCCTTGTTCTGGACTGTCAGCGGTGTTCTGCTGCAACAATTTTTTTGGAAAGTCGCCATCTTTGCCGCCATTTTTGGGTGCGAAAAACGACAACCCAGCATCTTCTTCCCTGAGAAAGGGCGCGAAGTTGAAGCCCCGCCCCCTGGGAACAGGGCCAGAAGGAAGTGACTCCTGAAGCCGAAAACGAAACTAACCGCCACGAAAAAGTTCTGCTCCCGAAAAACCAGGGGGGCGGGCGGAAAACTGCGGCATGTGATCCAAGGAGATAAGAGGCAGGGACACCAGGACTCTGCCATATACTGTTCCTGGACACCATCTCGAGAGGATGTCTGGCCGGCCCGGCAACCCGAAAATGGAGGAACCTGTTCCCGGGACTGCTGACTGGGTGGAAGTCCAGACCGCGAAAATGTGCCGCAAGATCCAGGCCCAAGCAAATTTCCTGCTGGCAAGATGGACTGCCGAGATGAGGGATCTGGCTGCAGCTATTCGGGCGCGCGAAGAGGAGATGGCCTCGGAGGGCCTCGTGTTATGATCCGGAACCATGGAAGACCACCATAAATCATTGGTAAAAGGTGACAAGAGCATTGGCAACTAATCTGGCGGCCATCCCCTTACTAACCATCACAACTAGAAGTAGCCGAGGGGTGAACTAACATCCTGTGCACCGCGAACCCAGCCGGAGAACTAGCTATCCTAAAGGAAGGAAAGATGAATAACTCTCTGCCTCAGAAAATAGATAAAGAATAGCAAGCCCCCCACATTCAAAGACTGCGGTGATATAGGAAAACACAATACACAGATAGATGATAGGATTAGCAAAGGTGAGGCCCCCATTGACTAAAATAGGAAAGGACAGGAAAGGGGCTGATGGTGGCCAAAAAAAAACCCTACAAAACTCCAAATTCCTGATAGTACAAAAAGCCCCCAGATCGCACGATCTGCACTCCGTCCTATACCAGACGCTCTTGTCATACCAATGAACAGAAAACAGGAATCGTTACAAGTTCAAAAAGCCACAAACACATGGACTTATAGGAGCAATACTCCAAACATAACTGCAGGGAGTTTCCCAGCTAAGCAACTGAGAGGGAAGATCCCTGCATACAAATAAACTGAAAACAACCACAGCAAATGACAAACTCAGATAAGAGAATACAACCAAATAACAAATAAAGAGCAAAGCACTTATCTGGGGTAGATGTGGTGTGGAGCAGAATGAAGCAGGCTGGTGAACAAAGAACAACTGACATCCGGCATAGCCTACTATCAGACCAGGATTTAAATAAGCAGAGAGTTCGCAATGGAAAAGCCCATTGCTCAACACACCTGGTCTCTGTCCAAACCATTCCTGGCCACAAGAGGGAGCCTCCCAGCAGCCAAAGCATAACTGACATTCACAACAGTACCCCCCCTTGAGGAGGGGTCACCGAACCCTCACGAACGCCACCGGGTCACTCGGGATGAGCATGATAGAAGGCGTGAACCAACCTGTCCGCATGAATGTCAGAAGCCACAACCCAAGAGTTATCCTCCTGCCCATAACCCTTCCATTTCACAAGGTACTGAAGCTGTCGCCTACTGCGACGGGAATCCAAAATTTTTTCAACCTCATACTCCAGATCCCCTTGTACCAAAACAGGGTCAGGAGGCGCTGCTGTAGGAACCGTTGGCTCCACATGTTTCTTCAACAAGGACTTATGGAAGACATTGTGAATCTTAAATGACACAGGCAGAGTCAAACGGAAAGATACAGGGTTGATAATCTCCGAAATCTTATAAGGTCCAATAAATCTGGGCTTAAATTTAGGAGATGAAACTCTCATAGGAACATTTTTAGAGGACAACCACACCATGTCCCCCACTTTAAACAGGGGACCAACAGTCCAACGCCGGTTGGCAAACTTTTGGGCAGTTTCTTGGGACTGAAACAATTTATCCACTACCTGCCCCCAAATCTGCTGCATTCAGTTTACCACCGAATCCAAACCTGGACAGTCAGACGCCTCAAGCTGCCCCGAGAGGAACCTGAGGTGATACCCAAAATTGCAGAAAAAGGGGGATACCAATGTGGTAGAGCTAGCTCTATTGTTAAGGGCAAATTCAGCCAAAGGCAAAAACGAAATCCAGTCATCCTGATCCGCAGAAACTAAACACTGTAAATAGGTCTCCAGGGTCTGGTTAGCCCTTTCAGTCTGACCGTTGGTCTGAGGATGAAACGCCGAGGAGAAAGACAGCTGAACACCCAATTTGGAGCAAAAAATCCTCCAAAACCTGGATACAAACTGCACCCCTCTGTCAGAAACAATGTTTTCGGGAATACCATGCAAATGAACAACATGTTGGAAAAACAAACGCACCAACTCTGATGAAGATGGCAACTTAGATAGGGGAACCAAGTGGACCATCTTGGAGAATCTATCACAGATCACCCAAATCACAGTCATTTTCTGATAGACGGGAAGCTCTGAAATAAAATCCATAGAGATGTGCGTCCAAGGTTTCTTAGGTACTGGCAAAGGCAATAATAGCCCACTAGAACGTGAACAACAGGGCTTGGACCTAGAACAAACTCCACACGACTGCACAAAACGACGGACATCCCAGGACAGGGAAGGCCACCAAAAAGAGCATCTCACAAGATCCCAAGTACCAAAAATGCCAGGATGACCCGCCAAAACAGAGCAATGAACCTCAGAGACAACTCGGTCTCTCCATTGGTCCGGGACAAACCGTTTCCCTGTAGGACATCTCTCAGGTTTATCCCCCTGAAATTCCGCCAGTGCCAACCACAGATCAGGCAAAATGGCCGAGAAAACTACACCATCATTCAGGATAGTAGACAGCTCGACAACCTCCAAAGAGTCAGCACAGACACTCCTAGAAAGGGCATCGGCCTTAACATTCTTGGTGCATGGCAAAAAAGAGACCGCAAAATTAAACCGGGTAAAAAACAAAACCCACCTGGCCTGCCGAGGATTCAACCTCTTGGCAGATTCCAGATAGGTAAGATTCTTGTGGTCCGTAAGCACCACAACTTGATGTCTAGCCCCCTCCAACCAATGTCTCCACTCTTCAAATTCCCACTTCATAGCCAATAATTCCCGGTTCCCCACATCATAATTCCATTCAGAAGGAGCAAACTTCCGAGAGAAAAAGGCACAGGGCTTAAGTTTACCCGAAGTAGCGTCTCGTTGAGACAGAACAGCTCCAGCTCCGATCTCGGAGGCATTGATCTCAACTTGAAATGGGCGAGACACATCAGGTTGCTGCAGGACTGGGGCAGAAGTGAATCGCCTTTTAAGCTCCTGGAAGGCCACAATAGCTTCTGGGGTCCAATGCTCAGCATCAGCTCCCTTCTTGGTCAAATCTATCAGAGGTTTGACAATGGCAGAAAAATTGGCTATAAATTTACGGTAAAAATTAGCAAACCCCAAAAACCTCTGCAGGGATTTTAGAGAAGCCGGTTGCACCCAGTCGTAAATAGCCTGAACCTTAACCGGGTCCATTTCGATAGCAGAGGGAGACAAGATGAAGCCCAAAAAGGAAATCCTTTGCACCCCAAAGAGGCACTTTGACCCCTTAACGTACAGTGCATGATCCTTAAGTATCTGAAAACCAGCCCGTACTTGCCCAACATGAGAGTCCCAATCATCAGAAAAAATCAAGATGTCATCCAAATACACAATCAAAAATTTACCAAGAAGGTCCCAAAAATATCATTCATGAAGGCCTGGAAGACAGAGGGTGCATTAGTGAGCCCAAAAGGCATCACTAGGTACTCAAAATGCCCCTCAGGAGTATTAAAAACCGTCTTCCATTCATCACCCTCCTTAATACGTATGAGATTATACGCACCCTTGAGATCCAGTTTCGTAAACTATTTGGCGCTCTTCACTCTAGAGAAAAGATCAGACATCAGAGGCAAAGGGTACTGATATTTGACCGTAATATTATTAAGAAGACGGTAATCAATACAAGGCCTCAACGACCCATCTTTCTTAGCAACAAAGAAAAAGCCAACACCCAAAGGAGAAGATGAGGGCCAAATGTGCCCCTTCTCCAATGATTCCCTGATGTATGACCGCACGGCATCATGTTCAGGCACAGACAAGTTGAAAATCCGCCCCTTGGGAAATTTACAAACCGGCACCAGCTCAATGGCACAGTCACAGTCCCGGTGTGGGGGCAGAGAATCAGATTCCTGCTCATTAAATACATCACGGAAATCAGACAAGAAGGCCGGAACATCAAGTGCCTGAGCAGACGTGGACGACACGGAAAGGTCCTGATGCAAACCTTGACAACCACAACTAGCTACCGACAAGGATCTCCAGTCAAGAACTGGATTATGGGTCTGCAACCACAGAAATTCCAGTACCAAGGTATCCTGTAGATTATGCAATACTGAAAAAGGAAAAGTTTCCTGATGCGCTGGTGCAACTCTCATAGGCACCTGGGTCCAAACTTGGGGTTTATTTTCTGCCAGAGGGGTAGCATCAATGCCCCTTAAAGGAATAGGACTTTGCAAAGGAACCATGGGGAAACCACAATACCTAGCAAACCCAAAATCCATCAAATTGAGCGCTGCCCCTGAGTCCACAAAGGCAAATGCAGAAAAGGAAGACAATGAGCAAATCAATGTGACAGACAAAAGAAACTTTGGTTGCAAAGAACCCAGAGTAACAGAAGTAGCCAATCTCCTTTCACGTTTAGGGCAGAGAGAGATATTATGAGAAGCGTCTCCACAATAGAAGCACAGTCTATTCTTCCGTCTGTACCCCTACTGACCAGCATTAGAAAGGACCCATAGGCTCCAAAGGCTGTTTCACAGGCACAAAACCAGCAGGTATCTTCCTGCACTCACGTAACCGCCTATCAATCTGAATGGCCAAGGTCATAGAGGCATCAAGACCAGAAGGGACGGGAAATCCCACCATTAAATCCTTCACAGTATCAGCAATACCCTTCCGAAAAAGAGCCGCAAGCGCATCATCATTCCATTTGGTAAGGACCGCCCACTTTCGAAATTTCTGACAAAACGTTTCTGCAGAATCCATACACTGAGTTAAGGACAACAAGACCTTTTCTGCTTGGTCGACAATATTGGGTTCGTCATATAATAAACTCAAGGCCTGAAAAAAGGAGTCCACATCACTGAGAATCGGATCATCAGACGCTAAAGAGAAGGCCCAGTCCTGAGGGTCACCACGCAGAAGGGAGATGACAATCTTAACCTGCTGTACGAGATTCCCTGAGGACTTAGGGCGCAGGTCAAAAAATAATTTACAACTATTTTTGAAGCTCAAAAATCTCGACCTATCTCCCGAAAAAAATTCAGGAACGGGAATCTTAGGCTCTGCAAGGGGAGTCTGTGTAAGATAAGACTCTATACGACGAACCTTAGCATCAAGATGAGCAACACGGAACCCAAAGAAGAAGAGGAAAAACACAAAAAAAATTTCAGCAGACCTCTTTTTTTTTTCTTTTCGCTTCTGAAGAGTACCCTTTAAATTTGTTGGTCAGATGTACTGTTCTGATCCAGAACCATGGAAGACCACCATAAATCATTGGTAAAAGGTGACAAGAGCATTGGCAACTAATCTGGCTGCCATCCCCTTACTAACCATCACAACTAGAAGTAGCCGAGGGGTGAACTAACATCCTGTGCACCGTGAACCCAGCCGGAGAACTAGCTATCCTAAAGGAAGGAAAGATGAATAACTCTCTGCCTCAGAAAATAGATAAAGAATAGCAAGCCCCCCACATTCAAAGACTGCGGTGATATAGGAAAACACAATACACAGATAGATGATAGGATTAGCAAAGGTGAGGCCCCCACTGACTAAAATAGGAAAGGACAGGAAAGGGGCTGATGGTGGCCAGAGAAAAACCCTACAAAACTCCAAATTCCTGATAGTACAAAAAGCCCTCAGATCGCACGATCTGCACTCCGTCCTATACCAGGTGCTCTTGTCATACTAATGAACAGAAAACAGGAATCGTTACAAATTCAAAAAGCCACAAACACATGGACTTATAGGAGCAATACTCCAAACATAACTGCAGGGAGTTTCCCAGCTAAGCAACTAAGAGGGAAGATCCCTGTATGCAAATAAACTGAAAACAACCACAGCAAATGACAAACTCAGATAAGAGAAAAGAACCAAACAACAAATAAAGAGCAAAGCACTTATCTGGGGTAGATGTGCTGTGGAGCAGAATGAAGCAGGCTGGTGAACAAAGAACAACTGACATCCGGCATAGCCTGCTATCAGACCAGGATTTAAATAAGCAGAGAGTTAGCAATGGAAACGCCCATTGCTCAACACACCTGGTCTATGTCCAAACCATTCCTGGCCATAAGAGGGAGCCTCCCAGCAGCCAAAGCATAGCTGACATTCACAATAGCCTCGGCGGGTAAGCGACCCACGCCCCTATGTTCCACCGGAACCGGCCAGACTGGCTGAGGAGCTCGGTCTGCCCCCGTCCACCACGTCGCCTCACTCGCTGCCCGCACCTGCAGTTAGTGCCCCGCTCGGTCCGCTGCCCCAAGCTATGGCAGCGGTACCCACTACATCTGTCCGCGAGGACCCGGCAACAGGGTCCTCAGGCCATGAGCACGCCTCTGCTCCGGCACCCGTACCAGCCCCGCGCAAGGCCAAAACCCGGAAGACATCCCCTCCGGCCCCGAGCCAAAGATGACGTCACCCCCGGTCCCAAGGAGGATTGCGCGCTTGGTGACGTCGTCTCCAGCAGTCCGCCCGACCGCATTGGAGACGATACCCGACCAAAAGACGGCCGCAGCAAAGATGCCAACCGCTCCCCAGTACCCCGTCCCGGCTGAGGCGCAGCCGGGATGCACCTGCAAGGCGGCAGAGCAGGCCACGAGTCAGCGGAACCCTCCACCGCAAGGGTGGCCGGTCATAGCCGGCAGTGAGGGTATTTGGATGGGCCGAGCCACTGAGCAGGAGGAAACGGAGCACGGAACCAGTGCCCCATACTGGGATTGGCAACGGCAGCAGCTGAAGACCGAAATTGCTGCCCGAGAAAAGAGGAAGGCAGAGGTTCTAACCCGCACCTACCGGGATAAGGACAATCTCCGGCAGGCAACGTTTCGGGTGCGGGGCCGGACTTACCAAGGACAGGTCCAGCATTTCAACCCCCAAAAGGGATAGGGCTTTATTTACGAGCCGGGCCTGGAGGCCGAGATTTTTGAATCCCGAAGGGATGTGGCCCCCCATCTGCCTACGGGCCACCCAGATCGAGACCTGGAGCCAGGAGAGCTGGTCTCTTACACCCGGCACTGTGGAGAGAGGGGGGGGTTGGCCCTAGATGTAAAAAGGTGGGTGAAAGAAGATGGAAATCTGTGCCTCCACCCCTCTCCGCCGTCTTCAACCAAAGATGAGTAAAAGGTAGCGGTTCCTGGCTACCCCAGTTGTGTTTACCCCAGTTTTAGAAAAAGCCCTTATTTTTAATGGACCATGGCTGAGAACTGGCAGGCCAACCCAGAAACTTTTGGGTCTTGTAAATATCCCTATCTATCTTCTTGTTGCACACGCCACAGTCTCTGGAGAGGCAGATTGGAGGAAGGGCCTGCGGTAGAGTAGGTCGAGGTCCAGTCACTAATACAACCGGTGGCTAACCTCCAGGCCAGGGGTCTCCCCGGACTTGGGGCCCTTGAGATGGACTGCCGGGTAAGGAACTTTTTACCCTGCCCGTGTGGGCGTCACCCGGACCCGTTCCTGGACTTGGGAAAAGGGGTGTGCACCACTGTTAGCGGTGGCACCAGGGAACAGGTTGTTTTGGGTGGGGGCAATGAGAAGGTGGTCCGTTTCGTCCCGTTCCGTTTGCAACGTTTAAGAATTGTGCCGCCCATAAAGGGAAGAAATGTGCTTTTATGTATTAGTGTTATTATACTTGTTATCCCCTTTTTCTTATTTCAGTTCCGGTTACAATAAACGGTGGTGGTCGGACAGCCCACTGACGGTCTGCATTCAACCAAGTACATCAGTACACAAGAAAGAAGTAAGCGACCACTGGCACTTCACTGGTACGCAGTAGTGGTACTGGTGGTAGTAGGATGAGAACTACCGCACATCCATCTAAACATACATGTTCAATAACAATAGGAGTCAACTGTATATACATGTTTATGTGCATTAAAATACATTCACAGGTGTGTCTCTAATTAACTCAGATGTTGCTAATAAACCTATCAGGAAATTCCAGAGACATGACATCATCGTATGGGCTGTCCCATATTCTTTAAAGGCATAGTACTCTTAGTGTATGTAAACTTTTGACTTTGGAGAAAGTAATAAAAATGCTTTAAAATATTCTCTCTCTCTCTCTCTCTCTCTCTCTCTCTCTCTCTCTCTCATTATTCTGGCATTCGGCAAATAAAAATAATTTTTGTTACTAATTGACCTAAAATGGGAAGGTTTATTCTGATTTCATATCAGATAGTAATTAAAACACGCATATATGTCTTTTTAGATAGTGTATGTAAACTTCTGGTGTCAACTGTATTATCACACTGCTCTTGCCATTCAATGTAACTAGAGGTGACACAGCAGCAGTCAGGTGAGTTTAGTTGGCAAACTAGTGGATAATTGGGAGTGTATGTATATTTCCTCAACACACAATTAACAATGGATATTTGCTGTTGATACTGACGAAGAGGAGGTGGCATTATTGTGAAGCCCCGCAGGTGTTGTGTCGGTGCATTACCTTCAGGGACTCCACGTGGGATGGTCTGGTCACAGGTAGAGAACCTTCTTTTAGGATTTTCGTGACGCCACTCTCGGTATTGCGGTCAGGGTGATCGCCACTGCAGATTAGGGGATGCCTGGGGCTGATGGTGGGTGCAGTCAGTTGTAGTGGCCTCCCGAGAGTGAGGCAAGCCCCAGGGCCCTGTGTAAGTGTGTGGAACCACAGGTCGCAGAATGACTCAGGCACAGAAGCAGAATGTCTTTCAGGGGTTTTACTCACATTAAGTGGCAGGGTGAGTAACCCGAGCGTAGCTGGAATGAACCAGGCTGGAACCAGGTATCCTTCCGGCTGGCTGATGAGGGTGACTACCAACTCGCCTTCCCTAGCCCTTTGTGTTTTTGTGGTGACCCCGACTTGAAGTCCCTACAGGGGTCACCCAGGGAAGTTGCTGCTGCCTGTTCTCCCCTCGTTTCGGCCCGTTTGCTTGTAGCCTGGACCAGGTCACTCCGGCTGCTTGTCTCCTGTGAACTATGGGCCCTCTCTTTGCTACGTGGCTGCGGACTCTGTGGTGGTATGGTGAGGGTCTGAAGTGCCCCCACCTGCAGGTTTGGCAGAAGAATGGTGAATCTATCTCTGCACTGGGACCTGTTACCCTTGCGGGCCTGGTACCTCCCTGGCAGTCTCCTTACTCTGCCACTCCGTTGCTCTCTCTAGCCTTGGGTGAGTCACTGCGCGTATGCTGTCAGATTGTGACAGACTCCAGGGTCTGCTGCATGCGACTGCTCTCCCTGAGCTGCACTCACTAACTGGCTCACTACTTCCTCCTCTCCTGTTCTTGCCTACGCAACCTAGCAACCAGGCTCTCTACCACACCCCTTGAGTGGACATGGAGGCTACGCCCCCTCCTGGATTCCCCACGGGTCCTCCCAAAGGTAGATGTGTGAGACCTGATTACTATGCGCCTGTGTAGTCACACCTCTGTCAGCCTTCTGGATTACCTGTATTGTACTGCCCCCAGCATGGGTGCAGTACTCAGTGGTGCCTGACCAGGTCAGGGGCGCCACATTAACACCAGCGGTGTGCACTGGTGGTGGATAACAATGAAGATGACTGTGATAAAGACATCAATCAAGTATTACTTGAGGTTCCAGCCTGGTTGACAAAGTCAAGCATGATGAAAAAGGGGAGGAGGAAAACTTGAGACTGGCTCTGATTGTTGGCTGACTGGACTCTGCCAAATGAGCAGGTGATGTTGTTTTATGTTCTGATGAAAACTGTAGTTCCTAGTATTTTTCAAGTTGTGACATCCATGAATGTTTTCCTCTTGCAGCACCTGCAGATTGGCAAACAATCTGGCGGAAACATGCAAAAGATCTCTAACACACAAGATACCCACATGTACGCCTCACTTTCACCGAAAACAGATCTTCTAGGCAATGTTAAGCCTCCACCATCAAGAGCATATGTAGAATTGCAGCACCCCTGACTATATCAGGGTGCTACAGGAAACTACATCCTGTACACCAGGGTGCAGGGCCTACCCACCATGGTTCCAGGTTCCCATCAACAGTGTCACTGACATCCGCACTACAAATCCCAACCACACCTCACACCAGGGCTGGACAGACACACCAGTGGGTTGGTCAAGTTGGAGCACGGCCGCCCACCTAGGGGTCAAGCAGACTGGTGGGAGGGAGGAAGTCAGTTTTGGAGTCAGCTCTCAAAGTGAGAGGGAGTTGAGTGGTAGCTCTCAACGAGTGAGGAGCAGGGGAGTTGGAGCTCCCAGGGAGGTGACAGGTTGGGTCGCAAACGGTGGTCCGGGACCACAGGAGTCGGGGACCGGTATTAGGAACACTGAACAGGAGTGTAACAGACAGGGCCGCCACTAGGAATTTCAGGGCCCCATACTGGCAAACCTTTTGAGGCCCCTTTGGACTACGCCCAGGCTCCACCCCAGCTCCGCCCCAACCCATCAAATCTCCTACAGTCTCACTGCCACTCTTGGAAAAACATGTAAAATATACATACATACACACACACACACACACACATATATGTCCTTCTGGTATATTTGACCCCTTCATGGGCTACTCATGGTGTATATGTCTTTCTCCTGCTATAGATGTCACATCCCGGGGGCCTCCTAGTGTGTGTGTGTGTGTGTGTGTATATATATACACATATATATATATATATATATATATATATATATATATACATATTGCAATTATTATTATTATTTATCCCCCTCCTGGGCACATGCGGGGATATATATATATTCCCAGCCTGGTTTCTGCCCCTCCTGGTGAATATGTCCTCCCGGTATATATGTCCCATCTTGGGGGCTTCCTGGCATATTTGTCTGCTGCAAAAAAAAACAAAAACATTTTGCTCACCTTTCCCGGCTCCCACGTCGCATGGCGTCTTCTCTAAACAGTGAGCCGTGATGCATTTCAGCACCCTCCCGTGCATCTAGACCAGGGGTGGGGAATCTTTTTTCTGCCGGGAGCCATTTGGAAACTTCTACCACCCTTCGGGGGCCGCAAAAAAATTATCAGCTTGAAAATTACCCTAATATATTTGGTTAATTGATTAATTAACCCTTACTGTGGTGGCTGGAGCTGCTTCTCTTTGGTTCGGCTTTTATGTTCAGTGATATTGATCATGTTACTTCTCACAACTGCTTTTCCAAGTTTGTCTCAGTCTGGAGCGCAGTCAACAGATTGGTAAATCATATACATCATGTAGGAGATGCTGAGGGCACATACAGCACAGGAGGGGCTGAGCGCATATGTATATATCACAGGAGGGGCTGGGGACATATACACACATCACAGCAGAAGGGACTGGGAGCATATATATATACATCACAGGAGGGGCTGGGGCTCGGACAGTACTGCTAGGCACAGACAGCACTGGCAGTGGCACGGACAACACAAGAGGGGCACAAACAGGACTGGAGGACATGAATAGGACTGAGGGAGCACAGACAGCACTGTGAGGGTGGCACACAGCACTGCGAGGGCGGCAGGAGGCTCACAGCAGAGAGGCAGGAGGCTCTCTGCAGAGAGGCAGGAGGTTCACAGCAGAGAGGCAGGAGGCTCACAGCAGAGAGGCAGGAGGCTCACAGCAGAGAGGCAGGAAGCTCACAGCAGAGGGAGGCAAGAGGCTCACAGCAGAGGGAGGCAGGAGGCTCACAGCAGAGGGAGGCAGGAGGCTCAAAGCAGAGGGAGGCAGGAGGCTCACAGCAGAGGGAGGCAGGAGGCTCACAGCAGAGAGAGGCAGGAGGCTCACAGCAGAGGGAGGCAGGAGGCTCACAGCAGAGGGTGGCAGGAGACCATGGGGTGGAGGTTCCCTACCCCTGATCTAGCTGAAGCAAGACAGGGGCTGGGGTCGGCGGGTCTGCGGTCGGTGGGCGGCCACGGGCAGAGATAAGCGCCCCCCCCAGCAGAGATCAGCGGGCCCGGGAAGAGATCAGTGGCCCCCCTAGCAGAGATCAGCGGCCCCAGGCAGAGATTAGAGCCCCCCCTATCAGAGATCAGCAGGCCCAGGCAGCGATTAGTGGCTCCCCCCAGCAGAGATCAGCGGGCCCGGGCAGAGATCAGCGCCCCCCTCCAGCAGAGATCAGCAGGCCCAGGCAGAGATCAGCGCCCCCCCCATCAGACATCAGCGCCCCACCCCATCAGAGATCAGCGGGCCCGGGCAGAGATCATCGCCGCCCCCACACCAGCAGAGATCAGCAGGCCCAGGCAGAGATCAGCGGCTAGCCCCAGCAGAAATCAGCGGACTCGGGCAGAGATCAGCGCCCCCCAGCAGAGATCAGCGGGCCCCCCAGCGATCGTCTTCGGCTCACAGCGCTTACCTGTCCCCGCTGGCTGCCGCGTCCTCGCCACCTCAGCCACTGTTGCAAGAGTGTAATGAGAGTGATGACCTCACCACTCTGCTGTACAGCCCAGTGATGACGCGCCCTTCTCTGCTCTAATCACCCTGCCTCCACTCCAACCCATAGCTAATTTGCATGCGCCACCCCTTCGCATACAAATTAGTCATGTCTGGTAGTGAAGCGACACTGCGGGGCCCCTCTGCTGCTTCTGTGACTGGGGCCTGGTGAAGAGAAGGGGTTTGTCCTGCCGGAGGCTTAATAAAGATAACTATTTACCCCGGGCCTGGCCGGGTTCCCTCTCTTCACCGGGCCCCCTATATCAGGCACAGTAGTAATGCCCTGATGGTGGCCCTGGTAACAGACGCAGTCTAGGAGAACTGTTGGCACCAGAAAACTCAGCCACTTTACCGGTACCGAGCACGGCGGGTACAAGACCCTAGATCAGGGAAGAGCTTCAAGCGCCTTGGAAATTAACCTGTGGAGGATAGTCTCTTTATGAACTTTCCCCAAGAGCTCAGAGATTGGAGGCATCAGCACAATGCGGGGGACAGGGTTGCCATACGCACGGGTAGCAAGGCCACGAAAGCTTCAAGCCGAGGGGCCACAACGGTCAATCAATTTGTGCACGGATGCAGGGCTCCGGACTTACCAAGTGACACTGGTGGGAGCGGGACCTGGACGGGCTCCCCCCGTAGAGACTGCGGTGCCTAGAGACTTTGGTTTACCATATGTGTCAGTGTCTGCTTATTCCACCTGATCAAGCACCACACCTACCGCAGTGAGTAATTTGACCCCTGCACCTTGCTTCCCAAAGTCAAGCCACCCAGTTACCAAATTCCCACTATCTGGGGCCTTCCCTACTTGCGGAGGGACTGACACCTGGCTGCCCCACACCATCTGCCCCGGTACTCCCATTGGCAGCGGTGGTACTCCCCTTTACTGCAACCCGCAGTTGGTATCACGAACATTCATCCCCTGTAAATATCCCCTTACATTTGAAGTGGCCGCAAGCCCTCGGGTCCGAAGACCCTCGAGCCATAGCAACTAGAAATTAAACTATGAATATAGTTCCAGTTCCCAGATCCAAGCAGTTCGACTGCTGCTGGGGCGGCACACCTTCAAATTCCTGGCGTCACAAATAGGATAAAAACTGGGCCCATTAACCCGGGTGACGTGCACCTTACAGAACTGTCAAAATCTAAAAAGTGACTGTAAAATTACCTTGCCACCATCTTGCCCGCCATATTTTGGCGCCAAAAATAACAACTGCGCAATCATCTGCAGCAAAAGAGCGCGAAGCAGAAGCCACGCCCCATCCTAGAAGAGCCTGGTGACGAAAAACCGAGGGGTGAGACAGGATGTGAAGGCGGATCTTGGTGCAGGGACACCAGGACTCTGCATTAAAGTTCCTGGAAAGAGAAGCAGCAATATGTCGAACAACAAGACTGGTCACCTGAGAGTGCTGTTCATGGGACGGCTAACTGGATCGAGAAGGAGACAGAGCAACTTTGCAGGACAATGCGGATGCAGTTCCTGTTCATGCTGGATGACTGGAGAGTCGAGATGAGGAGTGTGGCCGCAGCGGTGCGGGCCCGTGAAGCGGATGCCCTGCATGTGGAGCGGGTCAGCAGTAACCCAGTTCCGGTTGCTACAGGCCTACAGGGCCTCGGAATCCAGTCTACCCCCAGCCACCGCAGTAGTCATACCACCTAATCCACCCTTGACTGCGGCTGCAGCCGAGCCGCTAATCCTGACATTGGCAGCGGAACCTCCAGCCCCCCGCAGAAGATGAGCAGGCCGCAACGCCTCCGGCCGCCTCACCGTCCAGACCAGGCCGCAGCACCCTCGGCCTCACCACCGGCCAGACCAGACCAGGCCGCAACGCCTCCAGCCTCACCACCGGCCATCGCAAACCCTGGTTGCGGAACCACCGGCATATCTTGTTGCAGCTGCAGAGGAGAAACCCGTCAACATGCCGGTTCCACTGCACCACTCCGTCTACATCCGGTTCCCCTGGAGGCGGAACCCGAGGACAGTGCCCCCTACTGGGAGAGGCAACACCAGCAGCTGCTCACAGAAATGGCTACCCGGGAGCGGCGTCGGGCAGAGGTTGCTACCCGCACGCACAGAGAAAAGGAGCATCTGAGAAAGGCTACCTTCCGGGTCAGAAGGCCACGGTACCGGGGCCTTGTGGAGCGGTTTGACCCCGTTAAAGGTTGGGGGTCCATAGTGGAACCGGGCCATGCTGCTGGGGTTTTTGTCTCCAGGAGGGATGTCGCAGAACACCTCCCAAAGTAGCACCCTGATCAAAATCTGAAGCCTGCAGACATGGTTTCCTACTACTGTCGGCATTGTGGTGAACCAGGCTGGTACACCCTAGAGGTGAGAAGGCACGTCATGGACGGCGAAAGAGTGGTGCCAGCTCCTGCAACTGCCCCCGACTACCTTAGAGAGGAATGGTAGCGGAACCCGGCTAACTCGTTAAAAAAATGTTATATTGTTTTAAATGTTTGAAATCTGCATAATCAGAAATGTTGAAACGTATAAATTAGCCGGGAAAGTCACCTGATTTTCTGCTGATTAAAAGTTAACAATGGACCATTGATGCAGGACTGGCAGCAGCCAGCACAAACTTGTGCTAATTGTATATAGTTGCACCTCGTGTGCCTACCAGAGTTATCCCTTGAACCACCGGGGTTCAGTCCCTGTCACCAAGGACACAGCAAGGAACTCTGGGTTGTGCGACACCATGGCTAGCGGTAGCACCAGGGTTCAGGTGTTATGGGTGGCGGGTTGAAGGGAACGGGACAATGGGAATGGACTGTCGCAGGAAGGAGCTTCAGCAGAGTAGGCTGAGCTACCAGCTACAGCTACAACCGGTAGCGTTCCCAGTCATTCTTAAATAAACTCTGTAAGTTTTGTAACGTTTAAAGTGTATTGCCTCCCCAGAGTGGGAAGAATGTTTAATCTGTTATCTTTTTCCAATTACAGTTTTAGTAAAACTCTAGGTGTCTGGTAGCTCGGGAGCGAGCTACGTTTAACCAAGGGGGAATGTAGCGCCCCTGACTACATCAGGGTGCTACAGGGAACTATATCCTGTACACCAGGGTGCAGGGCCTACCCACCATAGTTCTAGGTTTCCACCAACAGTGTCACTGACATCCGCACTACAAATCCCAGCCACACCTCACACCAGGGCTGGACAGACACACCAGTGGGTTGGTCAAGTTGGAGCACGGCCTCCCACCTAGGGGTCAAGAAGACTGGTGGGAGGGAGGAAGTCAGTTTTAAAGTCAGCTCTAAAAATGAGAGGGAGTTGAGTGGTATCCCTCAGAGAGTGAGGAGCAGGGGAGTTGGAGCTCCCAGGGAGGCGACAGGTTGGGTCGCAAACAGTGGTCGGGGACCGGTATTAGGAACACCAAACAGGAGTGTAACAGACGCAGTGTAGGAGGACTGTTGGCACCAGAAAGCCCAGCCACCTTACCGGTACTGAGCAAGGCGCTATGCAGGACCCTAGATCAGGGAAGAGCTTCAAACACCTTAGTGGATAGTCTCTTTATGAACTTTCCCCAAGAGCTCAGAGATTGAAGGCACCAGCACAACGCAGAGGATAGGGTTCTCCAAAATACACAACCCACTAAAATCCCAAGTGCCAGCCACCAAGAGCACAGCTGCCAAACACACGGGTAGCAAGGCCCCGAAAGCTTCAAGCTGGGGGGCCACAACGGTCAATCAATTTGTGCACGGTGGCAGGGCTCCGAACTTACCAAGTGACACTGATGGGAGCGGGACCTGGATGGGCTCCCCCTATGGAGACTGCGGTGCCTAGAGACTTTGGTTTACCATCTGTGTGAGTGTCTGCTTATTCCACCTGATCTAGCACCACCACTACCGCACTGAGTAATTTGACCCCTGCACCCTGCTTCCCAAGGCCAAGCCACACGGTTACAAAATCTCCATTATCCGGGGCCTTCCCTACCTGCGGAGGGACTGACACCTGGCTGCCCCACACCATCTGCCCCGGTACTCCCTTCGGCAGCGGTGGTACTCCCCTTTACTACAACCCGCAGGTGGCATCACGAACATTCATCCCCTGTAAATATCCCCTTACATT
The DNA here is from genome assembly GCF_048569485.1 of Anomaloglossus baeobatrachus. Lineage (NCBI taxonomy): Eukaryota > Metazoa > Chordata > Amphibia > Anura > Aromobatidae > Anomaloglossus > Anomaloglossus baeobatrachus. The sequence continues at coordinate 307,890,732 of NC_134356.1, read as the reverse complement.
TGAAGTGGCCGCAAGCCCCCGGGTCCGAAGACCCTCGAGCCACAGCAACTAGAAATTAAATTAAACTATGAATATGCAGGATTGTCCTGAATCTAGTCCCAACAGGAAGTCCAACTGTAGTATTAAGATGCATCAGACAGTGGCAGTAGGAAAATGTGCCAATGACCATATGAGGGTCAGAGAGCAGTGAAGGTGAGCAGTGACACGAATATTGTTTTATTTGTTTCCACATCTTATGTTCATTATGCATAAGAAGCGACATTCAATTAACTGTAAAACACAATTTTCGGTAATATCAGCTCAATTTAGGGGATTCGAGTTGTACGGAAAACTGCTAAGGTTTCCCATTGACTTACATTATACTCAGTACTAGAACCAAGTCTGTCCAGCATGAAACCTGTTCATTTCCAATACTGAGCACTCGAGCACCATTAATGCCCACTAATGATGAGCGAGCACTAAAATGCTCAAGTGCTCGTTACTCTAATTGAGCAGATTGGACGCTCAAATGGGCTTACTTCTAGTAACGAGTATGATAGTAGTCAATGGTGAACTTTAGCATGTTTTCGGATGGCCCTAACAGGAGCGCTGGGGAGAATCAATGAAATGGATAGAAACAATATGGGGAAGACACCTGAACTTCCAGGTTGCTGCTACGAGCTAAATAAATTATTATTTTGAGGTCCCCTCCATTTTTTTATAAGCAGCCAAGGTAAAGTAGACAACTGGGGGCTTTAATATCAGGCTGAGAAGGTCCATGGTTATTTGGCCCTTCCCAGCCTAAAAATACTAGCCTGGAGCCCCCTCAGAATTGGCGGATCACATGTTTAATGTCTGCTGACATCAAGCCCAGAGGTTAGTAATGGAGAGGTGTCTATCAGACACCCCCATTACTAACCCAGTAAGTGAAAAGAAAAAAAGACACACAGAAAAATAGTTTATTTGAAAAAAGATTTCCCCACACTATCCCTCGTTTACCAATTTATTAGCAAAAATGTTATCAAGAAGTTCCCTTGTAGTCTTCATTCCCTGAATGAAGCTATGGTGACTGGGAATGGCAATAAAGTATAGCTATTCACAAGCCTGGGTAATGACTACAACGCTCATCAGTGTTGCTTGGTTTCACTGAGTGCAGCTTTGAGCCAGCGGCTCTGATGAGAGTTGTCATATTACCCGGCGTCTGTGACTAGCTTTATTTTACTGCTATACACAGTTGCCGGTGCTGCATTTGTGGATTGTGGACTATGATACAGGAGTTTCTTGGGAACATTTTTGATAATAATTTGTATGCGAGGGATATTGAGGGGGAGTCTTTATTCAAATAAACTATTTTTTTCCTGCGTGTTTTTTTTTGGATTACTGGGATAGTAATGGGGTTGGTTGTTTGATAAACTCCTCTTACAAGGACTTGACACCATCTGACATTTCACAGCTGAAATCAAACCCTAAAATATTACTCCTCTAGCCACTGCATCAGGGTAATCAAGAAGAGCTGAGCAAAGCACCAGAATTGGTGCAGCTAATGTTATTGGCCAAATACTGGTCGAGGATTTCGGGTGGTATTTTTAGGCAGGGAAGGGACAAATAACCATGGACCTTACCAGCCTCATAATATCAGTCCAATTCTGGGGTGGTTGCGGGCTGGTGTTTTTAGACTGGGAAGGGGCCAATATCCAAGCACCTTCCAAGCCTGATAATATCAACCCACATCTGGGGGGACCCCACATAGTAGCGCCTCCCTCCAGCACAGATACTTTACTTATCACAGTGCTGCTTCAGTGTAATACATTTTCCTTTAGTTGCACATCTCTTTTCTGCATCCCACAGGACAATTGTCCTAGTAAAAAAAGCTGCCTATCGTTTTCCATACCTGTATCCTTGCAGCAACTGATTCTGATGAAGGCTGATGGGCTGATGGGACGTCAATATATTTGAACCAAGTGGATGCAATGAGAAATAAATTCCTTTTGTTCTTCATTGGAGTGCCAAGTTTTCTAATAAGTTCTTGATTAAGTTGCATATCGTGGACAAAGGAAAATCAAGATCTCTAGAGATGGACTTGTAACCTTGAGATTGTTTATATTGTAGGTATGTTAGGCAGACATACAATAATGTTTACATGGATTTTCAAAGTAAGTACATCAGTCTTATCGAATATAAGATACCTATTCAATAATGTCTGCAGTTTGTATTGCAAATTCTGGTGACAGATCTTTAAACTGAATACTTATTGCAATCTATAGAAATACAGTAAATAGAGCAGAGATAACTGTTGACTATATGTAGAAGTAACCTTTTACGTCTATTACTGCTGACTAGAAATGTGTGCATAAGTGGAGGTACTCTCAGAAGTAGGGATGAGAGGCTTGATTTGCAGGGCTCCTGTCCATGTTGGAGATTAGAATTTTGCAGCCTCAGTGAAAGTTCCCTTTTCTGCCTAGATGCAGTCAGATAATTAGAGGAACTTTTAGACATCAGGTGTTTCTGTCATTGCTATGTCCTTGACTTGTCTTCAATTTGTTTCATAGCTGAAATAAAATGGCACGATACTTCTTCCAAAAGATGGGGCCGTGCTGCCCCAGCCAGCTGTTTGTCATCCAGTAAATCTAGCACTCCAGCTATTCTGCCTGCCCTATAAGCAATATTTCTGAGAGTGTCAAATTTATTTCTCGCCTTTTAGATGCTTTTTCTGACATTTTCTAATGGTTAAAAAAAATTTTGGATATACTTCCAATCCACTCTAATTCAGAGGTGAATCTGGCATTTCTGCTGACTGAGATGCTTGAGATCATTATTCCCAGACCTGTATTGAGCAATACACCAAAGTCGGCACATTGTAAAATTGTAAGGTATCGAATGAAAAAATACTGATCACCTGGGTGTCATAGAGTATATAACATATACCATATTCATCTGTAAATATGGCTTGCGGAAATATTTATGAAGGTGAAGCTATATTAGGCTATGTTCCCACAATGAGTATTTGGTGAGTTTTCGATGTTGCCGATTCTTTGCAGCATTTCTGCACCTATCACATAAATTAAGCTTCTTGTGGGTTTTTTTCATTGCGTTTTTGAGTGTGTTTATTACATGCGTTTTTATAACTTTTTTTTACTCTGCTGTTTTTGTATCTTTAACACCTTAACGACCGCCGATATGCCTTTTAACGTCGGCAGTTAAGGGGCCTTGTTTCACAGTGCTGCTTTTTAACGGTGCTCAGGAATAAGGGTATAGTGCTCCCCAGGATAGGAAAATCTCTGGGGTTTCAGCTACTGAGGGTAGCTGACACCCTGGAGATCATGATCCAAGGCTGTTTTTTCCGGCCTCCGGTCATGTGATCACCGTCATACACCATATAATGGTGACCATGTAAAAGTAAAATAAAGCACCAGTAAAAAAAAATATTTCTCTCCCATCTGCCCTGAAAAACCTGTCCAATGGAAAAGAAATGCCACCTCCCCAGTCCCCCGGTGTGGCCAAATTCCCCCCGCCTCTTCCTGAGCTTTTAAAATGGCATGAGTTGTGCACCCACTGAAACAGTCCTCCTCCTCTGAATTCTCTATTCCCCTCCCATCTGACATGGCAGATGGGAGAGAAATTGTCTCCCCAGGTCACCTCTGGTTCCCCCAGTATCTCCATATAGAGAGAGTCCCCAACAACTCCTTTTAGTCTTCTTTAAGAAAAAATGGTGAGCACATACACAGACAGCTGGCTCTCAGCTGGTTGTCTGGTAGGAGTCAAACTGCAGTGACATCATTGAGCTGGTATCAGGGAGGTTACAGCAGTTCACTCTTGCCTTCTCTGTGACCCAGGGAGTATGACCTGCAATAACCTCATTGAGGTCATTGCAGTCACACTTCTCACAGAGTGCCTGTACTTCCAGCATGTGGTGGATGTGTTCTCTGATCATGCCCCCATATGCTGAAAGACCAAGGTGTCGTGGGACCTCCAATATGGAATATGACGGACTTGGAATTTTTTGGGGTCATTTCCTTTGTATTTTTTTCAATAAATTGATCAAGGAGGGAGTGTATTGTGGAATGCTTTTTCTAATAAAACATTTTTTTTACATTTTTTTTATTACTGAATTACTGACTGGGTTAGTAATGTCGAGTGTCTGATAGATGCCTCAACATTACAAATCCCTGGGATTTATGCAATCTGACATTACACAACTAGCATCAACCACAAATACCATTACCCCATTTGCCACCGCACCAAGGCAGCGGGAAGAGCTGCTATTTTTAGGCTGGGGATTGCCAATAACCATGACTTTTCCAAGCCTGAGAATACCAGCCAGAAGCTGTCTGCTTTACCTTGGCTGGTGATTCAATTTAGAGGGGACTCCATGTTTATTTGTGTTAATATTTATAAATAAATAGTGAAAAAAAACAAAACAGCATGGAGTGACCTCTGTTTTGGATTATCATCCAAGGTGAAGCTGCAGAATATGTAGGGGGGGTAGGACACTATATGTGTTTGACCTCTATCACATTATATATCTATGTATCTATCTATCTATCCCAGCTTTTTAGGCTGCGAGCCCACGATCAGGGTTTGCGGCGTTTTGGACGCAGCGTGTTTTCACTGCTTCAAAAACTCTGCATTGTACAGTAGAAGCACAGTGGATGGGATGTCTAAAAATCCCATGTTCACTGTGCTTCTTTTCTCCACAGGATAAACTGACATGCGGCGCGGCTTCCGGAGCTGCAGCATGTCAATTTATGCTGCAGAGATGCAAGTGTTCTCTATGGGGAGAATAGAGCTAAAATCCGCATCGGGACCAAGCCCAGATCGTGGGCATGAGAGGTGCAGTCTCCTGCGGACAATACTCGTATCTGCTCAGGAGGGCTGACACTGCATCTTAGGCCAGATTCACACTTGCGAGAGACTCGCGCGAGTCTCGCATCACATCACATCACCCGACACGGCTGCACACTCTCCTCACAGGAGCATCTCAGCTAAATGTATTTCTATGCAGCTGACCTGCTCCTGTCCGGAGAGTGTGAAGCCGTGTTGGGTGATGCAATGCAAGACTCAGGCGAGTCTCTCTCAAGTGTGACTCCAGCCTTAGACGAATAGTCACCGCATCGTAGAAGTGAGAAATTTGGTGCTATAGTGTGACGCCCTGGACCCCAGGGGTCACAGGTCACAACACTCACCACATACACCCCCACACTAGAAAGATACCACCAGTCAACCACAAAGACCTGATTGCCTCCCTCAGTGTTAGGCACACCAGGTGGGCGGAGTCAGGCGGAAAGACATGCCCCCCGAGGAGTCTGCTGGCCTGAGGCAGGAAAACAGACAGCTAGTCAGTTCATACAGTCAGTGCAGAAAGACGGTTCAAACAGTCAGGCAGGCAGACGGCAGTGGCCGCCTGCAGGAGACCGGGAATATGACCAGCGGAACCGTAAGGGACCGGGACAGGATAGTGGCCCACCAGAACCGAACCGGGCAGCTAACTGGATAGCGGAGCACCAGGCAGGGTACTCAGACCCCGACTAGGCTATATGCCACCCCCATAGTCAGATAAACTGATTGTGGTCTGGACCTCAGGGGTTCATTCCCACCAAAGTCCCGTTTGAAGGCAACAGCCCAACCCGTCCGGATAGTAGCCACCGCCAGAGGCCAGAGATCCAAGGGCCAGCGTCTGCGGGCAACAGGGGCTCCTACGACACATACACACCGGGGAGCGGACTACCAGTGCCCAGGCACAGTGGTCACATTACAAACACAGGTGCAGGAGAAAGGCAGACATTGCCAACCCGACTAGGAAGCTGCAGCCGGCTGCGGGCCCCGTTCATGCCTCCGTTTGGTTTATCAGTGACTCTATGTGGTTTAATCGTGAGTACAACAGTGCCATCAGGCACCGCACCGCGCTGCACCGCAACACTGCGCCCTGCACCCCTGCCCACAGCCCGACCGGGCCCCGAGACCAACATCCCCTACCCATGAAAGGGTCAACACCTAGCTGCGCCACTACACCGCTCCCGGGAGTCCCTGTACCTTCACCGCAGCGGTGGTGCCCACCATCACCACAACCAGTGGGTGGCGTACGAACAATCATTCCAAAATTAAATACCCGCATCCCCCATGTGTAACGCCAACCCCCCTTGCAGAGCGATGTGACCCCCGGGTCCGTGAGAGGGTCGAGCCACCACCCGTAGAACGCGAGCACGGATCCGAGCGGCTCGGCGGCCCCAGCCGCGGGACGGTACAATAGCAACATTTTTGTGAAGTAACTGTGGGTTCAAAATGCTCACTATACCCCTAAATAAAATCCTTGAGGGGTTTAGTTCCCAAAATAGGGTCACTTGTTAGGAGTTTCTCCTGTATAGGTACCTTAGGGGCCCTACAAATGAGACATGGTACCTATTATTTATTTCAGCTTTTGCATATTTAAATATTGCTCCTTCCGTTCCAAGCAGAACTTTTTGACTACAAGTCAGATATCACAGCGCTCATAAGAAATTGGGTAACAAACTGTGGGGTCCAATTTTTGGTGTTACTTCTTATAAAAGTGAGAAATTTGGTGCTAAAAAAACATTTTTTTGTGACAAAAATAAATTTTTCAATATCATGAACTTATGTAATTGAATACTGTGAAATACCTGTGGGTTCCAAATGCTCTCTATACCCCTGAATAAAATCCTTGATGTGTTTAGTTCCAGAATGTGGTCACTTGAGGGAAGTTTCTGCTTTTTAGGTACATTAGGGGCCTGGCACATGCAATATGGTGCCGGCAATCTATTTAAGCCAAATTTGCGTTGAAAATTCAAAAATTGCTCCTTCTGTTCTGAGCCCTCCCATTTGTCCAAACATAGGTTTCTGACCACATATGGAGTATCAGTGTGCTCAGAAGAAAATAGAAAACACATATTGGGGTCCATTTTTTCATGCTATCATTTATAAAAGGGAATAAATTGAGACTAAAGTGCGCTTTACACGCACTTTAAGCACTGAAAGCACCCACCCCGTCGTTTGTGCGTCACGGGCAAATCGCTGCCCGTGGTAAACAAAATCGCTAGTACCCGTCACACATACCTTCCTAACGACGTCACTGTGGCCGGCAAACTGCATCTTTTCTATGGGGGCGGTTCGTGCGGCGTCACAGCAATGTCACACGGCAAGCGTCCAATAGAAGCGGAGGGGCGGAGAGCAGCCGCATGAAAGTCATGCCCACCTCGTTGCCGGAAGACGCAGGTACAGTGTTATTTGTCGTTCCTGGGGTGTCACACGTAGCGATGTGTGCTGCCTCAGAAACGATGAATAACCTGCGTCCAGCACCAGCAATGATATTTGGGAAATGGACGACGTGTCAACAATCAACGATTTGGTGAGTAGTTTGCATCGTTAGCGGTCGCTCGTACGTGTCACACGCAATGACGTCACTAACGAGGCTGGATGTGCGTCACCTATTTCGTGACCCCCAACGACATCTCATTAGCGATGTCGTTGCGTGTAACGGGGCCTTAAGGCAACATTTTTAGGTAAAATGTAAATTTATTTATTTTTTCATTCCACTTTGCATTCATTCTTGTGAAGCACCTGAAGGGTTAATAAATTTTAAGCACTTTGAGGGCTGCAGATTTTAGAATGGTGTCACTTTTGGGTATTTTCTGTCATCTAGGCCTCTCAAAGTCACTTCAAATGTGATGTGGTCCCTAAAAAAATGGTTTTGTAAATTTTGACGGAAAAATGAGAAATTTCTGATGAACTTTGAACCCTTCCAACTTTCTAAAAAAATATATATGTTTGAAAATGTGTGCTGATGTAAAGAAGACATTTGGGAAATGTTATTTATTAACTATTTTATGTGACATAGCTCACGGGTTTAAGGGCATAAAAATTAAAAGTTTCAAAATTGCAAAATTTTCAATCTAATATATGAAGCTGAGTGTATGTACTGTATGTGTGTGTGTGTGTGTGTGTGTGTGTGTGTATGTATGTGTGTTTGTCCGCTAAAGGAATCCGCACCGTCGCATTTACAATCACAAAATTTTGCATAGATGCCCCAGGTGACTCAGGGAACATTATAGACTATGTTTTGACGGGAAAATGTAACCCCGCGCTTTACAGTTACTCTCCAAAAAACCTGTCTCCATTAAAGTTAAGGGATGCTGCGAGCTAAAGGTTATTAATAACAGCTGTGATTGGCTGCTATAAGAACAAAGGACATTCATATGATAAGAAGCGTATGTGTGAGGTAATAAGATGTCGGTGGGGAGACGAATAGGGAGAGACAGAAAGAGACAGACAGACAGACATAGGCACAGACAGAGTAAGAGGCAGACAGGGAAAGAGACAGACAGACAGAGACAGAGAGACAGAGAAAGAGAGAGAGAGACAGACAGACAATCAAAGAGACAGACAGAGGCAGACAGACAGGCACAGACAGGGAAAGAGACAGACAAGGAAAGAGACAGACGGAGGCAGATAGACACAGACAGACAGGCACAGACAGGAAAAGAGACAGACAAAGACAGACAGGGAAAGAGACATAGAGAGACATACAGTCAAAGAGACAGATGCAGATAGATACAGACAGGAAAAGAGACAGAGACAGGGAAAATGACAGAGACAGGGAAAGAGACAAAGACAGGGAAAGAGACAAAGACAGGGAATGAGACAAAGACAGGGAAAGAGACAAAGACAGGGAAATAGACAGAGAAAGAGACAGACCGACAAGGAAAGAGACAAGGAAAGAGAAAGAAACGGGGAAAGAGACAGACCTGGAACGAGACAGACCTGGAACAGAGACAGCTGGGGAAAGAGACAGCTGGGGAAAGAGACTGACTCAGAGATAGAGAGAGAGACAGACAAAGACAGACACAGAGATAGAGAGAGACAGAAAGACAGACACAAAGATAGCAACAGAGAGACTGATACAGAGACAGACAGAGACAGACACAGACATACTGGGAAAGAGAGACAGAGAGACAGACACACAGAGACAGACAGAGACAGACAGAGAGACAGGAACACAGAGATAGGAACAAAGAGACAGAAAGACAGAAATAGATAGACAGACAGAAAGAGACAGAGAGACAGACAGAAAGAGACAGACAGAAAGACACATAGACAGAAAGAGACAGACAGAGACTGGGAGAGAGTCAGTTACTATCCCGGGCAATGCCCGTGTGCTACAGCTGGAATATATATAAATATATATATATATATATAAATAAAATATATAAACCTGAGTGTATGTATGTGTGTGTGTGTGTGTGTGTGTGTGTATGTCCGCTAAAGGAATCCACACCGTCACATTTACAATCACAAAATTTTGTACACATGCCTCATGTGACCCAGGGAACGTCATAGACTATGTTTTGACAAGAAAATGTAATCCCGTGCTTTACAGTTACTCTCCAAAAAAACCTCCATTAAAGTGAATGGAGCTGCGAGCTACAGGCTATTAATAGGAGCTGTGAGTGGTTGCTATAGGAACAAAGGACATTTATAGTATAAGAAACCTATGTGTGAGGTAATATGATGTCGGTGGAGAGACAGACACAGACAGACGCAGACTGAGAGACAGACAGAGACAGACACAGACAGAGAAAGAGGCACACAGGGAAAGAGACAGAGACAGACAGTGACAGAGAGGAAAAAAAAGCTAGACAGACAGACAGAAACAGACAGACAGAAAGACACATGGGGAAAGACACAGACAGGGAAAGAAACAAAGAGACAAAGACAGATGGGGAAAGAGACAGACCTGGAAAGAGACAGACCTGGAAAGAGACAGACAGAAAGACAGACAAAGACAGACAGGGAAAGAGATGGGGAAAGAGACAGACAGGGACAGACACAAAGAGAATCAGACAAAGAAAGAAACAGACAAGGAAAGAGACAGACAAAGACAGACAGCAAAAGAGACAGACAGCAAAAGAGACAGACAGAAAGACAGATAAGGAAAGACGGGGAAAGAGACAGACAGGGAAAGAAACATACGTGGAAAGAGACACACCTGGAAAGAGACAGACGGGGAAAGAGACAGACGAGGAAAGAGACAGATGAAGACAGACAAGGAAAGAGACAGGCGGGGAAAGAGACAGACAGGGAAAGAGACAGACGGGGAAAAAGACAGACGGGGAAAGAGACAGACGGGGAAAGAGACAGATGGGGAGAGAGACAGATGGGGAAATAGACGGGGAAAGAGACAGACAGAGAGAGAAACAGAGATAGAGAGAGAGACATACACAGAGATAAAGACAGACACAGAAATACAGACAGAGCAAGAGAGAGACAGACACAGAGATACAGATAGAGAGACAGACACAGAGATAGAGACAGAGGCACAGATAGAGAGAGACAGAGAGACTGATACAGAGACAGACAGAGAGATAGACACATGTGCCGCCCCGCGTCAGCCGACGGGCTGCTCGGATCCGGATCCGCAGTGGCTTGAGGGGTCTCTGGACCCGAGGCGGGATCGCGTGGCCGCTCGAAATGAAAAAGGGTAAAAGATATTTACAAATGGGGGTGAAAGGATTGGATAGTGTTCGTGACGCCACCCACAGGTCGTGGTAAGGCGGGATACCACCGCTGCTGCGTTTGGGGGAGAGCGCCCGGGAGCGGTGGGATGGCAGCTTGTGATGTTAACCTCTCCATGGGCAGGGGAATGGTGTCCCGGGGCTTGGTGATGGATGGCTGGGGACCCGTCTAGAGTAGAGGGGCACAATGTACTCACACAGTCCAGAGATGCTGACACTGACACCAGGTAAACCAAACTCCTGAATGCCTTGCAACCTTTGGGTGAGCATGCTGGGTCCCTGCCCTTTTGGCATTGCTGGTTGGTCTGAAGCCTTGTCCCTTGGCACTGTGTTTCCTCTGTGTGGATCCCTTTCGCCTGAAACTACTCGGGTCCCGCTCACCTACGTGGCTAGCAGGGTGAGCTTGCTCTCAAGGTTCACGCTTAGGATTTTCTGGACGGATTTGGGAAGTCTTAGCCCCCTCGTTGCGCTAGTACCTTGATTTTGGAGTGGGTGGAGAACGGGTCGTGAAGATTCCGTTCTCGTCTGGTGAATTACTTGGCTGCATAAAGCTCCTTCCAAATCTAGGGTCCGCGTACCCCGTCGTGCCCTGGCACCTGCCCGTTTGTAGCACAAGGCCACCAGTCTGCCTCCGTGGAAGTACCGTGCCCCCATCACTACCCCCTGTGACCGGTGTTCCAGCTCCTTCCAGGCCAGGCCAATGTCTGGCACCTGGGAAGGGTATAGGAGCCCAGCTCCGCAGCTTAACCTTGTCCTGTCATGACTCACTGACACTCTCCGTCTACTCTGACACTTCTGGCCCTCCTTCTACCATCCCCCCATCTGGGTGGCCCTATTCCCCTCAGGCCGCCCAATGGGTGTCTGGTGGGTGTGGTGCAGTGTGTTCCTCAGGATTTGTGTACACCTGTTCTTAGCAACACCAAAGGGACAGGACCTGTAATCAAGGAGGAGCGGGTACCATGCAGAAGGGTAGATTAAACGGCACCCTTGTGACGACCTGATAGGCCAGGGCGTCACATTCCCCCTTGGCTAAACATAGCTCATCTGCGAGCTACAAGACACCAAGCATTTATTAAACTTGTAAAGGAAAAAGGGTTAACATAAACAACATTTATTTAACAGGTTCATCCCATATTAGGTAGGCTCTGATACTTTAGCATTACCAAACTAGAGTTCATCTGCCAGCAGGGGAGACGCCACCGGTTTTGATGGCAGCGGGGACCCAACCTACCCCGTCGCGGTCCCTTCCTGCGACAGTCCAGTCCCAACGTCCCGGATCCCAATAACCCTCCACCCAAATAACCTGTTTCCCCTGGAAACCTAAATGGGTCCTTGGCCAGGATAAGGTCCCGGAATGTGTCAGATGACTCTTGTGGGTACAGGAGGTGCAATTTTATACAAGACACAAGTTTGTGTTGGTCACGCCAGTCCTGTGACCGTGGTCCATTTTTCACTTAATTTTTAAAACAACAAAGTTCCTGAAAAAGGCAACAAAGTCCATGTACGAGTAGTACACCTGTAGCAAATCTAGAGGAAAAATCAGGTTAATTTGATTTTAATTAAAACCGTTTCATTAAAGCACTCATTTTCTAGCAGTTTCTATATGGAAAACAACAAACCGTGAAAAATAACAACAAACGAAAACACCAATACCTAACAGTTCTATGGCATTGTTAACTTTTGCATTAATAACATTTTTCATTGCTGCATTACTGCAACGGGCAATCTCGATCGATCGGTGCCAGAGGCCCCTCCAGGGCACAGCGCAGCCTCTGGCCGCCATGCCACAGACCCAGGTGGCACCCCAACTCACTAGCTCTTGAGCGGCAACTCTTCTCCGGCGCTGCTCTCTGGCTATCGCTCCCATACGGACCCGTAATAGCTGCCGCCCATGCACTGCTTCAGCACGTGGATCAATGCTAGGCTGTATTTCAGCCTCCAGCACTGGTGGCAGGTACATTTCTGCGGCCCTGACAACCATCGGGATGCCGCACGGTAGTGGAACTGGTGGAATGGAAGGTCCCACTCCTGCTACTGTAGGCAGAAAAATCGACACCTCCGCAGCTGGTGTTGCAGGGCCCGGGTGCTCCGCCTCTGAGGACGGGCCCGGTGATGTGGCTGGGTCTGATCTGGCCGGGCTCTGGGGGACCGCTGACATGACTGGGATGACAGTAGACATCGGGGCTGCTGCTGGAGCTTCATATGAAAATGCTGCAGGTTCCGCTGCCAGGATGGGTGATGGCAGCTCGGCGTCCACTAAGGACACGGTAGGTGACGGTGGAGGGGTTTCCACAAGCGGGGGCGGACCGGATCCCTCAGCCGCCATGGCTGGATTAGGGTAATCAACAGGGACTGGGTAACCGCTTACCCTTTCTTCACGTGGGATTTCGATCTCACAGGCTCGCACCGCCACCGCCAGGCTCCTCATCTCTTCCCTCCAGTGATTCAGTATGAACAGGAACTGCGTCCGCATTCTCCTGTACAGCTGCTTGGTCTCCTCTTCGATCCAAGTCGCGGTCCCGGGAACAGCACGTTCCGGTGACCAGCTTCGCTCCGCCATCTTGCCTCTGCGTTGTCCAGGAACAGTATGGCAGAGTCCTGGCGTCCCTGCTTCTCTTCCGCTTTCGCTACATTCAGGCACGCCCCCTCGGTTTTCTCCTAGCACTCTTTCACGCTCTGTGGCCCCCTTAGAACTTCCGGTTCCTGTTTCAGGCTGAGGATGAAGCGCGGGGCTTTGGCTTTGTGCGCTTTCCGAGGAAGATGGCGTTTTTGGTGCGAAATACAGCGGAAAATGGCAGACATCGCGGGAAAAAGGATTTGGACTCCCGGACTTCACTTTTCAAGGCGCACGTCACCCAGGTTAGTGGGTCCTGCTTACATCCTGTTCGTGACGCCAGGATTTTCAAGGTGTGCCACCCCACGACAGCCGACGGGCTGCTCGGATCCGGATCCGCAGTGGCTCGAGGGGTCTCCGGACCCAAGGCGGGATCGCGCGGCCGCTCAAAATAAAAAAGGGGGAAAATATATTTACAAAAGGGGGTGAAAGGATTGGATAGTGTTCGTGACGCTACCCACGGGTCGTAGTAAGGCGGGATACCACCGCTGCTGCGTTTGGGGGAGAGCGCCCAAGAGCGATGGAATGGCAGCTTGTGATGTTAACCCCTCCGTGGGCAGGGGAATGGTGTCCCGGGGCTCAGAGATGGATGGCTCGAGACCGGTCTAGAGTAGAGGGGCACAATGTACTCACACAGTCCAGAGATGCTGTCACTGACACCGGGTGAACCAAACTCCTGAATGCCGTGCAACCTTTGGGTGAGCATGCTGGGTCCGTGCCCTTTTGGCATTGCTGGTTGGTCTGAAGCCTTGTCCCTTGGCACTGTGTTTCCTCTGTGTGGATCCCTTTCACCTGAAATTACTCGGGTCCAGATCACCTGCGTGGGTAGGAAAACGAGAAGAACTAGTAAGGTCTCAGCAGGAGGTTGACTTGCACCGATTTGGCAATAAGGCAGGTAAACTGCTGGCTAACCTGGCAAAGGGAAGACGACCGTTGACGTTAATAGCTAGTATGACAAGACAGGATGGGACCAAATCGACGAATCCGCAGGAGATCAACCAGATCTTGGGGGAATACTATGCCAAACTATATAGTAAGGGGGATGAAAATGGAGAAGGAGGGAGGGAGTGGCTAAAGACATTAGGACTTACACAAATAACCGAGGACGAACTGACTAGACTGAACGCGGACATCACAATAGAGGAAGTGCAAACAACAATAGGAGAACTGAGTATACATAAAGCACCGGGGCCTGACGGGTTCAATGGGGAATTCTATAAAGTACTAAAGGAGGCAATATCACCAACGCTGACACGTATGTTTAATAAGATGTTAGGGGGTACGGGAATGTCTAGCCACCTTAACACTGCATATATAAAACTTTTACCCAAGGGAGACAAATATTTGGACAATCCAACGAATTATAGACCAATCTCACTAATCAACCAAGACCTTAAACTAGTGGCCAAATTGATGGCCAATCGATTGGCAGAGGTATTACCAAGGCTAATTTCTCCCACCCAATCGGGGTTTGTAAAGGGGAGAGCAGCCGTGACGAACGTAAGAAAGGCCATGATAGTAATGGACGCCATCAGACACAGGGATCTACAAGGAGGGGAGTTGCCAGCCATGATCACGTTGGATGCTGAAAAAGCGTTTGATAATGTGCAGTGGCCATGGCTGGAAACAGTCCTAGATAATATGGGCTTCAGGGGAGCATTCAGAACATTTATAGGTATACTATATGCAAACCCTCAGGCAAGAGTGGCGACACCCGGATTTTTGTCACGACCCTTCTCTTTGACTAAGGGGACGAGACAGGGGTGCCCGCTGTCTCCTCTCTTGTTCAATCTAGCCATTGAGCCATTATCAAAACTGATCAATGGAGGAGATTGCTTTGAGGGCATTAACATTGGAACGGATAAAGTACATTCAGCTCTATTCGCGGACGATATCATATTATTCATGAATAGACCACAGAATGACCTTTTAAAAACAATACAACAGATAGAGATTTGGGTCTATGGCAGGTTTTAAATTGAACAAGACAAAATGTGAAATACTGTTTCTGAATGAGCGAACCATGTCATCCCTGAAAACCTATGGAATAGGGGATAACATATGTGGGATACCGATAGCAAAAACTCACCTTAAATACCTGGGGATCCAGATGGGACGCCAGCCTGCCTCGATTTATGAATTAAACTTCAAACCGTTGATACAGAAAATAGAGCGAGAGCTAAAGATGAGGGAGGGGCTTCCGCTATCCCTGCTAGGTAGAAACCACCTCTTAAAAATGATGAGTTTCTCAAAGCTGTTATACCTGATGCAGACTATCCCTATATTATTGAAACATGCGGATGTAAATAGACTGAATAAAGCATTTACAAGCTTCCTATGGAAGAGAAAAAGACCAAGAATTAGGGCGGAAAAACTAATGCTACCACTGGAAAAGGGAGGAATCAAGATGCCAAATGTGAGAGGCTACAACCTTGCATGCTTGATGAGCCACGTAATAGACTGGCTGAGGAAGACAAATAGCTATTCTAATATAAAATTGGAAAGTGAGTACTGTAGACCATGGGACTTGGGGGCAATATTACACACGTCATTGGCCAATATTCCGAGGAAAATTAAGCACTCCCTGGTATGTAGAGATACGATAATGGCGTGGAAAGCAGTGAGGAAAAAGTTTAACCTGTCCTGGCGAATCTCCAAATACCTAAATATCTGGAGTTTTCCGGAATTCCCAGCAGGGAGGGAAAACAAACTATTTCTAGAATGGAGAAATAAGGGGATCGGTGGGGTGAAAGATCTGCTCCATGAAACGGAACATAGATGGTTGACCCTTCAGGAGATGGTGAACAGGTACGGGCTTTCCCCATTCCAAATCATACAATACAAACAGGTGGAAAAGGGAATAATGGGACTATTGAGGGATGTTAGAAAAGAACAGATAATGAATGAAATGGACCAATTTATAATGAAGGATAAACAGGAGATTACTATCGCCTCCCTGTACAAAGATCTGAGAACAGCACTGGTACCACTGCACTCTGACCAGGTCTGGGGAGCGTGAGCACGACAACTAAAAGATACAGAGGCAGGGGAAGAGATACGGCAGGGATGGATGAGGATGAGGAAGGAGGTGATTAATGAGGGCTGGAGGGACACACAGTTTAGATTAATGCACAGAGCAATTTATGGTTTTAACATCCCTACCAAGCAGACGATGAATAAAATAGAACATTGCCCCAAATGTAAACAGCCGAAAACGGACTTATACCACGGGATTTGGCAGTGCCCAGAAAGTCAGAAATTTTGGGGAAAAATGAAGACTCTTATAGAAAAAGTTTGGGAAGTGGAAATGGAACTAGACCCATTGTTATGGATTTTCCACCACAGGACTAAAGAAAAGGAAGGAGGAGTAGATACACGGGGGACCATGATTCCAAGACTCTTTCATAATATTGCTATGATAGGGAAAAAGGCCCTACTACGCAGATGGCTCGAGGAATCTGTTCCATCAGAGGAAGAGGTGATCAATCAGATTAAAAAGCTGCTCAATATTGAACAGTTGGAAGCCGAAAGAAATAAGGACGAACTAACGGGAAACTTTTTTAAAAAATGGAAGAGATTTATAGTACAACAGTATGGAGTTGCAGAAATATGGAAAGTGGTATCTCCTTTCACTAATACGGAATGGTATCTACTGGGAGACTTGCAAGGCACATTGGGAAAGCTGAAAATACACACGCAGTAGAGACACGACAGTAGGGCGAGACGAGGGTTTCAGAGAAATAGGGCTTCAAACGGGAATCAGAATATAGAGGAGCTGCGTGTTCTTTTGCGACTTATACCTGGTGTTCTGTGTATTAAAAATGTTGGGGGGGATAAAGTGGGAATAAAAGAGGGTGGGTTAAGACAAGGGTGGGTAAATTGGTAAGGTGAATTTATTCTTGTTCAAATGTTAGACATATTGTAATGATTCTGAAAACTGCAATAAAATTTGTGTTTAAAAAAAGACATCATCCTAAATTTACCACTGTCATGAAGTACAATATGTTGCAAAAAAATATTGTCAGAATTACCAGGTTCCGTTGAAGCGTTCCAGCGTTCCCAGCGGATCTGGTCAGAGTTGAAAAAAATGTCCTGGTCATTGAGGTCAAAATTGGCTCCATCACTAAAGGGTACTTTGCACACTACGACATCGCAAGCCGATGCTTGCGATGCCAAGCGCGATAGTCCCCGCCCCCGTCGCAGCAGCCATATCTTGTGATAGCTGCCATAGCGAACATTATCGATACGGCAGCTTCACATGCACTTACCTGCCCTGCGACGTCGCTCTGGCCGGCGACCCGCCTCCTTTCTAAGGGGGCGGGTCATGCAGCGTCACAGTGAAGTTACACGGCAGGCGGCCAATAGAAGCGGAGGGGCGGAGATGAGCGGGACGTAAAAATCCCGCCCACCTCCGTCCTTTCGCATAGCCAGCGTGAGCCGCGGTGACGCAGGTAAGCTGATGTTCCTCGCTCCTGCAGCTTCTCACACAGCGATGTGTGCTGCCGCAGGAACGAGGAACAACATCGTACCGTCGCTGCAGCGAAATTATGAAAATGTCGGACACTACACCGATGATACGATTACGATGCTTTTGCACTTGTTAATCGTATCAAAAAGGATTTACACACTACGATATCGACAGTAACGTCAGATGTGCGTCATTTTCGATTTGACCCCACCGACATCGCAGCTGCGATGTCGTAGTGTGCAAAGTACCCCTAAGAGATTAAATAAAGCGGCTTTGTTTTTGATACTTCCTGGTATTTGGCTCTGGCAAATCTTTATTGCTACAGTCACGTGTGGATTACATGCATTTTTGGTGCATTTCCACAGCACGTTTTTTGATTTGCAGATTTGCCCTGTCAAATGCAAGTTTATAGGGGAAATGCACATAAAAATAACCAAATTTGCAAGAGAAATTGACAAGTTTCAGCTTTGAAACACACCGCAGGTCAGTTTACCCTGCGTAAAACAGAAGCACAGTGGGCAGGAGATTTCTATAAATCCCATCCACATTAGATCTGTAAGAAGCAGCGTTTTTGAAGCAGAAAAAATTTCACCAAGAACTCATTGTGTACACAGAGCCTTAGCTTTAATTTCCCTAGTACATTTTAATTTTAGGCTATATTCCAATCAGTTTATGGTGTGTGCTGATGCTGCATTTTTTTCTGCTGCATTTCTGCACGTCATATAAATTAGGTTACTTACGGGGGTTTTTTTATTGCATTTTGACCCTGAGCTTTTCGTCTTTTTGAAATCTCATGTTTTAACTATAGCTGCTTTGTTTTTTACATTTCTTTGTAATTGTTTTTTGTGAAATCTTTATCTATATAGTTATATGTGGATTAACACATTATGAGGAAAAAGACATGGATCGCACATCCCAAACAATACAATGATCTAAAGCCGCTAGGCAAAAAATTAAATAGAATATGAGATTCTTTGTTACCATTCTGATCAGATTGTATTAAGCCCACTGCTACGTCACAGCAAACCTCTTGAGTGGGTCCCTATTCTAAACCTTGTAGTGTGGCACTGTGCACTAACCACTGCTGCAGCGACAAAGCGCCAGTAGGGCAGGTGACCTGGTGCCTCACAGCACCCATGCTGCAAGGCGAAGCCACCAAGGCTCCAGGCCGCACCGCCCCACTGACACAAAACCACCACAACAGCAGCCAGCACACAGTAAAAGCACACAGTGAGAGGAGCTGTGCACTCACCTCCCACTGGCTCCCATATGTGGACTGGGAGCAAAAAAAAGGCTTCCCCCTCTTGCAGTATGTGCCAAATGGGGGGAGTGCAGATCCAAACAAAAAGCAGAGGGGGATAGAATGTTGTATAACACACTATGAGGTAGGTTACTTACGTTTTGTTTTTTTATTGCATTTTGACCCTGAGCTTTTTGTCTTTTTGAAATGTCATGTTTTAACTATAGCTGCTTTGTTTTTTACATTTCTTTGTATTTGTTTTTTGTGAAATCTTTATCGATATAGTTATATGTGGATTACATGTGCTTTTAGTCCATATCGGCAGTTGAAACGTCCAATAAACTCCTATAACGTTGTTACCTGCAGATTTTCCGCATCTATTGCAATTCTAATCTGCACATAAAACTCAACGTACCAGCAAAAGATGTTGAAATGTTGCGGATTTCAGAAACATAAAAGGTCAGTTTACACAGTATAAAAAAGCACAGTGGGCAGGAGATTTCTCTAAATCCCCATTCACTTTGCTGGAACTGTAAGACGCTGAGGTGTTTTTTGTGTAGCAAAAATATGTGTCGCGGGCGGGGAGGAGGGTGTCAGCACACTACGCTCACCCCTTCTGCTCGGGTCCGGCGGCTGCTGCTCAGTGGTGGCTCGAGCGGTGGGCCGGATCCCGGGGGTTTCTCGAGCGGCACTCCTCGCCCGTGAGTGAAAGGGGGTTTGTTGGGTGTGGGGATGATTATTGTCCGTGACGCCACCCACGGTTGTGGTGATTTCACCACCGCTGCTCTATACGGGGCTCCCGGGGATGGTGATGCGGAGCAGCCAGGTGTTGTGTTGCCCCTCCGTGGGTAGGGGTTGGTGATCCCGGGGCCTGGTGATGGTGATGGAGGTGCAGGGCCTGGTGGGCGCAGGGACGCGGGGGCAGCGCTGTGCCTTGCGGCACTGTGGTACTCACTCAGCCTGAGACGTGACACAGTTTTTACGGGAAACCAAACGGCTGGATAGACGGTCCCACGGACGGCTGCACTTGCTCTCCCAGTAGGTGACGGTGATGTCCCTTTTCCTTGCACCTTGGTGTACTTGTGGTTGCGATGGGTCCCCACCGGTAACCCGCTCCCCAGTTTCAAGCTGGACCGGGGGAGCTCTACTCTTTGCCCGCAGGCGCTGGCCCTGGGGAAACTGGTGCCTTGGCGGTGGCGGTGTCTCCCCTGTAATGGTTGAGCTGTTGCCTTCAATCGGGACTTTGTTGTTGGGGGATCTGCGTCCCCGTCACTGACGGATTCGGCAAATTTGGCGACTCCTAGCCTTGCCGGGGTCCGAGAGGCCCCTGCCCTGGTGCTGACTGTCCTTCGGAACACTGCTCCAGACCGCCGGGCACACAGCCAACGGGGTCCTTCCAGGAACTTCCAAACGGTCTCCCCTCCAGACAGTCACCGCCGTTGCTGACCTTGCTGATCTGGCCCTACACAAAGCTGGACCCTTCAGGCTTTCCTTCCTTCTTGTCACCTCACTTGCTTTCCTCCTTTACTACTTTTCTACTTTCACTTCTTGTTTACTCCTCCACTTAGCTCCTCACTCCTGCTCCTCCCTGAGCTGACTGCCTGGTTTTCCCGCCTCCAGAGCTGTGTCCTCCTTGGTGGGCGGAGCCAACCGCCTGGCCCACAACCTGGTGTGAATCATCAGCCTCTGGAGGAAGGCAACAAGGATTTCTGGTTAGCTGTGGTGTTCCTAGCTGGGATGTAGGGTGTGGTGGTGTGTGACCTGTGTCCCCTGGCTTGCCCAGGGCGACACATATGCAGTATCAAAAATTCATTATATGAAGTTATCCTAATAATAATAATAATAATATAATTCTAAATATTTTATATGCAAATAAGCAAGCACTAGGACGGGAATCCAACCCCAAGTGAAATATATCATTATCTAAACCAATGAGTCTAAAAATATGATGAATGATATAAATCATTAAAAGTGTGGTAAAATGTATAGAAATATGTTTTTTTCCCTCTCATAAAGCATTCTAGTCAGAGAATAACTTACACATGTCTGGAAATAATACAGAGTAATCTCTCAAATCAATAAGGCTGAAATGTAGGCGCAGCTGACATCTGAACTGCGTGGCAGATCTGAAATGAACAATCCCTTTTATGTCTAAAGTGATATGCTGAATCTCTCAGCAATTCTAGAAATACAGACATTACACTACAGGTGAAAAGTAAGGTAATGAGTCAACAACGGCTATGCACAAAGGAAAATAACATGCAAAATAATGATTAAACTGATGAAAACAATCTGTTTTTCTGTGCTAGATTGACCAACCAACTAGACTGCAGTGTTTACTACTGTGGGCATCTAGTGATTAGGAATGAGCAGACCTGTGGATGTTCTGGTTCACCGGGGTTGGACAGACTTGTTCAGTTAATTTTTCGAACTTGACCCTAACTTGACCCGAACCCCATACAAGTCAATAGAGATCCAAATTTTTGGGCTGTAATATGGCTGTAAAATGATCGAAGTGTGGTCTAGGGTGCTGCAAAAAGAAGCAAAATGGGGGTAAGAGCAGGACAATTGCCCTGTAAACAAATGTGGATAGGTACATTACTTAAAGGGTTTCTGTCATCATAGCAATCATGTTTACATAGGAAATAAATTAAAAAACTAAAAATATTATGTGTCCCCATACAGAAACAGATTTCAGAGTCCCTCCACAGAGCAACAATTTAAAAAAGGTCCCATCCAGAGCCTGTTTTCTCAGTTGATCCACACAGCCAAGATTGGAAGAGTTCCCCCACAGAGCAACAATTTAAATAAAGACCCTACAGAACCTGTCTTTTTTAACTTTCACAAAGCCAAAATTGAAAGAGTGCTGCCACAGAGTCTGTTTTCACAGTTCCCCTACAGCCTAATTTTCAACTCAAGTAGCGTACACAACAGCTGCTGCAGTTAAAAAGATTGTAGTTGGATTTGGTATCGAGCTGGTGGTCCACCAGGAAGCATTGCTACCATCAGTCCCAGCCCATTTGCCTTTGTGTTCCTCCCAGATGCTATTGATTGGGTGTCCTGGGGGCGCAAAGTGTTTAGTTTGTAAAAAAGTATTGTTCAAAGGAAGAAGCCTTGCTTAAATACTACAGTTAGGAATAATGGAATAGGACTCCGTTTCTATTTTGTTTGTTGTTGGTACTGGGGCCATGACTAAGAGAGGACCCGGTGGAAGACAAAGGGAAGGAACTGGAACTAAATGGGGCAGACCCATCACTCAGTATGTGGATATGTGTGATCACATACTCTTCCCCCATGGCGTTGAAATGCTGCCTCCTACGGAGTAAATATGGAGTGTTTAACCCCTTCAGTCCCCAGGCACTTTCCGTTTTTGCTTTTTGCTCCCCTTCTTCTGAGAGGCGTAACTTTTTTATTTTTCCATCAATCTTGCCATATGAGGGCTTGTTTTTTGCAGGACGAGTTGTACTTTTAAATGAAACCATAAGTTTTACCATATAGTGTACTGGAAAACTGCAAAAAAATTCCAAGTGCGGAAAAATTGCAAAAAAAGTGTGATCGTACAATAGTTTTTGGGATATTTTATTCACTGTGTTATATGGTAAAACTGAGATATCTATGTGATGCCTCAGGTCGGTGCGAGTTTGTAGACACTAAACATGTATAGGTTTACTTGTATCTAAGGGGTTAAAAAAAATTCACAAGCTTGTCCAAAAAACGTGGCTCACGTTTTGCGCTATTTTCCAAAACCCGTAGCGTTCTCATTTTTCAGGATCTGAGGCTCAGTGATAGCTTATTTTTTGCGGCTCGACCTGACGTTTTTAACGGTACCATTTTTGCGCAGATGCTATGTTTTGATCGCCTGTTATTGCATTTTGCGCAAAATTTGCGGCGACCAAAAAACGTAATTTTGGCGTTTGGAATTTTTTTGCCGCTACGCCGTTTACTGATCAGATTCATTGATTTTATATTTTGATAGATCTGGCATTTCTGAACGTGGCGATACCAAATATGTGTGTATTTTGTATTTTTTTAACCCTTTAATTTTCAATGGGGTGAAAGGTGGGTGATTTAAACTTTTAGGTTTTTTTTATTTTTTTTAATTTTTTCAAACTTTTTATTTTACTTTTTTTTTATTTTACTAGTCCCCCTACGGGGTTATAGCGATCAGCAATCCGATCGCTCTGCACTATCTGCAGATCTCAGCTACAGAGCTGAGAACTGCAGATTTGCTGCTTTACTTTCAATGCCAGCTGTATTCCGGCATTGAGAGGAACTGAGTCATGTTAGCTACAGGAGTCATCACATGACCCTGTGCTACCATGGCAACCACCGAAAGTCACGTGATCATGTCACGTGACTTCCGGCGGGGGCGGGGTAAGTGACTGTCATGGCGGCGCCCATATACATATCGCTGCCAGATTTTGGCAGCGAAATGTAAGGGGTTAATGACCGCGGGTGGAAGCGATTCCACCCGCGGCTAGTAGGCACACGTCAGCTGTTGATAACAGCTGATATGTGCGCAGATCGCGGCCGCCTGCCGGCGGCAGGGGGCGGGGCTTACCGGCACACGATCCATGACGTACCCAGTACGTCATGGGTCGTTAAGGGGTTAAAATGGTGGTGCTGGATTTTGTAGAGTACTGAGGAGCATCCTGTTGCCTGTGTACACCAGAGGAAGGTGTTTCATTTGGCCATGGTGCAGGCACAGATCCACCACATCATCTCCAACACCAGCACCACAGACACATTTGATGCCTTCCACATTATTCACCACCCAAAAAAGTGCAGAGTATCACATGGCCCTTTTTACAGAGAGAGAGTGCACATCAGATTACACTGCCTGCTTTCACAGTTCCCCCACAGAACCAAAATTAAAAAAAAACCAGGTAATTGGATTTGGGATTCAGGTGGCGGTCCTCTGTGAGGTTTGGAACATTTTCCCTACAGAGCAACAATTTAAAAGAAAAAATGCCCCTACACAGCCTGTTTTCATAGTTGATCCACACAGGTAACATTGGCAGGGTTCCCCAAAGAGCAACAATTTTCCCAAAGGTCCCTGTGTGTCGGCCAATCACAGCCATGTCAGTACTTGGCATTTCTGTGATGGATCTGGAAGTACCCACAGCCAAAGAGCTTGCTGGTTCCCCAGATTCCCTCACGCTTTATTCAGCTGCCCAACACGAAGAGTAACATGGAATTCCGCTTAAGCCCGCTACACACGCTTCAATATATCTCACAATCCGTCGTTGGGGTCAAGTTGTAAGTGACGCACATCCGGCATCGTTTGTGAGGTATCTGCGTGTGACATCTACGTGCGATCAGGATTGAACGCAAAACCGTTGATCGCAAACACATCGTATCTTTGTCTAGAATTGAGCGTTTTGTTGCACGAACCTAGTCAATTATAACGTGTGACATCCCTCATACGATTTTGGTGTCTGATGCCATGTGCGCAGGTGTGCGCTCTGCACCGCAGCTTAAAAAAGGTCCGCTTCAGAGCGCAGCTGAAAAGCTGCGTTCTGAAGCGCCTCACAATGTCTGTCATTCACTAATCTCTGTCAGTCGGTCACTATCTCTGTCCCTCACTCTCTGTCCATGTCAGTCTATCCCCCTCTCTCATATACTCACCGATCCCCGGCGCTGCACGGCGTTCACACTGCTCCGGCGGCTTTTACTGTTTTGAAAAAGCCGGCCGCCGATTAAACAATCTCGTATTCCCTGCTATCCCCGCCCACCGGCGCCTATGATTGGTTACAGTGAGACACGCCCCCACGCTGAGTGACATGTGTCACACTGCACCCAATCACAGCAGCCGGTGGGCGTGCCTATACTGTGTAGTGAAATAAATAATTAAATAATTAAAAAAAAACGGCGTGCGGTCCCCCCCCAATTTTAAAACCAGCCAGATAAAGCCATACGGCTGAAGGCTGGTATTCTCAGGATGGGGAACTCCACGTAGCCCATAGCTGCCAATAAGTCCTAGATTAATCATGTCAGGCGTCTATGAGACACCTTCCATGATTAATCTGTAAATTACAGTAAATAAACACACACACCCAAAAAAATCATTTATTAGAAATAAAAAACACAAACATATACCCTGGTTAACCACTTTAATCAGCCCCAAAAAGCCCTCCATGTCCGGTGTAATCCAGGATGCTCCAGCGTCGCTTCCAGCGCTGCTGCATGGAGGTGACCGGAGCTGCAGAATACACCGCCGCTCCTGTCGCCTCCATGCAGCAAGTGCAGACAGCCGCGCGATCAGCTGAGCTGTCACTGAGGTTAGCCGCTGTCACTGGATCCAGCGGTGTCCGCGGGTACCCTCAGTGACAGCTCAGCTGATCGCGCTACTCACCTCAGTTGCTGCGTGGAGGTGAGAGGAGCGGCGGTGAGTAGCGCGATCAGCTGAGCTGTCACTGAGGTTTCCCGCGGGCACCGCTGTATCTAGTGACAGCGGGTAACCTCAGTGACAGCTCAGCCGATCGCGCGGCTGTCTTCAGTTGCTGTGTGGAGGTGACAGGAGCGGCTGTGTCTGCTGCAGCTCCGGTCACCTCCATGCAGCAGCGCTGGATGCGACGCTGGAGCATCCTGGATTACGCCGGACATGGAGGGCTTTTTTGGGCTGATTAAAGTGGTTAACCAGGGTATATGTTAGTGTTTTTTATTTCTAATAAAGGATTTTTTCGGGTGTGTGTGTTTATTTACTGTAATTTACAGATTAATCATGGAAGGTATCTCGTGGAGAAGCCTGACATGATTAATCTAGGATTTATTGGCAGCTATGGGCTGCCAATAACTCCTTATTACCCCGATTTGCCAACGCACCAGGGTAAATCGGGAAGAGCCGGGTACAGTCCCAGAACTGTCGCATATAATGTATGCCGCAATTCTGGGCGGCTGTTGGCTGATATTGTTAGGCTGGGGGGCTCCCCATAACGTGGAGCTCCCCATCCTGAGAATACCAGCCTTCAGCCGTATGGCTTTATCTAGCTGGTATTGAAATTGGGGGGGACCGCACGCCGTTTTTTTAAATTATTTAATTATTTATTTCACTACACAGTATAGACACGCCCACCGGCTGCTGTGATTGGGTGCAGTGTGACACCTGTCACTCAGTGTGGGGGCGTGTCTCACTGTAACCAATCATAGGCGCCGGTGGGCGGGGAAAGCAGGGAATACGAGATTGTTTAATGAGCAGCCGGCTTTTTCAAAATAGTAAAAGCCGCCGGAGCAGTGTGAATGCCGTGCAGCGCCGCGCCGGGGATCGGGGATCGGTGAGTATATGAGAGAGGGCTGCTTAATTCAGTTACTCAGGAGTTTAGCGGTCAACGGTGAGTCCTTCACTGGTGACCGCTAATCAGGATGCGACACAGACCGAGCCGCAGCATGACAAAGAAGTCGGGGGAAGTTCACCCGAGTTCATTCTGATCGTGCGGCTCTGTCTGTGTCTGCTGTCATCTGCCATTCAGCTCTGCTACGTGGCTGTCTGTGTCTGCTGTCAGAGGCCATGTAGCAGAGCTGAATGGCAGATGACATAGTAAAAACGCATCCCTACACATTACACACGCTTGTCAAGTCAATAAATAAAAAAAAAAAAAAGTTGCCCAATGCATACATCACAGAACACATGATCTAAAGGATCGCACATAAAATTGATCAATTTAACATAGACTACTAACGCTCGTGTGACAGCAAATGAACGACCTACGTGCAATCTCATAAGATCCCGTATGCAACCTGGGCGAGTCACATCGCAAATGCGATTGTACAACTAATTGCAACGTGTAAAGCTGGCTTTAGATGTATGTTTTCGGAATTGGACACTGGACATTGGGTGTCTGGTACAAACTCCGAACTTTTACCATTCAGGTTCACTCAACCCTAATCGTGATACATTTCTGCACCAGAATTAGCATGATTGTATTGCTGTCAGTAAACAAGAATAAGAGTGTTGAAAGTGATTGGCATCTATCTACACTGAACAAAAAAAAATAAAGGCAACATTTCTGGTTTTGGTGCCATTTTTCATGAGCTGAACTTGAAGCGTGCATGCACACAATCAGTGTTAGCAATGTTTTGTAAGCAGCGTATTTTTGCTGCTTCCAAAATGCTTCATTGTACAGTACAAACAAAGTGAATGGGATTTATAGAAATCTCACGCCTCATGTGCTTTTTTTTAACTCTGCATAAACTGACCTGTGGTGAGGGTTTCGTATACGCAGCATGTCAATTTCTCCTGTGGAGATACTTGAGTCTTCTGAATGGAAAAAGGCAGCAAACACAGCAAAAGTACCCTTAGATCTAAGAATTTTTCTATGTACACAGAAGGGCTTTGTGTCTCAAATATTGTTCAAAATTTGTCAAAATCTGTTTTTGTGAGCACTTCTCCTTGGCTGAGATAATCCATCCACCTCACAGGTGTGGCATATCAAGATGCTGATTAGACAACATGATTAATGAACAGGTGTGCCTTAGGCTGTCCACAATAAAAGGCCACTCTAAAAAGCCATTTACAACAGTTGTGAGGGAATCTGGGGAATCAGAAAACCAGTCAGTAACTGGTGTGACCACCACTTGCTTCCAGCAGTACAGCACATCTCCTTTGCATAGAGTTGATCAGATTGGTGATTGTGGCCTGAGGAATGTCGGTCCACTGTCTTCAATGGCTGTGTGAAGTTGCTGGATAATGGCAGGAACTTCAACATGTTGTCATATACACCTATCCAGAGCATCCCAAACATGCCCAATGGGTGACGTGTGGTGAGTATGCTGACTGGGATGTTCTCAGCTTCCAGGAATTATGTACAGATTCTTACAACATGGGACTGTGCATTATCATGTTGCAACATGAGGTGAAGGTCAAGGATGAATGGCACAGCCATGGTTCCTCAGGAACTCATTACTTAATCTTTGTGCATTCAAAACGGCATCAATAAAATGCAACTGTGTGCTCTGTCCATGATATACGCCTGCCTCTAGCATAACCTTATCGCCACCGTGGGCCACTCGACTCACCCACACACTGCCATACATGCAGTCTGCCAACTGCTCTGCCTCTCCAACGTGCCAGATACCATCAAATGTGGGCATTTGCCCACTCTAGTTGGTTATGATGACAAACTGCAGTCAGGTGGAGACTCCATGCATGGAGATGGGCTTCCCGGAGACCGTTTCTTACAGTTTGTCCTAAAATTCTTTGGTTATGCAAATTGATTGTTACAGCAGCTGTCCAGTGGCTGGTCTCAGACGATCTTGGAGGTGAAGATGCTGGATTTTGAGATCCTGGGATGGTGTGGTTTAAGCTTTGCATAAACATTTGCTAATCCATGTATGCCATTGGGCAAACTTACACCTACAATTGACATTTATGCCCATTTGCGTTTGCTCCCTTTTGTCTTAATAGTTGATTTGATATGTATTTGTCACGAACAGCCGGGGAAGTCCCTCAGAAATCCGCAGCTGTTCACTGATTTGTTACACACGACTACTCTCTAGCGCCCCCCTTGTCTGCAGGCCACTTTTGGTACTGCAGGACAATGCATAAGATGAGGCTGCTGAGCTGATAATGCCAAATATTGGAGGTCTCACAGCAAGGGTAAATGTATATCTCTGATTCCTGCTAATGGAATATTTATATACCTCGGTACCCTTAATGATAGCACTCCAATAATTCTATGCAATAACAATTACGCTGCCACCACCCAGACTTTCTACAGGTAGCTGGGAACCCGTTTCAGATAGCATAAGGCCCTTCGGGGTTTTGGATTCGTATATAAAGCATAAGGAAAGAAACTCTTAAATTTTTTATATATTTAATCCGACAATAGGCAGTGTTTAAAGAATATACAGGAATTTACAAAAGGGAACAATACACATTACGGCATAACAGTTACATAAAATAAAAGGTATAAATGTGAAACTTACTAAGCTTGTGCCATAGAAGTGACGTCTGCTTATGGAGGGAGGGGCTCCAAGAGATGTTAGAATCGGCCAGCATCACCCTTCATGATGCCCTCCTCGTGCTGACTGCCCCCAGAACGAAGCTGTTCCTATTATACATTAGGTAGCCCCCCTTACTCTGTGACATCATTTTATGGTCTCTTGTGGGCTGTGCTCTGATGTTCACAGAGTTCCATAATTCTAGGGTTTTTCATATCTTTGCTCCTGGGTCACACAGGTGAAAGATATTAGCGTCATATTTAATATCTCGATTTTACAGT
Organism: Anomaloglossus baeobatrachus; assembly: GCF_048569485.1. NCBI lineage: Eukaryota > Metazoa > Chordata > Amphibia > Anura > Aromobatidae > Anomaloglossus > Anomaloglossus baeobatrachus. Next base: position 307,861,688 of record NC_134356.1, on the reverse strand, counting down.
TACATTGATACCAAACACAACGCCTCTAGCACAATTTTAGTGGCCAATACTAATTGGTCAAGATTCTGACGATCTCCCCGTCAGGTGAGACGGTGCGCTGGGTTCCGCACGACGCAGGGATTCTGGCAATGTGTTTTTCATCTTTCTAGCATTAAAGTTGCACTTCAAAACCTGCTTTGGGAGTTTTCCCGCCAATATTACAAAGAATTGTCTTTCTCTGCAGCTTTTGGCTTTTCTTCTACCATCACCCAAAGTCATAAATACCTTAAGCTTCCAGGCCAATCAGATAATCGTCATGACGATCTCTGGCTGATGGTGGACAGGAGGGGGATGGAGACCCTTCAATAGTTCTACATGACACCTCCCCCTTTTTGAGGTAGCATGGGAGATTGATTTGCCAATCGTCTCCTAAGCCTACCTCGCTGGCATCCCCCTGCCGGGACAGCCCATCAGCGTTGCCATGCTCAACACCCTTCCTGTGTTGAATGGTAAAGTCATACTGCTGTAGTGCCAAGCTCCACCGCAGTAGCTTACCATTGTCGCCGGCCACCCGATGTAGCCAGCTGAGAGGGTTGTGGTCTGTCACTATGGTGAAGTTGCGTCCATATAGGTAGGGCTGCAGTTTCCGCAGGGCCCACACTATAGAGAGGCACTCCTTCTCCACAGTGGCGTAGGCCACTTCCCGGGGTAAGAGCTTGCGGCTGAGAAACATCACCGGATGCTCTTCTCCCTTCCCATTTACCTGGCTGAGTACTGCACCAAGGCCAAACGCACTGGCATCTGTCTGAACTATGAACCGTCGGGTGAAGTCCGGGGCTTGTAGGATTGGGGAACTGGCGAGGGCAGCTTTTAGTGCCCTGAAGGACCGTTCACAGTCATCTGTCCAGGTGACTACTTGCGGTAGCTTCTTTTTGGTGAGGTCCGTCAACGGCTTAGCAAGAGCACTATAGTTAGGAACGAACTTCCTATAGTACCCTGCCGTACCCAAGAAGGACATCACCTGCTTCTTTGACTTGGGGGTAGGCCAGGAGGTGATGGCATCAACCTTCCCTGGCTCTGGTTTCAGGGTCCCGCCACCCACTCTGTGTCCAAGGTACTGTACCTCAGTCATGCCGATCTGACACTTCCCTGGCTTTATAGTCAGACCAGCGCTTTGGATCCGCCTGAGCACCTGTTCCAGGTGCCCCAGGTGTTCCTCCCAAGTGGGACTAAAGATGGCAATGTCATCCAGGTAAGCTACTGCAAACCCTCCTAGTCCCTCGAGCAGCTGGTCGACCAATCGCTGGAAAGTGGCAGGAGCATTTCTCATGCCAAAGGGCATGACAAGGGATTCATACAGCCCGAATGGGGTGATGAAGGCGGACCTTTCCTGTGCTTCCTTGGACATAGGAATCTGCCAGTACCCTCGACTCAGGTCCATGATGGTCAGGTACTGGGCCCCGGCTAAGCAATCCAGTAACTCGTCGATGCGTGGCATTGGGTACGCATCGGGTGCTGTGATTGCATTTAGCCTCCTGTAGTCCACACAAAACCGGGTTGTCCGGTCCTTTTTGGGAACCAAGACTACAGGCGAGGCCCATGCACTTTTGGACCTCTGGATCACTCCCAGGACTAGCATTTCATCGATCTCCCTTTTTATGTCCTTTTGTACCTCTAGGGAGACACGGTATGGGGGTTGACGAACTGGGGAATGACTCCCTGTGTCCACCTGGTGGGTGGCTAGGGATGTCTTCCCTGGGACATTCGTGAAGGTCATCAGGTAGGGCCGGAATACCTCCCGCAGCTGGGACTTTTGGTCCAAGGATAGCTGTGGGTTGAATGCCGCCTCCTCGATAGACCCTCTATAAGTCCCCTTACCTGGCAGCCAGACTGGCTTGCAAAGTCTCCTTAAGGAGAATAGTGTTCCCCCGTGGTCCCCACATAGCTTTCTCATGAGCCAGATCAGACACCCCCATACTTTGCACTGACGAGGGGCAAGCACCCCGAAACACCGTGTCTGCAAATTGGGATTCTGATCTGGCTTATATATCCTGAGTCATATTGCAAAGGATTGTCAAAAATCCACTTGTGACTTTTAGGATCGCTACTTCCAATAGGTGGCGCTGTGCTAGAGTTTGTCTCCTTTACTGGAGAGACAATTTGAATATTTCCCAGAGGGGCATTGCAGCTATAAGTCCCCTTACCTGGCAGCCAGACTGGCTTGCAAAGTCTCCTTAAGGAGAATAGTGTTCCCCCGTGGAATTTTAGGGGCATTGCAGCTATAAGTCCCCTTACCTGGCAGCCAGACTGGCTTGCAAAGTCTCCTTAAGGAGAATAGTGTTCCCCCGTGGTCCCCACATAGCTTTCTCATGAGCCAGATCAGACACCCCCATACTTTGCACTGACGAGGGGCAAGCACCCCGAAACACCGTGTCTGCAAATTGGGATTCTGATCTGGCTTATATATCCTGAGTCATATTGCAAAGGATTGTCAAAAATCCACTTGTGACTTTTAGGATCGCTACTTCCAATAGGTGGCGCTGTGCTAGAGTTTGTCTCCTTTACTGGAGAGACAATTTGAATATTTCCCAGAGGGGCATTGCAGCTATAAGTCCCCTTACCTGGCAGCCAGACTGGCTTGCAAAGTCTCCTTAAGGAGAATAGTGTTCCCCCGTGGAATTTTAGGGGCATTGCAGCTATAAGTCCCCTTACCTGGCAGCCAGACTGGCTTGCAAAGTCTCCTTAAGGAGAATAGTGTTCCCCCGTGGTCCCCACATAGCTTTCTCATGAGCCAGATCAGACACCCCCATACTTTGCACTGACGAGGGGCAAGCACCCCGAAACACCGTGTCTGCAAATTGGGATTCTGATCTGGCTTATATATCCTGAGTCATATTGCAAAGGATTGTCAAAAATCCACTTGTGACTTTTAGGATCGCTACTTCCAATAGGTGGCGCTGTGCTAGAGTTTGTCTCCTTTACTGGAGAGACAATTTGAATATTTCCCAGAGGGGCATTGCAGCTATAAGTCCCCTTACCTGGCAGCCAGACTGGCTTGCAAAGTCTCCTTAAGGAGAATAGTGTTCCCCCGTGGAATTTTAGGGGCATTGCAGCTATAAGTCCCCTTACCTGGCAGCCAGACTGGCTTGCAAAGTCTCCTTAAGGAGAATAGTGTTCCCCCGTGGTCCCCACATAGCTTTCTCATGAGCCAGATCAGACACCCCCATACTTTGCACTGACGAGGGGCAAGCACCCCGAAACACCGTGTCTGCAAATTGGGATTCTGATCTGGCTTATATATCCTGAGTCATATTGCAAAGGATTGTCAAAAATCCACTTGTGACTTTTAGGATCGCTACTTCCAATAGGTGGCGCTGTGCTAGAGTTTGTCTCCTTTACTGGAGAGACAATTTGAATAGTTCCCAGAGGGGCATTGCAGCTATAAGTCCCCTTACCTGGCAGCCAGACTGGCTTGCAAAGTCTCCTTAAGGAGAATAGTGTTCCCCCGTGGAATTTTAGGGGCATTGCAGCTATAAGTCCCCTTACCTGGCAGCCAGACTGGCTTGCAAAGTCTCCTTAAGGAGAATAGTGTTCCCCCGTGGTCCCCACATAGCTTTCTCATGAGCCAGATCAGACACCCCCATACTTTGCACTGACGAGGGGCAAGCACCCCGAAACACCGTGTCTGCAAATTGGGATTCTGATCTGGCTTATATATCCTGAGTCATATTGCAAAGGATTGTCAAAAATCCACTTGTGACTTTTAGGATCGCTACTTCCAATAGGTGGCGCTGTGCTAGAGTTTGTCTCCTTTACTGGAGAGACAATTTGAATATTTCCCAGAGGGGCATTGCAGCTATAAGTCCCCTTACCTGGCAGCCAGACTGGCTTGCAAAGTCTCCTTAAGGAGAATAGTGTTCCCCCGTGGAATTTTAGGGGCATTGCAGCTATAAGTCCCCTTACCTGGCAGCCAGACTGGCTTGCAAAGTCTCCTTAAGGAGAATAGTGTTCCCCCGTGGTCCCCACATAGCTTTCTCATGAGCCAGATCAGACACCCCCATACTTTGCACTGATGAGGGGCAAGCACCCCGAAACACCGTGTCTGCAAATTGGGATTCTGATCTGGCTTATATATCCTGAGTCATATTGCAAAGGATTGTCAAAAATCCACTTGTGACTTTTAGGATCGCTACTTCCAATAGGTGGCGCTGTGCTAGAGTTTGTCTCCTTTACTGGAGAGACAATTTGAATATTTCCCAGAGGGGCATTGCAGCTATAAGTCCCCTTACCTGGCAGCCAGACTGGCTTGCAAAGTCTCCTTAAGGAGAATAGTGTTCCCCCGTGGAATTTTAGGGGCATTGCAGCTATAAGTCCCCTTACCTGGCAGCCAGACTGGCTTGCAAAGTCTCCTTAAGGAGAATAGTGTTCCCCCGTGGTCCCCACATAGCTTTCTCATGAGCCAGATCAGACACCCCCATACTTTGCACTGACGAGGGGCAAGCACCCCGAAACACCGTGTCTGCAAATTGGGATTCTGATCTGGCTTATATATCCTGAGTCATATTGCAAAGGATTGTCAAAAATCCACTTGTGACTTTTAGGATCGCTACTTCCAATAGGTGGCGCTGTGCTAGAGTTTGTCTCCTTTACTGGAGAGACAATTTGAATATTTCCCAGAGGGGCATTGCAGCTATAAGTCCCCTTACCTGGCAGCCAGACTGGCTTGCAAAGTCTCCTTAAGGAGAATAGTGTTCCCCCGTGGAATTTTAGGGGCATTGCAGCTATAAGTCCCCTTACCTGGCAGCCAGACTGGCTTGCAAAGTCTCCTTAAGGAGAATAGTGTTCCCCCGTGGTCCCCACATAGCTTTCTCATGAGCCAGATCAGACACCCCCATACTTTGCACTGACGAGGGGCAAGCACCCCGAAACACCGTGTCTGCAAATTGGGATTCTGATCTGGCTTATATATCCTGAGTCATATTGCAAAGGATTGTCAAAAATCCACTTGTGACTTTTAGGATCGCTACTTCCAATAGGTGGCGCTGTGCTAGAGTTTGTCTCCTTTACTGGAGAGACAATTTGAATATTTCCCAGAGGGGCATTGCAGCTATAAGTCCCCTTACCTGGCAGCCAGACTGGCTTGCAAAGTCTCCTTAAGGAGAATAGTGTTCCCCCGTGGAATTTTAGGGGCATTGCAGCTATAAGTCCCCTTACCTGGCAGCCAGACTGGCTTGCAAAGTCTCCTTAAGGAGAATAGTGTTCCCCCGTGGTCCCCACATAGCTTTCTCATGAGCCAGATCAGACACCCCCATACTTTGCACTGACGAGGGGCAAGCACCCCGAAACACCGTGTCTGCAAATTGGGATTCTGATCTGGCTTATATATCCTGAGTCATATTGCAAAGGATTGTCAAAAATCCACTTGTGACTTTTAGGATCGCTACTTCCAATAGGTGGCGCTGTGCTAGAGTTTGTCTCCTTTACTGGAGAGACAATTTGAATATTTCCCAGAGGGGCATTGCAGCTATAAGTCCCCTTACCTGGCAGCCAGACTGGCTTGCAAAGTCTCCTTAAGGAGAATAGTGTTCCCCCGTGGAATTTTAGGGGCATTGCAGCTATAAGTCCCCTTACCTGGCAGCCAGACTGGCTTGCAAAGTCTCCTTAAGGAGAATAGTGTTCCCCCGTGGTCCCCACATAGCTTTCTCATGAGCCAGATCAGACACCCCCATACTTTGCACTGACGAGGGGCAAGCACCCCGAAACACCGTGTCTGCAAATTGGGATTCTGATCTGGCTTATATATCCTGAGTCATATTGCAAAGGATTGTCAAAAATCCACTTGTGACTTTTAGGATCGCTACTTCCAATAGGTGGCGCTGTGCTAGAGTTTGTCTCCTTTACTGGAGAGACAATTTGAATATTTCCCAGAGGGGCATTGCAGCTATAAGTCCCCTTACCTGGCAGCCAGACTGGCTTGCAAAGTCTCCTTAAGGAGAATAGTGTTCCCCCGTGGAATTTTAGGGGCATTGCAGCTATAAGTCCCCTTACCTGGCAGCCAGACTGGCTTGCAAAGTCTCCTTAAGGAGAATAGTGTTCCCCCGTGGTCCCCACATAGCTTTCTCATGAGCCAGATCAGACACCCCCATACTTTGCACTGACGAGGGGCAAGCACCCCGAAACACCGTGTCTGCAAATTGGGATTCTGATCTGGCTTATATATCCTGAGTCATATTGCAAAGGATTGTCAAAAATCCACTTGTGACTTTTAGGATCGCTACTTCCAATAGGTGGCGCTGTGCTAGAGTTTGTCTCCTTTACTGGAGAGACAATTTGAATATTTCCCAGAGGGGCATTGCAGCTATAAGTCCCCTTACCTGGCAGCCAGACTGGCTTGCAAAGTCTCCTTAAGGAGAATAGTGTTCCCCCGTGGAATTTTAGGGGCATTGCAGCTATAAGTCCCCTTACCTGGCAGCCAGACTGGCTTGCAAAGTCTCCTTAAGGAGAATAGTGTTCCCCCGTGGTCCCCACATAGCTTTCTCATGAGCCAGATCAGACACCCCCATACTTTGCACTGACGAGGGGCAAGCACCCCGAAACACCGTGTCTGCAAATTGGGATTCTGATCTGGCTTATATATCCTGAGTCATATTGCAAAGGATTGTCAAAAATCCACTTGTGACTTTTAGGATCGCTACTTCCAATAGGTGGCGCTGTGCTAGAGTTTGTCTCCTTTACTGGAGAGACAATTTGAATATTTCCCAGAGGGGCATTGCAGCTATAAGTCCCCTTACCTGGCAGCCAGACTGGCTTGCAAAGTCTCCTTAAGGAGAATAGTGTTCCCCCGTGGAATTTTAGGGGCATTGCAGCTATAAGTCCCCTTACCTGGCAGCCAGACTGGCTTGCAAAGTCTCCTTAAGGAGAATAGTGTTCCCCCGTGGTCCCCACATAGCTTTCTCATGAGCCAGATCAGACACCCCCATACTTTGCACTGACGAGGGGCAAGCACCCCGAAACACCGTGTCTGCAAATTGGGATTCTGATCTGGCTTATATATCCTGAGTCATATTGCAAAGGATTGTCAAAAATCCACTTGTGACTTTTAGGATCGCTACTTCCAATAGGTGGCGCTGTGCTAGAGTTTGTCTCCTTTACTGGAGAGACAATTTGAATATTTCCCAGAGGGGCATTGCAGCTATAAGTCCCCTTACCTGGCAGCCAGACTGGCTTGCAAAGTCTCCTTAAGGAGAATAGTGTTCCCCCGTGGAATTTTAGGGGCATTGCAGCTATAAGTCCCCTTACCTGGCAGCCAGACTGGCTTGCAAAGTCTCCTTAAGGAGAATAGTGTTCCCCCGTGGTCCCCACATAGCTTTCTCATGAGCCAGATCAGACACCCCCATACTTTGCACTGACGAGGGGCAAGCACCCCGAAACACCGTGTCTGCAAATTGGGATTCTGATCTGGCTTATATATCCTGAGTCATATTGCAAAGGATTGTCAAAAATCCACTTGTGACTTTTAGGATCGCTACTTCCAATAGGTGGCGCTGTGCTAGAGTTTGTCTCCTTTACTGGAGAGACAATTTGAATATTTCCCAGAGGGGCATTGCAGCTATAAGTCCCCTTACCTGGCAGCCAGACTGGCTTGCAAAGTCTCCTTAAGGAGAATAGTGTTCCCCCGTGGAATTTTAGGGGCATTGCAGCTATAAGTCCCCTTACCTGGCAGCCAGACTGGCTTGCAAAGTCTCCTTAAGGAGAATAGTGTTCCCCCGTGGTCCCCACATAGCTTTCTCATGAGCCAGATCAGACACCCCCATACTTTGCACTGACGAGGGGCAAGCACCCCGAAACACCGTGTCTGCAAATTGGGATTCTGATCTGGCTTATATATCCTGAGTCATATTGCAAAGGATTGTCAAAAATCCACTTGTGACTTTTAGGATCGCTACTTCCAATAGGTGGCGCTGTGCTAGAGTTTGTCTCCTTTACTGGAGAGACAATTTGAATATTTCCCAGAGGGGCATTGCAGCTATAAGTCCCCTTACCTGGCAGCCAGACTGGCTTGCAAAGTCTCCTTAAGGAGAATAGTGTTCCCCCGTGGAATTTTAGGGGCATTGCAGCTATAAGTCCCCTTACCTGGCAGCCAGACTGGCTTGCAAAGTCTCCTTAAGGAGAATAGTGTTCCCCCGTGGTCCCCACATAGCTTTCTCATGAGCCAGATCAGACACCCCCATACTTTGCACTGACGAGGGGCAAGCACCCCGAAACACCGTGTCTGCAAATTGGGATTCTGATCTGGCTTATATATCCTGAGTCATATTGCAAAGGATTGTCAAAAATCCACTTGTGACTTTTAGGATCGCTACTTCCAATAGGTGGCGCTGTGCTAGAGTTTGTCTCCTTTACTGGAGAGACAATTTGAACAGTCTTTCAGTAATTTGAAACTTATTCTGAAGCTTCAACTCACCTAAAAATGGAGTCAAAGGTCGAAACGCACGTTAGTCGGAATGTAACATTACAATTCTATATTTTGCTGTATCAGATTCTGTTCCCAATTATTCTTTGTCTAATACAGAATAAAAAAGAACTAGGAAGCACAATGCGTAGAGAGCTGGTCATTGTCATTTCATGTGCAAGGGAATCCTCATACGCTTTGATCTGTCTAATACTCATCTATTCGGTGCTACATGTTTGTAAAAGCACCTATTATTTAATAAAAAGCATTTATTAACTTTTACAGTTAAAATCTCCATAAACTATTGAGTACCTTTTTTCAATGTTCACTTTTGTGAGCCATATATATCGTTTTCTTTTTCATACAAGTGTAAAATATTCTGCTGGTGCCTTCTTGGCATGTCTGTAATTTAGCCATATTTTACCGTCAGACATTTGTGTCACCTAATAGCTGAATCCAGCGGAATTCTGAATTTAGCATTCGGTCTGAAGGGAGAATAAAACATCACATTCTGTAAAAAGCTGTACAGTAAGCTGTGCAAAATATCTGCCTAGATAGGCAACATTTTTATGTAGAGTTACATTGTGGAATTTTACACAACCCTGAAGTTATTTATAAAAAAATACACATTATTATACTTTGATGCATCGCTTCCATTGGGCTATTTGGTAATTTTTTTCTGTCCTACGCTGAATTTAGTTAACCAATGGCCTGATAATGTTGCAAATGGACATTTTTCTTCTTTCATCCCGGAATAGGTTTGGAATCCTACTGAAATACCCCTTTCATGGACGAGTTTTTCTCCTTATGTCTAGAGATGAGCGAACCTTTGGAAGTTCGGTTCGGAAGGTACATTTGAACTTTAGATAAGAAAAACAAAAAGCCAGCACTAAATGTGCACTTCAGCACTAAAAATTCCAAACTGTACTTATTATAAAAATTTGAGATTTTTGGCAAAAAATTGCAATTTCTCGAGCTACCCCGCCACATCACGGCAAACCTCTTTGGGGCAGTCCTACACTAAAATATTTTTATAAAATGTGCCATACGGCCTCACATATGAAATAGTAGAACTGCTCTTAGCAGCACTCACCTGGTCTATTTCAATCCCATACCCATGACTGAGTCATGGCTGTGGGCGGGACAGAACCAAGCAAATGTTGCATGAAGTAAATAGCCTGTGGACAGGGCCTGATGACTGAATGTGAACAGCCACCAACCGTGAAAATCTAAACAGGTGGAATACATCCCAAATTGGGGTGCATAGCAAGGTGGTGGTCAGACACCGACCAATTCAATGAAGAAAAAACAAAAAGCCAGCACTAGTGCACATTTAGTGCTGGCTATCTTGTTATTTTCATTGAACTTTAGATAAGGTCCGATGACCCTGACTTGACTTGACCTCAATGGAAGTCAGTAATTGGGCAGTTTGTGGCTCCACCCACAAGAAGCCAGCCATAAGCAGAATACTTCCGGGGGAGGGCGGGCGGAGTTTTTCAAATATATATATATTTTTTTGTGTGCACATTACATCTGATCACGCTGATATTACCCCTAGTGCGAGCTGTTCAAACACTACATGTGGCTCGCACAGGGCTGAGCATCACTCATACCCAAGCACAGTGCTGCTGGCTTCTCACTTGAGTGGTTTTCACTCGTAACTCAATTAAAATTTTAACCCGAACTTTGTTTTTTTTAAGTCTGTGTTCGGACTCTAAATTTGAGCCTCGAATTTCAGGTTCGCTTATCTCTACTTAGCTCCTCAGTTGCTTTGAGAGAAGCTGAGGAGCAGAAAATGCTGCTTCTGGGAGGCAAAAACTGCAGCAAATATCATTACTGCTGCTGCACCAAGATGCATGTAAGCAGACAAGTTCACATTGTAAGTCATGGATTAATAATATAAAAAGCTATAATATTTATCACTTTAGGTATAATAAAAATAATATGTCTTATAATGTTAATTAAAATATTTAACTGGATGTTTTCCTGCTTTTTTTGTGTGTGAGGCGTAAGCATTTTAAGTGTAGCCGCATCTAATGCAGAAAGCCAACACATCCTAATATCCTTTTCCATTTGGTACATGTTCTCCAGCAGTAGAAATTCATATTGCTTAAATTGAATTCCATGATATTGATTTATAAAATATATATATCACGATCAGTGCAGCTTGTAAACTGAGCCTTAAATCATATAAATAATCAAGTAACTATAGATTGGTGTGCGGCAGAAATGCTATTAGATGCCTGCAAATAGTATTGGAGTAAGCAACTAATTAAATATTTGGGGTCTGAAGAATATTATTGCATTGGACTGCATCAAATTCTCACATAGTTTAAGATTATCTCACAGACGTTTATTACAGAAGCCGGAAAAAATGTAGAACATCTAATTTCAGAGAATGGTAATGCCTAGGAATGTATACATGTATAGTGCATTGTGAAATTATTCACCCCCTTGGCTTTTTCGTGTTTTCTTACCATACAACCTGGAATGCCACCGTTTTTTTTTGAGGGTTTGCATCAGTTCATGTAAAAAACATGCCTATAACTGTGAACATTGAGTTTCTTTTTATGAAGCAAACAGCAAATAGGACTAAAAAAAACTTCAGTGTGCATAACTATTCACCCCCTAAAGTCAGTGCTTTATAGTGCCTCCTTTTGCAGGATTAACAGCTACAAGTCGATTTGGATAAGTCTCTATGAGCTTTCCACATCTTGCTACTGGGATTTTTGCCCATTCCACCAGGCAGGGCCTTGTCAGCACCTGACGCACCTAGGCAAGTGTGAGTGCCTCAGACAAATGTGAGGGCCCACTCACAATTAACAGGTGCAAAGATCTTTTCTGTGGAAAAAAAAAAAACAAAAAGAAAAAACTCCTAAAAAAGATTTTATTAGTATTCAATATTAATATTAATATCACTTTCCTGCAGGTAGCCGGCACAGTGGGATTCCTTACACCTGCAGTGCAACCAGTCACCGCATGGAAGACGACCTGCCCTTTATCATAGGCCATTGCTGTCGCTCTATGGTTGCAAGTGTATCAGACTGTCCGAGATGGTATTGTTTTGGACGTGAAATCCTTTGATTTCCCCTGATGAACCCCTAAACAAACATATAGGGGGGAAACGCGTTGGGATACTTCACTGGATGGTCCCAGCAGATAAGTCATCACTGCTGGGATTTGTTGCTATTTCTATCTAGGCTCAGCTTGGTGTGATTACAAATTACCTTGCTTTTTTTACGGCTGTGCAGGTTAATTGTCTGTGCAGCTGGATTATGGTTGCTATATTTATGGCAATCTTAGTAAACTGATAATTGTTGACCTGTGACATTTGGCACAAATTCATTTCTTTTTGGTGGTGGGTGCTTCTTTCTGGCAACTGGCGGGTTGCAGGGAGAGAATAGGGAGAGACGACGAGGAGCGGGGGGTACCCGAACCTTTATGGTGCACCTCCGCTGGTAGGTAGGCGATAGGGAGGGATAATAAACACCCCCCACCTACAATAAGTAGTACGACTACCTCAAAAATAACAACTACTGCAGTTGATTTATTTATTCTTTATAAATCACCATCACTCATCCCACATATCTTCTCTACCATCTTCTGCACTCACCTCATGGGACCTGTCTATACTGAGTGGACATTGAGAAGCAATATAGCTTTTTATAATTAACGATTTTAATATTGAATACTAATAAAATCTTTTTTAGGAGTTTTTGATTTTTGTTTTTTTTTGCTTTAATACTCCTGTTTTCATTAATTTTGGTTGATAATCTTTTCTGTGGCCCCAGACACATTTCCAGGGAGCGCAATGCTTAGCCCAGCAGCCATACTATGCTGCCTACTGGCCTTTTAAACCTGGAGTTGCAGTGCAAGCAAGCGTGCGCTGCGTGCACCTGTATGGTAAGAAGGTGTTAATCTGTGTGTGGAGTTAGCGCCCAATGCGCTCCCATACCACAGATGAAAAGGAGCGACAGTGCGTCTCCCAGAGTTGTATGCCCCCCACCCACTTACTTGTATATTTGTATATCCCCCAGTGCTGCATGCTCCCTCACTAATGTGTATGCCTCCCCAGAGCTGTATGCATCCCCCCAGTAATGTGTATGACCACCTCCTCAGTACTGTGTATGTCCTCTCAGTAATGTGTATGCCCCCAGTAATATGTATTACCCCTAGTAATACGTATGCCCCCCCAGTAACACATATGCCACCCAGTAATGTGTATGCCCTCAAGTAATGTGTATTCCCCCAGTAATGTGTATGCACCCCAGTAATGTGTATGCCCCCAATTATGTGTATACCCCTGTAATGAGTATACCCCTTATTAATGTTTATGACCCCAGTAACATGTATGCTCCAGCCTCCCCTGTGATATATATACTGTAGCCCCATGTCTCCTATGATGTATATACAGCAGTCTCAGTTTCCACTGTATGTGGTGTCTCTGTTAAAGTGACAGCCATAAAACAGCATGCCCTGCACAGCCACATGACCAGGATGAGCTAGACGGGAGACAAGTGGGGGAGGCTGCTGCCGACATCCCCATATTAAAAATATCTCTAATGTGTTTGTGTGTACATGTATGATCTGTATCTATGTATGTCAGTGTATAAGACTATGTATATATTTATGTATATAATTATAACAGCGAAAGAAAGTGGTACTAAACCAATATTCAATAAAAAATTATCTTTATTTAATTACATTAATATAATTTTAAAAAATTCAACAAGGAGTCCAATAGGTGAGCTATACCGCATACAATAGTATAACAAAAGAAACTGGATACATAGTATTAGACAAATGTGACCGGATATAGATAATTGTATACAAAATAACAGTTATGGGCAATAGTAAACAATATTAACCCTAATTAGGCCAAAGAAAAAATGCAAATAATTGCTGTGTATCCTGGTCATTATAATGCCTCTATATTATATAATTGTATATTTGAACAGAATTCCAATTATAATTAAACTAGAAGGTGGCCCGATTCTACGCATCGGGTATTCTAGAATTTACGTATTGTGTAGTTCATGTATGATTTTTGTTATATATATATATATATATATATATATATATAGAGATGTTGTTGTGTGTAGTTACCAAGTGTTTGTGTAGGCGCTGTACATGTTCTGGGTGTTGTCTGGGTGTGACGGGGGGTGAGAGCGGTGTTGTATGTGTGTTGCGTGTGTTGCGTTGTTTGTGGAGCGCTGTGTGTCTGTAGCGTTGTGTGTGTGTTGCGCGGTTTGTGTGTGTGTGGTGTGTTTTGGGGGAAGGTATGTTTTGTGCAATGTGTGTGTTGTGCGGTATGTGCGTATATTTGTGTGTGCCGCGGTGTTTGTGTGTTGGGTGTTGTGTGTGTACAGCGTTGTCTGTGTGTGTGGGTGTCTGTGTAGGGCAGTTGTTTGTGGTTCCCAGTGTGTGTGTGTGTGTGTGGTGTGTTGTGCAGTGCGCGCGCGTGTGTGTGTGTGTGTGTGTGTGCATCAGCCTCTCTTCTCTCAGCCTACCTCTCCCAGCCTCCCTCCTCCCAGCCTCCCTCAGCATCAGCCTCCCTCTCCCAGCCTTCCCAAGCATCAGCCTCCACCAGCATCAGCCTCTCTCCTTCCAGCCTCCCCCAGCATCAGCCTCCGCCAGCATCAGCCTCTCTCCTTCCAGCCTCCTCCAGCATCAGCCTCCCTCTCCCAGCCTTCCCCAGGATCAGCCTCTCTCCTCCCAGCCTTCCCCAGCATCAGCTTTCCCCTCCCAGCCTCCCTCAGCATCAGCCTTCCCCAGCATCAGACTCTCTCCTCCCAGCCTCAGCCTCTCTCCTTCCAGCCTCCCCCAGCATCAGCCTCTCTCCTTCCAGCCTCCCTCAGCATCAGCCTCCTCTTCCCAGCCTTCCCCAGGATCAGCCTCTCTCCTCCCAGCCTCCTTCCTCCCAGCCTCCCCCTCCCAGCCTCCCTCAGCATCAGCCTTCCGCTCCCAGTCTCCCCCAGCATCAGCCTCCCCAAGCATCAGCCTCCACCAGCATCAGCCTCTCTCCTTCCAGCCTCCCCTAGCATCAGCATCTCTCCTTCCAGCCTCCCTCAGCATCAGCCTCCCGTTCCCAGCCTTCCCCAGGATCAGCCTCTCTCCTCCCAGCCTCCTTCCTCCCAGCCTCCCTCAGCATCAGCCTTCCCCTCCCAGTCTCCCCCAGCATCAGCCTCCCCAAGCATCAGCCTCCACCAGCATTAGCCTCTCTCCTTCCAGCCTCCCCCAGCATCAGCCTCCCCAAGCATCAGCCTCCACCAGCATCAGCCTCCCTCGTCCCAGCCTCCCCCAGCATCAGCCTCCCCCTGCCAGCCTCCCCCAGCATCAGCCTCTCTCCTCCCAGCCTTCCCCATGATCAGCCTCTCTGCTCCCAGCCTCCTCCAGCACGCCGTGCTCCTCTGCCGACACTCACACACCCGATCGCATCCACTCACACACACCCGATCGCATCCACTCACACACACCCGATCGCATCCACTCACACACACCCGATCGCATACACTCACACACACCCGATCGCATACACTCACACACACCCGATCGCATACACTCACACACACAGACACTGACGATATCGCACATACGCGCTGATACTCACAACATCCGGAGATATCACATGCCTCTGGCCATGTGATCCTCCGTCAGGTCCTGGAAGATCACAACAGCACAGTATCGAGGCCGAGAAGCAAGCGATATCCCAGGATGTTGTGAGTATGTGGATGCGATGTGAGGTGTGTGTGAGGTGTGTGTGAGGTGTGTGTGTGTGAGAGTGAGTGTGATCTGATGTGTGTGTATGTTTGTGTGTGTGCTGTTATGTGTGTGCGTGTGGATCTTCCGCCGGAGCAGGACCTTGATGCGCTTGTAACCATGCGAGCATGGTTACCAACGTATCCACACCACTCCCGTGCGAGCGGGGGCCGGGGGGGGGGAGTACAGTACTCACCTCCGTGACAGCCGTGTCAGTTCGGGGAATGCGCGGGGGGGGAGGGGGGGTAGTACAGTACTCATCTCCGTGACAGCCGTGTCAGTTCGGGGAATGCGCGGGGGGAGGGAGGGGGCGGGGCCAGAGCTAGCGTGCATTGCGTGAGGGGGGCGGGGCGTGGCGTGGCCGAATTGCCAATGCCTGCAGGGTGCCGGGGCGAGAGGCCAATCTGTGGGGGGGGCGGAGCCTGGGCGAGCGGCTGGCCAATCCGTGTGGGGGCGCAGCCTGGGCGAGCGGCCAATCGGTGTGGGGGGCGGGGCCATGGCGAGCCCAGCGGCCAATCAGCTTTGTGTCACCGTAAGGACACAATTTTGGAGCATGACAGACAGACAGATAGACAGACAGACAGACAGACAGACAGACAGAATAAGGCAATTATATATATAGATACTAGTAAAGGGGATATAACCTATAACCCTTTATATAGATCAACAAGTTACCCAGTAACAACGACCCTCAGTGGCTATATAGAGAATGATATGTATATCCAAGGTAACCACCACCAAAAGTCATGGGATATAGTAGCTATGTAAAGTGGCAACCAGCCTTGTATATATATGTCCTTCATCCTGGTATAGCCCACATCCTGCTATATACTGCCATCCTGGTATGTGCTCCCATCCTGCTATATACCCCATCCTGGCATATGGCCGCATTCTGCTATATACCCCATATTGATGTATGGCCGCATCCTGCTATATACCTCATCCTGGCTTATGGCTGCATCCTGCTATATACCCCTTCTTGGTGTATGGCCGGATCCTGCTATATACCCCCATCCTGCTATATATCCCCATCCTGCTATATACCCCCATCCTGGTATGTGCTCCCATCCTGCTATATACCCCCACCCTGCTATATACCCCCATCCTGCTATATACCCCCATCCTGCTATATATCCCCATCCTGGTATGTGCTCCCATCCTGCTATATACCCCCATCCTGCTATATACCCCCATCCTGCTATATGCCATCATCCTGCTATATACCCCTATCCTGCTATATACCCCCACCCTGCTATATACCCCCACCCTGCTATATACTCCCATCCTGCTCATAATATATCCCCATCCTGGTATATACCGTCATCCTGCTACAGTATATACCCCTATCCTGCTATATGGCCGCATCCTGTGGCACACAAAAAAAAAAAACGTTTATACCCCTTTCCTCGCTCCATGCAGCATCGCTCCTCCTCCCGTCTGTGCCAGCAGCAACACCGCTTACCTGTGTGGAGCCGGCCACTCTCCCTGCAGCATCGCAATGTCCTCCTGTCTCTGCCGGCCACGGCTGCGTGTGGACATGTGCGCACAGCGATGACGTCATCCCTGTAAGCACCACTAGTCTCCACACACAGCCGCGGCCGGCAGACAGGAGGAGATCGCAGTGCTGCAGGGATCATTTTCGGTGAGTGTACTGATTGTGCACTGATGATGATGCGTGGGGGGCAGTGAGTACAGCCGCACATGATCACTGCAGGCTGTAGTTGCCAGGGGTGATCATGCGGGCCGGCTGTTTACTATGCTTGCATCCCCCGCCCATCACCCCGCCCACCTTTCAGCGTCGGCTTCAGCGCTGAGAGATGGGTGGGAGAATGGGCGTGCATATGAAATGAGCGGGCCCACGTGGTCACGGCAGGCTGCTGCAGCCTGCTCATGCCCCTGATAACCCGCTCCACCGCAGCACCCTCATTCCCGCAGCCCTATATTCAGACTATAAGACGCACCCCCCACTTTCCCCCAACATTTTGGGGGGTGGGAAAGTGCGTCTTATAGTCCGAAAAATACGGTATCTATTTTGCACCATTCATCATTCCCTTGACTCGGACTTGTCCCTGTTGCTGAAACATCCCAACAGCATGCTACTCCCACCAACATGTTTCACTGTGGGGATATTGTTCTTGGGGTAATGAGCTGTGTTGGTTTGGTGCCATGATTTATTGCTCTCAGTGAAAGAAATTAACTGCCAGACATAGCGTTTACCTATGTGGCCAAAAAGTAAAATTTTTCTTTCATCTGATCATAGCACATTCCTCCATATATTTGGGGTGTCTCCAACATGTATTTTGGCAAGCTCAATTTCTGCTGTAAGTAAAGGCTTTTTTCTGGCCACTCTTCCATAAAGGCCATTTCTATGGAGTGTACAGCTTATTGTTGTCGTATATACACATACTCCAGTCTCTGCTTGGGAACTCTGCGGCTTCTTCAGGTTACCTTTGGTCTCTGTGCTGCCTCTCTGATTACTGCCCTCTTTGCCCAGGCTGAGAGTTTTGGTGGGCGGCAACTTATGAAGGTAATTTCTTGCACCAGAAAATTTTAGGGGCTTCATGGCAAAAGCAGTGGATACACATGCACATGGCAATTTATTTACTTTGTTCCATAAATTTAATTTTTGAATATATTTTTCCCACACTTCCCCAACTTAGACTTTGTAGTGATGAGCGAATAGTTACTATTCGGTTTTGAATTATTCGTAATGAATCCCAAAGTATTATTCCAGTATTTCTCATGTCATGAAAATTTCCCAGAAAAATGCTCAGGTTCCCCATTATTTTGCATTAATTTCTCTATTCGTGACGAATACCTGAATAGTACATACAAATCGGATTACAAAAATATTTAAACGCAGGTTGTAATGTAACAAAATAGGTAAAAAGCCAATAGGGCTTTGTGGGGGTAAGGGAATATTTTCGCAAGATAATGCATATCTCTCTCATTGACAAATAACATGCTGCCATGCAATTACTGTACATGCTAAAGAGATTAAAAATCAATAGATAACACATATTTCACCGTTTTTCACAGCTTTCATGACTTTTTCCTCATCAGTGACCAGTATTGAAAGCTAAATTGAGTTTATTGATCTGTTGCTGTAGCAATGAACCAATTTTACCTTTAGAACCAAGACCCCACCAATCTTCCATTCTCAGTCACATTGTCATATAACTAGGGTGGGGTCAAAGAGAATCTGTCACCAGGTTTTTGCTACCGCATGTAAAAGCAGCATAAAATGGATGCAGAGACCCTGATTCCAGCATTGTATCACTTACTAGGCTGCTTAATAAAGATTTGATAAAATCATTGTTTTATCTGCTGCTGATATTCTAGTTCTCTGAATGCTGAGCACTGTATATCCACACCATCATCTCTGTTTGACAGCTATCTGTGTACTGTGCATAGCCAGAAAGCTGCCAATAACTGGTGGGAATGGGTTATATTGAGAACTGCATGGTAGTCAGATTACTAGTCCTCTAATGTTTTGTTGATAAAACAATAATTTTAACAACACTATTGCAAGCAGCCCAATATGTAAGGAATGTGCAAACCTCCAGCTGTGACTGCAAATAACCTGAGTGACATCCCTGCTCATTGCTGTGGCTCGTTCTTTGCCTGAAGCTCACAGCGGGTGGTCATGTTCTATGCCCATGTAATGGTCCCCGATAACTGCGGGGTCCTGGATACGTTTCAATACAGTGGTGCCACTGACAGGAAAAGCAAGCCTACAAGCCGGTGGTATAACAATAACTAAATTTATTAAACAAACTTGCCCCAGTTTTTATGGGGAGGAAAAAAAATTAAATTACTTAACCTAACAGCAAATGAACTGAACAATAAGCCTAACCCCAGCAACATTTATACAAGAAGAAATCCATGTCTTTATTTTGTCTTTCCCTTCCAGGAGAAGGCCAGCGTATCTCTGGTCCCAGTGAAGGGGGTCTTCCCTTGGACCCACAATGTCGCTCCCTCCCCTAAATGTGACTGGATCTAGACAGGGCTAGTTTCTATAGGGAAGCCGTGATATGTCACCGTTAACAGCAGCATATTGCTGCAGTATGCAAGCGATCAGGATCGCTAGTTCAGATCCTTCCCTTTTCTTTCTTCCTTCTTTTCAAGAGCTCTCCTAACACACGATCAGTCCCAGCTCCGTCTCCATGGCAACCCCCAACTGCTCCCTTACATCAGCTTAAGTGACAGAGCGATGATGCATTAAAAGTATTTTACATATCCCACAACATTTTCACTGCACAGATCTTCCGGTATATACATCCCTGTTTATATAAAATTATTCAAGCTTTGTTTTTTTTCAACACTTACTAAATTCAGACCAATAGGGAGTGTTACTGACACCTAGTGGCCAGACTCTATTGTTACATCTGTGATGAACAACCATACTGACAACCTAAAATGTCACTTCAGATGTAACAGAGCTGAAATCTTCGTGGAACCTCATGTGGATTATATCGGACCTGGGTGTTTTGAGGGTTAATAAAAAAGTGAAATGGGTGTTTTTTTGGTATTTTATTTCAAATAAAGGATTTTTTTGTGTTTGTGTTTATTTCTTTTTATTTACAGATTAGTAATGGGGAGTCTCATAGGGCTTAGTGGCAGCTGTGAGCTGTAATTAACTCTTTATCACCCCAATTGCCACCGCACCAGGGCAATCGAAATAAGTTAGGTAAACTTCCAAAATTGTCACATTTAAGGCTGTTATTTTTAGGCTGAGGGGCCCCCAATAATAATGGGAATCCCAAGCCTGACAATGCCAGCTCCCAGTTGTCAGCTTTATCATGGCTGAGTATCAAAATTGGGGGGACCGCACGCTGTTTTTTACAAATTATGAATTTAAATAATTTGAAGGAAAAGCCGCATGCGGTTCCTATCATTTTGATACATAGCCAAGATAAGCTGAAGCCTGTGGCCGTATGCTTTATTTGTGCTGGGTATCATAATATGGGGGACCCTACTCCAATTTTTTTATTTTTACATCAATCTAGATACCCACACAGTGCCTCTGATAGGTCAGACATGCTATGACACAGTCTGGGGGCGTTATCTGACTGCAACCAGCAGATACACCAGGACTGCTGGTGGGAGGGGAAAGCAGTGCATATACGTGAAAATAATCAGCGGCCCCAGAAGTAAAATGAGTGGCCTGGAAGCAGAGTTACAAAAACGCTTGCTTTATTCTTATTTTCTGTGGTCGGTGCTAGAGTTCCTTTGAATTTGCGCAGATCTGGACTTTTACAGTCCGAGTCCGCTCATCACTAGTCATCTCACATTATTGCTGCCCTGTCTTCTCACATGGTTGTATATAATTATAGGAATAAAAAAAACACAGAATCCAGACACATCCACAGGCTCAATTAAAACACCAACCTACATTCTGCTGGTGGACTTTTATGCCAATGGCAGGGGGTTTCATTGTAGTTTACTAACCTTATCATTAGAAAGCTCACATTTTAAAAGGCAACTATATTATATATGTATTAATTATTGTAGTCACATACCGTATATTGGGGTCACCTCACCAATGATTAACATCTTTATTAAAAGAATCAAATGGAACCTATCATAGATTTATGTTGCTCGAACCACGTGCAGCCTGAATAAGAGCCTGACTGTGATTGCGTTCAGGCATGTTTTACACTGAAATGCTTCAGTTTACTTTCTTGCATTAATACATGAACATGTGTGGAAATAGTATAATATAATATATATGTATATAATAAACATAATAGTATGTTATAAAGTGTTTTCCATTTTTCTTTTCTTTTCATATCACCTGATGTTTGTAACTACAGTAGATGTCATAAATATACCACTTATTCTTGAGACTCTGTAATCTAAAATACTAGTGGCATATGAGTCATTAACACTTTCTGAGAATATTTTTTTTATGTATCTACAATAGCTACTAAACTGCAGTGAATTATTCATCAAAATGATGTTACTACAAATATGTATACCACAAAGTGAAGGTACATTAGGTTTTTTTGCCTAATAAAGTCAATATTTTCTAATGTTTATCTAACCATTTATTATTCTGCACATTACATATATAAACAAAAAAGCAATGAAAAACGCTAGAAAAAAACGCTATAAAAACGCCCTGTGGGCACAAGGCCTAAAATTGCATTTCAATTGATATCTATGGAACAGTCTGATTTGTCTTCATTTTTTAATATTGATGGGTAAGTTCATGTGAAACAGTGATAGAAATAGTATAAATGACTGTCTTTCCAGCCTCTGACATGTTAACCCCAATACTCAGTTACAAATTAATCAAATATTTAAATTGGGATTGTAGCTCCTGTTTAGTTTTCTTTGATTATCCAGAAAATGATATTTTATCCTTATACTAAAATAGATGCTCAAATCACCTTTGGCATGCCCAAAACCCTGTGCACTGTTCCCCTTTTGCGATTAACAGCGCTATCATCCGTGTGTGCACACTGACTCTGCATAAGCAAAACACACATTGGCAGTGCAATGTTTAAACAGGGTATAGAATTAACAGGTTTCAGGTATTACACTGGAAATTTTGGCCACACCAAGAGAGAACTGAGCACCCACATTTGCATATGGAGTAAAGATCATTTCCAGGATAAAAGCTAAGAAAACTAAACAACAGGCAAGGTTGTTAGACAGGCTAAATTCCCTATATGACCATTTCAATAGTTTAAACTGAGTTTTGGGGGTGACAGACTTATTTCAAGCTGGAGTTGGCCAGGATATACAGTACGTGTCAATAGGAAGGAGGAGCTTTAAATACAGTTGGGTCTGATTGTGTGGTGTGTTTGCAATAAAGTAGCTGTGGAATGCTTGAAATGCTAAAGTACAAACTATGTTGGAGTAGTTGTGAAATGGTGGAGGTTACACCAGCAGTGTCGGCTTTCATCCACAAGGGTCTCCATTGGCACTGCTGTGAAGCCCCACAGGTGTTGTATCGGTGCATTACCTTCAGGGACTCCACTCGGCTGGATCTCCGTCACTGGTAGGAAATCTTCTTGTTTGATCGTGACGCCACTCTCAGTATTGCGGTCAGTGGGGACCGCCACTGCAGGTTAGGGGACGCCTGGGGCTGATGGTGGGTGCAGTCGGATGTAGTAGCCTCCTGAGAGTGAGGCAAGCCCCAGGGCCCTGTGTAGGTTTGTAGTACCACAAGTCGCAGAATAACCACACAGGCAGGAATGTCTTTCAAGGGCTTTACTCACATTTGATGGCAGGGTGAGTAGCCCGGGCGTAGCTGGGATGAACCAGGTGGGAACCAGGTATCCTTCAGGCTGACTTTATGAGGGTGACTACTGACTCGCCTTCCTTAGCCCTTGGTGGTTTGGGGTGACCCCGACTTTTAGTCCCTATGGGGGTCACCCAGGGAAGATGCTGCAGCCTCTCTCTCCCCTTCGTTCGCCGTATGCTTGTTCCCCGGACCAGGCCACTCCAGCTGCTTGCCTCCTGTGACCTATGGGCCCTCACTGTGGTTACGTGGCTGCGGCTTTTGTGGTGTTGTGGTGTGGGCTTTGAGAGCCCCACACCGGCAGGTTTAGCAGAAGAAAGCTGGATCTATCTTCGCTTCGGGATCTGCCGCCCGGTTGGGCCTGGTGCTCTCTAGCAGTCTCCTTACTTCCCACTCCGTTGCACTCCCTAGCTGAAGCTGGCTTTCAGGCAGCACTCCTAGTTGACCGTTCTCCCCCGTCTGTAGCCACTGCGCGGACGCTGTCAGATTGCACAGCTCCAGGGATCTGCTCCTCACTTGAGCTCCCTGGACTCTACACTGAACTGGCTCACTGCTCCTCCTCTCCTGTTCTTGCCTACGCCACCTAGCAACCAGACTCTCCACCACACCCCTTGAGAGGAGATGGAGGCTCTACCCCCTCCACTATTCCAGTGAAGGTGAAGGCTTGCCCCCTCCTGGGATCCCCAGGGGTCCTCTCATGGGTACATGTGTGAGACCTGATCACTATGCGCCTGTGTTCCACACCCCGGTCAGCCTTCTGGATTACCTGTGTTGTACTGTCCCCAGCATGGGTGCAGTACTCAGTGGTGCCTGACCAGGTCAGGGGCGCCACACTGCAAAAAAAGACTGTCTGGTAGATCTGGTGGCACAGTTGGTTCTTGGGGACATTCGAAACTATGAGAATGTTTGAGAGTGAGACCCATTCATGAACTCCATATCCTGATGTTCCGTGACTGTCTGAAGTATCGGAGAGGCCTGTCCTGATTCCAGAGACATTTGCATAAGAAGAAGAGTACCTTTTCTGGGATGACTGCGATTGGATAAATAGTTGAATTTACCAGTAGATCCTCTGAATGACCTATGAGGAAGGCCTGACCTATAATCCACACTCTGAATGCCAGACTCATCACTGTTTCTTCTTTCATCCAGTGTGCAATACAGGGTAATACTGTGGTACCGTGTTAGCCAGAAAAATCAACTGAAATACTATGTCCCAAGAATGACAAAAGTATTTTAGGAGTGATACTTTTATAGGCTAACCAGAAAAATTATATTAGCAAGCTTTCAGTGAAAGTTTGCTAATATAATTTTTCTGGTTAGCCTATAAAGGTATCACTCTTAAAATACTTTTTTCATTCTTGCATTCTTGGGACATAGTATTTCAATTGATTCTTTCTTCCAGCTAAGGGTCGACTGTAGTACTGCAACCCTTCTTGCGACCAAGTTACAGTTGGCAAATCCTGAGCTCAGGCCCTCCCACAGATAGCTCAGTGTGTCCATGTACACTAACTTAAAGTTTTGCATCAAGAGTAATTAGTTAGGTCTAGAGTCTAAGAGGATGGAATTTTGTTCACCTTCTCCTTCAACTGAATCTCTGTTTCTGCTGCTAGTGCTAGTGCAGTCATCGATTTACACCATTTTTTATACATTAATTTTTTGGCTGCTGTATTAGGCAGGAGGCTAAGTTAGGTAAATTGCTGCGTCATCGCCTGGGACATCTCAAGTCCATGTCGCTTGTGCAACACAGGGCTCCTGGTCACTTTTGTCATATTTCATTTGTGTTGTGTGGGATTTGTAGAATTCTCTGCCACACAACTAGTAAAGTAAAAGTTCCCTGGTACAGTATGGTCTCATTCTTTCTCCATGGTCCATTGTTGTCACACAGAGTTTTGATCAAAACTCGTTGAGTGTCATGGTGGAATCAGACACAGTTCACACTACAGATTCTGACTCTGCACACTAAGGTTTCTCTCATCGTCTTGTTGTTTCCTCCCTGCTCTTATTTTCCTCCTTTCCTCTTATTGTCTTTTACTTTTGTGTGAGCGTGATGTGAGATAGAGTTTTGGTTTCCCCTGTTTGTCTATCTCTGTTGGTTTTATCACACTCTTGTCCCGTCCTCCCCAGGGGTTGGGGGTTTAAGATCAGGGCAGGTCAGGAGCAGGGTCAGGGTGGTGGCTCAGATATCCTCATCTTCAGAAGTAACTCTGAGATAAGGAATAGCTAGGGAGCCTTAGCCTGAGGGCCAATCTAGGAGCACATGGTCTACATAGTCAATAACTGCAAGATAGTAAGGGGCTAGAGAAGGGTGAGATATAAGTGTTTGATCTAGATGGCTGAAAATCAATGAGTGCCGTCTAAAATGAGACTACAGAAGATGGAGATCTTAGTGAGACCGCAATATCTGACATGGGGAGATCTGCTATTTCACTACCTCAGTAATGGAGCCAGCGGCCGAGTCACTCGGATCTGGAGCCGCGGTGGCTCGAGGGGTTTCCAGATTCGGGGGGCCGCGCGGACACTCAATTAAAAAGGGGGGGATATGTACAAGGGGGTTTTTGGAAAGTTTGTGACGCCACCCACGGTGTGTGGTAATGTGAGAGACCACCGCTGCCGTTGGGGAGCCCAGTGATGATGGTGTGGCAGCCTGATGTTTAACCCCTCTGTGGAATGGGGGTTTGTGTCCCGGGGCCCGTTGGTGTTAGGATGGTGTTTGGGTGCCGTTGGGGATAGGAACAGGGGTTTCCAATGTGCTCACTCATTCCCGGAATAACTACACCGACAGCTTGTAAACCAGAATTCTGAGCACCGCTGTAGCCTTCAGGAAGCACGCCTGGATCCGTGCCCTTGGTGTTGCTGTTAGTCTGAGGCCCTGTCCTTGGCACCTTCGTCTCTGTTGGACCCGTGGGATTAAAACTTTTCGGGCCCCGCTCACCCGTATGACTAACGGAGTGAGCTTGCTCTCAGGGTTCACGCGTAGGATTTCTTTGGACTGTAGTGGGAAAGTCCTATCCCATCAATGCGCTAGTACCCAGATTTTGGAGCAGGTTGGGGATGACACTTGAAGTCTTCACCCCCGTCGGGTAAATTACCGGAACGTGTGAAGCTTCTTTCCGGCCTGGGGTCTACGTACCCCGTCGTGCCCTGGCTCCTGCCCAGTGATAGCTCAAGGCCGCCAGCCGCCCTCCTCCGCAGTCCGTGCCCCTTGACACTGCCGCCTGCGACCGGGGTTCTAGCTCCTACCAGGCCCAGACCAATGTCTGCCACCTAGTACATAGGAGCTCTCCTCCGTGGCTTCTCCTCACGAGAGCCACCACTACTCCTCTCCACTCCACTGTCTCAACACAACTCAACTCCACTCAACTGTCACTTTCCTCACTTTCCCATCACCAACCCCCCATGTGGGCGGCCCTATTCCCTTCAGGCCCCCCAATGGTGTGTCTGGTAGGGTAAATTGGGTAGTGTTCCTACGATTTTGATTGGCTTAAGCTGTTAGCAACCAAAGGACCAGGATCCGTAACCAAGGAGGGTGGATACCGTGCAGAAGGGCAGATTGCACAATACCCTGTGACAACCTGATAGGCCAGGGCAGCGGCGGACTGGAGTACCTGGGGCCCACCAGGAAAAATCAATCTTGGGGCCCACCAGCACCATGCAGTTACCGTACTGTATATAGCAGGGGTGGGATTCAAATTTTTAACAGGTTCTCTGTAAACCCCGCCCATTTGAAAACCACACCCATTCTGTAACCACACCCATTCTGTTAGTCACACCCATTTTCACGCAATTTCCTCAACCAAAAAATACAAGTAATTTAAAGTAAAATCTCCTTCCCCTCCTATACCGTCACTGTCCTGTCCAGCACCAGTTGTTCCAGTCACTATCAGTCTTATTGCATTAAATGATTTTTATACAGTTTTTAAAAATTATTACTAAAGGAGCCCTGCTAAAATTGGAATGGACGACCTTCCCGATACAGATCTCATCCCATTATGGCCTCTTTCCCCTGCAGATCCCATCCCATTATGGCCTCTTTCCCCTGCAGATCCCATCCCATTATGGCCTCTTTCCCCAGCAGATCCCATCCCATCTGCTCCTTTTCCCATATAGCTCCCATCTTATGTGGCCCCTCTCTCCATATAGCTGCCATCTTAATGCGGCTCCTCTCCCCATATAGCCACATATAGCTGCCATCTTAATGCGGCTCCTCTCCCCATATAGTCACATATAGCTGCCATCTTATGTGGCCCCTCTCCCCATATAGCCACATATAGCTGCCATCTTAATGTGGCCCCTCTCCCCATATAGCCACATATAGCTGCCATCTTAATGTGGCCCCTCTCCCCATATAGCCACATATAGCTGCCATCTTAATGTGGCACCTCTCCCCATATAGCCACATATAGCTGCCATCTTAATGTGGCCCCTCTCCACATATAGCCACATATAGCTGCCATCTTAATGTGGCCCCTCTCCCCATATAGCCACATATAGCTGCCAACTTAATGTGGCCCCTCTCCCCATATAGCTCCCATCTCATGTGGCCTCTCCCCATATAGCCACATATAGCTGCCATCTTAATGTGGCCCCTCTCCCCATATAGCCACATATAGCTGCCATCTTAATGTGGCCCCTCACCCCATATAGCCACATATAGCTGCCATCTTATGTGGCCTCTCCCCATAGTCACATATAGCTGCCATCTTAATGTGGCCCCTCTCCCCATATAGGCACATATAGCTGCCATCTTATGTGGCCCCTCTCCCTGCATCTTCGGCTCACTGAGCGCTTACCTGCTGCAAGCACCGGTGGCCTCTCCTCTGTCTTCCGTCCTCCGCGGCTCTCTGCACACTAAGGGTATGTGCGCACTAGGTGTTTTTTTCACACCGTGTTTTTTGTGCGTTTTTGGCCGCAAAAAAGGCACAAAAACGCACCCGCGGTAAAAACGCGATGCGTTTTTACCGCGTTTTTGGCTGCGTTTTTGCTCACTGCTTTTTTATGCTTTTTTTTATCAGTGAACAATGCCATTAAAGATTGTTGAAAAAAAGGTCTGATGTCATTTCCTTCTTCAATATGTTCTTCATTCTCCACTAGTGTATGCAGGAGAGCAGACAGCAGCTGCAGAAACACAAGGCTCAGCATGCTCCATCCAGGACTGTATGCAGGAGTTTTTTGCCCTCCAAAAAAATGACGTGGGCTTCGCCATATTTTTGTATGCTAGCCAGGTACAGCAGGCAGCTATGGGCTGCCCCCAAACCCCAGCTGCCTATGTGTACCCGGCTGGGAACCAAAAATATAGAGAAGCCAACTAGGCGGCTGGGGATTGGAATCTGCAGTGCAGGGTGCCCAAGATTTCTGGGCACCCCCTCTGCGAATTGCAGTCCGCAGCCACCCCAGAAAATGGCGCTTTCATAGAAGCGCCATCTTCTGGCGCTGTATCCAACTCTTCCAGCTGCCCTGATGTCGGGTGGCTCGCTGGGTAATAATGGGGTTAGGGCTAGCTGTATATTATCAAGTGGCCCTAAGCCCGAAATTCATGGTGTCACGCCAATATTAGACATGGCCACCATGAATTTCTAGTAAAGAAAAAAAAAAACACAACACACAGAAAAATATTTTTATTAGAAATAAAACACAACACAATTAGTGAATCCATCTTTATTGAAATAAAGAACCCCCCTCCTCCGCAGTAATCCTGGATCAAGGGTCCCGCGCCGTCCAATCCTGATCCAATATCCTCTGATCGGTTTGCTGGAAGGCAAAGCGATCTGATGATGTGTCAGGATCAAGGATGTGAATTCCATCACACAGCAGCTGATTGTATTAAAGCCGTTTATACAATCAGCTGATGCATCAGTGCAAAAAAAAAAAAAAACTACACACTTCAGTGCAGACTCCTGTCAGACCGATCAATGCAGGACCCGGCGGTAATCAGCTGATAAAGTCTCCTGACGGCATCAGCTGATAGTTTAGCCGGCCGGGTAGTAATAAGCCAGCGTCACCACTGTCACTGTTAGCTGATTCCGTCAGGTGACCGCATCAGGTGATCAGCGCCAGGTCCTGCAGCTATCGGAGGTGTCCCGGCCGTCTGCACACAGCCGGAGCAGGGGTGGCGGTACCGGGAGAAGAGCTGGGAGCGGACATGGCACCGGAAGGCTGCAGACAGGTGAGTATGACATTTTTTTCTCTACTGTTCACTTTTGACTTCGCAGCTGCTTCCAACTCCTGCCCGTACATGGCACCGCACGGGAGCGGACATGGCACAGGACGGGAGATGGAAGTAGCGGTGCCGGTACTGGGAGGATTCACGCTTCTGTGTTTACCAACAGAAGGAATCCTCTTCATGTACACGTCACTGTACTACTCCCCCCTTGCGTTTACAGCCGCGTTTTTAGTCATAGAAGCGCAGCTATATTTGCAATATGTGTTTTTCATTGCGTTTTTGAACATCTCATTGAACTCAATGGGTGGAAAACGCAGTGAAAACGCAAAAAAGCGCTGTGTGCGGACAGCACTTCTGAAAACCCATAGACATTGCTGGGGAAGCAATGTCACATAGTTTTCTGCAAAAAAACGCGGTAAAAAACGCTGCTAAAAAAAGGAACAAAAACGTCTAGTGCGCACAGGGCCTGACGCTGACAGACGGCAGGAGGAGGAGCCAACTCCCCACACTGCCGTGACCTCTGCAGCGACAGCACGTCGCTGCACGCCGGGTCAGGGTCCACTGAACCCGGAAGTGCGGCGCATACGGAGGTACAGGGATTCATTTGTGTCAGTGTCTTAAAGAGACACTAACACAAATGAATACAGGGAACCGGATCGCTGGAGCTGTTTCTTGCTGGTTCTGGGAACCGGCTGCTATTTTAACAACCGGCTCTCCAGAACCAGACAGAACCGGCTGAATCCCACCCCTGACTGTGCAGACATTTGAATGGAATAAGGGTTAATATTACTGATCTGATTGCCCACAGTCTCCACATGCCCAACCGCCCCTCCCCCCGGGCCCCTGCTCGCTTCTCGGGCCCCATCACCCCCCCCCCCGGGCCCCTGCTTGCCCCCCTGGGCCCCCGTACACCCCCCTGTCCCCCGCACCCCCCCGGGACCCCTGCTCGCTTCTCGGGCCCTCGCACCCCCCCGGGCCCCTGCTTGCCCCCCTGGGCCCCCGCACCCCACCCCCCCAGGCCCCTGCTTGCCCCCCTGGGCCCCCATACACCCCCCCTGGGCCCCCGCACCCCCCACCCGGGCCCCTGCTCGCTTCTCGGGCCCCCGCACCCTCCCCGGGCCCCTACTTGCCCCCCTGGCCCCCCGTACACCCCCCCTGGGCCCCCGCACCCCCCCCCCGGGGCCCCTGCTTGCCCCCCTGGGCCCCCGTACACCCCCCCTGGGCCCCCGCACCCCCCCCGAGGCCCCTGCTCGCTTCACGGGCCCCCACACCCCCCAGGGCCCCTGCTTGCCCCCCTGGGCCCCCGTACACCCCCCTGGGCCCCCGCACCCCCCCCGGGGCCCCTGCTCGCTTCTCGGGCCCCTGCACCCCCCCGGGCCTCTGCTTGCTCCCCTGGGCCCCCGCACCCACCCTCCCCGGGCCCCTGCTTGCCCCCCTGGGCCCCCGTACACCCCCCCTGGGCCCCTGCACCCCCCCGGGGCCCCTGCTTGATTCTCGGGCCCCCGCACCCCCCCGGGCCCCTGCTTGCCCCCCTGGGACCCCGCACCCCCCCGGGGCCCCTGCTCGCTTCTCGGACCCCCGCACCACCCCCAGGGCCCCTGCTTGCCCCCCTGGGCCCCTGCACCCACCCCCCCTGGGCCCCTGCTTGCCCCCCTGGGCCCCTGTA
Source organism: Anomaloglossus baeobatrachus (assembly GCF_048569485.1). Lineage (NCBI taxonomy): Eukaryota > Metazoa > Chordata > Amphibia > Anura > Aromobatidae > Anomaloglossus > Anomaloglossus baeobatrachus. The sequence goes on along the minus strand of NC_134356.1, from coordinate 307,831,420 downwards.
CACCCCCCTGGGCCCCCGCACCCCCCTCGGGGCCCCTGCTCGCTTCTCGGGCCCCCGCACCCTTCCTGGGCCCCTGCTTGCCCCCCTGGGCCCCCGTACACCCCCCTGGGCCCCCACACCCCCCCACCGGGGCCCCTGCTTGCCCCCCTGGGCCCCCGTACACCCCCCCTGGGCCCCCGCACCCCCCCTGGGCCCCTGCTCGCTTCTCGGGCCCCCGCACCCCCTCCGGGGCCCTTGCCTTCTATACTCACGTGCTGCTGCTCCTGCAGCCTGGCCTGGGGCGACGCCGGGTCCGTCCTGTGCAGCGCGATGCTGCCAGCACCTGCACAGGAAGGAAGCAGTCATCGCTCTGAGACTGCTTCCTCCTGCAGTGTCGCTGGCTGCGCAGATGAGTCAGAGCCGCGCGGCACTGACAGTGATAGCAGGCAGAGCTCGAGATCGCTCTCCCTGCTTGCCGCTGCAGAGGCAATGGTATTGTCACTAATCATATCTGCAATGTGCCGATATGATTAGTGAAATTACCGGCCGGGGGAGGGGGGGGCCTCTCACACATATCCATAGGGGCCCAAGGGGGGTAGGGGGTCGGGGCCTAGGGGCGTGGCCATCAATAGCAGGGGCCCACCGGGGGTTCTCCTGACCTCCTGGTGGGCCAGTCCGCCCCTGGGCCCGGGTGTCACACAGAGACCATGGCATGGTTAGTTTTCTTTGGGGGGGGACTTTAATGCCATTATGTGCAAAATAGGTTCAATGGTAATGACCCTCTGGTTGAAGGATGTTTAGAACTGAATGAATGAATGAATGAATGAATAAATGAATATTTCTTGTAGGTGAGTTTTTGCTCCCTAGACACAACTGCTCTACAACCCCATACACATAGGATTGTATAACAAGTCATAAGCCATTGTAATCATTAACAGGAGTATAAGGGCTTCAAACAAGAAGTTACAAGGACTAAAGTTGGTACTCTGCTGGTGCTTCACATTTCATTTTCTGTATCTGATTAGATAACTCATTTTCATCTACTTTTCATGTTGCCTTAGGGAATTGGCTTCCTCTCTGTTTTACTGTTTTATCTTGTTTATTTTTTGCATCCTTTGAATTACAAGAAGTACAGGATGCATCACATTTTAATTACCCAGGCTAATGCCTCACATCCCTTCTGTCAGATGTGCAGATCTGGACCCTGGTCTAAACTTTACACTTACATAGATAAACATAAAGACAAAGAAAATTCTGCTTCTTGTCTTAGGCCTCAACACATACATTTTTAGAAAAATTTGTTTTCATGCAGCAATTTCTTGGCTTTTCTTGCTATTTATTTCTGGTGAAATAAAAATGCAAATGGAGGGAATATTGAGAGAAAAGCCTCCAACTACAGCAAGATCAGGGCAGCTAATGAAAAAGTAGCTACTGTATGATAAACTGGGGGCTTCAGATGCTCATTATGCAGAAAGTAAGTGGGAGGAAGGTTGTAAAGCTCTCCCGGAGCAGTAAAACAGATCATTCTTTATTTCTTAGCTGTTATACGTTTTCCACTGATGTTTTCACTAAACAAAATATCATATCTTACTAAACCATTAAACATAATGTTTACATTAGAAGTTTTTTAACCCAAAATATGTATTCACAGATGTACCCCTTCATCCTTGAGCCGGCTTTCACTTTCCTGACCAGGCCACTTTTTTCAATTCTGACCAGTGTCACTTTATGATGTAATAACTCTGGAACACTTCAACATTTCCTAGTGATTCTGAATTTAAAGTCACTATGAGAGGCCGAGGTAACAGAAAATACCCAATAGTGACACCATTATAAAAACTACACCTCTCAAACTGCTAAAAATCACATCCAACAAGTTAATTACCGCTTTGGGCCCTTCACCGGATGTAAAACAATATGGAAGGAAAAAAAATGTTACTCAGTACCAAATTTTGCATTTTCACAAGGGTAACAAGACAAAATGCATCATACAATTTGTTATGTAATTTCTCCTGAGTACACCGATACCCCATAGTTGGTGGAAATCTACTGTTTGGGTGAACGGCAGAGCTTGGAATGCAAGGAGTGCCATTTGAATTTGAGAGCGCAAAATTTTCTGGAATAGGTAGCAGACGCCATGTTGAGTTTGGAGAGCCCCTGATGTGCCTAAACAGTGAAACCCCCCCCACAAATGACTCCAATTTAGAAAATATACCCCTCAATGAATTTATCAAGCTGTTGGAGAACACCTTATACATTTTATTACAAAAATGTTTCTTTAACTCCAAATCTTTCGTTTCATTTTCACAAGGGTGACAGGAGAAAATGCACCATCCAATATGTTGTGCTATTTCTTCTGTATACGACAATATCCCATATGTAGTGGAAAACTACTGTTTGGGTGCACGGCAAACCTCAGAAGGGTAGGAGCACCGTTTGACTTTTTTAACTCAAAATTGGCTGGAATTGTTAGTGGATGCCATGTTGCATTTGCAGAGCTCTTGATGTGCCTAAACAGTGGAAATCCCTGTGAAGTGATCCCATTTTGAAAACTAGATCCCTTAATTAATTTATCTAGAAGATTTGTGAGCACCTTGAACCATCAGATGCTTAATAGAAATTTATAACATTGAGCTGTAAAAATGAATAAATAAATGTTATTACAAAACTGTTGCTTTAACCCCAAATTTTTCATTTTCACAAGGGTAAAAAGAGAAAATGCACCATACAAATTGTTGTACAATTTTCCCTGAGTACACCAATACCCTATATGTGGTGGAGAACTTCTATTTTGGTATACGGCAGGGCTTGGAAGGGAAGGAGCACCATGTTTTTTAATGCTAAATTGGCTGGAATCGTTAGCGGACACTATGTCATATTTGGTGAACTTCTGATATGCCTAAACAGTGGAAACCCCTCACAAGTGATCCTATTTTGGAAACTAGATGCCTTAAGAAATGTATCAAAATGTTTGAGTACCTTAACTATAAATGCACCATACAGCTTGTTCTGCAATATCTCCTCAATTCACCAATACCTAATATGTGGTCAAAAACTACTTTTGAGCACAGTACAAAGTGAAGAAGGGAAGGAACGTTATATTTTACTTCAGATTTAGTTAGAATGGTTTGCAGGTGCAATGTCACATTGGTAAAGTACATGAGGTGTCTAAACAATGAAAAAAACAAAAAAAACTGACCCCATTTTGGATACTAGACCTTTCATGGAATTTGTCTAAATGTTTGGTGAGCACCTTGAACCCTCAGGTGCTGCACAGAAATTAAAAATGTTGACCTGTGAAAATAGAAAAATACTTTTTAACCAGAAAATTTTGCTTTAACCCAAAATCATTCATTTTCTCAACAGGAAATAATGGACTGTATAATTTGTTGTGCACTTTCTCCTGAGTACACTAATGCCCAATATGTGGTGGAAAACTACTTTTGAGGCATAGTACATAGTGAAGAGCGCCATATTCGAGTGACAGATTTAATTGTAATGGTTTGGGGGTGCCATGTCACATTGGCAGAGCCCCTGAGGTGTCAGAATAGCAAAAAATTCCTGACAAGTGAGTCCATTTTACAAACTGCACCCCTCAATGTATTTATCTACAGATGCAGTGCACATATTGACACTAAAGTTGTGCACAAAATTTGCTACTATTGGGTAGTGAAGAAAAAATAACTAGATTTTTACCATTAAAATGTTGTTTTAACCCTAGTTTTCCAGTTTTCGCAAGGGGAATAGGTAAAAACAGCCCCATATTATGTCAAACAATTTCTCCTCAATGTGGCAATACCCCAGTGCTGTTTGGCCACATGGCAGAACTTGGGAGGATAGTAGCGTTGTTTGATTTTTGGAGCACAGATTTACCTAGAATAGTTTGCAGACTCCATTTCCAGAGCCTCTTAGTGACCACATTTTGGATATTACACCACTTTTGGAGTTCATCTACTGGTTTAGTGACAAAGTCGGTAACCTCCGTCACATGCACTTACTTCCCGGACGACGTCGCTGTGGGCGGCGAACATCCTCTTCCTGAAGGGGGAGGAACGTTCGGTGTCACAGTGACATCACACAGCGGCCAGTCAATAGAAGCAGAGGGGCGGAGATGAGTGGGACGTAACATCCCGCCCACCTCCTTCCTTCCGCATTGCTGGCGGGACGCAGGTAAGCTGTGTTCATCGTTCCCGGGGTATCACACGGAGCAATGTGTGCTGCCACGGGAACAATGAACAACCGGCGTGCAGAAGGAGGACCAACATTTCGAAAATAAACGACGTGTCAACGAGCAACGATAAGGTGAGTATTTTTGCTCGTTCACAGTCGTTCGGAGGTGTCACATGGTACGATATGTCAAATGATGCCGGATGTGTGTCACTAACAACGTGACCCCGACGACATATCGCCCGATATATCGTACCGTGTGACGCCGGCATAACTATGGGTTAGGTAGACTATGGGGCTCAGAAGGGAACGGGCATTTGAGGAGGGGAAACATAGCACTTTTTGAGAGCCTTTGTGCTACCAGTAACAAGGAAGCCCCCTATATTTGCGCTAACAGATTATGGTCCTGACTAGAGACTTGTGTTTTTGAGGCTTGAGTTGTATGCTATTGGTGGTAATTTGGGGTAAAGAACATTTTGGATTAGTACAAATTTATCCTATGCTCTATGCTGAGCATTTAATATAGGCTATCCATCGCCATCTCCGAAATACATGATTCAGGTGAATCGCCAGACAGATCTGTGACGCTCTGGACTAGCCAGGGGTCACAGGTAGTCCCACGCACCACACCCCACCCTAATAAGGTAATAGCAGCCACACATTGAAACCCTGAGTCGCCCCTCCCAGGTCCTGAAGTTCACACCCGGTGGGGCGGAGTCAGGTGGTTGGCCACGCCCACCGAGGAGTTCGGATGGGCTGGGGCGGGAACACAAGACAGAACAGTGTTGACAGTTGACAGAGGAGGAGTGGAGGAGAAAACTAGGAACTGTCAGGGGCCTGGGTAGGAGCCTAGGTACCCTTTTCGGCCAGGAGGCAGACGATAGTGGCCGCCTGCAGGATACCGGGAAGACGACCAGTGGAACCGTAAGGGACCGGCACAGGGTACGTGCCACCGCCAAGGGCCCGAGATCCAAAGGGCCAGCATCTGCGGGCAAACGGGCTCCTCTGGCGTACACAAGTTGGGGAGTGGACTACCGTTGCTTAGGCATAGGAGTCAAAAGACACTACACAGAGGTGCAGGAGAAAGGCGGACATTACCAACCTTACTAGGAGAACACGCAGCCGGCTGCGGGCACCGATCATCACCGAACTTAGTTTACAAGTGACTCTTTGTGTGGTTATAATCGTGAGTACAACATTGCCATCAGGCACCGCACCGCACCGCAACACTCCGCCCTGCACCCCGGCCCTCGCTAACCGGGCCCCGGGACCAACATCCCCTACCCACGGAGGGGTCAACACCTAGCTGCGCCATTACACCGCTCCCGGGAGCCCCCATACCTTCACCGCAGTGGTGGAGTCTACAATCACCACGACCCGTGGGTGGCGTCACGAACTTTACCAATACCATGGCTTCGGCCGTGAACCATCCACCACACCACCCCTACCCGTAGTGCCAGCAAGATCAACCCCCTTTTCAGAGCGACATGACCCCTGGTCCGGAGGCGCTCGAGCCACCGACAACCCGAGCCCAGATCCGAGCGGCTCGACAGGCAGCCGAGCCCCCAGGGCGGCACACATCAACTCTTCTGGCATCACGAACAGGATTGAACCAGTCCACTTACCAGTGGAAGTGTGCCTTGAAGTCCCAGTCAGCGGCGTCCCACTAAAAATCTGAAGATCCACCATCTTGGGAGCGAAAAATTCCCGCCTTCACCATCTGAAGAGAGAAAGGGCGCAAAGGTGAAGCCCCGCCCCCTGGGAAAAGAGCAGCGCTGCAGAAAGCAAGGGGAGTACCCCAAAAAGACCAAAGGGGAACAGCGGGAAGATGTCAGCACCAAGTGCGGACGATGGCGGGGCACCGGTCACTGGAGCAGCGGCGCCCGACGGCGGAGATGCGATAGCCCCCGCTCCGGTCGCACGAGCAGAGGGGTCCGCGGGTCCGGCGGTCGCCCCGGTAATGCCGATCTCCCTGCCCTATGTGCCCGGCACTGCCTGGTTACCCCAGTACGATGGGAAGCCTGATACGTTACAGACGTTCCGGAAAAAGATATGCTCGGTTCTCAATCTGTATGCCATGACCATCAGACAGTGTGCGGTGGTAGTGCTGGGGTAGCTGACCGGCGCGGCCGAGCAGGAGACGGAGACCTGGGCCGACGCGGACTGGGCCTCGGTGACCACCATCTTTGAGAAGCTCCAGACCGCCTTTCAGTCCCGCACCGAAGCCGAGCTACGGATGCAGTTCTACCACTGTCGGCAGCGACCCACAGACAGTATCAGAGACTATGCCCTGTGCCTGCAGACAGACCTCCGAAACCTGAAGTGGGTGGATACCATCAACGAGGCTGACAGCAATAAGATGTTAGTGGAACAGTTTCTGCGGGGACTGGGGTCCACTGAAGATTGCAAGCAGCTGCGGTTGTGGGCCCTGGAGCACCCTGATCTGGACTTTGCAGCACTGAAAGAACGGGCCATAAAGGCCCTGCAACCCCTTGATGTTGGCGCCCTTGACGCGGCCCCTTGGCCGGCTGAATCTGTCTCAGTGGCGCCCCCGCTCCTGGCCCTGCCGGCCCCTGCTGCGCCCGCCGGGGCGAGAGACAAGCTGGCCGAAAAAGTACAGCACATGAGTGAGGACCTCGCCCGGATGATCGCCGCACTCAAGCTCCCGCCGAGAGTCAAGCCTCCAGAACCGATGCAGCTCGCCGACAGCCCTGAGGACGTCTCATGGATGCAGCAGAGGAGGAACAATGACCCCCGGTATAGACCGCCTGTTTGCTACAGGTGCAACAAGTCCGGTCATTATGCTTGACGATGCCCGTTAAACGAGCAACCCCTGAGGCCAAGGGCCAATCCTCAGGAGTAGACCCATACTGGACTGGCGGGATCGGTATGTTGGAGGCCGCCCTATCATCGGTGGATGGGGTCCCGACAACAGCCCTACTGGACACTGGATCGTAGGTAACGACCATGCCCTATACGTTATACCAGCAGTACTGGGCTGACAGTGAGCTTAACCCTCCCGACAATAGCATGACTATTATTGCGGCCAATGGACTCCCCATGACCCAGGTGGGATTCAAAGAAGTGACCCTGACCGTGGGACGGACGGAACTGAAGCGCCAGGGGATGATTGTGGTGCTACATGAGTCTAGTGACCGCAACCCGAAACTAGTCCTAGGCACTAACGTGATTGAGCACTGTATGGGAGAGGTGTTGAGCTTATTGCAGCAGTTGTCTGCCACGGCAGGAGGGAGTCAGCAGAGGGCGCTGCAGCGTGAGATCCGGGCCCTCCTCCAACGACAGCAAGTGAGCCTGACGGGTGGAGAGATTGGTGGTGCGCGGGTGATGGACGCAGCGCCCTTGGTGGTGCCGCCGAGGAGCGAGATGATGATTTGGTGCAGGGCAGCAGTAGGCCCCCAGGGACGGGATTACCCGGCGATGGTGGAACCCTCACCTTCAGAACACTGGCCCACGGTAATGGCAGCCAGGGGGTGATTGACGTCAAAAAGGGAAGAGTGCCTGTGAGAGTGCTGAACTGCGGGGAGGAAGAGGTTAGGCTCCCCCGCTACGCCACCATAGCCAAGTTGTTCAACATAGACACCAGCGCCATCCACGAAACCACCCCCACTACCTCTGCACCCAGCATGAGCAGTGACACCCCACTCCTGCAACCAGAGGAATGGTGCCGGTAGCTACACGTCGACACCGAGTCTACCCCAGCACACCACAAAGAAGGGGTATACAGGGTGGTCCAGGAGTATGGGCAGGTCTTCAGTAAACACCCACTAGACTTCGGGAGGATTAAGGGTGTTCAACACCATATCCCCACAGGCACACACCCACCCATTAAGGAAAGGTATAGGCCGATCCCACCAGCACACTACCAATGTGCCAAAGACATACTAAGGAACATGAAGGAGGCAGGGGTCATCCGGGATAGTTGTAGTCCCTGGGCAACTCCATTGGTGCTGGTGAAGAAGAAGGATGGCACCATGAAAATGTGTGTGGATTACCGGAAGATCAACCAGATAACGCATAAAGATGCCTACCCTCTCCCCCGCATTGAAGAATCACTGGCCGCACTAAAGACTGCTAACTATTTCTCTACCCTTGACCTCACCAGCGGTTACTGGCAGGTGGCGGTCGCCAAGGAGGACCATGAGAAGACCGCATTTGCTACCCCTATGGGACTCTGCGAGTTCAACAGCATGCCATTTGGGTTGTGCAACGCACTGGGGACCTTCCAGAGGCTCATGGAATGCTGCCTAGGGCACCTCAACTTTGAAACTGTCCTCATGTACCTGGACGACGTAATCGTGTATTCCAAAATGTACGAGTCCAATCTGGAGCACCTGGTGGAGGTGTTCGCACCTCTCTTCAAGTACGGAATGAAGTTGAAGCCTTCCAAGTGCCACCTGCTGAAGCCTAAAGTGCAGTACCTCGGGTACATGGTGAGTGCAGAAGGCGTGGCCGCGGACCTGGAGAAGATTACGGCGATCCAGAGCTGGCCGCGTTCAACCACGGTGAGAGAAGTGAGGCAGTTCTTAGGCCTGGTGGGCTACTACCGCCGCTTCATTAAGGGGTACACAAAGATGGCCACCCCTATGCAAGACCTCCTCATGGGACAGACCAAAAATGGTAGATCCTCTGGACCCTCGTTTGTCTGGGGTGAGCAGCACGAAGAATCATTCCAGCAGTTGAAGTCGGCGTTGACGGGAGAAGAAATCTTGGCTTATCCCGATTACAGCCTCCCGTTCAGGATCTATACTGATGCCAGCAATGTGGGCTTAGGCGCGGTCTTGTCCCAGGTCCAGGATGGGAAAGAGAAGGTGATCGCCTACGCTAACCGAAAGCTCAGGCCAACGGAAAGAAACCCCGAGAACTACAGCTCCTTCAAACTTGAGTTCTTGGCCCTTGTGTGGGCAATAACCGAAAGGTTCAGACACTATCTTGCGGCGGCAAAGTTCACCGCCTACACGGACAACAACCCATTAACACACCTGAACACAGCCAAGCTGGGTGCCCTCGAGCAGAGATGGATGGCTCGGCTGTTCAACTACGATTTCACTTTCAAATACCGAGCCGGGCGCAAAAACACCAATGCAGACGCCCTGTCTAGAATGCCCCATATGCCCGATGAGGGGGCGGAGGAAGACTGCCTGGAAGAAATAGAGCTATCCACGTTCCATCGGCCGCGGGAGGAGAAGCCCTGTATTGCTCAACAACAGGTGAGCTTCAACCTGCTGCACAGTCAAGGGTGGCAAGAAGCTCAGGACCAGGAACCGGCAGTCCGGCTGGTCAAGACCATGCTGGCCCAAGGATTGCACAGGATGGACCCTGCGACCCCCTCTGAAGCCCAGCGGCTGTAGAAAGAGAGAGATCGTCTGTGTCTGTATCAAAAGAAGCTGTACCGGGAGCTGATCAACCCGAAGACCCACGAGAAAGTCTGACAGTTGGTGGTGCCCCAGGCTTGTGTGCCCAAGGTCCTCCGGGCTTATCATGATGGTGCTGGACACTTTGGCTGGAAAAAGCTAGAGATGCTGCTGAGAGAGCAGTTCTATTGGAGCTGGATGCGAGAGTCTGTGAAGGCTTGGTGCCGAGAGTGCGGTCCCTGTACACTGAGAAAACGGGATGAAGCCAGCCAGAAGGCCCCGCTACAGCCAATCGTCACCCATCAGCTGTTGGAGTTGGTCGCCTTAGACCACGTTATGCTTACGCCCAGCCGAAGTGGGTACACCTATGCCCTGACCATCGTGGACCACTATTCCAGATTCATGGTGGTCGTCCCTGCAAAAGATCTAACCGGCCGCACTGCCTTCCAGGCCTACTTCTGCCAGCCCCATGGCTACCCAGAGAAGGTGCTCACGGATCAGGGTCCAGCCTTTGAGGCGGAAGTGTTCCAGGAGTTCTGCCACCTGTATGGGTGCAAGAAGATTCAAACCACCCCCTACCATCCCCAAACCAACGGGACGTGTGAGAAAATGAACCATCTGGTCCTAAATCTCCTCAAGACAGTGCCCCTGAAAGAGCGGAACCTGTGGCCAGAGAAGCTGCCTGACCTAGTGGACATGTACAATAACATCCCCTGCGGTTCCACCAAGTGCACACGGCATATCTGATGAGGGCCAGGCCGGGGCGGTTGCCGGTGGATCTAGAAATGGACATCGAGGTACCTGAAACCCTTCCTGCCACAAGCAACTGGCGCATTAAGCGCCAGGCGCAGTACCAGCGGATCCAAGAGTATGTGTAACGGAATCTACGCCAGAATTGGGAGAGGCAAGAACAGCGCTTCAACAAGCGAGCCCCAGCTGCCCCCTTTGAACCTGGGGATGTGGTGTTAAAACGGAAATGAAGAACACATAAGCTCGACGATCAATGGGAGAGGACCCCATATGTCATACAACCTACTGGATGGGAGAACAAGAAAACTTACCTGATCAGCCGCGACCAGGGGAAAACCACGGCTACTGTTTCCAGGGACCAGCTGAAGAGATGCCCGGATCCCCTGAGGCTGGCAGAAGAGGCCCAAGTTCCCATACCCAGCAGGGAAATGAAGAAGAAGGAGATGATCCATACCGTGATAAGTGATTTTCCAGCGGACTGGCCTACGCAAAATGGCGCGGTGATTGTTCCCGTGATAATGTTCCCGCAACCAGCGGAAGAAGTGGAGACGGAGACGCCCGCCAGCGAGTCACCCGAGCAAGCGCCCAGGGATGCACCTACACCCCGCCCCCGCAGGTCTCTACCCGACATGCCTGACATACGGGAAGAGGGACTGGTTGTCCCCTCTCCCCCATTGCCCCCCTCTGACACGGCTGGGCCCAGACGGTCCACACGCCCCAACCTAGGTAGGCCCCCGCTTAGGTACAGGGAAACTGCCATTTAGGGGTGCAACATGTTGATTGTGTAAATAGATGAATGAATGAATGCCAATTAACGAGAAGTTACCTGATTTGAAACAAGTACAGTCCCTTTTGGGACCCAACTGCCTGTCCCCGTTGGGACCTTTGTTGCCCCCCTGTTTGTCCCACATGAGCAATCATGAACATGGCTGAGAACTGGCAAGCCACCCAAAAACCTTTGGGCTTGTAAATAGTGCCCTTATTGCCCTTCCCGCTACTGCTGGTCTCCGGAGAGGCTGGTTGGAAGGAGGACCCGCAGCGGAGCAGGCTGGGGTCTGGTCACCACCGGAACCGGTGACCATCCTCCGGGTCAGGGGTCCCCTGGACGTGGGGCCTCTGAGTGACTGCCGGGTGCGAAGTACCGTACCCGTTCCCACTTGGGTAGCCTGGATCAGTTTCTGTTTCCGGACTGGGGAAAAGGGGTGCTGCCCATTTCTTAAGGGCAGCATCAAGGTACAGGTTGCTTGGGTGGGAAAGCGGAAGGACATGGACCCATTGTTATTAAAAATGTTACCGTAACGTTTAAGCAAGTGCCTCCCGTAAGGGAAGATTCAAACAAATGTAAAAAGTTTAGTATGCTTGTACATGTTTACCGTTTTCTTTTCCAGTTACAAAGAAAAATAAACCGGTGTTGGTCAGGCAGCCCGCGGACGGTCTGCATTAAACCAAGGGGGAATGTGACGCCCTGGACTAGCCAGGGGTCACAGGTAGTCTCACGCACCACACCACACCCTAATAAGGTAATAGCAGGCACACATTGAAACACTGAGTCGCCCCTCCCAGGTCCTGACGTTCACACCCGGTGGGGCGGAGTCAGGTGGTTGGCCACGCCCACCGAGGAGTTTGGATGGGCTGGGGCAGGAACACAAGACAGAACAGTGTTGACAGTTGACAGAGGAGGAGTGGAGGAGAAAACTAGGAACTGTCAGGGGCCTGGATAGGAGCCTAGGTACCCTTTTCGGCCAGGAGGCAGACGGTAGTGGCCGCCTGCAGGATACCGGGAAGATGACCAGTGGAACCGTAAGGGACCGGGACAGGGTAGTGGCCCGCCGGAATCGAACCGGCGAGCCAACTGGATACCGGAGCACCAGGCAGAGTACTCAGACCCCGAACTAGTCCAGAAGCCACTGGATCTTAGTCAAATTAACTGATTGCGGTCTGGACCTCAGGGTCCTTTCCCACCTAAGTCCCGATTGAAGGCAACAGCCCAACCAGTACGGATAAGTGCCACCGCCAAGGGCCCGAGATCCAAAGGGCCAGCATCTGCGGGCAAACGGGCTCCTCCAGCGTACACAAGTCGGGGAGTGGACTACCGTTGCTTAGGCATAGGAGTCAAAAGTCACTACACAGAGGTGCAGGAGAAAGGCGGACATTACCAACCTTACTAGGAGAACACGCAGCTGGCTGCGGGCACAGATCATTACCGAACTCAATTTACCAGTGACTCTTTGTGTGGTTATAATCGTGAGTACAACAGTGCCATCGGCACCAAACCGCACCGCAACACTGCGCCCTGCACCCCGGCCCTCGCCAACCGGACCCCGGGACCAACATCTCCTACCCACGGAGGGGTCAACACCTAGCTGCGCCATTACACTGCTCCCGGGAGCCCCCATACCTTCACCGCAGTGGTCGTGTCTACAATCACCACGACCCGTGGGTGGCGTCATGAACTTTACCAATACCAAGGCTTCGGCCGTGAACCGTCCACCACACCACCCCTACCCGTAGCGCCAGCAAGATCAACCCCCTTTTCGGTGCGACGTGACCCCCTGTCCGGAGGCGCTCGAGCCACCGACAACCCGAACCCAGATCCGAGCGGCTCGGCAGGCAGCCGAGCCCCCAGAGCTTCACAGATCCATTCACTATAATGAGACAGCAGACTTAGGCGGGCTTTACATGTTGCGACATCGCTAGCAAATGCTAGTGATGTCAAGCGTGATAGCACCCGCCCCCGTCGTACATGCGATGTCTGGTGCTTGCTGCCGTAGCGAACATTATCGCTACGGCAGCTTCACACGCACATACCTGGTCGGCGACGTCGCTGTGACCGCTGAACAATCCCTCCTTCAAGGGGGAGGTGCGTTCGGCGTCACAGCGTAACCGCGACGTCACTAAGCGGCCGGCCAATAGAAGCGGAGGGGCGGAGATGAGCGGGACATAACATCCCGCCCACCTTCTCCCTTCGCATTGCCGGTGGATGCAGGTAAGGAGATGTTTGTCGTTCCAGCGGTTTCACACACAGCGATGTGTGGTGCTGCTGGAACGACAAACAACATCGTATATGCAGCAGTAACGACATTATGGAAATGAACGACGTGTCACAGATCAGCGATTTTTTACGCTTTTGCACTCGTTCATCGTCTCACCTAGGATTTACACATTGCGATGTCGCTACCGGCGCCGGATGTGCGTCACGTCGTGACCCCGACGATATATCGGTAGCGATGTCGCAACGTGTAAAGCCCGCCTTAGTCTCTACTCTGTCCTTTATTCAGCGGTGTCCATCTTTTCAAAGGTGAAAAAAGATGTTGTTGTCCACACTTTTGTGCATGCCTATAAAGACGAGTAAAAAGATGGACACTGCTGGACGTCAGGCCAGATGGGAGTTCAAAGTGACATCTTCTGCCTCCTTATATTTTCCATTGTGAATTTTGTCTGAATCATGTTTTTCAGAGATTTATACATAGTTCCTGGTGTGAGTGCTCAGCACAGAGCGCAGGATAAATGTGAGCAGTGCTATACTGCAGTCTTTAAGAGGCAGGATGAACAAATCAACAGCAGATGAACAATTGGCTTTATTTATTATTTTTATGCTGTATGCTGCATAAGTGATTATGTGGCTTTATTCCTCAGGTCAGTTCAATTACAGCGATAATAGTTTTGTATAGTTTTTTTAGGTTTGGCTACTATCACACTAAAAATGCTTTTATACAAAATAAAGGTTTTTTGCATCATCAAATTTTGAAGGCTATAGCTTTTATGTTTTTCTACCGACACAGTCATGTGAGGGCTTATTTTTGCGGGATGAGTTGTAATTTTTATTGGTAACATTTAGGGCCACATAATATTTATTGATCTCTTTCTATTCCACTTTTTGTGAGGCAAAATAAAAAAGGAACAGCAATTCAGATATAGCATTTTTTGGTTATGGTTGAATTATGTTGGAAAATAAGTATTTAGTTATCTAAAAACAAGGAAGATTTCTGGCTCTCACAGACGTGTCACTTCTTCTATAAGAGGCTCCTCTGTCCTCTACTCATTACCTGTAGTAATGGCACCTGTTTGAACATGTTATCATTATAAAAGATACCTGTCCACAACCTCAAACAGTCACACTCCAAAATCCACTATGGTGAAGACAAAGAGCTGTCGAAGGTCACCAGAAACAAAATTGTAGCCCTGCACCAGGCTGAGAAGACTGAATCTGCAATAGGCAAGCAGCTTGGTGTGATGAAATCAACTATGGGAGTAATAATAAGAAAATGGGACCGCCGTAACAAAGGCTACCATCAGTAACACACTATGCCACAAGGGACTCAGATCCTACAGTGTCAGACGTGTTACCCTGCTTAAGCCAGTACATGTCCGGGCCCGTCTGAAGTTTGCTAGAGAGCATTTGGATTATCCAGAAGAGTATTGGGAGAATTTCATATGTCTGATGAAACTAAAGTAGAACTATTTGGTAGAAACACAGCTCGTCATGTTTGGAGGAGACAGAATGCGGAGTTGCATCCAAAGAACATCATACTTACTGTAAAGCTTGGCAACATCATGTTTTGGGGCTGTTTCTCTGCAAAGGGACCCAGACGACTGATCAGTGTACATGAAAGAATGAATGGGACCATGTATCGTGAGATCTTGAGTGCAAACCTCCTTCCATCAGCAAGGGCATTGAAGATGAAACGTGGCTGGGTCTTTCAGCATGATAATGATCCCAAGCACACCACCAGGGCAACGAAAAAGTGGCTTTGTAAGAAACATATGAAGGTCCTGGAGTGGCAAAGGCAGATCTCAATCCCATTGAAAACCTTTGGGAGGGAGTTGAAAGTTCATGTTGCCCAGCGACAGACCCAAAACATCACTGCTCTAGAGGAGATGTGCTTGGAGGAATGGGCCAACATACCACCAACAGTGTGTGTGTCAACCTTATGAGACTTACAGGAAACATTTGACCTCTGTCATTGCCAACAAAGGATATATAACAAAATATTGAGATGAACTTTTGTTATTGACAAAATACTTAATTTTCCATCATAATTTGCAAAAAAGAAATCTTGCCAAATTAGTCAAGGTGATTTTCTGGATTTGTTTTCTCATTTTGTCTCTCATAGTTGTGGTCTACCTATGATGTCAATTACAGGTCTCTCTCATCTTTTTAAGTGGGACTTAACTTATACAATTGGTGGCTGACTAAATACTTATTTCCCCACTGTATTTGGTATCACTTGATTTTATTAGTGGACATCCATATGTAGTCATTCACAATCAATTGAAGGCGGATACCGGCACAAAATGTCCAAAAAATAAACTTCACATTTATTCAGATAATAAAACTAGTCTAAAATAAGCTCCTCGGATCAACGCATTTCAGACGCGATCGTCCTTAGTCATGATCATCAAGGGATACAACTTGAAAGCATTTAAATAGTACATTGCCAAGGGAAATGACGACATTGATTAATTATGCAAAATACATTAAAAAAATGACATAAAAATTATTTTGAAAAATAATTTAAAAAAAAAAAAAGATACATCCATTAATAAAAATACAATAAATCTGTCCTTTTATTTAATCCCAAAGTTTTGGATGTGTTCACTCTGGAAAATAAGTAAAGCTTCCTGATAATGAAGTAAGCAAATTCTGTCTCCACCTCTTCTATTACCATGAACTTTTTTTAGAGCATGGACCTCAAGGTGGTTTGTGTTACCCTGATGTACCAATCTAACATGCTGGGAAATACTAGAGAGAGTACGAGTAGAAATATGTTTAGCATCATACATACAGATGCTCTGCGATTCTGGTGCGTAACGCATGACTTGTGCATCCAATATATTGGAGCTGACAGGTTCTGCAGGTAATAGCATAAAAATAAAAATAGTAAAAAAAATATTTACCAGGTTTATTTTCAGATGAGATCACTAGAAAAGTACTTAGCCCCGGGGTTAATTTTGTTTCCAAACGGGGTTCCACTTTAGGAGCTGCTATTTCTCCCACAAATTATACTAAAATTAGTTAAAAAAAATCTACATATCATGGTTGGCTTTCCACTACAGATTCTTACCGCTGTGGAAGCAAATCTTGTGGATTGTGTCCCTTTTATGTCAAACAGAAAAACTATTGTGGTGACTACCACGAACAAAATTTATACTAATGAACAATTTCTTAATTGTGGAGATGATTTTGTTGTTTATGCTATTACCTGCAGAACCTGTCAGCTCCAATATATTGGATGCACAAGTCATGCATTACGCACCAGAATCGCAGAGCATCTGTATGATGCTAAACATATTTCTACTCGTACTCCCTCTAGTGTTTCCCAGCATGTTAGATTGGTACATCAGGGTAACATACACCACCTTTAGGTCCATGCTCCAAAAAAAGTTCATGGTAATAGAAGAGGTGGAGACAGAATTCGCTTACTTCATTATCAGGAAGCTTTACTTATTTTCCAAATGAACACATCCTTCCCTTTGGGATCACATAAAAGGACAGATTTATTGTATTTTTATTAATGGATGTATCTTTTTTGATTTTTTTTTTATAGTATTTTTCAAAATAATTTATATGTCATCTTTTGTATGTATTTTGCATAATTAATCAATGTCATCATTTCCCTTGGCTATGTACTATTTAAATGCTTTCAAGTTGTATCCCTTGATGATCATGACTAAGGACGATCGCGTCTGAAACGCGTTGATCGGAGGAGCTTATTTTATACTATTTTTATTAAGTTTTATTTATACTTCTGACCATTTTTTGGACGTTTTGTGACGGGATCCACCTTCAATTGATTGTCTTGAGCCTCTCTTGTCCAGCGAGCACCTTCCAGATTCTCCTCTAAGAATTTCCCCTGTTGTGGTGAGCTGATATACACCTTTTACCCTTAGTAGTCATTCACACACAGGTCTGGACCTGAATGTTTATTAACAGTCATGTGTATGCTAGAATCTCCTTAAAGAAGGTAATCTCCTTGAAGAACCAACAACTGAGGAGTCACCATGAGGTTTCCAAACCTTGGTCTCAGGAATAGGACACTCAGTAGTAATGATCATCCCCCCTTCAACCACCTCTCCCAGGGGGACAACAAGGTCTAGTATTAACCTGTAGAGAGGGTAAGTTATCGCCCCTTCTCTCCAGCAGCACCTTGGCCACCTCAGCCTGGAAAGAAGGAGTAATGGAGGAAATGTACACACCCAGGTTGTCTCCTGCTACATCACCCAGGGAACAGGGCTTGTTATATGGTATTACATATTTGGGTATTGATGGACAAACCCTAGTAAAATGACCTTTAAGACCACAGTGAAAGCATGCCACCGTCCCACAGTGAACCACAAACTACCTAGTATGAGGGGAGATGCTCCCTAACTCCATGGGTTTGTCAAGATGTACCCGTGGAACCTCCTCTTTAGGGAGATAACAGGGGGCAGGATAACCATACATCTCTCATTGAGGCATCCTTCAACCCTGATAGCAAGGTCCATGGTGGCCTCCAATGACTCTGGAGTAGAATATCAAGCCAGAGAGTCCCTAAGCCTAACTGAAAGATCCTGAAAGAAATAACACCTAAGCGCAGGATCATTCCATTGGACGTCAGTGGTCTGTCTCCGGAACTCTGATCAGTACTCCTCAGCCAACTGAGCCCCCTGTTGGAACCTATGGAGTTTAGATTCCACAAGTGAGACACCATCAGGGTCACCATAAACATGAGCCAAAGCAGCAAAAAACTCATCCACAGACCATAAGAGCTGTGAGTCGGTCAGCAGAGAGAAGGCCCGGATCTGGGGATCTTCTCGAAGGAGGGAAACTAGAATTTACACTTACTGTTCCTCAATCCATGATATTGGAGCGTGAGATATAATTTACAAGCCTCCCAAATGTTATAAATTTGTCCCTCCCCCCAAAAAAACTATCCTGGAGGTCTATCTTGGGTTCTGGTTGAATTTGGGTGTGAGCCAAGACCAATAGACTTTCGATTTGTTGCAGCTACTGCGCCATTGGAGAAGGCAGACCGTAACATCCTGAAAAAGGATCTGCATCAGGCATGTTAAAGCCACCACCTGAGCCATATTGACTCAGAAAAATATTATGTGCCAGTAATAATGTCACTATTGGACTGGCGAGTCTCCGAAACATGGCGTGACAGATGTGCATGGACCAACGACAGTAAAGCGCATACTGAAATACACGGGTTTCAACTGGGATATTATAGCAGAGAAGGGCCTTGATGGTAGGAAGCGGGGAATGGGACACCTCCTGACACTAATCTGTGTCTGGTCCCTAAGCTCCCATAATGTCAGTATACGAATCCTTCCACTCATCACCGTTACGTACCTAGTCCCTTACTGTCCCTCCACTTGACCCTATATAGTGACAAGTCTGGTGAGTACACTAGACGTCACCACTACAGTAATGACACACAGGGGAAAGAGGACAGACAGGGGGACATTGACAAATAGATATACCAATGAACTTCATGGCTGCAGCCAGACACCAAGGCTGCAAATGACAAGGCACCCAAAGTAACTCCACAAAAGCTTCAGCACTGGATCACCAGCAGCTCCTAGAGACCTTCCTCCCTCTAAGGGAGTCAGAAACAATAAATTCTTTTAGCTGCTTCAGCGATGGATCATGTGGCTATTTAAAGGAGATGGTAGTTGTCAAAAACCGCCTGCACCTGAGGAGAACTAACCAGGAGCTGCTAGAAAGAAAATGACATTAATCCTTGCTGCACCAAAAGAGAGCAAATCATGTTTAAAATCCAGAGTCTCACAAGGCAACCTGGGACTCTGGTCCCAAACTTGTCACAAGTCTCCTAATGATGGGAGACACTCGTGACACTTTAATGGTATGCCTTTTATCTATCATTAGAAATCATCTTCAATTTGCTTAACTGTTCACAATAACAGTAATTTTGACCAGGGGTGGCCAAAGTTTTACATGCCACTGTATATATTTGATTTAAAGGGAACTTGTCACCAAATTTGTCCTCTATAAGCTGTAGCCACTAGCAGTAAGCCCTTATATACAGCATTGCAGATTGCTCCATATAAGTGCCCAGGCCGCTCCGAATAACATAAAAAAAACATATTTTATTATACTCATCTGCAGGGCAGTTGGGTCTGATGGGCATCGCTGGTCTCAGTTCTCTGTACGGCGCCCCCTATCTTCCTTCCATTGCCATCATCCTTCCCAGTTCAGTGCAGATGACGCGTTCTACATCATCAACACAAAGGCCTCCATTGCACTCCTACCCACACACACTTCTCTCTTCCCTTTTGAGGGTAGAGCAAAATACTGTAATGTGCAGGTTCGGGGAAAGGTCAAAGACTGCGCACTACAGCACTTTGATGTGAGGGTAGATTGGATCCACAGGGATGACAGAAGGTGTGTTTGTCTCCGTATGTTATTTTTAAAACAATCATGCATAGAAAAAAAAATCTGCTTTGGACAACCCTTTTAAGTACCAAATAAGCTACATCGTTGAGGGGTTAACATCATACATTTGAGACTTTGCCATTTGCCAGCTTACTTTATTATTTTAGTGTTTAACAGCAGAATTGAAAATTTGTTTCATATGAGTATTTGTTGTCCCAAGAATTGCATCCGTACCAGCATCGGACTGGCTACACTGTACTGCAGCTGTCATGAACTGAACCAGATGCGCTGGGGAATCAATCACTCGGCGCTCGCGGTACAGTCTAGGCTGCACTCCGGAGCTCAGGTGAGAGCTCCGGAGTGCACTGCAGGTAACTGAATCCAGGCCTGGCATTACTGGAGTTTCTTCCGGTAGCCAGTCCGACACTGATCCACACTATATATAATTTTATATGAAACCATATAAATACTTAAAGATTCATATATGTTACTTCAATAAAATCCTGAGACATCAGTCTCTGGATTAAAAAGCCTTACTAAACCTTTTCTAGGAGAATTCAGTATCTGTTCATTTATGTACTTGAAACTACTAGTCATATTCTCATAAATAAACATGATTGTGTCCCATGTTCTTCTCAGACTAAATTTAGAACTCATAGGTGATAGATACCGTAGAATGCCTTTGTTATCACAATAATTAGTCTCTTTGATTATACAGTTATATGTGTAAATCTGTGTATTGTTAATTATTTGTTTAAAAAATACCTACAGTCTAAAGGTCACTTTACACGCTGTGACATCGCTAGCATCGGCCAGCGTTGTCGCGTGCGATACCACCCGCCCCCGTCGGTGGCACAATATGTGGTGATCGCTGCCGTAGCGAACATTATCGCTACGGCAGCGTCACACGCACATACCTGCTCTGCGATGTCGCTGTGACCGGCGAACCGCCTCCTTTTTAAGGGGGGGGCGGTTCGTTCAGCGTCACAGCGACGTCACAGCAGCGTCACTGAACCGCCAACAAATAGAAAAGGAGGGGAAGAGATGAGCATCTGGAACATCCCGCCCACCTCCTTCCTTCCTCGTTTTCCGGTGGGCGCAGGTACGGAGATGTTTGTCGTTCCTGCGGTGTCACACATAGTGATGTGTGCAGCCGCAGGAACGACAAACAACATCGTTACTGCAGCAGCAACGATAATTGGGAAGAGGGGGGATTGTCACCGATGAGCGATTTTTAACGTTTTTGCGACAATTCAAAATCGCTCATAGGTGTCACACGCAACGACATTGCTAAAGCGGCCAGATGTGCGTCACAAATTCTGTGACCCCAACGAGATCGCTTTAGCGATCTCATAGTGTGTAAAGCCACCTTAATTTTTGAGACTGACATGAATTTTTATTTCATAAAGTTTACTGCTGCTGTGTTTTTACCTCTTTTAGGGTGCGGTTCCACTTGTGTTTTGCACAGACGAGTTCAATTCAATAAAACATCAGATTGCTTTCACTCTAATGCAAAACTATGAGACAGTGTTCATTTGCGATTGATTTCTCATGCCACAGCAGCATGAATAGTGAATCACAGCATGCTGCATTTGGCAGCGAGTCTCGGCTCACACCCCCCCATACAAGTCTATAAGAGTAAGTAAAACATCACACTGCACTGGCATGTCATCCGACTGCAGTGCGATGTATGCAGAGACAGGCCGGGGAGGAGATGGGGAGAAAGTGCTCCCTCCCTCTTCTCCACAGCTGTGTTCCGATCGCAAGATCACAGCACAGTCACATGACCCTTGGCTGACTCCCGCAGCAGAGGATCATAAGCATATTGCTTCCGATGCTCTCACATCAAAAGCTATGCGCAAGTGGAACCGTACCCGTAAGCGGGCTTTACACGCTGCGACATTGCTAGCCGATGCTAGCGATGGCGAGCGTGATAGCACCCGCCCCTATCGTTATGCCAATATTTGGTGATCGCTGCCGCAGCGATCATTATCGCTACGGCAGCATCACACGCACTTACCTGGTCGGCGTCGGCGCTGTGACTGCCGAACAATCCCTCCCTTAAGGGGGAGGGACATTCGGCATCACAGCGACGTCACCGCGACGTCACTAAGCGGCCGGCCAATCAAAGCGGAGGGGCAGAGATGAGCGGGACGAACATCCCGCCCACCTCCTTCCTTCCTCATTGCTGGCGTGTGGCAGGTAAGGAGAGGTTCCTCGTTCCTGCCGCGTCACACACAGCGATGTGTGCTGCCGCAGGGACGAGGATCAACTTCGCCCACGCGACAGCAGCGATATTTGAGAATGGACCCCCATGTCAACGAGGAGCGATTTTGGACGTTTTTGCAACAATCCAAAATTGTTCCTAGGAGTCACACACAACGAGATCGCTACAGCGGCCGGATGTGCATCACAAAATCCGTGACCCCAACGAAATCGCTGTAGCGATCTCGTAGCGTGTTAAACCCGCTTTAGTCAGATATTTCAATGCAATAATGAAATACAGGAACAAACACAATTTTTGAAGGCACCAGACATACCTAGATATCCTTTCTGAGCGAAACAAACCAAACAAATAAAAAAGGCATCAGAATTTATTTTACATTTTTTTTAGTTGATTGGCTTGAAAAACTCCATGTATATCCAAAACATCACCACTTTGCTATTTTGTAATGGAAGTTTTTTTTCTGTATATATTCAGTGCCTCGGAAAATTGCCTTTGTGCTTGTTTTGAACGACTAAATGTAGAGTTGTTACCAAGAAGCATGGAGTTACGGGATTGTTGAAGGTATTTCAGTTGTGAACTATACACTGACATACAATTATAAGCATTTCATAAGTTTTTAAACTTTTATTGCCAGTTTATGCACTTTCAATGTTTACAGTGTTGGCCCTTGTGTTTCAAGACTTCTGCCATATGCCCTGGCATGATAGATACTAAAGGCCAATTTACACACTGCAATATCGGTACCGATATCGCCAGCATGCGTACCCGCCCCCTCGGTTGTGTGAAACGGGTAAATCGCTGCCCGTGTCACACAACATCGCCCGGACCCGTCACACGGACTTACCTTCCCTGCGACGTCGCTGTGACCGGCGAACCGCCTCCTTTCTAAGGGGGCGGTTCGTTTAGCGTCACAGCGACGTCACAGCAGCGTCAGTGAACCGCCGCCCAATAGAAGCGGAGGGGCGGAGATGAGCGGGATGAACATCCCGCCCACCTCCTTCCTTACGCATTGTGGCCGGAAGGCAGGTGAGGAGAGCTTCCTCGTTCCTGCGGTGTCACACAGAGCAATGTGTGCTGCCACAGGAACGAGGAACAACTTTGTTACTGCTGTAGTAACGATATTTGAGAATGGACCCCCATGTCACCAATGAGCGATTTTGCACGTTTTTACGACGATGCAAAATCGCTCATAGGTGTCACACGCAACGGCATCGCTAAAGCGACCGGATGTGCGTCACAAATTCTGCGACCCCAACGAGATCACTTGAGCGATGTCGTAGCGTGTAAAGCCCGCTTAATATAAAAAGACTGACCAGCACATCCACTAGGTGTGAACATGCTAAAAAGTCAACAAAGTTACAAAATATGTACAGTAGCACTCTGAAAAGCTAAAATATGTAAACATGAAATATAAGAATTTTGGCACTACATTACTGCTATTGAAAAAAATCAGATACTTGGTTTACAAATTAGCTAATCCATGTAAGCCTGACAATGTTTACCAAATACCAAGTACTATTACAGTATTCATCACAAGAAGAAAAAAGCTTGGATTCCCCATTGATTTGCATTAGGTTGATTATTCATGATGAATACCAGAATAGTACTTTAGGATTCGGTAAGAATAATCCGAACACAAATAGTTACTATTCACTCATCACTAGTGACATTTCATTCTTGGCATATAAGCACATGCAGTTTATGACAATTTCTGTATTTTTGTTTGCCCACCTGCTTTTTGAGGAATGACCACAGGTTCTCAGTGTGATTGAGATCTTGTGTGTTTCTTGACGTTACTAAAATTGCAATTGTTTGTCATCTTTTCACTTAGTTGTCCATTTTGATTTGTGACATGGTGCTCCATCACCCTGGAAAAAGCATTGTTCATCTCCAAATTGCTCCTGATTCCTGAATCATTGCAAGAAGTTCTTGGAGAATATTCAGATACCATTCTGTATTCATGATGTTTTAAGGCAAAATTGTAAATTAGACTTTGGCTGGAAAACAACCCACACTACGAATGATTTCAAGATGTTTTTTGGTTGGTATGTGTCACGCTATCTGAGTGTAGCAAGCGTGGCGGTGTGCGATTAGACCTACGTGTGTCTGATGCACAACAAAAAACACAAAAAGGGGGGCACCGGGGACACAATAACAATGGGAGGGCCTGGAACTAGTGAGAGGGGTTGGTGGGGCAGCTCCTATGGTCACCTGAAGCTATCCCTCCTCTGCTAGCCAGTCCCTATACAGTCTCCACAGCTGTCGCTGACCAGGAACCTGAGACCCTCGAAAGGCCCCACAGTAGCCCTGACTAGTGAGGAGCAGGTGGGGTTCACTAGACCTCACCACTGCACTAACAACACACCAGGTAAGTAAAGACAAACAGGGGAAAAAACAACAAAAAGGATATAGATTGAGCACAGGAAACGTCAACTGCAGAACCTTCCTCAAAGGTGGCTAGTGACCAAATGACTTTGTATCTTCGGCACTGATTCCTGGGATACACCACTATTTAAAGCTGAAGGGCATGACTAGTAAGTGCAGCGGAAAACACTCAGCAAGGAACTGCTTGGAAAGGTTTTAAGAGCTCTGAGCAATACTCCTCAATTGGCCATGCCTCCTGCTGGATCTTTCGGAGTTTAGAATTTATGAGCGTGATCCCATCAGGGTCTTCATATACCAAGGCCAGAGTAGTAGAAAATTAATCAACCGACCGCAATGCCTAGGAATCGGTCAGCAGAGAAAAGGCCCAGGACTGGGGATCTCCCTGCAATAGAGAAACTACTATCCCCACCCACTGCTCCTAACCCCTGGATGTTTGAAGGTGGAGCTTGAAGTACAACTTACAGGCTTCCCTGAAGGTGGTAAATTTATCTTTCCCCCAGCAAACTTATCCAGGAGGGCAATATTGGGTTCTGGTTGTGCCTGGGCATGCAGCGAGACCAGAAACTCAGCAATTTGCTGCAGTTGCTGCACAACCTGGGAACATAGATCCGTGACCTCCTGAGAAAGGGCCTGGATCAGTTGTGCGACTGCAGCTGCCTGAGCCATAGAGGCACCGGGAAAAGATGTAAGGGGCTAAAGATAATGACGTGCTTGCCGGGTGTAGCAAGACTGTTGGGGTGCGTTCAGACCTACAAGAGTCTGATGCACAACAAGAAACACAAAAAGGGGGGCACTGGGGACACAAAAACAATGGGAGGACCTGGAACTAGTGAGAGGGGTTGGTGGGGCACCTCCTATACTCACCTGAAGCTGTCTCTTCTCTCCTAGCCAGTCCCTATACAGTCTCCATAACTGTCGCCGAACAGGAACCTGAGACCTTCGGAAGACCCTCTAGTAGCTCTGACTAGTGAGGGGCAGGTGGGGTTCATTAGACCTCACCACTTCACTAACAACACACCAGGTAAGTAAAGACAAACAAGGGGAAAAAACAACCAAAAGGATATAGCTTGAGCACAGGAAACTTCAACTGCAGAACCTTGCTCACAGAGACCATATGTCTTTGTATCTTCATCAGGGATTGCTGGGATACATTACTATTTAAACGTGAAGGGCATGACTACAAAGTGAATGCAGCTGAAAATACTCAGCAAACAACTGCTTGGAAAGGCTGCAAGAGCAAAACTGACACTTAACCACTTCAGTGCCAAGCAAAACAAAACCCATTTAAAAGTAGAGAGCCAAATGTGCGTATGTAGTGTTTGGGCCTGTGGATAGGTAGGTGGCTGGATATTTGCATTTGGATTCCAAGTAGAGATGAGCAAACTTGTTTGGTTCATGTTCGCCAATTTCAAGCTTGGTACAATCATTTCCCTATCCGGGTCTAGGTCAGTTGCCAGAACATTTTTGGGAAAACCCAGTAATGATCCGCTATATTCGTTTTCAAATATGCTTTTCTAACAACATATGATGCTTTTGGATAGGATTGTGGTGCTGTATTATGAATGGGGGAAAGTGTTTCATGACGGGAAGGGGTGGGGAGAGTCCAGAGAAGCGGAGCACTTTTTTTTCTTAACTTTATTTGTGGATGTTCCTGCAGCCCATCACAGAGCAGAAAAAATCCACATGGTTCATGCACAAAGGCTTGTGTCACTGGCTGCCTAAAGGTTGCTTTACACCAGACAATCTATCGTACGATAGATAGTCGGGGTCACGTTTTTTGTGACGCACATCCGGCATTGCTGGCGATGCCGGCCTGTGTGACACCTCCTAGCGACGCAGTATCGCTCACAAATCGTGAGTCGTGTACTGGTCGCTAGGTTCCATAATATCGTTTAATTTAGTTGTTCATCGTTTCCGTGATAGCACACGCCGCTCCGTGTGACACCCCGGGAACGATGAACAGCAGCTCACCTGCGTCACGTGGCCGCCGCCGGCTATGTGAAGGAAGGAGGTGGGCGGGATGTTTACGTCCCACTCATCTCCGCCCCTCCGCTTCCATTGGCCGGTGGCCATGTGACGTCGCTGTGACGCCGAACGTCCCTCCCACTCCAGGAAGTGGACGTTCGCCGCCCACAGCGCGGTCGCACGAGAGGTAAGTACGTGTGACGGGGGGTTACCAACTTTGTGCGACATGGCCAGCGATTTGCCCGTGACGCAAAAAGAACGGGGGCGGGTACGATCGATTGTGAAATTGCACAATCGGTCATACCGTGTAAAGCAGCCTGAAGTCATATGTACCTCTGCTTATAACATGAGGACATGCGGCGTCGACACCATATTGTGAATGTCAAAGCTTAGGGAAGGTGCTACCACCGCTGCTGCTACAGTTACTTTACCTAGGGGTTCAATCTTAGGTAGCTGAGATAGATAGGAGAGCGATAGTGTAGAATAGGGACGTGCAGTGTAGGGAAAGGTGTGTGTCACAAATCAGCATTACATGATAGAAATGATAGAAATAGAAATTACTACTTGTGAGTGCTTGCTAAAAAGTTGTGAGTGAACCATCTCAGTACATATTGCAACTTTTTAGTGGCTGCTAAAAATTTGTATCTGACAGCCGGATCCACACTTCGGAAGCTATACTATCACATGTAGTTGCGCTCCTACACAGTGATGTTTTAGAATGTCGCTGTAGAATAGTAGTGGAACCCCCCCAAAGTTTAAAGTCTATGGCCTGTCGGGAATTAGTTAATCTTATATCCACTACTGCAAATAAATTATCATAGTACACAACTAGATGGAGGCTAATTCATTACTGTTGTAAACATCTTTTCATGTACCAAATTATACCTAACCTTTACTATTTAAAATATGATCTACGGGTTAAAACAAGGTGTTTTACACTGTCCTTTAATAGAAGTAGTAAGGCATTTCAGGTTATGGCACTGAAAGTGTTAAGATCAATAAGACAGGATGTGTTCAGTTGCTTGAATAGTCTGCATCAGAATTGGCCCATTCTACATCTTTAGCAGTCAGAAGATAATAGTGTATTGATTGCTACTGATTGAATTACTTCCACAGTGGGTGCCAATGTCAAAATAGAAATATAATGTTGATGTTCAACCAGAGAAGAAATAACTGCAGCAACATTGGGTTAAAAGATATTCCTATTAATTTCTTAAACATTTTGTTAAGTGTGAAAATAAGCTACAACACCTGTAAATAAGGGTTCTCATAGGGCATATTTCCTTAAAAACTTGAAGAGTTTTGCACATGTATACACATGCTTGATTGTTTGTAAGCCTTGCAGAATGTTCCATATTTTGTCACGATGACTATGGGATAATGGAGAACTGGGGCTCCTAGTCTGTCCCTCAAGTTAGGGGATCCTATGCTATACCTAACCTCAGGGATACTCCTGATAGTGTAAAGGCCTGGGTCTCCTTCCTGACCCTTTTCCTGATCAGTCCTGATCTGATTCACCCTCCCTCAGGGAGGCACAAGACAGGAGTGTGATGAAATCCATAGATAAAGACAAGAAGACATTCAGGAGAAAAAACAAGAGCTACAAAACAACAGAGGTTAACACCACATCCGCACCAAGCAATGAGCACAACTTTCACCAGTAAGTTTGGGACACCATACCTCAGAGACCAACATGGAATAAACCATAGCTGGGATGGGTGGAAGGTTTCAACCAGTATAAATAGTAGGAGAACAGATGTGTTCTCCACAACATGTCACTAGAGATGCAAGCAGACCAGCACAGATTAACTCTTGCTAGCCTGCCTATGAATCAGCACACAGCAGGTGGACACCCATGTCTGCCTATTGATCCCAGACATAAGTCAGAATCTGTTATCTGAACAGTGCCAACACTGCCATGACAGTCAGCAATGTTTGGGCAAAACTCCATGTGACATATTTCTGATCAATCTGACCTAAAACTACCAGTCTTTAAAGTATATAAACAATCAAAACAAGTAAAAATAAATGGCAATCTTTATCAGTTTTTAGATTAGGAAAATAATCCAATATCACATGTCTGTGAATGGCAAAGCTTCTGTTCCTTTGCTTTCATATCTGGTGTGACTTCCTTATGCAGAAACAACTGTGTCTATAAATTTCGGGTATATATTAACTTGAAGGAATTCTAGCCCATTCCTCATTATAAATCTACTTCATCTCTGTTATATTGATGGAAATTCTCTCATAAAATGCGAGCATCAGGTCCTTCAAAAACATTACTATTAGTGATGAGCGAGTACTAAAAAGCTCGGGTGCTCGAAGCTCGGGCCGAGCCTCCCAAGATACTCGTGTACTCGGGCCGAGCAACGAGCCCAATGTTATCCTATGGGAGACCCGAGTATTTTTGTGAAATGACCCCCCGGCAGCATGGAGAAACCCTAAAAATGTCACAAAAGTCTCAGAAGAGTGCTCAAATGACATGGCAACAGCATGGGGAAGACCCCTTGAAGCATTTATCACTGAAAAGTCACAGCTGTGAACAATTTTGTCCGCGTTTTACGCCATTTTTACGGACTCACCAGAAAACCTTCCAAAATGACCCCAAAATGATTTTTCATGGCGGAAATGTTAAGGGCACATACCCAATAGTGAGATAGAGCTGGTGTATGTTACTTTTTGAGATTAATACATGAAAGATTTTACGTGAAAACATTGTGTGGCACTCCGATGTCCCTGAGAAGAGACGTACATGAAGGCCTCTTGAGTCTAATGTGCCCATTTTGAGGAAGTGAGTCTTTGTAGTATTTTCCTTTGCCAGGGCAGTCCAAAATTGTGAGGTTCACCAATGCCCCTGCATACAGACGTGCATGAGGGCCTGTAAACCTGAAGTGCCCATTGGAAGGAAGTGGGTCTATTGTAGTATAGCCCTTAGGCAGGGCAGC
Organism: Anomaloglossus baeobatrachus; assembly: GCF_048569485.1. NCBI lineage: Eukaryota > Metazoa > Chordata > Amphibia > Anura > Aromobatidae > Anomaloglossus > Anomaloglossus baeobatrachus. Next base: position 307,802,251 of record NC_134356.1, on the reverse strand, counting down.
CAAAAATTGGGAGGCTCCACGTTGTCCCTGGGTAGAGACGTGCATGAGGGCCTTTAAACCTGAAGTGCCCATTGTAAGGAAGTGGGTCTATTTCAGTATAGCCCTTTGCCAGGGCAGCCAAAAATTGGGAGGCTCCACATTGTCCCTGGGTAGAGACGTGCATGAGGGCCTCAAAACATTAAGTGTCCATTTTAAGGAAGTGGGTGTATTATAGTATAGCCCTTAGGCAGGGCAGCCAAAAATTGGGAGGCTCCACGTTGTCCCTGGGTAGAGACGTGCATGAGGGCCTCAAAACATTAAGTGTCCATTTTAAGGAAGTGGGTGTATTATAGTATAGCCCTTAGGCAGGGCAGCCAAAAATTGGGAGGCTCCACGTTGTCCCTGGGTAGAGACGTGCATGAGGGCCTCAAAACATTAAGTGTCCATTTTAAGGAAGTGGGTGTATTATAGTATAGCCCTTAGGCAGGGCAGCCAAAAATTGGGAGGCTCCACGTTGTCCCTGGGTAGAGACGTGCATGAGGGCCTCAAAACATTAAGTGTCCATTTTAAGGAAGTGGGTGTATTATAGTATAGCCCTTAGGCAGGGCAGCCAAAAATTGGGAGGCTCCACGTTGTCCCTGGGTAGAGACGTGCATGAGGGCCTCAAAACATTAAGTGTCCATTTTAAGGAAGTGGGTGTATTATAGTATAGCCCTTAGGCAGGGCAGCCAAAAATTGGGAGGCTCCACGTTGTCCCTGGGTAGAGACGTGCATGAGGGCCTCAAAACATTAAGTGTCCATTTTAAGGAAGTGGGTGTATTATAGTATAGCCCTTAGGCAGGGCAGCCAAAAATTGGGAGGCTCCACGTTGTCCCTGGGTAGAGACGTGCATGAGGGCCTCAAAACATTAAGTGTCCATTTTAAGGAAGTGGGTGTATTATAGTATAGCCCTTAGGCAGGGCAGCCAAAAATTGGGAGGCTACACGTTGTCCCTGGGTAGAGACGTGCATGAGGGCCTCAAAACATTAAGTGTCCATTTTAAGGAAGTGGGTGTATTATAGTATAGCCCTTAGGCAGGGCAGCCAAAAATTGGGAGGCTCCACGTTGTCCCTGGGTAGAGACGTGCATGAGGGCCTCAAAACATTAAGTGTCCATTTTAAGGAAGTGGGTGTATTATAGTATAGCCCTTAGGCAGGGCAGCCAAAAATTGGGAGGCTCCACGTTGTCCCTGGGTAGAGACGTGCATGAGGGCCTCAAAACATTAAGTGTCCATTTTAAGGAAGTGGGTGTATTATAGTATAGCCCTTAGGCAGGGCAGCCAAAAATTGGGAGGCTCCACGTTGTCCCTGGGTAGAGACGTGCATGAGGGCCTCAAAACATTGTTCCCATTGCAAAGGAGCGGGTCTCCTGTCGTTGTAATGTCCATTCTGCAAAGAATGGGCGAAAAAATTTACCACTGGGGGTATACCTGAAACAAAGGCCTAAGTATTGCAATTTGTAACGGTCATCATCATGGTGGCGCATGAGGAGAAGGAGGAGGAGTCCAGCGATTATCCAAAGTCCAGAAGTGTGTACCCATGGGTGAGTGGAGGTACATGGCAAACTTTAAATTCCGCTCTCATTTGCTGGTGGTGTGGTGAAGTCTGGCCCAATCCAACCCTTGTTCATCTTGATCAGAGTCAGCCTGTCAGCATTTTCAGTTGACAGGCGGGTGCGTTTATCTGTAATGATTCCACCTGCGGCACTAAAAACACGCTCTGACAAAACGCTAGCAGCAGGGCAGGCCAGGACTTCCAAGGCGTAGAGAGCCAATTCATGCCACGTGTCCAGCTTGGATACCCAATAATTATAAGGCACAGAGGAATGTCGGAGTACTGTTGTTCGATCTGCAAGGTACTCCTTCAGCATCTGGGCAAACTTAGGATTTCTTGTGGCACTACCCCGCACCTCAGGGGCTGTGGTACGTGAGGGGCTGAGAAAACTGTCCCACATCTTAAAGACTGTTCCCCTACCTCTGGCGGATTGGACTTGTGCCTCTCTCGGCTGTACGCCTCGGTTGTCCACTGATTCATGACCTATGCCGCTAGCGTTTTGTGAGGGGAATGCTTTGCCTACTTCCGTGAGTATGGCCTTCCGAAACTGCTGCATTTTGGTTGACCTCTCCTCCACGGGAATAAGAGACAAAAAGTTCTCCTTGTAGCGTGGGTCTAACAGTGTTACCAACCAGTAATGATTGTCGGCCAAGATGTTCTTAACGCGAGGGTCACGAGACAGGCAGCTTACCATAAAGTCAGCCATGTGCGCCAGACTCTTAACAGCCAGGACTTCAGTAGCCTGACCAACAAGATGACTGAACATGCTGTCCTCCTCCTCCCCCTCCTCCTCCTCCTCCTCATCTACCCTGTCCTCTGGCCAGCCACGCTGAACCGAGGATATGACTGGTGTGCATGTCATATCCTCAATTTGGCCGGAGAGTTGCTCCATGTCTTCATCCTCCTCCTCGTCATAGTCCTCCACTGCACGTTGTGATGAGACGAGGCTGGGCTGTGTGTTATCACCCACACCCACTACTGTTTCTTGCTGCAACTCATCGCGCTCCGCCTGCAATGCATCATGTTTGTTTTTCAGCAGAGACCGTTTTAGAAGGCAGAGTAGCGGTATGGTGACGCTAATAATGGCGTCATCACCACTCACCATCTTGGTGGAGTCCTCAAAGTTTTGGAGGATGGTACATAGGTCTGACATCCATCTCCACTCCTCAGGTGTTATGTGTGGAGTTTGACCCATTTCCCGACGGCTTAGGTGATGCAGGTACTCAACAACTGCCCTCTTCTGCTCACATATCCTGACCAACATGTGCAGAGTTGAATTCCAACGCGTGGGGACATCACACACCAGTCTGTGAGCCGGAAGATGCAAACGGCGCTGAAAGCCGGCAAGGCCGGCTGAAGCAGTAGGTGACTTTCGAAAATGTGCAGACAGGCGGCGAACTTTTACCAGTAGATCAGACAGCTCTGGGTATGACTTTATAAACCGCTGAACCACGAGGTTGAGCACATGGGCCACGCATGGAACATGTGTCAGCTGGCCTCGCCTCAAAGCCGCCACCAGGTTCCGGCCATTGTCACACACGACCTTTCCTGGCTTTAGGTTCAGAGGTGTGAGCCAGTGATCTGCCTGCTGTTTCAGAGCTGTCCACAGCTCTTCTGCATTGTGGGGTTTGTCACCTATGCAGATTAGCTTCAGCACAGCCTGTTGCCGCTTCGCCGAGGCAGTGCTGCAGTGCTTCCAGCTTGTGACTGGTGTGGAGGGCACAGTGGATGAGGATGCGCAGGAGGAGGAGGAGGCTGAAGAGCATGACATTCCGGAGCTGTAGAGTGTGGGTGAAACACTGACTGAGGTAGGGCCTGCAAACCTTGGTGTGGGAAGGACGTGTTCCGTCCCTCGCTCAGACTGGGTCCCAGCTTCCACAATATTAACCCAGTGTGCCGTCAACGAGATGTAGCGGCCTTGCCCACAAGCACTTGTCCATGTGTCTGTGGTTAGGTGGACCTTGGGTGAAACAGCGTTGTTCAGGGCACGTGTGATGTTTTGTGACACGTGGTTATGCAACGCGGGGACGGCACACCGGGAGAAATAGTGGCGGCTGGGGACCGAGTAACGTGGGACAGCTGCCGCCATCAGGTCACGGAATGCTTCAGTCTCCACCAGCCTAAAAGGCAACATTTCCAGTGCAAGCAGTCGCGAAATGTTAGCATTTAGAACTGTGGCATGTGGGGTGTTGGCAGTGTATTTGCGCCTGCGTTCAAAGGTTTGCTGAATGGATAACTGAACGCTGCGCTGGGACAAGGACGTGCTTGATGATGGTGTTCTTTCTGCGTAGGCAACTGCAGGTGCAGGAGTGGAGGAGGCTTGTTCGCAGGCAGCATGGACAGAGGATTGGCTCGCATGCACAACCAGCGAAGACGTAGCAGTGACATCAGCAAGCACTGCTCCTCGACTCTGTTGTACTTCCCACAAAGTCGGGTGCTTGGCTGACATGTGCCTGATCATGCTGGTGGTGGTCAGGCTGCTAGTTTTGGTACCCCTGCTGATGCTGGCACGGCAGGTGTTGCAAATGGCCTTTTTTGAATCATCTGGATCCAACTTAAAAAACTGCCAGACTCGGGAAGACCTAACATTTGTACAGGCACCTTGTGTCGTCGTGTTGTTCCGGGGAACGGTTGCCTGACTTCTGCCTGGGGCCACCACCCTGCTTTTTACTGCCTGTTGTGATGCTACGCCTCCCTCCCCCTGTGCACTGCTGTCCTCGCTCTGCATATCCTCCTGCCAGGTTGGGTCAGTTACTGGATCATCCACCACGTCGTCTTCCTCTTCCGCACCCTGCTCCTCCTCCTGACTTGCTGACAATTGTGTCTCATCATCGTCCACCACTTGTTGAGACACGTTGCCAACTTCGTGAGAACGTGGCTGCTCAAATATTTGGCCATCTGTACAGACGATCTCCTCATGACCCACTTCAATATGAGCTGGCGAGAGGCCAGAATGTGTGAATGGAAACGTGAACAGCTCTTCCGAGTGTCCAAGTGTGGGATCATTAATGTCCGAGGAGGACGTGTACTCAGCCTGGTGGTAGGAAGGAGGATCAGGTTCAGAAATGTGCGGTGCAGTATCACGGCTACTGACACTTGACCGTGTGGAAGACAGAGTGTTTGTGGTGGTGCCAATCTGACTGGAAGCATTATCTGCTATCCAACTAACAACCTGTTGACACTGGTCTTGGTTCAAGAGCGGTGTACTGCTGCGGTCCCCAAGAATTTGGGACAGGACGTGCGAGCGACTAGATGTGGCCCTTTGTTGTGGCGAAATTAGAGCTTGCCCACGACCTCGGCCTCTGCCTGCACCACCATCACGTCCACTTCCTTGTTCCTTGCCAATGCCCTTGCGCATTTTGCAATGCTGTGCACTGCTGACGTGTATATTCACTACTTGTGCGTTATATCAAAGTGTGTGGAAATTGCACACAAGTGCACCTGTACGCTGCCACCAACAGGCACACACGTGCGGTTTTAAAAACCAAGCACGGACGCAATAAGAACCTAACAGGTTTTTTTGGGGAGCGACAATTACAGACAAGTCAGACACTATCTGGACTGTTTTACACTGTGTACACCAGCCCCAGATATGATGAAGGCTGGTATACGGTCACCACTACCCTGCCTGCCTGCCTGCCTGTATACTGGTACAATAGTCCTGACAAGGACTCTTTTGGTCACTAGCCTGTATTCAGACCTGGCTTACCCTGCCTGTATATAGCAACAGTAGTCCTGAGAAGGACTCTGCTACTGTACTCCGACCTGGCTATACCCTGCCTGCCTGTATACAACTAGAATAGTCCTGAGAAGGACTTTTGGTCACACTGTTTGCAGCCCTGCAACTGAAAAAGCTATAAAGGGCCGCAAAGCTTTCCCTGAATCAGCGACACTCTCCCTGCACTCACTGTCTGGATAGCTGTGAGCAGAGCACAGCGCGCCGGCCGATATAAAGGCTCGGTCACGCTGTGCAGGCCGGCCAATCACTGCAATTCCACAACTAACAGGGCTGTGGCATTGCAGTGGTCTGCCAGCCAATCCCTGCATGAGGGCTGACTCTCAAAAGAGCGCCAACATGCAGAAATGAAGACCACGAGTACAGCACGAGTATCGCGAGATTACTCGGTCCCCGCCGAGCAGCCCGAGTACAGCGATACTCGTGCGAGTACCGAGTAGTGACAAGCATGCTCGCTCATCACTAATTACTATAGGAGTAAAGTCAAGACTTTGACTTGGACATGCTGAAACTTTAATTGTATTCTTCTTTAGCCAGTAGAATGACTTTATGCTTTGGATTGTTGTCTTGCTGCATGACCCTTTAAATTCAGCTCTTGGGCAGATGTTTTAACATTTTCCTTTAGAATTTGCTGGTATATTTAAAAATTCATTGTTGTATCAATGATGACAAGCTGTCCTCATGCCTATGCAGCAAAACTATGATACTACCACCAGTGTATTTCACAGCCAGTATAAGATTATATGCTGTAATGCAGTGTTTTTCTTTTCCCAAAAATAACACTTCTCATTTTAACCACAAAGCTCTATTTTGGTCTAAAATTGCTTCTGTAGCCTTCTGTCTTGTCCAGGTGATGTTTAGCAAATTAGAGATATGCAGAAATCTTAAGCCCGCTTTACACGCTACAATGTATCTTACACTGTGTCGGCGGGGTCACGTCGTAAGTGACGCACATCCGGCATCGTAAGTTACATTGCAGTGTGTAACAGCTACGTGCGATTGCGATTGAACGGTAAAACGTTCATCGCACGCACGTCGTACATTCCTCATGAATTGTATGTCAGATTGTTCATCGTACCCGGGGTAGCACACATTGCAGTGTGTGACACCCCGCGAACGATGAACAGATCTTACCTACGTCCTGCGGCTCCCGGCCGGTAATGCGGAAGGAAGGAGGTGGGCGGGATTGTTAGGTCCCGCTCAGCTCCGCCCCTCTGCTTCTATTGGCCGGCTGCCGCGTGACGTCGATGTGACGCCGAACGTCCCTCCCACTCCAGGAAGTGGACGTTCGCCGTCCACATAGAGGTTGTATGGACAGGTAAGTACGTGTGACGGGGGTTAATCGTTTGTGCAGCACGTTCAATAAAATTGAACGTGCCACACATACGATGGGGGCGTTGCAAATCGCATACGATATCGTATGCGAAATTGCAACATGTAAAGCAGGCTTTAGTTTTGGAGAACAGTGGATCTTTCAGTCCTGTCATGCACATCATTGTTAAGTGTCCACCAGTTTGTGGACTCATAAACATTAACATTTGCTAATGGGAGAGACTTTTAATGTGTTAGAGGCTATCTAATGTTTCTTTGTGACCTCACAGATAATTATATATGCCTTTCAATGATCTTTGATGGTCAATCGCTTCTTCATTTTCTTCCATTTGTACGCAATCTCTTTGATTGTGCATCGGTGGAGTCTCAAAGTCTTTAAAGATGGTTTTGTTCAATTTTTTAGTCTAAAGCCTGCTTTACACATTGCAATTTCGCATACGATATCGTATGCGATTTGCAACGCCCCATCGTATGTGTGGCACGTTGAATTTGTTGAACGTGCCGCACAAACGATTAACCCCTGTTACACGTACTTACCTTCCATATGACCTCGATGTGGGCGGCGAACGTCCACTTCCTGGAGTGGGAGGGATGTTCGGCGTCACAGCGACGTCACGCGGCAGGCAGCCAATAGAAGTGGAGGGGCGGAGCTGAGCGGAACGTAAACATCCCGCCCACCTCTTTCCTTCCGCATTGTGGGCCGGGAGCCGCAGGACGCAGGTAAGATCTGTTCATCGTTCCCGGGGTGTCACACACTGCAATGTGTGCTACCCCGGGTACGATGAACAATTTGACGTGCAATTCTAGAGAAAGGTACGATGTGTATGCGATGAACGTTTTACCGTTCAATCACAATCGCACGTACCTGTCACACACTGCAATGTAACTTACAATGCCGGATGTGCGTCACTTACGACGTGACCCTGCCGACACATTGTAAGATATATTGCAGCGTGTAAAGCGGGCTTAAGGAGCATCAACAACTCATGATACACTTCCACAAACATGTTGTAACGTGTTGTAAAGATCAAACATTGATAGTTCACTGTTCTTTAATTAAACAGGTTGCCCAATCAATCATATTGTCATCCTATTGATTGAAAAATCCAGACTAATTTTTACTCCAAATGTTCTGCTAATGTTAAAGGTTCACATGCATTTGCCATTTTCAGACGTGAAGCAGTCTAATATTTTTTACTCTTTTGTTTTATTTGGTTTTCTTTTATCTTCTTTTAGGAATACTGGGAATATCTAATGTAGTTTTTGGTAAAATGTTCATAGAAATATCAAACATTCTGAAGATTTTTCAAATTTTAAAGCACCACCTCATATAGACCCTGGTCAAATGATGTCTACCTAAAGGTATGACTGGATAGCATTGGTGAAGTCTGAAGTGCTGTTCATTAGGAGTGTCTTTTAGATTTTGAGTACTGAGGCTACATGGAGTCAGTGTGTGGCGCCCTGGACAAGCCAGGACGTCACAGGTACTACAACAACACACCCCACACCCCGGCTAGGCACATCTAGGTCAAACACAAATCCTTGTTGCCTCCCTCCAGGGGCTGATGTCCACACCAGGGGGTAGGCCAGGCGGTTGGCCCCGCCCACCAAGGAGTTCACAATCCTGGAGGCGGGAAAAGGGATCAGTTCAGATCAGTTTTGAGTTTGAGGAGTGAGGTGGTAGTAGAGGAGACTGACCGTGTCCGGGTGCGTGGCCCGGGCACACACAGCAAGGTTGGCAGACGGTGGTGACCGTCTGCAGGAGAGGCTGATTGGAGTGAACCGTAAGGACCGGGGACGGGCGGTGGCCCGCCGGTACCGGATCGGGGAGTGAGGAGAAGCCAGCACCATTCGGCAGGGCTTACGGACCTCGACCAGGCTAGGAGTCGCCGTAAAACTGGTCAAATCCGTTAGCGAAGGGAACCTCCAGGGTTTCCCAGCAGTCAAGATCCGATTGAAGGCAACAGCTCACACCGTGAAGGGAAACACAGTCACCGCCAAGGCTACAGTTCCCAGGGCCAGAGCCTGCGGGCAAAAGGGGCTCCCTCAGCATCCATCCAAGCTGGGGAGCGGGTTACCGGTGGGAAGCCATTGGAACCGTAAACACAACACAGGTGCATGGAAAGGCAGTCACCATCAACCTACCGGGAGAGCTACCGTAGCCGTCTGTGGGACCCGTCCATCCAGCCGTTTGTTTTACCGGAGACTTTGCATTGATCATTGACTGAGTGAGTACCACCGTGCCGTGCGGCAGAGCACTGCCCCCGCGACCCTGCACCTCACCAGGCCCCGTAACCCGCCTGCCATCCCTTAACCCCTCACTGGGGCCCCGGGACAACCAACCCCCCTACCCATGGAGGTGAGAAACAACATCCAAGCTGCTCCCTGTCATCGCTCCCGGGATCCCCGTCCAGAGCAGCGGTGGTGTCACAACCTCACCACAACCGTGCGTGGCGTCACGGACAATATCCCTAAACCAAACCACCCCCTTTCACTCACGGGCGAGGAACGCCGCTCGAGTCCCCGGGATCCAGCCCGTCGCTCGAGCCACCGAGCAGCAGCCGGACCCGAGCAGTGGGTGAGCGCAGCGTCCCCTCCTACGCCCGCGACAAGTGCCATTAGCATTTCCACAACATGTAGTCGCATTACATTTAAAGAATTGATAGTTTCCCTGCCAGTAGGGGTCAGACACACGCAAACTGCTCAGACAGGAAAAAGAGCTATATAGCCATGGCAAAATAGCTGTGCCATAGCTAATCTGCCATTCAGTGTGATTAGCACTCACTGCTAAGGTGGGATACTCTAGAGCCAAGAAAAGGACAAAGTAGAAAAGGACAAAGTGAAGAATGAAAAAAGCCCCACCTTGAAGTTTGTTTAAGATATAGAAAATCAGTACACCTGCATGAGAATATCACCTTGAGAGTATGAGGACTGAGAGAGTACCACCTATGCATGAAGGGTGCATCTGTCAGAAAATATACATGCGACTTAAGCCTGCTTTACACACTTCAATAGATATTTCAATCCGTCGTCGGGGTCAAGTTGTAAGTGACGCACATCCGGCATCGTTCGTGACGTATTTGCGTGTGAAACCTACGTGCGATCGATATTGAACGCAAATACGGTGATCGCATACACGTCGTTTATTCCTCATACATTGGACGTTTGGTAGTACGAAACTAGTCAATTGTAACGTGTGACATCCCTCATACGATTGTGATGTCTGAGGCTATGTGCGCAGGTGTGCGCTCTGCACCGCAGCTAAAAAAAAGGTCTGCTTCAGAGCGCAGCTGAAAAGCTGCGTTCTGAAGCGCCTCACAATGTCTGTCATTCACTAATCTCTGTCAGTCGGTCACTATCTCTGTCCCTCTCTCTCTGTTCATGTCAGTCTATCCCTCTTACCCCCTCTCTCATATACTCACCGATCCCCGATCCCCGGCGCGGCGCTGCACGGCATTCACACTGCTCCGGCGGCTTTTACTGTTTTGAAAAAGCCGGCCGCCCATTAAACAATCTCGTATTCCCTGTTTTCCCCGCCCACCGGCGCCTATGATTGGTTACAGTGAGACACGCCCCCCACGCTGAGTGACAGGTGTCACACTGCACCCAATCACAGCAGCCGGTGGGCGTGTCTATACTGTGTAGTGAAATAAATAATTAAATAATTTAAAAAAACGGCGTGCGGTCCCCCCCAATTTTAAAACCAGCCAGATAAAGCCATACGGCTGAAGACTGGTATTCTCAGGATGGGGAGCTCCACGTTATGGGGAGCCCCCCAGCCTAGCAATATCAGCCAACAGCCGCCCAGAATTGCCGCATATATTAGATGCGACAGTTCTGGGACTGTACCCGGCTCTTCCCGATTTGCCCTGGTGCGTTGGCAAATCGGGGTAATAAGGAGTTTTTGGCAGCCCATAGCCGCCAATAAGTCCTAGATTAATCATGTCAGGCGTCTCCCTGAGATACCTTCCATGATTAATCTGTAAATTACAGTAAATAAACACACACACGCCCGAAAAAATCCTTTATTAGAAATAAAAAACACACACATATACCCTGGTTAACCACTTTAATCAGCCCCAAAAAGCCCTCCATGTCCGGCGTACTCCAGGATGGTCCAGCGTCGCATCCAGCGCTGCTGCATGGAGGTGATTCACCTCAGTTGCTGACTGTAGCTGACCGGAGCGGCGGTGAGTAGCGCGATCAGCTGAGCTGTCACTGAGGTTACCCGCGGCCACCGCTGCATCCACCGCTGGATCCAGTGACAGCGGGTAACCTCAGTGACAGATCAGCTGATCGCGCGGCTGTCTTCAGTTGCTGTGTGGAGGTGACCGGAGCGGCGGTGTCTGCTGCAGCTCCGGTCACCTCCATGCAGCACAGCTGGAAGCGACGCTGGAGCATCCTGGCTTCCGCCGGACATGGAGGGCTTTTTGGGGCTGATTAAAGTGGTTAACCAGGGTATATGTGTTTTTTTTTTCTAATAAAGGATTTTTTCTGGTGTGTGTGTGTTTATTTACTGTAATTTACAGATTAATCATGGAAGGTGTCTCATAGACGCCTGACATGATTAATCTAGGATTTAGTGGCAGCTATGGGCTGCCAATAACTCCTTATTACCCTGATTTGCCAACGCACCAGGGCAAATCGGGAAGAGCCGGGTACAGTCCCAGAACTGTCGCATCTAATGCATGCGGCAATTCTGGGCGGCTGTTGGCTGATATTGTTAGGCTGGGGGGCTCCCCATACCGTGGAGCTCCCCATCCTGAGAATACCAGCCTTCAGCCGTATGGCTTTATCTGGCTGGTTTTAAAATTGGGGGGGACCGCACGCTGTTTTTTTTAATTATTTAATTATTTTTTTCACTACACAGTATAGACACGCCCACCGGCTGCTGTGATTGGGTGCAGTGTGACACCTGTCACTCAGTGTGGGGGGCGTGTCTCACTGTAACCAATCATAGGCACCGGTGGGCGGGGAAAGCAGGGAATACGAGATTGTTTAACGGGCGGCCGGCTTTTTCAAAACAGTAAAAGCCGCCGGAGCAGTGTGAATGCCGTGCAGCGCCGGGGATCGGGGATCGGTGAGTATGAAAGAGGGCTGCTCAATTCACTTACTCAGGAGTTTAGCGGTCACCGGTGAGTCCTTCACTGGTGATCGCTAATCAGGGCGCGACACAGACAGAGCCGCAGCATGACAATGAAGTCGGGTGAAGTTCACCCGAGTTCATTCTGACAGTGCGGCTCTGTCTGTGTCTGCTGTCATCTGCCATTCAGCTCTGCTACATGGCTGTCTGTGTCTGCTGTCAGCGGCCATGTAGCAGAGCTGAACGGCAGATGACATAGTAAAAACGCATCCTCTACACATTACACACGCTTGGCAAGTCAATAAATAAAAAAAAAAAAAAAGGTGCCCAATGCATACGTCACAGAACACATGATCTAAAGGATCGCACACAAAATTGATCAATTTAACATAGACTACTAACGCTCGTGTGACAGCAAATGAACGACCAACGTGTGATCTCATAAGATCCCGTATGCAACCTGGGCGTGTCACATCGCATACGAGATCGCATACCTAATTGTAAGGTGTAAAGCTGGCTTTAAGGTGAAGATTAACCATCGTCAGTGCAAGGAGATACACAGAACTAGTATAAAGATGCTGTTTGACTGTGAAGAGGATTGTCACAAGAGAGAAGACTAGTAGCCTGGTGCCAGGGCTGTATTTTGCCTTCGTGCTGCCCTAGGCACTTTAAGTGGTAGCGCCTCTTAGTGACAACGTAAAACTATGAGTTTTCGCACACAATATCTGTTTAAGGCAGATCTACTCTGTAAAACACTTGAAAAAGTATAAATGAAAAAAGAAGGGCACTAAACCCCCTAATGGGGATCACCACAGGCACATCAAAACATAGCATGAGTATAAAATATTCCCACCACACCGTCCCCACTTATATACTGTGACTGTGACACTGCCCCTAATAAACTAAAACACCACACTGTCCTCACTTATAAACTACTGTATACCCACCACACCTTCCTCGATTATGAAATATGATCTGCACACTGTCCTCACATCATGCTGCCCCCTCCTCACAATGTCCCATGCATGCTGCCCCCTCCTCACAATGTCCCATGCATGCTGCCGCCTCCTCACAATGTCCCATGCATGCTGCCCCCTTCTCACAATGTCCCATGCATGCTGCTCCCTCCTCAGAATGTCCCATGAATACTGGCCTCTCCTCACAATGTCCCATGCATGCTGCCCCCTCCTCACAATGTCCCATGCATGCTGCTTCCTCCTCACAATGTCCCATGCATGCTGCCCCCTCCTCACAATGTCCCATGCATGCTGCCCCCTCCTCACAATGTCCCATGCATGCTGCTCCCTCCTCACAATGTCCAATTCATGCTGCCCCCTCCTCACAATGTCCCATGCATGCTGCCCCCTCCTCACAATGTCCCATGCATGCTGCCCCCCTCCTCACAGTGTCCCATGCATGCTGCCCCCTCCTCACAGTGTCCCATGCATGCTGCCCCCTCCTCATAGTGTCCCATGCATGCTGCCCCCTCCTCACAGTGTCCCATGCATGTGGCCCCCTCCTCACAGTGTCCCATGCATGCTGCCCCCTCCTCACAGTGTCCCATGCATGCTGCTCCCTCCTCACAATGTCCCATGCATGCTGCCCCCTACTCACAATGTCCCATGCATGCTACTCCCTCCTCACAATGTCCCATGCATGCCTCCCCAGCCTCACAGTGTACCATGCATGCTGCCCCTTCCTCACAGTGTCCCATGCATGCTGCCCCCTCCTCACAGTGTCCCATGCATGCTTCCCCCTCCTCACAGTGTCCCATGCATGCTTCCCCCTCTTCACAGTGTCCCATGTATGCTGCCCTTCATCAAAGTGTCCCATACATGCTGCCCCCTCCTCACAGTGTCCCAGGCATGCTGCCCCCTCTTCACAATGTCCCATTCATGCTGCCCCCTCCTCACAATGTCCCATGCATGCTACTCCCTACTCACAATGTCCCATGCATGCTACTCCCTCCTCACAATGTCCCATGCATGCCTCCCCCTCCTCACAGTGTACCATGCATGCTGCCCCCTCCTCACAGTGTCCCATGCATGCTGCCCCCTCCTCACAGTGTCCCATGCATGCTTCCCCCTCCTCACAGTGTCCCATGCATGCTTCCCCCTCTTCACAGTGTCCCATGTATGCTGCCCCTCATCAAAGTGTCCCATACATGCTGCCCCCTCTTCACAATGTCCCATGCATGCTGCCCCCTCCTCACAATGTCCCATGCATGCTGCCCCTCTCTATGAACTCCTAATGCTGCCTTCATCTTTTCCATAATGACACCTCCATGCTGCCCCACTCATCATACTAAGACCACCACACTAGAGCTTATGCTGACACCTTCCCCACACACACACACACACACACACTACCCAACTCTTGATATTGACTCCTCTACATTGTTCCACTCCATAATGAGCTCCCAATGCTGCCCCCTCTCATTCTGAGTCCTTACACTCCTACCCATCAATTTTGTCATTGCACTATCCCTCAACCCTTGTCCTCTGTCTCTAGCACTGGCCCCTTTCTCACACTCCACCAGCAGCAGCCTCTCCCCCAGCATCAGCCTCTCTCCCCCCAGCCTCCCCCAGCATCAGCCTCTCTCCCCCAGCTTCCCCCAGCATCAGCCTCTCTGACCCCAGCATCAGCCTCTCTGCTCCCAGCATCAGCCTCTCTCCTCACAGCATCAGCCTCTCTGCCCCCAGCATCAGCCTCTCTCCTCCCAGCCTCCCCCAGCATCAGCCTCTCTCCCCCCAGCCTCCCCCAGCATCAGCCTCTCTGCTCCCAGCATCAGCCTCTCTGCCCCCAGTCTCCCCCAGCATCAGCCTCTCTTTACCCAGCATCAGCCTCTCTCCCTCAGCTTCCCCCAGCATGAGCCTCTCTCCCCCAGCTTCCCTCAGCATCAGCCTCTCTGCCCCCAGCATCAGCCTCTCTCCTCACAGCATCAGCCTCTCTGCCCCCAGCATCAGCCGCTCTCCTCCCAGCCTCCCCCAGCATCAGCCTCTCTCCCCCCAGCCTCCCCCAGCATCAGCCTCTCTTTCCCCAGCATCAGCCTCTCTCCCCCAGCTTCCCCCAGCATCAGCCTCTCTCCCCCAGCTTCCCCCAGCATCAGCCTCCCTCTCCCAGCCTCCCCCAGCATCAGCCTCTCTCCTCCCAGCCACCTCCAGCATCAGCCTCCCTCAGCATCAGCCTCTCTCCTCCCAGCCTCCCCCAGCATCAGCCTCTCTCTTCCCAGCCCCCCCAGCATCAGCCTCTCTCCTCCCAGGCTCTCCCAGCATCAGCCTCCCCCAGCATCAGCCTCTCTCCTCCCAGCCTCCCCCAGCATCAGTATCCCCAGCATCAGCCTCTCCTGCATCAGCCTCCCTCTTCCCAGCCTCCCCCAGCATCAGCCTCTCCCTCCCAGCCACCCCCAGCATCAGCCTCCCCCAGCATCAGCCTCTCTCCTCCCACCATCAGCCTCTCTCCTCACAGCCACCTCCAGCATCAGCCTCCCCCCTCCCAGCCTCCCCCAGCATCAGCCTTCTCCCTCCCAGCCTCCCCCAGCATCAGCCTCCCCCTCACAGCCTCCCCCAGCATCAGCCTCTCTTCTCGCAACCTCTCCCAGCATCAGCCTCTCTCCTCCCAGCCTCCCCCAGCATCAGCCTCCCCCAGCATCAGCTTCCCCTTCCAGCCTCCCCAGCATCAGCTTCCCCCCTTCCAGCCTCACCCAGCATCAGCCTCCCCCTCCCAGCCTCCCACCTCCCAGGATCCCCCAGCATCAGCCTCCCCCCTACCAGCCTCCCCCAGCATCAGCCTCTCTCCTCCCAGCCTCCCCCAGTATCAGCCTCTCTTCCCCCAAGTCTCCCCCAGTATCAGCCTCTCTTCCCCCAAGTCTCCCCCAGAATCAGCCTCTCTTCCCTTAAGTCTCCCCCAGTATCAGCCTCTCTTCCCTTAAGTCTCCCCCAGTATCAGCCTCTCTTCCCCCAAGTCTCCCCCACTAGCAACCCCTCTTCCCCCAGGTCTCCTCCACTATCAGCCTCTCTCCCCCCACCGCATGCACAGATCTCCAGTCTGCATTAGAGACACCCAAACACTCCTTATGAATAAAAAGAGCTAAAAAGAGCATGGCTGGTTGCGAGACAGAGCCGCGTGATCAGAATGAACTCAGATGAACTTCACCCGACTTCATTGAAGATTGCGCTGCTCTGTCTGTGTGCCGCGGCTTGATTTGCGATCACAGGTGAAGGACTCACCGGTGACCGCAAATCCCCTGAGTGACTGAAGTGAGCCGCGAGATCAGCGGTGCCGTCACTCAGGTTACCTGCGGCCAGCTCGAGTCCTCCACCCAAGACCTGTGGCCGCAGGTAACCAGAGTGACGTCTCCGCTGACAGTGCGACTCACTTCAGTTTCTGCGTGGATCTGACAAGAGCGGCGGTGTCCTACGGCCGCTCCTGCCAGCTTCATGTAGCAGAGCTGGATGCGTCGTGGGACCTCGTGAGGATTACGCCGGACCTGGAGGGGTGTTTGGGGATTTTAATAAAGTGGTGAAAGAGGGTGTTTTTTTGTCTTTTATTTCAAATAAAGGATTTTTTTTGGGTGTATCTGTTTATTTACTTTCACTTACAGGTTAATCATTGGGGGTGTCGGTGTATGTGTTTATTTATTTTCACTTACAGGTTAATCATTAGGGGTGTCTCATAGACGATGATTAATGTAGGACTTAGTGGCAGCTATGGGCTGCCATTAACTCCTTATTACCCAGATTGCCACCGCACCTGGGCAATTCTGGATGAGCCGGGTAGAGTCCCAGGACAGTTGTATCTAATCGATTCCGGGCGGCTGCTGGCTGATATTTTTAGGCTGGGGGGCTCCCCATAATGTGGGGCGCCCCATCCTGAGAATACCAGCCTTCAGCCGTGTGGCTTTATCTTGGCTGGTATCAAAATTGGGGGGCACCGCACGCTGGTTTTTTTTTAAGTATTTATTCATTTGTTTTACTGCACTACATAGACCCGCCCACAGGCGGCTGTGATTGGTTACAGTGAGACAGCTGTCACTCAGCATGGGGGCGCGTCTGAATGCAACCAATCATAGGTGCCGGAGGGCGGGGAAAGCAGTGAATACAAGATGTAATAATGAGCGGCAAGCATTTTCAAAAGCTGGAGAAGCCACCGCAGTGTGACAGCCGTGCAGCGCTGCGCCGGTGATCGGTCAGTGATTGGTGAGTATGAAACAGGGGGAGGGGTAGAGGGATAGATCGACAGAGAGAGGGAGACCGACCGATAGGGAGACAGAGAGACAGAGAGAGACTGACATTGACAGACAGAGAGAGAGAGAGAGTGGGTGAAAAATGCAACCAAAACGCACAAAAGAAGTGACGTTGCTTGTTAGAACGCAGCGTTTTGGCAGCAGCCGAAACGCTGCGTTCTAAAACGCAACATGCGGATGGAATTTGCACAATCTTCATAGATTGTACTGGGGACGCAGGACGCATGCTTTTACGCTGCGGTGCAGAACGCAGCGTAAAAGCATGATAAAAAGCAATGTGCACACACAGCCTAAAGGCCGCTTTACACGCTGCGACATCACTCAAGCGATCTCGTTGGGGTCACGGAATTTGTGACGCACATCTGGTCGCTTTAGCAATGCCGTTGCGTGTGACACCTATGAGCGATTTTGCATTGTTGCAAAAACGCTCATCGGTGACATGGGGGTCCATTCTCTAATATCGTTGCTGCAGCAGTAACGAAGTTGTTCCTTGTTCCTGCGGCAGCACACATCGGTACGTGTGACACCGCAGGAACGAGGAACCTCTCCTTACCTGCCTCCCGCCCGCAATGCGGAAGGAAGGAGGTGGGCGGGATGTTACGTCCCGCTCATCTCCACCCCTCCGCTTCTATTGGGCGGCGGTTCAGTGATGCAGCTGTGACGACGCTGTGACGCTGAACGAACCGCCCACTTAGACAGGAGGCGTTTTTCCGATCACATCGACGTCACAGGGCAGGTAAGTAGTGTGACGGGTCTGGGCGATGTTGTGCGCCACGGGCAGCGATTTGCCCATGTCGCACAACCAATGGGGGCGGGTACCCACGCTAGCGATATCGGTACCGATATCGCTAGCGTGTAATGTGGCCTTAAGAGTAATAAAGAAACTATAAAAATAGCAGGAGGTACAGCTGAAGAGATTGCTAGCAGACTGTCACAAGTACTTGTAGATTGTTGCAACTGTTAGCCCTATATATTTGCCTATTGTCTACCTCTGTAAAGCTGTTGCCTATTATGTGTTGAAACCACCAAACTTCTTTCCTAATGTAAGACTTTGTAACAGTGGTGTAACTAGAGTTGGATGGGCCCCGGTGCAAAGTTCAGACCTGGGCCCCCCCTCCACATACACCGACACTTGGGGTAGGGGATAATGACACGGACACTCGGGGTACAGGATAATGACACTGACACTTTGCTCTTACCCACAGCACCCAGGTTTCCCATGATCTGAAATCCCTCTATCAGCACCCAGCTTTCCTATGTTCTGATATTTATCTTGTCCTCGGCACCCAGCTTCCCCATATCAAAGCATGAGAAAACTGGGTGCTGAGAGAAGATGTATATCAGAGCATGGGAAAGCTGGGTGCTGAGGGAAAGAGCCTTTTTCCCTCTGCACAAAACATTCCCATCCCCTGCTTGTATCTTTGTCCCCCCTTGTATATAGTTCTCCAAATACTATAATGGCCGCCACATAACCTTCCAAATAGTATAAAGGGTCCCACATAACCCTTCATATTAGAATGCAGCTCCATAGTCCTCCATGTATTATAATTCACCCCATAGTCCTCCATATATTATACTGCACCACATAGTCCTCTATATAGCAAAAACAGGAGAACCATGAGCAAATGCTGAGAAACAGTTTAAAGTTTTATTTGCACAAAAATATCAAAAATACAAGTATAGTACAATAAATCTCATTAAAGGTCATACGAAAAATGGAGGACAGGTGGAAGGCAATTACATAACAAGCAAAACAGTGGCCTGGTACGAACACCAGGAAAAAAGTATACCAGAGATGAACTTGTAAAACCCTAAATCACTGGCTTGCAAGCATAACAGATAGATTTCCCCCCAAATCACTGGCATGTAAGCACTAAGGAACTATTATGAGGGAAAATATCCAAATGCATAGCCCTAAATCACTGGCACGTAAGCACAATAGGGCTAGTAAAAAAGGGGGGGAGAAGGGGAGGGGGGGTTTTTTTGAGATGGAAACAAGTAGAAAACATCAGACTCGAAAAGAGCTGGGCAATGGTAACCCCGAGAGGGAACAGACTTAACCCCAGTCCACATTGGCCAGATGTAGACAATGGGGAAAGAAAGGATCCCACTCAAGGGTAAAAATTCCCAGTAGATGTACAGTGATGTTAAGAATAAATCAAGAATTCCCAGAGAGAGGATGCACGTCCCAGTGGATATGTAATAATGTCAGAGTAAGTAAAAGATTTCCAAACAGGGATGCACATCCAAAATCACTGGCCAAAAAGGACTTGGCCCCTATTGGTGCCTGCTATAGATGGTGAAAAACTAGGGCAGCCCCATGAAAGACATCATTAAATGAGAAGGCTAATGCAAAAAGTAGGTGAGGGTGCCCAGAAAACCGCAATGATGTATTTTACATGATAGCAGGACTAAGAAAGATGGAGGGGTGACCAGTGCCCGGGAGCACTATCATGCGGAAAAACCCCCCTATGAAGAGTGTGGGAGAAAGAGGAGAACCAAGTAATGATTCGACCTAGGGTATGGAACACAAATTACCTGGGTGCGGTGGTAGAGAAGGCCCGACGTACGTTTCGCGGCTTACAAGCACGTCGCTTGCCGCTTCGTCATGGGGAAGGTGAAGAATGGTGCACACGTCCGGTAAGTGTAACTCATAAATACCTCCGCGGTGGTGAAACCGCGAATAGGATTCAGAGTTCCGGAGTCAGACGGCGCGTGCGCGGGCCAGCCGGACACGCCCCCCGCCTCGCACCCCGGCAGTCAAGGAGTCAGGCGCATGCACGGACGCCCGAGCATTAGTTGCCCAGACGTCCGCGCATGCGCGGACTCCATCGAGACACCGGAGCGCGGACAGGGGACGGCAGGCAGGCGCGCGCACGCGCACAGGACTCCGGAAACAATGAATGGACAAACAAAGCATGATAACAGGTAAAAGAGAAAACACACAAAGGGATACAAAAAATAGAGCACATTAAAAATAATGTGGAGATGCAAGATTCATGATCCATCGAGGGCATATATATCCTAACAGGTCACTTAAAATCAAAAGTGATAAATGACAGAAGGAAAACGAAATCCATGCATCAAAACAACAGAATCAATAATATGTGTTCATAAGCCAATGGATCCCAAAGGAGAAAGTGGAGTGTATACATCCAAGGACATCACTAGAATTTCAGGGTTGTCAAGTCCAATCCATTTCGGTAGGAGTCGCAGAGGAACATGAAGCAACATATAATAAAAAGACTAAAAGAGAAAAAGGAGTAAAATTAAAAACAAGAAATTTAAAAACCACAAAAACCAGACAACTGTTTTTGCAAAGAGACAGCAGGTATATATGGTAATACTCATAATGACGAATAAGATTGTAATATACAAAGAACCATAAGTCTCAATATCAAAGCATCAGAGAAAGCAAAGGTCCTACAAAAATGAAGCGAAGCTCAAAGCCTCATTTAGACCCATGGGAGTGACCGTATTCAAAGCCACAATCCATTTTGTTTCTCTCTGGGAAAGCATCTTTTTGATGTTACCACCCCTAATGCCAGTATGGACCACATCAATCCCCCGAATTTTCAGGGATTTTGGGTCACAATTATGGAATTTTTTAAAATGGCGGGGTAAAGTCTTTAGTAGGGAAAAGTCGTTCACCGTCCTGGCCGCGCCAATATCCCGCACATGCTCCCTCACACGTATCCTCAACTCCCTAGATGTAAGTCCCACATAAATAAGTGGACAACTACAGGTGGCATAATAAATGACATTGGCTGTACCACAAGAAATACGATGTCTAATCTGGTAGGTACGTTGGGAGTCGGAACTAGCGAAGGAGCATGAGCGGAAGACATTGGCGCAGGCAAGACAGTGTCCGCAAGGTATGCAGCCCAGGGTGGGACCACTGGAACCAAAAGGATTGGGGCTTTTTGCGATGTAATGGCTATGAACTAATAAATCATTAAGATTACGGGCTCGACGAGCCGTGACCATGGGTGCAGGAGAGAGAGACCGAGATAGGACAGGATCTGTTTGGAGAACAGACCAATGGCGGGCCAAAATATCCCGCATCTGATGCCATTCGGAATTATAAGTCGAAATGAAACGAGGATTTGAGTCACCAGAAGGACGTTTTGATGGCTGGTGGATGAGTGAAATTCTGGGGGTATTTTTGGCTCTCAGATAACCCTTTTTGATGCACCGGCGGCTATATCCCCTCTCCTCAAAACGTGTTTTAAGATCCACAGCCTGAGCTTCGAATTTGGCGTCCGATGAGCAGATGCGCTTCATCCGTAGGAACTGTCCGGTCGGGATAGCTCGAATCGTAGCCCCTGTATGTCCCGAGGAGGCGTGAAGAAGTGCATTGACTGATGTGGATTTGCGGAAAACATCAGTCTGAACACGTTGGTTGCCATCTACTTCCAGAACAATATCCAGGAAATCAATACGACTCGAGCTATAGTTATAAGTAAGTTTGATATTATATATGTTAGAATTGAGACACTGAACGAACGAGTCGAGCTGCTCCACCGTACCCTGCCAAAACATCAGAATATCATCAATGTATCTAATCCAGCACTGCGCCTGGGCAGCGGCCTGCACACCCTCATCGCCAAACACCTGTCTTTCCCAGTAACCCAGGAAAAGGTTGGCATACGAAGGCGCACAGGCCGCGCCCATCGCAGTGCCGCGCTTCTGAAGGTAGAAGGAGTTCTTAAAAGTAAAATAATTGTGTGACAGGGCAAAGTTTAGCAGCTCGACTACTAGTTCATTCAGCTCTGGATCCCGACCGGACATCTCCAGGAAAAAGCGGGCTGCACGGACGCCATCTTCGTGTCGTATGCATGTATACAATGATTCAACGTCCATTGTGACGAAAAGTAAGTCAGGTTCCATCGAGATGCCGTCAACCCTCATGAGCACGTCCGTCGTGTCTTTGGCATAAGATGGCAGTGATTCTACTGATGGCCTTAAATAGAAGTCTATAAATCTACAAACTGGCTCACAGAAGCCATCAATGCCAGACACGATCGGGCGGCCAGGAGGGTTAACAGCATCCTTATGGATCTTGGGGAGGAGATATAGCGTCGGGGCTCTAGGGAACTTAACCACCAGACCATCAAACATCTTCCTGGATATGATACCCAGATCATGAGCTTTGGAGAGGATTTGTTGGAGTCTAAAGGAGAAAGAGGTGGTGGGGTCAAAGTCCAATTTTTGGTACGTCTCTTTATCTTTAAGTTGTTTGAATACTTCTCTCTCATACTGTGCCAGACGTCGATCTGGACCGAGTACCGAACCCCGCACGGGACTGAGATGAGACGTCGATCTGGACCGAGTACCGAACCCCGCACGGGACTGAGATAAGACGTCGATCTGGACCGAGTACCGAACCCCGCACGGGACTGAGATAAAACCCCGTGCGGGGTTCGGTACTCGGTCCAGATCGACGTCTCTAAGATCGGCCAGCTCCATGGATGACACACGATCTGTTACCTCCGAGAGTTCATATAACAAGGATGAGTCCAGGGGCATCACTACTAGAAGTGGCCCAAAAAAACCCGGACCCTCAAAGCCTGGTCCTGGCAAGTCTCAGGATGGTAAATCGAAAAATAAGCTCCAGGTAATTAATTTATCTAATCACGTTCTCTCGGAGACACAGGTCGAGGTGTTGGCCTTGGGTCTGTCCTTTTCCCCTACCAATTCTTTTCATTATTTTACAGCCCTAAAGGACTTGTACCTTTTTTCAAGGAAGTTGGTTCTTAGGAAACTTCATAATAAGAGAGACGTTGGTCTGGACACCATGACTGACCCTGAACGGGAAGCTCTTGTGGCCCTTGAGGAGTTGCTATTGGAACAAACTAATGATGCAGGTACGTCTCCCACCTTTCTCCACTCCAGGTCATCAAAATTTCCCCCCTTGTCAGTTTGTCCGGCCGTTGATATTTTTACAAAACTTGTTATGGAGGATTTTAGGACAATCTCCACCCGACGACAACTTGATAATCTCACAAGGAAACAGAGACAGGCTTTGCTTGAACTCCAGTCCCTTGACGACGTGGTTTTCAAAGCAGCTGACAAGGGGGGAAACATTGTGATCTGGCCCATGGCACAGTATGAGAGAGAAGTATTCAAACAACTTAAAGATAAAGAGACGTACCAAAAATTGGACTTTGACCCCACCACCTCTTTCTCCTTTAGACTCCAACAAATCCTCTCCAAAGCTCATGATCTGGGTATCATATCCAGGAAGATGTTTGATGGTCTGGTGGTTAAGTTCCCTAGAGCCCCGACGCTATATCTCCTCCCCAAGATCCATAAGGATGCTGTTAACCCTCCTGGCCGCCCGATCGTGTCTGGCATTGATGGCTTCTGTGAACCAGTTTGTAGATTTATAGACTTCTATTTAAGGCCATCAGTAGAATCACTGCCATCTTATGCCAAAGACACGACGGACGTGCTCATGAGGGTTGACGGCATCTCGATGGAACCTGACTTACTTTTCGTCACAATGGACGTTGAATCATTGTATACATGCATACGACACGAAGATGGCGTCCGTGCAGCCCGCTTTTTCCTGGAGATGTCCGGTCGGGATCCAGAGCTGAATGAACTAGTAGTCGAGCTGCTAAACTTTGCCCTGTCACACAATTATTTTACTTTTAAGAACTCCTTCTACCTTCAGAAGCGCGGCACTGCGATGGGCGCGGCCTGTGCGCCTTCGTATGCCAACCTTTTCCTGGGTTACTGGGAAAGACAGGTGTTTGGCGACGAGGGTGTGCAGGCCGCTGCCCAGGCGCAGTGCTGGATTAGATACATTGATGATATTCTGATGTTTTGGCAGGGTACGGTGGAGCAGCTCGACTCGTTCGTTCAGTGTCTCAATTCTAACATATATAATATCAAACTTACTTATAACTATAGCTCGAGTCGTATTGATTTCCTGGATATTGTTCTGGAAGTAGATGGCAACCAACGTGTTCAGACTGATGTTTTCCGCAAATCCACATCAGTCAATGCACTTCTTCACGCCTCCTCGGGACATACAGGGGCTACGATTCGAGCTATCCCGACCGGACAGTTCCTACGGATGAAGCGCATCTGCTCATCGGACGCCAAATTCGAAGCTCAGGCTGTGGATCTTAAAACACGTTTTGAGGAGAGGGGATATAGCCGCCGGTGCATCAAAAAGGGTTATCTGAGAGCCAAAAATACCCCCAGAATTTCACTCATCCACCAGCCATCAAAACGTCCTTCTGGTGACTCAAATCCTCGTTTCATTTCGACTTATAATTCCGAATGGCATCAGATGCGGGATATTTTGGCCCGCCATTGGTCTGTTCTCCAAACAGATCCTGTCCTATCTCGGTCTCTCTCTCCTGCACCCATGGTCACGGCTCGTCGAGCCCGTAATCTTAATGATTTATTAGTTCATAGCCATTACATCGCAAAAAGCCCCAATCCTTTTGGTTCCAGTGGTCCCACCCTGGGCTGCATACCTTGCGGACACTGTCTTGCCTGCGCCAATGTCTTCCGCTCATGCTCCTTCGCTAGTTCCGACTCCCAACGTACCTACCAGATTAGACATCGTATTTCTTGTGGTACAGCCAATGTCATTTATTATGCCACCTGTAGTTGTCCACTTATTTATGTGGGACTTACATCTAGGGAGTTGAGGATACGTGTGAGGGAGCATGTGCGGGATATTGGCGCGGCCAGGACGGTGAACGACTTTTCCCTACTAAAGACTTTACCCCGCCATTTTAAAAAATTCCATAATTGTGACCCAAAATCCCTGAAAATTCGGGGGATTGATGTGGTCCATACTGGCATTAGGGGTGGTAACATCAAAAAGATGCTTTCCCAGAGAGAAACAAAATGGATTGTGGCTTTGAATACGGTCACTCCCATGGGTCTAAATGAGGCTTTGAGCTTCGCTTCATTTTTGTAGGACCTTTGCTTTCTCTGATGCTTTGATATTGAGACTTATGGTTCTTTGTATATTACAATCTTATTCGTCATTATGAGTATTACCATATATACCTGCTGTCTCTTTGCAAAAACAGTTGTCTGGTTTTTGTGGTTTTTAAATTTCTTGTTTTTAATTTTACTCCTTTTTCTCTTTTAGTCTTTTTATTATATGTTGCTTCATGTTCCTCTGCGACTCCTACCGAAATGGATTGGACTTGACAACCCTGAAATTCTAGTGATGTCCTTGGATGTATACACTCCACTTTCTCCTTTGGGATCCATTGGCTTATGAACACATATTATTGATTCTGTTGTTTTGATGCATGGATTTCGTTTTCCTTCTGTCATTTATCACTTTTGATTTTAAGTGACCTGTTAGGATATATATGCCCTCGATGGATCATGAATCTTGCATCTCCACATTATTTTTAATGTGCTCTATTTTTTGTATCCCTTTGTGTGTTTTCTCTTTTACCTGTTATCATGCTTTGTTTGTCCATTCATTGTTTCCGGAGTCCTGTGCGCGTGCGCGCGCCTGCCTGCCGTCCCCTGTCCGCGCTCCGGTGTCTCGATGGAGTCCGCGCATGCGCGGACGTCTGGGCAACTAATGCTCGGGCGTCCGTGCATGCGCCTGACTCCTTGACTGCCGGGGTGCGAGGCGGGGGGCGTGTCCGGCTGGCCCGCGCACGCGCCGTCTGACTCCGGAACTCTGAATCCTATTCGCGGTTTCACCACCGCGGAGGTATTTATGAGTTACACTTACCGGACGTGTGCACCATTCTTCACCTTCCCCATGACGAAGCGGCAAGCGACGTGCTTGTAAGCCGCGAAACGTACGTCGGGCCTTCTCTACCACCGCACCCAGGTAATTTGTGTTCCATACCCTAGGTCGAATCATTACTTGGTTCTCCTCTTTCTCCCACACTCTTCATAGGGGGGTTTTTCCGCATGATAGTGCTCCCGGGCACTGGTCACCCCTCCATCTTTCTTAGTCCTGCTATCATGTAAAATACATCATTGCGGTTTTCTGGGCACCCTCACCTACTTTTTGCATTAGCCTTCTCATTTAATGATGTCTTTCATGGGGCTGCCCTAGTTTTTCACCATCTATAGCAGGCACCAATAGGGGCCAAGTCCTTTTTGGCCAGTGATTTTGGATGTGCATCCCTGTTTGGAAATCTTTTACTTACTCTGACATTATTACATATCCACTGGGACGTGCATCCTCTCTCTGGGAATTCTTGATTTATTCTTAACATCACTGTACATCTACTGGGAATTTTTACTCTTGAGTGGGATCCTTTCTTTCCCCATTGTCTACATCTGGCCAATGTGGACTGGGGTTAAGTCTGTTCCCTCTCGGGGTTACCATTGCCCAGCTCTTTTCGAGTCTGATGTTTTCTACTTGTTTCCATCTCAAAAAAACCCCCCCTCCCCTTCTCCCCCCCTTTTTTACTAGCCCTATTGTGCTTACGTGCCAGTGATTTAGGGCTATGCATTTGGATATTTTCCCTCATAATAGTTCCTTAGTGCTTACATGCCAGTGATTTGGGGGGAAATCTATCTGTTATGCTTGCAAGCCAGTGATTTAGGGTTTTACAAGTTCATCTCTGGTATACTTTTTTCCTGGTGTTCGTACCAGGCCACTGTTTTGCTTGTTATGTAATTGCCTTCCACCTGTCCTCCATTTTTCGTATGACCTTTAATGAGATTTATTGTACTATACTTGTATTTTTGATATTTTTGTGCAAATAAAACTTTAAACTGTTTCTCAGCATTTGCTCATGGTTCTCCTGTTTTTGCAATGTGTTTTGAGTTGCTGTGAGCCTTTGGTGTTCTCCACCAGGCTCTCATTTTGTTCAGAATTTGTTTTCCATGGATTATTCCAGTTTGATAGTCCTCTATATATTATAATGCACCCCCATAGTCCTCCATGTATAAAGTAGCCCTTCAATTATAATGAATTTGTAATAGTTGTCCGTGTATTATAATTCACCCCATAGTACTACATATATTATTCTGCACTACATAGTCCTCCATGTTTTATAATGCACCCCCATAGTCCATGTATAAGGTAGGCTCCATAGTTTTCCATCTATTATAATGTAGCCCCCATAGTCCTATATGTATTATAGCGCAACCCCATAAAACTTCACATTGTATTATGCAGCCCCATACTCCTCCATATATGATCCACTCCTTTATTCCATGTAAAAGGTGTCCTTCATTTTGTATTATGCAGCCCCATAGACCTCCATGTATAATGCAGCACTATAGACCTCCAGTATAATGCAGCCCCATAGACCTCTATGTAAATACACCCCTATAGTCCATGTATAAGGTATCCTTATCCTTCATGTTTATTATGCAGCCCCCTCAGGCCTCCATATATAATAATGCAGCCAGCCTCCCCAGGCCTCCATGTATAATATAGCAACCAGCCTCTCCAGGCCTCCATGTATACTAATGCAGCCAGCCTCTCCAGGCCTTCATGTGTACCAATGCAGCCAGCCTCTCCAGGCCTCCATGTATACTAATGCAGCCAGTCTCTCCAGGCCTCCAAGTATACCAGGTCTCCATGTATACTAATGCAGCCAGCCTCTCCAGGCCTCCATGTATACTAATGCAGCCAGCCTCTCCAGGCCTCCATGTATACTAATGCAGCCAGCCTCTCCAGGCCTCCATGTATACTAATGCAGCCAGCCTCTCCAGGCCTCCATCTATACTAATGCAGCCAGCCTCTCCAGGCCTCCACGTATAATATAGCAGCCAGCCTCTCTAGGCCTCCATGTATAATATAGCAACCAGCCTCTCCAGGCCTCCATGTATACTAATGCAGCCAGCCTCTCCAGGCCTTCATGTGTACCAATGCAGCCAGCCTCTCCAGGCCTCCATGTATACTAATGCAGCCAGTCTCTCCAGGCCTCCAAGTATACCAGGTCTCCATGTATACTAATGCAGCCAGCCTCTCCAGGCCTCCATGTATACTAATGCAGCCAGCCTCTCCAGGCCTCCATGTATACTAATGCAGCCAGCCTCTCCAGGCCTCCATCTATACTAATGCAGCCAGCCTCTCCAGGCCTCCACGTATAATATAGCAGCCAGCCTCTCTAGGCCTCCATGTATAATATAGCAGCCAGCCTCCCCAGTCCTCCATGTATAATAATGCAGCCAGCCTCTTCAGGCCTCCATGTATAATATACATGTATAATATAGCAGTCAGCCTCTCCAGGCCTCCATGTATAATATAGCAACCAGCCTCTCCAGGCCTCCATGTATACTAATGCAGCCAGCCTCTCCAGGCCTCCTTGTATACTAATGCAGCCAGCCTCTCCAGGCATCCATGTATACTAATGCAGCGAGCCTCTCCAGGCCTCCATGTATACTAATGCAGCCAGCCTCTCCAGGCCTCCATGTATACTAATGCAGCCATCCTCTCCAGACCTCCATGTATACTAATGGAGCCAGCCTTTCCAGGCCTCCATGTATACTAATGCAGCCAGCCTCTCCAGGCCTCCATGTATACTAATGCAGCCAGCCTCTCCAGGCCTCCATGTATACTAATGCAGCCAGTCTCTCCAGGCCTCCACGTATACTAATGCAGCCAGCCTCTCCAGGCCTCCATGTATACTAATGCAGCCAGCCTCTCCAGACCTCCATGTATACTAATGCAGCCAGCCTCTCCAGGCCCCCATGTATACTAATGCAGCCAGTCTCCCCAGGCTTCCATGTATAATGCAGCCTCCCTAGGCCTCTGGCCACCGTGTACTCACTAATTTATATATAAAAAAAACAACAGGTACACACCATCTCTCTTCCTTCCACCGTTGCTCTGTCTTCAAGTCTCCTCATTCCACCGCTGCTGTCCCCACCGCTCTCTTCATTCCCCCGCCGCTGATCTGTCCTCGCCGCTCTCCTCTTCCACCGCAGCTCATCCTCCCCTCTCCTCATTCTCCCGGTGCTCCTGTCGGCGTCCTCCCATCCTGCGCTCTGTGCACTCAGCACAGCAGTCGCACAGGAGTGACGTTAACGCGCAGGCATGGGGAAGGGAGATGATGATGCATAGAGCGCCAGCGGCAGCTCTATGCTTCAACATTACTGTGCGTGGTGACGGGGGAGAGGGCCCCGGTGCCACCACTGACACCAGGCAGGGGGCCCGGTGTCGGCGGCAGCAGTGGGTCATATAGCGGCCGCGTGGTCTGTGACAGATCAGTGCTGCTGCTCTCATTGACAGGAGCTGGCTGCTGAACTGCCGGGCAGCCGCCGGGCCCCTAACCTCCCGGGCCCGGTCGCAATGGCGACCGCTGCAACCGTGGCAGTTACACCCCTGCTTTGTAACCATCAAGCTTGTTGTGTTGTATAATACTCTGTAACAATCAAATTGGTTGTCTCTTCTATAAACATTTTTGAACTGCTAACTAGGTAAGCCTGCATTCTTTCTGCCATCCTCCAATGTGTTTAATTCTATCTTTATATATTGTCTGAAATACAAAAACAGTGTCTAGAAGCATTTGTAACTTTAGAATTTCAGGTACAACTTGATGTAGCAGTGTAAAGATTTTCAATGACAAAAAATAACAAATCCTTGATAAAGTTATCCCACAGAATTTTTAATGGTTCTTCTCTTTTCAATGTGGGTTATATTGATTGGACATACAGTCATATGAAAAAGTTTGGGCACCCCTATTAATGTTAACCTTTTTTCTTTATAACAATTTGGGTTTTTGCAAAAGCTTTTTTAGTTTCATATATCTAATAACTGATGGACTGAGTAATATTTCTGGATTGAAATGAGGTTTATTGAACAGAAAATGTGCAATCCGCATTTAAACAAAATTTGACCGGTGCAAAAGTATGGGCACTGTTATCAATTTCTTGATTTGAACACTCCTAACTACTTTTTACTGACTTACTAAAGCACTAAATTGGTTTTGTAACCTCATTGAGCTTTGAACTTCATAGGCAGGTGTATCCAATCATGAGAAAAGGTATTTAAGGTGGCCACTTGCAAGTTGTTCTATTTGAATCTCCTATCAAGAGTGGCATCATGGGCTCCTCAAAACAACTCTCAAATGATCTGAAAACAAAGATTATTCAACATAGTTGTTCAGGGGAAGGATACAAAAAGTTGTCTCAGAGATTTAAACTGTCAGTTTCCACTGTGAGGAACATAGTAAGATAATGGAAGAACACAGGTACAGTTCTTGTTAAGCCCAGAAGTGGCAGGTCAAGAAAAATATCAGAAAGGCAGAGAAGAAGAATGGTGAGAACAGTCAAGGACAATCCACAGCAGTTTTTAATTGCAATGAGATGACACACAGTTAGGGTCACAGAGCTAGGGACCCCAATATAGAGATGTACCTTGACGAGGTTTTGGGGCTCAGTTACATTGATCAATGCAATTGCTAAATATCTCCTTTTTCCTAATATTCATGGCAGGTATGCAATTCATTATTCACATGTTCAAATTAGCAAGTAGCATTTTTCATTGTATATTCCAATATTTTTCCATATGCTTGAGGCATTATACCATTATCTATGTTTGATGTGCAGCCTTATTCTTGTATAGTATGTATTTTTTGGCTTGCACTCATGATATATATATATTAGTGCTCACTTCAGTTATCCTATTCAGTTATATGTAGTTGTTTTTTTTTCTGAATGTGAACACAGCTCCGCCCCTTTCGGCCATGTTTTTTCCATCTCCTATATAAGAAAGTCCTTAGTTACCCCTCTCCACCCACAGCAGTTTTTAATTGCAATGAGATGACACACAGTTAGGGTCACAGAGCTAGGGACCCCAATATAGAGATGTACCTTGACGAGGTTTTGGGGCTCAGTTACATTGATCAATGCAATTGCTAAATATCTCCTTTTTCCTAATATTCATGGCAGGTATGCAATTCATTATTCACATGTTCAAATTAGCAAGTAGCATTTTTCATTGTATATTCCAATATTTTTCCATATGCTTGAGGCATTATACCATTATCTATGTTTGATGTGCAGCCTTATTCTTGTATAGTATGTATTTTTTGGCTTGCACTCATGATATATATATATTAGTGCTCACTTCAGTTATCCTATTCAGTTATATGTAGTTTTTTTTTTTTTTTTTTTTTTTTTCTGAATGTGAACACAGCTCCGCCCCTTTCGGCCATGTTTTTTCCATCTCCTATATAAGAAAGTCCTTAGTTACCCCTCTCCACCCACAGCAGTTTTTAATTGCAATGAGATGACACACAGTTAGGGTCACAGAGCTAGGGACCCCAATATAGAGATGTACCTTGACGAGGTTTTGGGGCTCAGTTACATTGATCAATGCAATTGCTAAATATCTCCTTTTTCCTAATATTCATGGCAGGTATGCAATTCATTATTCACATGTTCAAATTAGCAAGTAGCATTTTTCATTGTATATTCCAATATTTTTCCATATGCTTGAGGCATTATACCATTATCTATGTTTGATGTGCAGCCTTATTCTTGTATAGTATGTATTTTTTGGCTTGCACTCATGATATATATATATTAGTGCTCACTTCAGTTATCCTATTCAGTTATATGTAGTTTTTCTTTTTTTTTCTGAATGTGAACACAGCTCCGCCCCTTTCGGCCATGTTTTTTCCATCTCCTATATAAGAAAGTCCTTAGTTACCCCTCTCCACCCACAGCAGTTTTTAATTGCAATGAGATGACACACAGTTAGGGTCACAGAGCTAGGGACCCCAATATAGAGATGTACCTTGACGAGGTTTTGGGGCTCAGTTACATTGATCAATGCAATTGCTAAATATCTCCTTTTTCCTAATATTCATGGCAGGTATGCAATTCATTATTCACATGTTCAAATTAGCAAGTAGCATTTTTCATTGTATATTCCAATATTTTTCCATATGCTTGAGGCATTATACCATTATCTATGTTTGATGTGCAGCCTTATTCTTGTATAGTATGTATTTTTTGGCTTGCACTCATGATATATATATATTAGTGCTCACTTCAGTTATCCTATTCAGTTATATGTAGTTTTTTTTTTCTGAATGTGAACACAGCTCCGCCCCTTTCGGCCATGTTTTTTCCATCTCCTATATAAGAAAGTCCTTAGTTACCCCTCTCCACCCACAGCAGTTTTTAATTGCAATGAGATGACACACAGTTAGGGTCACAGAGCTAGGGACCCCAATATAGAGATGTACCTTGACGAGGTTTTGGGGCTCAGTTACATTGATCAATGCAATTGCTAAATATCTCCTTTTTCCTAATATTCATGGCAGGTATGCAATTCATTATTCACATGTTCAAATTAGCAAGTAGCATTTTTCATTGTATATTCCAATATTTTTCCATATGCTTGAGGCATTATACCATTATCTATGTTTGATGTGCAGCCTTATTCTTGTATAGTATGTATTTTTTGGCTTGCACTCATGATATATATATATTAGTGCTCACTTCAGTTATCCTATTCAGTTATAAGGACAATCCACAGACCACCTCCAAAGACCTGCAGCTTCATCTTGCTGCAGATGGTGTCAATGTGCATCGGTCAACAATACAGCGCACGTTGCACAAGGAGAAGCTGTATGGGAGAGTGATGCGAAAGAAGCCGTTTCTGCAAGCACGCCACAAACAGAGTCACCTGAGGTATGCAAAAGCACATTTGGACAAGCCAGTTACATTTTGGAGGAATGTCCTGTGGACTAATGAAACAAAGATTGAGTTGTTTGGTCATACAAAAAGGCGTTATGCATGGAGGCAAAAAAACACGGCATTCCAAGAAAAGCACTTGCTACCCACAGTAAAATTTGGTGGAGGTTCCATCATGCTTTGGGGCTGTGTGGCCAATGCCGGCACCGGGAATCTTGTTAAAGTTGAGGGTCGCATGGATTCAACTCAGTATCAGCAGATTCTTGACAATAATGTGCAAGAGTCAGTGACGAAGTTGAAGTTACGCAGGGGATGGATATTTCAGCAAGACAATGATCCAAAGCACCGCTCCAAATCTACTCAGGCATTCATGCAGAGGAAGAATTACAATGTTCTGGAATGGCCATCCCAGTCCCCAGACCTAAATATCATTGAAAATCTGTGAGATGATTTGAAGCGTGCTGTCCATGCTCGGCGACCATCAAACTTAACTGAACTGGAATTGTTTTGTAAACAGGAATGGTCAAATATACCTTCATCCAGGATCCAGGAACTCATTAAAAGCTACAGGAAGCGACTAGAGGCTCTTATTTTTTGCAAAAGGAGGATCTACAAAATATTAATGCCACTTTTATGTTGAGGTGCCCATACTTTTGCACCTGTCAAATTTTGTTTAATTGCGGATTGCACATTTTCTGTTAGTACAATAAACCTCATTTCAATCCAGAAATATTACTCAGTCCATCAGTTATTAGATATATGAAACTGAAATAGCTGTTGCAAAAACCCAAATTGTTATAAAGAAAAAAAGGTTAACATTAATAGGGGTGCCCAAACTTTTTCATATGACTGTATAGTATAGCCTTATTAATGCAATATTATTTACGTTGCATGGATGATCGTAAAGGGCTCAGGAAATACATGAAGCAGAAACAGGTTATATAAAATAGCTGATATTTGTCCCTAATAGTAGCAACCATAGTTGAGCTCCGGCTATCGCTGGTAACCATTTGAACACTGCTGTCAAACTCATCTCGTGACATGATTGCAGGACACTGATGGATTACTATAATAGCCAGGGGCCTGCTAAAAATCTGGTGGAGGCCCCCTTCACTGCGCTTTTGGTCCTCTTCTGAAGCTCAAAGACAAGTATTTACACTATATGCTGCAAGACTTTGGTATTGCAAGATATAGTGTAAGCAGTAGGATTATCGCAGAGTTAAAGGGGTGGTTCACCCCTTTTCATTACTGGCCACAGTGATATGTTGAGAAACAATGTTAATCTCAAATACCTAGTGTTCCCAACAGTGCCTGTGAGTGGCACTATTGCAGTCCACTCATCCGATTCGCATGACCCCGGGCTCTGTGACCTCTGGGAGTCGGTGATGTTACATCAACTGCGGCAGGCCCCAGTCTCCATGAGTCACTAGGCTGTGGGTGGTGTTTTACCACTTGTCACAGCCCAGCGTCACAGCCCAGCATCTCCCTGCTCTCTTCTCCTTCACTGCAGAGCACATAAGCAGGAGACACGCTGGGCTGTGATGAGCGGTGAAACTACACCTAAAGCCCAGTCACTCAGACACTGGGGCGGGCCGCGATGATGTCAGGTGAACACAGGAAGTTGACGTGACATCACTGGATCCCAGAGGTCACAAGATGAAGAAGAGCGGTACGCAATAGCGCTGCTCACAGGCACTTTTGGCAACACAAGGTATTTGAGAGAAACCTTTTTTCTCAACATAATATCGATGTGGCCATTAATAAATATGGGAGAACCACTTCTTTTAGTCCCTTGTAAGTCTAAAAAATCATTTAAAAAAAAAAAAGTTTGGATCACCTTACTTTTCCCCTTTTAAAATTAAAGAAATAAAAAATAAACATCTTTATTATTGCTGTAGGCATAAAATTCTGATTGGTAAACGCCTTAAAGAGAACAAAAATCAAAATTGCACTTTTCTTAGTCACCAATCCTCCCTGAAGAAAGAATGCAATAAAAACAGATACAAATGTCGTATTTACACTAAATTGGTATCCATAAAATTGTCGGCTCATCACACCAAGAAAAACAAGCTCTTATTCAGGTAAAATGACAGAAAACTAAAAGTATTATGGGCCTTAACAAATGGTAATAAAACCCCAAAAAATCTCTTTACAAATTTCTGAATTATTTTTTTTTATCCGCTTAAATTAGGAAAATCTAACGCAATGTCGTTGGGGTCACGGAATTCGTGACACACATCTGGCCTCGTTAGCGACGTCGTTGCTTGTGACATGTACGAGCAACCGCTAACGAGCAAATATACTCACCTTATCGTTGCTCGTTGACACGCTGTCCAATTCCCAAATATCATTGCTGCTACAGGTACGATGTTGTTCGTCGTTCCTGCGGCAGCACACATCGCTATGTGTGACACCGCAGGAACGAGAAACCTCACCTTACCTGCGGCCGCTGGCAATGAGGAAGAAAGGAGGTGGACGGGATGTCACGTCCCGCTCATCTCCGCCCCTCCGCTTCTATTGGGCGGCGGCTTAGTGACGTCGCTGTGACGCCGAATGAACCGCCCTCTTAGAAAGGAGGCAGTTCGCCGGTCACAGCGACGTCGCTAGGCAGGTAAGTATGTGTGACGGGTCCGAGCGATGTTGTGAACCACGGGCAGCGATTTGCCCGTGACGCACAACCGATGGGGGCAGAATGAATGTTAAAACAGATTGCAAATAACAAGCCATCATACAGCTACTGTATGTTGATGAAAGCCTAAAATGTTATGCTTCTTGGAAAAAGAGGATGAAATACGAAAGCTCAAAAATTAAAATGGGCTGTGGAGGGAAGGGGGTAATTTACTGCCCTGCAAATGTGCCCCCGATATGATAAGAAGTTAGTGAATTTAGACTTTAAGATTTTACTTGTTATGGATATGTGCTCCTATAGCCTGGGAATCTGTTTTTTTCAGTTTGATGTTTTGTTGCTGAGTCACCCAGCCAGATGGAGAGATTGTAAGCTTGTACAGTTCAAAACCCACATAATCCTCTAATACAGCTTGCACATAATCAATGTTATGCGTAATTCCTATCACATCCGAAAAATGAGCGTGCAGCAGAGCATTAAAGTCAAAACAGTTCTAAAGTTATGACTTCCTTCCTACTCTCAAGATCTGTGCATTTTCTGAGAAATGATGACACCACAGAAGAAATAGTTGCACTAGTGAACACAAATACAGATCCAAATATCACCACTGTCACCAAACTATTAAGAAAATATATATTTGGTTTAACTGCACTACAAACTATAAACATATTGTAAATAACAATAAATAAAATATAGTAAAAAAAACACATCTCTGTATTTAGTAAAGCTCAATCTTTGTCCAGTATGCTGAGGGTATGTTCAGTGTTTGGAGCAAAAAAATCTGCAGCAAATACTAGAGTGTTGCCAGGAAAAATGCTGCATAAAATCCGCAAGTTTTTCCCTCCTTTTTCTTTTGCATTTTTCATGCATGTTTTTATGTATTTTTTTTCATTCACTTTTCTGGTACAGAAAAAAAGCAATTTTTAGGCGAAAAATGTAACATGTTAACAACACGCCCGCACCGGAGCCTGGGGGCACTTGTTACCAGGCCGTTTCTGTTTCTGCTTGGAGGATGTCACGGCGACAGGGCCCGGCTCCGTGACCCCAGCGGTGTCGTTTTAAGATGATTGGGGGATATTTACATGGGAGATGAGTTTGTGACGCCACCTGTGGTATGCGGCAAGATGGGTGCTGCCGCTGCTATTCAGTTCCCCTGGGGTTAGTAGTCTGTAATGGCGGTTCGCAGGGCTGGAGGCACAGGGAATAACCGGACGACACAGAGATGCAGTCACAAGGGTTTTACTCACAGTTCAGAGTTCCAGGTTAGCACGTCTAGACAAATACTGCCCTCGGGGTTCGGAGTCCTGCTGGGTTGGGCTCCAGCCGCTCCCGGATAGTTCAGAGGCACAACCTGGTACACACTTCTGTGTTCCTTTCCTGGTTGTCTTCCTGCGCTGACCTCTCCCGCCTGTCCTGCACCTGCACACACAGAGCCCTGAGCCGTTGTCCGGTGACCCTTTCGGGTGGCTTGAAGCTCTATCCCTTTTGCCCTATTGTCAGGACCGGGAGGACTGGTGGGCCCAGGAGGTGGATCCACTGGACCGAGTATCCCACCGGGGGGCAGGGTACACGGCAGCCGGAGCACTGGCGTGGCCGGGACAGGTATAACCAGGTCAGCAGAGTCACAAAGTTCTTTAGGACGGTAAGGAAAACAGGCGCAGGTACCAGGGAGCAAAGACAAGGAGTCACAGGAGAGAGCACAAGGGACCTGAGCATCTAGCTCTAAAGACAAGCTAAAGGACACGTTGATCAGGCCCCGCCCACATGGAAAGGCAAGTCTTATATACCCAGCACAGCCCTATGTCATTTCCTGCTTCAGGTGTGCTGGGCCTATAAGACCAGGAGAGTGGGCGCGGCCTGGTCCTATACAGAGGCATTAGTCAGAGTCAGAGTCCCAGGACTCAGGGGAGCAAGAGCGGGAGCGGCAGCCATGACTGGTGAACACATGGACTGGATCAGTGGGTAAGGAGCGGTGCTGGGACACGGGGAGCGTGACAGTACCCCCCCCTCTATGCCCCCCCCTCCGTGCACAGAACCCCAGGGGCACCCCGGATCGAGTCACCGGACCAGGATCCAACACGAAGGCGGGGAAGGACCGCTGACCCCGTACCGGCTTCCTGGCCGCACGGCGCCTAGCCGATCCACCAGCAGTGGCAACGGGGGCAACGGGAAGCGGGGGGAGACAGTCAGAGGCAGGACTGGAGTCTTGGACGACCGGATCGGGCGTCTCGGACTGGGTACCGGACAGTGGCTCTTCCTCGGTAGCCGGTGGCATCACAGTCTCAATTCTCAGGGACGGTGGAATGTCGCTGGAGTGCGTCGTCTCCTCTGGTTCCGATGGCACCACAGGCACAGGAGACAAGAGTTGTGGCACGGCACTGGACTGCGTCGTCACCTCTTCCTCTTCCTGCGGCATAACAGGTTCAGGTGACAGGGGTCGAGGAACGGGCTGTAGGCAGTGGTCATGACACAAGGGTCCCCAGCGGGAAATAGCGCCAGAGCGCCAACTAATGACAGGGTCATGGAGTTGAAGCCAGGGCAGACCCAGCAGGAGCTCAGGAGCCATTCTTGGGATGACATAGAAGGCTATAGTCTCGGTATGCGAAGCGCCAACCTGGAGGTTCACGGGTTCGGTGGTAAACCGGACAGGTTTGTAGAGTGGTTTTCCGTCCACTGAGGCGAACCAGAGAGGCTTCTTCAGCGGGGTGACAGGGACCTGGTATTTGTCTACCGTGGCCTGGTGAATGAAGTTGCCTGCTGCCCCGGAATCGATGTGGGCCTCAGCTGAAAACCGGGTCCCCTCTGTCGTCACCCGGACAGTCTGTTTAACTGGAACCAAAGGGATTTCGGTGGCAAGGATGGCGGTTCCCACCATCCCTTGGACCTGGGGTCTACTTGGTTTCTCCGGGCAAGAACGGAGCATATGTGAACCGTCTCCGCAATAGAAGCACAGGCCCCGGGCGAGCCGTTCTGCACGGCGTTGCTTGGCTTGGGTCAGACGGTCCACTTGCATGGGTTCTGGCGATAAGTCACGGAAAGGCAGGGACGAGGGAGCGGTAGGTCTCTGCGGGGGCAAGGCATGGCAAGGTGGTCGCTTCTCCCGGACTCTTTCTTGGGTACGCTCCTGAAAGCGGAGGTCAATCCGGGTGGCCAGGGAAATCAAAGCATCCAGGGTGCGTGGAACATCACGGCCGGCTAGTTCGTCTTTAATACGACCCGAGAGACCCTCCCAAAAGGCCGCTGTTAAGGCCTCATTGTTCCAGCCCAGCTCCGAAGCGAGCGTGCGGAACTGGATGGCGTATTGGCCGACTGTTTGGGTCCCTTGGCGTAGCCGGAGGAGCGTAGAGGTCACTGCGGTAGTTCGTCCGGGTTCGTCGAAGGTGCCCCTGAAGGCTCGCAGGAACTCCTGGATGTCGGTGATCATCGGGTCCTCATTTTCCCACAGGGGGTTAATCCAGGCCAGGGCTTCGCCTTCCAGGTGTGACATCAGGAACGCCACCTTGGCCTGGTCTGAGGCAAACAAGTGCGGGAGCAACTGGAAGTGCAGGGAGCACTGGTTCAGAAAACCGCGGCAGGACTTGGGCTCCCCTGCATAGCGAGGCGGAGCAGCGAGGAGCAGTTGCGAGGCCGTGGAGGAAACTGGTTCGGACCTGGAGACTGGTTGCTGCGTGGACTCAGACGAGGCGGCGGTCTGCAGCGTATATAACCGATGGTCCACGGACGCCAGGAATTTCAGCATCCGGTTCAGGGTTTCACGCTGTTGTGCCAGCTCCTGGCGCAGCTCAGCCAGCTCTGATGTTTGTGCTCCAGCGGGATCCATGGCCTGATCAATCTGTCAGGACCGGGAGGACTGGTGGGCCCAGGAGGTGGATCCACTGGACCGAGTATCCCACCGGGGGGCAGGGTACACGGCAGCCGGAGCACTGGCGTGGCCGGGACAGGTATAACCAGGTCAGCAGAGTCACAAAGTTCTTTAGGACGGTAAGGAAAACAGGCGCAGGTACCAGGGAGCAAAGACAAGGAGTCACAGGAGAGAGCACAAGGGACCTGAGCATCTAGCTCTAAAGACAAGCTAAAGGACACGTTGATCAGGCCCCGCCCACATGGAAAGGCAAGTCTTATATACCCAGCACAGCCCTATGTCATTTCCTGCTTCAGGTGTGCTGGGCCTATAAGACCAGGAGAGTGGGCGCGGCCTGGTCCTATACAGAGGCATTAGTCAGAGTCAGAGTCCCAGGACTCAGGGGAGCAAGAGCGGGAGCGGCAGCCATGACTGGTGAACACATGGACTGGATCAGTGGGTAAGGAGCGGTGCTGGGACACGGGGAGCGTGACACCTATATAGTCACCTTTTCACTGGTTGTGTGTGGATTTGGCTTCGGCACTTGAAGTAAGCTCAGCCTCTCGTTAGCTAGCTGAGTCTTGAAGTTCTCCACTAGTTAAGGGGCCGGTCCCCTTCTGCAGCCGAGTCCCTCCACTCCGGTATGTCGTCTGTAAAATGAGGCCACAGGAGTATGGTCGTTTCTCGTGGGCTCTAGGAACCATTCAGTCGTGTGCCTGGGCCGAGCTGCTGCAGTTCCAGACCACATGTCTTGACTCCTCTACTGCTCCCTCTTGACTGACTAACTTCCTACAGTGTGCTCCCACCAACTAGACTCCACCCCTCAGCGGCCGCCATAACCCTGCTCTGATGGAGTGTTGCTGATGAGAGTGTCTGTGTTTTGTGTATACCAGTTTGTGTGCTCCTCCTTACCCGGGAATTGGATACTACACCTCTGGCTCAGGTGCAGTACCTCTGTGGTGACTGAGGCCTCAGGGGTGCCACATTCACATATCCTAAGTATTCCATGAGGTTCTCACCAAGTAGTTGTGTAAATATTCCTAACTTTTAGGGCTCATTCAAATGTCCGTTTCATCAGTGAACGTTTTATGCAAGTTTTATAATAGTTTGGTCCACGTTTCATCAGCTTTTCTCGTACGTAGAAGAAAGAAAGTCTATTTTTTTATGTTATCTAACAGTTTATGAAAATTAAACAGCACATGGATGGCATCTGAGTGCAGATGGATTTTTGAACAGACCCATAGACTTGAATTGATGATTGTGATCCAACACTCCGATCAAAATCGGACATGTCTCCGTGATTTTGCACCCCCAATTAGTCGATTTGGGAAACTCTGTCCACACTTAGTACACAGTGACAAGAGATGATAGTCACAACTTAAAAGGTTTAGTTATAGAGGGGTTATTGGTGAGACATCCAAAGGGAATTGTAGCACCCCTGAACCCATCAGGGAACTACAAGGTACTGCATCCAGCCAAAGATGCAAGGCCTACCCCCAGGGACCTAGAAGACCAGTGCCGGTAACAGCAAAACACATTATAATTCCAGTTTTCCCCCATCCACACAGACTGGTTAAAGACTAGACATGGAACCAATGGATGGCCACCCAACTGCTCTGACACAGGGTGTAACGGGGACCTGAGGGCCCAGGCGTATGGTTGCCGGAGGAGTACGGTGAAGTACTCCTGGAACCATAGCACCAATGGGGCACAGAGCCCTAGGTCAGGCAAACGCTCCAAGAAGACCTGATAAACATCTGCACAGTGAGGGGACCATCCAGGACCTCACTGACCTTAGAAGTCCAGGGGCACCAGTGTGACGCCCTGGCAAAAGCAGGTAGTCACAAATAGGCGCCCGCATTACACCTTCCCCCATTAGGAAACACACAGCCAACCAGAAAACCTAGTCACCCCCTTAGGAAAAGATAGACACATCAGTGGGCGTGACCAGGCAGTTGGGACACGCCCACCCAGGGGTCCAGACAGCCCGGGGCTGGAAAAACAGTTAGTTAAGCTGAGAGTGGAGTTTGGAGAGGAGTGTGGGCTGGAGCTAAG
Organism: Anomaloglossus baeobatrachus; assembly: GCF_048569485.1. Taxonomy (NCBI): domain Eukaryota; kingdom Metazoa; phylum Chordata; class Amphibia; order Anura; family Aromobatidae; genus Anomaloglossus; species Anomaloglossus baeobatrachus. The sequence continues at coordinate 307,761,147 of NC_134356.1, read as the reverse complement.
TGTAGCTCCAGCAGTGAAGTTCAAGTTGAATGGTACCAGGGTAGGAGCCCTGGTGCCACTGACTAGGAGGCAGACGGTGGTCTCCGTCAGCAGGAGACGGGCAGACGGCTTGGTGGAACCGAGGTGGACCGGGACAGGGTTGTAGCCTGCCGATACCGACAAAGGGAACCGACCCGGAAAGCGGAGCACAAAGGGGGGTACTCAGACCCTGAAGCAAGGACCAAAACCAACTGGAGCTGGTTAATTAACCGATTGAGGCCAGGACTAGAGGTCCTGTCCCACACAAAGTCCCTCATAGAAGACAACAGCCCACCGATTAAGGATAAGAGGTCACCGCTAGGGCCCATAGATCCTACGGGCCAGCGTCTGCGGGAACGGCTCCTTAGGCCACATCCAGCCGGGAGCGGACTCCTGAGTTTCACACTAGGAAAGTCCACCTTACACACAGCAGTGCAGGAAAAGGATAGAGACCCCCAGCCGGGTGGGGGACCAGAACGAAACCGGCCGCGGCACCAGCCACCATCACCTTGGTTTACCAGAGACTTGTGTGTTTTATCAACAGTGAGTACACTAGCAACCCCTGTGGTCGCCATCCCCTGCAAACAAAAATCGGGTCCCGGGGCCACCATCCCTGCCCACGGAGGGGTTAACAACTTGCTCCACAACATCTCCCCTGGGTGCCCCGTAAAAACAGCGGTGGTGTCCCACCTCACCAGATACCGTGGGTGGCGTCACGAACTTAATACGGCCCAGCCCGTACATATACGTCCCCCCATTTATTCGGCATATCCGCAAGACCCCCGGGTTCCGGAGACCCACAAGCCACCACCCCTGAAGGCCCGGATCCGAGCAGCGCTGCCTGCTGGCATGGGGGCGGCACACCCCGAAACTTGGCGTCACGAACAGGATACTTGCCCATCCACCTACCTTGTGGAAGTGTGCCTTGCATTGGACAGTCAGCGGTGATCCGTTGCAAAATTTTCAGAAGCCGCCATCTTGCCGCCATTTTGGGCACGAAAACTACAGCCCAGCGTCTTCTTCCCCAAGAAAAGGGCGCGAAAGCCGAAGCCCCGCCCCCTGGGAACGCGGCCGGAAAGCGAGTCGGAAGTCGAAAAACTAAACTAACAGGCCTGAGAAAGAAGTGCCGGCAAAAGACCAAGGGGGAGCAGCAGGAAGATGTCTGCTCCTAAACCTGATGCCAGCAACGCGCCAACCGCTGGAGCGGCGGCGCCCCAGAGCGGAGTGGAAGTCCCTGTGGAGGAACACGATTAAGATCGCCTACCGATGGGGAAAGCTGCCTGGCTAGAGTGGAAGCTGGCGAGATTTGTGTCCGGTTGCGATCACAATCCCTGCAACAGGTGCTGGAGTTGAAAGCAAAGGTTCGGAGGATGGTGGCCATGGTGTAGGCCCACGAAAGCTGAGCTACCCGCACCGTGTCACGACGGGAGAAAGGTACCCAAACCATTTCGTCCTCGTTGATCTGCCCGGAGCTGGAGCCTGTTCCCTATGTGATGGGAGAGTGCTGGCCGGCACTACTCCCAGGAGCAGCGGCATCACCTGCTATACCACCTCCGTTCCCGATGGAAGTCCAAAGCTCCGGGATGTATTGCAGCTGGTCCCGGAATGCTGACCCCTGGGCGCCAAGTGAGCCATACGGCTCCATGCAGCAGTGGTAGTGGTTCCCGGCTACCAACAAGTTAAAGTTCCCTGTTGGGACTGTCTGTGATTCCCGTTAAAAAGTTCAAAAAGCTATTGGCTTAGCACTTGTGAGCCAGCCCATAAACTTTTGGGTTTTGTAAATACTCCCTGACCAACCTTTTCACCAAGCCGCAGTCTCTGGAGAGGCTGATTGGAGGACGGGCCTGCGGTAGAGTCGGCCGAGGCCCTGTCACCAGCAAAACCGGTGACTACCCTCCGGGTCAGGGGTTCCCTGGACGTGGGGCCCTTGAAAAGACTGCCGGGTAAGGAACTTTTTACCCGGCCCGTTTGGGAAACACCCGGACCTACCCTGGACTTGGGCAAGGGGTGCCAACCTGTGTTTTAGTGGTGGCATCAGGGTTAGGTTGTTTTGGGTGGGTGAAGTGGGAAGGACCCGGTCCGTCCCGTCCCGGTTGTTTATATGTGCAACGTTTAAGTGACATGCCTCCCTAAGGGGAAGAAAACACAATCTACCTAAATGTAAATATGTTATTATGATTGTAAAATGTTTTACCCGTCTTATCTCCTTTTTCTAGTTCAACAAACGGTGGTGGTCGGACAGCCCGTGGACGGTCTGTGTTTAACCAAGGGGGAGTGTGATGCCCTGGCAAAACCAGGTAGTCACAAATAGGCCCCTGCATTACCCCTTCCCTCATTAAGAAACACACAGCCAACCAGAAAACCTAGTCACCCCCCCCTTAAGAAAAGATAGACACACCAGTGGGGAACCGACCCGGAAACCGAAGCACAAAGGGGGTACTCGGACCCTGAAGCCAGGACCAGAACCAACTGGAGCTGGTTAATTAACCGATTGAGGCCAGGACTAGAGGCCCTGTCCCACCCAAAGTCCATCATAGAAGACAACAGCCCACCGATTAGGGATAAGAGGTCACCGCCAGGGCCCATAGATCCCACGGGCCAGCGTCTGCGGGAACGGCTCCTTAGGCCACATCCAGCCGGGAGCGGACTCCTGAGTTTCACACTAGGAAAGTCCACCTTACACACAGCAGTGCAGGAAAAGGATAGAGACCACCAGCCGGGTGGGGGACCAGAACGCAACCGGCCGCGGCACCGGCCACCATCACCTTGGTTTATTGTATATGGAGACTTGAGTGTTTTACTAACAGTGAGTACACCAGCACCCCCTGCGGTCGCCATCCCCTGCATACACCAATCGGGTCCCGGGGCCACCATCCTTGCCCACGGAGGAGTTAACAACTTGCTGCACAACATCTCCCCCGGGTGCCCTGTAACAGCAGCGGTGGTGTCCCACTTCACCACATACCGTGGGTGGCGTCACGAACTTAATATGGCCCAGCCCGTACATAAACATCCCCCATTTATTCGGCGTGTCTGCGAGACCCCAGGGTCTGGAGACCCTCGAGCCACCACCCCTGAAGGCCCGGATCCGAGCAGCGCCGGCTGCTGGCATGGGGGCGGCACACCAGCAGTAATAGGAGAGCAAGGGACCGGAACGGAACACCAACCCTACAGGGTTCACACTGCCGCCGTACGGTCTAGAGACTGAGATACAAATAGGAGGGGAGCCCAAGCCGCTCCAAGCCATGGTGACCCACCAACTTGAGAAAGGTGCAGGGGAAAGAATCCACCAGGTCACCAACCGGCACTGGGACTAAGGGAACCAGAGGTGAATACCAGCCTTCTTCCGGGTACCAGTTACCACCTAATGTGATTAAAGAGAACCAGTTGAACAGCAACCCTCGTGTAGCCTACCTTATTCCCATGCCTAACTCCATCACCTATCCCTTGGGGCCCCGGCCCTACTTGCGGAGGGCTCAACACCCAAGATGCTATCACATCAGCCCCAGTGGAACGACTGTGCAGCGGCGGTTCCATCACCATAACCACAACCCGCAAATGGCGTCACGACATAAACTTTGTTGAACATTCCCTTGTATATAAAACCCCTTTTAAAAGCAACCCCAGGGTCACGGAACCGGGCAACGGCCACCCAGTGACACATCCCAATAGTATACTGCCCGGGACCAAGTACCCCATAGCCCTGGGCGGCACAGAATGACAATGAAAATCAAAACAAATGATATTGCAAAATCTGTAAGATATAGATACAAGGTGTGCTCTATAGTCCCGGATGCTGTGATACCATGATGCAATACCTGCAGGGTAAAACAGTAAAGCTATCACCCCATAAATTCCTCTATTCTACTTATGCTACTGGACCACAATTAAGAAAGAGACTTTCCCTTTAACCTCTTCATGACTTTTTACGCCCACTGTAGTTCTCACACATGTCTGCTGACCTGATCAGCAGACATATGTGGCTAACAGGCACGGGTGGATCAGAGATGCACCCGCTCCAACTTACCACTTACATCGCATTGTCAAACTCTTACAACGCAATTTAAGCGGCCACGGCAGGAATGCGCTATTCCCCACTGTCATCGGCGGCCCTGTGACGTGATCACGGGGCACCAATGCGTTGCGATGGTAGCGCAGCGTCAGCTAGTATGACGTATTTCCCGTGAGAGCCGACAAAGCCCTGCCACATACAGGAATGCAGCATTTCTGCTGATCAGAGCGATACTGCTCTGATCAGCAGAAATGAACAAGCGATCGGACTCTGCAGTGATAAAGTCCCCTAGAGAGACTAGTGAAATAAATAAAAAAATGTAAAAAAAAAAAGGTTTTTAAAAATATGAAAAAATTTAAAAAATGCAAATCCCCTCCTTTTGTCCCATTGAAAATAAAACAATGCAAAAAATAAAAAATATATACAGTACAGACCAAAAGTTTGGACACCCCTTCTCATTCAAAGAGTTTTCTTTATTTTCATGACTCTGAAAATTGTAGATTCACATTGAAGGCATCAAAACATGCAAAGCAGTAATCAAAGCAAAAGGTGGCTACTTTGAAGAACCTACAATATAAGACATATTTTCAGTTGTTTCACACTTTTTTGTTAAGTATGTCATTCCACATGTGTTAATTCATAGTTTTGATGCCTTCAATGTAAATCTACAATTTTCAGAGTCATGAAAATAAAGAAAACTCTTTGAGTGAGAAGGTGTGTGCAAACGTTTGGTCTGTACTGTACATATTTAATATCACCGCTTTCAGAAATGCCCAATCTATCAAAATATAAAATCAATTAATCTGATCGGTACACGGCGTGCCGAGAAAAAGATTCTAAACGCTAAAATTACGTTTTTTGGTCGCCGAACCATTTATTTAAAAACGTAGCATCTGCACAAAAATAGTATAATTAAAAAGGCCAGCTCAAGATGCAAAAAATAAGCTGTCACTGAGCCCCAGATCTTGAAAAATGAAACCACTAAGGGTCTTGGAAAATGGCGACAAAAGCGCAATTCTTTTTACGGACAAACGTCTGAATATTTTTATCATCTAGATAAGATTAAATGTATACATGTTTGGTATCTACAAACTTGTACCAACCTGGGGCATCATACTGACTTGTTAGTTTTACAATATAATGAACATGGTGAGTAAAAGACCCCCAAAACAATTGTGCAATTGCACTTTTTTTTTGCAATTTCACCGCACTTGGAATTTTTTTCCTGTTTTCCAGTACGCTATTTGGTAAAATTAATGGTTTTATCCAAAAGGACAACTTGCTCCTCAAAAAACAAGCCCTCATGTGGCTATATTGGTGGCAAAATAAAAAAAGTGGCTCTTAAGAAGGGGAGGAAAAAGTGAAAACGAAAAATTAAAAATCGACGGGGGTTGAAGGGATTAAAGGGAATCTGTCCCCACATTTGACCTATCTAAACTATTAATAGGGACATACAGGTTATAGAATGCTGAAAACCTCCATACCTGTCTGCCTCATATCAGATGCCTTGTTGTTGAAATATCATCTTTTATCACTTTATGTAAATGAGCTCTTCCAGGCTATGGGGTGGATGGTGCCTGGAAGATAACTCCGCCTCCAGAGATTATTTTAAATAAAAGGGGGCGTTACCAGTGTGTGATATGTGACGGCCGCTCTCTGCTCTCACTTCAGGTGTTTTTGAGTTACAGATATTTTTATGGCAATGCTTTTTTCATATTGCAATGTGTACTAGCAACAATATTAGTAATTTCACAATTTTCACATTGCCTATTGTGGCTATTTTTGACTTTCCGTCCATTAAGGTACAGATTTCAGTGGACTTATTGTCATCTGAAGCAATATTACAGTGACAGGTAACACAGCTGATAACACAGGATCCACCATTCACAAGAGGTGATATCAGAGCTGAACTTTCTCCCCTGCTCTGAACGTTGCACACGCTCATTAGATGCTTCAATAGAAAAAGTAGGGTCTGAATCTATCTATTGCTGCGAATGTACATGTGAAATTGCTGAGACAACGGGATGTATAAATCTAAAAAATCTCCAGTAGTTAATGTGAAAATTGCACGATCACTAATTTTGTTTATTTTTGTTTCTTTATTTTGTTTCACACAAAAATCTGATTTAAACAGTAGGTCATTTTCTGATTACATGTCTTTAAATGTTTTTGTCCATCTTTTTACTACCTCTTAATTAGATTACTCTAGACATGTTTATGCATAAAAATGTTGGCATAATAAGGTGCATATTAAGCTATACAAAGAAATCTAAACCAGATTTATGAAATACAACATTTTTTTCACTGTGGCATTGGTAGCATAGAAAATGAAAAAAAAAGAAGAGTTATGTGCTACGATGCCACCGAAAGCCTCAAACATTTTGCAATAATTGGGACTGATTTGCGTTAATTTGCACCAAAATTTTCAAACAAAGCAGATTTTAAATTTTCCCTCATAGTAAACCTCCTCAAAGGCGTGTAAAGCAATTACTACTGTAAATATTGCACTTTATCATTAGTAAATCTGACTCTATATCCTTCTAAAAATGTCTCAGAAAAGGTAAAAGAAGAAAAAAATATGCAATAGGTTTAGATTGTAAGACATTATTCATTTCACCACATAATTTTTTGGATGCATGTACAGGATGCAGCCAGGCCCCTTGATGTTAGGCCTTGCATATTAGAGTTCTGTCCCTGTATGGTGCACAAATGGTGTACGGCTTGGCAGCCCACCTGATCTAATAGTGTGGGCGTCACCTAATAGGCCGCGGGCTTGTGACTGTGCATCTGCATATGTGAACAGTGCTCTATGCAAGCCATTAGTGTGCAGTTTTACCATCCAGCAATCACCCCCTCCAATTTTTGGAAGTGTGTGTGATTTGCTCCTCCTGCACCTGTGATGCCTCCCCTAGTGGGGGCTTAGCTGCATCCTGCTTGAGTAGTAGTTTTTGGCCTGGGCGACGTACACACTGCAGCCCTTCTTTGCTGTAAGTAATGCTTAATTTTTGGAGGATAATGATTCCTCTTTTTGTTGCTATTTTCACATATTTTTAGGCATAAACATGAGATAGATAAGATGCATAAAATAATTTTTATTGGGGTCCAGCTAATTTTCCTTTTATTCCACTTTTTTCCTGTAGGTAGTGCCTTTTAGTTTGCCCTCCAGTTTTGCTTGGGCCAAATTTCACATTAATTGACATCCTTTATCATCTAATATGTGCTTACACTTACAGCTCAATATTTTTTGGATGAAAATGGTTCGCTTTTCAATATACAGTATTTGTAGCCACATTTTTGACTTGTGGCTTTTTTAAAAAAGTTCCAAGAGTTTTGATTTTAATGTTTTATGGCCAATTTTGTGTGATGCCCTGGACTAGCCAGGTAGTCACAGGTAGGCCCTTACACAAACACCTCCACCCCTTAATAAGGTGACAGCAGCCAAACTACAAAACACTTGTCACCTCCCTCCGGGTTTGATGTTCACACCAGGGGGCGGGGCCAGGCAGTTGGCTCCGCCCACCGAGGAGTTCACAAGCCCTGAGGCGGGAAAAACAGTAGAGTCTGGATGAGCTTTGACAGTGGAGTGGAGTGGAGTGAAATTCAAGGGCAGACCTGTGTCCAGGTCTGCCATAGTCTACACCAGGTGTCTGGGTTGGAGCCCAGTCACCTCTGGCAAGGAGGCAGATGGTGGTGGCCACCTGCAGGAGCTGGAATTACAGCCGGAGGAACCGTAAGGACCGGGGACGGGTGGTGGCCCGCCGGTACCGAACCGGGGAACCGATTGGAAACCGGAGCACAAGGAGGGGTACTCAGACCAAGTACGAGGCCCAGAAACAACTGGGCTGAGTCAAATCAACTGATTGAGGACTGGACTTTAGGCCCTTTCCCACCTAAGACCCGACTGAAGAGAAGAGAACAGCCCAACCATAAGGGTAGAAAGCCACCGCCCAGGCATAGAGACCCGACGGGCCAGCTCTCCCAGCACACACCAGGCTGGGGAGCGGACTACTGTTGCTCAGGCATAGGAGTCATCATTTCTACAAAAGTGAGGTGCAGGAAAAAGGCGGAAAGCACCAACCTACAAAAGGGGAAAAGCGCAGCCGGCTGCGGGCACCGTCCACCATCTTGTTTGATTTACCAGAGACTCCAGCGTGTTTGTAATAGTGCCTTCGGGCTGCGCACCGTACCGCACCGCACTGACACGCCAGCAGCATCATACATTCCCCCGCCTCAGCACCTCCCTCGGGCCCCTGGGACCATCATCCCCCCCTACCCACGGAGGGGTCAACACCAAGCTGCACAACACCGTCCCTAGGAGCCTAGTCAACAGCAGCGGTGGTGTCCATCCATTCACCACAACCCATGGGTGGCGTCACAAACTCAAATCCCCTACAAACAACTGCGGCTCCGGCCGTGGACTTCCCCACTCAAGTCCCTACGTCTAGCGCCAACCCCCTTACAGAGTGACATGACCCATAGGTCCGTGAGGAGCTCAAGCCACCCACCGACGAGCACGGATCCGAGCGGCTCGGCAGCCGGCCGAGCCCCGGGGCGGTACATTTGCATGCCAGTATTCTGCATCAGTATTTGTCAGAAAATACAGATGTGAAAGATACATAGAGAAAGACTATAACGCAGTCATGACACAAGCAGGAGCCGAGAGTGTCATTCATTGTGCTCAGAGTCTCTCACATGTGAGAGTCAGATCACAGGTGAGAAGATGGAGAGATTAATGTCTCCACCTTCTCCATTTCCTGTCTGCGCCTATTGGACTGCACTCTGATGTCATCCGAGTGTAGTACGATGTTTCACACGCTCCCATAGATTTGTATCAGTGCACATGATCTGAGACACGCTGTCAATTACAGCATGCTGCAATTTTTGTGTCAGCCCTATTAGATCGAAGGGAAAACTCTCAGATCTGACCTGCATCAATGAATAACATTGGGCTGAGTGCAATCCAATTTCTTATTGGATTGCACTCATTTGATTCATACTTTCCTAATGGAAAGATTTGCATTCCTTCTGTGTTTTGATGACACTCATTTTTATTAGATGCGGAAAATTAACTGACCACATGAATGCTGGGCAAATATAGAGTGTAATATGATTTTTATATGAGCAGCAGTGTAGAATTTTCTGGTTGACAAGTCGTGATTATATTATTATCATTTATACTAATCATTTGTTGGGAACCTATTATCTTATTCATGCTACCTGAACCAATTAAAGAATGAATCAGAGTCAGGCTGGGCTATTGCAGCCATCTATGTGATGCGACAGCAATAGTTTCACAGTTCCAGTTACACATCCATGAAAATCACAGATCTGTGAATGAGATCCATGAATCTTGGAGCATGTCTTAGGGGCCCTTTGCACACTACGACATCGCAGGTGCGATGTCGGTGGGGTCAAATCGAAAGTGACGCACATCCGGCGTCGCTCTCGACATCGTAGTGTGTAAAGCATTTTTGATACGATTAACGAGCATAAAAGCGTCGTAATCGTATCATCGGTGTAGCTTCGGTCATTTCCATGATTTGGGAAAGACAGATGTTACGATGTTGTTCCTTGTTCCTGCGGCAGCACACATCGCTGTGTGTGAAGCCGCAGGAGCGAGGAACATCTCCTACCTGCGTCCCGGCCGGCTATGCGGAAGGAAGGAGGTGGGCGGGATGTTTCATCTCCGCCCCTCCGCTTCTATTGGCCACCTGCCGTGTGACGTCGCTATGACGCCGCACGTCCCGCCCCCTTAGGAAGGAGGCGGTTCGCCGGCCAGAGCGACATCGCAGGGCAGGTGAGTGCATGTGAAGCTGCCGTAGCGATAATATTCACTACGGCAGCTATCACCATGATATCGCAGCTGCGACGGGGGCGGGTACTATCGCACTCGGCATCGCAGCATCAGCTTGCGATGTCGTAGTTTGCAAAGGACCCCAAAATCTGATCCAAAGTTGAGGATCAGAATAGGTATTTAATTAGTGGGTCTGTGTGCTGTCCGATAAACAATTGGGGCACACACAGAATTTTAGGGCATGTGCGCACATTGCGTTTTTTCATGCGTTTCCGCAGTGTTTTGAACTGCAGCGTTTCAATGCCAAAAAGCTTGCGTTTTGATTTCCAAGCAAAGTCTATGGGAATTTAGCAAAATTCGTCCGCACGATGCTTTTTGAAATGCAGCGTTTTGAGTGACAACATTTTGTAAAAATCTCTGCGTTTTTAAAAGCAGCATGTCAATTCCTTTTTGCGTTTTGGCAGCGTTTAGCTAACACTGAAGTCAATGACAGTTGTAAAAACGCATCCTAAATCAAAATCCAAGGGTTTTTGATGCTAAACGCATGCTTTTTTGTCAAAATTAAAGCATGCTTTTTGGCATTATAGTGAGCTCAAGAGGTTTCCTTTTACCCTCACATCCAGCCCGACTAAAAAAAAAGAGTCAAACAGTAAGTTACATTTATTTTTAACATAAATATTAACCCCTTCACGACCTTGGACGGATCTATCCGTCCAGGATCGTGTCCCGTTAAGCCCCGCCCCCTGCCGCGGGCAGGCGGCGTGGATCGGCACACATATCAGCTGTTTTCAACAGCTGACATGTGTGCCTGCTAGCCGCAGGTGGAATCGCTTCCACCCGCGGCCATTAACCCCTTAAATCTTGCTGCCAAAGTCTGGCAGCAAGATTTAAATGCGCGCGGCCATGTTTCTTACTTACCGCCGCCCCCACCGAAAGTCACGTGTGTTATCACGTGACTATCGGTGGTTGCCATCGTAGCACAGGGTCATGTGATGATGCCTGCTGCTATGATCTTTCACTTTCGTTTTCCCTCGGCCGAGAGCAGAGGGAAAACCAAAGTGAGTGAATCTGCTGTTTACAGCTGTATTGCTGTGATCAGCAGATAGATAATAGCGATCGGATTGCTGATCGCTATAGCCCCCTAGGGGGACTAGTAAAATAAAAAAAAAGTAAAAAAAAAAGTTTTTAAAAATAAAAAAAAAAAAACCTAAAAGTTCAAATCACCCCCCTTTCCCCCCATTGAAAATTAAAGGGTTAAAAAATAAATAAATATACACATATTTGGTATCGCCGCGTTCAGAAATGCCCGATCTATCAAAATATAAAATCAATTAATCTAATTGGTAAACGGCGTAGTGGCAAAAAAATTCCAAACGCCAAAATTAAGTTTTTTGATCGCCGCAAGTTTTACGCAAAATGCAATAACAGGCGATCAAAACATAGCATCTGCGCAAAAATGGTACCATTATAAACGTCAGCTCGAGACGCAAAAAATAAGCCATCACTGAGCCATAGATCCCAAAAAATAAGAACGCTACGTGTTTCGGAAAATTGCGCAAAACGTGCGCCACTTTTATTGGACAAACTTGTGAATTTTTTTTAACCCCTTAGATACAAGTAAACCCATACATGTTTGGTGTCTACAAACTTGCACCAACCTGAGGCATCACATAGATACATCAGTTTTATCATATAGTGAACACGGTGAATAAAACATCCCAAAAACTATTGTGCGATCACACTTTTTTTGCAGTTTTTCCACACTTGGAATTTTTTTGCTGTTTTCCAGTACAATTTATGGTAAAACCTATGGTTTCATTTAAAAGTACAACTCGTCCCGCAAAAAACAAGCCCTCATATGGCAAGATTGACGGAGTAATAAAAAAGTTACGGCTCTCGGAAGAAAAGGAGCAAAAAACAAAAACGCAAAAACGGAAAGTGCCCGGGGGCTGAAGGGGTTAAATCTCAATAATCTTTTTAGGAAAATTATCATTATAGTGTATGATTTAAAGCATGACATTTTTTTTTTCACTTTCTTCCTAGTGTTTGAATGTTCAAACTTTATTTAGTATTGTCTTTGTATTGAAAACGCATCCCATTTTAAGCACTGAAAATGCATGTAAAACGTGGTCAAAACACGGCAAAAACGCAAGAAAAACGCATGCGTATTTCCTGCGTTTATGTGGTCAAAACCAAATTTAACAATGACAAATTCTGCCAGAGGATGCGTTTATTTCTGCAAGGTACAGAACGCAACGTGCGCACACAGCCTAAGGCCCCCTTCACACGTCCGTGAAACACGTGCGTGTTTGGTCCGTGTCCGTATGTACCAGAGACACGGACAAACGTGGACCATTGTTATTCAATGTCTGTGTATACACGTACGTTTTTCCATACGCTCCGTGTGTCCGTGTGCGTGACACGTATGTGTATCCGTGCCTCACGGATGCTTGTCCGTTTTTGGCACGGAACACGCACACGCGCATCCAATGATAGTCTATGGGTGCGTGAAAACACGTACGTGACACGGATGCATCTACGTGTGGTCCGTGTCCGTTTTTTCAACTTTTCTTGTAATTAATGTATCTCTTTATTGCCAGGTGTCTTCAATTTGCTTTGAGCTGTATTTAATGTCATTTTGCAGCCTGCAGGCATTAAGGAAGGAGTGTGAGGCTTCATTTGAGCGTTTCTCCAGCTTGTTTTTGGTTTAGTGCTTGAAAAACTAAACATGGCTCCACGCGTGGATACTGGACGCATAATTGGGGTAGTTGAGGGTCACCCTGATTTATGGGATACACGCACAGATGGTTATCGTGACCGAGCAATTGTAGAGCGAACCTGGAAGTCGGTTGCAGCTGAGCTTTATCCAAACAATGGATGGGACCGTTGCTCACCTGGTAAAAGAGCTCGATTTGGTAAGTTTATTTTTCTAGGTGTTTTAACCTAATTTTTGTTTTTAAAGCTAAAATTACACTTACAGATGCCAATTGTTTAAAAGTTGGTAAGGCTATGTGTACACGGTTGAATGTAAATGTGGATTTTTGTTTGGCGGCAAATCCGCACCTTATTTCTGCTGCGGATTTTCCGAGGATTAGCGGCTGAATTTGATGCAGAATTTTTTATATCGTGTTCCCCATTATATACCCAAAAGGCCCACCAAATTCTGCAACAATAATTTACATGCTGCAGATTTTTCAAGAGCAAAATTCGCCTCAAATCAGCCACGGAAAAATCCACAGCATGGACACAGCATTTCAAAAAAACCATGCCGCTGCTGCAGATTAGCTGATAATCAGCGTTAAAAATAAGGTGCGGATTTGGCGCAAAATACAAATCCTCAAGTACAATCGACCATGGAGTCTGTGATAGCACTAATGTGGTTTTTTTTTTTTTTTTTCCACCCAAACATATCCAATTGTCCTTTTGGTTTGTTGAACCAAAAAAACTTCATTATGGGACAAATATTCAATTTAACAACATGGATAAAGTGGAATTAGTGCGAAGGAGATGGAGATCTGCCCGGGACCAGTACAGACGGGAATTTAATCCCATTCCCTCAACCTCCGCCAACACACGCAAGAGAAGATATGTTTATTTTGAACAGTTAGAGTTTCTGCGACCGATAATGGAGGTCACGCAGTAAGTATATATGTCAATTAACACTTTTTAAAAATTAAATGAACATAACTAAAGGACAATTTACACGCTGCAACATCGCTTACGCTCATGGTAGTGATAACATAACCCAGATTGCAACGATTTTGGGTGGTGTCACATCACTTTTAAGATCGTCAGCGATGTTGCTTCTTGTAAATGGAATATCTAAAAATTTAAAAATATTTAATTATTTTTTTTTTTTTTCTAAAATAGAACTGATGACAATTTGGACGACTCCGACGAAAACCCATCCGCCGCACAGTCGGCACCAGCAACTTCCGCTTCAGAGGTGGAACAGACAAATACAAACAACCCAGAAAGCCAAAACTCTGCAAATCAAAATACAGAAAATATCTCAAGTGAGGCAGGACCCCAGAGCACCACAAATCAGGCAACAAACACACCACAAGACACTACAACAAATATACCTCCATCCTCTATTCAAATTTCAGGGTCACGCATACAAACATCAACATATCGTGCTAGAAGACTTAGACGACCAGAGGATTTCCGATCCCTCCCAGAAATTATAGACACCAGAGTCATGTCAATAATGAACTCGCTTTTGCCTGAAAACGATACTGAGAGATTTTGTCGCTCCTTAGCACCATATTTGTCCAAAGTACACTCGGACAACCAGGAACGCTTAAGGGCTGCCATATTAACCTTAATATCGGCATGCCAAACCAATCCCCTACCAAATCATGTCCTATTAGCCATCGAGCAATGGCGCACTAATTATAATTCACATATCCCTGATGTTTCTGCTCAACTAATACCACAAACTCAATCCAACCAGCCAACTACTTCACTTATAACCAACTTTGGCAACCAAGCAGCCCAAAATACCGAAGTACAAAACATCATTAATAGACCCATACCATCGATTTCTACTCTAATGTCTGGCCAAAGTAGCAATATGTTGACACAATTGACTCAACCTACTAATCCAATTGTTCCAATAAATTACCTACAACATCCTTTACAAACACAAAATTACAGAAATACTACTAACATTCAACCAACACAAATCCAAAGTCAAATTCCATCATACCAACAGTCATTGTTTTTGGACAAACTCCAACACACTCATTCATACAGGGTCAACAATTTCCATCAAATATATCTTACACACAACAACCACACATTCAAAACCCAATAATGTTTTCACAAAATCTGGGCCAACCAATGTATGCGTCATCGTCACACATGCTACCAACATCATCTTCTCAGGATTCAAATGTTGCCACATGCGTGAATAAGACGCAAACATCAACCTATGTTTCACAAACAATCTCTGACCCCGAAAATAATATCCCTTCAACACAACAGTCAGTTGCTACTCTAGAAGATTTAATTGAGTAGGTGCTTATGTTACACATAAGTCTTCTTTCATTTTTTGTGTTGTTCTTTCAAATTTTTTTTTTGGTTAATAAAAAAATTTCTGGTATGTTGCTCAAACATGGCGAATTTAACATAATAGTGAAAATTTACAAAAGTCTGATTTTCTTAAATTTTTTCCAGATTTTTCTAAAATTATATCACACAATATAAAAAATTGTCTGTGTGTTTGTAATGGAAAAACTTATGGTACTTTAAATGTAAGTAAAAACTATATTTTAAAAAAATATATACTCTTCAATGGCCATTCTACTGCTACAATGTATCCAAATTGTTTATTTTGTATGGATATTATTTTTTGGTTTATGAACCATACAAAGAATGGTAATATCAACAAAAATTGGTTGAAACGTTTATCAACCTCTAGGCCCATGATTTTTTGGCAAATAAACATAATGACAGGCATATGTTTTTTAAATGTTTGTGGTGAATAGATGTTTTTTGAAACGTTAACTATGACAAATATGGCTCGATTGTTTCAAGTGTCATAAATGTTTCCATTTGTTCCATGACAATAAATGTTTTTTTTTAATCAAAAATTGGAATCCAAGTTTTTTAATAAACATCATATTTATTTACAAGATATTTAATTGTTATGTTTAAATCAAAATCTATATTTACCAAAATTTTTTACTTTTTAACAAATAATATTTTTTTATTTGTTTAATTGGTAAAAAAATATTTGACAATCATGATAAATTATTTTATCAGAGCATAATAACTGTAATATTAATCAATACTGACAGATTAGATGATGTAACGAAGTTAACAGAATCATAAAGGTTTGGTATACAAAAACAAAGGCTGTAACCATGACAATGGTTTCTGTTGACATTGCTAGCATAGCAATTTTTACATTTAAAAAAATAAAAAAAGGAAAAACAAATTAATTATTCACAAAATAATGCATATAGTTATTTCTAATTTGTAAAGCATTCAAACATGGTTGTGTGCTGGAATTCTCATTACGTGGAACATTACTTATATAATGAGATGTAGATGTGTCACTCGTAATGTTTACCTCATGCATTCTACAAAAATTATGTAAAACTATTGTAGCTTTAACAACAGACGTAACATTTGTTGGGCTGAGTTGTATGGTTGTTAAATATATGCGCCATCTTGAAGCGAGAATACCAAATGTGCATTCAACATATGAGCGTGCTCCCTTTAAACGGGAATTAAAGTTAGATTTTAAATCATCAATTCCACGCCTTGGAAAAGGTCTCATGACATGTGTCGATAAAGCAAAACCCTCATCTGCTACCATAACAAAAGGAACTTGAGGTGTAGAAGTACCAGGCAGTGGTGATGGAGAAGGTAAATTCAACTCCTGAGAAACCAAACGTCGGGCCAATCGTGATGATCTAAATATTCTGGCATCTGATGCACTACCATATGCCCCAATATCAACATAAGTAAAATTATAATGTGTGTCTACTAAGGCTAATATGACAACGGAAAAATATTTGTGAAAATTGAAAAATCGTGACCCAGAATTGGGTGGCTTGCGTACCCTAATATGCTTCCCGTCCAAAGCCCCAATACAGTGTGGAAATTTTGTCAGTTCATGAAATCCATGGGCTATGGAGAGCCATTTCTCACATGTTGGTTGAGGCATTACTTGATTGCGGAGATGTTCCCATAATGCATCACAGGTTTGCTTGATAATCACACTTATAGTTGATGTTCCAAGGAGGAAGTCAAAATGTAACGCACCATAAGACATGCCTGTTGCCAGAAACCTATGTAATGTGTAATAGAGAAACACTATTAATAATATTAAAGACTAAACAGGTTAAACAGTCATCATATAGGAAACATCTTGTAATAATTATGGTTTACCTTATTTTTTATTAAATTTCTATTTTAAAAAACTTTAAAATCCTTTCTATATGATAAAGAAATTTAATAAAAAAGGTAATAATCGATATTGTGTTTTAAATTTAACAAATTTAAAAAATATATTTATTTAAACATTTAAAATTTCAAAATATTAATGTAAGACACCATACCTTAACCCCTTAACGACCGCGGGCCGTAAAATTACGTCCTAAAGGACATAATCTTACTGCCCGCGGTCCTCCGGCGGCAGCATGCCGCAATCGGCACACATCTCAGCTGATTTTCACAGCTGAGATGTGTGCCTGCTAGGCACGAGCAGAATCGTTATCTGCTCGTGCCGATTAACCCCTTATAATGGCGCTGTCAATACATGACAGTGCCATTATAAGCGCAATCGCGGTAAAGTTTTACTTACCGCCGAAACCGGAAGTCACGTGACGCGATCACGTGACTCCCGATAGTTGTCATGGTAGTACAGGGTCATGTGATGACTCCTGTACTACACATGAATTGGTTTCACTTTCGCTGTGCCCGGGGCACAGCAAAAGAGAAAGACAGCGTATCTGCTGTTTACAGCCTTCCAGCTGTGATCAGCAGATACTGCAGAGCGATCGGAATGCTGATCGCAATAGCCCCCTAGGGGGACTAGTAAAATAAAAAAAAAAAGTAAAAAAATAAGTTTTAAAAAATTAAAAAAAAACAAAAAAACCTAAAAGTTCAAATCACCCCCCATTCGCCCCATTGAAAATTAAAGGGTTAAAAAAATAAAAAATATACACACATTTGGTATCGCCGCGTTCAGAAACGCCCGATCTATCAAAATATAAAATCAATTAATCTGATCAGTAAACGGCGTAGCGGCAAAAAAATTCCAAACGCCAAAACGACGTTTTTTTGTCGCCACAACTTTTGCGCAAAATGCAATAAGAGGCGATCAAAACGTAGCATCTGCGCAAAAATGGTACCGTTAAAAACGTCAGCTCGAGACGCAAAAAATAAGCCGTCATTGAGCCTAAGATCCCGAAAAATGAGAACGCTACGGGTCACGGAATATGGCGTAAAACGTGCGCCACTTTTTTCGGACAAACTTCCGATTTTTTTTTAACCCCTTATATAAAAGTAAACCTATACATGTTTGGTGTCTACGAACTCGCACTGACCTGAGGCATCACACCCACACATCAGTTTTACCATATAGTGAACACAGTGAATAAAATATCTCAAAAACCATAGTGCTATCGCACTTTTTTTGCAATTTTTCAGCATTTGGAATTTTTTTGCCATTTTCTAGTACACAATATGGTAAAACTGATGGTTTCATTTAAAAGTACAGCTCGTTCCGCAAAAAATGAGCCCTCACATGACCATATTGACTGAAAAATAAAAAAGTTACGTCTCTCAGAAAAAGAATGGCGAAAAAAAAAAACGGAAAGCGAAAAATCGGCCGGTCGTGAAAGGGTTAAAGTAACAAGCAATCTTTCTTCAGGAGGAATACATAGGCGCATGCTTGTGTCCTGGAGCTGAATATGAGGCCTTAGTATGTCCAAAATTGAATCAAACTGTTCAATTGATAAACGAGTATATGCCTGGAATTTTGCTGGATAACGCCTTAACTCGAAAAATAGACAATGAAAATGTCCATGTGTAGGACGCATGAGGACAATAGGATGCACCCACATTCTTCTATCAGCAATATCCGAAGACGGTATCATATAACGCCTAACCCCAAATCTTCGAGATATCATCCATGCGAGAAACAACAGAGCCTCATTTGATATGGACATTTTGAAAAACTCAACAATACCCAGTATGGAAGCACACCAAATGAACCAAATCCGGATTAGTGGCTCATTTAAGTTGGCAAATGTTAATTAACACCAGCATCAACACATTAAATCATTAATGTGATGACGATCCACAGAAAAACGTTCTTGAAAAACGGATGGCAAACGCTAGTGACACGGATCACACACGGACTCTAAAAACGGACAAACGGATGAATCATACGGACATACGGAGGCAACACGGATGATACACGGAACAAGAATACGGATGAAAAAACGGACAACGGACATGAAAAACGGTCCGTGAAACACGCACGTGTTTTTAACGGACGTGTGAAGGGGGCCTTACATTGATTTGGGAATGAAACCAAAGTCTGGAATGCTGCAATGTTTCAGAGAAATCAGTTTGAGAAGCTGAAGTTGAGAACAGGTACTACACCACGAATGGAGCTGTTCCTTCATACTCAGCCTCCTCAAAAGTAGCAAACAGCTGATCATGAATATTTTAAGTTTGGAAAAACACTGAGTCTTTAAAAGTAATTAATTGTTTTTATAAAAAAGTGTTCATTTTTTGTCTCTTTAATTGCCTTCAGATCAGAGAGATCTGGGTTCTTTGACCCTCACAGATTGCACAGAAGACCCCTGCGAAGTGCACAGCTCATGGCACAGGAAAGAATACAATTTATATTGAGTCAGCACCCTAGTGGCTCTTAGGCAAGAGTTGCATGCTCCTGTCTCCTGAGCTGCACACTTTTCAGGGGTCTTTTGAGTGATCAGTTGGGTTCTCGGGACCTGTACCCCCCGCCAATCTGAAGAAAAGGAAAGTCTAAAAAAAGCAAACTTTTAGTTACTCTTTAACCACTTAATGATCCACGTACCGCAAACAGGTTTTCAGTTTGACTTTGAACCTTTTTAGCGGTAGATTATATACCTAAGCATACATTTGATGTTTTTGATGAATTACTATAGTTTTTAATTACCGACATTAGAAACGTTTATAGATGAATATAGACTATTGCTGTGGGTAAGTCATAGAGAAAGTGAGAATATTGCCTTTACAGTGTTTAACACCTAAAATTTCTGCTAAATAAACATGAGGGCCACTGAACCAAAGCATAGCAACCCAATTTTAAGAATCGAAAAATCCCTGAGGTACAGCCTCAGGCTATCTCAGACTAATAATGAGGCCAAGCTTGGGAAACCTATTGCTAAGGAAATTCTTAACAAACAGAAGATTGTGCTTGAGTTGCAGAAATGGGTTCAGGAATTAAGATTCACCAGTTATGGTTTATGTGACTCACATTTATAGGTCAGTAAGTTCTGTAAATAATGTAGAAGTCTACTTCAATATTCTGTTTCACTTATCATTTATGCATTATGCCATTCATTTATCCCCTGCTTGAGTGTCTACTCCTGCTCTTTGGAAAAGAACACTTTCACGTAACAAATAAATAAAAATTCTACTTCCTCTTGCCTCTTTCTGACCATATAAATTGGCAAAGCCCTTGTCTTCTAAAATCTTAGAGTTTATGATAAGACACCTGACCTTTTATATTCCCACATAGGTTAACCCAGGAGATTACTGAGAGTGGTCTAAACCCATGGGCTTCGAAGGTCATGCAGTCTTAGTAACCACAATAGCCATTATACTCATCGTTTGGGTTAATAAATTATATTTGAGGAGCTATTATCACTTGCACTTCTTTTATTTTGTAATATGCAGGTTTTTCAGTTAAGCATTGATAAGTGTTGTAACTGGCTAAGAAGCCCTGGACTCCTGGTTTACCACTTATGGCTAATGGATGGTATGAAAATACCAGTTTTATTAAAAGTGAACAGATATATGAAATTGCTGCTGGACGAATCTTTTTAATCCACTCTCTTAAGACCAATCTCTTTAGCCTCCTCATCATTATCATCCAACTTTGTGACCTGGGCATGATACTGTAGGGCGGTGGTTCTCCAATTAATTCCCAAGTCACTTTTACTTTTCAGAAATGTAACTCTGCAATTGACTAAGGCTCAGTTCACATATTAGTGACATTGGCTTGGTTTTTTTAACTTAAATGATGCAAAACTGATGCCAATACATGACATCAGACTTTTTGACCCCCAGGAGCCTATGCAGGGGCAGATCCACTTGTTACATGAAACATTGTGATCAGGCCACCGGACTTGAGGCTGTTACTATCCAGGATGAAAAATGATTTGGCCAACCAAGGACAGACATACCATTGGTGTAATGTATGCAACTCCTTAGGGCCCCAAGAAGAAAGGTGTGCCACTCTCATCTCTAAAGCAAGTGAAATTGTGAATTTTGATGAGCTATTGGTATGCAAGGGGCCATGTATTGTTCTTGCACTGAGGCACTCTTCTATCTGTGTCCACTTCTGTGCCAGACTGGTGAAAACATTTCAACCAATCAGTTCCTCTGTCAGTTTCCACATTATATTGTGTGGAAATGAAGCAGCACTAGTCATATGTGGAGTCAGACTTAAAGCGCACCAATCACCAGGATATATACTAGCACTATCAGGCTGATTCTATTCATACCTTTAGTTGTCAGCTCGTATATGTTTAGGCTTTGAAACACAAGCAAGTAAGTTTATAAAGTAAAGTAATTATAAAATTAGCAGCTTTTTGAGTGGCAGCAGCTGCCGATCAGCTGATAGCTGGGGTTGGTTTTGATAGTGATTCACGCCCCCCTGCTTGTACATCCTCCCCCTGTTATTTATGCTAATTCTATTATAGAATTGTTTTACTAAGTGCTAGAAGGACCTGTGCTGATGTCATACCCATGTGACCAGAAGGGGCGGGGCCTCGGCCAACATAGCTGCCAACAGGAAGGAACATTATTTTTCTGTTGGTTGAGGCCCTGCCCCTTCTGGTCACATGGGTTAATCAGCACAGGTCCTTCTAGCACTTAGCAAAATGATTCTATAATAGAATTAGCATAAATAACAGATGGGGGAGGACAGACAGGATGGGGGGTAGGAATCATTATCAAAACCCACCCCAGCAATAAGCTGATCCTCAGCTGCTGTCATTCAAAAAGCTGCTCATTTTACAAACTTTACTTTCTTGGATTTCAAAACCTATACATCTTAGCTGACAATTTAACGTATGTATAGAATCATCCTGATAGTGCCAGTATAGCACTGGGTTTAGGTTACATAGGAAAATCCTGGTGGTTGGTGCGCTTTAAGAAGTGATAACACAAATTAACAGGCAAGATGTTCAAACATGCAGCATAGCTGTCACTTATCGACAATGCAGCAGTGCTACTGACTCCCATACTGAAAGCGTGTTTTCTACTATACAAATATTCAGTTATGAGCAGGCAACAATTGTTACCATAGGGACCATTGACAAGATACGAGCAGATTGTAATTGGTTTATTTTTTTTTTATCTAAAACAAAAGAGAACAATAGAATAACCTATGCGGTGAAAATTACAGGTATTCTTTTTAACCCCTTAGGAACTGGGCCATTTTTCTTTTTTATCTTTCATCTCTGCAATCTGATAAGCTTCACATCTTTTAAAATTTTTCATAACCATATGGAATGAGGACTTGTTTAGTGCAAGATGAATTGTAATTTTTGCTATATAATCTACTGAAAATGGAAGAAAAATTATTTGCTGGTTGAAATAAAAAAAATAACTTTTAGCAGTGCATTATATAATAAAAATGTCATGTAAACTTTTCTTCTGTGAGCTAATACAAGTACGGTGATATCAGATTTATATAGTTTTTCTGTTTTACTACATGAAAAAAATAAGTGTTTTCATTTTTTTTTCCAGTTTTATTTAGCACCACAAATGCAATTATTCGATGTGTATGGGACGTTGTGATAGACATGCTAATGTAAGAGAGTAGAAATTTTACACTAACAAGGCACACAAAGGGATCTTCACTAGGATCCCATTTACACTTCACTATCTTATTGCAGGGAACACCCTATCTTGTGTACATAGGTGACCATCTCTGCATGCACATAGGGAACTTTGGGACTGTCATTCTAGTGACTGCTGGGAATCTAAGGGATCACTCATTTAACAGATATCAGAGGGATGTAGAAACATTTTGGCTCAGTACATTCATCTTTGACCATAGCTATAGGACAACAGGCAAAAGAACATAAAAATATAAAATCCCTATTTTGTTCTATTGCCTGTTGTCCTGATGAAGGGAGCTGAGACTCCTGAAACGCGTTGATCTGTGCATGAAATAAAAAGACATAGATTATTAATACGTTCCTGATGTGGTGATAAGTGTGGCTGGACTACCTGATTCTCTCTCTACCTATGGATGGGGGACATTATTAAAGGAAGGGTCGCATGATTGGAAGTATTAGTAAATAAAGGGGAAATGATGGAGGGCATTATTAGAGGAATGGGCCCAGAATTGAGGATATTGTTAAATAAAAAGGCCAGAATAAGTGACATTATGACATGAAGGCACCAAGGATGGCAGAAATTATTACAGGAAGGGGACCATGATGGGTGACATTATTATAGGAAGGAGTATATGATGGAGTCCATTATTATTGGACGGGACCAGGATGGGGGACATTATTACAGGAAGGGGACCATGATGGGGTACATTATTATAGGAAGGAGTATATGACGGAGGCAATTATTACAGGAGGGGCCTATGATGAGGAAATTATTACATGAAGAACCCATGATGGCGGATATTATTACTGGATGGGACTAGGATGGAGGACATTATTACAGGAAGAGGATCATGATGGGGTACATTATTATAGGAAGAAGCATATGATAGAGGCCATTATTACTGGAAGGGGCCCATGATGGGGGACATTATTACAGGAAGAGCCCATTATGTCGGATATTATTACTGGATGGGACTAGGATGGGGGACATTATTACAGGAATGGACCCATGATGGGGGACATTATGACTGGATGGGACCAGGATGGGGGACATTATTACAGGTAAAAAACAAGGATGGAAATATTATTATGAGATGGGGCCAGGTCAGAGAACCTTATGACATAATGAAATGTAAAACCCATTTTTCATACATTCCCAGGAAGAATAATAGTGGAATAACAATACAGATTCCTACGATTCAACACTGCAGTTTTGTAGAGAGACCACAATTATTTACTTTCACAGTACAATAAACTTGTCAGGAGAGGTACCAGCTCTTCTTTAATGTACAAGTCTTTTTCTAATTTTCCATGTTACCTTTACACTTGCTAAAAAGTGGAGTTATTACAAAATTTAGTTTTCCATAGTGTCCCATCACATCAGATCGCTTGCATATGTGATACCTAAAAAAAAAGAATTAAAAATGCAATTGTTGATTTGCTAGATTGGCTTATAATTGAAGCCTGGTAAACACCTGATAAGGGATCAAATTCACTCAGAGAAAAGAAGAGCAATACTATAAATTTGCATCATTCGCCAATTTATTAATTAAAAATAAATCCAAGAAGTCACAACTTAATCCAATGGTGTAATGTCCCACAACGCCCATCAATTCCTATGGAGTTTCATTTTGAGAATATTCTCAGAATGATGCTCCATAGGAATCGATGGGCATCTTGAGACATTCCCAATTGGAATACGTCGGAACTTCGAGGATTTTTAAAATTAATAGATTGGTGAACGATGGAGTGTGGGGAAGTCTTTATTCAAATGTTATTTTTTTCCTGTGCATATTTTTTAACTTTACACTTGCCAGGTTAGTCCTGCATCTGATAGATGCCTCTCTATTTCTTACCCCTGGGCTTGATGCCAACTGTCAATTGACATCGACCCTAAAAGTATTACCCAGATTGCAACCTAAAAATAGGGGGAACTCCACGTAATATTTTTTTTTATTCCCCACCCACATTTTGCTTCCTTTTGCAGCCTCCTAACCCTTACTAAGACCATATTACAGCCATTTTACAGCACCAAAGTTCGGGTTCCCATTAACTTATATGGGGTTCAGGTTCCGGGGTGAATTTCAGGTCAAATACGAGTCCTGAACCAAACTTTTAACTAAAGTCCAGCCAAACCCAGCAAATCCTAACTTCCACGGGTCCTCTCATCCTAGACAGCAGGTAATTTCTCATATTAGGTGAAGATGACTTTCCCTTCCACACATAAGCAGTAAATTAGCAGGGTAATTCAATTATTTCTACTTAACAATTAGCAAATCTACATGCAACGTGTTACATTAAATGTTAATGATCCTTTTTTTGCTTGCAGCACTGTCGTACAAATGATCTGAAATATGAATTATGCTAAACACAATGGAAATGTGGAAATGGCACAACGCTCAAGATCCTCAGGATTGTGTGACCGTGCTGACATCTAGTGGCAGATAAAGGGTACAGCAGAGCGGAAGAACTTGTTTAGTAATTTACCTGCAAAGTGTGAATATAGCAACAAGGGGGTCATCTCATCTAATCACTATACCAAAAGGCATTAGGCATCATGGTAAATATTCTCCTTTTTGAAACAGTTTTTCTTATAGTTCACTGGAACCCTCATTACCCCTTGAAAGGAATCTGTCACCAGGTATTTGCTATCACATCTGAAAGCAGCATGATGTAGAAAAAGAGACCCTGATTCCACTGATGTGTCATGTATTGGGCGGTTTGTTGCACGTTTGATCAAATCCGTGCTTTACCTTCTGCAGATCTACCACTTTTCTGAATGCTGAACTCTGTATACCCTCTGCCACCCCATTAATTGACAGCTTTCTATATATATTGTGCATGGGTAAAAACATGCTATTTACTGCTGGGATTGTGGTTGCATGGAGATCATAAATATGAATGACTACATGCAGAGGTATACTAGTCCTCTAGTGGTAAAATCCTGCTGAAAAAACAGTGATTTCATCAAAACTACAGGAAACATGCCAGTGAATGACACTTTATTGGAATCAGAGACTCTTTCTGTATATTATACTGTTCTCAGATTAGGTGGCAAAACTTGGTTACAGATGCCTATTAAATTCGCAGCCAACTTTCATTTTTGCGGTTTTGCTATTTCCTGTCCTTATTCTAAAGGCCACTTTACATGCAGCGACATCGCTAGCGATATCGCTGCCGATCGCACCCGCCCCCGTCGTTTGTGCGTCATGGGCAAATCGCTGCCCGTGGCGCACAATATCGCTAGTACCCGTCACACATACTTACCTTCCCTTCGACGTCGCTGTGGCCGGCGAACAGCTTCTTTTCTAAGGGGGGCGGTTCGTGCGGCGTCACAGCGACGTCACACGGCAGCCATCCAATTGAAGCGGAGGGGCGGACAGCAGCCGCAGGAAAGTGACGCCCACCTCGTTGCCAGAGGACGCAGGTAAGGTGATGTTCGTCGTTCCTGGGGTGTCACACGTAGCGGTGTGTGCTGCCTCAGGAACATCGACAACCTGCGTCTAAAATCAGCAATGATATTTGGGATTAGAATGACGTGTCAACAATCAACGATTAGGTGAGTAAATTTTGATTGTTAGCGGTCGTTCGTACGTTTCACACACAACGACGTCGCTAACGAGGGATCTGCGTGATGAATTCCGTGACTCCAACGAAATCTCGTTAGCTATGTCATTGCGTGTAAAGCGGCCTTTTGAGCCATAACTTTTTCTTTCCAATGTAGCAGTATGAGGGTTTGATTTATGCAAAATGAGTTTGTTTTGAGTGACACCATTCATCTCATATCTCACTAATGACACTTAATATGATTACATATGCAGAGGAGAGCAGAGCTGTGTGTCATTATATACACCACTATTCCAGACACACAGCCATGCTCTCCTCCTGGCACTTGTAGTCGCAGATAACGCAGAGCGTAGCACTTTATGACACAAAGCTTTGCTCTACCACACCTGCACTTGTAATCACAGTAGGTGCCGACTGTGAGGTATATGTGACCTGGAGAAGACAGCAAGCTGTGTGTCATTACATACACCACTCTTCATTATCTGTGATAATGTGCAAGGAGAAAAGCAGAGCTGTGTGTTTGGAACATGTCATGATTTCTCTATGCCGTGCGTCTGGGATGCAATAAGAGTTAGGCTTTGTGCCCACAGGACAATGTACCCGCGGATTTTTCGACGGAAAACCCGCAGATTTATCTGGATTTTCCAGATAAATCCGCAGGTTTACGCAAATAGAGACACTCCCCATGTTACCCTATGGGATTTGGGGAGTGCTGTATCAGTGCTGCGGTATGTGCAGCTGCGGAATATGCTTCAGATGTCCTGCAGCCGCACGTAACTGCATGTCAATTATTCATCTGCAGAATTCCTGCTCCTCCACTATGGAGATAGAGGCCGGGACTTCCGCAGGTATTTCCGCACTTGTCCCGCAGGTTTACCGCAACAAAAATGCTAAAAGCCCGCAGCAATGGATAGCTGCGGAATCCAGGGAGCAGCTTCGGGAAACCTGCGGACAAACCTGCGGAAAAATTTGCGAGTACATTGTCCCGTCGGCACATAGCCTCACTGCTGTGTTTGGTATCTGGTGTGCTGCGTTGTCAGTAGTTCATTGACAGCGCAGGCATCCATTCTGGTGCTGGGTTGCTCAGCTGTTCCATCTTCCCTATGATTGCTCTGCTACTTTACTGAGTAACCTCTCCCAGAATTCTGCTAGTTTGACATTCTATTTGCAGTGGTGTTTCTCCTGAACGCCTGTGGCTGTCTTGTTGTGATCTTTGTAATCTGACTCTGGACTGTTGCTTGATTTCCCTTTTGTCTGCTTCATGTATTGTTGTGATCTCCTGATATTTTGACCCCTGGACTGTGACCTGAATACACCTCAGTTGACTCCCTGAATCATATTTGTGTCTTCCTGGAAACAAGACCATGGACCACTGCAAGACTATGCCTTTGTCTACACCCTGAATGCTAAGAGCTCTCCTGGAACCTGACCCAGGATGACATGACTTTCCTACTGTCTATAATACCTGTAAGTATTGAATGTGCCACATCCTGGCTTCTAGTAGTGACTAGCATCACATTACCCTTATTAGCAGGTGCGTAACGACCATGGTCACAGAAGTCGCCATCGCGACCGGGCCCGGCAGGTTAGGGGCCCGGTGCCCACCCTGCAGATCAGCTGCTGGCTCCTCTCTCTGAGACAGGAGCTGCGCTGTTCTGTAGCAGACCACGAAGCCACTATATAACTCGTCAGTTGGGGGGGTGCAGTGTAAGCGGCGGCACTGGGCCCCCTTCGCCCGTCATCGCACATAGCAATGATGAAGCATCGAGCGGCCTGTAATGCCTATAACAAAGGCTTGGTGTCTCGTATGTAACCTTTATTACATCTTATGACAATGGGTTGTAAGATGTTGTCTAACCAGTCTGCTAGATGAGAAGTAAGTGACCCTGTGCTGGCCACTATGGGTCAAAAAGGAGGTGGAAACCGTTCTTTGTGCACCTTGGGAAGGCCATGAAAAATTGGACACATTGAGGTACATATCATCAAGTAGTCAAAGGTTTTGTCATCAAATAGACCTAGATTCATGCCTTCATGTAATAGACACTCCAACTTCTCGGTCACACATTTAGTTGGATCAGTGTTTAAAGGTCTATATGTAGCAGAATCACTCAACATGGTCATAATTTCTCTTCATATAACGAGGTATCTAGGATGACAATAGATCCCCCTTATCGGCAGCCCGAACAATGATGTTAGTATTATACTTTCATATGCAAAGATATATACAATTTACCATTACATCATTATTTGCCCCCTCCCCAGACCCCTTTTTTCCTTTTTCTATATGAATATGTTCTAATCCTTACCCTATTGTATTATATATGCACGCATTTCCTTATATACAATATACCATTTCTATTCACATAGCAAAGCAATACATGCTACTTATTTATTCTTAGATTTCATTCAAACACATCAATCCAATATGATGTTATATATAATAAATCTTCCATATATATAATTCTGTTAAGTACACATAGATATACACATTTGCATATGCACATTCATGAGGTTTTCATGTATTAGTAACATACATTTTTTCATCCTTTGTATTCGATTGGTATTAACCCCTCCTTGATCCGCAACTGTTTTTTGATTTTCTTACTCCACCCAGAACTGTCTCGTTTTTCAAGTTCATACCGTGATGATCAGCTACTAAAGATTTGCCACATTGGACTTTCTCTTACCTATGACTAAGGACATGTTTTTATTTCCCTGTCCGAAACGCGTAAGGATGTAACCAATGGTTTTTCCCTTTGTCTATATGCGGTTTCCGCTTTTATTTTAATGTTCCAATAAATTTTTTAATTTTATACAAAGAAATCTATTTTTCCTGCTGGTGCTGGACCTTTCCCTAACCCATTCTTCCCCACTGGTAATTCTTGGATTCCAGAACTGGCTGACCTGGAGGGTCTACTACGGGACACTCATCCTGGTAAGCTGAAAAAAATTCATTTTTTTGTTACATGCACATATAGGCATACGCACATATACATATTTAACCCCTTAAGGACGAAGCCAGTTTTGTACTTAATGACCAGGCCATTTTTTGCAATTCTGACCAGTGTCACTTTATGAGGTCATAACTCTGGAACGCTTCAACGGATCCCGGTGATTCTGACATTGTTTTTTCGTGACATATTGTACTTCATGATAGTTATAAATTTAGAACGATATTTTTTGCTTTTATTTGTGAAAAAATCGGAAATTTGATGAAAATTTTGAAAATTTTGCAATTTTCAAACTTTTAATTTTTATGCCCTTAACCCAGAGAGTTATGTCACACAAAACAGTTAATAAATAACATTTCCCACATGTCTACTTTACATTAGCGCAATTTCTGAAACAAAATGTTTTGGGGTTAGGAAGTTAGAAGGGGTCAAAGTTCATCAGCAATTTCCCATTTTTTCAACAAAATTCACAAAACCATTTTTTTAGGGACCACATCACATTTGAAGTGACTTTGAGAGGCCTAAGTGACAGAAAATACCTAAAAGTGACACCATTCTCAAAACAGCACGCCTCAAAGTACTCAAAACCACATCCAAGAAGTTTATTAACCCTTCAGGTGCTTCACAGGAACTAAAGCAAAGTGGAATGAAAAAAAGCAAAAAATAAAATTTTACCTAAAATGTTGCTCTACCCCAAATTTATTCACTTTTAGAAGAAATAACACAACAAAATGAACCCCAAAACTTGTTACCCACTTTCTTATGAACGCGCCAATACCCCACATGTGGTCAGAAACCTTTGTTTGGACAAATGGGAGGGCTCGGAACAGAAGGAGCAATATTTGAATTTTGGAAAGCAAATTTGGCTGAAATAGATTGCGGGCACCATGTTGCATTTACATGTCCGCCAAGGTACCTAAACAGCAGAAACCCCTTACAAGTGACACCATTTTGGAAACTAGACCCCTTAAGGCTTCTATCTAGGGGTATAGTGAGCATTTTGGATCCACAGGTACTTCACAGATTTTGATAACGTTACGTTGTCACATTGAAAATTTTCATTTTTTTCTCAAAAATGTTGCTTTAGCATCAATTTTTTCACTTTTTCAAGAGGTAATTCCAAAAATGTGACCCCAATGTTTGTTACCCACTTTTTTATGAGCGCGGTGATACCTCACTTGTGGTCTGAAACCTTTGTTTGGACAAATGGGAGGGCTTGGAACGGAAGGAGCAATATTTGAATTTTGGAAAGGAAATTTGGCTGAAAAAGATTGCGGGCACCATGTCGCATTTGGAGGACCCCTAAGGTACGTAAACAGCAAAAAAACACCACAAGTGACCCCATATTGGAAACTAGGCCCCTCAAGGAATTTATCTTGATGTTTGGTGAGTACCCTGAACCCCCAGGTGCTTTACAGAAGTTTATAACGTTGAGCCATGAAAATAAAAAAATAAAATTTTACCACAAAATTGTTACTTCAACCAGGTAGCTTTTTTTTTCACAAGGGTAACAGGAAAAAAATCACCATGAAATTTATTGCGCAATTTCTCCTGAGTTTGTTGATATCTTGTATGTGGTGGAAATCAACTGTTTGGGCACACTACAGGGCTCAGAAGAGAAGGAGTGCAATTTGACTGCAAAATTGGCTGGAATCAATAGCGGACGCCATGTTGCATTAGGAGAACCCCTGAGGTGCCTAAGCAGTGGAGGTCCCCCACAAGTGACCCCATTCTGGAAATAAGACCCCTCAAGGCTTTAATCTAGGTGTATATTGAGCATTTTGAATCCACGAATACTTCATAGAATTTGATAAGCTTAGGTTGCCATATTGAAATTTTCATTTTTTTCACAAAAATGTTGATTTAGCGACACATTTTTCACTTTTTCAAGAGGCAACAACAAAACGTGTACCCCACAGGTTGTTATCTAATTTCTTGTGAGCGCAGGGATACCACACGTGGCCAAAAACCTTTGTTTGGATAAATGGGAGGGCTTGGAATGGAAGGAGCACCATTTGAATTTTGGAAAAGTTGAAGTAAATTGCGCGCACCATGTCACATTAGCAGGGCCCCTTGGGCACCTATACATCAGAAACCCCCCACAAGTGACCTCATTTTGGAAACTGGACCCCTCAAGGATTTTATTCAGGAGTATAGTAAACATTTTGAATCCACAGGTACTTCACAAAACTGTTGCTGTAGCAAAAAATTTCTCACTGTTAAGGGGGCTTTACACGCTGCGACATCGCTAATGCGGAGTCGTTAGGGTCACGGAATTGGTGACGCACATCCGGCCGCATTAGCGATGTTGCTGCGTGTGACACCGATGAGCGATTTTGCATCGTTGCAAAAACGTGCAAAATCGCTCATCGGTGACATGGGGGTCCATTCTCGATTATCGTTACTGCAGCAGTAACGATGTAGTTCGTCGCTCCTGCGGCAGCACACATCGCTATGTATGACGCCGCAGGAACGAGGAAGCTCCCCTTACCTGCCTCCCGGCCGCTATGAGGAAGGAAGGAGGTGGGCGGGATGTTCCGGCCACTCATCTCCGCCCCTCCGCTTCTATTGGGCGGCCGCTCAGTGACGTCACTGTGACGCCACACGGACCGCCCCCTTAGAAAGGAGGCGGTTTGCCGGTCACAGCGACGTCGCCGGGCAGGTAAGTATGTGTGACGCATCTGCGCGATGTTGTGCGGCACGGGCAGCGATTGCCTGTGTCGCACAACAGATGGGGGCGGGTACCCACGCTAGCGATATCGGGACCGATATCGCAGCGTGTAAAGTAGCCTTTAGGCTATGTGGCCATGATCCAGCGACACGGCGTCTAGTACCCAGTGTCAGCCTCCTGCAGAAATGTGAGTGTTGTCCACGGGAGAACGCAGCTGCCCATGCCCACGATTTGGGTTCAGGCTGCTGTGGACTTTAGTTCTATTCTACCTGCAAAGAACACTCATCTCCGGAGCATAAATTGACATCCTGAGGCTCGGGAAGCTGCGCCACAGGTCGATTTATGCTGCGGAGAAAAGAAACACAGTGGGCACGGGATTTCTAAAAATCCTGCCACTGTGCTTCTACTGCACAACGCAGCGTTATGGACGCAGGGAAAACACTCTGCGCCCAAAACGTTGCAAACCCTGATTGTGGGCACACAGCGTAAAATGCTACAATGGATGAATGGATAGATGTCAAACATATATAACGTCCCACCCCCCTGCATATTCTAAGCTGGCGCCCTTTAGTGCCTTTCATGTGACACTAAAGGATGCCTAGCCTTGTATTTAGCCCAAAAAAAAAAAAAGAATTAAAATAAATGACGTGGGGTCCCCCCTATTTTTGATAGCCAGCTAGGGTAAAGCAGACAGCTGTAGCCTGCAAACCACAGCTGACAGCTTCATCTTGTCTGGTGATCAATTTGGAGGGCTCCCCAAGCTGTTTTTTTTTTTTAATTATTTATAAATAAATAATTAAAAAAAAAAAACAAACGTGGGGTCCCCCCAAATTAGATCACCAGCCAAGGTGAAGCTGACAGCTGGGGTCTGGTATTCTCAGGATGGGAAGAGCCATGGTTATTGGACTCTTCCCAGCCTAAAAATAGCAGGCCGCAGCCGCCCCAGAAGTGGCGCATCCATTAGATGCGCCAATTCTGGCGCTTCGCCCCAGCTCATCCCGCGCCCTGGTGCGTTGGCTAACGGGGTAATGAATGGGGTTGATACCAGGTGTGTAATGTCACCTGGCATCAAGCCCAGCAATTAGTTATGTCACGGCGTCTATCAGATACCCGACATAACTAATTGACAGTAATAAAAAAAAAATTGACAACAAAAAAAAATTTATTTGAAAAAACACTCCCCCAAACATTCCCTGATTGACCAATTTATTGAAAAGAAAAAAAAAAAATCCACAATAATCCATTTGGATGTCCCACGTCGCCTCTGGACCTTCTAGAATATGGGGGACACGTTCAGGGAACGTATCCCCCATTTTCTAGGAGGGCAGACCCTCCATTTGAGGAGAGTGGGTGCAAAGAATCTGCACCCACCCTCCCTGGGTCACAGCTGCACAGTGCTGAGCAGCATCAGCAGCCAGCGTCCTGAACACAGGAAGCTGACAGCCGAGCTCTGCACATGTGACCGGCGTCTGCTGTGAAGGAGCCGGAGGAGGGGGCCGCGGGGGATCAGAGCTGCGACAGGTATGTATGACACCGGGGGACACCGGGGAACACCAGGGGGGGGTAGGGGGGATCCCGGCAGGGCCTGGGGAGCAGGTTTCTGTCGTATGTGTTATGGCACATACGACAGAAACCATAGGAACAGTGGAAATGCGGCCGGCGCGCTGCTGTGATCGCCGGTGCGCGCGGCCATCTTGGATTTTCGGGAGGGGGTTGGGGGTCGGGGGGGGCACTTTGGGGACACCGGGGGACCGGAGGGAACCGGGAAAAAGATTTATCTCCCATCTGGCATGTTTGATCATGCCAGATGGGAGATAAATCATTTTTTACCGGCGCGGTCATTTACTATAACTTGATGATCGGTATACGGTGTATACCGGTCATCAGGTGAGCGGGGACCGGAAAAACCGGCCCGAATCATGATCTCCAGGGTCTCAGCTACCCCCGGCAGCTGAGACCCCGGAAATTTTCTGACTCTGGGGGGCGCTAGACCCTTTTTTCCGACCGCCGTTAAAAAGCGGCGGATCGGAAAAAGTACCCTTATTTACCGCCGTTAAAAGGCGTATCGGCGGTCGTAAAGGGGTAAAGAAAGATTCACAAAAATACATATAAACAGACACGAATCTATACAAAGTCATATAAACTGACATACATAGATATACATGACACGCCAGACCCAGGGCCGGGGGTACTCTGAACCGGGCCAGACTCCCTTGGCTCTGTCAGCATTGGCGGGGTCCAGCTCCGTGACCCTGGCGGTGTCTTTTAAGTAATAAAGGGGATGATGATGATGATGGGAGTTGTATTCTCAGAGATTTTAAAGTTTGTGATGCCACCTGTGGTTTTTGCGGCTATGTGGGCCGCTGCTGTGCAGCGTGTTCCCCGAGGCAGGTGATGATGGAGCAGCTGAGGTGTTCTTGCTCCCCACAGGTGGCGCGGGCGACCGTTGGAAATATGAAAAGTCTATGAGGGCAGGTTATGACAGGAGGAATGGAGACGAATCCGTGGCTTTGCAATTACAGTCTTTTACTCACTGTACCGGATCCAGGTTGACAGCCAGTTTAGTCCACCCACGGTATGTTGGGATTCCCTGTGATGGGCATCCGCCGATCCCGGGTAAGTCTGAGGCCAATACCGGTTCGCCTTAGTTTGCCTTTCACGGTCATCTCGTCTGCGCTGACTCACTCCCGCTGGTCCTGCGCCTCCGTACACAGTGGCCTGAGCCAGTGGACCTCTAAAGAGACTTCTGCCTGTTTGGCTCTCTGATCCTCTGTGACCCCCTTCCAGCGGATTCATGTGCTGTTTTTGGCCCAAAGTTTCGTACAGCCACCCTAGCCTCCGGTGTTTCTAGAAAGTCCTGAAGTCTCTTCCTAGTGTAGGAATCGGGCCCCGTTTGCGACCAGATCCTTCCACCCGGTGTTCTGTGGAGCAGACTGGTGGGAGGGAAGTAGAGGAGTCTGGTGAGAGATCTCAAAGAGAGAGAGATGCTGGGGAGTGTTAGCTCCTGGAGAGCTAGAAGGACCGAGGTTGGGTTGCAGACAGTGGTCTGGGACCAGAGAAGTTGGGGACCGGTAGCAGTGACATTGGATAAGGGTGCGATGGACTAAAGCGGGCTTTACGCGCTACAATATCGTTAATGAATTATCGTAGGGGTCACGGTGGTTGTGACGCACATCCAGCGTCATTAACGATATCGCAGTGTGTGACACTTATGTGGGACCTAAAACTATCGCAAAAGCGGCAAAAATCGTTTGCCGCGGAGAGGTCGTCCTAAAACAAAAAATCATTTTCTTCTAATTAGCGATGTTGTTCCTCGTTCCTGCGGCAGCACACATCGCTGTGTGTGACACTGCAGGAGCGAGGAACATCTCCTTACCTGCTTCCACCGGCTATGCGGAAGGAAGGAGGTGGGCGGGATGTTTACGTCCCGCTCATCTCCGCCCCTCCGCTTCTATTGGACGGCTGCCGTGTGACGTCGCTGTGACGCCTCACGACCCGCCCCCTTAGAAAGGAGGCAGATCGCCGGCCAGAGCGACGGAGCAGGACAGGTAAGTCCGTGTGACAGGGATAAGCGAGGTTGTGCGCGACGGGCAACGATTTGCCCGTGTCGCACAACCGACGGGGGCGGGTACGATCACTTGCGATCTTGCAAGCGAGATCGCAGCGTGTAAAGCCCGCTCTAGTCTAGAAGGACTGTCGGCACCAGAAAGCTCAAAAGAACTGACCGGTACCGAGCACGACGGGGTACAGGACCCTAGGTCAGGAGCCGATTCAACATCCTGCCAATTAACCTGCAGAGGAAGGGGACCTTCAGGGACCTTCCCAGAGTGCTCAGAGAGTGAGGGCATCCTCACACCGTGGGGGACAGGGTTTTCCAGAGAAAGCAACCCATTAAAGTCCCAAGTGACAGCCCTTGGGAGCACATCTTCACTTAAAAACTGAAGAACGGGACCTTATAGTTTCAAGCTAGAGGGACCCACACGGACAGGAAACTGTGCACGGAGGCAGGCTCCGGATTACTATGTGACACCGGTAGGACCGGGTACTTGGACTGGTTTCCCGCAGCGGCACACAGAGAATTTGGTTTATTTGCAGCGTGTGTGTCTCCTTTATAATCCTCATCCAACACCACGACTACCCACAGTGAGTACCTTGGTCCCCCTGCACCCTGCTCTCCCAAACAACCACCAACACCCGGGGCCTTCCCTACCTGTGGAGGTTCTAACATTATCGCAACTCACAGGTGGCATCACAAACTTATCCCCTGTAAATACCCCCTTTATACAGATCAAAGTGTCCGCCAAGCCAGGTCCGGATGACCCCCCCCCCCCCGAGCCACGATCCTGGATCCGAGCAGCTCAACTAACACCGGGGCGGTACACAAGCCCACAAGTGCTTCCCACACTTCTGTGTCTCTAGGATTCCTTCTTCTGTGTCACCCGGGGCGAGCAAGAACCCCAGGGTCTTGACCCCTAGTCGGTCTCCTTCCTGCTCCTGACTCACTCTGTCAACCGTCGACTGTCAACTTGTAAACTTGGCGCCGCCCTTTTACCTCAGATACCTCACCCACCAAGCTCCACCCCCAGGCTGGTCCCAGAGACAGTGCACAGGGCTTAAATGCCATAACCAGATTTCTGGTCACTTAGTATTAATAGAACCTGCCCTAGCCCTGATTTAGTGTGTGAGGTAACAATTGGGTGTGTGCAGGTTTTTGGTACGTGAACCGGTAGATGGCCTCCTTCTTACCCAGGATGGGGCACCACACGTGTGGCTGAGGTGTAGTACCTCTGTGGCGACGGCAGCCTCAGGGGTGCCACGTACATGTTGTTGCGGGCGGGGGCTGCTGCCTCTTCTCTCGGGGGCCTTCTCGGATCCGGGTTCGCTGCTGCGGCTCAAGTGGTGACCGGACCCAAGCTCGCACGGCCACCCGGGTCCCCGGTTTCAGCTTGGGTGCCTGGGCCGGAGAGTTCAGGGCAGGGGGTTAATCGGGTGGAGAGTGGGTGCATCAGGGTTTTGGTGTCGGTACAAACCCTAAAATAAAAAAGGATAATAGGGCAAAAGGTAAGTTTACATTTGTTTTGAAGACCAAGGGCGAGTTTGTGGAAATATTTTCCGTCCTTCCATTAAACAAGTTTAACTTTTTAACCTAGATAAGGGAAAGAAGAATGAGGAGGAAAAGTGGAGGTGGCTGCTTAGTCCACAGACTTTTAATTGGCTCCAGGCTTCTGCTATCTTAGGCCTCCTTCACACGTCCGTATCTCCAGTACGTGTTTGGTCCATTTCCTCACATACCGGAGATACGGGCACATGTAGACCCATTAAAATCAATGGGTCTGAGCTCATGTGCGTGTTCTGCCATGGACCGTGTGTCCGTGTGGAGCATATGTATGCCCGTGTGCTCCACATGTACATGTGACGCCTTGGCAAAACCAAGTAGTCACACATTAGGCCCCTGCATAACACCATCCCCCACAGGGTTACATACAGCCGACCTGAAACCCTAGTCACCGCTCCCCCTCAGGGCAAGACAGGCACACCAGTGGGCGGGACCAGGTGGTTAGGGAACGCCCACCCAGGGGTCTAGACAGCCCGGGGCGGGAAAAGAAGCATATTGAAGTTGTAGTTCAAGTTGAAAGGAGTGGAGGCTGGGGCTAGGTGTAGCTCCAGCAGGGAAGCTCAAGTTGAATGGTGCCAGAGTTGGAGCCCTGGTACCTTGGCTAGGTGGCAGACGGTGGTCTCTATCGGCAGACGATGGGAAAAATGGCAGCCGGAGATCCGAGGTAGACCGGGACGGGTTGGAGCCCGCTGGTACTGACACCAGAGACCCGAACCAGAAACCATGCACAGAGGGGGTAGTCGGACCCTGAAGCCAGTACCGAAACCAACGGCCTAGCTAATCAACCGATTAAGGGCAGGATTATAGGTCCTGTCCTAACCAAAGTCCCAAAAGCAGACAACCACCCACAGAGAGGGATAGGGCAACCACCAGGGCCCAAAGATCCCACGGGTCAGCGTCAGCGGGCACGGCTCCTCAGGTACACAACAAGCAGGGAGCGGAGTCCCGTGTTCCATACTGGGAAGTCCAACACAGGAAAAAACAGTGCAGAGGGAAAAGACGGCGACTACAAGCCCGGGTGGGGGATCAGAGTACAACCGGCCGCGGCGGCCAGCCACCAGCACCTTGGTTTACCAAACGACTCGTGTGATTCATTTAATTGTGAGTAACCAAACATCCCCTGGTACGTCCGGGCGCGCAAACCCCTGCCATCGCCATACCCTGCACAGAGACACTGGGTCCCGGGGGAACCATCCCTACCCACAGAGGGGTCCCACAACATCTCCCCAAGGTGTCCCACAACAGCAGCGGTGGTTTTCCACTTCACCACACACCGTGGGTGGCATCACGAACTGAATACAGCCAAGGCCGTACAACTACGTGCCCCTTTTCATTTGGCGTGTCCGTGTGACCCCCCCCCCCGGTCCGGAGGATCCCTCGAGCCACACAGTGGGTCCGGATCCGAGCAGCCCGGCTGCTACAGGCGTGGGGGCGGCACAAAGACATGTCCATTTTTCTCCAGCATCACAGGTGTCACACGGAATGCAAACGGACCACACGAATGTGTTCGTGTGACACGCACCGGAGAAAACAGACGTGTCTGAGAAAAAAATAAAAAAACTTTACTCCCCTTCTCCAGCCCTGCTGTCTCTGCCGCTGCTGTCACTTGCTTTCGACTGCTGCTCATTATGCTCATTTCATATTCACTTCACTGCGGGCCGGAAGCAGCAACAGCGGGGAGTCGGCAGGAGCGGAGACCGAAGATCAGCACCACGGACAGCAACGCCAGGGACAGGTGAGCAGAAAGTTCCCGTTCTCCGTGTGTTATCACGGATAACACACGAAGAACACACGTGTGCCATAAACACGGCTCACGGAGGGCAATACGCACCTTTTACACGTCCGTGAAAAACGTGCGTGATTTTCTTGGACATGTGAAAGAGGCCTTAGCCAGTACTACCAGCCTGACCACCACAAGCATGCCCAGGCACATGTCAAACACACACCCAACTAGTTGGGTCCACAATCATAGTCTGTGGGTAACCCCGCTGCCTCTTCTCCTGTGTTATGTGTTTGTCAATCCACTGTCCAAGATGGATACCTCCCGTCCTGAACCTGTCTTTGCACATTCACAAACACGATCAGCAACCACGATCGGGGCCCCCAGGACACCGCTTGTCATTGGGACAGGATAATATGGGTGAGCTAGATCAATGTTACATGTTGGTCTGCCCTCTTGTGATTGTTTTTTACTCTACAACCCCGTATGTACAGTTCAGACCAAAAGTTTGGACACACCTTCTCATTCAAAGAGTTTTCTTTATTTTCATGATTCTGAAAATTGTTTCACAATCACATTGAAGGCATCAAAACTATGAATTAACGCATGTGGAATGAAATACTTAACAAAAAAGTGTGAAACAACTGAAAACATGTCTTATATTCTAGGTTCTTCAAAGTAGCTACCTTTTGCTTTGATTACTGCTTTGCACACTCTTGGCATTCTCTTGATGAGCTTCAAGAGGTAGTCACTGGAAATGGTCTTCCAAAAGTCTTGAAGGAGTTCCCAGAGATGCTTAGCACTTGTTGGCCCTTTTGCCTTCACTCTGCGGTCCAGCTCATCCTAAAACATCTCGATTGGGTTCAGGTCTGGTGACTGTGGAGGCCAGGTCATGGCGTAGCACCCCATCACTCTCCTTAGTCAAATAGCCCTTACACAGCCTGGAGGTGTGTTTGGGGTCATTGTCCTGTTGAAAAATAAATGATGGTCCAACTAAACGCAAAGTCGATGGAACAGCATGCCGCTGCAAGATGCTGTGGTAGCCATGCTGGTTTAGTATGCCTTCAATTTTTAATAAATCCCCAACAGTATCACCAGCAAAGCACCATCACACCTCCTCCTCCATGCTTCATGGTGGGAACCAGGCATGTAGAGTCCATCCGTTCACCTTTTCTGCGTCGCACAAACATACGGTGGTTGGATCCAAATAGCTCAAATTTGGACTCATCAGACCAAAGCACAGATTTCCACTGGTTTAATGTCCATTCCTTGTGTTCTTTAGCCCAAACAAGTCTCTTCTGCTTGTTGCCTGTCCTTAGCAGTGGTTTCCTAGCAGCTATATTACCATGAAGGCCTGCTGCACAAAATCTCCTCTTAACAGTTGTTCTAGAGAGGTGTCTGCTGCTAGAACTCTGTGTGGCATTGACCTGGTCTCTAATCTGTGCTGCTGTTAACCTGCGATTTCTGAGGCTGGTGACTCGGATAAACTTATCCTATGCAATAGAGGTGACTCTTGGTCTTCCTTTCCTGGGGCGGTCCTCATGTGAGTCAGATTCTTTGTAGCGTTTGATAGTTTTGCCACTGCATTTGGGGACACTTTCAAAGTTTTACCAATTTTTCGGACTTACTAACCTTCATTTCTTAAAGTAATGATAGCCACTCGTTTTTCTTTACTTAGAATTTGTATTATGGCAAGGAAAAAGCAGCTAAAAGTCTATTCAGTAGGACTATCAGCTGTGTAGCCACCAGACTTCTGCACAACACAAATGATGGTCCCAACCCCATTTATAAGGCAAAAAATCCCACTTATTAAACCTGACAGAGCACACCTGTGAAGTGAAAACCATTTCCGATGACTACCTCTTGAAGCTCATCAAGAGAATGCCAAGAGTGTGCAAAGCAGTAATCAAAGCAAAAGGTGGCTACTTTGAAGAACCTAGAATATAAGACATATTTTCAGTTATTTCACACTTTTTTTTGTCAAATATTTCATTCCACATGTGTTAATTCATAGTTTGATGCCTTCAATGTGAATCTACAATTTTCAGAGTCATGAAAATAAAGAAAATCTTTGAATGAGAAGGTGTGTCCAAACTTTTGGTCTGTACTGTATATGGTCTGTTTTTTTACTTCTACTCACTACTAAACCCAGTACCCTAGACAATGACATCTGATTTTATATGTGCATTAGAGTGACACATATGGCTTTAGTGGCTTTACATATAAATATTTCTGGTCATTTTATCCACCTGGCTATTGGGCGATAGTGCAATTTTTACATTGAGGTTTATCCGTTTGTTTGATTATACTATACCACCAGACACTAGTAAATAATACTACATTCACTTTTTGGCATTGTGCAAAACTCTTATTTAATTTTGATCCATGCTCCTATACCAATCCTAAGGGGCCCTTTGCACACTACGACATCGCAAGCCGATGCTGTGATGCCGAGCGCGATAGTCCCCGCCCCCGTCACAGCTGCGATATCATGTTGATAGCTGCCGTAGCGAACATTATCGCTACGGCAGCTTCACATGCACTCACCTGCCCTGCGATGTCGCTCTGGCTGGCGAACCGCCTTCTTCCTAAGGGGGCGGGACGTGCGGCGTCATAGCGACGTCACACGGCAGGTGGCCAATAGAAGCGGAGGGGCGGAGATGAAACATCCCGCCCACCTCCTTCCTTCCGCATAGCCGGCCGGGACGCAGGTAGGAGATGTTCCTCGCTCCTGCGGCTTCACACAAAGCGATCTGTGCTGCCGCAGGAACGAGGAACAACATCGTAACAACGGTCTTTCCCAAATCATGGGAATGTCCGACGCTACTCCGATGATACGATTACGACGCTTTTGTGCTTGTTAATCGTATCAAAAATGCTTTACACACTACGCTGTCGACAGCGACGCCGGATGTGCATCACTTTCGATTTGACCCCACCGACATCGCACCTGCGATGTCATAGTATGCAAAGTGCCCCTTACTGTGTCCCCTGATATGTGCTTCTCCTTTTCCTGCACTTTTTTCTCCCTCTCTTAATTGTGTGACCTATGTATTTTAATCAGTGTTGTTAATAAAAATTAATTTTATTATTCACAATATGGAATATGACTGCCTTTTTTTTCTATTGATACTATATGTCTGGGAGTTTCTTTAAATACATTTAATTCTATAAATATGGTTTCTCAGATGATATTGATTCCAACAATCACCAACCACGTCTACTTCCTTGTCCCAGTTCGTACAGTTGTCTCTACCCCAGGCCTTGAAATGTAAACAGAAATACGCATCCACTCAAGCTCAACCACTAAACAGCAGCCACATTTCCAGAATACTTGCCCTGAAAATGTTGTTTTTTAGGCTTTTCGACTCTGATGTTTTCCACAACAGTGGCCGTCCCTCAGTACTCTGTCCCTGGGTGTGAACCTCGTTGAGGCAGGAACAGAGTTGTAGCCTGGTACCGCACACATGCTACCGACACCTAGAATTGTTGAGGGTCATAGTTCCATCAGGATTTCCTACTCCAATTCCTCACCCCCCCTCCTCCTTCTCATCCTCCAGTTCAGAATTGTTGTCCCTATCAGTCGTAAGTTGTAAGCACTGCAGCATTGCCTTGGTGAAATGGCAACAGGCTCTGCTAAAACTCATATCTTTAGGTAACAAACAACACACTGCCACAGAGTTGTAGAAAGGTCTAATAGACCATACAGATCTGTGTGCTATTCACTGAACCTTCAACCGTTCACCAATTTCAAATTCGAGTTGTTTTGGGCAGTGTTCTAGTCGTTCGACGAACTCGAACAATTTGCTTCATGTTTGACCGTTCGAGTTACCGTTCGATAATGGTTCGATTACCAAAAGCGTAGCTAGTTACTAGCTGGCTTTTCACTGTAATACTGTCAGTCACTGTCACTAATGATATTATCAAAAGTAAGTGTATAGTGTGCGGGGGGGACGGGGTTTAGATCAGTGCTGCTGAGTGCTGAAAGAATGGCGATCGCCATTTTTTTTTTCTTTTCCTAACCGCGAGTACAGTGGGGTGGGCAAGGCTATCAGCTAATCACAGACACACATACACACACACACACACACACACACAGCAAAGTGGATTTTTGCCAGACAAGCAAGGGCATGTGTCATTGGCTGTGCATGTCACATGTCCTTGCCCTATAAGACCCGGCCATTTTCCCCATCACCGCCATTTTCTCACTGCTGCGGGTGTGTGACAGTCACCGCTGCTGTGGGCGCTATACACTTAAAGTGCAATCTACACATCAGTTTAGGGATTAGGAACTACTTGTAATTTCAGGGCTAGATTAGAGCAGTTCATAGCCATTTTTGCTAGGCAGGTCTGTGCCTGCGCTGTGCAAGGGTTTATCACAGCGTCTGTCTAAATCAGCTCAGGCAATTCCTTGGGGCATAGTATCATTGTCTGGGATAGTCAGTGATGTTCCTCTGCTGACAAAGCTATATCATCTCTGCATTCTACACCACCTCTCCATTTCTGCTACGCAATTTTAAGTGCAACAAACAGTGTCCAATTTGTTCACAATCAAAATGAGTGACAAAAGGACAGATGCTGGTGGAAAGGGGAACAGGCGTGTTGTAAAGGGAATAAAAATTTGTGTCCGTGGGGTAGGTGGTAAAGCAACAGTAACATCTGTTGAAGAAAGACCATCTTCCAGCAAAAGTAAGCTGTCTACTACTTTCCGTGGACAATCTGATATGATTCCTTTGTTACGGAAATGACCATTGCTACCAAAGGTAGATGAGGCACAAAAACAACAGATGCTTGAATGGATCTCAAGTGCTCCATCAAGTGGCCTCTCCTCCACCTCTTCATAAACATCCCAAAGACTCCAGTCCTCTGATTTGTCACCCCAATCGCACTTTCTTTCTACCAGCTCTCAAGTCTCCACCCACTCTGCAGAGTAGGGGGTAACACAGATGGTTGAGTCTGCAGAGCTGTTCAGTCACACTATAGGACGCCTGGGAATCAGACGTCTGCTGCAAAGCTACAGTGAGTCCAGACAAGGAAATGATCTGCAGTGATGCCCAGAAGCTTTGTGAGTCATATTCAGGCCCAGATGAAGAAGGTTCTGAGCATAATGTAGACCCTCATTCCCAAACTGTAACTCCTCTTGGTGGAGACAATGAGGAATATGCTGATGACGATGAGACACAGATACCTGATTGGAATGACAACTTAACTTTTGGGTCAGGGCAGGAAGAGGTTGGCTCTG
Source organism: Anomaloglossus baeobatrachus (assembly GCF_048569485.1). NCBI lineage: Eukaryota > Metazoa > Chordata > Amphibia > Anura > Aromobatidae > Anomaloglossus > Anomaloglossus baeobatrachus. Next base: position 307,717,472 of record NC_134356.1, on the reverse strand, counting down.
AGGATGACTGGAGTGCAAACACACAGGGTGATGATGAGGTTGTAGATCCCACTTACTGTCAACCCACAGTCAGGCACTCAATGAGGTCAGCAGAGGCGGTGGAGGAGGATGCGACTGACAACGAGATTAGCTTGCACCTTTCTGGACACAGACGGAGTACTGGAACACGTCAACAACTGCATCTTCAGCCACAACTCTGCCTCTGAGCACAAGTCAAGGTGGCTCTGCAGGTCGCAAGGGCTCTAAGCCTTGCCTAGCCTGGTCCTTTTTTGACATCGCAAAGAATCTCCCAACTCATGTCATCTGTAAGATTTGTCGCCAATCTCTAAGTAGAGGCCAAAACCTCACTAGTTTGACTACTTCGTCCATGAACCATCACATGGATATGAAGCATAAGTCGCAGTGGGAAGCTCACTCTGCTACAATGCGGCCTAGCGGAGTGGGCCAACCACCGTCTGCCCCTTCAAGTGCATCCACGCGCTCTTCATCCTCTGACTGTGGGAACAGTAGTCACACATGCTTTTCGACACAGACATTCCACCTCTTTACCCACAACAGAAAGTGTGTTGGCAGGTCAGTTGTTTTGGAAGTGGAAACAGCTGCTGGTGTTGAGCTCTCTCAGACGTCAAGAGCACCACCTTTGGATGAAGGCAACATTATGTCTCCGCCTGCACTTTCCTCACAGACCAGCAGTTTTCCAGGGACACCCTACTCAATGCCGTCTCAGCACAGCATCCAGCCATCGGTCCCTCAGATGTGGACAAGTAAAAGACCATTTTCTCCTAGCCATGACAAAGCTAAGAGGTTGACTTTCACCATCTGCAAGCTGTTGGCTACAGAAATGCTGCTTTTCCGCCTGGTGGACACAGAGGATTTTCGCGACTCTATGTCCGTCGCAGTGCCCCAGTACCAGATGCTCAGTTGCCACTACTTCTCCAAGAAAGGTGTGCCTGCGCTACACCAGCATGTTGCACACAACATCACTGCTTCCTTGAGAAACTCTGTGTGACAGGGTTCATTTCACTATAGATACTTGGACCAGTAAGCATGGACAGGGGTGTTACATCTCGCTGACTGGGCACTGGGTAACTATGGTGAGAGTTTGAGAAGGGTCTGCTGTACAAGTCATGCCGACCCCACGGGTTGTGTGTCAATCCTCTGTTTGTAGAAGTTCCTCAACTGCTTCTGCCTCTTCCACCTTGTCTGGGTCCTCCACCTCTGCCCAAAGCCTGTCTGGTCAGGTCACCTGCATTGTAACTGCGCACAAGGAATCCTGCACACTTCCTTACTATTATGGCAGCAGAGCTCAACGGCATCAGGTGGTCTTTAAGTTGAAATGTCTAGGAAATGTGAGTCACACAGCTGCCCAGTTGTGGTCAGCTCTGGAGACGGAGTTTCGTCAATGGTTGTGTCCACTCAACCTGCAGCCAGGGAAGGCCGTGTGCGACAATGCTGCAAACCTAAGTGCGGCCCTTCACCAGGGCAATGTGACACACGTGCCTTGTATGGCTCACGTGTTGAACCTTGTTGTCCAGCAATTTTTAACCCACTATCCCGGCCTAGATGGGCTTCTGCACAGGTCACGGTCACTATGTGCTCACTTCCACCATTAACACGCCGCAGCTGAACGACTTGCATCGCTCCAGAAGTCTTTCGGCCTGCTGGTTCACCGCCTGAAATGTGATGTGCCGACACGCTGGAATTCGACTCTCCACATATTGCAGCGACTGTGGCAGCACCGCCGAGCCCTGCTGCAATACGTTATGACATATAGCCTGGGCCAACGAGATCCAGAGGTGGGGCAGATCATGCTGCTGGAGTGTTCTCAGATCAAGGACCTATGCACACTTCTACACAGTTTCGACATGGCGACGAAGATATTTAGCGCTGACAATGCCATTATCAGCATGACAATTCCAGTCATTTACATGCTGGAGCACACTCTAAACATTATTCGGAGTCTGCTGGTGGGACAAGAGGAAGTACAGGAGGATTCATATGCGGAAGGGATACCAAGATCTACAAAGTCCAGACGGTCAGCAGCACCAAGGAGGCAGTCATGGGATGGTGGGGGAGAGGGATTAACAAGGGCGCATGGTAGCAGCCCAACTGTTGAGGAAGGTGCAGGAGCCCAGCGAGAAATGGAGGACGAACTGGCGATGGGTATGGAAGACTCAGCAGATGAGGGAGACCTTGATTACATTACTGTTGTGCGAGGTTGGGGGGGAGGGGGCAGAGGAAGGAAGCATGATTCTTACCTCGCCGCCACCAACATAGCAAGGACTTGGTGAGCTGGATGCGCAAGACACATGAGCGCCTTCTTGCTGCACTACCTACAACATGACTCTCGGATTGTCAGAATTCGAAGTAATGCTGACTACTGGGTTGCCACACTCTTAGATCCCCGGTACAAGTCAAAATTGAGTGAAATAATTCCTGCCATAGAAAGGGACGCACGTATGTAAGAGTATCAGCAGAAGCTGTTACGCAATTTAAGTTCGGCTTTTCCACTAAACACCAGTGGTGCACAGAGTGAATCTCACAGTTCTAACTTGACAACCATGGGACTGTCAAGTCATCATCACTAAAACCATACCAGCAATACCGTATCTGGTGGTAACAGCAATTTTATGGAATCATTTCATTAATTTTTTAGACCATCCTTTGCAAGGCCACAAGACACAAGAAGTCTGACACATAGTCAACATCTGGAGAGGATGATACAGGAGTATCTCCAAGTGAATATAGATGCCATGACTCTGTGTTTTACATGATTTTAGAAGGGCATGACATGCCTATATCTGTGTCTCCTCCTCCTTTTACTCGTCCAGCTCTTTTCTTTTCGCATGAGTATATGTACTTGTCACTTTTCCACATGTGTTTGTGGTGTCTAGTGAGTTGTTTGTCACATTTTGGACACCTTAGAAGGTGTTTTCTATGTGTTTGTGTTTGCCTGCCATTGTTTTCAATGGGGTTCGAAGGTGTTTGTCAAACGTTCGACGAACACATCCGTCGTTCGACGAACTGAACTGAACTCTAACACTAGAGGGGTGGCTCATCTCTAGAGGTGACTTGAACTTGTCAGCACCAAGAAAAGCTTTTGTATGAAGTATGAAATACATTTCAGTCAGCTTGTTCAAACTTTTCCCGGTGTCATTTCTCTTTATTACACATCTCAAAATTTATGGACATTTATGGTTTTATTTTTTTATGATTTGATTTTCTTTGCCTGTGTAGATTGGATGGATTGTTAACAACATCTTGTGATAAATTCATATCAGTAAAGGCCCAGTCACACACAACGACTTACCAGCGATCCCGATGACAATACAACCTGATAAAGATCACTGATAAGTCACTGGGACATCGCTGGTGAGATGTCACACAGTCAGACCTTCGCAACGATGCAGTAACAATCAGCGACCTGTATAATGATCTCGGCGGGCATTGGGACCGTGTTAGGTGGTCGTTGGTAGGTGTCAAACGCAGCGATTCATCCTGGCCAGCATGACATCACCTTTGAAAAAAATGGTCCGGACTATTCGGCAACAACTTGCAATCTCCCAGCAGGGGCCTGATCGCTGGTAGGTGTCACACATAACGAGATCACTGGCGAGATCGTTACTGCGCCACAGAAACTGTGACTCAGCAACGATCTCGTTAGCAATCTCGTTGTGTGTGTGATGAGGCCTTTAGTCAGTATACAAAAGATAAAATAATATTCTAAAGTGACTAAATGTTTTAGTGGAAATCTATAGTCACAAAATGACCAATTATTAAAATAATTTTTTTGTGTTAAATGTAGCTTACAAATATTTTGGCATTTTTTTTTAGATATTACAATCTTTGTTAAAATTAAAAAATAGAAATCTAGACATTTTCACACCTAGCCACTGGATCATTGTTAGACTCGTACGTTAGATCCTGACCAGATTTGTTGTATTGAAGTGTCTAATAGGATGTGCAATGGTCTTTGTCAAGAGAGGGGGAGCAAGGTCAGCTATGATAGTCTATAGGTGGATATTTTCTTATCAGCTGTGTATATAGAAATGCCTTGCTTGAAACTTTTCCTTAACCCATTCACCCCAGAGCGTTTTTCCGTTTTTTTGTTTTTTGTTTTTTTCCTCCTCTTCTTCTAAGAGCTATAACTTTTTTTTATTCTTCCATCAATATAGCCATATGAGAGCTTGGTTTTTTTATCAGTTGTACTTTTGAACAACACCATTCATTCTGCCCCATATTGCACTGGAAAATGGGGAAAAAAAGTGCAATTGCACAGTTGTCTTGGGAATTTTTATTTACTGTGTTCACTATTTTGAAAAAGTGATCTTGCATTATGATTCTCCAAGTCAATACAAGTTCGTAGATACCCAACATGTTTAGTTTTAGATTTATTTAAAATAAATTCCGAAGTTTATTAATGAAAAAGAATTGCGCTTTTGTCGCCATTTTCCGAGACAAGTAGCATTCTAATTTTTCGGGATCCGGAGCTCAATTACAGCTTATTTTTTTTAATCTTAAGCTGGCGTTTTTAATTAATTATGCTATGTTTGCATAAATACGATGTTTTGATCGCCTGTTATTGCATTTTAATGCAATGTTGTGGCAACCAAAAAAAACCCCATTATTTTGGCATTTGGATTTTTTTTATCTACAAGCTGTTCACTGATAAGATTAATTGATTTTATATTTTGATAGATCAGGCATTTCTGAATGTGGTGATACCAAATATGTGTATATTTTATTGTTTTATTTGCCATGGGGCAAAAGAGGGGTGATTTGAACTTTCAGAGGGTTGTTTTTCATATTTTTTAAAACACTTATTTTTATTGATTTTACTAGTCCCCCTAGGGGACTTTATGGCTGCAGACTCCAATTGCTTCTCCTGATCAGAGTGATGCTTTGCTCTGATGAGGAGAAATGCAGTGTTACTGTGAGTGTCAGCGCTTTGCCGGCATTCACAGGAAACACGTCATGGCAGCTACAGGACTCATAAACTGACCCCACGCTGCCATGCCAACCCATTGGTGCCTCGTGATTAGAGTTGAGCGCGGTTCGCGGTTCGAGGTTCTCCAGTTCGCGGCTCGAGTGATTTTGGGGGCTGTTCTAGATAGAACTAGAACTCGAGCTTTTTGCTAAAGCTCGATAGTTCTAGATACGTTCGAGAACGGTTCTAGCAGCAAAAAGACCAGCTAATTACTAGCTTGCTTTCCACTGTAATAGTGTAAGTCACTCTGTGACTCACACTATTATGAAATTTCAGTGTATAGTGTGCGGGAACAGCGCATTCAGATCACTGCTGTATGGATAATGGCGATTGCCATTTTTTTTTTTTTTCCTTGTCTTCCTTCCCTAAGCGCGCGCGTGTAGTGGGGCGGGCCAGCATGTCAGCCAATCCCAGACACACACAGCTAAGTGGACTTTTAGCCAGAGAAGCAACGGCATGTGTGATAGGATGTCCATGTCACATGTCCCTGCATTATAAAAACGAGTATCTGCCCGTCCGGACGCCATTATCTCTTCTGCGTCCTTCGTGTCAGTCACCGCTGGCGCAGCGGCTATCTCCAATACTGCTGTGTACGCTCTATACACAGCGCTGTACAGCATAGGGATAGCACTTTCTATCAGTCCTTTTAAGGGCTAATACCGGCAGGGTCAGAGCCATAGGTGACAGGTCCGTGAAAACAGAGTTTAACAGCTACACAAGATGACAGCGTCTGTGTAGCTAAGGTCAGGGATTTCCTCGCTGTATTTCCCCATTAGGAGGGATAGAAAGGCAGGCTTCCTTTCCTCTACCCAGAGACCCACAACCCTGCCACTGTACCCTCCGGCCCTTTGCACACTCAAACTCATTGTTACTAAGCCATTATACTAGCAAACACTGAGTGAACTTAGTGGCATCCTAAACGTGGCTGTTGGACTTCTGTATTGTCCCACAAGTGCAAAGATATTTGCAGCACGTCTGCCTGCATTGCACACTCAAACTCATTGTTACTAAGCCATTATACTAGCAAACACTGAGTGAACTTAGTGGCATCCTAAACGTGGCTGTTGGACTTCTGTATTGTCCCACTAGTGCAAAGATATTTGCAGCACGTCTGCATTGAACATCCAAGCTCATTGTTACTAAGCCATTATACTAGCAATTTATGCTGCCAGTTTAAGGTCCATAGTTGCATTGTCAGGGATAATTATTGTTGTTTATTCTGCTGTTAATAAAGCTAGACCACCGCTGCAATCTACACCACCTCTCAATTTTTACTACCACATTTTAAGTGCACAATCTTGTCGCAATCAACATGAGTGGCAAAATGACAGATGCTGGTGGAAAGGGGAAGAGGCGTGTTGGAAAAAGGAAAAAAAGGGTTTGTCTGTGGGGAAGGTGGCAAAGCTCCATTAACATCTGCTGAAGATAGACCATCTACCAGCAAAAGTAAGATGTCTACTACTTACCGTGGACAATCCGATGTGCTCCCTTTTTTACGGACACAAACAACTGGAACAAAGGTAGATGATGGCCAAAAAAGGAAAATGCTTGAATGGATCTCAAGTGGTCCAACAAGTACCCTCTCAGCCACCTCAAGTACCGCATCCAAAAAACACCAGTCCTCTGAGTTGTCATCCCAATCAAACTTGCTTTCTCCCAGCTCTGAAGTCTCCATACGCCCTGCACAGTATGGTGGAACTGAGATGGCTGAGTCTGCAGAACTGTTCAGTCACACAATAGCCTGGGAATCAGAGGTCTGCTCCCAAGCTACAGTGAGTACAGACCAGGAAATGATCTGCAGTGATGCCCAGAACCTTTGTGACTCTGATTCAGGCCGTGAGGACCAAGTTTCTGAGCATAATGTTGACCCTTTGTCACAAACTGTAACACCTGTGGTTATAGATAATGAGGAACATACTGATGACGATGAGACGCAGATACCAGATTGGGATGACAACTTAAATATTCGGTCAGGGCAAGAAGAGGCTCGGTCTGAGGGTGAGGGGAGTGCAAACACAACAATTGATGAGGAAGTTCTAGATCCCACCTACTGTCAACCCACAGTCAGGCCCTCGAGGAGGTCAACAGAGATGGTGGAGTAGGATGCAACTGACGACGAAGTTACCTTGCGCCTTCCTGGACAGAGTAGGAGTACTGGTAGCACGTCTACAACTGCATCCTCAGCCACCACTGTGCCTCTGAGCACTAGTCGGGGTGGATCAGCAGGTCGCATGCCCTCTAAGCCTTGCCTAGCCTGGACCTTTTTTGACATAGCAAAAGATCGCCCAAATTATGTGATCTGTAAAATTTGTCATGATTCTGTTAGTAGAGGTCAAAACCTCAGCAGTTTGACAACGTCTTCCATGAATCGTCACAGGAATATATATCATATGTCCCGGTGGGAAGCTCACCGTGCTGCAATGCGGCATAGCGGAGCGAACCATCCACCGCCTGCCCCTTCCAGTGCATCCGCGCGCTCTTCATCTTCTAGGACTGTGGGGACAGCTGTCACACCTGGTTTTCCACGCACAACTTCCACCACTGTAACCGCAACAGGCAGTTTGCTTGGTAGGTCGTCAGTTGGTTTGGAAGGGGAAACAAGTACGTGTGTACAGCTCTCTCAGACATCGATAGCACCAACGTTGGATGAAGGCGACATCATGTCTACGCCTGCACTTTCCTCACAAAGCTGCATTTTTCCAGGGACACCCTACTCACCACCGTCTACACACAGCAGCCAGATCTCTGTCCCTCAGATGTGGACAAATAAAATGCCATTTCCTGCGACCCATGACAAAGCTAAGAGGTTGACTTTATCCCTCTGTAAGCTCTTGGCTACCGAAATGCTGCCTTTCCGCCTGGTGGACACACAGGATTTTAGAGACCTTATGTCTGTCGCTGTGCCCCAGTACCAGATGCCCAGTCGCCACCACTTCTCTAAGAGAGGTGTGCCCGCACTATACCAGCATGTCGCACACAACATCACCGCTTCCTTGAGAAACTCTGTGTGTGAACGGGTGCATTTCACCACCGATACTTGGACCAGTAAGCATGGACAGGGACGTTACATGTCGCTGACTGGGCACTGGGTAACTATGGTGATAGATGGTGAAGGGTCTGCTGCACAAGTCTTGCCGTCCCCACGACTTGTGTGTCAATCCTCTGTCTGTCCAAGTTCCACCACTGCTTCTGCCTCCTCCACCTCATCTGGCTCCTCCACCTCCGCCCCAAGCCTGCCTGGTCAGGCCACCAGCGTTCCAACTGCGCAGAAGGAATCACGCACCCATCATTACTATGCTGGCAGCAGAGCGCAACGGCATCAGGCGGTCTTTAGCTTGACATGTCTTGGGAATAGGAGTCACACAGCTGAGGAGTTGTGGTCAGCTCTGCGGTCCGAGTTTAATAAATGGTTGTCTCCACTCAACCTGCAGCCTGGTAAGGCCGTGTGCGACAATGCTGCAAACCTGGGTGCAGCCCTTTGCCTGGGCAAGGTGACACACGTGCCTTCTATGGCTCACGTGTTGAACCTTGTTGTCCAGCAATTTTTAACACACTATCCCGGCCTAGATGGCCTTCTCACCAGGGCACGAAAACTGTCTGCTCACTTCCGCCATTCAACCGCCGCAGCTGAGCGACTTGCATCTCTCCAGAAGTCTTTCGGCCTGCCGGTTCATCGCCTGAAATGCGATGTGCCGACACGCTGGAATTCGACTCTCCACATGTTACAGCGACTGTGGCAGCACCGCCGAGCCCTGGTGCAATACGTGATGACGCATAGCCTGGGCCAACGAGATGCAGAGGTGGGGCAGATCACCCTGATGGAGTGGTCTCAGATCATGGTGGTTTCGACATGGCGACGAATATGTTTAGCGCTGACAATGCCATTATCAGCATGACAATTCCAGTCATTTACATGCTGGAGCACACGCTCAACACTATTCGGAGTTAGGGGGTGAGACAACAGGAAGGGGAGGAACTACAGGAGGATTCATATGCGCAAGACACAACATCTCCAAGGTCCAGACGTTCATCATCACCAACGCAGCAGGCATGGGACCATAGGGGACAGGGATCAACAAGGGCGCATGGTAGCAGGCTAAATGTTGAGGAAGGGGCAGGAGAACATGAAGAAATGGAGGACGAACTGTCCATGGACATGGAAGACTCAGCGGATGAGGGAGACCTTGGTCAAATTTCAGTTGAAAGAGGTTGGGGGGAGATGTCAGAGGAAGAAAGAACGGTTAGCACCTCTATGCCACAAACACAGCGTGGACTTGGTCCGCATGGCTGCGCAAGACACATGAGTGCTTTCTTGCTGCACTACCTCCAACATGACCCTCGTATTGTCAAAATTAGAAGTGATGATGACTACTGGCTTGCCACACTATTATATCCCCGGTACAAGTCCAAATTTTGTGACATAATTCCAGCCATAGAAAGGGACGCACGTACGCAGGAGTATCAGCAGAAGCTGTTACTCGATCTTAGCTCGGCTTTTCCACCAAACAACCGTGCAGGTGCAGGAAGTGAATCTCCCAGTTGTAACTTGACAAACATGGGACGGTCTCGTCATCTTCAACAGTCTACCCGTACCAGTAGCACCATATCTGGTGCTGGTAACAGCAATTTTATGGAATCTTTTCATAATTTTTTTAGACCGTCCTTTGCAAGGCCACCAGAGACAACAAGTCTGACACATATTCAACGTCTGGAGAGGATGATACAGGACTATCTCCAAATGAACATTGATGCCATGACTTTGCAAATGGAGCCTTGCTCATTTTGGGCTTCAAATCTTGAAAAATGGCCAGAACTCTCCAGTTACGCCTTGGAGATTTTGTCGTGTCCAGCTGCCAGCGTTGTCTCTGAACGTGTCTTCAGTGCTGCTGGGTGTGTGCTGACAGATAAGCGCACGCGTCTGTCCAGTGACAATGTGGACAGACTAACGTTCATCAAAATGAACAAGTCATGGATCCACAAGGAATTTACTACCCCTGTGTCATCCTGGGGAGAGTAAATGCTTGTGGATTTGGAATGTGCTTGATGCAAATCAAAACATCCTGTTTGCAACTAGGGCACAAGTGCTGCCACTGATGGGGTGTCTGTGTGGCCCAATTTTTGGAAAAAAGGGAGACTCCGCTTGGAGTCACCTTGCGGTGTTTTACATGATTTTAGAAGGGCGTGCCATGCCTATATCTGTGTCTCCTCCTCTTTTTCCTTGTCCAGCTCTTTTGTTTTCGCATGAGTATATGTCCTTGTCACTTTCCCATGTGTTTGTGTTGTGTTGTGAGTTGTTTGTCACCTTTTGGACACTTTTGAGGGTGTTTTCTAGGTGTTTTTATGTGTTTGTGAATGCCTGCCATTGTTTCCTATGCGGTTCGAGTTCGGTTCGTCGAACGTTCGACGAACTGAACTCGAATGGGACCTCCGTTCGACGAACCGAACTTGAGCCGAACCACGACCGGTTTGCTCATCTCTACTCAAGATCAAGCCACGGGGCCGCCAATGGCAGTGGGGAAGAGCATAATTCCCATCGGAGCGCTTTAGATTGCAGTGTCAGAGTCTGCTAACGCCTGTTAGCCGGACATGTCTGCTGATCGGATCAGCAGAAATAGGCGGAGAATAATGCAGGCTCGCCACAGCTAAGGATGTACAGGTATGTCCTTGGTCGTGAAGGGGTTAAAGGACAGGAAGTATGTTTCTAAAAAAGCCCAATTCACCAGTTTGAAAATGGCTTGATTACTTTTTTTATCTTTTACTTAACCTCGTGATGTGAAAAAAAAAATGCATGTAATACATAATCTTATTCAAAGAATGTCATTATCCGATGATAATAATTGGATGATCTACCATGGGTAAACCAGGAGCGAACACAGAGAGAAGAGGCCCATGTGCAAGAACAATATGAGGGCCGTTTGCAGTCCAATAGCTCATCATAATGCACAATTCCACCTGCTTTCTTGGTGGAAATTGACCCCTTTATCCCCTGAGTCCTTGTGCATCTGCACAGATTGCACTAATGGTATGTCTAGGCGAACTGACACAGGATTAGAAAGATGCACTCAAGATTATTAAACCACATTCCTATTTTTAATATTGAAATAGAAATCCTTTTCATTTGGCAACAGTAGATTACATTCTTAAAGGGAACCTGTCAGGTGCAATATGTACCCAGAACCATGAGCAGTTCTGGGTGCATATTGCTAATCCCTGCCTAACCGTCCCTGTATACACTAGCACAGATAAAGAGATCTTGAGAAAAAGTATTTCTAAAGATCTTTTATCATCTGCTAATGAGGCAAGCGTCTAGTCGCAAGGCCGTTAGTTAGCCTTGGCTAGTCAGCCCCCTTAGGAGTTAGCACGCCCACAGGGGCGTGATAACATGCTTGTGGGGCCGACTAGCCAAGGAAAGTACCGCCCTTGTGACTAGTTGCTGGCATCATTAGCATATATGATAAAAGATCTTTAGAAATACTTTTTCTAAAGATCTCTTTATCTATGCTACTATATACAGGGACAGTTGGGCAGGGATTAGCAATATTCACCCAGAACTGCCTGTGGTACTATGTCCACATTGCACCTGACAGTTTCCCTTTAACCTTTAGAACTAAAGATTAATATAAATTTTCACTATAAAATTATGCATTGTAGCCAGTGTTAGTCTTCATTAACGACTGCCATTATTGGCTGGAATTATCTTCACTATAGTCTTTCTTCTGTCCTGTTCTTATGTACATTGTATATTTCTAGATTTAAAGTTCCCACAGAATTCAGTCCTCCTTCTGTATTTTGCCATAATATTTTCAGATAAGAATATTGCACTAATGTTAATTTTGTAAATTTTCTTTGAAGCCAGGTTATTAGTGAACTCTAGAACAAATGCATTAAGTGGAGAATACTGTATATTGATGACCTCCGGATAAGAAGAATGAATCTGTTGTATTATTGATATTGATAAAAGCAGACTACGTTTTCAGTAGTCCCTATTTTCTGCTTCAAACTCAATGGAGGCTTTAACCTACATGTACCCATATGGAAGAGCTAAACATCCTTCTTGCTCTGCCATTGTTGTGTGCCTTCTTTGCAATGTAAGTCTTTAATATGCTCTTCTGTGATGTCAGATGAAGGCTGTTCTACTACTTTAACTTTCTTGGTTGATGTTTTCCCCTTTTTTGTGTTGTTGCTGTGTAGATCAGGTAGAACATTTTTAGTTAAGCAAGTAGAGATACTTGGAGCCATTTGTGAGAATGTTTCTTCATATTGTCCTTCTTTTAGAAAGCGATTAGAAAGAACCTCCTTTTCTTTGGAATTTCTCCATTTCATTCTTCGGTTCTGGAACCAAATTTTGACCTACAAATATGAAAAAATAATTATATAAGCAGCATATTTATTGATGTGCAAATGTGTGTATTGCATTTGGAAACTACCTAAGGCAATGTTTACTATATGGAGAGTTCTATTATCTTGGGGTTCCTTTTTACCTGTACAAGGAGGATTCAACTAAAGATCAATGAATCGATTTGCTATGAATTTAATTCAAATCAAATCTTATTAAATTTGAAAGTTGTGGCAAATTCAATTTGCCAAAAATCCTCAGGTCCAACTGCTCAAGCCTCCCCAATATTCCTTGCTGCTATCACATCATATGGTATAGCACAGCCAATCAGGAGATACTATCATATCCTTTATAATAGCCAAGGTAAGAAGTGCAGCAGCCACTTTGGGATAGTGAGAGGATGTGAGAGCTCATAGGTTAGTCATAGAGATAAGAAGACAAAGCCTTAAAGGACTCTGTCAGCAAGTTTTTTTATATATAACCTGAAGCCAGCATGCTGTAATGATTAAAACAGAAAGTTCATGCATGCCTGTGTTGTCACAGTCCGATCTTTTGCTTATTTGCTATATTTGGTTTAGCAGCTGGACCTTAATCATTAAAACCTCACAGTCAATGCACAATCTCTATTGAGAGCCTGGTGGGGGGGGGCTCTGCTGCAAGGATTGGACAAATAGTCCAGACAGTAACTTTTATTGTGCAACTGCAGTATTAAAGAATATGAGTGTAGTAGTCTTTGAATTATACAAATAATCGATTCTCTAATGATGCAACCTCTATGAGATGGTGCATTATCATCCATGAAGATGAGTTAGGCCTCTGTTGTTTATGCAGGGGCACAATGACTGCATTAATTATGTTATTCAAGTAGTAGGGGCTTGTCACTGTACAATTCACAAAGTGTAAGGCAGTTATGTGTTGACTAGACACATCTGCCCACACTGTAACACCACCACCACCAAAGGCTCTTCTGTTGACTACAGTGACTGATGCATGGGGTTCTCCTTGACATCTCCAAAATCATTGGTGGCCATCATTTCTGCTCAGCGTGAATCAACTTTTACCAGTGAACAGCATAGAGGCCCACTGGTCCATTGTCCAGTGTAAATGACGCCTGTGCCTGATGGTATGATGAGGTACCCTTGCAGGTCGTCTGGCACACAGACTAATCTGATGTAAACAGTTTTGAATGGTCTGACATAACACTTAACTGTGCCTGGTGTTGTGTGGCATTCATCATCCGGTTCCAAATTGCATTATTTACATTAAACTGGTCATCGGTGTGAGATGTGGCCAAAGGATGTCCACTTCTAAGCCTATCTTTGACTCCTCCAGTCTCTCTATATCTCTGTTGCAACCTCTTGATGACACTCTTTGACACTTCCATCTGAGAACATCCTGCTTGAAGCCTCGTAATGGCGAGGTATTGTTCAGTAATTGTTAGGTGTCGTCTTGGTCTCATGATGTCAAAATATTAACAGCATGATGAGGAGGATTGTTTAAATACCAATTCTAATTAAATCCCAAAATTTATTAGGTGATTCATGGATCAAACACCTGATGTGAATTTTGCCATTATAGGGAAACTGTACCTTGTCCTCTTTATCCTTTGCAAAGAAAGAGCTTAAGGATGCTGAAGAATCACCTAGGATCATACAGTTTATGCCGATAAGACCAGCTAAGGAATCTGTGCACCTAAAAAACATAGAATTGCAGCACAACCTTGCTGAGACCTGCCATCTCACTTTACAGTAACTGTGCTTGCTGCAATATAATGGACACTGTGTTCAAGAACCATTAAGATAGATGTACCTCTTATTCTTTCACAACTGTGTCCACCTTGTTTCTTCCTGGATTAATATGAGTGCCCCGCACTACATCTTATCACCAAGAAGCAGAGGTTAACTAAGTTTACCCTGGCATCATGAATCCTTTTCTTTTTTTCGTTACTGCCATGGTGGAGTGGCTACTTCTGCACATAAATGTGGTATTACATCACCAATGGAGTGGAACTTTAAATCTATGTCCCCTGCCCCAGTCTCATTCTCACCCTCCGGCGACTTCATCTTATATCATCGCCACTCTGGTCGATCTCCTGTGATTTGTGATCTGCCAACAGTTTCAATGCTACAATGAATCGCGCTGGAGATCTCAAATCAATGCAACCCCTTTTTTTGTTTGCAAAGAGTTACTTTGAAATCTTATGACGTAACTTTTGACTTCCGTCCATTCAGAAGTTACACGCACAAGATGGTGCCGCGGGACCGGAGTGCCGCCGAAAAAAGATCAAGACGGCAGCAGGTGAACATAATACCAGAGGAGGGGGACTTACATTTAAAGCGCCACTTCATCAATGGAAAAAAACAACTAAATGCTGGAGTGTTGCTAGGTTGTAATAACACAAATCTATCAGCGGCAGTCTCTATACAGTCAGACACCTTCACTACAGTAACCGGCTAATATTATAGCATCAGAACATGATTAATATAGCCATGAAAAGTGATGCAAATGTGACGCCCTGGGCAAGACAGGGGTCACAGGTCATAACACCACACGCACCCCACATTCCCTGCAGGAACACCAAGGTCAGAACACAAATCCTTGTTGCCCTCCTCCAGGGGCTGGTGTCCACACCAGGGGGTGGGCCAGGCGGCTGGCTCCACCCACCGAGGAGTTCACAGCCCTGGAGGCGGGAAAACCAGGCAGATTAAGTGGAGAGTTCAAAGTGAGAGGAAGGAGAAGGAAGACAGTGAGAGTAGTGACAGAGAAAGTGACAGTTGAAAAGCCTGAAGTTAGTCCGGGTGTGTGCCCCGGACTGAGACAGCAAGGTTGGCAGACGGCGGTGACCGTCTGCAGGAGAGGCTACTTGGAGGTTGCCGAAAGGACCGTGGACGGGTGGTGGCCCGGCGGTACCGGAGCGGTATACAAAGAGAAGCCAGCACCAGTGGCAGGGGCCTTTCGGATCCCGGCAAGGCTAGGAGTCGCCATAATTTGCCAAATCCGTCAGTGAAGGGGACCTCCGGGTCTCCCAGCAGCAAAGTCCCGATTGAAGGCAACAGTCCGACCGTGAAGGGGAGACACCGCCACCGCCAAGGCACCAGTTTCCCAGGGCCAGTGCCTGCGGGCAAGAGAGGGGCTCCTCCGGCTCATATCCAATCTGGGGAGCGGGTTACCGGTGGGAATCCATCGCTACCAAAGAACCGTACTTAGGTGCAGGGAAGTGACCGTCACCGCTAACTGCAGGGAACATCAGCACCGTAGCCGTCCGAGGGACCCGTCCAACCAGCCGTTTGTTTACCGTGAACTGTGTCATCATCCTTGGGCTGAGTGAGTACCCCCGTGCCGTGCGGCACAGCGCTGCCCCTGCACCTCCACAGGCCCCATAACCCGCCTGTCCACCATCCTGACCTCCCCATCATCGGGCCCCGGGACTACCAAAACCCCTACCCTCGGAGGGGCAAACCAACATCTAGCTGCTCCATACCACCACTCCCAGGATCCCACAGAGCAGCGGTGGTGTCCACACAATCACCACAACCGTGGGTGGCGTCACGGACATTAATCAAATCCCCCACCAACAAATCAACCCCTTTCACTCACGGGCGAGGAGCGCCGCTCGAGTCCCCGGGATCCGGCCCATCGCTCGAGCCACCGAGCAGCAGCAGTAGCCGCAGAGCAGCGGCGGCCGGACCCGAGCAGTAAAAGAGCGCAGCATTGACACCCTCCTCCCCGCCCGCGACAACTTGGCGTCACGAACAGGATCTTACCGCTCTGCCGTCTGGTAGAGGTGCGCCTTGTTACCGCCGGAGGTGTCCGGCCAGAAAATTTCAGAAGCTGCCATCTTTGGCGCGAAGAGTTCCCGCTCGAGCGTCTTCTCGAGTAGCAGAGGCGCGAAGGCCAAAACCCCGCCCCGATAGAGGAGGGGCCGAAAAGAAGCTAAGGGGGACGAAATGGCGGCTGGACGCATGTGAGTGTGGCGGTGCAAAGAGAAACGCTGAGACCCCACGATCCGCCGACCTTCGCAAAGAATGTCCGTCCCGCCTAGTTATGCGGAGGCTACCAAGCTGGTGCCCGGGACAGCGGCATGGCTGAGGGCCCGAATGGCAGGGATCTGCCGGCACTACCGGAGCCAGATCTGCAGGCTGATGGAACAGTGGACAGCAGAGGTGGAGGATGCAGCTGCGGTTGCACGGGTGTATGGGATGGAGGCCATGATGGAGGAGCTGGTGAGTAACCCACGCCCCTGTGTCCCCGAGGGACCGGCCGCTGCGGCTGAGGGACCCGGTCTACCCCTGGCCCCCATGCCACCTCCGCCCTCCTTGCTCGTGCACCGCACTGCGCCTGGCCCGTCGGGCGTATATCCCTCTGTGACAGTGGCAGAGAGAGTGGCAAGCCTGGAAGCTGTGGCAGCTGGCGGCAACCCGCCTGACGCCAGGACGGACGACAGTGACTCTGGGCCTGATACCGAACCCGTTTCGGAGGAGGATGAAGGAGTCCTCGCCCTGCATGGCATGGAGGCCACGTATGTCCCCCGAAGTGGAAATAACGGGTATCGGGCGGCCCTTCGACGCCGTGCTTGCTTTGCTTTGGAGGGGCTGGTGCCCGTGTTCTTCCACCCAGAGCTGGGTGAGGAGGACGAAAGTGCACAGTAATGGCAGCGGAGCACCGTTGCACCGTCCCCGTTGGGACCAAGGCCTGTGTTTGTTTGCAAGTTTTTGAAAATAATAAGTAAATGGAACCGAACAGTCATCTGATTTGCACCGTGATTGGGAAAACCGGCCGTTGCCGGCACCGTTGTCCCCGTGGGGACCGTTTAAAAAGTTGCATGAGGAACTGCTCATGGACAAGCCCGTGAACTTGCAGGGCAACCACAAACGTTAGTGGCATGTAAATAAGTTATGTTACCGGTACCGTTTCCGCAGTTGCCGCCTCCGGAGAGGCAGGGTGGAGGGAGGGCCCGCAGTAGAGCAGGCTGGGGCCCAGCCACCACAGGAACTGGTGGCTACCCTCTGGAGGGGAAGGACAGATCCCGCTCGGGTAACTTGGTTCAGGACTGGGGTCAAGGGGTGCTGCCTGTTCTTAGAGGCAGCATCAGGGCCAGGTTACTTGGGTGGGAGAGAGCGGAAGCCGCAACCGTTTGTTAACGTAACGTTTAAGTATCGTACCTCCCGTTGTGGGATGATGTTATTCTACATGTATTGTGTTTTTATCTCTTTCAGAAAGAAAAAAAAAAAAAGGAAAATAAAACCGGTGTTGGACGGGCAGCCCGAGGACGGTCTGCGTTTTGCTAAGGGGGAATGTGACGCCCTGGGCAAGCCAGGGGTCACAGATCATAACACCACACGCACCCCACATTCCCTGCAGGAACACCAAGGTCAGAACACAAATCCTTGTTGCCCTCCTCCAGGGGCTGGTGTCCACACCAGGGGGTGGGCCAGGCGGTTGGCTCCGCCCACCGAGGAGTTCACAGCCCTGGAGGCGGGAAAACCAGGCAGATTAAGTGGAGAGTTCAAAGTGAGAGGAAGGAGAAGGAAGACAGTGAGAGTAGTGACAGAGAAAGTGACAGTTGAAAAGCCTGAAGTTAGTCCGGGTGTGTGCCCCGGACTGAGACAGCAAGGTTGGCAGACGGCGGTGACCGTCTGCAGGAGAAGCTACTTGGAGGTTGCCGAAAGGACCGTGGACGGGTGGTGGCCCGGCGGTACCGGAGCGGTATACAAAGAGAAGCCAGCACCAGTGGCAGGGGCCTTTCGGATCCCGGCAAGGCTAGGAGTCGCCATAATTTGCCAAATCCGTCAGTGAAGGGGACCTCCGGGTCTCCCAGCAGCAAAGTCCCGATTGAAGGCAACAGTCCGACCATGAAGGGGAGACACCGCCACCGCCAAGGCACCAGTTTCCCAGGGCCAGCGCCTGTGGGCAAGAGAGGGGCTCCTCCGGCTCATATCCAAGCTGGGGAGCGGGTTACCAGTGGGAATCCATCGCTACCAAAGAACCGTACTTAGGTGCAGGGAAGTGACCGTCACCGCTAACTGCAGGGAACATCAGCACCGTAGCCGTCCGAGGGACCCGTCCAACCAGCCGTTTGTTTACCGTGAACTGTGTCATCATCCTTGGGCTGAGTGAGTACCCCCGTGCCGTGCGGCACAGCGCTGCCCCTGCGTCCCTGCACCTCCACAGGCCCCATAACCCGCCTGTCCACCATCCTGACCTCCCCATCATCGGGCCCCGGGACTACCAAAACCCCTACCCTCGGAGGGGCAAACCAACATCTAGCTGCTCCATACCACCACTCCCGGGATCCCACAGAGCAGTGGTGGTGTCCACACAATCACCACAACCGTGGGTGGCGTCACGGACATTAATCAAATCCCCCACCAACAAATCAACCTCTTTCACTCACGGGCGAGGAGCGCCGCTCGAGTCCCCGGGATCCGGCCCATCGCTCGAGCCACCGAGCAGCAGCAGTAGCCGCTGAGCAGCGGCGGCCGGACCCGAGCAGTAAGAGAGCGCAGCGTTGACACCCTCCTCCCCGCCCATGTCACATGCTATTTTAAACGGACATGACAAAGAAATCTGTTTGTGTTAATGTACTGTACCTGAGACTCCTTTAGAGAAAGGTTAATGGCAAGCTTCTTCCTGTCAGCCTTGCTGATGTACTTTTGTTTTTGGAACATTTTCTCAAGTGCTTTTCTCTGATCATCAGAAAATACTGCTCGCCTTAAGATTACTCTTCTTGTTTTCGAGTTTGAATCTTTTGGTAGAACATGGAGTTCATGTCCAGTTCCTTTAAAAAAAAATAAATAGAAAAGCGACAAAATCAGTACGTTTATTGCTAAAGAAGCTCTCCCATGAAGATTGTATTCATTAAATCTGTGTATATGTGCATGTATTATAGTGTGTGTCAATATTTGTAATTTTTGGGATATCGAGCTGTGTGGGGGTTTATTTTTTGCACCCCAAGTTGATATTTTCATTGATGTTATCTTGGGGTATATACAATGTTTTGATCACCTGTTATTACTATTTTTTTCTTCTGTTATGGTTGCCAAAAAACTGCACTTCTGGCAATTCAATTTTTTTTATCGTTACACTGTTTTCCGATCTGATGAATTAAATTTATATTTTGATAGATTGAACTTTGGAAACGCAGTGATATCAAATATATGTTTTTAATTTCTTAATTGTTAATGTGGTAAAATGTTGTTTTTTTTATTTATTTTCTACTTTGTACTGTATTTAATAGTCCCCTTAGGAGACCTGATCTTGCATCTGCAGTGAAAGATGTGGGCTCGGGGTGTGAGCCCGCATCAAAGGCAGGGAGACGACCCGTAATATCTATGGCATGTAATGGGTTCTTAAGGGGTTAATGAAAAAAATCTTCATGGGACTGCTTCATTAATGAATGCCTTTGCTCATTATCACTAGACCAGATGAAAATGACCACTACAGTACTTTTTAATTCAATATTTCAGCCTATGGGTAGTAAACACTTTGTGATAGTATCCCAGTTCCAGTATATCCTATATGAATGGATTCATAAAACATTGCCCACAAGCCTCTATTCTGGAACTCTACATGCCTCCAATACTATATAGAGATATACGTTGGCTGTTTTTTGTCTATATCTGTTAAAAAAAATTGTCAGGTACCATTGAATCTTTAGAAGAATCTCTTCAAAATACCATGTAATATGAAGGTCCCATATACAATGTCTAAATTTGCTTGTATTTTGGGGAGTTCCAATGTGATAGCTAATATGATCAAGTGTCTGACAGCTATATTATAGTGCCTACAAGTAGTATTCAACCCCCTGCAGATTTAGCAGGTTTACACATTCGGAATTAACTTGGCATTGTGACATTTGGACTGTAGATCAGCCTGGAAGTGTGAAATGCACTGCAGCAAAAAAGAATGTTATTTCTTTTTTTTTTTTTTTTTTTTAAATTGTGAAAAGTTTATTCAGAGGGTCATTTATTATTCAACCCCTCAAACCACAAGAATTCTGTTTGGTTCCCCTAAAGTATTAAGAAGTATTTCAGGCACAAAGAACAATGAGCTTCACATGTTTGGATTAATTATCTCTTTTTCCAGCCTTTTCTGACTAATTAAGACCCTCCCCAAACTTGTGAACAGCACTCATACTTGGTCAACATGGGAAAGACAAAGGAGCATTCCAAGGCCATCAGAGACAAGATCGTGGAGGGTCACAAGGCTGGCAAGGGGTACAAAACCCTTTCCAAGGAGTTGGGCCTACCTGTCTCCACTGTTGGGAGCATCATCCGGAAGTGGAAGGCTTATGGAACTACTGTTAGCCTTTCACGGCCTGGACAGCCTTTGAAAGTTTCCACCCGTGCCGAGGCCAGGCATTTCCGAAGAGTCAAGGCTAACCCAAGGACAACAAGGAAGGAGCTCCGGGAAGATCTTATGGCAGTGGGGACATTGGTTTCAGTCAATACCATAAGTAACATACTCCACCGCAATGGTCTCCGTTCCAGACGAGCCCGTAAGGTACCTTTTACTTTCAAAGCGTCATGTCAAGGCTCGTCTACAGTTTGCTCATGATCACTTAGAGGACTCTGAGACAGACTGGTTCAAGGTTCTCTGGTCTGATGAGACCAAGATCAAGATCTTTGGTGCCAACCACACACGTGACGTTTGGAGACTGGATGGCACTGCATACGACCCCAAGAATACCGTCCCTACAGTCAAGCATGGTGGTGGCAGCATCATGCTGTGGGGCTGTTTCTCAGCCAAGGGGCCTGGCCATCTGATCCGCATCCATGGGAAGATGGATAGCACGGCCTACCTGGAGATTTTGGCCAAGAACCTCCGCTCCTCCAACAAGGATCTTAAGATGGGTCGTCATTTCATCTTCCAACAAGACAACGACCCAAAGCACACAGCCAAGAAAACCAAGACCTGGTTCAAGAGAGAAAAAATCAAGGTGTTGCAGTGGCCTAGTCAGTCTCCTGATCTTAACCCAATTGAAAACTTGTGGAAGGAGCTCAAGATTAAAGTCCACATGAGACACCCAAAGAACCTAGATAACTTGAAGAAGATCTGCATGGAGGAGTGGGCCAAGATAACTCCAGAGACCTGTGCCGGCCTGATCAGGTCTTATAAAAGACGATTATTAGCTGTAATTGCAAACAAGGGTTATTCCACAAAATATTAAATCTAGGGGTTGAATAATAATTGACCCACACTTTTATGTTGAAAATTTATTAAAATTTAACTGAGCAATATAACTTGTTGGTTTATAAGATTTATGCATCTGTTAATAAATCCTGCTCTTGTTTGAAGTTTGCAGGCTCTAACTTATTTGCATCTTATCAAACCTGCTAAATCTGCAGGGGGTTGAATACAACTTGTAGGCACTGTATGTAGATGTTGTCACGCTCCCCGGGTCCCCTGTGCTGCCCTCCGGCTCACCTGTCACGCTCCCCGGGTCCCCCGTCTCGCTTCCCGGTTCCTTGGTCCGGTCACCGCCGCTCCCCGCTCTCCAGCACCCCTTGCCAGCGCGTCCCCAGCGTCCTGGTCCCCGCACCCGGCGTCCGTCGGCTTCACAGCCCCATCCTGGCCCTGCTGCTTCCTCCTCGCAGCTTCCTGCTCTGGCTTCTGGCACTCGGGCCGCGCGCATGCGCATTAGGGCGCGCGCGCGGTCATTGACCCTTTCTTAAAGGGCCAGCGTCCATTAACAGGAAATGATGCAAAACAGGTACAGGGTATAAAGGGAGTTTATGTCCAAGGGGGCGTGGCCTGATCTTCGTGTTTCTTAAGCTAGGAGTCAGGTCTCCTGGTGTATATGTGTATATACTCACCTATCTCTCTTGTAGAGCCGTGCCTGCCTCGCCATCCGGTCCAGACCGAATCCCGAACCCCGAACGCAGTCCATCTGCCATCCTGACAGTCCGTACCATCTCGGATCCCTGCGGTGACCTGTCATCTCGCTCCAAAGGTTCCGGACCCCGCCTGACATCTTCTCGGCTTCCGAACCTGAGCTGCGTCACCCGGACTACCACCAGTGACTCCGTAGTCCCAGGGACTTCTCCGTTATACTCCTGTGCACGGACTGTTCTGCTGCCTATAGTGCTCCAGCTACCGGACCCCTTACCACCATCTAGGAGTTCGGCCCAGTGGATCCACCTCCTGGGTCTGCCCGTCCACCTGGCCCTGACAGTAAGATCAGGCCATGGATCCCGCTGCAGCACTAGCAGCCGTACAGGAGGAACTCCAACGCCAGCGTGAGACTCAGACCCGCATGCTGCAATTTATGTCTTCTGTGGACGCCCGCCTGAACACGCTACAAGCGGCAGTCACGTCTTCAGCATCCCGGGCCTCCACCAGTCAAGCCACGGCTCCAGCTCCCGTGGCGACTTCTTCAGATACTTCCAGACTTCGTTTGGCCTCACCACCCCGGTACGCCGGAGACCCCAAGACCTGCAGGGGATTCGTAAACCAATGCTCCCTCCATTTCACGCAGCTGCCGCATTTGTTTGCCTCTGATCAAGCCAAGGTCGCCTTCATCATGTCCCATCTAGAGGGTGAGGCACTGGCGTGGATGAACCCCTTGTGGGAGAAGGGGGATCCTGTGACCACGAACATCCAGGACTTCCTGCAGGCATTCCGTGGCACCTTTGATGAGCCCGGACGCGCCTCCGCGTCTGCTTCGTCTCTTCTCCGGCTGCGTCAGGGGACTCTGACGGTGGGCCAATACGCAATCCGGTTTCGCACCTTGGCTTCGGAACTCGGGTGGAACAACGAGGCCCTAACTGCCGCCTTCTGGGAAGGACTCTCGGGGCGAATTAAAGATGAGCTGGCGGGTCGTGACGTACCGACCACCCTGGATGCCCTGATTACCCTAGCGACTCGAGTGGACATCCGCTTTCAGGAGCGATCCAAGGAAGTGTCCCGTGAGAGACGACCGGTACGGCATTCCTCTCCTCCGCAGAAGCCCGCCGTACTTCAGTCTTCGACAGCTGGGGTCCCCGTCCACGAGCCCATGCAGATCGACAGAGTGCGGCAGTCTGAACAACGTAGAGCTGAGCGGCTCGCCAAGGGCCTCTGCTTCTACTGCGGAGAAGGCACACACCTGCTACGCTCCTGTCCAGAGAGGCCGGGAAACTCCAAAGCCTAGGGTTGGTAGGAGAGGCCACCCTAGGTGCTGGGACTCTCTCAGACCCGGTTACATGGACTGTGCAAGTGACAACGGGAGAGACGCGGTTCACGGCTGAGGCATACCTCGATTCCGGGGCAGCAGGCAATTTCATCCAGCAGGCCACGGTGGACAAGTACCAGGTGCCTGTTACTCCACTTGACAAGCCCCTCATGATTGCCTCTGTGGATGGGAGACCCCTCTCTGACACCATCTCCTGGATCACCAAGCCGGTGGAACTGCGTATCGGTGCCCTGCACACCGAGAACATCGCTCTCTACGTCCTCCCACACATGTCCCATCAAATCCTGCTGGGACTTCCCTGGTTGCGGACACACGAACCATCAGTCAGCTGGGGCACTGGCGAAATCACCCGATGGGGCTCTTCGTGCCATGAGAAGTGCCTGAAGACCATACAACCCATCCGACGACCTCCGGTTCCAGAGAACCTACCGGGGCTGCCCTCGGCCTATTGGTCCTTTGCAGACGTCTTTGATAAAAAGGAATCCGAGGTACTTCCGCCACATCGTCCCTACGATTGTGCCATCGACCTGCTCCCTGGAACTACACCACCTCGAGGACGGATATATCCATTGTCTCCAGCCGAAACAAGGGCCATGTCTACTTACATCACAGAGAGCCTGGCAAGGGGATTCATCCGGAGATCCTCCTCTCCTGCTGGAGCAGGTTTCTTCTTTGTCAAGAAGAAAGAGGGCGACTTACGCCCATGCATAGACTACCGGGGTTTGAATCAAATCACCGTAAAAAACAAGTACCCTCTGCCGCTCATCCCTGAATTGTTTGACCGGCTTAGAGGAGCTCGTGTGTTCACCAAGCTGGATCTTCGGGGTGCTTACAATCTGGTCCGCATCCGCTCTGGGGACGAATGGAAGACCGCGTTCAACACTCGCGATGGGCACTATGAATACTGCGTGATGCCCTTCGGCCTGTGTAACGCCCCAGCCGTCTTTCAAGAACTGGTGAACGACGTCTTCCGGGACCTTCTTTACCTCTGTGTGGTAGTATATCTGGATGACATCCTTGTCTTCTCTCCGGACCTCCAGACCCACAGAGAGAACGTGCAGCTGGTTCTACAAAGACTGAGAGAGAATCGTCTGTACGCGAAGTATGAGAAGTGTGTCTTTGAGCAGTCTTCTCTCCCCTTCCTGGGGTACATCATCTCTGATACCGGACTGCAGATGGATCCAAAGAAGGTCTCCTCCATTCTCAACTGGCCTCCTCCTTCTGGACTGAAGGCAATCCAACGCTTCCTGGGATTCGCCAACTACTACCGCCAGTTCATCCCTCACTTCTCGGCTCTGACTGCTCCTCTCTCCGCTTTGACCAAGAAGGAGGCTAATCCAAAGGACTGGTCACCTGCGGCCGACGCCGCGTTTGGCTCGCTGAAGCGGGCATTTGCCTCCTCTCCTGTACTTCACCGTCCGGAGTTAAACCGCCAGTTCACCTTGGAGGTGGATGCCTCCTCCTCAGGAGCCGGAGCAGTGCTCATGCAGAAATCCTCCTCCGGGAAGATGGTGACTTGCGGATTCTTCTCCAAGAGCTTCTCAGCGCCTGAA
Organism: Anomaloglossus baeobatrachus; assembly: GCF_048569485.1. Taxonomy (NCBI): domain Eukaryota; kingdom Metazoa; phylum Chordata; class Amphibia; order Anura; family Aromobatidae; genus Anomaloglossus; species Anomaloglossus baeobatrachus. The sequence continues at coordinate 307,692,423 of NC_134356.1, read as the reverse complement.
CGCAACTACACCATCGGTGACCGAGAGGTATTGGCAGTCAAACTGGCTCTGGAGGAATGGCGCTACCTTCTGGAAGGAGCAGTGTACCCCGTTATCATTTACACGGACCACAAGAACCTGGAATACCTGCGGTCTGCTCAGCGACTGAACCCACGGCAAGCCAGGTGGTCCTTATTCTTTGCCAGGTTTGATTTCCAGCTCCATTTCCGACCCGCGGACAAGAATGTACGCGCTGATGCCTTGTCCAGGTCTTTCATGCCCATGGAGCAGGAGGAGGAGACTACCCAACCCATCATCTGTCCTAGCAAAATCATTCCGGTGGCCCCTGTCACCCTGGCCCAGATACCGCCCGGGAAGACCTATGTCTCTGAGACAGACAGGCAAAAAGTGTTACACTGGGGTCATGCCTCGAAAACAGCCGGTCATGCTGGTCAGAAGAGAACATGGGGTGCGATTGTACGCCATTACTGGTGGCCATCCCTTCGCACGGACGTCGCTGCTTTTGTCTCTGCCTGCTCCTCTTGTGCCAGGAACAAGACGCCCAAACACCTGCCATATGGCCGTCTTCTGCCTCTGCCGATACCTTCAGTTCCGTGGCAACACATAGCGATGGACTTTATTACAGACTTGCCATTGTCCTCCGGACACACAGTCATATGGGTCGTGGTGGATCGATTCTCTAAAATGGCTCATTTCGTCCCTATGGCTGGATTGCCCTCTGCTCAGGAACTCGCGGACGCCTACATACATCACATCTTCCGCTTGCATGGCTTTCCATCTCACATCGTATCCGATAGAGGAACTCAGTTCACCTCCCGCTTCTGGAGGGCTCTCTGCAACCATCTGGGAGTGACTCTGGACTTTTCATCTGCATACCATCCCCAGTCTAATGGCCAAGTGGAGAGGGTCAATCAAATATTGACCTCTTTCTTACGTCACTATGTCAACGCCCATCACGACGACTGGTCCACGCTTCTTCCTTGGGCTGAATTCTCCCATAACCACCACGTCAGTGAGTCCTCCTCCAGCTCTCCCTTCCATGTCGTTTACGGACTTCAGCCCTCCGTCCCATTGCCTGTATCCCCTTCTTCGGATGTCCCTGCTGCTGATACTGTATCCCGTGACTTTGCAACCATTTGGGACTCTGTCAAGGCGTCCCTTGGGCGTGCTTCCCTGCGGATGAAAAGACACGCAGACAAGAGACGTCTGGATCCTCCGTGTTTCTCTCCTGGAGATCTAGTCTGGCTTGCATCCAAGTACGTCCGATTGAAGATACCATCCTACAAGCTGGGTCCTCGCTACATCGGGCCGTTTAAAGTCCTCAACAAGATCAATGAGGTCTCCTACAAGCTACAGCTCCCGGCCACGATGAGGATACCCAACTCATTCCACGTCTCCCTGCTCAAGCCGGTTGTCCTGGGTCCCTTCTCCGCTGCTGCCAGTTCGGCTCCTCCTCCTATAGCCGATGACGACATCTATGCGGTAAGGGATATCGTGGCCATGAAGACCGTACGGGGTCGACAGTTCTTCCTGGTGGACTGGGCAGGGTATGGTCCTGAGGATAGGTCCTGGGAGCCCCGGGAGAATGTGGGTACTCCGCTGATCCGTGCCTTCCTGTCCCGGTTGCGGGGAGAGGGCGTGGGGGGGGTACTGTCACGCTCCCCGGGTCCCCTGTGCTGCCCTCCGGCTCACCTGTCACGCTCCCCGGGTCCCCCGTCTCGCTTCCCGGTTCCTTGGTCCAGTCACCGCCGCTCCCCGCTCTCCAGCACCCCTTGCCAGCGCGTCCCCAGCGTCCTGGTCCCCGCACCCGGCGTCCGTCGGCTTCACAGCCCCATCCTGGCCCTGCTGCTTCCTCCTCGCAGCTTCCTGCTCTGGCTTCTGGCACTCGGGCCGCGCGCATGCGCATTAGGGCGCGCGCGCGGTCATTGACCCTTTCTTAAAGGGCCAGCGTCCATTAACAGGAAATGATGCAAAACAGGTACAGGGTATAAAGGGGGTTTATGTCCAAGGGGGCGGGGCCTGATCTTCGTGTTTCTTAAGCTAGGAGTCAGGTCTCCTGGTGTATATGTGTATATACTCACCTATCTCTCTTGTAGAGCCGTGCCTGCCTCGCCATCCGGTCCAGACCGAATCCCGAACCCCGAACGCAGTCCATCTGCCATCCTGACAGTCCGTACCATCTCGGATCCCTGCGGTGACCTGTCATCTCGCTCCAAAGGTTCCGTACCCCGCCTGACATCTTCTCGGCTTCCGAACCTGAGCTGCGTCACCCGGACTACCACCAGTGACTCCGTAGTCCCAGGGACTTCTCCGTTATACTCCTGTGCACGGACTGTTCTGCTGCCTATAGTGCTCCAGCTACCGGACCCCTTACCACCATCTAGGAGTTCGGCCCAGTGGATCCACCTCCTGGGTCTGCCCGTCCACCTGGCCCTGACAGATGTATATCTGTCCTTATCGTATTTTAGTTTGAAACACACGTCCGTATATTGATGCCAGACAGAATGTACTGAGTTGTAAAGCAGATCTGTCATACAAGGTTTCACAATGCAAACTACATACACTTTTAAAAAGATCTCCTAGATCTTATGAGGCTGGTGTAATAATTTGAACATCTATGTAAAAATTGTTACATAATCCTGAAATAAAAATTAACATTTTATAAGTTCAGCCCAAACTAGACTTCTAAAATGTACTTTTTTATATTAGGTTTGGAAACATTCAAAAAGGACTGCCTGGTCATTCAGATATGGATTTTCAAATTTTACAAGCCTTGTCAGGTCTAAAAGCTCTATTTAAAGTGGTTTTCTAGTTTTGGAAACCCTCAGTGGTCTAACAGTTTTAAAAAAACAAACTGTGCTTTACTCACCCTCCCTATGTCATTCACTGAGTCTCCCTCACTGCTGCCAATGTTTGCTATTTTTTGCAGCGTTGACATCCCATTGGCAGCACTGCAGCCAATAAGTGAACTTATAACTCTGTCCTAGGTGACGGACTAAGCTGCGTTAAGCACCTCAGCACTGCAGATAGTAACAGACACCGGCGTTATGCGCACTAAAGAGGACACGTGATAAATAACATAAAATAAGGTTTTACTTAAAATTACTACACTTGACCCACCCAGTTCTTGTACAGACTAAAGGTCCCAGTTACGCAGTCCCTATAGGCCCCTGGCAGACTTAAACAGCCCTAACTGGATGATTCAGATGACCACTCGGACCCTTGCTTCCTAAGCAGCTATGGAGATTTACACGTACATCCTTAAGAATCTGGGGAAGGTGCAGAGTGAAATAAGGTAAACCAAAAGTTATAAGCTGCCAGGAGAAACACAAGACAAATAGGTTGGAGTTGCAGACAGGGTCCACTTCAGAAATATCACCAGTTGGAAATGGAATCCCGGAGAAACTTTAAATAGTTACACCTGCCAGGTGATAGGGCAGACTAAATTGCAGCATAGGAAACACTTGTTGGCAGAAAGGCAATGAACATACAAAGTATACACACAGTGACAAAGTTTTCAGCACCAAGACAGTATCTGAACCTGGACTATGGGTCAGTGGAGAAGAAAATGAACCACAGCACAGATGGCTGCCAAATCAAATCTGAGACCTGATACAGGACAGTAGTGGTGGAGACTCAGCGCTGGACACGGGGAGGGTAAATAGAGAATAGTTTGTTCTTTTTTGTTAAAGCCAAGGAACATTGTTTTTCCAAAACAAAAAAATCCATTTATAACAGATGTAGATTGTATTGAGAAATCTAGTGGCAGAACCTATTTAACAATTAAAAAAAGTCTATATAAAACAGAATACATCACATTCTATAAAACATATATTTGATTTGATAGAGAATTATTACAAGGACACATTTAAAGTTAATTTATACTATTGTATTACCATATGTACAATCTAGCTTTTCTTATTGGAGTAGAAGTAGCATTATCCAATTCACTTGATAGCACAGTTTCCTGCTTAATCCATTAGAAGATGCTTTTTGTATCAATTGAAACAAATTGGTGTGAACAAGGGCTGATAAATTGCTTCTTACAGTTGCAGCGAGAAGTGTCTCCTTAATGTGTACAGCAATATTGATTTGACTTTTTGTGGTAGACCACCATGGAGTGAGGAAAAGGTTTAGTCATGGTTTTCATTTTTCTATTGTTATTCATTACCTCCTTGTTAAATGGACAATTAATAGGACACTCTGGAAACCGTGCATCAGTCTGGGTTAATAAACAATCCTGGCAGTTGATAATGTGACCTATGTATTCAACCAGTTTCTCTATATACTCATCTCACGCTTTTAATCCCTTTTCAGGTAGTAGAGGTTACAGGAGAAGATGAGCTTAAGAGAGTCTATAAAAGTCATTTTCATTCACTGCTTTATTTTTCACTCAAGTGTTTAAATGCTGTTCAGAGGTTCCATTGGAATGTGACAGAGGATAAAGGATTGTATATAGTTCTATGCTTCATGGCTGTACAAAAGGGCAAATGACCCTTGCCCATGCCTTTTCAGCATGAAATGGTCCCTAAAGTTCATCTGCATGGTGAAAAATTGTGGTTAAGTCGCGTGTGGATGAGTAAAGAGAAAGTGCCAATTGGTCACGGTACTGTCATCCATTCTAATGCAACCCAGGCACTGGAAGATGCTCTGTGGGAAAGTATCAGCCCCCTTCAGAGCTGCGTATAAGCTAGCAGCTCATTAAACTACCACCATTTATTGCCTGACTTGTCCCAAACTATTCACTTTAACAACTATTGAACTTTATTAAAGCCGAAGAAATGACCCTACAATGTAACCAAAAAATAATATCTGAATCCTAAACTTTCTGCAACAGAACCCAAATCCTAAATTTGCCTATAAGTGAATATATAAGGCCGAAATTGGTCTTTTTTTTGTCTATATCTATTAGTTTTGCATTACAAATGTAGTTTTAATTTTTACAAGTTTTTGAGCACGTTTGTATTTTATATTTATACGGGGAGTAGTTTTAATAATTCCATTGTATGTTACAAATATAATAATTTACTAACTATACCATGAGCTTTGTCATTTCATATGACATTTAACATACAGACAATTAATTTAATAAAGCATTAGTATAAGCCTTAGTAGTACATTAAGCATCGTGTCAATGATGAAGAATGCAGGAGTTCCAGATATTTTGGGAACAAAAAAGCTATTAGCCTCTTGTATGGCTGGTTTAGTTTCCATTGGGACATTTTCAATTGTTCAGCTCCTATATGGGATAAATCTTCAGAAGGGACACTGAATAAGACTGCTGCGATTTCTCTTAGGAATTAGCGGCTCGCTATTGCATCACCAATTTGCTTTCTAGGACCCATTAAATCCTGCTGCTCTGGTTTACAAAATAACTGAAGCATTACTGATGAAGCATAAAGACTTACTTGGAAAAGCAGTGGGGGAGGCCGGGTGCTGACAGGACCTACCACAGCAGGCAGCGTAGAATGGCAATGATTGTAGATAGACGTGTTTAGAAACACCTGCAAAAGTACAAATGGATGTATAAACTTCAGGATAACCCACCAAAGCAAGTTCCTTTACTTAAAAAGTGGCAAAAATAATCAAGAGTAATCAAAAGCCAGTGCATTTTAGTAAGAGATTTCAGGGTTTGGGTTTTTTAGACGCTATGGTTTTATGTTCAAAAATTAGTTTACGATTAGTAATAAGTGTTTATCATCAAGAGATATTAAATGCCAAAAGTATATTTGTATGGTCCATGATGCTTATTCAGGATCACTGTATTTCATAGTACTCTACTGTATACATATTGCAGCTACTCAAGTAAGTACGCAGATCCTTCTAACCACCAGGTCTGGCTAAACCGTGTCATTCAATAGAAAGTCATATCATCTCCAAAGACAGTACAATAAGTCACTCTATGATATTTATATTCAACTCATCTACCTCTAGATCTGACTGCTCAACTTGAGTACGGTTAACGTGGAATGAATATCAAGTAATACAACAATCGATAAAGTGATAGGCTACATGAGAAAACTAAATGAAGGGTAAAACCACATAAATATCATCCGCTTTATGAATTACATATTCAGCAAACACATAGGCTGCTGGATACAGATATATTTGGCTATGTAGTACATGAAACTAAGGACTCTATTCCAACTCTAGTCTCATCTTCCAAAAGGTGACATTTGCCAGACAAACGGGACATGAATAACAAGTAGTGCATTGGCACACTACACAGGCTGCCATAAAGGGGGAGATTTAGTAAGAAAATTACTATAATTATGCCTCAAATTTTGCCAAAAAATGAATATTGAAAACTCCCAGACTCATTTTAGGGTCTAAGGGGAAAACTGACAAACCAATCTGGCTGTCAGTGGTGAGGAGTCTTATAGCTGCAATGCTCCTCTGGGATATATTTGAATTGTCTCTTCAGGGAGGAAGGAGACTAACTCTAGTGCCACCTATTGGAAGTAGCAATTCTAAAAGTCAAAAGTGACTCTTTAACAAGCCTTTTCATATGACCTAGGATTTATGTCAGATCAGAACCTTAATTTGCAGACATTGTGTTTTGGGATGATTGCCCCTTGTCAGTGCAAAGTATGAGATCTGATCTGGCTTTATGATCATACTTTGCACTGACGAGGGACAATCATCCTGAAACACCATGTCTGCAAATTGAGATTCTGATCTGGCATAAATCCTAGGTCATATGAAAAGACTCGTTAAAGAGTCACTTTTAACTTTTAGAATTGCTACTTCCAATATGGGGCACTAGAGTTCGTCTCCTTTCTCCCTGAAGAGACACTTTTGACTTTTAGGATTGCTACTTCCAATAGGTGGCACCAGAGTTTGTCTCCTTCCTCCCTGAAGAGACAATTTGAACAGACTAATTTTAGATACTTTTTCACTTACCAGGGTCATTTTGACAAGTATGTAAAAAAAGGATCTGAATAAAAAAATGTGCCATGATATGCATATTTTGGGTAAGGCAGCATAATGGAAATAAGACTTGCCTCAAATATCTGGTGAGTTGTGCCAATATGTTTTTTTCCATCACCAGCTCTACAAGCCAAAGACATTTCTCTTCCCCAACATAAAGACTGCAACATACCCACTCTTGGTGGACTTCATACTTATGCCTTTGATATCCTACAGGTTTTATGCCCTTTTTCATGAGATGCCATATCTTTTGGATATCCCACAAATTAACTTTTGGGCAGTCAACAAAATTGAGTTATCTCCAAAACCAATGGTGAAACATAGGTGAAGAACATTCATGAAGGTTGCACTGGAGTAAAATGCACCAAATTCATTAGGAAGCATGCACCACTTAGTGAATGAGGTGTATCTTTAAGCTGATATGCACCACTGTAAGAAATATACTGCAATCAGCAACAAGAGTAAATGTCTGTCATAATTTGTCACATTTGTGATGTAAATTGTAATAAATTTGGTGAAAGTGTGTGTGATTCCCTGTCCCAGCTAACAATTTTTTTTAAAAAGTTAGCAGAGCCAGATAAATCTGGAATAACAAAGTAAAAAAGTAAGCTTCTACCTTTGTACCTGGTCCTTTTGCTCTACAATAACCCCATTTTGGGGGCTTTAAACTGATAAGCAAAAGGGTATCGATGTTATGAACTTTTGAATTCAGATTCCATATCTTACGATTCACTACAGATTTCAGCATGAGACTACCTTCATTTTATAGACAATCATCTTGGCTATCTCAAATAAATTTTACTTACAACTATTTAGCATATTATTAGTTATGCAGAATCTTGTCATGTCACTGCATTGTTACTGTTTTGCTCCTGATGGTGGAAAAAGATTTTTCCACCTGTATATTAGAAATTACAATCTGTTCTCACATTCCATGATAGATCAGTGTGTTTTTAGGTTGATGCCCAAGCAAAAGGCCACTGGTTCAAATAGAGAAGCAGCCATAAAGAAGATTTCCCAAGAAAAGGGATCATCCAGCTCATTGATAGCGGTGTCTCAGTCAAGAAAATTGCCAAACTACATCATGTGTGTGCTATGACAGTTGGAAGAATACAAAATGAAGTCTGTCCATCCATTCAAAAGCCATGAGGTGGATGTTCAGGCAAAATATTGGAGTCAACAAGTCAGCTCATCATAGGTTCGATACATTTGGTGCAATAAACATGGCAGTGGAAGTGACTCGTATGCTTTGTAATAGTAGTGAAATCACAGACATCCATGCAAGTATCATGCAACGCACGTTACACAAGTCCTCGACTTTAATATCATTATTAGAAGCGCCGTCTCCAGCTTGCAAAAAAAGTACAAAAAAAGCACAGTAAGATTTTAAACAGATGATTTGGAGTGCTGAGACGAGAGTCAATAGACTAGGATCTGAAGGGTGTAAATAAATCTGAAGAAACAAGGCAAAAAAGGGCTAATGGATAGACAAATAGAAGGAACTGTCACGTTTGGTGGAGGAAGCCTGATGATATGGGTATCTGTCACAGCCAAGGTGTTGGATAATTGACCAGGTTTGATAGTGGTGTCAATGCTGAGCTATATGTGAGTATCCTACAAGAAGAGTTATGTCGAACACTCGAATACTATGGATATGAAAAAAACTACAGTGTTCCAGCAAGACAACCACGTGAAGCATATGTTGAGATTGACAAAGAAATGGTTCAATGACAATGAAGTAGAGGTGCTGGATTGATCCCCAAAGTCCCCAAATCTCAACCCAATTGAGCAGTTGTAGATAGAGTTGAAGAATAAGAATAAGCATACCCAAGTGACTCAACCAGTATGAACCAACATGTAGAAGAGACCTGGAATCAGATTTCGGTAGAAAGAATGCCCAGAAGGATTCAGGCAATGTTGAAACTTAGCCAAAAGTGGATTTACAAAATGCTACTAAAGTAATAAAAATGTAAATTTAGATTTTTAGGAGCAAAACAGTAACAATGCAGTGACATGAAAAGACTGCATAATTAATTATATGCTAAATAGCTGCAAGTCAAATTTATGCATGAGACAGCTAAAATGATTGTCTATAAAATGAAGGTGGTCTCACGCTCAAAGCTGTAGTGGATGGTGAGACATGGAGCCTGAAAGTCAAAACTTAAAAACATTGTTACCCTCTTGGTCCACAGTGTATATACTTTAACCAACCAAATCTTTAAAATATGTATCATTCACAGCTAAATCTTACAACTACAGCTTTTTTTCTAAACTTCATTTAGCATAACATGCTCCTGTCAGTAACACAGATCCTCCTATTAATGACCAGGCAACCTCCTCTAATCCTTCCCAAAGTTTTCAGAATGGATAGCTAAGTTCAACCATATTTACTTCCTTCTGGAAAATGCATATTGGCTACTTGGATACAACTGCAAATTTAAAAACATGTGAATAGCCAATTTACAGAACATTTGATGTTTTTTGGGAGGACGAAAAGAAATTAAATTATCTAAAAAAAACTTCGACAGTTGAAATATAATGAAGTGGAAAAAAGCATGATTGGCAATTTTTGATCTATTAAATATCAGCATATATTTACTTATTACTAAAAACAATGAAAGAAGGGTTACAATAGTTTAATAATTTTAGCTTAGCAAAGTAACTTTTTGTATTAGATAAGTACACATTCCTTATTAAAATTTTGTAGACTACTTAAAATATTTTGATAACATAATATTCAAAGGAAATTCACACAAATTATAGTCATATTGCTAGATCAATAGGTAAGTAGTATAATACGTGAATAAATACAATTAATCTCTCGTTTTTTAAATCGCAATTCATACAACATTAATATCTATAAAAAAATAGTTAAGACAAAAAATGAATCTGCATTTTTATTATCAAATTATAATGAAAGATTATACAATATTACAAAGTATACAACAAAATATTCACACTATGAACTGAATCATCATCACATGGACCAATACCATTCAATAATTTAGCGTTTCACCTTTTTGGAGTGCTGCCTCCACTCATATAATCAACAAGTTTGGCAATTACTTTGGAGGATGCCACCCAGACATTTTTTTTGTCATTGGTTGGCATTGCTTTATTTTCTTTTTATCATCTATTTATCTATCTAAATACAAATATTTATATCTCTATCTATCTAGATACATGTGTGAAGAGGCATTGGAAAATAGTTGGCCTTGAATACTTCTACTTGACAAAAATAAGTCATGTTTTTATGTAAACAAGCAGTAACCTTTACAAGTCTTACTCTCTCCGAGTCTTTCAGTAGAAAAGGTTATGTCAATTTGAAATTTTGATTAAGAAAAATTAACCATTTCAGGTAAAGATTGGAACTTCAGTAAAAACTTTCCCCAAGTCATCTTGTTTTTGCAGTATAATGCGCCTGCCATGCAAAATTAAATGATCTCAGCTTTGAAAATGATCGATCATCCTCCATATTCTCCTGATTTGGCCCCATCTGATTATTATCCATTTCAAAAACTCAAAAGAAAATATAAGGAAAGGATGTAAAAACAAACAGGATGACAATTGATTCTCCATAGTCATGGTTTGCAGAAGTGAATAACATTTTTTTTCTAAAGGATTAGAGTGACTTTCCAATCGTTGCATTAAAGACTTAAGGGTGCTTTACACGCTGCGACATCGCTAGCATTTGCTGGCGATGTCGAGTGCAATAGCACCCGCCCCCGTCGTACGGCCGATATGTGGTGATCGCTGCCGTAGCGAACATTATCGCTACGGCAGCGCCACACGCACATACCTGCTCTGCGATGTCGCTGTGACCGGCGAACCGCCTCCTTTCTAAGAGGGCGGTTCGTTCAGCGTCACAGCGACTTCACAGCAGCGTCACTGAACCGCCAATAGAAAAGGAGGGGAGGAGATGAGCAGCCGGAACATGTCGCCCACCTCCTTCCTTCCTCCTTTTCTGGTGGATGGAGGTAAGGTGATGGTTGTCGCTCCTGCGGTGTCACACACAGCAATGTGTGATGCCGCAGAAGCGACGAACCACATCGCTACTGAGCAGAAAACGATATTTTGTTTTAGAACGAACTCTCCATGACCACCAATTTTTCCCTCTTTTGCGATCATTTACGGTCGCTCAGAGGTGTCACACGCTGCGATCTCGCTAACGAGGCCGGATGTGCGTCACAACCACCAAGACCCCGACGATATCTCGTTAGCGATGTCGCAGCGTGTAAAGCACCCTATAGACTTGAAAGGTTTGTATACTGAACAAAATCGTATTACTTCAAAATGTATTTTCATTAAGGCGAGACCAACTATATATAATATATATATATATACACACACACACACACGCATATATACACAGTATATATATATATATATATATATATATACACACATACACAGTATATATATATATGGTATATATATATATACACAAACACAGTATATACTATATATATATACTGTATATTTTCACTACGCCACATATATCTTAACATCATGTCATATTATTATGTATAATATGCTGAAATGCTAAACATTTCTATGTAAAGTAGTTATGTATCATTATATTAGAATGAAGCCCGAAATTACAAAACCAACCACCACACTCATTGAAGGTGCCTGATTTGTCATCATTACGCTGGAGGGTACCAGGTACTCTTACCTAGAAGGGTACTAAGTGATAAGAAACACGTGGTCACGGTTTATTCTACAAGCGTACAATTATCACAAGAACAGATGGTTGGTGCCAGATGTTAAATTGGCTTGTTTCCTGAAAATAGTAAATCATCTTCTTATTAATTAATCATATTATTGTTTAATTAGGTGTGAATTATTTGGCTTCTTCCTTCATCTGCGTAAGCTTTTGTGTGATTTTCCATCAGTAAATTAAACCCTCATTATGATCTGTAACTACAGATGACCATCTTAATTAAAATGTAAAAGCCGTATTAATATTATATTGCTGGTGAGAAGTTTAAAACTTTTTAAATGACAAATTATTTTATATCAGATTGTCACAATTCTATAAGACAGTAGCAAACAATGTGACATTTCTATCCTAACATATGAAGAGCACTGAGTCCTAATATCATACAAGGACAAATGATGATATACTCCATTAGGTTTTTATATATCCTGCCTGACTACATTTTCATTACACTATACACAGAGGATGACTTCGCAATATATCACAGCAGAACATACCTGCATTGGGGAGGAGGTCAGCTGCTTGACGATAAGGAACCTGCAGCCCATCTGATGGATTAATGAGGTGCAAAGCCCATGTTGGAGGATATGTGCCTCCCAAGGGGCTAATTTGTTCTGCTGCAGGACACAGTGATCCGGGCAAAGCTCTGCAAGCCACAGGAGCATACTTCATAGAGGGCTTGTCAGCATCCTTCAGCAGATTTTCTATGAGGAAACTTCTGCCAACACCTCTATAGCCATGAGGGTCTCTAGTTTGGTAGGCAGATGGAGACTGTGTCATCAGGTCCCAGTTCACAGCATGGGGGGACAAAACTGCAGGCATCATCATCCTCTAAAACACAACTGAAGTTCTTTGTAGTACTCCAAATATGGCCGTGATCAGAGCGGAGCTTATGGTGACCAGCCTTGGTTTGTAAACAGGGAAATGTCACTAAAATAGTTGCAGGTTCAGATGACGCTCCATGAACTCTTCACTGAGATAAGAAAAGCAGCTCTTCAGGGGGAAGGTGTGTCCAGTTTATTCATTCTTTCTTTCTACCAAGTGGGTATGGCATGGACAACAATTAACTGCTGCTCATGGATGGTATGCAGCCTGGAGCTATAATAGGAGGTGCTGTTCTATAGGCGAAAATACATATACAATTATTGCATATGTTGTGAAAATGTGAATTACCCCCACTGGTTATGTACATCAACAGGAATAATTTTGTACTTGTAAAAAAAAATTGTAAGTTTAAACATTTTTAAGATGTTGTAGAGAATATTTTTTGTTCTGAATAGTTTGCTATCCTTGCCTCCTGTTTGTTACAGAAAGGAACCACTTGTTCAGGAGATTTACGTGGTATCACTTTAGGACTGTGTGCACACACTGCATTTTATTGCTTTTTTATCTGTTTTTAGAGCAGTTACTGCATGCAAATCTTTATGCCAGCAAAGTCAATGAGAATTCTGAAGTTTTGTGCACTTGTTGCTTACTTTCCCTTGCAGATTTGGTGCACAAATTATTCTGCAGCAAGTCAATTCTTTCAGCGTTTTTGCAGTATTTTTCCACTCCTGATTGCATGGCAAATGCATGCACAAAGCACATGAAAAACGTGTCAAAAACACTTTTTTTTTCTGCCAAGAGATTCAGATTTGGTGCAGAAATTTCTGAAACCAAATACTCAGCGTGGGTTTTTTTGGTAAGTTTTTTTCCTGACCAAAGCCTGATCTTGTGGCAGGAAATCTCCTTTGAGTCATCTGCGTTTTTGATGCATTTTTGGTGCTTTTTTCATGCATTTTTTAGTGGAGTTTTTGCTGCAGATTTGCTGCGGATTTGCTTTTTTTTCTACAAAATTGGTTGTATCAATGAAAAAATGCAGCAAATCTGCATCAAAGAATTGACATGCTCATTCTTTAAAAACCTGACCAAAAACGCAAGTATTTGACAAAACAGTCAGGGAAAAAAAACTGTGTTTGTGCATGAGATTCCAGAAATCTCAGACTCTGCTGGGACTGTAAAAAGCAGCTTTTCATTAGCATGGATTTGCATAAAATCAAGGCAAATCTGCAGCTAAAAAACTTACCAAAAAAGCCCTGTGTGATCATAGCCTAAGGATCTATACATGCATCAAAGATTTCTACAAGGCAATATATACAACCCTCAAACCTCAGTATACGATACAAAAACCCACAGCAGTGTACTAACCCCCAATAAGAATCTATACAACACAGAGTAATAATACATGGAAAGGTTGTAAATAGGGGTGTTAAAGTTTGATTTTGATACTATTGGAGGATAATACATTTGTCATTTATTCATTAATATTACTTTTAATTATTTAACTCAGAGAACAATAAATACGAAACATGACTTTGCGTTAACCACACTTTTGATCTTAAAACACTCATGTAGCTTTCACCCCTGGTTTACCGGTTGTCAGCAACACTTGGGTTTACGCCATCAGATATTCATCTGATTGGTTCCAAATTTAGGACCACAAATCCAAACATACAGCCAATGTCATTGAGAACCATCATCAGTGTAAAGAAGAACAAGAAGTACTGGAAATGATGATATGGCCCCTCAGAGATGTAGTGTCAAAATCATCAAATCTGTACGAGATTGCATGAAGAGACAAAAGGTTGTGTACAAGCCTCATACACAGAAGATCTAGGGTTAGTTCTCCAAGATATTTGGAACAATCTCCCTACCAAGTTCATTCAAAAACTATGTGTAAGTGTACCTAGAAGAAATTATTCTTTGATGCTGTTTTAAAGACAAAGCGAGGCCACAATAAATATTGATTTGATTTAGATTTCTCATTTGTTCATTCAATTTGCATTTTGTTAATAAAAATAGACTATTAACACTTTTATTTTTTTTAAAACATTTATCCTTTTCAGCATTCTTTCCACGCCTCCCTAAAATATTTACACAGTACTGTATTTACACTGATGAGCAAAACGCAAACAGTGTTTTGAACTTTTGACTTTCAGGCTCCATATCTCACCATCCACTACACCTTTGATCGTGAGACTACATTCAATTTATAGACAATCATCTTAGCAACCTGAAACATACATTTTAATTTTGTTAGTATTTTGTGAATCCAACCATTTCTTTGCTAATCTGGAGTTATGCTTTGGGCTGATGTCCTGCTGAAACATTGTTCTCCTTTTCATACCTATAGTACTTGAATGTACAAAGTAACTAGTCTTGTGGTATACTCTCATATAGCTCAGTATTTAGACCACTATAGATCCTTGTCAAGTATCCAACACCTATCTAACCTATCTGTCAAATAATCGAATGTCATCAGGATTCCTCCACCGAACTTGATTGTTCCTTCAATTTCTCAATCCATTGGCCCCTTTTTGCCTTGTTTCTTCCAGACCTATTTGCACCCAACAGAGCCTAGTCTATTGACATTCGTATCTCCACTCCGAATCACCCATTTTCAATTTTGTACTGTCCACTTTTCAAACTTTTTTGCAAACTCACTTCTTATGATGATGTTAAAGTCGAGGCTTCTTCACCTTTTTTCAAGCCATCATTCCAGACTTGTGTAACGTGCATCATGCGATGCTTGCATGGACGTTGTTGACCTCACAAAGCATATGAGCCACCTCCACTTCCATGGTTGTCATGCCAGAACTAAGTGATGAGCCAACTTGTTGACTCTGATATTCTGCCTGGATGCCCACCTCTTAACTTTTGAATAAATGGACTTCTTTTCATATTCTTCCAGCTGTCATGGCACTCACATAATGCAGTTTGGCAATTTACTTGGCCGATAAACCACTATTGGCTGATGCACCTTCTCTTTTTTTGGGCAAACTTCTTCATGGCTGTTCCTTGATTCGAACCAGTGACCTTTCACTTGGGAATCATTACACACTAAACTGCTAGGGAATGTGGGAACAGGTTTTAATTTGTAGTATACAGAAAGGAAAAGATTTATTCACCACCAGGATCAAAACAGTAACAATACAGTAACATGACAAGAATCTGAATAACTAACCATATGCTAAATAGTTGTAAGTCAAATTCATGTATGTGATAGCCAATATGAAATAAAATGATGGTAGTCTCACGCTAAAAGCTGAAATGGATGGTGAGAGATTGAAAGCCAAAAGTTGAAAACATTGTTACCCTTTTGCTCATCAGTATACATATACAGAGTATGCAAGCCTGTGCACCAATAGAAATATATTTGTTGCACATAATTTAAGTAAAGTTATTCTAAAAATGTAATTTTTAATATCACAAGATTCTAAAGTTTAAAGTGGATCTGAGTAGAGATGAGCACACCCGAGGTTCTGTGTTCGTACCAAACACACCAATATTAAGGATGACAGCGTTGCTCCGGGTGAAAAAACATGCAATTCTTTATTCCATTAGTTGTGTAACAGCAACGTTTTGACGTTGTGGTCTTTGTCAAGCACCACCAGGTCGAAATGTTGCTGTTACACAACTGATGGAATAAAGAATTGTATGTTTTTTCACCCGGAGGAACGCTGTCATCCTTAATATTAGTATGTTATTTCAAGTGATCCCTTGATCTTGGACGTGCGCTCCTGAGGTGCTGATTGTGCTGTTGAACAGGCACATAAGTTTTGTAACCAAGGTGCTGTGGACTTTTCTTTTTTGGATATTCGTACCAAACACAGACTTTAATAAAAGAACAACAGAGCTCGGATGCTTTACATATGCAAACCACTTGGGCGAGCATCACTGTTCTCAGCCCAGTGCGAACCGCTTTCAGTGTTTCAGCAAATCACACTGGTGGTAACAACAGCGTGATCGGATGTAGTGGGCACCAAAAAAAAAAGGAAAAACCCCGATCACCCACCCCCAGAAGTATTCTGCTTATGGCTGGTTGTATGTGGGCAGGGACCCGAACTGCTCAATTGGTGACTTCCATTGGGGTTCAGGTCAAATCCAGGTCCCAAACCGAACTTTATCTGAAGTCCGGCTGAACCCACCGAACCGAACTTCCACGGATTTGCACATCTCTACATTTGAGATCAAATTTTACAATATAAACTGCATGTATTGTAAAAAAATATCTTAGACATGATAAGGCTGGTGTTCTTATTTTGAACCTCTACATCAGAATGACTTTATAATTCCGATCTAGCTGAAGCTGGGCTCATAAAAATGCGTATTTTATATCTTTCCATATAATATTACAGCTGCCCTTACATGGATTTTCACAGTAGGTACACCAATCTCATAAAGAATAACATCTCTTTAATAATGCATGCACTTTGTATTGTGAAATATACGGACAAATCCTCTTTAAAAGGGCATTAGAAAAAGAGAAAGTTCTCCAAAAAATAAGACCCAAATGATCAGCTGTCAGAATGCACTCTCAAGGAAGGAAAAGAATATTTAAAGTGTAAGCTGAAGTCTTAAAGCCGAGCATGTGCTATGATTATTCCCTTCTCTATGATAGAAATCTATTCAAATGCGTAAATGAAATTGTGAACATTACCACGCATCTATTTAAGTGTGATTTATTAAGCTTTCCTCAGCCAGACTGCTTAAAATGCATAAACAGTTGTGAACAGTAAACAATCATGTCTCTGGATGGAAAAACAGGTCCCACATGCTGTGCATGGAAATTGCCCTTAACAACACTGCCTTTTGTGTACCCAATTGGAAGCCAAAGGTTACTTGTAATCAAATTTCAAGTTCTCGTCATTTCGAAGAGCTGCACTTCCATATGTAAATGTTTTGTCAATCACATTTCTCATTTTCTGTGGGATGAAAAAAAGGATTTGTGTTACCTAGCATTTTATGTGTTAAATGTGTAGGATTCTAAATCGCTTTTTGGCTTGAATTTTGGGCAGATATGAATATTTTTTTTAAAAACAAATTATTTCCCATGATGTGAAATAGAGGATGAAGTCTATTGCTTGCGGCTTTACAGCTCAGCAATCGGTTGCTCAGAATTGCAGCATAATAATATAGCTTGTTCATTACACCAATGAACCTTAACATTAAACCATCTTTCTAATATAAGGGCAATATGGTGGCTCAGAGGTTAACACAGTAGCCTTGCAGCTCTGACATTCGTCAATTCACTCCAAGGACAACACCTGCAAGGAGTTAGTATATTTTCCCTGCATTTGCGAGGGCTTCCTCCGCGTTCTCTGGTTTCTTCCCACTCTCCAAAGACATACAGATAGGGAATTTAGATTGGGATCCCTAATGGGAACAGTGAGGATTATATCTGTAAAGTGCTATGGATTAATGGCGCTATATAAGTAAGTATCTATATATATAATTGCCTTATTCTGTCTGTCTGTCTGTCTTGCTCCAAAATGACGTCATTAGAGTGACAACCATCGCCACAGCGCGTGCGCTAAAGAGCCTGCGACCAACGGCTCAGCTAAGTAAACAACACGAACTACGGCGTGACAGGACGACGCTCGACACCTTTCCTCGCACCCGCACGGTGCCCCGACTCCCAGGTGACTGCTGCAACCCAGCCAACACATACTCTTGCGTTTCTGGGATCATGCCAGGAGCCGGTGTACGCTGGTAACCATGGTGCACATCGGGTAACTAAGCAAAGCACTTTGCATAGTTACCCGATTGTGTACCATGGTTTCCAGCGTAACTCGGCTCCAACCCCCTGCACTCCGCCCTCCGCATGTATACACTACACACACAGACACACAGACACACACGAATAGTCACCTGTCCCCAGCCATGCAGTCCACAGCACTGACGTCCTCAGCGACATGGCCCCGCTCGGCTCCATCTCCCCCTGCACTCTGCCCCCCGCATCTATACACTGAACACACACCCCAGCACTACTGCACCCATCATCACCGCACACATGCAGGCACTAACGCACTTATCATCATCACCGCACACACCCCGGCACTACTGCACCCATCATCCCTCCACACACGCAGGCACTAACGCACTCATCATCATCCCCGCACACACGCAGGCACTACCGAACACATCATCATCCCTGCAGACACCCCGGCGCTACTGCACCCATCATCATCCCCGCAGACACCCCGGCACTACTGCACCCATCATCATCCCCGCACACACCCCAGCACTACCGCACTCATCATCATCCTCGCACACACCCCGGCACTACTGCACTCATCATCATCCCCGCACACACCCCAACACTACCTGAGTGAAGTCTCCGTTGACAGCGCGGCTCACTTCAGTTGCTACGTGGCGCTGACACAGTTACACAGAGCAGTCGTGTTCTACGGCGCTCCCTGTCAGCTTCATGTAGCAGAGCTCAAAGCGTTGTGTGAATTACGACGGACCTGGATGGGTGTTTGGGGATTAATAAAGTGTGAAATGAAGGGGTTTTTTTGTCTTTTATTCCAAATCAAGGATTTTTCGTTGTGTGTGTTTATTTACTTTTACTTACAGGTTAATCATGGAAGGTATCTCGGGGAGACGCCTGCCATGATTAACCTAGGACTTAGTGGCAGCTATAACAGAATCCGTCAAGGTGCGATATTTTAACAACCCAAAAAATGCTACATGCAGCGTTGCCTCCGCCCGACGCTGCGTCAAATTAACGATGCAGCGTCCTCCAGCGGATGCAATGCAGACATTTGCGTTACAGTGCGTTGTCAATACAAATCTTTGGAGAATAGCGCAGTGCGTTAACGAACTGCGCTGTTCTCCATAGCGGCGGATTGCACTCAACGCAAGTGTGAAAGCGCCCGAACACACATACACACCCACACACACCTGGATAGTTACCTGTCCCGAATCATTCAGTCCTCAGAGCCATGGCCCCGCTCGGCTCCACCCACCCCACACTCCGCCCCTGCACACATTACCCCGCAGGATGGGGGCACATGTCAGGATGGTGGCTGAACCACGATGGGGGAACATATCAGCATTGGGCCACATCACAGCATCAGCATATTTTTACTTAACTTTACACTGTTCATGGCCTTCTTTTATTACAAGCCATGGACACATCGTTAAACATTAGACTCATCTATTAAAACTTTTCCTTCTGATTTTAAAACCAATAAACAATTATAAGAAAACTAAATTAAACCTAGCCCATCCAGTCCATTCATTACCTTATTATTCAATCTGCTAACCTACATACACATTCTAGACTACCCGATACGTTAGAATCGAGCCACCTTCTAGTTATAAATAAATAAATAATATCGTCTAGGTCCCTCTTGTGCCGCCAAAACAGTTTACACCCATCTAGGTGTAGGACTGTGCCCTAGGAGTATACCAGATCAACATTTTATTAGCAAGGCATAGTACTCATTGCATTATTATTAGGGATGATCGAATACCGCAAATATTCGGCAACGCCCATATTTGCCGAATAGGTCGCCACTATTTGACGATTTGCGAATATTCGATGCGTAATGTAAGTCTATGGGAATCCCGAATAGTTTCCGAATAGTAAGTATTCAGGCTTCCCATAGACTTACATTCCGCATCAAATATTCGCATTGCGACAAACTATTCGTCAGATATTCGCGAAGCCGAATATTGCTGAATATTTGTGATATTCGATCATCCCTAATTATTATGCTTATTATCACCTGTTGCTCGTATACACTGGAGATCAAAATTAGAGAACACACAATTTCCTAAATGTTGCGGTCATTGTGTTAGTCCTATGTAATTAAATCCTAACATGAGTAAACTCGCAGTATTTTAAGCTTATTTTATAAATTGATTTTATTGTAAAACACATAATAAAAATGTAAATGAGATAAGTGAAAAAGAACACTGATCAAAATTAGAGAACACTTTCAGATACCTGCAAGCTATTGGTGTTAATCTGGCACCTGCTGCTAATTTCCTTAATTATCTGACAAACCCTATGTAACTGGCAGCCTAACTTTCCAGTTTTCAATGACTTTACAAAAATGTCGTGCCATTCCAAAGTCACTGAAACCCTCTGGCAGTAGGTTGTCCAGATGAAGGCATAAGGGGTGACCCTATCAGGTGTAGGAAGAGAAGTTGGTTGTTCCAACTCTGTGATTTCGAGAATATTGTATCTTTACAACATCACAAACTCTTTCAAGTCCCCTGAGAAAGATGGTTGCCCTTGAAACACAAATGTGAGAGAGGACAGGATAATGTGGAGAATCGACATGGGTTATCGTTTCAACAATACAGCTGTTATTGCTCTCCAGTTCAGCAGTGAACAGGGTAAGGACCTGTCTCATCATACACTGTCACAACATTTAAGAGTATTTAGACTGAAAACCCACTGTGCAGTGAGCAAACCTCTCATTAGCAGAAGGAAGCAAAAGGCTAGACTCACCTTTGATGAGAAGCATGTTGTGTGGACAGAGGAGAAGTGGTGCACAGTTCATTTTAGTGACAGCAAGTTCAATTTATTTGGGTCTGATGGAAAACATTATGTTTGTTGACAAACTGAACCCAAAGTGTGTTAAGAAGTCAGTTAAAGATGGTGGAGGAAGTGCTATGGTTTGGCGAATGTTTTCTGGAGCAGGAGTTGGACCTTTCATACAGCTACATGGCAAAGTGAATGCAAATGTGGATCAGAACCTTCTTCAACAACACATGGTTCCTTCATCACTCAATCAGCCAGCAATTTTCGCGCAGTACAATGGCCCCTGTCACACAGCAAAATGGGTAAAGCAGTTCTTTGAAACAGAAAACATTGAAACAATGAAATTTCCAGCCCAGAGTCCTGATCTAAACCCAATATAAAACCTCTAGAAAATCCTTGGTGACAAACTTAAGGCCAAGAAACCAATAGCAATCAAAGAATTGTGGAAGAAACTGAAAGAAGAGTGGACCAAAATAACACCAGAGCAGTGTGAGAGACTAGTGATGTCCTGTGGTCGCAGATGTGCTGAAGTTATTCAAAGTAAAAGCCTGTACACTTTCTACTGATTGGTGACTGTTGTTACCTTCAGGTGTCGTGTTTTTTATGTTTGTATTATTAATAGTGATTATGAAATCAAGTATTTTTAATACAAAATTAAATTCACTGTTTATTTAGTTTTTATTTAATTCTATCTAGTTTTACTAAATCACTGGCGGCTGCCATCTTGGATTTGCTGTAACGA
Organism: Anomaloglossus baeobatrachus; assembly: GCF_048569485.1. NCBI lineage: Eukaryota > Metazoa > Chordata > Amphibia > Anura > Aromobatidae > Anomaloglossus > Anomaloglossus baeobatrachus. The sequence goes on along the minus strand of NC_134356.1, from coordinate 307,670,712 downwards.
CAGTTACCTCCTTTATTGCAGCGCCCAGGCCATTGACTCTGATAGTTGGCCTAAGACCACTATACGTAACACAGGAAAGCTCCCTACTGTGACCTAGAGATGCCCCCTGGGCTGTCCAGATCACAACAGAGGGAGGAGATCAGTGCCATCTTTGTGGAGCTCACAGCGTATGCTGTGTGCTCCACTTCCCCCCTGTCACCCGCCGGGATGGATGGGGTGAGTACCGGTACCGGGCACCCCTCGCACTCTGCCGCTCACCCCCAGCACTTGCTGCTCACCCCCCGCACTCTGCCGGTCACCCCCTGCACTCTGCCGCTCAACCCCTCTCCCCGTATATGCTCAGCTCCCTCCCTGCGTGTGTTCACCCCACCGCGTGTGTTCACCTCCCTCCCCGTATGTGTTCACCCCCCCTCCCTGCGTGTGCTCACCCCTCCTCCCCACGTGTGCTCACCTCAGACTTCCGCTGCTCGCTGCTATGTACTGTGATCACTGACAGGACAGGCTGCTAGGAGCACAGGTCTGAAGTGAGTGCATACGGCATTGGGGAACAGTCAGCCAGTGGGTCATTGAGAAACAGTCAGTAGTCAGTGGGACATTGGGAAACAGTCAGTAGTCAGTGGGGCATTGGGAAACAGTCAGTAGTCAGTGGGGCATTGGGAAGCAGTCAGTAGTCAGTGGGGCATTGGGAAACAGTCAGTAGTCAGTGGGGCATTGGGAAACAGTCAGTAGTCAGTGGGGCATTGGCAAACAATGCATCACGGGATACAGTTGAGCACTATGCAACTGGCTTTAGTGACACTAGACATATTGGGATCACTTTCCGGTCACCAACAAAATGGCTCCACACTGTGATCCTAACCTTCATTCTCTTATCCTTTTGGAAACACCCAGATTGGGAGGGGGTGGCATCACACACAGGAGAGCAGATTCTGCCCACTTTTACTGCAGTTGTAATGTGAGCTAGTTCTACAGTAGCTCTACAGCAGGATTTCAGCAGCTGCTCCCCCTAGTGTTTAAGAGTGAAAAATATCAAACTTTTAATTTATTTTTTATATTTTTCTCAATTAAAAACAAATAATATTATTTAAAAATAACATTAAGTCATTAATACTTTATATTTTTTCAGTTTATTTAATTTTTTTTTTTTTTTTTAATGAAACCTTCCATTTAAATAACTCACAGTGGATGTGTAAATTCCCACTCCATATACTTCCATAAATCTGTATAGGCTTGATAAATACTTCAGAGCCGTTACACAATGAAACCTAACTAATTCAGCTAAAAACCCCTCATGATTTTCTCTAAAGACCTTACATTGCAGTATAGGAATAATCTCAGTATCGGAATGCTACTCTAACCATTTATTTGTGTTTTTTTGCCATCTTTAAAAAATAGAAAATAACAGTAATTATTCACCACTTGTTTAATTTAATTTTATTGAGTTTTATTCATTTTATCAGGATTTTTTTCATGATAATCTTAATTAAGTCTGATTACGGCTTTAAACATGTCCCTGTTTGGGACTAAAGCGGGCTTTACATGCTACGATATATCTAACGAGATGTCGGCGGTGTCACGTCGTAAGTGACACACATCCGGCATCGTTAGTGATAACATAGCGTGTGACAGCTATGAAAGAGCAGAAATACTCACCTTCTCATTCATCGCTGACACGTCGCTCATTTTCTAAAAATTGCACGTCCTGTTGTTCATCGTACCCGGGGCGGCACACATCGCTCCGTGTGACACCCCGGGAACGACGAACACAGCTTACCTGCGTCCCGCCAGCAATGCGGAAGGAAGGAGGTGGGCGGGAGGTTTACGTCCCGCTGATCTCCGCCCCTCCACTTCTATTGGCCGGTCGCTGTGTGACGTTGCTGTGTGCGCTGAACGTCCCTCCCTCTTCAGGAAGAGGATGTTCGCCGCCCACAGCGAGGTCGTTTGGAAGGTAAGTACGTGTGACGAGGGGTTACAGCATTGTGCGACATGGGCAATAAATTGCCCGTGCCGCACAAACGATGGGGGCGGGTGCAATCACAAATGTGATCAGACGATAAATTGTAAAGTGTAAAGCAGGCTTAAAATTTGCCAGCAATATTGTTGAAGCGTGGATAAATCCTTAAATGCTGACAAGAATGTCACACGATGCAAAGTTTATCGTAAGAATGAATGAATCTTTTGTTGTCCTTGAATAATTTATACAGACTCCAATCATCTATTATTGTCAATACTGCAAAACCAAAGATTTTGTACGTCATTACTTTTATTATTAAGTATAATTAATTTGCAGTCCATATTAATTGCTGCTTTCTACTAATCAATATAACTTTATAACCATTCAATGATCAGTTCAGTTTGTATACTTAAATAAAAGCTTTTGCCAATGTTTTTTTTCAACATCACATTCGGTACTAAAAACAAAAATTGGAAATCTTGCAATTTTCATGCTGGTCACTGGATCTAGTCTACACTCTGTTAGGGCCAGATGGACGGGCAGACCCGGGAGGTGGATCCACTGGGCCGAACTCCCCGATGAGGGAAAGGAGTCCGGTAGCCGGAGCACTTTAGGTAGCAGAACAGTCCGTGCTCTGGAAGACAATGGAGAAGTCCCTGGGACCACGAGGTCACTGATGGTGGTCCGGGTGACGGAGCTCAGGTTCGGAAGCCGTGATGATGTCAGGCGGGGTCCGGAACCGTTGGAGCGAGATGACGGGTCACCGCAGGGAACCGAGATGGTGCGGACTGTCAGGATGGCAGATGGGCAGCGTTCGGGGTTCGAGACACAGCAGGACCGGATGGCGATGCAGGATTGGCTCTAGAAGACAGAGAGGTAAGTATCTCACAGAACACAAGGAGACCTGACTCCTAGCTTGGGAAAACACGAAGAACAGGCCCCGCTCCCTTGGACATTAACCCCCTATATACCCTGTACCTGTGTGCATCATTTCCTGTTCATGGACACTGGCCCTTTAAGAAAGGGTCAGTGACCGCGCGCGCGCCCTAATGCGCATGCGCGCCGCCCGGGTGCCAGAAGCCAACAAAGGAAGCTGAGAGGAGGACGCAGCAGAGCCGGCCATGGACTGGGAAGCCGACGGGCGCCGGGAGCGGGGACCAGGGGGCCTGGGAAGCGCTGGGACTGGAGGCTGGAGAGCGGGGAGCGTGGCAGGTGAGCCGGGGAGCGGAGCAGAGGACCCGGGGAGCGTGACAGTACCCCCCCCCACGCCCCCCTCCCCGCAACCGGGACAGGAAGGCACGGATCAGAGGAGTGCCCACGTTCTCCCTGGGCTCCCAGGACCTATCCTCAGGACCATACCCTTCCCAGTCCACCAGGAAGAACTGTCGACCTCGTACGGTCTTCATGGCCACGATATCCCTTACCGCATAGATGTCGTCCTCAGCAATAGGGGGAGGAGCCGGACTGGCGGCAGCGGAGAAGGGACCAAGGACAACCGGCTTGAGCAGATAGACGTGGAAGGAGTTGGGTATCCTCATCGTGGCCGGGAGCTGCAGTTTGTAGGAGACCTCATTGATCTTGCCGAGGACTTTAAATGGTCCGATGTAGCGAGGTCCCAGCTTGTAGGATGGTATCTTCAGTCGGATGTACTTGGAAGCAAGCCAGACGAGATCTCCCGGAGAGAAATACGGAGGATCCAGACGTCTCTTGTCCGCGTGTCTCTTCATCCGCAGGGATGCACGTGCAAGGGACGCCTTAACTGAGTCCCAAATGGTAGCAAAGTCACGGAGCACTGCATCAGCAGCAGGGATGTCCGAGGAAGAGGATACCGGCAATGGGACAGATGGCTGAAGTCCGTAGACGACATGGAAGGGAGAACTGGAGGAGGACTCACTGACGTGGTGATTATGGGAGAATTCAGCCCAAGGAAGAAGCGTGGACCAATCGTCATGATGGGCGTTGACGTAGTGACGTAAGAAAGAGGTCAATATCTGATTGACCCGTTCCACTTGGCCGTTCGACTGAGGATGGTAGGCCGAAGAAAAGTCCAAAGTCACTCCCAGATGTTTACAGAGAGCCCTCCAGAAGCGGGAGGTGAACTGAGTTCCTCTATCGGACACGATGTGTGATGGAAAGCCATGCAAGCGGAAGATGTGATGTATATAAGCGTCCGCTAGTTCCTGGGCAGAGGGCAGTCCAGCCATAGGAACGAAATGGGCCATTTTAGAGAACCGATCCACCACGACCCATATGACTGTGTGTCCGGAGGACAATGGCAAGTCCGTAATAAAGTCCATCGCTATGTGTTGCCAGGGAACTGAGGGTATGGGCAGAGGCAGAAGACGGCCATATGGCAGGTGTTTGGGAGTCTTGTTCCTGGCACAGGAGGAGCAGGCAGAGACAAAAGAGGCGACGTCCGTGCGAAGGGATGGCCACCAGTAATGACGCACAATCGCAGTCCATGTTTTCTTCTGACCTGCATGACCGGCTGTTTTCGAGGCATGGCCCCAGTGTAACACTTTTTGCCTGTCAGTCTCAGAGACATAGGTCTTCCCAGGCGGTATCTGGGCCAGGGTGACAGGAGCCACTGGAATAATCTTACTTGGACAGATGATGGGTTGAGATGTCTCTTCCTCCTGCTCCATGGGCATGAAAGACCTAGATAAGGCATCAGCGCGTACATTCTTGTTCGCGGGTCGGAAATGAAGCTGGAAGTCGAACCGGGCAAAGAACAAGGACCACCTGGCTTGCCGTGGGTTCAGTCGCTGAGCAGTCCGCAGGTATTCCAGGTTTTTGTGGTCCGTGTAAATAATGACGGGGTACACTGCTCCTTCCAGAAGATAGCGCCATTCTTCCAGAGCCAGTTTGACCGCCAATAGCTCTCGGTCACCGATGGTGTAATTGCGTTCAGGCGCTGAGAAGCTCTTGGAGAAGAAACCGCAAGTCACCATCTTCCCGGAGGAGGACTTCTGCATGAGTACTGCTCCGGCTCCCGAGGAGGAGGCATCCACCTCCAAGGTGAACTGGCGGTTTAACTCTGGACGGTGGAGTACAGGAGAGGAGGCAAAGGCTCGCTTTAGAGAGCCAAACGCAGCGTCGGCCGCAGGTGACCAGTCCTTTGGATTAGCCCCCTTCTTGGTCAAGGCGGAGAGAGGAGCAGTCAGAGCCGAGAAGTGAGGAATGAACTGGCGGTAATAGTTGGCGAATCCCAGAAAGCGCTGGATTGCCTTCAGTCCAGAAAGGGGAGGCCAGTTGAGAACGGAAGAGACCTTCTTTGGATCCATCTGCAGTCCGGTGTCGGTGATGAGGTACCCCAGGAAGGGGAGAGAAGACTGTTCGAAGACACACTTCTCGTACTTGGCGTACAGACGATTCTCTCTCAGTCTTTGTAGGACCAGTTGCACGTTCTCTCGGTGGGTCTGGAGGTCCGGAGAGAAGACAAGGATGTCATCCAGATATACCACCACACAAACGTAGAGAAGGTCCCGGAACACATCGTTCACTAATTCTTGGAAGACTGCTGGTGCGTTACACAGGCCGAAGGGCATCACGCAGTATTCATAATGCCCATCGCGAGTGTTGAACGCGGTCTTCCATTCATCCCCTGAGCGGATACGGACCAGGTTGTAGGCACCCCGAAGATCCAACTTGGTGAACACACGAGCTCCTCTGAGCCGATCAAACAATTCGGGGATGAGCGGCAGGGGGTACTTGTTCTTTACGGTGATTAGGTTCAATCCCCGGTAGTCTATACATGGGCGTAGGTCGCCCTCTTTCTTCTTTACGAAGAAGAAGCCTGCTCCAGCAGGAGAGGAGGATCTCCGAATGAATCCCTTAGCCAGGCTCTCTGTGATGTACGTAGACATGGCTCTTGTTTCGGCTGGAGACAGTGGATATATCCGTCCTCGAGGTGGTGTAGTTCCCGGGAGCAGGTCAATGGCACAATCGTAAGGACGATGTGGCGGAAGTACTTCGGACTCCTTCTTATCAAAGACGTCCACGAAGGACCAATAGGCTGAAGGCAGTCCCGGTAGGGACTCGGGAACCGGAGGTCGCCGGATAGGTTGTATGGTCTTCAGACACTTCTCATGGCAAGAAGACCCCCATCGAGTGATATCGCCAGTGCCCCAGCTGACTGAAGGCTCGTGTGTCCGCAACCAGGGAAGTCCCAGCAGGATTTGATGGGACATGTGTGGAAGGACGTAGAGAGCGATGTTCTCGGTGTGCAGAGCACCGATACGCAGTTCAAGCGGCTTGGTGATCCAGGAGATGGTGTCAGAGAGGGGTCTCCCATCCACAGAGGCAATCACAAGAGGTTTGGCGAGTGGAGTAACAGGCACCTGATACTTGTCCACCGTGGCCTGCTGGATGAAATTGCCTGCTGCCCCAGAATCGAGGTACGCCTCAGCCGTAAACCGCGTCTCTCCCGTTGTCATTTGCACAGTCCATGTAACCGGGTCTGAGAGAGTCCCAGCACCTAGGGTGGCCTCTCCTACCAACCCTAGGCTTTGGAGTTTCCCGGCCTCTCAGGACAGGCGCGTAGCAGGTGTGTGCTCTCTCCGCAGTAGAAGCAGAGACCCTTGGCGAGCCGCTCTGCTCGACGTTGTTCCGACTGTCGCACACGGTCGATCTGCATGGGCTCATGGACAGAGCAGCCTGAGGCCATTGACTGGAGTAGAGCGGGCTTCTGTGGAGGAGAGGAATGCCGTACCGGACGTCTCTCACGGGACACCTCTTTGGACCGCTCCTGGAAGCGTATGTCCACTCGAGTCGCTAGGGTAATCAGGGCGTCCAGGGTGGACGGTACGTCACGTCCAGCCAGCTCATCCTTGATTCGACCCGAGAGTCCTTCCCAGAAGGCGGCGGTTAGGGCCTCGTTATTCCACCCGAGTTCTGAAGCCAAGGTGCGGAAACGGATGGCGTATTGACCCACCGTCAGAGTTCCCTGACGTAACCGGAGAAGAGATGAAGCAGACGCGGAGGCGCGTCTGGGTTCGTCAAAGGTGCTGCGAAAGGCCTGTAGGAAGTCCTGGAGGTTCTTGGTCATAGGGTCCTCCTTCTCCCACAAGGGGTTCATCCACGCCAGTGCCTCGCCCTCTAGGTGAGACATGATGAAGGCGACCTTGGCTTGGTCGGAGGCAAACAAATGTGGCAGCTGCGTGAAATGGAGGGAGCATTGGTTTATAAACCCCCTGCAGGTCTTGGGATCTCCGGCGTACCGGGGTGGTGAGGCCAAACGCAGTCTGGAAGCATCCGAGGAGGCTGCCACGGGAGCGGGGGCCGTGGATTGACTAGTGGAGGCCCGGGACGCTGAAGATGTGACCGAGGCTTGTAGCGTATTCAAGCGGGCGTCCACGGAAGTCATAAAGTTCAGCATGCGGGTCTGAGTCTCACGCTGGCGTTGGAGTTCCTCATGCAAGGCCGCTAGTGCTTCGGCGGGATCCATGGCCTGTTCTTACTGTTAGGGCCAGATGGACGGGCAGACCCGGGAGGTGGATCCACTGGGCCGAACTCCCCGATGAGGGAAAGGAGTCCGGTAGCCGGAGCACTTTAGGTAGCAGAACAGTCCGTGCACTGGAAGACAATGGAGAAGTCCCTGGGACCACGAGGTCACTGATGGTGGTCCGGGTGACGGAGCTCAGGTTCGGAAGCCGTGATGATGTCAGGCGGGGTCCGGAACCGTTGGAGCGAGATGACGGGTCACCGCAGGGAACCGAGATGGTGCGGACTGTCAGGATGGCAGATGGGCAGCGTTCGGGGTTCGAGACACAGCAGGACCGGATGGCGATGCAGGATCGGCTCTAGAAGACAGAGAGGTAAGTATCTCACAGAACACAAGGAGACCTGACGCCTAGCTTGGGAAAACACGAAGAACAGGCCCCGCTCCCTTGGACATTAACCCCCTATATACCCTGTACCTGTGTGCATCATTTCCTGTTCATGGACACTGGCCCTTTAAGAAAGGGTCAGTGACCGCGCGCGCGCCCTAATGCGCATGCGCGCGGCCCGGGTGCCAGAAGCCAACACAGGAAGCTGAGAGGAGGACGCAGCAGAGCCGGCCATGGACTGGGAAGCCGACGGGCGCCGGGAGCGGGGACCAGGGGGCCTGGGAAGCGCTGGGACTGGAGGCTGGAGAGCGGGGAGCGTGGCAGGTGAGCCGGGGAGCGGAGCAGAGGACCCGGGGAGCGTGACACACTCCTAGCCTCTGTTGTATCAGGAAATCCATTTGTACATTACCAGCAATAAATTGATGAGAAAGTATCTGTTGTATTGAACAATTTAATGAGCAAAAGTCATTGTAAAGAAGAGTGGGGTAGCAGAGGCAGCTGTGACACCCATTGTGAATTATTTTTTCTTTTCTTCAAATGTCTGTTTATACACACCAGGTCTTTGCTCTTGTCATTTTATATATATATATATATATATATATATATATATATATATGTCACGCTTCCCGGTCCCGGGCCCCGCTCTCCGGTCCCCGTGCCCCACACTCCGGTCCCCGTGGTCCGCTCCCAGGTTCCCGGCGGCGTCCCCTGCTCACCACCCCGGTCCCGGTCCCGTCCTCCTCGCCTGCACCCTCCTTGTGTCCTGCTCCCCGCTCCCGGCGCTCCTCTGCGACATGGGACACACAGCCGGGCGCTCCTGCTTCCTCCTCACCGCTTCCTGGACTGGCTTCTGGCACACGGGCCTCGCGCATGCGCATTAGGGCGCGCGCGCGGTCATTGACCCTCTCTTAAAGGGCCAGCACCCAGAAACAGGATATTGCATAGACAGGGTATATTAGGGTTCTCTTTCCTGGTGGGCGGGGCCTGTTCTACGTGTTTAGCAAGCTAGTGTTCAGGTCCCAGTATTGCTTTACCCTGTGCTTTGCCCTGTATTAACCCTGTCTGTCTCGCAGAGCCTGTCCTGCCACGCCAGCCGCTCCGAACCAAGTCCATCCCTGGACCCTGACGGTGACTTCGGCGGATGTTCCACCACCTCTGCAGCTCCGCCAGTCTCCAGTCCCTGGCTCCGTTCGGTGACCCGCCCCATCGCTCAGCAGGTTCCGGATTCCGCCTGACCCTACAACCCGGCCTCGGACCCTGAGCCTCATCACCCTGACTACCGTCCAGAACTCCGTGGGTTCAGCAACATACACCTTTCCTGCTCCTCTACGGACTGTCTGGCTACCAATAGTGCTTCGGCTGCCGTGCATCAGGACCCTCTGGCGGGGTGACCGGCCTGGCTGCCTCCTCAGGGGAAATCGGTGTACGGTCCAGTGCTTCCACCATCCGGACGTAACAGCTAGAACAGGCCATGGATCCCGCCGAAGCACTAGCGGCCTTGCAGCAGGAACTCGTACGACAGCGCGAGACCCAGACCCGCATGCTGTCCTTCATGTCTTCTGTGGATACCCACCTGAACACGCTACAAGAACCGGCCACGTCCTTGGCATCTCAGGTGTCCACTGTGCAATCCACGGCCGCAGCTCCCGTGGCAGCCTCCTCGGATACTTCCAAACTTCGTTTGGCCTCACCACCCCGGTACGCCGGAGATCCCAAGACCTGCAGGGGATTCATAAATCAATGCTCCCTCCATTTCAAGCTGCTGCCGCACCTTTTTGCCTCTGACCAAGCCAAGGTCGCGTTCATGATGTCCCATCTAGAGGGAGAGGCACTGGCCTGGATGAACCCCTTGTGGGAGAAGGAGGATCCGGTAACCGCCGACATCCAGGAGTCCCTGCAGGCTTTTCGTGGCACCTTTGACGAGCCCGGACGCGCCTCCGCGTCTGCCTCATCCCTCCTCCGGCTACGTCAGGGGACTCTGACGGTGGGCCAATATGCTATACGTTTTCGCACCTTGGCTTCGGAATTAGGGTGGAACAATGAGGCTCTAACCGCCGCCTTCTGGGAAGGACTCTCGGGTCGTATTAAAGATGAGCTGGCTGGTCGTGACGTGCCTTCCACCCTGGATGCCCTGATTTATCTAGCGACTCGAGTGGATCTTCGCTTTCAGGAACGAGCCAAAGAGGTGTCCCGCGAGAGGCGTCTGTCACCAGTCTGTATGGATGGGAGAAAACTGGGATTATAATGTGTTTTGCTGTTACCGGCACTGCTGATCCAGGTCCCTGGGGGGGAGGCCTTGCATCTTTGACAGGATGCAGTACCTTGTAGTGCCCTGATGGGTTCAGGGGCGCTACATGTACAATAAAGAAGGTGGGGAATAAAGGTCTGATTTCGTGACGCCACCTGCGGTATGCGGCCAGGGAATTAGCCGCCGCTGCTGTCGCTGTTCACCAGGGTGGATAGTAGTAGCAGCTAAGGGGTTTCTGCTCCCCACTGGTGGAGCAGGCCCCGGGGAGGATAATGAGAGAAGTAGTAATGGCGAGCGCCAAAGTGCAGTGCGGCAGTGCCAGCAAAAACAGGCGGATACAGTCTCTGCAGGTTCAAGGTTTATTTACAGTCTTGGTTTTACCCGGAAGACACAAATCACTGCCGTGATGAGCCCCAGCCGATCCCAAGTAATTTGAGGTCACCGCTGGTGTTCCCACTGTGAGTCTTTTTAGGTCGGGGTCCCTCCAATCCCGGTGTATGTGGAATATGGAACAGGCTGCACTAACCGCAGACCCTGGAATCCTGTGTAGCAGTAGAGAACCCGGGCTCCAAGCCACGGGTCCTATGGCGCTCCAAGAAGTGTGAGGTTAAAGGATATTGGTCCGAGGTCCCAGGTGTGCGTCTCACCCCAAGCTGTGCCCGGGGCCAACTGTCTATGTGTGAAGATGCTCCTTCCCTTTTCCCCAAGTGGTGCCCCCCACAGGTGGCTGTCCCAGTGACCAGGAAAGTCCCATGCTTTGTGATGGCCACCCCTCTATCTACTCCAGGCCATCCCCCTGGTGGGAAAGCACCTAACTGTTTGTGGTGTGTGAATGTGAGAAACACCAGCGATTAACCTCTCCTTACCCAGGATAAGTACTACATCTTAAGGGAGATGCAGTACCCTGTGGCGACTGAAGCCTCAGGGGCACCACACATATACTCAATAGCACTTGGTAACTATACTTATACAGATCCTGGTTGATGATGGGTCCACACATAAGACAACCTTTATTTATCATAATGATGGGATACATAACAAGCATGTTCTACCTATTGTCTCCAAAATATTTTCTTATAATTTGTAAGATTGTGAGCAGGACCCCACTCCTCGTGTAACTATTGAACTATGTGTTACTTTGTATTGTCTATGCTTGTTACTAATGACATGACTTTGTCACCAGATGTTGGTAGCAGCTATCCATGAGCGAGTGCGCTAGCCACTTCTCGATGCTCGATTGAGCATTGCAGTGTTCGGTTACACTCGTTAATCGATCAAGTATCGTCGATGTTCTAGGACCATGCTCAAGAGCCTGCCCTCATGTTTCAAGGCTGTAAGACAGCTAACAAACAGGCAAGGATTGTCTACCATACACGTTAATGCCATAGCCATGTTGGCTACTAACATTACTGTGATTGGCCAGCCGCATTGGGTCATCGGGTCTTATATAAGACCCGGTGATGTGATGCTTGGCACACTTTCCTTTGGAAGCAGTTCATGGAGAGTTGATCTAGGAGGGAGAGCATAGATTAGAGCAATCACATAGGCAGTGTTTAATTGCTACTGCAATAATTGTATACCGCTGATGCACCATAAAAACAAAAGTACTTTATAGGGTTACATACTGTCCTTTCTCTAATAAAACCATTCTTACTTGCATTCAGTGTAGGGATAGCTGGTGGAGGAGGGATAGTTTTGTATTACAGGCATATAGGCAGGGTTTATTGCCTTACTGTCCTTCTATAAGTTTACTGCTACTGCAACCTAAAAACAAAAGTGTTTTTAGGGCTACATATTTTCTTTTTCCTATTAATACTGAAAATTTTTCAGGCATATATTATATAACTAATTTAACACTAGAACACATACCTGGGGCTTTGCAGGCCTGCTAGGTTACTTGTTTTCTATTTTCTGCAAGATTACTTTAGTTAGAATTTTGAAACTCTAGGTATTCCTTAGGTACTTAGTTGTTAGTAATTTCCAGTTGTTCATATATTTTTATGTTATAGGCATTTCGGTAAAACAACTCTTTTTTTGGGACTACCCCAAATTCACATACCTGGGGCCTTTTAGGCTTGTACTTGGTTTACATGTGATCCTCAGTCTTTTTGTCTGTACTGTTGCTGGGGAAGACTTTGTCTTTATCTTGTCTTACTTTGAACTTTTGATGCCTACCATGATGGAGCGAAGCAACACGAAATGCTTGCCAAGGCAAATTACGGAATCTATGATCCGATGTGGTATACATTTTCAGGAACATTCAGAGCCAAGAGAAAAAAAAGAAAGCGCTGTCATATTTGTCCAGCAAAGAAGGAAAGGAAATCTGAGCGTTTCTGTACTACTTGTGGAGAAAATGTCTGCAAGGAACATTCTTCCGAAAAAATATGTGAAAACTGTTGGGGAAATCAGTAATGTTGAAAAGGAAAGTTTTTGAAAAGAAATATTCCTGCACCATGTTTACTACAACTTTTATATAAAAAACCTTTAGATAAAAAAAATGTTTTTTATATATATATATATATATATATATATATATATATATATATATATGTATATATATATATATATATATATATATATATATATATACATACACGCACACTGTGCCTTGCGAATCTATTCGACCCTTTGGAATTTTTCAACCTTTTCCCACATTTCAGGATTCAAACATTAAGATACAAATTTTAATGTTATAGTGAAGAATCAACAACAAGTGGGACACAACTGTGAAGTTGAACGAAATTTATTGCTTATTTTAAACTTTTATAAAAAATAATAAACTGAAAAGTGGGGCGTGCAATATTATTCATCCCCTTTAAGTTAACACTTTGTAACGCCACCTTTTGCTGCGATTACAGCTGCAAGATGCTTGGGGTTTGTGTCTATGAGTTTTGCACATCGAGAGACTGAAATTCTTGCCTATTCTTTCTCTGTAAATAGATCGAGCTGAGTGAGGTTGGATGGAGAGCGTTTGTGAGCAGCAGTTTTCAGCTCTTTCCACATTTTCTTGATTGGATTCAGGTCTGGACTTTGACTTGGCCATTCTAACACCTGGATACGTTTATTTGTGAACCATTCCATTTGTAGATTTTGCTTTATGTTTGGGATCATTGTCTTGTTGGAAGACAAATCTCCGTCCCAGTCTCAGGTCTTTTGCAGACTCCAACAGGTTTTTTTCAAGAATGGTCCTGCATTTGGCTCCATCCATCTTCCCATCAATTGTAACTATCTTCCCTGTCCTTGCTGAAGAAAAACAGCCCCAAACCATGATGCTGCCACCACCATGCTTGACAGTAGGGATGGTGTGTTCAGGGTGATGAGCTGTGTTGCTTTTACGCCAAACATATCGTTTAGCATTGTGCCAAAAAAGTTTGATTTTGGTTTCATCTGACCAGAGCACCTTCTTCCACATGTTCATTGTGTCTCCCAGGTGGCTTGTGGTAAACGTTAAACAACATTTTTATGGATATCTTTGAGAAATGGCTTTCTTCTTGCCACACTTCCATAAAGGCCAGATTTGTGCAGTGTATGACTGATTGTTGTCCTATGGACAGACTCTCTCACCTCAGCTGTAGATCTCTGCAGTCCATCCAGAGTGAACATGGGCCTCTTGGCTGCATCTCTGATCCTTGTTTGAGATGAAATTTTTGAAGGACGGCCGGGTCTTGGTAGATTTGCAGTGGTATGATACTCCTTCCATTTCAATATGATTGCTTGCACAGTACTTCATGTGATGTTTAAAGTTTTCAAAATCTTTTTGAAACTTAATCCAGCTTTAAACCTCTCGACAACAGTATCACGGGCCTGCCTGATGTGTTCCTTGGTCTTCATGATGCTATCTGTGCTTTAAATAGAACACTAAAGGCTACTTTACACGCTGCGATATCAGTACCGATATTGCTAGCGTGGGTACTCGCCCCCATCTGTTGTGCGACACGGGCAAATCGCTGCCCGTGACGGACAACATCTCCCAGACCCCTCACACATACTTACCTGCCCGGCGACGTCGCTGTGACCAGCGAACCGCCTCCTTTCTAAGGGGGCGGTCCGTGCGGCGTCACAACGACGTCACTGAGCGGCCGCCCAATAGAAGCGGAGGGGCGGAGATGAGCGGGACGTAACATCCCGCCCACCTCCTTCCTTCCTCATAGCAGCCGGGAGGCAGGTAAGGAGAGCTTCCTCGTTCCTGCGGCGTCACACACAGCGATGTGTGCTGCCGCAGCAACGAGGAACAACATCGTTACTGCTGCAGTAGCGATAATTGAGAATAAACTCCCATGTCACCGATGAGCGATTTTGCACGTTTTTGCGATGATGCAAAATCGCTCATCGGTGTCACACGCAACAACATCGCTAATGCGGCCAGATGTGCGTCACAAATTCCGTGACCCCAAGGACTCCGCATTAGCGATATCGTAGCGTGTAAAGCCCCCTTAAGACTATCACAGAGCAGGTGCATTTATACGGAGACTAGATTACACACAGATGGCTTATATTTATCATCATCAGTTATTTAGGACAACAGTGGATCATTCAAAGATCCTCAAGGAACTTCTAGAGTGACTTTGCTGCACTGAAAGTAAAGGAGCCAGATAATATTGCACGCCCCAATTTTCAGTTTATTCTTTTTTACAAAAGTATAAAATAAGCAATAAATTTTGTTCAACTTTATGATTGTGTCCCACTTGTTGTTGATTCTTCACCCTAACATTAAAATTTTTATCTTAATGTTTTATCTTGATGTTTTAAGGCTGAAATGAAGGAAAAGGTTGAAATATTCAAGGGGCCCGAAAACCTTCGCAAGGCACTGTATAAATATATATAATATATATATATATATAGAATGCATATATTGGGCGTTTTAAGCCGGTGTAATTACTTTTTTTGTTTTATGGACATAATTATAATGTTTTGAAATATTCACATCTCAAATAAACTTTGAAAAGTATTTCCTATTTGAGTTACTCCATGTTATTTGCACACAGGCCTAACAGGCCCCAGGTATGTGAAAGTGTAGATTTCTATGGTTGCGCATTCTAGGTTTAGGCCTAAGCCACACGGCGAGAAAATTGGTGCGAGTGGAGTGCGATAAAACATCGCATTCCACTCGGACCAATTTTAGCCTGTGTGTCAGTGCACATGAGCGATTATTTTCTCAGCCCTAATCGGACCGAGAAAACAATCGCAGCATGCTGGGACTGTAATGCGAGACTCTTTTCTCTCATACCCATTCAAGTGAATGGGGTGAGAGAAAAATCGCACTGTACTCGCGGTACACTGGTGTACCGCGCTTGCAGAGCGAGAATCGCAATAGCCGGCTATGGAGGAGAGAGGGAGATAAATCCCTCCCCTCCGCAGCACCGGTCTGCCCCTCCACAGCACCGGTCCGCCCCTCCACAGCGCCGGCCCACCCCCCGCAGCTGAGGTCCGCTCGCACAGCCGAGTGTCATGCGAGCATCGCACTAGTGCCCTGTGTGGCCCTGGCCTTAAACTGCGCAAGGCGTGTGGTAAGTACTGAGGAAGTGGACGTGCTGCTAATAGTGCACACAGAAGCAGTGGTTGTGGACCAAATAAAACTGTGCTTGCTGCAGAAGCACAAAAAACACGCCCATTAAAAAGAGTAGATTCCTGTACCAGTGTACAGGGAGGCACGAGACAACTCTCTTGAAGCCAGAACAGTGCAAAGAGGATGAAAGTTAGATGGCAAATCAGGCCAGGCTAAGGGTTAGGTGTTTTCCAGGTGTTTTCCAGTCTGGCACTTTTTTAAAGACATTACGGACGATATAAGATCGGTCATTTGCACACTGATGTACCAAGAGCAGTAGAGGTCTGACCACTATTAGACAGACCAGCACACTCAGGCACATGTCATCCAAGCACCTTATTAGGTATGCAAAACACCTGGGTCCACAATTAGTGATGATTGCACTGCATCTTTCCCTGTGCTTCGTGCTTGCTAATCCCCTGTCCAGGATGTAGTAGTGGCCGCCTCCCGCCTTGCATCTATCATTACATATTCACAAGTACCATCAGGAACTACATTTGATTCTTTGTTCCAGTGCAGCATTCAGCTGTCTTTACCAAAGGCCTTATAATGCAAATGTGAACACCCAGCCACTCACCCACAGGCCCAAACATAAACGGACACATTTCCAGCTGGTTGTCCTAGAAATGTTGCTGTTTATGCTTGTGGATACTGAGGATTTACGCAACCTCATAGCGGCAGCAGTCCCTTGGTACTAGGTCCCCAGCCGTCACTATTTTTCTCGGTGTACTGTTCCCACCTTACAAAGCATGTGTATCATACCATAACCCATCCCCTTACCAACGCAGTTACAGGGAAGGTCCACTTAACGACTGACCTATAGACACGTGCTTCTGGCCAGAGATGCTACATTTCTCTAACAGCAAATTGGGTGAACCTTGTGGAGGCCGGGACCGAGTTGGACCTTGGTACAGCATATATGCTACTGTCACCAAGGATTGTCGGCTCTAGTTCCATCAGGATTTCCTCCACCTTCTACACCAGTTTTTGCACCCCTTCCTTCTCCTCATCCTCCATTGCAGAATTGTCATCTCGGAGCACGTCGTCCATATCAGTCACAAACTGGAACCACTGTTGCCTGCCTCAATGAAGTGGAAACAAGCTCTGTTGAAAGTTGTTTGCTTACATGACAAACAGCACACTACAGCAGAGTTGTTTAAAGCTATAACAGACCAGACAGACCTGTGACTCTTGTGATGCGCCCACAGGGCCTCAGAGCTACTCGTCACCAGGCCAGTGATATTTAGGGTTGCTGTGAATAGTCTGACCCGGCTCCATGACCTCGACGGTGTCAATAAAAGGTGCAAGGTGACCGATATAGGGGATAACGGGGGTTTGCTTTGCAGCGCCAGCTGTGGTATGCGGCCAACGATTAGCCATCTCTGCGAGATATTGCTCTCTCCTGGAGCGGATGGCAATGGAGCTCAGATGGTCCAGCTCCCCAAAGGCAGAGCTAGGCCCCAGGGAGGACGATGGCGGGGGGTAGCAGCCGATGGCGCTGGAGCGCAGGGCGACGGCGCCGACAATGACTGGACGACACCAGGACTGCAGACAAAGTTCTTTTACTCACTGTCAGGTCAGCACCCTTGGAATGGCGATTTCCGCCGTGATGAGCCCCATCCAATTCTGAATGATTCAGAGGCTACCACCGGTGTTGTGGAGTGCGAGACCTTCCTTCCTTGCACTCTGTAGTGTGGATCCACATGGCGTGAAGCTACTTGGGGACCCCAGTGTCTTTGGGATTAGTTCCCGTCCCGTTCGCAGGCAGCGCAAATCTAATATGGGCCTGACCGTGAACTTGACTCCTGACTCTAGATGCTGCTGTGCGCCGGAACCTTTGTCGTGGGCAATAGGACGTGAAATCCCCCTTACCTGCAGATTCTGATTCTGCAACGTGGAGTGTATGCCACCCTAGGGCTCTGCACCCTGACTGTGCCGATCCCCAAGGTGCTGTTAGGCTCACCCCTCGGCTACCATGTTGCTCCTTTGTCTCGCCAGCTCTACCGGTCGTCTCCTGCTATTTCCAGTCTGCCCGGTCCTAACTGAGGGGGCTCTGAAGCACTCCCCTCAGTGGCCATGGTCCTGCGAGTCCATGATGTTCTGGCACTCTCTTCCTCTTTCCCCCTGAGGGAGCTCTGAAGCATGCCCCTCGGTTGGTCTTTCTGAGGGATCTCTGAAGCACGACCCTCAGCGACCCTGCTTCTCCGGCCTTTAAGACTATTCTGCCATAAAAGTCTGTGTGTTCCCCACTTCCCTCGTGCTGCCCCCACCATCCTGATGACTCACTAGTGGCTGGGGATGTCCCGTTGCCATGGTGACCACCTCTAACCCAGTTTCAGTGGGAAAGCACCTAAAGTGTATGTTGTGTACGTGATGAACACCAGTGGTTAACCTCTTCCTTACCCGGGATGAGTACTGCATCTTAAATGAGATGCAATACCCTGTGGTGAATGAAGCCCCAGGGGTGCCCCACTTGCCTCTGAACCAACAACCAGGCATGGTCATGTATGATAATGGCCATAACCTGGTGGCGGATCTGAAGCTTAGTATGCTCGCAAATGTACCATGTCTAGCCTACATGCTCTACTTAGTATTTCTGCGGTATCTGAAAACCTACCCAGATTTGCCTGAACTACTTGTGAAGGTACTGTCATGCTCCAGAAAAGAGTCAAACTGCACATGGCGAGGTCTGGTGTTGCGTTTGCTCGAGTTCTCCCTCACCCATAATTTTTTTATTTCTTGGGGTCCTTCTACTTACAGCTCCAGGGTACTGCAATGGGTGTGTCTTTTGCCCCGTCATATGCAAATTTATTCCTGGGGCTGTGGGAGAGGGACCTACTCCTGTCAGATCGGGAACCGTTGATGGACCGCGTCCTCTTTTGGGAGCGGTACATCAACGATATTTTCCTGATCTGGCAGGGGTCCATTGATGAACTTAATTTATTTATGCAGAGGGTGAACTCGAGTAGACGCAACATCAAGGTCACTTTTAAGTGGTCCCGGGAACAAATTGAGTTCTTGGATATCATGATAAGGAGAGACGCTGACGATGTCCTGCATACGGACCTTTATCGTAAACCAACATCAACGAATATGTTGCTCCATGTGTCCTCAGCCCATCCCCGATTTATGGTTAAATCGGTACCGATTGGACAGTTCCTCCGTTTAAGGAGGATCTGTTCCTCGGATGAGGATTTTGAAAAACAATTCGCAACTTTAGTGGAGAGATTTAGGGAGAGAGGATACAGGAGGAGGATGATCGAAAAAGCATATCATCGCGCCAAATACTCATCCAGAAATTCCCTACTGTATTCCAAACCCAGGTCCGAATCAGCTGACCAGATTAGGTTCATCACTAATTATAATGCTCAGATTCCTTCTATACGCGAATGTTTAAACAAAGCATGGCCAATACTCCAAGCTGACCCGACCCTAAATAAAATCATCCCTAAACATTTATCCATCACTATGCGCAGATCTAAAAACTTGCGTGATCACCTCATCCGCAGCCACTATGATGGTGATAAGAAATATAAGACATTTTTGGGAATGTTTGGGCAAAATAACAATAAGAAATTAGGCTGTTTCCCTTGCGGGGAGTGTGTAGCCTGCCCCAATATTTGCCGTGAGAGCACTTTCACTGACGCTAATAACTGCAAAATTTATCAGATACGTAAGAAAATCACATGTAACTCAAAAGCAGTTATTTACTATGCTACTTGTCCATGTCCAAAATTTTATATCCGACTGACAACGCGTCAGTTGAAAGTGCGAACTCGTGAACATGTTTTGGGGATCGAGGCTGCCCGCAATGCTACTGATATAGACAGCTTAAAAACCATCCCAAAACATTTTCATATCACTCATGTAATAGTGGTTTGTTTAAGGTGAGAGGGATCGATCAGTTGGATTTGGGAATTAGAGAAGGTGAAGTCAGTAAGAGATTGGCCCAACTTGAGGCCAGATGTATATACACATTGGGTACTGTCTATCCATTTGGCCTCAATGAAAACATCAGCTTTGCGTCCTTTTCATAGATGTGGGGAGGTGATGTCGTTCTGGCGTGTGTGCCTGATAGTTTGTAATATATTTAATACATGCCTGTTTGCATCAATTTTTACTATGGTAATTAACTTTTGTCTAATTGACCATTTATTTTTAGCTAAATGAACGTGCATATTTGAATTCATGAAGAGGGATTTGTTTGTGTAGGACGATATAATATCTAAAAAATTGGAGACATAAGATTAACAGATATTTCAGAGATGATATATGATGTGGCCAGACAACAAGTGCAGTTGGATATCTGATGAATGCTGAGCAGCATAGGATCTGTCAATATGTGAGATGGGGGACTATCCATCTATTGTGGCTGCGATTGATTAGAACCTGAAAAGATCTTCCTATATAAATTATGCGGTGATATGTATGTTGTGCATATATGTTGTTTTTTTTATATAGTCCAATATTAAGTGATATATCGTATATAGCGCTACATTAAAGCATATATGGAGTTTGAAGATATCTTTCCATGCAGCATGTATGATGTTATAGTGCACATGTCGAGCATTGCATAGATGTGTGTGTTGTTCTGATATGATTTAATATTATGTGAAATAGCATCTATAGCATTATATCGTATCCTAATAATGTGCTAAAGTCTCCGATATAATAACAGTGTGATGGCGTCCTCATGGGAATTAAAATGAAAACAGTCATGTATTCATATATCCATTCATTGCTTGTGTATATATATATATATATATATATCTTGATTTTGATATTAAGATGTGTGTTTTTTCATGGGGACATAATCCCTTTTTGTACTATTGATGTAAGATCATAAATTTGCCAAACAAATTGTCTGGTCCACTGTGTATTTACGGCTTCCCTGTCTCGGGCCATGTGTTGCCCCGGGTCAGGTGATCTGTGACACAGTGGCCGACCTCGCGTCGGCAGGTTGCCATGACGGGGCGCGCGTCATCTTTGGTGATATGCGGTGATTGGAGGTGGGTGGTATTTAAACCTCCTCTCCGGACAATTCGGCATGCCCCTTGATGAAGAGATCGAAACATGTGTCGGGTGTCATCTTCTACCTAACGGTAACTGTTTAAACTGATGTTTATATGTGTAATTACTCTATTGTACTGCTGTAACTTCACTGTGAGTCTGTGCGGACTAGTTCCCTTGCGATACAGGAATTATGATTTGAGTCTATGTGACTAACAGGGTAACTTTGTTGTTTAATGTAGAAATAGTGACCCCCTAGTGGTCCTGACACAATTATTTTATTTTGTGTCTGTTATATATCGGTCAAACATGGGATTTATAATATACCCTGATATCTAATGAATGTCCGATATTTGATATAATGTGCCCTGATATTGAATAAAATGATTGATATTTGACACATAGTTTTCAACAGCTCTGTATATATATCAATATTTGACACACAATTATAAATAGTATTATGCATATCTATCTCTATTCAGATATTATTCTGGAGAGTATACATCTGAGGTTAATGTTTACAGTTCCGTTTTATATGTATATATTTATGATGCATACCAGTTGTCCAAAGAAGTACTTGTATAATTTAAAATAAATATATGTGATAATGCAATAAAATCAATTTTTGATATAACTGAAACCATCTTGTATGACTGGGCTTTTTTGATCGCTTTCCTTCCTTTTCTGCTTTTTTCGAGATAGAAATAAAGGGGAATACTGCCACTAGGGACAAACAGGGAGGGAAACCATTGATACTTACCTTAGGCAACTCTGAGCTCGCTGACGCCCCTAGACAGGTTTTTCCATGCCATGCAGTGATCACGTTTCTATGCTTGTCTTATCCTAAGCTCAGCCCTGACAGGATAGCAGGAACACTAGTCCTGCTCTACGATAACAACACAAAGGGAATAAGGCCGACAAGGGTAAAGTAAATTTTCAGACAGCTATCTACAGAAATGAGTCTAAAGCGATTTTTCATTACACAGCTCAAACCTCCACATCGATAACAAGGTATAGCAGGCTATCAATGACAAATACCCAGACTAAGAGGTGAGTACTTATATCAGAGAAGGTTGTATAAAACAAAACAGCTGAGATAGAGCAGAACACAAAACCTTAGCACACAAAAGAACAGGTTAAGCCTTGCAGCACCAGCACAAGGGAAATCTACATGGTTAACAGGAAAACGACCAGAGTAAAAATAAAATATTCTTTTATTAACAACAGAGACATACAATTCAAAAGAGGTGAGCAAAGATTAACCACTGGGGCCGCACTCACAGAGCAGCCAAGGTCAATCAATACATATATAATAATGTATAATAATAGTACTGTGGCAGAGCAACTAATGTGCTAATGTGCAGAGCAATTATCTTATCACAATTAATGTTGTATCCAGATATGCTGCAATAGTACACACTAATAGTATAATCTATAGTTGGGTAGCTGTAGAGAGCAATAACATATATTGTCCAAATGAGTCATGACAGTAACCCTCTCTAAATAACAGAAATAACTCAATTGAGCTATTCAGCATACACCCAGATACACATTACAATGACTCTGCCCTCACTACATATAGAATTCTCTGCTAGATTAGTAATACAGGTAAGAGATGCGTGGCGCCCCTGAGGCTTCCACTACTGCATCTCTCTTAAGATGTAGTTCTCATCCCGGGTAAGGAGAGGTTAATCGCTGGTGTTTCTCACATTCACACACAAAACACAGTTAGGTGCTTTCCCACTGGGGGAATGGCCTGGGGTAGATAGGTGGTGGCCATCACGAATCATGAGACTAGGACAGCCACCTGGGGGGTGGGCACCACATGGGGAAAAGGAAGGAGCATCTTCACACATAGTCAGTTAGCCCCGGGCACAGCTTTGGGTGAGAAGCACAGTTGGGACTTCAGTCCAGGCACATTCTTTCTACCTTCTCACTTCTGGGAGCACTGCAAGACCCGTGGCTTGGAGGAAGCTGCTCGGCCCGGGTTCTCACAGCTGTCTGCGCCGGCGCCCCGCACTTCGGCGCCCACCATTACTACTCCCTTCATCATCCTCCCTGGGGCCCGCTCCACCTGTGGGGAGCAGAAACATCTTAGCTGCTATTACCATCCACCCTGGAGGACAGCGACAGCTATTTCCTGGCCGTGTACCGCAGGTGGCATCACAAAATCAACCTCCACCATCATCCCCCCCCTTCTTTATTGTACACTTCGGAGCCATGAAACTGGGCAAAATGTCCACCCTGTGACATCCCCCTGACCCGACATCACCGACCCGGTGACGAGAAAACTTAACCCCTTGCCCCATGGGTGTTACAACATGGCATCACGAACAGGATTGCGTGTCCGCAACAACCAGGTACTGTGCGCCTTAATGAACTGTGTTAAACTGTGTCCCTGAAAAATGACAGTCGCCATTACTGGTGAAGAGCGGGAAACGAGAGGGCGTGCTTTCATGGGTGGAGCCTGAAAAGAGCGTGAAAGGAGAGCCCCGCTTCCGGAAATCAGCAGGACACTCTGTGCCTGCAAGGACATGTCCACTGAGGAAAATCACATACCTGAGTGACTTCAAAGATAGACTGTACAGCTTATTTCGACTACGGCTCCAGGTCCTGGAACTGATTCAAATCATGGCTACTTTGATCAAAGCGGTGCAATCCAAGCAAGGGACTCAGCAACCTGCGACTACTGAACTGGCTTCCAGTGCTGATGACCTCCCCTGGCGACGATGCGGGAGGAACCGACTGCCCCAGGTAACTGATTGTTACGATTCTGATGGGCAGCCGATCTGCCAGCACTGCGACAAGGTTGGACATTTTGCCCGAGGATGTCCTTTGAGTGCCCAGAGCCAGGGGGCTGGGACCATCCCTCTGGCACCACCAGCAGCCAAGCAAGAATAACTGTTTTTCTATGCAATGTTGATGTTTGTTTTCTTTGATGCACTCAATTTTTCTTGCTAACCGGTATCTCTGTTTTGAAATGTTTAATGGTGCCTCCCATAAAGGGAAAAATTTGTTGAAATGTTGATTGCATACTAAAAAAATTGCGGTGTACTATCTTTGTTTGGTTGCTGCCTGGGAGTGCTGCCATTTGCTGTGGGGGAATGTGGCGCCCCTGAGGCTTCAGTCGCCACAGGGTACTGCATCTCTCTTAAGATGTTGTACTCATCCTGGGTAATGAGAGGTTAATTGCTACTGTTTCTCACATTCACACACAAAGCACAGTTAGGTGCTTTCTCACCGGGGGGATGGCCTGCGTTAGATAGGGGGGTGGCCATCATGAAGCATGGAACTTTCCCGGTCACTAGGACAACCACCTGGGGGGCGGGAACCACATGGGGAAAAGGAAAGAGCATCTTCACACACAGTCAGTTAGCCCCGGGCACAGCATGGGGTGAGGAGCACAGTCGGGACTTCGGTCCAGGCACATTCTTTCTACTTTCTCACTTCTGGGAGCACTGGAAGACCTGTGGCTTGGAGTAAGTTGCTCGGCCCAGGTTCTCATAGCTACACGGGATGCCAGGGTCTGCGGAGAGTGCAGCCCATTCCACATTCCACCTACACCGGGATTGGAGGGAACCCGTCCAGAAAGGGCTCACAGTGGGAACATTGGCGATGACCTCGAATTGCTCGGGAACGGCTGGGGCCCATCACGGCAGTGACCAGCATCTCCCGAGTAAAACCAGGACTGCAAGTAAAGAAAACCTTGAACCCGCAGAGACTGTGTCCGCCTGTCCTTGCCGGCACCAGCACCCCGCGCTTCGGTGCCCGCCATTACTACTCCCCTCATCATCCTCCCCGGGGCCCGCTCCACCTGTGGGGAGCAGAAACATCTTAGCTGCTATTTCCATCCACCCTGGAGGACTGCGACAGCAGCGGCAGCTATTCCCTGGATGCGTACCGCAGGTGGCGTCACAAAATCAACTTCCACCATCCTTTCCCCCCACCTTCTATATTGTACACTTCAGGGCCACGAAACCGGGCAAAAGGGCCACCCTGTGAGATCTCCCTGACCTAACATTACCGGCCCGGTGACGAGTAACTTAACCCCTTGCCCGGTGGGTGCTACAGATGCACATTACCTGGTTGACCAGATAGCCAAGATGAGTGGTTGTTGCCAGTAAACCTCAAGGCCAGCTAGGTGGTGTGTGATAACAGGCGCAATCTCATAGCAACTCTGAGCCTAAGCAGTTTGGCACATATGCTAAAATTTGGATAATTTACATGGAAGTTGTCTACCAACAAGACATGTCAGAGCTGCTGCATAAAGTGCTGGCCGTCTGTGCACACTTTTGGAGTTCTCACCGTGCTGCTTGACTGTCTGTGCTCCAGCGTAACTTTGTCCTTCCCAGTCATGACCTCATATAAGACATACCCACAAGGTGGAACTCCACCTTGCCTATGCTGTGACCTTGGTAAGCAATCAAAATACAGGGAAGCCCATTAATTTTTTTTTAATTATTTAAAAATAATAAAAAAAAAAAATGTGTGGGCTCCCGCCGTATTTTGATCGCCCATCAAGTAAAGCCAGGCAGCTGGGGGCTGGGATTCTCAACAGACCGCAGCCGCCCCTGGAAATGGCGCAGTGATTATTAGCGCCATTTCCAGGCGCTTTACCCGGATCGTACAGTGGCCCTGATGGTACTAAGCTCGAAATTCAGGGTGTCATGCCAAATTAGATATGCCACCATGAATTTTTGGTAAACAGTAAAAAAAAAAAACAATACATAGAAAAATTTTTTTTATTAGAAATAAAACAAAAAAAATGTCCTTCTTTATTACAAAAAAACCTCCTTTAGTCCAACATAGTTCACAGGGACAGCAATGTCAGCTCTGCTTCATCACTCTGTAAAAGCGAGAAACAGGCTGACAGTGAGGGTATGATTGTACATGCATCTCGCATTGCATCACCCCACACGGCCTGATGCTTTCCGGACAGGAGCGCCTCAGCTGCATGGAAATACATGCAGCTGACTTGCTCCTGTCGGGAGGTTGTGCGCCATGATGCGATGTGACACTCGCACAGTAACAGTCAAAATTCAGTTAACAGGACCTTCGATAACATCATATTCATGTGACCAGTCTGTAAGCAAATGTCTGTACAACAATCACACCAGACTGGTCACATGGCTATGACGTCATGGAAGGTCCTTTAACCCGAGTGCACAGCAATGATCGGAC
This sequence comes from Anomaloglossus baeobatrachus, assembly GCF_048569485.1. NCBI lineage: Eukaryota > Metazoa > Chordata > Amphibia > Anura > Aromobatidae > Anomaloglossus > Anomaloglossus baeobatrachus. The sequence continues at coordinate 307,644,946 of NC_134356.1, read as the reverse complement.
GCAGAAGCGGCTGGGAGACAGAGTCTGCAGGACGCGTAGCGGGACCTGTAAGTATAATGACAATGTTTATTATTAAATATATTCTTTATTTTATAGCCCCCCTGCCCCATCCCATAACTGTAAAGCCAGAGTTTGGTGATCGGACACAAGTTTGCGTTTTCATGATCCTGATCCCAATCTTTACAAAACATTCGGGCGAGGCTCCTGATTCCGACCATTAGGGGGATTGCCAATCACTAGACATTACCATCAGGGCCAGGACAGGACATAGGGAGACACTAGGAGATCAGACGTCTCTACCTTCAAGCATAATTCTGGGTTGAGGGTCAGCCCAGGGTATCTCCGTAGCTTGAGAGTAAGCAGCGGGGCCCTCCTTCCACTCACTCTCCCAATCCCATCACGCTTGCATGACAGAGGGTTAGCATGTCCAAAATGTGTAGAAAAAAAAATCCTTAGCACGCCACAACATCCGGCACCACCATCTAATAATAATAATAATAATCTTTATTTATATAGCACCAACATATTCCACATCGCTTTACAATTCAGGAGGATCGTATACAAGCAAGTAACAGTTATGGAAAATACAATATTTAGAGGAAAAAAAAGACAACCCTGCGCGTGAGAGCTTACAATCTACAATGAGATGGGGGGGGCAAGGTACAAGTGCTTATTTACAATGATAATCCAGCCATCTCAAGGAAATGGGGGATAGATAATGGTTTCCTGGACCAGTTGCCCAGAACCTTGAGATCCATTTGGGTGCCATGGAGTTTGATGTGGAGTTGTATTGTGAGAAGTTGTAGAGGGACTATGTGAATTTAGTTTGGCTAGGGAGTGTGATAGGCCGCCCTAAAAAGATGCATTTTTAGGGTGCGTCTGAAGCTAATACACTCTATGGTAGCAAGAGGCAGCATTTCAGCAACATAGGGAAAGAGTTCGTGTCCACCATGTCTCCATGTACTGAGCGATTGATCTGCCCAATATCACTTCTGGGTCTCCAAATTAGACAAATTGCCTGAACTTGCACTTTACGCCTTTTATGTGCTGTGTGTGTGTGTTTAATATGGCATGGGGTGTGATCACAAACAAGTATTTCCTCCTGTCTACAGCCAACATGGGCAAGCCGACACGTCTAAAAATGAACCAGGCGTGGATCCCACAAGACTTGTCCATACCTTTGGCTGAGTAGATATTACAGAACTATAACAGCTGCACCCAGCCATTGTTATACTCCACCGCAGTTTGCGTAGTTTGCTGATTGTATTTTCAATTCCCAATGTTTTGTGTGATCCTTAAATTTAAAAAAATGAAAAACAAAAGAAAGTTAAAAAAAACATTGTTTGTCTGTACTCTCCGCCTCCTGGTTCAAGATTATTCTTTTTGATTTTTTTTTCTCTGTTATTTTAACCCCTTCACGACCTTTGACGGATCTATCCGTCATGGAGTGTGTCACGTTAAGCCCCGCCCCCTGCTGCGGGCAGGCGGCGACAATTGGCACATAATATCAGCTGTTTTCAACAGCTGACATGTGTGCCTGCATGTTGCGAGTGGAATTGCTTCCACTCGCAACATTTAACCTCTTAAATCTCGCTGCCAAAGTCTGGCAGTGAGATCTATATGCGCGCGGCCATGATTTTTACTTACCGCCGCCCCCACCGGACGTCACGTGCGTGAACACGTGACTTTCGGTGGTTGCCATGGTAGCACAGGGTCATGTGATGACGCCTGCAGCTATGACGTTTCACTTTCGTTTTCACCCGACCCGGAGCCGAATGAAACAGGAAGTGACCGTATCTGCTGTTTACAACTGTGTAGCTGTGATCAGCAGATAGATCAGAGCGATCGGATTGCTGATCGCTATAGCCACCTAGGGGGACTAGTTAAAAAAAAAAAAAAAGTAAAAAAAGTTTTAAAAAATAAAAAAAACTTAAAAGTTCAAATCACCCCCCTTTTACCCCATTGAAAATTAAACAGTTAAAAAAAAAAATATACACATATTTGGTATCGCCGCGTTCAGAAATGCCCGATCAAAATATAAAATCAATTAATCTGATTGGTAAACGGTGTAGTGGCAAAAAACCGCATGTTTTACGCAAAATGCAATAACAGGCAATCAAAACTTAGCATCTGCGCAAAAATAGTAACATTAAAAATGTCAGCTCGAGACGCAAAAAATAAGAAATCACTGAGCCATAGATCCAGAAAAATGAGAACGCTACGTGTTTCGGAAAACGGCGCAAAACATGCGCCACTTTTATTGGACAAACTTGTGAATTTCTTTTAACCCCTTAGATACAAGTAAACCTATACCTGTTTGGTGTCTACAAACTCGCACCGACCTGAGGCATCACAACCATATATCAGTTTTACCATATAGTGAACACGGTGAATAAAACATCCCAAAAACTATTGTGCGATCACACTTTTTTTGCCGCTTTTCCACACTTGGAATTTTTTTGCTGTTTTCCAGTACACTATATGGTAAAACCTATGGTTTCATTTAAAAGTACAACTCGTCCCGCAAAAAACAAGCCCTCATATGGCAAGATTGACAGAAAAATAAAAAAGTTACGGCTCTCGGAAGAAGGGGAGCAAAAAACAAAAATGCAAAAACGGAAAGTGCCCGGGGGCTGAAGGGGTTAAATTATTTTGATTGCAGGGCAATTGTCCTGCTCTTACCCCCATTTTCCAGCAATCTAGTCCTTACTACTAGTCTTAAATCCAAAAAGCTATTTAAAAAAAAGTGTGGGGTTCTCCTCATTTTTGATAACCAGCCAAGGTAAAGCAAACAGCTGGGGTCTTGTATTTTTAGGCCAATATCCATGACTCTTCCTAGTCTGATAATGTCATCCCCCAGCTATCTGTATTACCATGGTCAGTTAGTGTTACGTCTGTCTCTCTGCATTATGAGACTAGTGACAGATTAAGGACTTGAGAATCATTTCCACGCTAGACCCTAAATATTAAATTAATTTTCTTTCATTTGGTAGTCGTTTGCTGTCCAATAGCTTCTGAATCCTGGTCAGGTGTTTCCAGTTTGGAACCACTCCCAGTACCTTTATATACCCTCTTCTACCAGCAGAGTGTGCCGGTTATTCGCTCTTCCATTTGGACGCTGGGCCAGAAGGTGGAAGGATCTGCTGAATCCCTCTCTTGAAGTAGCTGTGGTGGCAGCAGTTTTGGTGCAGTATGCAGCAGTTTGTTATAGTGTTTTCCCCTTGTCTGTCTTCCTTCCCTGGTGTGTTGTTTTATTATTTTATATCAGCGGTAGGGCTAGCATTGCTTTCCTGCCCACTCACTAGCCAGGACTATTGTAGGGTCACTCAGGGCTTCGAGTTCCTGCTCAGCAACAGGTGAGGAACCTGTATAAAGACTGGCTAGGAATGCAAGGTACAGCGGCAGGTAAATGGAGAAGGTGTCCATCTTCCCTCTGACTCGTATCAGGGCCCACCATTGTTAAAGTGTCCCCAGTGTACCCTTTGTTTGTCTTGTTGTAATCACTGTCAGTTGTGTCTTTGGCCTCATGCCGGACCTTCCTTAAGTCTGTGTTGTTGTGACAGTTAGCCAAAATGTGTGGGGGGAGCACAACGTCTTAAATCAATGAATGAATAAATAAAATGCGTGGGGTGCTCCCCATTTTTATAACCAGCCAAGGTAAAGCAGACAGTTGAGGACTGGTATTATCAGGCTGGGAAGGTCCATGGTATTTGACCTTTTCCAGTCGAAAAATAGCAGACCATAGCCATCCCAAAATTGGCACATCCATTAGATGTGTCATTTCTGGGACTTTACCCTGCTCTGTGTCATTGCCCTGATGCAGAAGCAATCAGGGTAATAGTTTATGGGGTTGATGTCAGCTGGCATCAAGCCCAGGGGCAAGAAATAAACAGGCATCTATCAGACACCGCCATTACTAACCCCATAAAAGTAAAGTTAAAAAAACACACACACACATAAAGATATTATATTTTAAAAAACACTCGCTGACTCCCTCGTTTACCAATTTATTTAAAATAACAAACAAAATATGAAGATCAGACGTAGCCCACGGAATGAGATGTAGCTTAATAATGGAAACTTGGAAGACATAAAAAGAGGTTAAATAAATAAAAACATGACAATGTCCTTCGTTCACCAGTTTATTAGCTCACCCCCAAAAAACCCGCAGGTCTGATTTAATCCATGATGAATAGCAACCCTATGACGTCCGGCGATTCTTTAGTGATCCTATGAAGCTTAGTTCAAGTAAACAAAGCTTCATAGGTCACTCGTGGTCAGTTCTCATGATTGGTGACATCAGTAATCTAACATGACCTCCCCACCCATTGCGGGTCTCATGATGCCATTCGCAAGACTTGGTGAATGCAGTCAGTTCATGTAAGGTTACTGATGACATCACCGCTCTCACTGGATCACACAGAGGGAAGCGCTGGCCCCTGGCGAGAGCGGTGATGACGTCAGTAAGATTACATACCATCACCACTCTCACAGTCTATCGTGGAGGGCAGCGACAGACTTTTCGCATGCACGGTGAAGTCAATGAGTCACTGACATCACCGCTCATGAGAAATCAACGGGAATGAACTCTGGAGCCCTGTTCACTTGAACCAGGCTTCATAGCTTTTATTACAGAATCGCTGAAAGTTGTGCTATTTGCTATGAAGTACGTTGGATCTGTTGGGTCAATGAGGGAGTAGAGTATTTTTTAAAATACAAATATTTTTCCCTTTGTCTGTGTCTTTTTTAACTCTTTACTTGCCGGGTTAGTAATTGAGATCATAGTTACAATATGTTTTTATGCATTTAAATTTTATTCACTTTTAGCTAATTAAACACCATAATCGTGAAGAGGATTTAGCAAGCCCTTTTTAAAAACATCATAGCCATTCGTTTTTGCTTATACACAGAAGCAAACTTCTTGAAGGCTAAAGGCCTAAATATTACTAATACTATCAAAAATAGTCAATACATTACATAGTTACATGCCGTTTCTCAAGACTTCTAAGCTGTATGCTTCAGCAGTAACAGTAGCACAAAGGACAGAATCGTTTTACAAATTACCTTGCACTTTATATAGGTTATTAATTGTTACGAAGCCCTGAAAAGCATAAAACAATGAGCCCCTCCTTGCAGCAGGCTGTTCAGTGAATATTCCCTCCAGTAAATGTTAGTAATGAGGGTCTATTTATTGTATTTCTATAAAGATCTAATGAGCTCCATGGGAGAGAGTAAAACCTTTTAGTTTTTCACACTATACTCAAGACCTCTAGACTTCATTGGGTCAATCTTAAAGAAAGGGTAATGGACCATGAGGTCTTGCTTAATAGACCCAGAATTAACACACTAGCAAGAATGTCACACAAAGCAAAGTTTAGGGCAACATTGAATGAATCTTTTGTCATTCTTAAATCGTTTACAAAGGCTCTAACAGACTAGTAGTGCTATATCAATGTCACAATGGCAAAATACAGGAAATGTTATGGCAATGCAATACCTTTGTCATTTCATGTGTAGTTCTTATACTGTATATCTGTAGATCACCTACACTTCTAGATTTATACACACATAGTTGTCCTATAAAATTAGTGATGAAACAGCAGTCATTTTCAGAATGTGCTTTGATCTCTGCTGGCATTCCTTAAGGAGACTAGTCATGTATGGAGTCTTATCGGTAGTGTCTCTTAGGAAAAGAGCATGCAAATGACCGTTCTCCCAGAGGAAAGAAAAATACCTCTCTAGGGCTAAATAGCATCAGAGGTAAATACCCTATAAGTAAAACTGCCTATCGCCACCCTCTATTTATGTGTGTGCTGTGTGTATATACAGTGGGAAAATAGGTATTTGATAAACTGCAAATTTTGCACATTTTCCCACCTACAAAGAATGGAGAGGTTTGTATTTTTCACATAGTTACACTTTAACTATGACAAGAAAAAAAACAGAACATCACATTGTATGATTTTTAAACAATTAACTTGCATTTTATTGCATTAAATACGTATTTGATCACCTACCAATCAGCAAGAATTCTAACTCTCACAGACCTGTTATTTTTTTTTAAGAAGCCCTCCTACTCTGCATTCATTACTCTGTATTAATTACACCTGTTTGAACCCATTACCTGTATAAATAGACACCTGTTCAGACCTTCAATCAATCACATTCCAAATTCTCCACCATCGCCAAGACCTAAGAGCTGTCTAAGGTCACCAGCGACAAAACTGTAGACCTGCACAATGCTGGGATGGGTTACAAGACACTAGGCAAGCAGCTTGGTGAGAAAGCAACAACTATTGGCTCAATTAGTAGAGAATGGAAAAAACACAAGATAAATGTCAATCGTATTCGGTCTGTATCTCTATGCAAGATGGGGTAAGTATGATTCTGAGAAAGTTCAGGAATCAGCCCAGAATGACATGGGAGGACCTGGTCAATGACCTGAAGAGAGCTGGGACGACAGTCTCAAAGATTACCATTAGTAACACACTATGCCGTCATGGATTAAAATCCTGCAGCGCACCAAAGGTCCCTCTGCTCATACCAACACATGTCCAGGCCTGGTTGAAGTTCACCAATAACCATCTGGATGATCCAGAGGAGGTATGCGAGAAGGTTATGTGGTCAGATGAGACCAAAATAGATGAGACCAAAAGATCACCAACACAACTGTAAAGTAAGGGGGTGGAAACATCATAATTTGAGGGTGCTTTTCTGCAAAGGGTACAGCACGACTGCACCATATTGAAGGGAGGTAGGATGTATTGTGAGATTTTGGCCATCAACCTTCTTCCCTCAGTGAGTGCAATGAAGATAGTTCGCGGCTGGGTCTTCCAGCATGACAATGACCCAAAACACACAGCTAGAGCAACTAAGGAGTGGCTCCGCAAGAAGTGTTCTAAGGTTCTGGAATGGCCTAGCCAGTCTCCAGTCCTGAAACCAGTTAAAAAATCTTTGGAGGTAGCTGAAAGTAAATGCTGAAAAGTGACAGGTCCAAAACCTGAAAGATCTGGAAAAGATCTCTATGTAGGAGTGGGCCAAAATCCCTGCTGCAGTGTGTGTGTGCAAACATGGTTAAGAACTACAGGAAACATCAGAAATCTATAATTGCAAACAGAGGTTTCTGTACCAAATATTAAGTTCTATTTTTCTATTGTATCAAATAATTATTTAATGTAATAATATGCAAATTCATTATTTAAAAAACATACAATATGATTTTCAGGATTTTTGAGACCCCCACATAACCCTCTGTATGAACCATCACATAGCTCCCTGTATACAGTATGAGCCTCCACTTAGCCACCCATATACAGTATGAGCCCCACATAGAAACCTACATACAATATGAGCCCTCAAATATCCCCTATATATAGTATGAGCCCCCACATAGACTCTCTATATACAAAATGAGCCCACACATAGCCTTTTTATATACTGTGTGAGCCCTCACATAGCTCCCTATATACAGTATGATCCTCACATATCCCTTCTATATACAGGATGAGCCATCACATAGTCTCTCTATAAACAATATGAACCTTCGCATAGCCTCCTATATACAGTATTAGCCTCCACATATATCCTATTATACAATAAGATCCATCAAATATCTGTGATGCCCTGGCAAAACCAGGTAGTCACACAAGAGGCCCCCGCATAACACCATCCCTCACAGCGTTACATACAGCCGACCTGAAACCCAAGCCACTCCCCTCAGGGCAAGATAGGCACACCAGTGGGTGGGACCAGGCGGTTAGGAAATGCCCACCTAGGGGTCTAGACAGCCCGGGGTGGGAAAACCAAGAGATTAAGTCTAGAGTTCAAGTTGAGAGGAGTGGAGGCTGGGGCTAAGTGTAGCTCCAGCGGAGGTGAAGCTCAAGTTGACAGGCGCCAGGGATGGAGCCCTGGTGCCTTGGCTAGGTGGCAGACGGTGGTCCCCGTCAGCAGGCGACGGGAAGATGGCAGCCGGAGATCCGAGGTGGACCGGGACAGGGTTGGAGCCCGCTGGTACTGACACTGGAGAACCGACCCGGAAACCGTGCACAGAGGGGGTACTTGGACCCTGAAGCCAGGACCGGAACCAACGGCATAGCTAATTAACCAATTGAGGGCAGGATTTTAGGTCCTGTCCCAACCAAAGTCCCAAAAGCAGACAACCACCCACAGAGAGGGATAGGGCAACCGCCAGGGCTCGGTAGGTCCCACGGGTCAGTGTCAGCGGGGACGGCTCCTCAGGTACACAACAAGCCAGGAGCGGACTCCCGTGTTCCATACCGGGAAGTCCAACACAAGCAAAAACAGCACAGAGGGAAAAGACAGCGACCACCAGCCCGGGTGGGGGACCAGAGTACAACCAGCTGCGGCGGCCGGCCACCAGCACCTTGGTTTACCAAAAGACTTGTGTCATTTATTCAACTGTGAGTAACCAAACATCCCCTGGTACGTCCGGGCGCGCAGGCCCCTGCCATCGCCATCCCCTGTACAGAGCCACTGGGCCCCGGGGCAACCATCACTACCCACGGAGGGGTTAACATCCAGCTGCTATTACATCTCCACCGGGGTGTCCCACAACAGCGGTGGTGCCACCTTTCACCACACACCGTGGGTGGCGTCATGAACTGAATACGGCAAAGCCCGTACAAGTACGACCCCCTTTTCATTTGGCGTTTCCGCGTGACCCCCTGGTCCGGAGGGTCCCTCAAGCCACACAGCAGGTCCAGATCCAAGCACCTCGGCTGCTGCAGGCGTGGGGGCGGCACATATCTCCCTATATAAATATGATCCTCCAGATAGCTCCCAATATTCAGTATGATTTTTTTTTATTTTCATGTTCAACGTTATAAAATCTATGAAGCACCTGGGTGTTCCCAGTGATCACTGCACATCAAGATAAATTCCTTGAGGAATCTAGTTTCCAAAATGGGGTGACATGAATGGGGTTTCCACTCTTTAGGCACATCAGAGTCTCTCCAAACTCAGCATGGTGTCTGCTATCAATTCCAGACAATTTTACATTAAAAAGCCTAATGGTGCTCCTTCCCTTCTGAGCCCTACTGTGCGCCTAAACAATGGTTTTCCACTACATAAGGGGTATTGGAGTACTCAAGAGAAATTTCACAACACATTGTACAGTGCATTTTCTCCTGTTACCTTTGTGAAATTGCTAAATTTAGAGCTAAAAGAACATTTTGTGGGAAAAATTTGACTTTTTTATTTTCACAGCTTAACTAAAATATTTTGTAAAGCACCTGCAAATTCATGGTGCTCATTACAAATCTAGATACATTTATTGAGGGGTTTAGTTTCCAAAAGGGAGTGACATGTGAGAGATTTCCACTGTTTAGGCACACCAGGGATGTTTAGGCACACCATGGACTCTCCAAACTCACCATGGTGTCCGCTATCAATTCCAGCTAATTTTACATTCCAAAAGTCAAATGGTGCCCCTTCCCTCATGAGCCCTACTGTGCACCCAAACAGTTGTTTTCCATCACATTTGGTGTATCCGTGTATTGAAATTGCACACCAAACTGTATGGTGCATTTTTTTTCCTGTTACTCTTGTGAAAATGCAATATTTTGGGCTAAAGTAATATTTTTGTGGTTAAAAGTTAAATTTTCATTCTTTTTGTTCCACATTGCTTTAGTTGCTGTGAAGCACATAAAGGGTTAATAAGCTTCTTGAATGTGGATTTGAGTAGTTTTAGGGGCGTCAGTTTTTATAATAGTTTGACTTTGGGTACTTTGTCACCCAGGCCTCTCAAAGTCACTTCAAATGTGATGTGGTCCCAAAAAATGGTTTTGTAAATTTTGGTGGAAAAATGAGAAATTGCTGATAAACGTTTAACCCTTCTAACTTCACAGCTAACAAATGTTGTGTCAAACATGGTGCTGATGTAAAGTAGATATGTGGAAAATATTTATTAACTATTTTATGTGACACAACTATCTGGTTTAAGGACATAAAAATTAAAACTTTCAAAAATTGTGACATTTTGAAATTTTTTTGCCAATTTTTTTATTTTTTCAAAAATAAATGTAAATAGTATCGGCCAAAATTTACCACTGTCATGAATCATGAAGTAGAACATATCATGAAAAAACATGCTCAGCATCATTGGGATATGTTGAAGTGTTCCAGAGTTATTACCTCATAAACTGGTCAGATTTAGAAAATGAGACTTGATCATTAATGTACAAAGTGGACCTGTCCTTAGGAGGTTAAATAGTGCTTACTAGTGATGGCTGATGGGTGAAACTAGCAGATATCTGGGATCAGTGGGACTAACCAAATTTTAAAAAAAAAGAAAAAAGATTCCGGCCTGGAATTGATCCCAGATATCTGGCCGATTGCAGGTCCCATATAAGTCTATGAGGACCAGAATCCGGCGCTTAAAAATGGTAGTAGAAGGGATAGGGGGATTAGAGCAAGCATGCTATAATTACCGAGTCTCCGGCGTGGTTGTAACATTCTTCCGGGCTGCTACTTCTACTTCCGGTGCAGATCATTATCGCTCACGCATATTCACAGCTTTCCCCACCCAATCCTGGCGTTTGTGATTGGTTGCAGTCAGGTGAGCCCCCAAGTTGTGTGACAGCTTGCCAGGCTGCTTGAAATCACAGACCTTGTCTGTGGGTCACAGGAGATCGGCGTAAAAATATATAACTAAATAAATAAAACATCTGCTTTGGGTCCCCTCATGTTATGATACCCAGCACAGATAAAGCATAAGGCTACAGGTTGCAGCCCCCAGCCATGCACTTATCTTGGCTGTGTATAGAAATAAGAGGAACTACATGTGTCTTTTTTTTATCATTTATTTAAATAAATCATTTTAAAAATATGGCTTGCAGTCCCTTCCAATTTTGATACCCAAGTGTTATGATCTGGTAACCGTGGATGCTCACAAAAAATCCCATTAATCAAGAAAAATAAAACCACAAGAGTAGTTGGAAAATGAGCTGACTGCAATCCCCTATCTATCAGACAATACTAAAAGTAGCAGTGGGATGTTCCTAACACACCTAGACACCTCATCACTGCCTGAGAATCTTGCTACACCTCAAAGATAGAAATGAGGAATCCTAACTTGCCTCGGAGCAGTCCCCAAAGAAATAGCAAGCCCCCAACATGCAACAACGGTGATGTAAGAAATCACAAAACACAGATAGAAAATATAGATTAGCAAAGATGAGGCCCGACTTACTAGATACGACAGGACAGGACAGGACAGATAACTGATTGCGGCCAGCAAAATACCCTGCAAAAAATACCAATCTCCTGATAACAAAAAATACTGAGACCACACGGTCTCTCCTTCACTATATCAGGTACTCTTGTGCCAGACACTTTAGACAGAACTGCAGATATAATGGAAAAGAATAAAATCACAGAATAAATAATATTCAAGTGCAAATAAACCAAACATGAACAGAGAGCAAGCTCCCTTTCTTGCTGGAGGAATTTCCCTGCTCAAAGAAGCAGAAAGACAGATGCTCACATACAAGAAGCCAAACACAGAACCAAATGGAATAAGCAGAAACAAAGTGCAATTTCAAAGTGCAATTTCAGCAATTAAGCACAGAAACTAGCAAACGTATCTGAAGTAAATTCAGGCACAGAGGAAATGGGAGAAATTGAAGGGAAAACTCCTAGACATCTTCAGAAGCAGGCAGGAAGAACTAGCACCAGCAGCCGCCTGGCAGACCATGCTCTCCTAAATACACTAGGCTGATTTGCAATAGGATTTACGGGATTCCAAATTACCTCCAACACCTGTCTGGGTCACAGATTGAGACTTCAGCTTCTTTACCATTCCTGGCCACCAGAGGGAGCTCCACACCAGTACCCACTCGGATGACATTCACAACACCCATGCATGATATAGCCGACACCTGGGGGCTGGTATTCTCAGGCTGAGGAGTCTTATGCCTATTGGACCTCCCAGCCTAAAAATAGCAGACTGCAGCCACACAGCAGTGTGGCATCCTTTAGATGTTACAATCCCAGAACTTTACCCAGCTCATCCCGATTGCCCTGGTGCGGTTGCAATTAGGGTAATAAGGGGTTAATAACAGCCCACAGTTGTTACTAAGCCCTAGATTAATAATGGGAGGCGTTTATGAGACCACCCATTACTAATCTGTAAGTGAAAAGAAATAAAACACAAACATCTAAAAAATCTTCTATTTGAAATCAAATACAAAAAACAACCCTCTTTCACCCCTTTATTAACCTAAAAATACTCAGGTCTGACATAATTCACACGATTCCAGTTCTGCTATATTTGAAGGCACAGTAAGCGGCCATAGAAAGTGACCACCCATTGTGAGTTTCAGGGAGAGAATGAATGAGAAACGTGATGAGTGGTAAATACAAAAAAAATCTCAATGAAAATATGAGAAGAGACTGATGCTCCAAAATGTATATTTTATTTGTGCGTTGGCATATGAAGGTTTAGTCCAACATATCAACCCCACACATTGGGTCTTTTTCAAGGACAAATAATCTAGTACATGAAGATAAAAATAAGTACAAAATAAGTACAGGATAAATAACAAATAAATACTGTTGGTATATCACAACATGTGAAATAAATACTGACTAACAAAAAAATGTTAACCGGTTTGATTATGATCTTTTGATTATTCTTTAATCCTTAAATAGCTCTACCCTCTTCTGCTGTGATGTTATGCTTGATTTTAAACTCACCCTCATCTATCGATTTCAATGTTTAACTTATTTCATTGGTAATTAAAGAAATATAATGAGGATCTATAGGATGATATGATTTGGAAGGGTTGAATGTGCTGGGAAGTTTAAGGTTCAACTGCCGAAGGCAGAAGGTATCCTTATTCTGGGTGTCAGTTGTGGGAGTCAAGTCCTCATGAGCGGTGACATCACTCAGGTTATTTGCAGTCATAGCTGGAGGTTCCCATGGCCCTTCACCTGTGATCAAAGGTAATCTGACCTCAGGTGACCTCATTAAACTCAGTGACTTCACCTCAGGTGAGGTCACCGAGTTCACAGACCTGCATCTCCTGGTAGAAAAGCAAATTTGCATCTACTTCCCAAAAATGCAAAAAAAAACGGTTTTGATGCCGTTTCAGTGCAGTTTTCTGCCAGGCGCTGCAAATTTGGTGCTGAAAATGACTGCACCATATTTCAGCATTAAATTTGCACCTCCTGGTAGTAAATCGCACTGAAACAGCATCAAAACTGATTTTTTGCATTTTTGGGCCAAGAGATGCAAATTTGGTGATAAAACTTTTAGACCATATTCCTGCACACAATCTACAACTCTTGGAAAAAAAAAAGTCCCATCACTACTGCATCATACTGCATGCAGTAGTGAAATGTTTTTTTTGCATTTGCATCTACTTCCCAAAAATGCAAAAAAAAAAACGGTTTTGATGCCGTTTCAGTGCAGTTTTCTGCCAGACGCTGCAAATTTGGTGCTGAAAATGTCTGCACCATATTTCAGCACTAAATTTGCACCTCCTGGTAGTAAACTGCATTGAAACGGCATCAAAACTGATTTTTTGCATTTTTGGGCCAAGAGATGCAAATTTGGTGATAAAACTTTTAGGCCATATTCCTGCACACAATCTACAACTCTTGGAAAAAAAAGTCCCATCACTACTGCATCATACTGCATGCAGTAGTAAAATGTTTTTTTTGCCAGGAGGTGGAGATTGGGTGCAGGAATATGCTGCTGAAATTTCAGCACCAAATCTGCATTTATTGGCAAAAAAAACGTGGTTTTCTGCCAGGAGATGCAGATCTGTGAACCCAGTGACCTCACTGGAGGACTCATAGACCCTTCCTATTACTAATCTAGGGCTTAGTGGCAGCTGCGTTGCCATTACCCTGATTGCCACCGCACCAGGGCAATTGGGTTGCCCTGATTATGATACACAGCTAAGATAAGCGCACAGCTGGGGGCTACATCCTGAAGAAATATACTTTATCTGTGCTGGGTATCATAATATGGGGGGAACCTATGACAATTTGTTTCTTTATTTAGTTTTACTCCAATCTACAGTGACCCACAGACATTGTCTGTGCTTTGAAACAGCCAGACACCCTGTCACCTAGGCAGGACTGCCGGTAGACTGTCGAAGCTGTGAGTATGTATGAGGCTAATTAGCATCCCCGGAAGAAGAGTGAGCGGCCAGAAGCCGAGGCTCGATAAGGATAGCATGTTTGCATTATTTTTATTTTTTATTTATTTTTTTTCCTGAGTTTCTTTATCATTAGCCGGAGTTCCCTGAGAACTCTGGTCCCAGCACCCGAATACTTTTGAAACCGCTCGGATCCAGACTTTTACAGGTCGGATCCACCCATCACTAGGGCTTACTACTTTTTACACTCTGCCATATCCATTTATTCTTTGCTATGAATATGTCCTTATCTCATTATACTTTTGAATGAGGTATTTAAATAAAAAGATTTTATATGATTCTTTATGGGTTTTTTCTCTTCTTGTTCTACCTTCATTTTATAGACAATCTTTTTTACTCTCTCTTACATAAAGTTGACTTGCAGCATACCGTAATTAGTTATGCAGATTCCTGTTATGTCAATGCATTGTTACTGTTTTGCTCCTAGTGGTGGAAAAATCTTTTTCTTCCTGCATATTACAAATTACAACCGTCCTCTCATTCCCTAATAGCCCAGTGTGTTATTAGATTGATTCCCAAGCAAAAGGTTACTAGTTTAAATCGAGAAGCAGGACTGAAGATTTCCCAAGAGAAGAGAAACAGCATCATCAAGCAAAATGATAGTCTCTAAAGCCTGCTTTACACGTTGCAATTAGTTGTACAATCGCATTTGCGATGTGACACGCCCAGGTTGCATACGGGATCTTATGAGATTGCACATAGGTCGTTCATTTGCTGTCACACGAGCGTTAGTAGTCTATGTTAAATTGATCAATTTTGTGTGCGATCCTTTAGATCATGTGTTCTGTGACATATGCATTGGGCACTTTTTTTTTTTTTATTTATTGACTTGACAAGCGTGTGTAATGTGTAGGGATGCGTTTTAACTATGTCATCTGCCGTTCAGCTCTGCTACATGGCCGCTGACAGCAGACACAGACAGCCATGTAGCAGAGCTGAATGGCAGATGACAGCAGACACAGACAGAGCCGCACAATCAGAATGAACTCGGATGAACTTCACCCGAATTCATTGTCATGCTGCATAAATCCTTTATTAGAAACAAAAAACACAAACATATACCCTGGTTAACCACTTTAATCAGCCCAAAAAAGCCCTCCATGTCCGGCGTACTCCAGGATGCTCCAGCGTCGCTTCCAGCGCAGCTGCATGGAGGTGACCGGAGCTGCAGAATACACCGCCGCTGCTCCGGTCACCTCCACACAGCAACTGAAGACAGCCGTGCGATCAGCTGAGCTGTCAGTGAGGTTACTCGCTGTCACTGGATACAGCGGTGGCCGCGGGTAACCTCAGTGACAGCTCAGCTGATCGCGCTACTCACCGCCGCTCCTCTCACCTCCACGCAGCAACTGAGGTGAGTAGCGCGATCAGCTGAGCTGTCACTGAGGTTACCCGCGGCCACCGCTGCATCCACCGCTGGATCCAGTGACAGCGGGTAACCTCAGTGACAGCTCAGCTGATCGCGCGGCTGTCTTCAGTTGCTGTGTGGAGGTGACCGGAGCGGCGGTGTCTTCTGCAGCTCCTGTCACCTCCATGCAGCAGCGCTGGAAGCGACGCTGGAGCATCCTGGATTACGCCGGACATGGAGGGCTTTTTTGGGCTGATTAAAGTGGTTAACCAGGGTATATGTTTGTGTTTTTTATTTCTAATAAAGGATTTTTCGTGTGTGTGTGTTTATTTACTGTAATTTACAGAGTAATCATGGCGGGTGTCTCATAGACGCCTGACATGATTAATCTAGGACTTATTGTCAGCTATGGGCTGCCAATAACTCTTTATTACCCCGATTTGCCAACGCACCAGGGCAAATCGGGAAGAGCCGGGTACAGTCCCAGAACTGTCGCATCTAATGTATGCGGCAATTCTGGGCGGCTGTTGGCTGATATTGTTAGGCTGGGGGGCTCCCCATAACGTGGAGCTCCCCATCCTGAGAATACCAGCCTTCAGCCGTATGGCTTTATCTGGCTGGTTTTAAAATTGGGGGGGACCGCACGCCGTTTTTTTTAATTATTTAATTATTTATTTCACTACACAGTATAGACACGCCCACCGGCTGCTGTGATTGGGTGCGGTGTGACACCTGTCACTCAGCGTGGGGACGTGTCTCACTGTAACCAATCATAGGCGCCGGTGGGCGGGGATAGCAGGGAATACGAGATTGTTTAATGGGCGGCCGGCTTTTTCAAAACAGTAAAAGCCGCCGGAGCAGTGTGAACGCCGTGCAGCACCGCGGATCGGGGATCGGTGAGTATATGAGAGAGGGGGATAGACTAACATGGACAGAGAGTGAGGGACAGAGATAGTGACCGACTGACAGAGATTAGTGCATGACAGACATTGTGAGGCGCTTCAGAACGCAGCTTTTCAGCTGCGCTTTGAAGCGGACCTTTTTTAAGCTGCGGTGCAGAGCGCACACCTGCGCACAGCATCAGACACCAAAATCGTATGAGGGATGTCACACGTTACAATTCACTAGGTTCGTGCAACAAAACGCTCAATTCTAAACAAAGATACGATGTGTTTGCGATCAACGGTTTTGCGTTCAATCCTGATCGCACGTAGATGTCACACGCAGATACCTCACAAACGATGCCAGATGTGCGTCACTTACAACTTGACCCCAACGACGGATTGTGAGATATATTGAAGCGTGTGTAGCGGGCTTTAGTCACCAAAATTGCTAAACTGCATCATGTGAGTGCCATCACAGTTGAGAATATGAAATGATGTATGTCCATCCATTAGAAAGCCAAGAGGTGGACGTCCAGGCAAAATGTTGGAGTCAACAAGTTGAATCATCACAAGGTCTCTCAGTTCTGGTGCAACCATCACGACAGTGAAAGTGGCTTGTATGCTTCATAATAATGAGAACATATATGTCCATGCAAGCACCATGCGATGCCCATTACACAAAGCTGGAATGGTAGTCCAAATAAAAGTGAAGAAGCCTCGACTTCACTATCATCATAAAAAGTGTTCACTTGAGTGTAAAAAAGTATGAAAAGTGGACAGCAGAAGATTGGAAATGGGTTATGTGGAGCAATAAGATAAAAATAAATAGGCTAGGCTCTGATGGGTGCAAATGGGTCTGGAAGAAAGAAGGGTAAAAGGGGCTAACAGACTGAGAAATTGAAGGAACTGTCTCGTTCGATTGAAAAAGTCTGATGATGGGTTTTTTTACAGCCAAATGCATTGGGTACTTGACCGGAATCAATGGTGGTCTCAATGCTGCACTATATGTGAGTATCCTACAAGACGAGTTACTTTGTACACTCGAGTGCTATGTGTATGTTCCAGCAGGACAACGACCCAAAGCATACGTCTAGATTAGCAAAGAAATGGTTCAATGACCATGAAGTAGATGTGCTGAATTTGACCCCAATCAAACCCTTGTGGGTATAGTTGAAGAAAAAGCTTCATATATACTCAAGTGAGCCAACCAGTGTGCACTAAAATTGGGAACGTGTATAAGAGACCTGCGATCAGATTTCAGGTGAGACATATCAGAAACAAAAATCTCAACATTGAGTCCAATTTAAATATTGCTGAGAGGTGGTGAAATAGACCACCTACTCAGACAGCACTACTCGTAGATACATATAAAAAACAAGAGAACAAGGAGTATATGTGCAAAATATAACAATTCTTTATTATGAAAAAAACACAATACACAATTTAACCCCTTCACGACCTTTGACGGATCTTTCCGTCATGGAGCGTGTGCTGTTAAGCCCCGCCCCCTGCCGCGGGCAGGATGCTGCGATCGGCGCACATATCAGCTGTTTTCAACAGCTGACATGTGTGCCTGCATGTTACGAGTGGAATCGCATTCCACCCATAACATTAACCCCTTACACCTCGCTGCCAAAGTCTGGCAGCGAGATGTATATACGCGCGGTCATGATTTTTACTTACCGCCACCCCCAACGGAAGTTACGTGAGTGATCACGTGACTTTCGGTGGTTGCCATGGTAGCACAGGGTCATGTGATGACGCCTGTAGCTAACATGAGTCACTTCCTCTCAATGCCGGAATACAGCCGGCATTGAAAGTAAAGCACCAAATCTGCAGTTCTCAGCACTGTAGCTGTGATCTGCAGATAGGGCAGAGCGATCGGATTGCTGATCGCTATAGCCCCCTAGGGGGACTAGTAAAATTAAAAAAGTTTTAAAAAATTAAAAAAAAATAAAAAAAACCTAAAAGTTCAAATCACCCCCTTTTGCCCCATTGAAAATTAAAGGGTTAAAATAAAAAAAATATACACATATTTGGTATTGCCGCGGTCAGAAATGCCCGATCTATCAAAATATAAAATCAATTAATCTGATCAGTAAATAGCGTAGCAACAAAAAAATTCCAAAAGCCAAAATTACGTTTTTTTGGTCGCCGCAAATTTTGCGCAAAATGCAATAACAGGCGATCAAAATGTAGCATCTGCGCAAAAATGGTACCATTAAAAACGTCAGGTCGAGATGCAAAAAATAAGCCATCACTGAGCCATAGATCCTGAAAAATGAGAACGCTACGGGTTTTGGAAAATGGCGCAAAAAGTGCGCCACTTCTTTTGGACAAGCTTGTGAATTTTTTTTAACCCCTTAAATACAAGAACACATATTCATGTTTGGTGTCTACAAACTCGCACTGACCTGAGGCATCACATAGATACATCAGTTTTATCATATAGTGAACATGGTGAATAACATATCCCAAATATAATTGTACGATCACACTTTTTTTGCAATTTTTCTGCACTTGGAATTTTTTTGCCGTTTTCCAGTACACTATATGGTAGAACTTATGGTTTCATTCAAAAGTACAACTCGTCCCACAAAAAACAAGCCCTCATATGGCAAGATTGACAGAAAAATAAAAAAAGTTACGGCTCTCGGAAGAGGGGGAGCAAAAAACAAAAACGCAAAAACGGAAAGTGCCCGGGGGCTGAAGGGGTTAAAAACAGGTAAAACATCACCATAATGAGCCATCTGGGGATTATAAGATTGTTACACAGTAAGGATAGGGCACTGCTCAGCTAATTACTGAAAAAGTACCAAATACCCAGGATAACTTATATCCAAAAAATCCAAATTGTATTGGTATTATGATATAAAATTAAAAGTGAATCTGGTAAAGCTGAGATACCTAGCCATATGTATGAATAACTGCCCAAAAAGAAGGACCAAAATCTAACTCTCCCTGCACCACCCAGGAAAAATGGTTAAATTAAAAACATAGCTGTCTAAATCAGACTATTCAAGTCTATTGCAGGGGCAAAGTGGCCACATATATATCTTGATAAAGCAGTCTCACCATGCGAAACGCGCGTCGATGAAGTCCAGGTTCCTCTCTGGGGATTCTCCAAACTGAAGGTCTAACCCTGTTTTACCCCCTGCACCATTATCCCCAGTAACACCTTGTTCTTAGCTGGGAGCTCTAGTAATTATTTACTACTTTATATGTGGCCACATGCAAATAAACTGAAAACAACCACAGCAAATGACAAACTCAGATAAGAGTAAAAGAACCAAACAACAAAGAAAGAGCAAGCACTTATCTGAGGTAGATGTGGTGTGGAGCAGAATGAAGCGGGCTGGTGAACAAAGAACAACTGACATCCGGCATAGCCTGCTATCAGACCAGGATTTAAATAAGCAGAGAGTTAGCAATGGAAACGCCCATTGCTCAACACACCTGGTCTATGTGCAAACCATTCCTGGCCACAAGAGGGAGCCTCCCAGCAGCCAAAGCATAACTGACATTCACAACACTGAGGTTTTGCTTCTATTGCCTGCTGAGAAGTTCCTGTTGGATAAGCTGTGGAGTGTTATTTGTTCTATCTTTCCCCTCCTGTTTGTCTTACCTTCCTCATGTTGTCTTATTTCAGTGGCAAGTCAGAGTGAGTTCATGGCCAGCGAGGGCCTAGGCACTTGATGGCGCATGGGGGGAAGGACTCATCTAGGGACATCAGGAATCAGCTTCAGGTGAGTGATAGGAGGTGACCCTTATCCCTAGCATCAGAGCTTTCAATTGCATTGCTTCCCTGGTTTTCCGATTGTGTTGCTCACCGGGTCTTGTCCCATATCCGGCATGATACTTAAAGTCAAAAGTTCAAAACATTGTCACCCTTTTGTTTGTCAGTGTATATCAGGGGACTTTGTGGGGCCTCTTATACTATATGGAGGACTATGGGGATTGCATTATGCTGGGTTCATTATACTATATGGAGGACTAGGGGGACTGCATTATAATATATGGAATGCAATTTTGGGTGCATTATACTATATAGAGGACTATGGGGTGTGTTTTATTATATTGAAGGCATTGTGGGCCCATTATGCTATATAGAAGACTAAGGGGGTGCATTACAATATATGAAAGACAATGTGGAGCTTATTATACTATATGAAGAACTATGGGGAGTGCATAATATTATATATTGGATTATATGGGGCCAATTATACTAAAGATGGGGGTCATTTTAATATTTTGAGGGCTGTGTTGCGGCCATTACACTATTTGGAGGGCTACGTGGGACCACCATAATATTTGAAAGACTATGAGGGAGCCTTTATACTTTATGGAGAACTATTGAGGACCACTATACTGTGTGCAAACAATTATAGGGTGTGAAGGTTTGTGTGCAGTTCACCATACTGTGTGAAGGGCTGTTTGGGGGGCATTATTCTGTTTGGAGGGCTAATGGGGGACATTATACAGTGTGAAGAGGTGATGGGGCCATTATTAAGCAAGGTGTGGGGGTGGCTCAAAGTTGGAGATCATACTGTGTTAAGGTCCCAATACTTTTCAGTGGTAGGGCATTGTGGAGAAAATAACTGTGGGGGTATCATACAGTGTTTGCAAGCCACTATAATTGGCATCATACTTTATGGGTGCAATGAAAGGGGGATCTATGGATTTCAATAGGAGGAAAATTACTTTGTAAATGCTGCAAAGTTGACAGATACAGTTAGGTCCAGAAATATTTGGACAGTGACACAATTTTCGCGAGTTGGGCTCTGCATGCCACCATATTGGATTTGAAATGAAACCTCTACAACAGAATTCAAGTGCAGATTGTAACATTTAATTTGAAGGTTTGAACAAAAATATCTAATAGAAATTGTAGGAATTGTACACATTTCTTTACAAACACTCCACATTTTAGGAGGTCAAAAGTAATTGGACAAATAAACCAAACCCAAACAAAATATTTTTATTTTCAATATTTTGTTGCGAATCCTTTGGAGGCAATCACTGCCTTAAGTCTGGAACCCATGGACATCACCAAACGCTGGGTTTCCTCCTTCTTAATGCTTTGCCAGGCCTTTACAGCCGCGGCCTTCAGGTCTTGCTTGTTTGTGGGTGTTTCCGTCTTAAGTCTGGATTTGAGCAAGTGAAATGCATGCTCAATTGGGTTAAGATCTGGTGATTGACTTGGCCATTGCAGAATGTTCCACTTTTTTGCACTCATGAACTCCTGGGTAGCTTTGGCTGTATGCTTGGGGTCATTGTCCATCTGTACTATGAAGCGCCGTCCGATCAACTTTGCGGCATTTGGCTGAATCTGGGCTGAAAGTATATCCCGGTACACTTCAGAATTCATCCGGCTACTCTTGTCTGCTGTTATGTCATCAATAAACACAAGTGACCCAGTGCCATTGAAAGCCATGCATGCCCATGCCATCACGTTGCCTCCACCATGTTTTACAGAGGATGTAGTGTGCCTTGGATCATGTGCCGTTCCCTTTCTTCTCCAAACTTTTTTCTTCCCATCCTCCTGGTACAGGTTGATCTTTGTCTCATCTGTCCATAGAATACTTTTCCAGAACTGAGCTGGCTTCATGAGGTGTTTTTCAGCAAATTTAACTCTGGCCTGTCTATTTTTGGAATTGATGAATGGTTTCCATCTAGATGTGAACCCTTTGTATTTACTTTCATGGAGTCTTCTCTTTACTGTTGACTTAGAGACAGATACACCTACTTCACTAAGAGTGTTCTGGACTTCAGTTGATGTTGTGAACGGGTTCTTCTTCACCAAAGAAAGTATGCGGCGATCATCCACCACTGTTGTCATCCGTGGACGCCCAGGCCTTTTTGAGTTCCCAAGCTCACCAGTCAATTCCTTTTTTCTCAGAATGTACCCGACTGTTGATTTTGCTACTCCAAGCATGTCTGCTATCTCTCTGATGGATTTTTTCTTTTTTTTCAGCCTCAGGATGTTCTGCTTCACCTCAATTGAGAGTTCCTTAGACCGCATGTTGTCTGGTCACAGCAACAGCTTCCAAATGCAAAACCACACACCTGTAATCAACCCCAGACCTTTTAACTACTTCATTGATTACAGGTTAACGAGGGAGACGCCTTCAGAGTTAATTGCAGCCCTTAGAGTCCCTTGTCCAATTACTTTTGGTCCCTTGAAAAAGAGGAGGCTATGCATTACAGAGCTATGATTCCTAAACCCTTTCTCCGATTTGGATGTGAAAACTCTCATATTGCAGCTGGGAGTGTGCACTTTCAGCCCATATTATATATATAATTGTATTTCTGAACATGTTTTTGTAAACAGCTAAAATAACAAAACTTGTGTCACTGTCCAAATATTTCTGGCCCTGACTGTATGTTCTTATGTTACCCAGCTAAGTAATAATTAATTAATTGATTTATTTTTGGGTAGGGTGGCAATTAGAAACTCTGCCATGGGACCCTATGATTTCTATGTATGCCTCAGCATATGGCACAGAAGCACAAGCTCCTGGGACTGTGATACATTTGCACCAAAATTTTACAAGTTTTTAACAAGTTACAAATGATGAATCAGCTGAAAATACCTGAAAACTTCAAACCCTGTCTACACTGATGAATATTAAAAAATAAAAAAAATAAAAAAAAAAACAGGCAAACACATTTTTTCTAAATTTACTTGCATAATAAAATTACATTTGTCATATTTACTCATAATTGTGTGCCGAAGTTCACATATTACGGATTTTACTATTACTCCTGAGCACCACTAGTGGCGGTTGGGCAGGAACTTATTCCTTCTATAACTTGGGTCCAAACCGTAATAACTGTGGTTACTGTGTTGTTTCATAGAATATAAAAATAAAGATGGACAAAGCTGGCACAACCATCCTGATCAGGTACAAAGACATGTTCATGGACTGTTTTAGAATGCCTCCAAATGGCCTGTTGACAGATGATGTTCCAAGAAACAAATAAATCCCATTTATCAGATGATCATCCAACTGCTCAAGAGATTGATGTTCGCTGTGTATATCCAGAATTCTGGCTATAGTAAAACCTTAAATGATATCAATAAACCAATATGTCAGATGAGTGATGAGTGTTATACATAACTATAGGATGCTGTAAAGGCCCATCTCTCAAAGTGAACATGGCACCTCACAAGGCAACTCTGCGTTACTAAATAATTGTGTTCCCCATAATACAATAATTCTGGAGAACCTTTTTTTCAAACTCTCTGTGGTGCAGTTCCGCTCTTATTCCTTTATACGAGAAACTGTGTGTTACTATAGGATTTGTTCTTACACAAACTGACAGTTTGATTATATAAGGATACACACCTTTTTCATATATAATGGCAATACTCAGTTGTCAATATAAATTCAGGATGAATAAGGCACAACTTTGAGTTCTACTAAAAGTAGCTACAGGATTGTACTGTGGAGACGTTTAGGCAAAAATAGACATGCCATAAGAGATGACAGGTCCACTTTGTATGGGAACAACAAGTGCAAACAATAGTGAAATATATAAATAGTACAGTAGCAGCATATCAGAGTAAAAACAATGGAAATTGAGCCAACTATAGTCAAATTTCATCTACTTACCTGTAAGTTCTTAGCCCCATAAGAAAAAAACACAAAAGTTAGAGATAACCCCATTAAAAGGGCTGTTCGGTCTAAATCCATATGTCTGTGTGGCACCCCTGAGTGTATCAGGGTGCCACACCACAAGGTACTGCAATCCTTATTCAGGGTGCAGGGCCTACCCTTCATAGTTCCAGGTTCCTAAGAAACCGGTGTCAGTACTATCAGCACAAAAATCCCTATCACACCTCACATCATGACCTGTCAGACACACCAGTGGGTTAGTCAAGCTGGAATAGGGCCACCCACCTAGCTGTCAGGCAGACTAATGGGAGGGAGTAAGTGAGCAGAGTAGTGAGAGCCCTCAAGGAGTGAGGAGCTGGACTAGTAGCTTCCGGAGAGTTAGACTGAGGTTGGGTCGCAGACGGTGGTCCGGGACCAGAGGAGTCGGAGACCGGTGGCAGTGACATTGGAAAAGGGTGTGACGGACATAGTCTAGGAGGACTGTCGGCATCAGAAACCCAAAAGAACTGACCGGTACTGAGCACGATGGGGTAAAGGACCCTAGGTCAGGAACCGATTCAACGTCCTGATAATTAACCTGGGAGGGAGAGTATCTTTATGAACTTCCCTAAGAGCTCAGAGATTGAAGGTGACAGCACAACGCGGGGGATAGGGCTTTCCAGTAAAGCAGCCCACTGAAATCCCAAGTGCCAGACATCAAGAGCACAGCTACACTAGACATAGTGAGCGGGGCCCCAACAGCTTCAAGCCAAGGGGCCACAACAAACAAACTAAATTGTGCATGGAGGTGGGCTCCGGATTACCAAGTGGCACTGGTGGGAGCGAACACCTGGACGTGCTCCCCGTAGTGACTGTGATGCACAGAAACTTTGGTTTATCTTCAGTGTGAGTGTCTACTTTATAATCCTCATCCAGCACCACGACTACCCACAGTGAGTACCCTGGTTCCCCTGCACCCTGCGCTCCCAAATATCCACCAAAACCCCAGAGGCCGGGGCCTTCCCTGCCTGCGGAGGGACTGATGTGGCGCCCTGGCCTATCAGGTCATCACAGGACATTGTGCAATCTGCCCTTCTGCCTAATGTCCATCTCCTCCTTGGTTACGGGTCCCTGGCCTTTGGTGTTGCTACGAACAAGCCAATCAAAAATCCTAGAAACACTCTGCACTACACCCACCAGACACACCAATGGGTAGCCTAAAGGGAATAGGGCCACCCACTTGGGGGGTTGGTAAGGGAGGGTCAGGAGTGGCAGGAGCAGTTCAGTTGTGTGGTGACTCTTGTGAGGAGATGTCACAAGTCAGTTGGAGGAGGTTAGGAGCTGGGCTCCTCAGTTACTAGGTGGCAGACATTGGTCTGGGCCTGATAGGAGCTGGAACCCCGGTCGCAGGGAATCATGTCAAGGGGCACAGAACTGCCAAGAAGGGCAGCCAGTGGCCTTGAGCCATCTCCGGGCAGGGGCCAGGGCACGGCGGGGTACGTGGACCCTAGGCCGGGAAGTAGCTTCAAGCGTCCTGGTAATTTACCCAACGAGGGCGAAGACTGCAAGATTCATCCTCCACCCACTCCAAAATCGGGGTAGGACTTTCCCAATACATAGTCCAGAAAATCCCAAGCGTGAACCCTGAGAGCAAGCTCACTCCGTTAGCCATACAGGTGAGCGGTACCTGACTAGTTCTATACTACAAGGGCCAAGCAGTAAAGAAAGTGCCAAGGGAAAGGTCACAGGATAACAAGCAACACCATCAGGCACGGGATCCAAGCGTGCTCCCTCCCTGCTACAGTGGTGCTCAGAATTTTGGTTTACAAATTGTTGGTGTCAGCATTATTAGACTAAGTGAGTACGCAGTGACCCTTTCCTCCCCAACGGCGTTCCCTTGTCACCATCACCGAGCCCCGGGGCATTCCCCCTACCCACAGAGGGGTTAAACACCTGGCAGCCATCCCATCGCCACCGGGCGCTCCCAACAGCAGCGGTGGTATCCCACCTTACCACACACCGTGGGTGGCGTCACGAACTCTAAATACAAAATCCCCTGTAAATACCCCCTTTTATTTTGAGTGTCCACACGACCCCTCCCGGGTCCGGAGACTCCTTGAGCCACCGTGGATCCGGATCTGAGCAGCGGCCCGGCTGCTGACGCTGGGGCGGTACACTGACACCTTGCTGCTCCACACCATCTGCCCCAGTACTCCTTCCAGCAGCGGCGGTACTCCCATTACTGCAACCAGCAGGTGGCGTCACGAACTTCTCCCCTGTAAATAATCCCCTTTCAAGGATCGGAGTGTCTGCCGAGCCCGGGTCCGGACCCCTCGAGCCACGACCACCCTGGATCCGAGCACCCCGGTCTGCGCTGGGGCGGCACATCTGCAGTCACTCTATCTGACTGTAGACTTGTTTCCTGTGTCCACTGTGAGGATTCCCACTTTCAGAGCCAGTAATGGTGGTTACATGACCGTATGTGATAGGCAGACTCCTGGCCACATTCCAACTACAGGAGCACAGCGGCGCTCAAACCAAGTGAGGTCGCGCTTCAGCAGACTGTGCACTAGGGTGATGTTAACTTAGGGTCTAACTCAGGATTAACTCAGTTCTTAGGGTAGACACAAAGAATCTGCACATTGCGAGGTGTTGTTTCAGATCAAATTGATTTATTGTGCAATGCATTGATTCATATGTGACTGCATATAGAGCCTTGACTGTCTCCTGTCCTATATGCACTGGGCTTTATTCTTTTTCACAAGAACAGGAAGTTACATTAAGTTACTAAAAAGAGGAAATATGAGAAACAGTACTTATCAGCCAATCTACCATCCAGATCCAAGCAAGGGGAGGATTGCACAGGAATGAGCTCCAGCTGGCCGCTAGAGAAGACGAGGTCATGAAGAAAAAAGAAGGTATCTAGCAATCTAAAAATGAGTGGAAAAAGTAGCTTTATTTCACCATTTAAAATCCACAGAGATCAAAAGAAAACATGTTTTAAATCTCCATGAAGACGCGTTTCAGATCACACAGAATCCTTTGTCATATCTAACATATTAAGGTCACGATTTGAATATTAAATAGAATCAACCAACGAACATCTGACCCTCAATCAGGTGCAAGATAATTAAATGATTTCATTCAAGATAAACCAGTCACTAGTAATTATCCCTGAAGCCTAAAGGGAACCTGTCAGGTCCACTATGCACCCAGAACGACAAGCTATTCTGGGCGCATATTGCTAATCCCTGCCTAACCGTCCCTGTATACACTAGCAGAGATAAAGAGATCTTTAGAAAAAGTATTTCTAAAGATTCTTTATGATATGCTATTGAGGCCAGCGAGTAGCCAGCGACTAGCGCAAGGACGTTAGTTTTCTTGGCTAGTTGGCCTCATTAGCATATTAGTACGCCCCTGTGGGCGTGCTGACATGCTAATGAATATGCAGTGTCAGAGGCATGGTCGCTCTCACCTCTGCTGCCACCACTGGTTTTCGGCTAAGTGCGCACGATCAGAACGTCCCCGGACTTCCAGTCATGCGCACTACACAAGTTTGAAGCTGGGATGCGCACACCTGGCTCCATAGTACGTATGACCGGAAGTTCAGGACTTCTGATCATGCGCACTGAGGCGAAAACCAGCGTCGGGCGTGGTGACAGCAGAGAGTGGTGAGATCGACCATGACTCTGACCCTGTGCATTCATTAGCATGTTAGCAAGCCCACAGGGGCATGCTAACATGCTAAGGAGGCTGACTAGCCAAGAGAATTAACGCCCTTGCAACTAGTCTCTGACCTTCTTAGCATATTATAAAGGATCTTTAGAAATACTTTTATTATTTTTTTTATTAACATATACAGATTAGTATTTCTGCAGCATATTCCTTCCTTTGGTCCTATGTTAATGTCCCATGTCATTTATACGCTGTGGTTTTTGTCAGCTTTAATATCTAAATGAGTACACAAAACCTCTCATTTGATAATAATAGCCTATAAACTCATATTACAATTAGCACACAATAAATTCTCAGAAGTATTCGGCTAAAATGTTAGATACTTTATTGAGCAAAAATTTAACATACAAAAATGTAAACATGGACAGTTTAAAATACAAATACAATACTGCTGTTTACCAGAAGGTGGCAGGTTATTCAACCACATATATGAACATGACCGTACATACCAACAGTGTGGCATCAAGGTTATATTTATTTATTTATTGAGATTGTAGGGTCATGTTCATAAATTTGCAGTTGCAACCCAACACTTATAACTAACTTAGGACTAAATGTGGTCCAATATGGTCACTTAGTTATAAATATATAATCACTTATAAGATAGCAATTTATTAAAGCACATGTAGATTATAGATGGGGTATAACATCTTATATGGTGTATAATATAAATACACACAAAGTGCTGAACTTATGTGACCGCTGTTTGCAGGTTTAGAACATGCAATGCTAATCCTACTACCCTTCAGGTGTAGATAAAAGCATTTAGCATAGTGCATGAAGACAGCAATTGCATATACCAATCTGCAAGCATGGAAAGACAGTGTCCAATGAAGGGTTAATGCAACTTACACGGAGAGTAATTCCACCACGTCTGGTCACCTTAACATATGTTTCAACAATGATATCTTCATCAGGAGGTGTGGTTAGAGTGTTTAACACGTAGGTATATAAAGAACTTATTGACCAATCATAATCAAGAGTGGAAAACACGTGTCTATCAAAGCAGCTGTGACCGATCAAAGCATTAGGACAAGTTTGGGAGTGAATGTGACGTCAGTACACCTGGCTACCACCTCTTTTAATAGCCAATTAATAGCGCTGACAAATGTTGCGCTCCACCAGCGTTAGCAAATGGAGCGCACACGTGACACACAGGGCTCTGTACACAGCGGTCATGTGAGCGGATGTAGCGGCGCATGTGTCGCGGGCGGAGGGGCCGCGCTCGCTATGCTCGGGTCCGGGGCTACTGCTACTCGGTGGCTCGAGCGGTGGGCCGGACCCGGGGACTCGAGAAGCGCTCCTCGCCCACGAGTGAAAAGGGGGTGGTTTGTTTTGGGAGATAGTTTGTGACGCCACCCACCGGTCGTGGTGATAATGGGCACCACTGCTGCTGATGACGGGGATCCCGGGAGCAATGGCAGGGAGCAGCTAGGATGTTGGTTCCCCCTCCGTGAGTAGGGGTCGGTGATCCTGGGGCCCGGATGGTGATATGGGGAGGCAGGAAGGCCGGGGTGCAGGGTTGCGGAGGCAGCGCGGCGCGGTGCCGGATGGCACTGTTGTACTCACTCAGGCACAGATTCACAGAGTCTCTGGTAAACCAAACGGCTGGATGGACGGGTCCCGCAGCCGGCTGCAGTGTCTTTGCTCTCCCCGGACAGGTTCATGGTGGCTGTCTTTCCCTGCACCGTTGTGTATGTATCGACTCCGATGGTTTCCCAACGGTAGTCCGCTCCCCGGCGTGTATGTACCGAAGGAGCCCATTTTGCCCACAGGCGCTGGCCCTTGGATCTCCAGCCTATGGCGGTGGCTTTCTATCCTCACTGTGTGGACTGTTGCCTTCTGTCGGGTCTTGGGTGTTAGGAAACCCCTGGGGTTCTGGTCACTCTCGGATTTGACCATTGTCGGCGACTCCTAGCCTAGTCGGGGTCCGATGGCCCTGCCTTTGTGCTTGGTACAAATCTGCTCCCCGGCTCGGTACCGGCGGGCCACCGCCCGTACCCGGTCCTACAGTTCCGCTGACTTGCACCAACTCCTGCAGACGGCCACCATTGTCTGCCGACCTTGCTGACAGTGCCTGGGCTCCTACCCAGACACTAGCAGTTTCTGTCCTTTCACTTTCCTAACTCAACTCCTCACTCCACTTCAACTGAACTCGAAACTGAACTGAACTAAGTGCTTTTCCCGCCTTCAGGCCTGTGAACTCCTCGGTGGGTGGGGCCAACCGTCTGGCTCCGCCCCACCTGGTGTGGACATCAAGCCTGGAGGGAGGCAACAAAGGTTTTGTTTGACTGGTGTTGACTATCCAGGGGAGGTGGTGTGTGTGATGTTATCTCTGTGACTACCTGGCTAGTCCAGGGCGTCACACATGCGCATTGTGCTGTGCTTCCGATAACAGAAGTTTCAGGCCCCGGACCATCGGAGAGACGCGTCTCCCATTGCTATGCAACATAAAAAGGAAGCAAATCCAAAGTTCCCATTGAGTCCTTTGGGCGAGACCGTGTCCAATCTATATATCCATCGACTTTCTGTCTGGGATAAAACTCGAAAAAGATCTCCTCCTCGATTACCCAGAGAGACTTGGTCGATGGCTATAATATTTAGCTTGGAAGCATCTGAATCATGGAAGTTTCTAAAATGTCTTGCCAAAGTTTTTAATTGTTCAAACGTTTGTGCCGTTTTCGCCATCTCTATATCACATATGTGATCTCGAACTCTAATTTTGAGTTCTCTGGTAGTCATACCGATATAAATTGTTCCTTGGGGCTTGGGAGAGGGATCTTTTTGTAGTTAACCCAACGGATCAGATGGAGCGTGTCCATAATTGTATACGCTACATCGATGATGTTTGGTTTCTATGGGAGGGTACACAATTAGAACTTCAAACATTCATGGATCTGCTGAATCGGAACTCAATTAACGTAAAATTGACTTATCAGTTTGGGTGCAGGTTGAGCTTTCTTGATATAGACATAAAAAGAACAGAAAGGGGATATTTAGAAACATCAATCTTCAGAAAGCCGACTGCGACTAACAGTCTGTTGAGAGCAGATTCAGCACATCCACCAAGTACCATCAAGGGAATCCCATACAGTCAATTCCTTAGGGTTAGAAGGGTATGCTCTACAGAAAACGAATTCAGGCAACAGTCTAGAGATCTCTACAATAGATTCAGAGCCCGTGGATACAGCCATAGAACAATTAATTCGGCACGGGTATAATAAAGCTAAAGAAGCCTTAAGAGATGACCTATTATATCGTGATAAACCACCTAAAAAGGCCAATGACTGTGTGAGATTTATTACCACCTTCCACAGTCAGTGGGAGGATTTTTGTTCCTTTGTTAAAAAACACTGGAACATACTTTTTACAGATCCAATCTTGAAAAAGATCCTTTCTCCCAAACCTATAATTACAGCAAGGCGGGCCAAAAATTTAGGCGATCTGTTGGTCAAAAGCCACTACGTGGCCACCTCACAAAACAAACTTTCTTCTGAAAATCAAGGCTTCTTTCCTTGCAGAACTTGAAAGGCCTGTCAAAATCTTAAGAAAAGTAAGACCTTCTCTAATTCTGAGGGCACCCGTACCTTTCAAATTCTCCATCACTTGACTTGTGCTTCTAAGGGGGTAGTCTACCATGCAACTTGTCCGTGCAAAAAAATTTATATCGGTATGACTACCAGAGAACTCAAAATTAGAGTTCGAGATTACATACGTGATATAGAGAAGGCGAAAACGGCACAAACGTTTGAACAATTAAAAACTTTGGCAAGACATTTTAGAAACTTCCATGATTCAGATGCTTCTAAGCTAAGTATTATAGCCATCGACCAAGTCTCTCTGGGTAATCGAGGAGATCTTTTTCGAGTTTTATCCCAGACAGAAAGTCGATGGATATATAGATTGGACACGGTCTCGCCCAAAGGACTCAATGAGAACTTTGGATTTGCTTCCTTTTTATAAAGAGGAAGATATAATCCATGGTTCAATTGAGGACCTCTATTAATCCAAGTATATTTACATAATCTAGTCCAAGGATATCCTGACGTCTTTTTGAGTAAATATATAGCATACAGACCTATGATATATGCTGTTTTCTATATAAACGTATTCCTGAAGGGATCTGCGGGTATTGTTTTAACTCTGTTAGGTTTATGTAATATTTATATTAATTTTGTCTATTTTTATTTCTTATTTTAGATGTTTGTTTTTTATGTTGCTTCTACCATGCTTTTGTGAGACTGATGAAAGAGTTTGATGTCGTCCCTTGGAACCCCTCAAATAAAAAGCCAGCTCAGCATCACTTTCTGTTTAACCAGTGGATCCTATGACAATGGCTATGAGAATTGGAATCTATTGCTACAACGTATATAATAATGTACTTTTTTAATATTTATCTTAAGCTATGTCTCTAAAAAATGGATAACCTACTGCATTTTTGCATATTCACTAAATCTATGTTCTATTTCAATAGCTACTTGCCTTTGTTACACACTGGCTGTAAACGCTGAGCGCATCGCCTTGTGTTTGTCGTCCGGTAGGTGCAGGGCTCCAGCGCAGCAGGGGTAGACGCGCTGGCCTGTTGCATAGTAACGGGAGACGCGTCTCTCCGACGGTCCGGGGCCTGAAACTTCTGTTATCGGAAGCACAGCAAAATGCGCATGCGCCGCTACATCCGCTAACATGACCGCTGTGTACAGAGCCCTGTGTGTCACGTGTGCGCTCCATTTGCTAACGCTGGTGGAGCATAACATTTATCAGCGTTATTCATTGGCTATTAAAAGAGGTGGTAGCCAGGTGTACTGACGTCACATTCACTCCCAAACTTGTCCTAATGCTTTGATCGGTCACAGCTGCTTTGATAGACACGTGTTTTCCACTCTTGATTATGATTGGTCAATAAGTTCTTTATATACCTACGTGTTAAACACTCTAACCACACCTCCTGATGAAGATATCATTGTTGAAACATATGTTGAGGTGACCAGACGTGGTGGAATTACTCTCCGTGTAAGTTGCATTAACCCTTCATTGGACACTCTGTCTTTCCATGCTTGCAGGTTGGTATATGCAATTGCTGTCTTCATGCACTATGCTAAATGCTTTTATCTACACCTGAAGGGTAGTAAGATTAGCATTGCATGTTCTAAACCTGCAAACAGCGGTCACATAAGTTCAGCACTTTGTGTGTATTTATATTATACACCATATAAGATGTTATACCCCATCTATAATCTACATGTGCTTTAATAAATTGCTATCTTATAAGTGATTATATATTTATAACTAAGTGACCATATTGGACCACATTTAGTCCTAAGTTAGTTATAAGTGTTGGGTTGCAACTGCAAATTTATGAACATGACCCTACAATCTCAATAAATAAATAAATATAACCTTGATGCCACACTGTTGGTATGTACGGTCATGTTCATATTTATGGTTGAATAACCTGCCACCTTCTGGTAAACAGCAGTATTGTATTTGTATTTTAAACTGTCCATGTTTACATTTTTGTATGTTAAATTTTTGCTCAATAAAGTATCTAACATTTTAGCCGAATACTTCTGAGAATGTATTGTGTGCTAGCTTTAATATCTAGTACCTGATGAATGTATTTAGTTTATAGGTTACACCTAGTAGGTTTCCATGTAGTGTGAATTGTTTTTTTGTGATATTTACCACACATTACTCGTATACTTTTCAAAACCTTAGGTTTTGTATATAGGTTAATGTGTTTTTTTTTGTTTACCTTATGGATTTTTTTTTTCTTTTCTCTGTGTTTGTTGATTTATAAACATGGCATTGCCATTTTGAAACTTTTTTCCTTGTTGCTTATGTATAATTAATATATTACGTTAATATGGTGCATTTATTACTTATTATACTAGTGTATTGGGGTCATTAAACTTCAGGGATAATTACTAGTGACTGGTTTACAGTGCCTTGCGAAAGTATTCAGCCCCCTTGAGTTTATCAACCTTTACCCACATTTCAGGCTTCAAGCATAAAGAAAAACATTTTTAAATTAATGGTGAAGAAGTGGGAAACAATTGTGAAGTTGAACGAAATTTATTGCATATTTTAAACATTCTTAAAAAATAAAAAAAACTGAAAAGTGGGGCGTGCAATATTATTCGTCCCCTTTACTTTCAGTGCAGCAAACTCACTCCAGAAGGTCATTGAGGATCTCTGAATGATCCAATGTTGTCATAAATGACTGATGATGATAAATATAAGCCACTTGTGTGTAATCAAGTCTCCGTATAAATGCACATGCTCTGTGATAGTCTCAGTGTTCTGTTTAAGAGAGCATCATGAAGACCAAGTAACACAACAGGCAGGTCCGTGATATTGTTGTGGAGAAGTTTAAAGCCGGAATTGATTACAAAAAGACTTCCAGGTGTTAGAATGGCCAAGTCAAAGTCCAGACCTGAATCCAATCGAGAATCTGTGGAAAGAGCTGAAAACTGCTGTTCACAAACGCTCTCCATCCAACCTCACTCAGCTCAAGCTGTTTGCAAAGGAAGTATGGGCAAGAATTTCAGTCTCTCGATGTGCAAAACTGATAGAGACATACCCCAAGCGACTTGCAGTTGTAATCACAAAAATGTTACTTTAGCCATAAAATTTAGCATTTTCACAAGGGTATCAGGAAAAAATGCTCCATAAAATTAATTGTGCGTGTTCTCCTGAGTACACCGATATCTCATATGTGGTGGAAATCAATTGTTTTGGCGCACAGCAGGGCTCAGAATGCAATGAGCGTCATTTGACTTTTCAAACGCAAAATTGTCTGTAATAGTTAGCGGATGCCATGTTGTGTTTGGAGACCCCCTGAGGTGCCTAAACAATGGAGCTCCCCCACAAGTGACCCAATTTTGTAAACTATATCCCCCCATGGAATTTATTTAGATGTTTAGTGAGCACTTTGAACCCCTGGAGGCTTCACAAAAGTTTATAATGTTTAGCCGTGAAAATATATATTTTTTTTTTACCACAAAATCATTATTTCAACCAAGTAGCTTTTTTTTCACAAGGGTATCAGGAAAAAAAACCATAAAATGTATTGTGCAATATCTCCTGAGTACACAGATACCTCATATGTGGTGGAAATCAACTGTTTGGGCGCACAGCGGGGCTCAGAAGAGAAGGTGCGCCATTTCACAGCAAAATTGGTTGGAATTATTAGCAGACACCATGTTGCGTTTGGAGACCCCGTGAGGTGCCTAAACAATGGAGCTCCCCCATAAGTGACCCCCTTTTGGAAACTAGACCCCTCATGGAATTTATCTGTATGTTTAGTGAGCACTTTGAACCCCTGGAGGCTTCACAAAAGTTTATAATATTCAGCCTTGAAAATATTTTTTTTTTTACCACGAAATTGTTATTTTAACCAGGTAGCTTTTTTTTCACAAAGGTATCAGGAAAAAATGCACCATAAAACAAATGGTGCAATTTCTCCTGAGTACGCAAATACCTCATATGTGGTGAAAATCAATTGTTTGGGCGCACAGCGAGGCTCAGAAGAGAAGTTGCGCCATTTCACAGCAAAATTGGTTGGAATTATTAGCAGATGCCATGTTGCGTTTGGAGACCCCCTGAGGTGCCTAAACAATGGAGCCCCTCCACAAGTGACCCCATTTTGGAAACTAGACCCCTCATGGAATTTATCTGGATGTTTAGTGAGCACTTTGAACCCCTGGAGGCTTCACAAAAGTTTATAATGTTCAGCCGTGAAAATATATATATTTTTTTTACCACGAGATTGTTATTTCAACCAGGTAGCTTTTTTTTCACAAGGGTATCAGGAAAAAATGCACCATAAAACGTATGGTGCAATTTCTCCTGAGTACGCAAATACCTCATATGTGGTGGAAATCAACTGTTTGGGCGCACAGCGTGGCTCAGAAGAGAAGGTGAGCCATTTCACAGCAAAATTGGTTGGAAGTATTAGCAGACGCCATGTTGCGTTTGGGGACCCCCTGAGGTGCCTAAACAATGGAGCTCCCCGACAAGTGACCCCCTTTTGGAAACTAGACCCCTCATGGAATTTATTTGGATGTTTAGTGAGCACTTTGAACCCCTGGAGGCTTCACAAAAGTTTATAATATTCAGCCTTGAAAATATTTTTTTTTTACCACGAAATTGTTATTTTAACCAGGTAGCTTTTTTTTCACAAGGGTATCAGGAAAAAATGCACCATAAAACATATGGTGCAATTTCTCCTGAGTACGCAAATACCTCATATGTGGTGGAAATCAATTGTTTAGGCGCACAGCGTGGCTCAGAAGAGAAGGTGCGCCATTTCACAGCAAAATTGGTTGGAATTATTAGCAGACGCCATGTTGCGTTTGGAGACCCCCTGAGGTGCCTAAACAATGGAGCTCCCCCACATGTGACCCCATTTTGAAAACTAGACCCCCCCATACAAAAAATTAGTTTGGCGAAATAAAAAATATGGACGTCAGTAAAAAAAATAAAATAAATATGAGCGCATGCAACTGACACTAGGGCAAGTGCCACACGTGAGAGCGATGCACAAATCTCACATCGCATCATCCGGCACAGTCGCACACTACTGTCTGGAAGAGAGCGGCCGTGCTGGATGATGCGATGTGAGACTCGTGCATCGCTTTCATGTGTGGCATTGGGCTGACCCTTACAATATTCAGTAAAAAATACTGTAGTTGACGATTACTACAGTATCATTTTACTGGCCCTAAACTAAGTTTATTTGTACTTCTTACTTAGTTTACATAAATAAAAAAAATCAGGACACACGCACGGATGTGCTGCAAAAAAGGGGGGTACTAGGTGGGATGGAAAAAAAGATGGATGGAGGATGGAAGAGGGCGCGGCGGAGGATGGAAGAGGGTGCAGCGGAGGATGGGAGAGGGCTTGGCGGAGGATGGGAGAGGGCGGGCAGTAGATGAGGGTGAAAGGGGGTGGAGGGGGCAGCAGATTGGGGAGGGTGAGAGGGGATGGAGGCGGACAGCAGATGAGGGTGAGAGGGGGTGAGTGGGCAGCAGATTGGAGAGGGTGAGAGGGGGTGGAGAGGCAGTAGATTGGGGAGGGTGAGAGGGGGTGGAGGCGGGCAGCAGGTGAGGGTGAAAGGGGGTGGAGGGGGCAGTAGATTGGGGAGGGTGAGAGGGGGTGAAGGGGGCAGTAGATTGGTGAGAGGGGGTGGAGGGGGCAGCAGATTGGGGAGGGTGAGAGGGGGCATCATATTGGGGAGGGTGAGAGGGTGTGGAGGTGAGCAGCAGATCAGGGTGAGAGGTGGTTGAAGGGGCAGCAGATTGGGGAGGGTCAGATGGTGGAGGGTGGGCAGCAGATCGGGAAGGTGAGCTGGTGGAGAGCGGGCAGCAGATCACGCAGCAGATCGCGCAGGGTGAGCTGGAGAGAGAAGGCAGCAGATCGCGCAGGGTGGGAGATGGTTGAGAGCGGGCAGCAGATCGCGCAGGGTGGGAGATGGTTGAGAGGAGGCAGAAGATCACGCAGGGTGGGAGATGGTTGAGAGCGGGCAACAGAGTGCGGAGGTGAGATGGCGGAGACGGGCAGCAGATCGCGGAGGTGAGATGGCGGAGGAGGGCAGCAGATCGCGGAGGTGAGATGGCGGAGGAGGGCAGCAGATCGCGGAGGTGAGATGGTGGAGAACGGGGAGCAGATCGCGGAGGTGAGATGGTGGAAAACGGGCAGCAGATCGCGGAGGTGAGATGGCGGGGGCGGGCAGCAGATCAAGGAGGTGAGATGGTAGAGAACGGGCAGCAGATCGCGGAGGTGAGATGGTGGAGGGCGGGCAGCAGATCGCGCAGGGTGTGAGATTGTGGAGGGGGCAGCAGATGAGGATGGGAGAGAGCAGGCAGCAGCTCACGGAGGGGGCAGCGGCTGATGGGGGGAGCGGTGGCAGATGGAGGGGGTTGCAGCAGATAGAGGAGATCGGCGGTGGATCGGTGGCGGTGGCAGGGGATCGGGGCAGGGCGGCCGATTGAGGAGGGGGGGCAGGAGCTTACCAGGGCACTTGCAGGGATCGCTTTCCTCAGCTGCCTTCTACGGATGGAGTGAAGCGGAGGGGAGCGGTCTCCAGCCCCAGATACACGGTGATTGGAGAGATCGGTCACAAGGCCGGTCTCTCCAATCAGAGCTGGGGGCGGGTGAAGCAGTGATCACCCAGCTTCAGCCAATAATCAATGCTACAGCTGCACTGATCAGGGCTGGATTTCAATGTTTCAGCCATTATCAAAGGCTGAAACCTTACAGTGGCTGTGATTAGCTGACGAACGCCTCTCAGCCAATCATAGCCTCCGTAGGTCCGGGGGGGAGACACCACCCCTCCTGAGGTCAGACAGAGGTCCCCTCCTCCCCGAATCTAAGGTTTGTGTGAACCGATCGCACTCACTGGGGCTCCGGGGCTGCGATTTCGCCATGACGTACTGGGTACGTCATGGGTTGTTTAGCACCATGTCACGATGACGTACCCAGTATGTCATGGGTCGTTAAGGGGTTAACCCCATCTGCATCCAAATCATGAGTCATTTGTTAGTAGCATGCATACTATTCTTCCATACAGACCAGAGACATGTACACGGATCTGCATAGAAAATATGACTGGTTTAATTATGGAAGTTAAGACACATTTAAAGGAATCAGTTGGCTAGGAGCCAAGAATACGTAACACAACTCCTGTTGGGTAAACCGTAAAATAGATTATTCTGTAATATATGTATACTGTAATGTATAATGTATTTCTTCATCTATATTAAGCTATGTCAGCAAGATTCACTTGTCACAGGAAAGTCCAGTCTGTCTGATGAGTCTTATGATGCCGGAATGCAAATATAGGTGTGGTACACAGTTCAAGCACTATATTAAATCCTGGTTTTTGGATATCTTCATATAACTCTTAATACTCATAATAGTTCATAATCTTGTCCATAACATTCCCCCCTTTGGAGATAGCCAAAAATCTTTCCTTACTTTCGTCGAGTCTATTGATCTGTCTTAATGCCGATGGTTAACTCACTCGCATATGAGATAACCCATCCCTTGTGGATGAATCTCCCCACCCAACAGACTATGCATAGGAAGTCAGATCCTGACCGTATCCTCTTGACTGTCCGCTATGGCTATGTTCCACGCTGGCACACGTTATTCGGGAAGGGGGAACGTGGAGGTAGTCCTCTAATCAGCTCATATTTATCAGGGTTGGTTTCACTCAGAGTCTCATATTCCTCAGTCCTCAGGCGGTAATGATGGGACATCATCAAAGGTGGGAGGCACAGTCATCTTCTGGTTCACAGGCTTGGATATCATCTTCTTGGCACAAAGTATCGGGTAGAAGAGGGAAGACAGTCATCTCTTGGTCTCATGTCCGACATCTTTTGTATTGGGATGCATGGATCTTTGGAAGAGAGAGAGAGAGAGAGGAAGAGAGAGAACGAGAGAAGAGAGGAAGAGAGAGAAAGATTGAGAAGAGAGAGTGAGAAGAGAGGAAGAGAGAGAGAAGAGAGGAAGAGATAAAGAATGAGAGAGAAAGATTGAGAAGAGAGGAAGAGAGAAAGAGAAAGATCTAAATCTGGTTGGATCTGGAGGAGAAAACTAAAGAACGTATGTGACGCCCTGGACCCCAGGGGTCACAGGTAACAACACCCACCACACAACACACGCACACACCCCCATCCCTTGTGAGGACACACCCGTCACCCGAAAGGGAGACCTGATGCTTCCCTCAGGGCCAGTAGGGCACACCAGGTGGGCGGAGTCAGGCAGAAAGGCACGCCCACCGAGGAGACTACTGTCCTGAGGCAGGAAATACAGTCAGTTTAAGTTTGGAGTTGAGTCAGGAGTTTGAACAGTGACAGGAGGGGTAGAGGAGCAGAGCTGTCAGGGACCCGGGTTGGAGCCTGGGATCCCCGTAACATCAGGCAGGCAGACGGTGGTGGCCGCCTGCAGGAGTACCGGTACAGCAACCGGCGGAACCGTAGGGACTGAGCCAGTGTTGGAGCCCGCCGGCCCTGAACCGGGGAGTCAACCATTGACCGGAGCACCAGAAACCGGGTACCCAGACCCCATCCTAGCTTAGAAGCCACTGAATTTAGGCAAATTGACTGATTGCAGTCTGGACCTCACGGGTTCATCCTCACCCAAAGTCCCGAAAGAAGGCAAAAGCCCACCGATACCGGTTGAGAGCCACCGCCAAGGGCCAAACATCCGATGGGCCAGCGCCTGCGGGCAACCGAGGGCTCATCCGGCAGCTAAACGCCGGGGAGCGGGCTACTACTGTCCAGGCAGGGGAGCCAATAGTCAAACAAGAGGTGCAAGGGAAAGGGTCCACCATCAGCCTCACAAGGGACACAAGCAGCCGGCTGCGGGACCCGACCAGACCCAAACTTTGGTTTACCAGTGACTCTGAGTGTGAATTAATCGTGAGTACACCAGTGCCATCCGGGGACGACACTGCACCGCAGCACGGCACTCTGCACCCCGACAACTACACCGTCACCAGTCCCCACCGGGCCCCGGGACACACCGCCCCTACCCACGGAGGGGATAACATCTAGGCTGCGGCCACAACACCGATCCCGGAGCCTTTCTTCACTCCAGCTGCAGCGGTGGTGCATCCCATCACCACGACCCGTGGGTGGTGTCACGACCCGTCCAACAACAACGTGGCCCCCCGTCTGCGAACCTCGGCCCACACCACCACCCCACTGCCTCCCCTTAACAGAGCGACGTGGCCCCCGGTCCGGAGGCGCTCGAGCCAACGACAACCCGAGCCCGGACCTCGAGCGGCTCGGCCCGGCAAGCGGAGCGGTAGAGCCTCTCTCAGGGAGGTACACATCAACTCTTCTGGCGTCACGAACAGGATTCGGACAGTCCACTTACCTGTGGAAGTGCGCCTTAGTAGTATCCGTCAGCGGCGTCCTGCCGAAAAAGTTGAAGTTCCGCCATCTTGGTGCGAAGGCTTCCCGCTCGAGTCGTCTTCCCCGAACAGTGAAGGCGCGAAAGTGAAGCCCCACCCCCGAAGGAGAAGTGCTAAAAGAAAACTAAGGGGGAAGCGGGCGAAGAATGGCGGCATGTAACTAGCGCTGCAGCATGCAGGGACACCAGGACTCTGCCGAAACACGTTCCTGGATCCAGCAGCAAGATGTGCCAGGAGCTCCAGGCCAAGGTCCACTCCATGATGGCGGAGTGGACGTCGGAGAAGAGGGGCCTGGTCGAAACCATGCGGGCATGCGAAGTGGAGGTGGTCTCAGAGGAGTGGGTAAGCGACCCACGCACCTATGTCCCCGAGGGAACGGCCGCTGCGGCTGAGGGGCCCAGCCTGCTGCCATCCACCACGCCGCCTTCCTCACTGCCCGCACCTGCGGCAACCGCCCTGACCGACCTGTTACCCCTATCACCGGTAGCGGAGCCCGCAGCGTCTGTGGGAGAGGGCCCATACCTGGGACCCCCGGGCCTTACCTTTGTCACCGCCCTGGCACCCGTCCCGGCTACCATCCTGGCTGCGACGGAGATGACGACGGCCCCGGCAGTCCGCCCGGCCGCAATGGAGGCGATCCTCGATCAGACGTCAGTACCGCAAGTCACGCTGACCCCTCCCAGACACCCGGCCTCGGCAGAGGCACAGCGGGGATGTAGCTGCCAAGCGGCAGAGCAGGCCACGTCACAGCAGGGCCTCTCACTACTGAAGGTGCCGGTCGTAGCCGGCACGGAGGGACTCTGGCTGGGCCCGTCCCCCACACCGGCTGACCCGGAGCAGGCAGCTGATGCTCCAGACTGGGAGCAGCAACCACGGCAGCTGTGCCACGAGACTGCTGCTTAAGGAAGAAGGATGCTGATGTGGTAGTGGATCCCGGCTACCATGTTAAAGTCCCCGTTGGGACTTGTGTTGCCCCGTTGACCCCCGTTTTGCCCCTGTTGCATGAGTGACTGCTCATGGACAAGGCCGTGGACTTGCCGGCCACCCAAAAACTTTTGGGCTTGTAAATATTGCCCTATCTGCCCCTTTTATCATGCCTTCCCATTCCGTTAGCCTCCGGAGAGGCAGATTGGAGGTAGGACTCACAGCAGAGCAGGCTGGGGTCTGGTCACCACTGGGACCGGTGACCATCCTCCGGGAAGCCCTTGAACAACTGCCGGGTGCACCGCACCGTACCCGTTCCGCCTGGGTGATCTGGCCATGTTCCTGTTTCCGGACTGGGGAAAAGGGGTGCTGCCCATTTCTTAGGAGCAGCATCAAGGCTAGGTTGTTTGGGTGGGAAAGGCGGAAGGACATGAACCCGTTCCGTTAATAAAGTTATGCAACGTTAAAATAAAATGCCTCCCGTTATGGGTAGACCTGCAGAAATCATATATTGTACAAATGTTATTATAATTGTAAATGTTTCCCGTTTTACCGTTTTTACAGTTAAAAGAAAAATAAACCGGAATTGGTCGGGCAGCCCGCGGACGGTCTGCATTAAACCAAGGGGGAATGTGACGCCCTGGACCCCAGGGGTCACAGGTAACAACACCCACCACACAACACACACACACACCCCATCCATTGTGAGGACACACCTGTCACCCGAAGGGGAGACCTGATGCCTCCCTCAGGGCCAGTAGGGCACACCAGGTGGGCGGAGTCAGGCGGAAAGGCACGCCCACCGAGGAGACTACTGTCCTGAGGCAGGAAATACAGTCAGTTTAAGTTTGGAGTTGAGTCAGGAGTTTGGACAGTGACAGGAGGGGTAGAGGAGCAGAGCTGTCAGGGACCCGGTTTGGAGCATGGGATCCCCGTAACCTCAGGCAGGCAGACGGTGGTGGCCGCCTGCAGGAGTACCGGTACAGCAACTGGCGAAACCGTAGGGACCGGGACAGGGTTGGAGCCCGCCGGCCCTGAACCACGGAGTCAACCGTTGACCGGAGCACCAGAAACCGAGTACCCAGACCCCGTCCTAGCTTAGAAGCCACTGAATTTAGGCAAATTAACTGATTGCAGTCTGGACCTCACGGGTTCATCCTCACCCAAAGTCCCGAAAGAAGGCAAAAGCCCACCGATACCGGTTGAGAGCCACCGCCAAGGGCCAAACATCCGACGGGCCAGCGCCTGCGGGCAACCGAGGGCTCCTCCGGTAGCTAAAAGCCGGGGAGCGGGCTACCACTGTCCAGGCAGAGGAGCCAACAGTCAAACAAGAGGTGCAAAGGAAAGGGTCCACCATCAGCCTCACAAGGGACACAAGCAGCCGGCTGCGGGGACCCGACCAGACCTGAACTTTGGTTTACCAGTGACTCTGAGTGTGAATTAATCGTGAGTACACCAGTGCCATCTGGGCACGACACTGCACCGTAGCACGGCACCCTGCACCCCGACAACTACACCATCGCCAGTCCCCACCGGGCCCCAGGACACACCGCCCCTACCCATGGAGGAGCTAACATCTAGGCTGTGGCCACAACACTGATCCCGGACGAGCCCCCCTTCACTCCAGCTGCAGCGGTGGTGCATCCCATCACCACGACCCGTGGGTGGCGTCACGACCCGTCTGACGACAACGCGGCCCCCCGACTGCGAACCTCGTCCCACACCACCACCCTACTGCCTCACCTTAACAGAGCGACGTGGCCCCCGGTCAGGAGGCGCTTGAGCCACCGACAACCCGAGCCCGGACCTCGAGCGGCCCGGCCCGGCAAGCGGAGCGGCCGAGCCCCTCTCAGGGCGGTACACGTATATTAGGCAAATGTTTAGTTAAACAAACAACAAGTTTAGTTAAAATATCTGGGGGTACTTCTAAACAGAATTTCATAGGGTCTCAACTTAGTGGTCCCTGCTGGGGTGTGTCTGACACTGAACAATGCAAGGGGAAGACTCTCATGCCCTTGCTTTCTACACTGCCCCAACCTCCCAACTCTCCCTCTATTTTGTGGCTGGTACGGGCTGTGTAGGGTCAGTTCTGTGTCAAAGGCCTACCATTTCTCTTTCGCTGGCAGTAAAAGCAGGTCACTAGCCACTTTCTATGGTCTCCAGGAGCCCACAGCCACACCCAATCACAGTCCTCTTCTTCTTCTGAGACTTGCTCCTGTAGGGTCAGGACAATGTTTTCTCAAGACTTTCCATCTTTCCTTTCTTCTTCACATTGGGGTCATTTAAAAAGCACAGTATGACTGACTGTTTCTTTCGTAAGTGGTCTTGGAGCTTCTTTAGATGTTCTGTCAGCGAGGGCATTTCTTACTGCTTCTCTTGACTCCTCCAATGTAGGCCTCAACCCTGCTCACTGCAACTCTGTCTGGCAATAGCAAAGCTTCCATCAGTTCTTCTATGGCCTCATGGTGGTGTACAGTTCCATTGGCGGTGATCAAGTCTCTTGTCTTCCATACAGAGTAGATGTCGTCTGCCATCTTGCAGGCTTCAGTGAGAGCACATACCTCTGCTTCTTTTGCAGACAGGGATGCGGGTAGCAACTGCTCTATCAGCACAGCGTCATCTGCTACCACCACCATACCCGTGTGGAACCGTCTTCTTGATGCACATCTTGATCCAGACACAAAGGGGTTAAGTAAGGGTCCAAAGGTGTATCCATCCCTATATCGAATCCAGAGGTTTCCTGCCTCAGCTATGCCAGAGTCGACTACCTCTTCCACCAAGGTGTCAGAGGTGGGACATTCCCCTATTGGAAGAGGGAGAAATGTGGCAAGATTAAGGACCACACACCGGGAGATGGTGACTTTGTCAAGGAGCAGTGATGTCATACGAGCATTGATCTTCAACTGGTGCTTTAGGTTGGTGTTCAATCTGGCTGAGTAGTATTCATAGGGCCGCTGTCTTCCTCCATTACAAACGGCGGTATAACTTCTGGGCTAGAGATAACGTGATGATACTCTTCAGGTGAATGTCAATTCAGCACATCTGTATTTGGGGTGGTCTTGTAA
Organism: Anomaloglossus baeobatrachus; assembly: GCF_048569485.1. Lineage (NCBI taxonomy): Eukaryota > Metazoa > Chordata > Amphibia > Anura > Aromobatidae > Anomaloglossus > Anomaloglossus baeobatrachus. Next base: position 307,600,284 of record NC_134356.1, on the reverse strand, counting down.
GCTGTTAGATTCATCTACATACGTCTTGCCACTTGAAGGAGGGTGTCTTGGGCCTTCCCTCTCTAATCAGGAGTTACCAGCTGTAGTTGTTTGCATATGGGCTCTCGGAGACCTGATATAAAGGACTATACCCAGGTTTGTAAGAAAGAGCAATGGGTGTAAATTGGGGTCAGGAGATCACTGAAATTCTAAAAACCAAGATCCCCTAAAACCCTGGGGAAAAAAAGAGCACAAGAGTGTTTGGTAACTAGCAAGCAACAACCCCCTGATTACATATACACAGCTAGAAATAGTGGTGGAGCGTGCCTACTCTACCTCTCCTGTGCTGACCCTGTGACTGGGGACCCTGCACTCTCCCTCATCCCGACGGTAGACCTAATGGTGGTCAGGGCCGAGCCTCCAGCGTATCCCTATCTCCTGACAGAGCCTGCTAACTAAGACACAAAGGATCACTGGGTGCTGCCAACAAAAACCCTAATATATGCCAACTCCTGATGATCAAAATTTCCTGAGGACCACACGATCCTCCCCCCACTATATCAGGGAACTCTTGTGCAAGCTACCAGCCAGGATAACATACAAGCGAGAATATCTCAAAACTAGGCTAAGCAGCAACTGCCATAGGCAGAAAAATATTCACTGTCCACCAAAACTAATAGTGAGCAGTCTATATGGTCTAATAAATTGTATACTAGGTACAGCAAAAACAAATATGCAAAAGTGAAGGGAAAACGTTTCCACAGGACTATCAGCATTGTCCTTTGTTAAGGTTCATTAGTGGGAACTCAATGGGGCACAACTGCATATATGACCAAAAACGTAGTGTGGATTTCAAGTCCCTCCTCTGCAGCCTCTGCTGCATCAGCAATAAACAGAACAGTGGCTTTGGGTCCTAAGATGGCGGCTGAAAACAAAAATAGGGAACTGGGTGTCGGCTAGACTAAAATGGCGTCAAAAGAGGAACTATGTAGTGACTGGGATAAAAGAGGTGTTGAGGATAAGAATTAAGTAACCAAAAATACTTAATTCAGCCATTTCATAGACTTTGGTATGTAGCTTAGTAGATGTAAACTAACAAATATTTATGAATGCTTTTGTTTCTTACTAACACGTATATATGTATATTGCATATTTAGTGATTTTCCTTAACACAGTATATACCAGCATATGTAACTTGAAGATGGCTGCCACATCCTGTCTACACCCAAGATAATGAACAAAGGAGAATTCCTAAAGTTTAGACTGACCAATCCAACAGAGATTATGCAAATTCCTATACGTCCTGAGTCCAGCCGGAGATACTTGATTGGACTATACTTTGTCTACACCCCTTACTTCTCCTGAACTGTATAAAGTTTCAAACAATAAAGAGAGCCAGTTGCTCAGCGTCTGTCATGGAGAAGGTTCATAACTGATATGGTGTCCATTGTTTACTTCTCGAAGTGCACTCATGACATTATAATTTGGAACAGCAATCAGATCCCGAGAGACCGCTTGAGTCTCGTTCTCAACACAGGAAGTAGGTGTTGGCCAAAAATGGCATCTGAAGAGCCCTGGGAGGGAGGGATATGTGTTGTGCCATCTACATTCAGGAAGCATTCAATCTGTCACTGGGAATATGGATTATATAGGGACCCCTGTGCTTACCCTGTGACTAGGGACCCTGCGCTATCCTTCTTCCCGACGGTAGACCTAATGGTGGTCAGGGTCTAGCCTTCAGCGTATCCCTATCTCCTGTCAGACCCTGACATAATATCCCCATACCATACCCCACCCCAGGGCTGGGCAAAACACAGAGCCACAGAAAAAAATCTACATTCAGGACAGGAAATTATGGGGTGGGCTTATGTGGACACAGTGCTCCACAGACAGTACACAAGTCCAACCTATGGGATAGCTTATAGGGTGGAGGGCGTTGCTTCTAATAATGGGCCTGGAGAAGCCATTTTCACTGACAGGTAAAATACACATAGTGTAGTTACTAGATTCAGAATTACATTTCTTCAAATCATCTCAATACTTTCACTTTTGTTGACGTTCAATATCACATCCTGTACCTTCAATCAATTCTCATCTAATCTCCCCCCTTGGGAGAATTCTTCATTCTCTTTTTCAACATGTGTCTCAACTTCTGTCACTTACAGATTCCTTCATCTTAAACTTGCTGGTCTAATTTGACCTCATTCACAGATTTTCAAATAGAAAACTAACACTTCTCTTTTTTTCAATTTCAACATTTCTACGGTGTTCTACACCAGAAACTGCGTACATTATACATACAACAATAACACCACAGGTTCATCTACCGCTTCCAGGAAGAACTAGAGCACATGTCAAACCAGTGTCACGTGGGTGGTAAGAAATTACACTCACCCTCACTATACGCGAGCTGTTGTTGATATCTCAAGTACTACCAAAATCTGTTCACACTACATACACCTCATGAGGACGACAGTCCATCCAAAGCTCAATAACGTTGATTAAGGTCAAGATTTAGGATTCTCCCTAATGTAATGCTATCTATCTCCTACCTAGGATCGCGAAGAACAGAACACATTACATTCCACTGAGTTACAGCCAGGGCTCATTACCATCAGCTTGGTACTCAGCAAGAACGTACCAGGTTACCGTCAGGGCTCCTACCATAATGCTGTACCTGGACCTCGAAAACCCCCCTTTTAAATCTTCTCACCGGGGAAGACCAGGAATCCAGACCTTATCGATTATTGATGAAATGTCACACACAGGTGTATATTACAGTCTATTTACTGCCACACGAATAGTTATATTCTACAAAGTACAAGTTCCTCTTTTTTCACACAGCTGCTAGAGGCTCACTTCCTTATTTCCACGAGCAGGTCTGCTATATTCTTTTCCGTCTTCCAGACTATCAAAATAATGAACTAACACATTGATTGACATAAAAATAAAAACAAGATATAACGTGCATGTGTCTGAACTCGCCTGCCATTACACAGTTATACATATAACCATATAACCTAGATCATACCAAAAGTCAGCAAATATCACAACTTCCTCATTTTCCTCTAACGCTAACTCAAGGAAAACAAAACTTGGAACTTCTGCTTTTTCCACAGGACAGCCAAAGACACAGTACATGTAACACCCTGCAGACGGATTAAGATAAAAAAAAATGAGCAGGTTCGACTAGGACGTTTATCTCATCGAGATTGCGGTCATTAGGTGTCTGGACTCGGACAGCACCAACCCCCCTCCAAATGGCAGCATGATTGGCCAGGTAAGATAAGAACATTTTCTCACCTGTTTGTGGAGTGCACAATCTCCCCTCTCATGTCTGCCGTTTGGAAGCGAAGATAACAAGCCTGTATGTCCAGACTCTTTGTCTTAGGGTACGTCCAGGCGCCATTTGTTAAGGGGGCCATAAATTTACAGTGATGCAATCTAATTATGCATCTACCTTAACCCCATCTGCATCCAAATCATGAGTTATTTCTTAGTAGCATGCATACTATTCTTCCATACAGACCAGAGACATGTACACGGATCTGCAAAGAAAATATGACTGGTTTAATTACGGAAGTTAAGACACATTTAAAGGAATCAGTTGGCTAGGAGCCAAGAATACGTAACACGTCTCCTGTTGGGTAAACCATAAAATAGATTATTCTGTAATATATGTATACTGTAATGTATATTTTATTTCCTCATTTATATTAAGCTATGTCAGCATGATTCACTTGTCACATGAAAGTCCAGACTGTCTGATGAGTCTTACAGTCAAAAAAAGTTTGGGCACCCCTATTAATGTTAACCTTTTTTCTTTATAACAATTTGGGTTTTTGCAACAGCTATTTCAGTTTCATATATCTAATAACTGATGGACTGAGTAAAATTTCTGGATTGAAATGAGGTTTATTGTGCTAACAGAAAATGTGCAATCCGCATTTAGACAAAATTTGACCAGTGCAAAAGTATGGGCACCTCAACATAAAAGGGACATTAATATTTTGTAGATCCTCCTTTTGCAAAAATAACAGCCTCTAGTCGCTTCCTGTAGCTTTTAAAGAGTTCCTGGATCGTGGATGAAGGTATATTTGACCATTCCTGTTTACAAAACAATTCCAGTTCAGTTAAGTTTGATGGTCACCGAGCGTGGACAGCTCGCTTCAAATCACAGAGATTTTCAATGATATTCAGGTCTGGGGACTGGGATGGCCAATCCAGAACATTGTAATTGTTCCTCTGCATGAATGCCTGAGTAGATTTGGAGCGGTGTTTTGGATCATTGTCTTGCTGAAATATCCATCTACTGCGTAACTTCAACTTACTGAGTTGAATACTGAGTTGAATCCATGCGACCCTCAACTTTAACAAGATTCCCGGTGCCGGCATTGGCCACACAGCCCCAAAGCATGATGGAACCTCCACCAAATTTTACTGTGGGTAGCAAGTGCTTTTCTTGGAATGCCGTGTTTTTTTGCCTCCATGCATAACGCCTTTTTGTATGACCAAACAACTCAATCTTTGTTTCATCAGTCCACAGGACCTTCTTCCAAACTGTAACTGGCTTGTCCAAATGTGCTTTTGCATACCTCAGGCGACTCTGTTTGTGGCGTGCTTGCAGAAAAGGCTTCTTTCGCATCACTCTCCCATACAGCTTCTCCTTGTGCAACGTGCGCTGTATTGTTGGCCGATGCACATTGACACCATCTGCAGCAAGATGAAGCTGCAGGTCTTTGGAGGTGGTCTGTGGATTGTCCTTGACTGTTCTCACCATTCTTCTTCTCTGCCTTTCTGATATTTTTCTTGGCCTGCCACTTCTGGGCTTAACAAGAACTGTACCTGTGTTCTTCCATTTCCTTACTATGTTCCTCACAGTGGAAACTGACAGTTTAAATCTCTGAGACAACTTTTTGTATCCTTCCCCTGAACAACTATGTTGAATAATCTTTGTTTTCAGATCATTTGAGAGTTGTTTTGAGGAGCCCATGATGCCACTCTTCATAGGAGATTCAAATAGGAGAACAACTTGCAAGTGGCCACCTTAAATACCTTTTCTCATGATTTGATATACCTGACTATGAAGTTCAAAGCTCAATGAGGTTACAAAACCAATTTAGTGCTTTAGTAAGTCAGTAAAAAGTAGTTAGGAGTGTTCAAATCAAGAAACTGATAAGGGTGCCCATACTTTTGCATTGGTCAAATTTTGTTTAAATGCGGATTGCACATTTTCTGTTAGTACAATAAACCTCATTTCAATCCAGAAATAATACTCAGTCCATCAGTTATTAGATATATGAAACTGAAATAGCTGTTGCAAAAACCCAAATTGTTATAAAGAAAAAAGGTTAACATTAATAGGGGTGCCCAAACTTTTTCATATGACTGTATGATGTCTGCTAGATGCAGGTGTGGTACACAGTTCAAACACTATCTTAAATCCTGGTTTTTGGATATCTTCATATAACTCTTAATACTCATAATATTCATAATCTTGTCCATAACATCATCTAGTTATCAACCTGCTTAAGGCTCTTCCACTTAAGGAGCGGAACCAGTGGCCTGAAAAACTGCCAGATCTCATTGACATCTACAATAATATTCCTGTGGGCTCCACCAAATGTACACCCGCTTACCTGATGAGAGCCAGACCTGGGAGACTCCCAGTGGACATAGAAATGGAAGTTGAACTACCTGAAGCTTACTCGCCCGATGCGGATTGGGACTCACCGTCGCCAGATCCAGTATAAGCAAATCCAAGAATATGTTGAAGAGAATTTGAATCAGAGTAGAGAGAAGCAAGAAAAGAACTTCAAGAAGCAGGCAAGAGCTACTCCTTTCTCACCAGGCGAGATGGTATTAAAGAGAGAAAGAAAATTACACAAACTGGATGACAAATGGGAGAAGGAACCCTACGTGGTGCAGCCCTATAACTTTGACAATCAGAAAACATGCCTTATTAGCAAGGATCAATGAAGAACCATGTCTGCCATCTACAGAGATCACTTAAAGAAGTGTCCAGAACCCCTAAGTGTCCCAGATGAACCCCAGCACCAACCTGAAGTCGTGGAGAGGAAAAAGAATACCATCCGTACCATCTTAGGTAATTTCCCAGAAGATTGGCCTATGCAAAATGGAGCAGTGATAGTTCCTGTGTTAACATTCCCACAACCCATGGAGGAACCAGAACAGGAAAGGCATACTGACACTGCACTCCCCTCAGCACCTAGAGTAGTACCCGAACCTTTACCACGAACACGTAGAGTCCTACCAGCAACACCTGTCACTAATGATGAGGAACTAGCACCAGACATTGCCACGCCACAGGGGTTAGAAGAGGGTCCAGAGTTGAGGAGGTCAACCCGTATTAATTTTGGTCAGCCCCCACTGAAATATAGAGAGTAATGGTAGCGGAACCTGGCTATCTTAATGTTGAAAGTTATGTTTACCTTGTTATCATTGCAATGATCATATGCAAATGTTGAAAATTGTTAATTTACCTGCCCGTGAATTACCCATGGACGTTACCTGATTTGCAGTTCTACTTTATTATTAAATATGGACCGTGGCTGCAGGACTGGCAGCAGCCAGCACGAACTTGTGCTTACTGTATATAGTTGAGCCTCGTGCAGAGTCGTCTTTTACACTTCCAGGACTTCAACGCTGTCACCAGGGACTACCAAGGTGCCTGGAAAAGGGGTGTTCACCAGGATTAGAGGTGGCATCAAGGATCCAGGTTGTTTGGGTGACGGGTTGAAGGGAGAGGGACAATGGGAATGGACTGTTGCAGGAAGGGGCTGCAGCAGAGCAGGCTGAGCCACCGACTACCACAACAACCGGTGGTGTTCAACATTTTCTTAGTACATGAACTCTGAGAGTTTAAGTAACTTTCAAGAATATTGCCTCCTCTGTGCAGGATGAATGAGTATGTGTAACTTGTTCTTTCTTTCAGTTAAAAAAAATAAATAAATAAATCCTCTGGGTGTCCCATAGACAAGCTACGTTTAACCAAGGGGGAATGTGACGCCCCTGACCTTATCAGAGTGTCACAGGGAACTGCACTCCTTTCTCTTATGGTGCAGAACTCACCCTCCATGGTGCTGGGATCCTAACTATTGGTATTGCTTCCATCAGCATTCAAATCCTAGCCATACCTCACACCACACCCTGTCAGGCACACCAGTGGATGGTCTGGCTGGAAAAGGGCCACCTGCCTAGGGGTCAGGCAGATTGGTGGGAGGGACATAGTTGAGTAGTAGCCCTCAAAGAGTGAGGCGCTGAGGGAGTTGGAGTTCCCTGGGAGACTTCGGTTAGGTCGCAGACGGTGGTCTAGGACCAGAGGAGTCGGAGACCCGGTCGCAGGGTATTGGAGAAGGGTGCCCAGACTTAGTTTCGGAGAACAGTCGGAACCGGGAAATCTAGTAACTGGACCGGTACCGAGCATGGCAGGGTACTGGACCCTAGATCAGGGAGTAGCTTCATGCAACCTGATAATTGACCTGTGGAGGATAGTCTCTTTATGAACTTTCCCCAAGAGCTCAGAGATCGAAGGCACCAACACAACGAGGGGAATAGGGCTTTCCAGCTTATGCGGCCCACTGAAATCCCAAGTGTCATCCATCGAGAGCACAGCTCCTCTATTTAATTATAGGGAGCGGAACCCCGACAGCTACAGGGATCACAAAGAAACGTCTAAACACAAGTGCATGGAGGGAGGCTCCGGATCACCAGTAATACCAACGTGACGGATTCCCGGACGAGCTACCCAGAGTGGCAGCGGCACCCAGAGATTTGTTTTACTCCTGTGTCAAAGTCTACTTAATGGTCGCACCAACATCCACATGGCCTGAGTGAGTACGCTGCTCTCCCCTGCGTCCTGCCTGCCTGGCGCATAGCCTGCACCACGCTTCCCTACACCTCCACCATCCAGAGTCCCGGAGCCTCGCCTACCCGTGGTGTGAACGTCATCTGGCTGCCCCACTCCATATTCCCCGGGTACTCCCATCGGTAGCGGCGGGACTCCCCTTACCACGAAGCACAGGTGGCGTCACGAACACTTACCCCCTGTAAATAACCCCCCCTTTATTTCCGAGTGGCTGCAAGCCCCCGGGTCTGGAGACCCTCGAGCCACAGCAATCCTGGATCCGAGCAGTCCGACTGCTGCAGGGGGGTACACCTCCAGGAGGAATATGGGCCTGGAGCTGGGTCCCCCATAAAGAGGATGGGTACACAGGAGAGCCTACTTTACATGAAGGTCAGAGGGAGCAGAAACTCTAGGGTCTGCAGGGGAACAGAACACCACCCCAGTGGGATAGAAGAAGTCACCTCTGTTGTGTCAGCTTGGTAAACAAGATAGGCTCTGTTCGCACTTGCTGTTATCATGCCTCATATGTGACTGTCTCTCTGCATCTATTTGCTATCTGCCTGTCTGTGGAGCCATGCCATCTAAGTATGTTATCACCATCATGGCTGTGTACTTTCTTGAATGCTGAATAAGTAAAGAATCCATCTGTTTTACAGTTGAACATGCCTCCTGTCCTGTTTTTCCTGCACCAACATCAAGGGGCACGCCATTGACCATCTAGCTGACAGGGAAAACAGTAACGCAGGCATAAACCCCCCATACCCACAGCCACGTGCTTTTCACTGTCACCGGAGCACCAGGACCCAGGCATGGCCATCAATACCGTGACACGTGTTAGAGGATCTGAATCATGCCCGGCGTCCTGGGTACATTGTGCTCTGTGTGTCACATATGTGCTCCTCGAAACATTGCTGGAGTCATTTCTATTCACGTTGTAAACAGCAGACTTTCAGTATAAATCTGATTTTTGCCACCTTCAAAAATGACTCTGTGGTAGTTGGATGTATTAGAAGGGACCAGGGTGATGAGGAATATAGAAGGGTGGTGTCAGATTTTGTGCATTGGTGCCATGCTAACTATATACAACTAAACATAAAGAAAACTAAGGAGTTGGTGCTGAACTATAGCAGGAGAAAGATGGAATGTTTACCAGTCACTATTGCTGGTCAGGAGGTGGGTGGAGCGTTACATTTGGGGGTTCAAAAAAGGCCACGTCACACGCTAAGATATATCTAACGATATGTCGGCGGGGTCTCGGAATTTGTGACGCACATCCGGGATCGTTAGAGATGTCGTAGCGTGTGACAGCTCCTAACGACTGTGAACGAGCAAAAATACTCACCTTATCGTTGCTCGTTGACACATCGTTCATTTTCAAAATGGTAAGTCCTCCTTCTGTGCTCCAGTTGTTCATCGTTCCCGAGGCAGCACACATCGGTATGTGTGACACCCTGGGAACGACAAACACAGCTTACCTGCGTCCCGCCGGCAATGCGGAAGGAAGGAGGTGGGCGGGATGTTACGTCCCGCTCATCTCCGCCCCTCTGCTTCTATTGGCCGGCCGCTGTGTGACGTCGCTGTGACGCCGAACCTCCCTCCCCATTCAGGAAGAGAATGTTCGCTGCCCACAGCGAAGTCGTCAGGGAGGTAAGTACGTGTGACAGGGGGTTAACGACTTTGTGTGCCACGGGCAACTAATTGCCCATGAGGCACAAACGACGGGGGCGGGTACGATCGCTTGTGCGATCGCATGATAGATCGTACCATGTGACACCACCTTAAGATAGCAAACTAGATCGGAGATGCCATACAGAGAGAGTCTACAAGATGGGGATGAACAAACTGTACTTCCTACAGAAACAAAGGTCAATGTGTGCGGCAAAATATTAGAAATGCTCCACCAGTCTGTAGTGGCAAGTGCTATCTTTGTCACAATCATATGCTGGGGAAGTAGTGTGCGGGTGTCTGATGGCAATAAGCTCAATAAACATATCAAGAAGGCAAACTCAGCTGTAGGTCACCATCTTCAAACTTTTGAGGAGGCAGTAGAGAATAGAACTCAGAAAAAATGTATGGTGATAATGTACAATAATGCCACTCTCATTATATGAGCTGTTCATGAGACAAAGGAGCACATTCCGCAACTGTCTGATCCTACTAAGGTGTAAGAAGGAAAAACACAGGAAATTAAATCCGCAAAGTGAATGTCGATTTACCAATTGTGTATGACCTGTGTGCAACCTGTCAGGAATAATGGCAATATATCACAACAGTCAACTCTACTGTTTTGTTTTCATTAATTCAGTAATTCATGTTCTTGTTTCTGTTGTGCTGCTGTGATACTACAATTTCGCTCAGGATCAATAAGGCTACATGCGCACGCTGCGTTTTTTGGTGCAGTTTTGTTGTCAGAACTTTCTCACTTTTGACTTCCCAGCAAAGCCTATTAGTCAGATTTGCTATGTGCACGTTGCAGTTTATTTGTCAGCCGTTTTTTGGACAAAATTTTGTGACAAAATAGAAGCCGCATGTTCATTCTTCTTGCATTTTTGTCAACATTTGTCACCCATTGAAATCAATAAGGGCATGAAAAATGCATGACAAAACACATAGTTACAAATTCTTTGCGTTTTGCATAAATTTTACCAGCGGTTTTGTCAACAAAAACGCAGCTCACCAACTTAGTTCCAGAATGACAAAATCAATGTTGGAGGGATTTTGGCATGTCGGTGTTGGTGTCTCTCGCTCTCTCTCTGTCTCTCTCTCTCTCCAAGTGCTTCATACTCACCGATCACTGACACAGCCTGATGATGCTGTCACACTGCTCCTGCTGCCTCTCCACAATCCACCTGCACTCGAGACGCGCCAATGCTTGTTGGTAGTTGCCGCCCCTTGAGCCCAGATGCAACCTGTCAATGGCCCGTACATTATGTACATCGTGATACCTTACCCTTCAATATCGGGAAACCAAAATGGGGATGTTTCCCCTGTGGCTCAAGTGTATCTTGCAGAAATATTGAAAGAGCCTTTTCTTTCACATCGGCGGATGGGACAAGGGAGTTCACTATCAGACACTATATCTCTTGTAACACAGATCATGTCATTTACCTTGCTAAGTGTGGATGTAACTTGCTATATGTCGGCCTGACAACTCGACAATTTCGTGTACGTATACGTGAGCATATCAGGGACATTATAGCGGCAAGGGAGGTGGACGATTTGTGCTCCCTTAGGACCATTCCCCGACATTATAAGTTGCACCATGATTGCAATCCTGCATCCTTCAGAGTACGGGCCATTGACAGGTGGCTGTTCCGGGAGTGCCCTATGACGCGGTCTCTGGCCGGAGTCCCGCCTCGCGCGCGACCAATGGCTGACAAGCCGGTCACGGAAGCGGCGTATTTAAGCACATGCTAGCCTTACTCACATCACTCCACGGCCCCCCGAAGAAGATAGCGAAACGTGCGCGTCGGGGCACGTTTTTCTCGGCTTCCACGGTAACCATCATGGGTGAGTTTATGATGGGAGTCTTTTAACGCCCTCTATTATTACTTACTCTTCATCTGTCGGCTTATGATATGGTCTAGGATCTGGCCCCTTTGTGCACTGGGAACTATTCATTGAACTAGTGCCTGACATGTGGGACACACATTGTAGTGTCCCCCAATTTTTTATATGCTATGTCATGATATGTGGGGCAAGTTTGTAGTTGTTGCATAGGTGCATAGGGGAGTCATCAGAGACATATTTGTACACTACTCCCTATATGGTACGTGGATCCGTGTTTTACATCAGTGACACAACTTTAGCCTGATCAGTGTTCTCTATAAATTCTTTTGATGATGTCTTTGTACTGTCACTTCTTTTGCTGTGCATTGTATTTAAATAAAAAAATTGTTATATTTTTGCAAAAGAAGCTGTACTGATTGTATTATTGACTCTGTGGTCCTATGTGTGACCCATGACTACTTTGCCCCTGTTTCTCGTGGTCTGCGATAAAATAACATATGAACCAGCTTACTGCTTGAAATACACTTAGGACTATTTCCACTTGATCCTGCACAGGAAATCCCAGGTAAGGATGTACACAGTTCAGATAGAAGAGCAAAAATATCCAGCGAATCACAGGCGTTTTTTGCTTAAAAAATAATTCCTTTATTGCTTACATTAAAAGTTCATCTCAGATGGCATCCAGCAGATATTAGGTAAATTTCATGAATAAGACTCTATGACATAGCAATGTGTCAAAATGTGTTGGATGAAATCAGATGAAATTTACCTATTATCTGCTGGATGCCATATGTGATAAACTTTTAATGCAAGCAATAAAGCAATTATTTTTTAAGCAAAAATCGCCTGTGATCCGCTGGATATTTTTGCTCTTCCAGCCAAGATAAAGCCTCACAGCTGAGGGCTGGTATTCTGAGGCTGGGGAGACCCTCGTTATTGGGAGCCCCGTCTGCCTAAAAATATCAACCAGCAGCCGCCCAGAATTGCCGCATCCAATAGATGCAACAGTCACGGGACTTTACCCGGCTCATCCCGATTGCCCTGATGCGGTGGCAATCGAGGTAATAAGGAGTTGATGGCAGTCCATGACTGACACAAAGTCCTAAGGCCCCGTCACACTAAGCAACATCGCTAGCAACATCGCTGCTGATGGACAACTTTTGTGACGTAGCAGCGATGTTGCTAGTCATGTTGCTGTGTGTGACATCCAGCAACAACCTGGCCCCTGCTGTGAGGTCGCTGGATGTTGCTGAATGTCCTGGGCCATTTTTTAGTTGTTGCTGTCCCGCTGTGAAGCAGACATCACTGTGTGTGACAGCGAGACAGCAACAACTAAATGTGCAGGCAGCAGGAGCCGGCTTCTGCGGACACTGGTAACCACGGTAAACATCGGGTAACCAAGAAGCCCTGTCCTTGGTTACCCGATATTTACCTTCGTTACCAGCCTCCGCCGCTCTCACTGTCAGTGCCGGCTCCTGCTCCTTGCACTTGTAGCAGAGTACACATCGGGTAATTAACCCGATGTGTACTGTAGCTAGGAGAGCAGGGAGCCAGCGCTAAGCAGTGTGCGCGGCTCCCTGCTCTCTGCACATGTAGCTGCAGCACACATCGGGTAATTAACCCGATGTGTGCTGTAACTAGGAGAGCAGGGAGCCAGCGCTAAGCGGTGTGCGCTGCTCCCTGCTCTCTGCACGTGTAGCTGCGTGCGCTGGTAACCAAGGTAAATATCGGATTGGTTACCTGATATTTACCTTAGTTACCAAGCGCAGCATCGCTTCAGTGCATTGCTGCTGGCTGGGGGCTGGTCACTGGTTGCTGGTGACAGCTCACCAGCAACCCGTGTAGCGATGCTCCAGCGATCCCTGCCAGGTCAGGTTGCTGGTGGGATCGCTGGAGCGTCTGACTGTGTGACCTCTCACCAGCAACCTCCTAGCAACTTACCAGCGATCCCTATCAGGTTGTATCGTTGTTGGGATCGCTGGTAAGTTGTTTAGTGTGACGGTACCTCTAGGTTAGTGATCGCAGGCTTCTATGAGACATCCCCATCATTAATCTGTAAGTCAAAGTAAATAAACACAAACACCAAAAAATCTTTTATTTGAAATAAAAGACAAAAAACATTCTCTTCACCACTTTATTAACCCCCTAAACACCTCTCCAGGTCCAACGTAATCCACACAAGAACCCACGACGCTTCCAGCACTGCAACATCTGACGCGCACAGTTAGCGCCATAGAACAAGACTGCCCGTTGTGAGCTCCAAGCAGCAACTGAAGTGAGTCGCGCAATCAGCGGTGACGTCACTCTGGTTACCCGCAGCCACAGCTGGGGTCCTCCACCTGTGACAGCAAATCACCCAAATGACTGAAGTGAGCTGCACGATAAGCGGTACAGTCACTCAGGTGATTTGCGATCAATGCTGGAACCTTTGACAGCAAATCAGGCTGCGACTGAAGTGAGCCGCAGGTGGAGGACTCACCTGAGTGACGTCACCGCTGATCTCGCGGCTCACTGCCACGACACAGACCTTACTGCAGGGCCCGCAGCTGTGACATCAGGGTTTCACCTGAGTTCATTCTGATGGCGCGGCTCTGTCTACACTCACAGCTGGCAGTCATGCTTTATGGCTACTCGCTGTGACAGGACAGGGATGTAGCAAAGCTGAATTGCCATGAGACCTCGTGTGGATTACATCGGACCTTTAGAGGTGTTTGAAGATTAATAAAGTGGTGAAAGAGGGGGCTTTTTGTATTTTATTCCAAATAAAGAATTTTTTGGCTGTTTGTGGTTATTTACTTTTACTTACAGATTAGTGATGAGGCAAGGTCTCATAGACGACTGCCATCACTAATCTAGGACTTAGTGTCAGCTATGGTCTGCTATTAACTCCTTATTACCTTGATTGCCACTACACCAGGGAAATCAGGAAGAGCTGGGTCCAGCTCTAGAATCTTATGGATGCATCACTTCTAGGGTGCCTGTGGGCTGCTATTATTAGGCTGGAAAGGGTCAAATGGCCCTTCCCACCCTAGTAACATCATCCCCCAGTTGTCTGCGGTACCTTGGCTGGTTTTATAAAAATGGGGGGGACCCTACGTCATTTTTGTTTTGTTTTGTTTTTTTAAATAAATCAAATACTTAAAAAAAAAAATGTGGGATCCCCTTTATTTTTTATAACCAGCCAAGGTACAGCAGACAGCTGAGGGTTGCAGCCTGCAATTGCTGCTGTTCCTGTACTGGATATGAAAAAGGGGGGGACCCTACGTCATTTTTTTACCCTCCAAAAAATAAAAAAAACAGCTGTCCAAGCTAGCTATCCCTCTATCAAGCTATTCTGTTATTTCTTTCTATCTATTCTATATGTTCTTTCTATGTATATCTATTCTTTCAATCTATTTTTTCTATCTATTCTAGCAATCTATCAATAATCCTATCCTATCATATTTTGATTCTTCTTTAAAAAACACTAACAAAAACGCACCAAAAATGCACCTACATTACAAGCTTTTTTTTTTTTTTTTTACATTTCCATGCTCTCTGTGACAAGGTGCAGTTTTAAGTTGCAGTTTGTGTGCAGAAAAAACTGCAGCGTGTGCCTATAGCCTACTATCCTGTGGTTTTTCTACAATGTATTTCCTCTATTCTGTCAGCAGAGGGCAGCAGATAGATATGAGCGCTCATTCATCCTACATCAGTCTTCCCATTTTCATATCCTGAACATCTGAATATATTGTACAGACAACACAGTATTAGCCAACAAAGAATGAGTGTTTTACTTCAAAAGCACAGTAGAAAGGAGTTATTGTGCCATATTAAACAAAAGAAAACAACATAAGTCCCAGAAATGACAAATCGAGTTCTCAGGGAATAAATAGTAATTATTCTTATTTTAATGAATGAGCTTTTATCTTTTCATGCTAGTACAAAAATATATCCAGTACATAAAAAAACATATACAGCAGGTGACATAAGTATTGAACACATCACCAATTTTCCAAGTGTCTCAGGTGCTTTTGACATGAATTTCTCACCAGATGTCGGTAACAACCCATCCGATCCACACAGGAAAAGAAATCAAACCATAGATGTCCATAAATTAAGTGATGTCTAAAAATGAGAAATGACACAGGGAAAAATTATTCAACACGTTTCTGGAAATTTATTTAATGCTTCATACACAAGTAGATATGAGCGAACCTGAAGATGTTTGGGTTCGGCAGGTCCAGCCAGACTTTAACTGAACCCCATACATGCCTAAAGAACCTGAACTTAAGTGCTATAAAATGGTGTTAGTAAGGGCTAGGGAGCTGCAGAAGGAAGCAAGATGGGGATTACAGCAGGACAATTGTACTTAAGGGTGCTTTTCACGCTGCGACATCGCTACCAATATATCGTCGGGGTCACGTCGTTAGTGACGCACATCCGGTGCTGGTAGCGACATTGCAGCGTGTGACACCAAGGAGCGACGATCAACGATCGCAAAATCGTTTAAAAACGGTGATCGTTGACACGTCGCTCCTTTCCTTAATATCGCTGCTGCTACAGGTACAATGTTGTTCGTCGTTCCTGCGTCAGCACACATCGCTATGTGTGACACCGCAGGAACGACGAACATCTCTTTACCTGCGTCCATCGGCAATGAGGAAGAAAGTAGGTGGGTGGGATGTTACATCCCGCTCATCTCCGTTTCTATTGGCCGGCCGCTTAGTGACACCGCAGTGACGTCGCTATGACGCCAAACGCACCTCCCCCTTGAGGGAGGGATTGTTCGGCGGTCACAGCGACGTCGCTGACAAGTTACAGTCAGGGCCAGAAATATTTGGACAGTGACACAAGTTTTGTTATTTTAGCTGTTTACAAAAACATGTTCAGAAATACAATTATATATATAATATGGGCTGAAAGTGCACACTCCCAGCTGCAATATGAGAGTTTTCACATCCAAATCGGAGAAAGGGTTTAGGAATCATAGCTCTGTAATGCATAGCCTCCTCTTTTTCAAGGGACCAAAAGTAATTGGACAAGGGACTCTAAGGGCTGCAATTAACTCTGAAGGCGTCTCCCTCGTTAACCTTTAATCAATGAAGTAGTTAAAAGGTCTGGGGTTAATTACAGGTGTGTGGTTTTGCATTTGGAAGCTGTTGCTGTGACCAGACAACATGCGGTCTAAGGAACTCTCAATTGAGGTGAAGCAGAACATCCTGAGGCTGAAAAAAAAGAAAAAATCCATCAGAGAGATAGCAGACATGCTTGGAGTAGCAAAATCAACAGTCGGGTACATTCTGAGAAAAAAGGAATTGACTGGTGAGCTTGGGAACTCAAAAAGGCCTGGGCGTCCACGGATGACAACAGTGGTGGATGATCGCCGCATACTTTCTTTGGTGAAGAAGAACCCGTTCACAACATCAACTGAAGTCCAGAACACTCTCAGTGAAGTAGGTGTATCTGTCTCTAAGTCAACAGTAAAGAGAAGACTCCATGAAAGTAAATACAAAGGGTTCACATCTAGATGCAAACCATTCATCAATTCCAAAAATAGACAGGCCAGAGTTAAATTTGCTGAAAAACACCTCATGAAGCCAACTCAGTTCTGGAAAAGTATTCTATGGACAGATGAGACAAAGATCAACCTGTACCAGAATGATGGGAAGAAAAAAGTTTGGAGAAGAAAGGGAACGGCACATGATCCAAGGCACACCACATCCTCTGTAAAACATGGTGAAGGCATCGTGATGGCATGGGCATGCATGGCTTTCAATGGCACTGGGTCACTTGTGTTTATTGATGACATAACAGCAGACAAGAGTAGCCGGATGAATTCTGAAGTGTACCGGGATATACTTTCAGCCCAGATTCAGCCAAATGCTGCAAAGTTGATCGGACGGCGCTTCATAGTACAGATGGACAATGACCCCAAGCATACAGCCAAAGCTACCCAGGAGTTCATGAGTGCAAAAAAGTGGAACATTCTGCAATGGCCAAGTCAATCACCAGATCTTAACCCAATTGAGCATGCATTTCACTTGCTCAAATCCAGACTTAAGACGGAAAGACCCACAAACAAGCAAGACCTGAAGGCTGCGGCTGTAAAGGCCTGGCAAAGCATTAAGAAGGAGGAAACCCAGCGTTTGGTGATGTCCATGGGTTCCAGACTTAAGGCAGTGATTGCCTCCAAAGGATTCGCAACAAAATATTGAAAATAAAAATATTTTGTTTGGGTTTGGTTTATTTGTCCAATTACTTTTGACCTCTTAAAATGTGGAGTGTTTGTAAAGAAATGTGTACAATTCCTACAATTTCTATCAGATATTTTTGTTCAAACCTTCAAATTAAACGTTACAATCTGCACTTGAATTCTGTTGTAGAGGTTTCATTTCAAATCCAATGTGGTGGCATGTAGAGCCCAACTCGCGAAAATTGTGTCACTGTCCAAATATTTCTGGACCTAACTGTATGTGTGTGTGACGCTGCCGTAGCAATAATGTTCGCTACGGCAGCGAGCACCAAATGTCGCACGAACGACGGGGGCAGGTGCTATCGCGCTCGACATCGCTAGCAATCGCTAGCGATGTCGCAGTGTGTAAAGCACCCTTTACCGAGCTTCCACGTGGCTGTCACACTGCTCACACTCATTAAGAATCATAAATATTCACTGCTTCCCCCACTTTCTCTGACTGTATCTGTGATTGGTTGCAATCAGACTGCCGGTATCTGTGATTGGTTGCCCTCACACTTGCTGTTTGGGTCACAAAGTGGTGTGTAAAAATAAATAAATAATTGGAAAAAATGGCATAGAATCCCCTGTATTTTCATACCCAGCAAAATACGAGGGACCCCATCCTGCTTTTTATAAATTATTTAAATAAATAATCTTAAAAACAGAATGGGGTCCCTCTCACTTTTGATATCCAGCCAGGATAAAGCAGACAGCTTGAGCTGGGATTCTCAGGTTAGGGAGGCCCATGGATACTGGTCCCTGCTCAGCCTAAAAATAGCAGCCTGCAGCCAGCCCAGAATTCACGCATCCATTAGATGCGCCCTTCGTGACACTTACCCTTCTCATCCCAATTACCCTGGAGTGGTAGTAGTCAAGGTAATATAAGAAGTTATGACAGCTGCGATTTGTAAAAAGAATCACAGCTGTCATCAAGCCCAAGGTTAGTAATGTAAGTAAAAACAAAGAAACACCAAACACAGAGAAAAATTATTTATTTACAAAAAAAAACTCCAAAACAAAATCCCTCTTTCTCCAATTTATTATCCCCCAAAATATCCCTGTAGGTTCCACATAATTCATTGACACAACATCCCAGCTCTGCTCTGCATTTTCTGCCAGGAGATGCCCGATTTTCTGCAACCAAATACTCAACTTGTGCAAAAAGCTGAAGCCTGTATTCCGGCATTGAGTTCACCTCAGGTGAGTTCATAGAGTTCACCTGAGGTGAGGTCACTGAGTTCAGAGTTCACCTGAGGTCACAGCAGGGGTATCATGAGAATAGACACATGTGACGCAGCGGCGGATGTGGTGGACCGTCGCTATGGACGCTCATGCGTCAATAGGATTACCATCAGCTGATTGGCTCCGGGATTCTTTTAATACCGGCACACTTTCTGGCATGACACCACCCCTGACGTAGGCATCCGCCGAAACGCACGTCCGTCGGGTGGGGTGCCGTCCTGTGTGTGCGATGAGACAACTTGGTAAGCAACATTAGTATATACATATGCATGCCTTAATCTATAAATTATTTTGTCTCCCGCGGTGGGCTTGTATGGATCTCATTCTACATAATGATATTGCCATCTACATAGTGATATGGCTATTGTTTACAACTTCTATCTCTTGTTGAGATCCATGTATTGATTTCAATCTATTATATTCTTGTGGTCCGCACCGGATTGGACACCCTTTTGTATGTCTATCACTGTACTCTATACTTTGCATCAATAAATACCTTACTCACATAGGAAGTCTGATCGCTTTTTTTCTTTGGTTTTGGTTCTGCTGTGGCGATTTTTCCATGGTTCTTATATACCACACTTTAGACTAACTTTATATTGCAGTATTCTCATTATTATAATGGTGTGGATGTTGAAAAGTAATTTTATTGTGCAAAAAGCTGAAGCCTGTAATCCGGCATTGAGTTCACCTCAGGTGAGTTCATAGAGTTCACCTGAGGTGAGGTCACTGAGTTCAGAGTTCACCTGAGGTCACAGCAGGGGTATCATGAGAATAGACACATGTGGCCTTAGATGAATTCACTGATGTCACCGCTCTCATAGGTGCACCTCCGTTAGTGTGTCTGACAGTCCACAGTGATTGGTCACATTTTCTAATGTGACTACGCACCGTAACCTCAGGATGTAGCGGGGACGGGATGTTTTTGGGGTAAATAAATTAGAGTGTTTTTTGTTTTTAAATAAAGGATTTTTCTCTGTTTTGTGTTTATTTTTTTTACTTACATGATTAGTAATTTGGGGGTCTCATAGACCCCTTGTCATTACTAAATTTGGGCTTGATGACAGCTGTCATTATGTGACAAATCACAGCTGTCATTAACCCCTTATATTACCCCAATTGCCACCGCTGCAAGGCAATTGGGATGATCCAGGTAAGTGCCAGGATTGGTGCATCTAATAGATGTGACAATTATAGGCTCACTGTGGGCTGCCATTTTTAGGCTGGGGAGAGCGCAAAAACCATGGGCCACCCCAGCCTGACAATGCCAGCCACGAGCTGTCCGCTTTATTTTGGCTGGGTATCAAAATTGAGGGGATTATGTGTCTTTTTTTAATTTATTTAAGTCATTTTTAAAAAGCCGCATGGGTTCCCTTGTATTTTTATATACAGCCAAAATAACGCACACAGCTGAGGGTTGCAGGCTCCAGCTGTCTGCTTTAGCCATGCTGGGTATCAAAATACAGGGGACCCTATGCCATTTTTTCCAATTATTTATTTATTTTTACACTCCACTTCAGAACTCAGACAGCTAGGGTGAGGCCAACCAATCACAGACACCGACACACCGGCAGTCTGACTGCAACCAATTAAAAACACTGTCACAGAGGGTGGGCGGAAGAAGCAATGAATATACAAAAGCTTTAATGAGTAGCACAAGCATTTCCTTGAGACTCACAATAAATTAATCAAATCTACAGACATGTTAAACCGCTCCAACTAAGCATGAATAGAGAAAGACAAACCAAAAGAATTTGAAGATAATGATTCAAGAATCTTTTTTATAAGTTTTTTATTAGTGCCATTAATTACATATCAACAAAAATATACATAAAAAGGGGGGGGGGGGAATGAGAGAAAAAGTTAGAGGTACCCCATATAGTGGGGGTATGGCTATATAAGTAAAATAGAGGTTTCAGAGGGGAAAACTGACACATCATTTAATCCCACCATCATTCATTAAGCACCAACATGTGCAATGTGTATATCATTGATCAAAATGGAAAACGTATTATAAACTTGCTGTCAGCTCACCCATCTGAATAGTACCCTTCTATTAGAGTGCACACCACAGGAAAAGACCCTCCGATGCGCATTTCATGTGGATTCATTGTCGATTCTTCAGGGAAGTTTCCCTGTTTGGGGTCTGTGCATAGACACTCGATGTCCGGTACAAACCCTGAACTTTACAGTTTGGGTTCTCCCATCACTATACACAAGTCTTTTTTGGTGATGACTAGGGATGAGCGGACCCATGGAAATTCGTGTTTGCCGAGTTGGGCCGGACTTTAGCGAAAAGTTCGGTTCGGTACCTGAACTTGACCCTGCACCCCATATAAATTAATGGGTACCCAAACTTTGGTGCTGTAAAATGGTTATAAAATGGTCATTGTAAGGGCTAGGGAGCCGCAAAAGGAAGCAAAATGGGGGTAAGAACAGGCAATTTTCCTGCATGCATGTGGATAAAAAATGAATACATAAATAAAAAATGATGCGGGTCCCCCTTATTTTTGATAACCAGTGCAGGTAAAGCAGGCTGCTCCAGCCCTCAGCTGTCTGCTTTACCTGGGCTGGCTATCAAAAATAGAGAGGATCCCACGCCGTTTATTTTAATTCTATTAATTTATTTTAATGATTTATTTCATTAATTTAAAAAAACGGCATGGGGTTCCCCCTATTTTTCATAGCCAGTCATGGTAAAGCTGACAGGTGAAGGCTGGTATTATTAGGCTGGGAACGCCCATGATTATTTGGCCCTTTGAAGCCTAAAAATAGCAACCCACAGTCACCCTAGAAGTTCTCAGAACAAGGCTCCATAGGTCACTGTCGGTCAGCAGCAGGCCCAGAACTTCTCATATTCATGAGAAATTCCGTACGTACCGCTGAGAGTCAAAACAAAGCTCCAAAGTAATCCATGGGCATGTGAGTGTCAGGGAGTCTTTAATTAAAGGGGTTTTTTTACCTGTATGTGTGTTTTTTAACTTTACACTTGCCAGGCTAGTAATAGGGGTGCCTTATAGATACCTATCCATTATTAACCCATGGTCTTGATGCCAGAACTGACATCAACCCCAATTGTCACCATCCCAGGTAAATCGAGAAGAGCTGGGCAAAGCGCCGGAATTGGAGCATCTAATGGATGCGCCATTTCTGAGACAGCTGTGGGCTGCTATTTTTAGGCTGGGAAGAGCCAAATAACCATGGGCCTTCTCAGCCTGATAATACTATTCCTCAGCTGTCTGATATACCTTGACCGGTTAACAAAAATACAGGGAACCCTCACGCCATTTGTTTTTTTTTAAATTATTTATTCAAATAATTTAGAAAAACGTTGTGGAATCCCCTCTATTTTTGATAATCAGTCAAGGTAAGGCAGACAACTGAATGTTGCAGCTCGCAGCTGTCTGCTTTACTTGCAATGGTTATCAAAAATAGGCAGGAGCCCACATAATTTTTCTCTTGTTTAGTGTTCACAGCAGCATACAGGCATCTTCTGCATGTAGCAAAGCATGTTGACTGGCTGCACTGGAGCCATTCAACCATCTTTATTAGCATGCAAACAGCACCCGAACTACAAATTCGGACACAGACTTTTTTTAAAGTATGAGTTTGAATCACTCATGCCTAGTGATGACATCTTCAAGATGCCTCCTATATGGAGAAATTATTCACATGCATTGCTAATGTTATTTTGGGCCATTTTTCCATTCAAACACTCTTCAAATCCTGAAGGTTCTATGGGCTACTTCTATAAACTCTGAGCTTTAGTTTCTTCCATACACTTTCTATTGGATTCATATCAGGTGATTGGCATAACACCTTCAGCAGCTTATTTTCTTTCTCTGAAACCAATTGGAAATCTCCTTAGCTTTGTGATTCTGTAGGGGGGAAAAAGCGCAATAGGGTCTTACCCGGTATGAGGGTAGATAGACAGAACAGAAAGAGATACACTCACCTGGTAGGGTTGTGCCAGTCACAACCCCCTATGATCGCATGTGAGTGGTTTTATGTGGTTTAGCAGCGGCCCCGGAAAGCAGGTTATCATATAAATCAAATAGAAAACCGGTTTTAAATACCGCGCTAAAAACCACAGATGCTGTAGATAAAGAGATTTCCTTTATTTCACAGTTCTACGCGTTTCAGAGACATCTCCGTCTCCTTCCTCAGGAAAAGAAATCATATTATGATTTCTTTTCCTGAGGAAGGAGACGGAGGTCTCTGAAACGCGTAGAACTGTGAAATAAAGGAAATCTCTTTATCTACAGCATCTGTGGTTTTTAGCGTGGCATTTAAAACCGGTTTTCTATTTGATGTATATGATAGCTTAGTGATTGGGATCATTGTGTTGCTGAAATGTCCACCCTTGTTTCATCTTCATCATCCTGGTAAATGGCAGCAGATTTTTATCAAGAATGTCTCAGTACATTTATCCATTCATCCTTCCTGCAACTACTACTACTATACATGAAGTTTGGAAGTACAATATGCTGAAAAACAGCCCCACACTATGATGTTCCCACCACCAAACTTCACTGTTGGTATGGTATTTTTGAGGTGATGTGCAGTGTCCTTTGGCCTCTAAACATGTCTATTAAGGAATTCAAAAGTTTGGTCTCATCTGTCCTGGCTATAGTCTCCCAGTATTTCACAGATTTATCTAAATGTTGTTGAGCAAACTTTAAATGCACTTGAACATGCTTTTTGTTCAGCAATGGAGTCTTGTGTGGTGAGCATGCATACATGCCATGGAGTTTGAGTGCATTACTAACTGTTTTCTTTGAAACATTTGTACCTGCTAGGTCCAGATCTTTCTGTAACTCTCCACAGGTGGTCCTTGCTTCTTGGACAAATATTTTAATAATTGTTTTCACTCCTCTGTCTGAAATCTTGCGGGGAGTAATGGTTGTGGCCGATTTATAGTAAAATTATGTTCTTTCCACTTCTGGATTATGGCCCCAGCAGTGCTCACTAGAGTTTTCAGTAACCAAATTCTACTGTGACCAATGCCATCAGTATGTTTTGGAACAATAAGCTTGCAAAGGTCTTGAAACAGCTCACTGGTTTTACTCATCATGAGATGTTTCTTACACAGCACCTTAGTAATGAGACACATTTTTATAATTCATCAGATGAACCAGCTGTTATTATTTTTCATTAAATGACAGAATTGGTTTCTAATTACTTACAGATTTCAGCTGGTGTCATGACTTTCCATGTTTTTTTGCAACCGTCTTTCTTCATGCCTTCTATCACGGAAACCCTGTGGAAAGAGAGCGCAATAGGGTCTTACCCCAACAACAACTGGGGTGAAAAGCACGTAGGTTACTCACCAAGTGAAGTTGTGACAGTCACAACCACTATGAAGGCATAGACAATCGGTCAGCGGCAGCGGTTACCCCTCGGTTGAAGTAGAAGATAAATGAAGGATGGGTAATTTAATTACCGCGCCAACGACCACTCATGCAGGAGATGAATTTAACGTAACTTTATTCCATGCTTAGGTCTACGCGTTTCAGGAGGCTCTGCTCCCTTCCTCAGGACAATACAAGCACAAGAAACATCAAAATCTCGATTTTGATGTTTCTTGTGCTTGTATTGTCCTGAGGAAGGGAGCAGAGCCTCCTGAAACGCGTAGACCTAAGCATGGAATAAAGTTACGTTAAATTCATCTCCTGCATGAGTGGTCGTTGGCGCGGTAATTAAATTACCCATCCTTCATTTATCTTCTACTTCATGTGTTCTATAGTTTTTCCATGTTTCATTTCTCATTATTACTCATACCTTTATTTTTGGACATTTATGGATTGATTTCTTGGTTTGTGTGGATTGGATGGGTTGTTACTGATATCTGATTAAAAATTCATATCAATAGCGCTTTTAAAAATATATATATTTACTTGAAAAAATGGTGACATGTTTAATACTTATTTCACTTGCTGTACATTAGAAGGGTGGTTCAGCCATATTTTTTATGGTCTAGATCAATATTATATTGAGAAACATTGTTTCTCTCAAATATCTTATGTTGGCAATAGTGCCTGTGAGAGGCGCTATTGCGGACCGCTGTTCCCCTCTCCGTGACCTCGGGGATCCGGTGACATCACGTCAAGTTCTGGACACGTCGCGTCCCTGCGGTCGGCCCCAGTCTTCCTGACTCACTGAGCTATGGACGGTGTTTCACTGCTTGTCACAGCTCAGCGTGTCTCCTGCTTGCAGCGCTCTGCTGTGAGGGAGGAGGGAGCTGATGGGCTGTGACGAGCGGCGAAACACCGCCCAGTACCCAGTCACTCACGGACACTGTGGCCGGCCGCGGTGTCAGGAACTTGACATGACGTCACCGGATCACCGAGATCATGGAGCCCGGAGGTCACGGAGCGGGGAACAGCAGTCTGCAATATCGCCTCTCACAGGCACTATTGCCAACATAAGGTATTTGAGAGAAACAATGTTTCTCAATATATTATCGATCTAGACCAGGGGTCTCAAACACGCGGCCCCCGGGCCGCATGCGGCCCCTCAGGGTAGTTCGTGCGGCCCCAGGCCTGTTCCCTGTTCACTATCGCAGCAGGTGCAGGGGCCGCAGCCCCTGTCTGCACTTCATGTCAGATGAATGTGTTGGCGGGGTGAGAGCACAGCGCCAGCAATACAATCATCTCACATAAATCACTGACAATGACACTGCAGCTGCCGCGATAGTGAACAGTGGCACGGGCCTGGGCGCCGCACGAAGCAGAGATGAGGCAGCGGAGGGAGCGTGGGACAGGTGAGAAGAATGGTTTGTGTGTGTGTGTGTGTGTGTGTGTGTGTATGTGTGTTGGACGTTAACCCCTTAGCGACCCGTTATGGCTCCCTGGTACTTAAGGACCCATGACGTACCCACTACGTCATGGTGAAATCGCAGCCCCAGTGGCTGCGATCTCTGCAAATACCTTAGATTCGGGGAGGAGGGGACGTGTCTCCTCCCCGGACCTACGGAGGCTGTGATTGGCTGAGCGGCGTTCGTCAGCCAATCACAGCCACTAATGTTTCAGCCATTGAAAATCGCTGAAACATTGAAATCCAGCCAAGATCAATGCAGCTGTAGCCCTGATCATTGGCTGGAGCTGGGTGACCTGTGTTCACCCGCCCCCAGCTCTGATTGGAGAGACCAGCCTTGTGACCGATCTCTCCAATCACTGTGGATCTGGGGCCGCGGACCACTCCCCTCAGCTTCACTCCAGCGTCTGTGGAAGGTGAGGGGAGCTGCTGACCTATTACTACAGGATGGGGACAAAGTGCGCACATTACTATGAGATGGGGATAAGGCTGGGGACCTTACTATAGGATTGGGACATTACAAGGATGGGCACAATACTATTGGATGGGGACATTATTACTATAGTATGGGGACATTACTATAGGATAGGGACTAGGATGGGCACATGACTATAGAATGGGGACATTACTATAGGATGGGGACAAGGTGGGCACAGTACTATAGGATGGGGACTAGGATGGGCAGAGTACTATAGGATGGGGACTAGGATGGGCACAGTACTATAGGATGTGGACAAGGTGGGCACAGTACTATAGGATGGGGACATTACTACAAGATGGGAACAAGGTGGGCACATTACTGTAAGATAGGGACATTACTACAAGGGGACAAGGATGGGAAACATTACTATAGAATAGGGATAATGCTGGGGACATTACTATAGGGTGGGGACAAGGTTGGCACATTACTAAAGGATGGGCACATTACTATAGAATGGGGACATTACTATAGGATGGGGACATTGCTACAAGGGGACAAGGATGGGGAACATTACTATAGGATGGGGACAAGGATGAACACATTACTATAACATGGGACAAGGATGAACACATTACTACAAAATGGGGAAAAGGATGGGGAACATTACTTTAGGATGGGGACAAGGATGAGCACATTACTGTGGGATGGGGACTAGGATGGGGTACAATACTACAAGGGGACAAGGATGAGCACATTACTGTGGGATGGGGCACAATACTACAAGGGGACAAGGATGGGCACGTTCCAACAATATGGGGAACATTACTAAAAGATGTTGGTCAAAATTTCTATATAGTGGTAAGACTATAAGTTACAAGAAAGGAATAAAATGTAAAAAAAAAAAAAAAAAAAGTTTATATTTAAACAAAGAATGTGCACGTTTGCTATAATAAACAAGTGAAAATGTTCAAAATCAGTGATCCCAAGGTGTGTAAAAAAAATATATATATTATATATGGTACCAATACAAATGTCACTTTGTCCTGCAAAGAGTGCAGCCCCCCAAATCATTTTTTTTCCTCTGTGCGGCCCATACACCCAGCCGAGTTTGAGACTCCTGATCTAGACAATAACAAATATGAGTGAACCACCCCTTTAATTATACTTATTAATGCCTCTTCCATATATAAATAATTTAAAACTTATAACATCACACTAATCTATTATTAACTGTGAGAGCAATTTAGTTATAGTTTTTACAATTGTGTCATCTGCAAATAAACCTTATTATGTTTGAACCCAAATTGCACAAGTTCTCAACTTCAAGGATCAGCAAATTTTATCTGATTTTCACTTTAGTTTTTCTTCCCCTTCTCTAAGGGGTGCTTCACACATAGCGAGCTCACTGCCGAGATCGCTGCTGAGTCACGCTTTTTGTGACGCAGCAGTGACCTCATTAGCGATCTCGCTGTGTGTGACACTGAGCAGCGATCTGGCCCCTGCTGCGAGATCGCTGCTCGTTACACACAGCCCTGGTTCGTTTTCTTCAAAGCCGCTCTCCTGCTGTGACGCACAGATCGCTGTGTGTGACAGCAAGAGAGCGACAAATGAAGCGAGCAGGGAGCAGGAGCCGGCGTCTGACAGCTGAGGTAAGCTGTATCCAAGATAAACATCGGGTAACCAAGGTGGTTACCCGATATTTACCTTAGTTACCAGCCTCTGCAGCTCTCACGCTGCCTGTGCTGCCGGCTCCGGCTCTCTGCACATGTAGCTGCTGTACACATCGGGTTAATTAACCCGATGTGTACAGCAGCTAGGAGAGCAAGGAGCCAGCGCTAAGCAGTGTGCGCGGCTCCCTGCTCTCTGCACATGTAGCTGCATTACACATCGGGTTAATTAACCCGATGTGTACTGTAGCTAGGAGAGCAAGGAGCCAGCGCTCAGTGTGCGCGGCTCCCTGCTCCCTGCTCACACTGGTAACTAATGTAAACATCGGGTAACCATACCCGATGTTTACCTTAGTTACCAGTCTCCGCAGCTTCCAGACAGCGGCTCCGTGCAAGCGCAGCGTCGCTTGCACGTCGCTGCTGGCTGGGGGCTGTTCACTGGTCGCTGGTGAGATCTGCCTGTTTGACAGCTCACCAGCGACCATGTAGCGATGCAGCAGCGATCCTGACCAGGTCAGATCGCTGGTCGGATCGCTGCTGCATCGCTAAGTGTGAAGGTACCCTAAGACCCATAACTTGTTTATTTTCCACTCAACATAGCTGTAGTTTTGAATGGCACCATTCATTTTACTATACAATGTACTTGAAACCAGGAAAAAAATTAAATGTAGGATGAGCTGATGGAAAAAAAGCAATTCCAATTTTTTTTTTGGGGGGGGGGTGTTAGTTTGGTATTAATTGACAAGGTCAGTGCAATTAGAGCAATACCAAGTTTACATCAATTTTTTTCTTTATAAGTGTTAAAAAATTCTTAATTTTGCAAAAAATACATTTGCCTAGTGTTGCAGTTTTCAGAGACCCATAACATTTTTTTTATTGAATACTTGCTTTTTGATTGCTTTTTCTTACATTTTTAAAGATGTAAGTAGAGATGGGCGAATACTAAAATTGTTGAGCTCGGATTATTGAAGCAGAATAATGTGTACCACATAACGAACCCAATGCAAGGCAATGGGAGACTCAAATAATTTTCTGGAGGACCTTG
Source organism: Anomaloglossus baeobatrachus (assembly GCF_048569485.1). Classification (NCBI taxonomy): domain Eukaryota; kingdom Metazoa; phylum Chordata; class Amphibia; order Anura; family Aromobatidae; genus Anomaloglossus; species Anomaloglossus baeobatrachus. The sequence goes on along the minus strand of NC_134356.1, from coordinate 307,571,520 downwards.
GAAGTAGGTCTAGGAGGAATGTAAAAATGCTGCAATGGATGAAAAAATGTATTTCTGACTCACAGTTGGTTTCTGGGAATAATGTTGTCAGACTATTATAGGGATTAAAGCAGGATAAGTATACTTTAGTTTCCCACGCGGCTGCCACACTGCTTCCTGGTCCGATCATTAAAGGTCAGGAATATGCACTTGTTCCACAGCCCACCCTCTGTAACAGGGATAGTGATTGGTTGCAGTCCTGCTTCTCCCTCTCACTCTCTATGTTGGTGTTTGTGATTGGTTGCCCTCATACTAGCTGTCTGGGTCAGGAAGCGGGGTGTAAAAATAATGGAGTTTCCAGGGTCGGGCAGGATGAACAGTAATGAGACATTTCTCATGACAAGACTGACCCCTTCTGAGCCCTTCACCAGATCTCCAGTCCAAAACAGGCTCATGGATCTGAAGCAACGGCAGACCCAGTAGCAGTGGATGTGACAAACTTGGTAGAATGTAGAAGGCAATCTTCTCTGAGTGCAGTATACCCACCTAATGCTCACTTGCTCGATAATGAAATGGACGGCCTCGGTTAGGTCTTTTTCAATGGTCAACATCACTAGGGGGGCTTAAAGTCGTTGGATGGGAATCTGATACCAATCCACTATGGCCTATTGCACAAAATTTCTTGCAGTACCTGAGTTTAGATAGGCTAAAGGCCACGTCTCACTAAGCGACATTGCTAGCGACATCTCTGCTGAGTCACGGTTTTTGTGACGCAACAGCGATCTTGCTAGTGATGTCGGTGTGTGTGACATCCAGCAACGACCTGGCCCCTGCTGTGAGGTCGTCGGTCGTTGCTGAATGTCCTGGACCATTTTTTGGTCATTGCTCTCCCGCTGTGAAGCACACAACAAAGCACTTTGCTTGGTTACCCGATATTTACCTTGGTTACCAGCATCCGTAGCTTCTAGCTTCTAAAAGCCGGCTCCCTGCTCCCTGCACACGTAGCCAAGATACACATCAGGTAACTATAAGCAAAGCTCTTTGCTTAATAACCCGATGTGTACTATGGTTACGAAGCACAGCGTCGTTACACGGGTCGCTGGTGGCTAGTGGCTGATCTCTGATCGCTGTGGAGATCTGCCTGTTTGACAGCTCACCAGCGACCATGTAGCGACGCTCCAGCGATCCCTGCCAAGTCAGATCGCTGGTGGGATCGCTGGAGTGTCGCTAAGTGTGACGGTACCTCAACTCAGTGAGCAGAGGATGTTGCCACAAGATAAGGATACTGACAGAAACAGAGGTGGAGAGGAGTTGTTGTCTCCCACGGTTGCCTCTCTAAACGACCCTTGGCTTTTGAGTGTCCTGGCTTCTCAGGACAGGAGCGGATGACATATTTGTAACTGCCACAGTAGAAGCACCTCCCTTCAGAGCGATGGATCTCCTGGCGATGTTCAGTCAACCTCAATCGGTCAACTTGAATTGTTTCAGTGGGACCTATGGAAGAGGATGGCAGTGGAACAATTGGCCTCTGGAATGACGGAGCCAGATGCATTTACCTCTTTTCTGTGTTCACTTCTGAAGAACATTTCTGAAACCTGAGATCGATCCGGATAGCCAGGGAAACCAAGTCATCTAAATAGGTTGAGATGAGTAGATGCAGCAGCGGTAACGCAGCCCGGTTTATTGAAAAACTTGTGGAATGCCTCTAGTAAGGTTTGCAGGTTCGAGATTATGATATCCCCTCTCCCCCAATAGGGGTTGAGTCACAAAAGGGCCTCTCCTACAGGTGGGACATAATGAATGCCACCTTTGTCTGGTCAAAGGGAAAGTGATGAGCTAGAAGTTCCAAGTGCAGCGTGCAGTGATTTTAACGTGTGTTTTTTTTAAACAATCAAAATAAAATTAAATTTTAAAAGATATCTAGTGGAGCAGGTTCCGTTATTGGAATTTTTTTCACCACTGTTTATATCACTGATCAATGAACTCATTGCATTGCTTTGTGTGCTGGAAAGATGCATTGGATTAAACACAGCACTAGAATGGGATGAATACCATTGACAGACACTGGAAAGATGGGTTGGATTAAACAGAGCACATGAATGAGATGAATACCATTGTTAGGGCTGGTTCACACTAAGCGACAGCGACAACGAGGTCGCTGTTACGTCACCATTTTCTGTGACGTAACAGCGACCTTGTAAGTCGCTGTTATGATCGCTGCTTAGCTGTCAAACAGCAGCCGAAGCAGCGATCATAACCGCGAGAGCAGGGAGCCGCGCACACTGCTTAGCGCTGGCTCCTTGCTCTCCTAGTTACAGTACACATCGGGTTAATTAACCCGATGTGTACTGCAGCTACATGTGCAGAGAGCAGGGAGCCGCGCACACTGCTTAGCGCTGGCTCCTTGCTCTCCTAGCTACAGTACACATCGGGTTAATTAACCCGATGTGTACTGCAGCTACATGTGCACAGAGCAGGAGCCGGCAGCACAGGCAGCGTGAGAGCTGCGGAGGCTGGTAACTAAGGTAAATATCGGGTAACCACCTTGGTTACCCGATGTTTACCCTGGTTACAGCTTACCGCAGCTGCCAGATGCCGGCTCCTGCTCCCTGCTCGCTTCATTTCGTCGCTCTCTCGCTGTCACACACAGCGATCTGTGTGTCACAGCGGGAGAGCGCCTTTGAAGAAAACGAACCAGGGCTGTGTGTAACGAGCAGCGATCTCGCAGCAGGGGCCAGATCGCTGCTCAGTGTCACACACAGCGAGATCGCTAATGAGGTCACTGTTGCGTCACCAAAACCGTACCGTAGCAGCGATTTCGGTAGCGATCTCGCTATGTGTGAAGCACCCCTTAGACACTGGAAAGATGGGTTGGATTCAACAGAGCGCATGAATGAGATGAATACCATTGATAGACACTGGATAATTGGTTTGTGCACCAACCAAGGTAGCCCCAGTATAATCGGAGTAGGAAGACCCTCCAAAACATAACAGGAAATTATCTCATAATGCAGGGATCCTACCCTCAGTCTAAGGGGTGCTTCACACATAGCGAGATCGCTACCGAAATCGCTGCTACGGCACGGTTTTGGTGACGCAACAGTGACCTCATTAGCGATCTCGCTGTGTGTGACACTGAGCAGCGATCTGGCCCCTGCTGCGAGATCGCTGCTCGTTACACACAGCCCTGGTTCGTTTTCTTCAAAGGCGCTCTCCCGCTGTGACACACAGATCGCTGTGTGTGACAGCGAGAGAGCGACGAAATGAAGCGAGCAGGGAGCAGGAGCCGGCATCTGGCAGCTGCGGTAAGCTGTAACCAGGGTAAACATCGGGTAACCAAGGTGGTTACCCGATATTTACCTTAGTTACCAGCCTCCGCAGCTCTCACGCTGCCTGTGCTGACGGCTCCGGCTCTCTGCACATGTAGCTGCAGTACACATCGCGTAATTAACCCGATGTGTACTGTAGCTAGGAGAGCAAGGAGCCAGCGCTAAGCAGTGTGCGCGGCTCCCTGCTCTCTGCACATGTAGCTGCAGTACACATCGGGTTAATTAACCCCATGTGTACTGTAGCTAGGAGAGCAAGGAGCCAGCGCTAAGCAGTGTGCGCGGCTCCCTGCTCTCGCGGTTATGATCGCTGCTTCGGCTGCTGTGTTTGACAGCTAACCAGCGATCATAACAGCGACTTACAAGGTCGCTGTTACGTCACAGAAAATGGTGACGTAACAGCGACCTCGTTGTCGTTGTAGCTTAGTGTGAACCAGCCCTTATACCATGTGCAGTCTGTGGAAGGAATCCCTGAGCAATCGAAGTTGAGTCAATTGCAAAAATCGAGTTCAGTTTAGTTAACAAACTATACAACTATACTATAACAAACTATGAGCAAGCCCATTAGTCCTTACAAACTGAGCATCCAACATACGGACTCCTGCTCTACTGTTCACGAACACAGAAATATTGTCAGTTTTGCTCTCTAGCACCACCTCTGCTGTTATGACACACCGAGACTCACATGTCAAGAAAAAACACACACCCTGATGGCCCACCCCCACCCTGAGTAAGCTGAGTCCCAGATGTTCCTCTTTGCCTAGGAACTGAAATATATAATATATATATAAAATTTTACCGCAAAAGAAACAAACACCTTTTTTACAGGGGGTACTAACTAACTTCATGGGCTTCTCCAAACCCATGAGTGATAGTTCACCTTTAGATTGCCCTCCTGGCAATGGAGTGCTGCCCCAAGTTAGGGTCTCAGGAGATGTGGAGTCACCAATTTATTTTGGAGGCATCTACAAGTATAGCCAAGGACATGGTGGCCTCTAGGTGTTCAGGGGTCTCATAAATAACCAAAGCACCTTTCAACCTTTCTGACAGTTTCTAACAAAATTGGCTTCTAAGAGCCGGGTCATCCTATTTGGTATCAGTTGCCTATCTACAAAATTCTGAACAAATTCTCTGCTTACCAATCACCCTGATGAAGGCAACAACGCAGCCTGGATTCAGCCAAGGTTACAGTCAAGATCATCATAAATGAGACCTAAAGCCTCAAACAATCCATCTACCGACCGGCAGCAACCAGACCCAGGTGGCAGAGATAAATCCCATTATTGGGGGTTCCCCTGCAACAGTGAGATCACAATCCCCACCACCTACTACTCATCACCAGAGGAGTAAGGACAAGGACAAAGCCTTAGGCTATCTGCCCACAGGGGAAAGTGTCCTGCGGTTATATCCGCAGGACATTCCGCAGGAGCTCCCAGAAAACCGCAGCAGAACTTTGTCTGTTTTGTGCTGCGGTTTATATGCGGAATGTCCTGCGGATATCCTGCGGGCATTCTGTATTGAGGATACAGTATCATGGCTTCAGCACTGCATCCTCAGTGCAGAACAAGTGCTGAGTGATCGGGGGAGTTCATACTTACCTCCATCACACAGCACTTCTCTCCGGCGTCTGTCAGCGTCTCTGAACTGTGCAGAAGGTGGGCGGGCCTGAACTAGCTCTGGCTGTCACATGACCGGAGCTCGTGCAGGCCCTGCCTACTTCCTCCTTCCTGCTCATGGATCCACCGCGCTCCAGCCTCCTGTGCACCGAGGGAAAGTGACCGGGCGTCTGCATTCAAGGCAGGTAAGTATGGGACCCTGTGGAGAAATCCGCAGGAATAATTGACATGCAGTTATGTGCAGCTGCGGGGTATCCGCAACATATTCCGCAGTCGCACATTCCGCAACGTGGACACAGACACTCCACATGTCCCATAGGATAACATGGGGAGTGTCTGTACATGCTAAAACCTGCGGATTTATCTGGAAAATCCAGATAAAGCCGCAGGTTTTCCATGGCAAAATCCGCAGAAGCAAGCTCCCGTGGGCACATGGCCTAAAGGACAATTTACAGACCTTCCTGAACACCAAAAAATTGTCTCTTTCCCTAGAAAATCTGTCTAGGACAGCAATCTTGGGCTCAAGGTGGACCTGCTTGCCTGTAGAATCTCCAAACCCTGGAGTCTGTTACAGCTGCTACTTCTGAACAGCTGATTGAAGGCCTTATACCTCCAGAGACAGTTTTTAAATTTATTTCAAATTTAATCAGTCTCTGTTCTCAATCTCTCGCTGCATTTACATTCTCTCCTTTGATTTCTAGATAATTGTTGTAACAACTTGATAGGCTGTACCAGGTAGGAGGCTGAATCTTTTTTAAATGTATTACAATCCATACTTGGAATTCTAGTTAGGCCTTGCACTAAGTGCATAGCCTTTGCCAGTTTTGGAGTCAGATTCTTTATAATAATGTACCATAATTTTATCTGAGTCTCTCCTCTATGTCTCTTGCTGGCTACATTATAGTCCCGCCTTCTACTTTTAGGCAGCCCTTGCACTTATTGCATAGGCTTTACCAGTCTAGAAGTCCACCTCCTTTAAAAATAGTTAAAAAATGTTGTCCTCCTTCTAATTTTTGGCAGCCTTAGCACTTAGTGCTGCCTAACCATTTTAATAGAATATGTATGAGACCCTAATTTATGTCTAATACAGGGTGTATTGGGATTCTTCTTCCTTCTAAGTTTTGGCAGTTCTTGTATTCTCTGCATAAGAATTGTGAGGTACACCACCTTCATAAATTAAAGAGGATGTGTCTGTCAAAAACACACACACAACATGCCCAGATAAGATAGTAAAATGTTACATGTACCGGTGGCTACTGGCGGGTGTAGTTTTATTTTCCCCTATACTGTACATGTCACACTCTTTCCGTGGGCCAAATCTGTCCAGCAGGCCAATGTTATTTGGCCTGTGATGCTATTCTGTATGGAGGGTTATGTGGGGCCCATTATTCTATTTGGAGGACTATGTGAGATCCATTATTCTATATGGAGGGTTATGTGGAGGCCATTATTTTATTATTCTGTATGGAGGGCTATGTGGGGCCCATTATTCTGTATGAATGACTATGTGGGGCCCATTATTCTGTATTGAGGGCTATGTGGGGCCATTATTTTGTATGGCGGGTTTGTATGGCCATTATTTTGTATAGAGGGCTATGTCCCTTTATCCTATATGGAGGGCTATGTGGGGCAAATTATTCTGTATGGAGGGCTATGTGGGGCAAATTATTCTGTATGGAGGGATATGTTGGGCACATTATTCTGCATAGAGAACTATGTGGTGTCCATTATTCTGTATGGATGGCTATGTGGGGCCCACTATTCTTTTTGGAAGGCTATATTGGTCCCATATCGGGATCCCTTCTGAGTCTGTATTAAGACTCACCAGATTCATCCTCACACCCAACGTTTTCTCTTTTGGCGAGGAGCTATACTTACAACGCACAAGAACTGCTATGGGAAGCAAAATGGCACCACAGTATGCCAACCTTTTCATGGCTAAACTGGAAAATGACTTTTTAGCATCCTGCTCCCTCAAACCATTGGACTATTTCTGTTTCATCGATGACATCTTAATAATCTGGACCGAATATGAACAAGAGCTTCTAAAATTCCATGACAAATTCAATGCATTTCATCCTACCACAAACTTGACATTGAAACACTCAAAAACAGAAATCAACTTCCTGGATACAACCATATAAATTCAAAATGGTTCAATCCAGACATCAGTGTATCGGAAGCCTATTGACCGTCCCACATACCTCAGATGGGACAGCTTCCACCCCAAACACATTAAAAAGTCCATTGTCTACAGCCAGACTCTAAGATATAATCGTATCTGTTCCAGCCCAGCAGACAGGGATGAACACTTAACCCATCTTAAAAAGACATTTTTAAACCAAGGCTACCACCCCACCTCCATTGATGATCAGTTCATTAGAGCAACAAGGACCCCTAGAAGTGAACTGCTTCAATGCAAACAAAAAGAGGAAACTAGTCGAGTACCTTTGGTTGTGACCTACAACCCACAGCTTGAGGTACTGAGAAAAACAGCCAAGAAACTTCACCATATTCAAGACAAGGATAACTGATTAAAAACAATATTCAAAGATCCTCCATTGCTATGCTACAGGCAACCTCCTAATTTAAGGAGCATCATGATCCGAAGTTCTATGCCCTCAGACACACCAAGAGGAACTTATCCCTGCAAAGTAAAGAGCTGCAAAACCTGCACTCATTTAGAGACCAAAGACCGGATATAGATCCCTAACACACAGCAGGACTAGATTACTGGGACATTCACATGCTGCTCATTCAACATGGTGTACTTAATCCTGTGCACTATATGTCCTATTGGGGGCCTCTATGTTGGAGAAACAGGACAGAGACTGAGAGTAAAGATGAGATCTCACCGCCACACAATTACAGACAAAAAAAAAAATCATTTACCTGTGGCCAAACATTTCTGTACTGACAACATAAACCACATAAAAGTCGTCATATTAAAAGGCAACTTCAGATCACAAATCATCGAAGGGTCTGGGAGTACAAATTCATTAAAATGTTTAACTCTGTGGACACAGGACTCACCCTGTCAGGAGGATTTATGACTCACTACAAAATCTGAGGAGTCTGTTCCAGAGTCTGCTAGGGCACCATGCCTCTGATCCTACATGGATATTGGGACAATAAACCTTTCACACCACTAATCAAAGCTAATTAAGGATTCACTCGCTAAGCTCAGTGTTTGTTTATTTAAATGTCCTTTTATTATGCCATCCCTCTGCTCTGTTTGTGTATATATTTTTGTTTCTTCAGATATTTTGTCATACCATGCCTGATGAAGGGACCAGAGATGTCTCGAAAACTTGCTTTATAACATCATATTTTATTTTATTTTAGTTAGCCATTAAAAGGGATCACAACTACAAAATTATATTATTGTTTCTCTCACTGAGAGCAATCAAGCATAAAGTTAGGCACATGATTTTTTTTACCCTGACTGAAGTGGGAAACTGCTGCGTTTTTGAAAGAACGTTAAGTATGAATATAGACAAAGGGGTGGAGCAGGCATTTTTTCTCTCTAGTTAAATTTGCCTTAGAAACATGTCATTATACAGGAGAGAATGTTTCCTGACATTTTTTCCATTAAAATGCATTTAGCATTGGTTTTGTACGTTTTTATTGTCAGTCTGTAAAAGGGACGTAATATTCATACAAGATTCTTTCCAGCAGCGACCTTGGAATCAAAGATGTGGTATCCATCTGATAATCCATCAGTACTAGTGACATGCGGCAGTAGTAGTGACATAAAATGCTGTATCCACTTGATAATCTGGCAGTAGCAGTGAAATCCCATGCTGTATTGTCAGATGGTGTTTATCTCTAAACTCGCTGAGTGTCATGGCGGCATTTTATTATTATTACAGTGGAACCTTAGTTAACGAGAACAATCCGTTCTAAGAGTGTGCTTGTTAACCAAGTTACTCGTTCAGCAAAGCAAGATTTCCCATAGGAAATCATTGCAATGCAGACAATTTGTTCCACAACTTGTTAAATGCCCCATCCTGGTCCCCTATTGTGCCATTCTACACATGCACAAACACACACAAACACACACACACACACACAAGCACGCACGCACACGCACATATTATGCTCACCTTACCTTCCGTTCCCTCGCTGGTCTTCTGGGACTTGCTGTTCGCTAATACGGGCTGTGTATCTGGTAACCATCACGACGAGGGCGGAACTTTCACACCCAGAGCGCTGATGTCAAAGGCAGGAGCCGCTTGCCTCTGATTGGTCAGAGCACTGCCTTTGAGTAGTGTCTGACAGCCGCCTGCCCCGTCGCCATGCTTGCCGATACACATCCTGGAGCGGCGAACTACAGGACCCAGGAGGCCGGTGATGGAACTGAAGGTACACATATTATGCTCACTTTACCTTACGTTCCATCGCCGGCCTCCTGGGTCTTGTAGTTCGCTGTGAGGATTCCTCCCTTGTCGCAATGAGCCAGCAAACTACAAGAACCATGAGACCGGTGATGGAACGGAAGGTAAGGTGAGCATAATATTGTATGTGTGTGTGCGTGCTTGTGTGTGTTTGTGTGGACTGCAAGAGCCGGATTGAGCGCGGTGGATGTACGGAACCGGAAGTGTGTGCGGTGAGGATTTTGCTCATATAGCAAAGCTTTCTCGTAAACCGAGTTACAAATTTACGGAAAGCTTTGCTTGTTAAGCGAAATTCTCAGTAACTGGGTTACTCATTAAGCGAGGTTCCACTGTATTATTATTTATTATTATAGCGCCATTTATTCCATGGCGCTTTACAAGTGAAAGAGGGTATACGTACAACAATCATTAACAATACAAAACAGACTGGTATAGGAGAGAGGACCCTGCCCGCGAGGGCTCAAAGTCTACAGGGAATGGGTGAGGATACAATAGGTGAGGACAGAGCTGGTTGCGCAGTGGTGTACTGGACTGAGGGTTATTGTAGGCTTGTTGGAAGAGATGGGTCTTCAGGTTCCTCTTGAAGCTTTCTACGGTAGGGAATGCTGTTCCAGTAGTTTTGAGGAATAGGGGAGAAGTGATATGGGGTGGTAGCTAGACACACAGTATGGGTCAAGGGAGGGCTTTTTGAGGATGGGTGTGATCGAAGCATGTTTAAAGCATTAAGGGAATACACCAGTTGTTAGTGATAGGTTGAAGAGATGGGTTAGGGTCGTGATGAGGACTGCGGTGAGGTTGGGGATGAGGTGGGATGAAAGTGGATCAAGCAGGCAGGTTGTAAAATGTGATCTTGAGAGTAGAGTGGAAAGATGATCTGTCATTGTGGATAAGCTGGATTTGGAGGAAGAGGGCTGAGTAGCTATGATGAAGGGCTGTGGTGATTGTGGGCCAAAGCTTGCGCTGATGTTATCAATCTTCTGCTTGAAGAAAGAGGCAAAGTCTTCAGCTGAGATGACAGGAGAGGGAGGTTGTGCTGGAGGACGCAGTAGAGAATTGAAAGTGTTGAATAGCTGTTTAGGGTTGTGAGAAAGAGAGGATATGAGGGATGAGAAGTAGGTTTGTTTTGCAGCAGTGAGTGCAGACTTGAAAGTGGTGAGGTTCTAATAGAATAGGTAAAACCCCAGCACTCAAAGGAAAAAGGAGAATTTTGTGTATGCAAATACATTTTATTTTTGATTAACTGCAAAAAGTGAATCCTGACAATACAACACCAACATTTCGGCTTGCGCCTTTCTCAAGGTTGTTGCCTGGAAAGGTTAAAAAATACAGTGTAAGTATATACAAGTGATACATATATACAAATATACAAATATTTACAAATGTATACAAAGGGTACTTAATATGGAAGCACAAGAGAACGCAGGTCACAATGGACAACAGTGGCTGAGATAAAGCAGGTGCTTCACACTTTGCAGTACAAGAAATCTAGCATATAAAGAATATAGAGGTTAGAGATCAACGTACCATCAAGGGAAAAATTGAGAAATTGTTAGATTAATCAATACACAGGTGTATGAAAATATTGATGAATCTGATGATTTGTCAGGATATGGACAAGGCCCGTTAACTCGGGTGACGTGTGCCTTAAGGAACTGTATTTAATGGACTATTTGTGCAAAACTGTCACCATCTTCAATTTTGAAAAACGGGTTGCGCCATCACTGTGGCAAAAGGGCGCGAAACTGCAAAAGCGCGCGAGCAGAAGTCCTGCACACTAGTCCTGTAAGCGCGGGCGGAAGTCGGAAGTGACCTGACCCGGAAGCTCCCAGCGTGCCCCAGTCCCCGCGAAAGTGGTGAAAATAACCGAGGGGGACTGGCAAGATGGAGGCGCAGGGAGACGGCGAGGACTAACAAACCTGCAAACGGCAAGATGTCTGCCCTTCCAGCCTGCGAACCAGAGCGACCCGGTCGCGGAACCGTACCCTGGACTGTGGAGAGGCTGGAGGCGGAGGTCCAGCGGCTGTACTGGACTCTGCGGGCGGAGAACTTGCGGCGTATCAAGGAGCGGCAGGTGGAGATGATGGAGGTGGTGTCAGCCATGCAGGCTCAAGACAATGGAGCGCCGCTTGACTGGGCTGCACCGACCCAGGCTCCAGGATCCATCCTCGACCAGGCAGCATCCCCGCCAGAGCCAGCGAGACCAGAAATGGTCGCATCACCTTCTCCGCTGGAGAAGGGCAAAGTGGCACCAGTCTCCCTGACCAGACCAGAAGCGGTCACATCACCCTCTCCGCTGGAGAGGGAGCAAGCATCAGCCCCTGATTCAGTGATGGTAGCTCAGGCTCCGACATCATCGGAAGCCGCCACCAGTGCTGACGACTACACTCAGGTACTGTGCCCAGTCACTGCAAAGGGAATGGCAGGCCTGATTCCAAAGTCAGAATGGGTACCGCATGCAGGGAACGAGCTCATCCGTGTTATGCTAACGTGCTATACAGTGACCGACATCTGGGCACAAAAGCCAGAGGAGCCTGTGTACCAACCTGCTGTGGTTCCCTTCCCAGCCTCCGCACCTGGTCTGGTCTGCCTTATTATTGCACGACACAACTCCCAGGCACGGCCCTATCTGCGAAGGGCCCAACATCATTGCTGCAACCACCACCACCGCTGGGAGTACCCACATTCAGCAGCGGCGGTTCTCCACCCTAAACCGCAACCTGCAGGTGGTGTCACATGAATATTAACTCTTATCTCCACTGTAAATATTCCCCTTTTACAAAAGAAGCCCCAGGGCACGTGACCGGGCAACGGCCAGCAGAGTGACATTCCCATTTGCAACCGCCCGGGACCGAGTACCCCCTTCCCTGGGCGCGACACTACTGCTGCCATATCTTCATCCTCATCAGATGAGAAATTGTGTCATCCAGGGCTACTGTTCCGTAGCTTCAGCCTCATCAGATGAGAAATTGTGTCATCCAGTGCTACTGCTTCTTATCTTTAGCCTCATCAGATGAGGAGTTGGATCATCCAGTGCTACTGCTGCCATACCTTCAGCTTCATCAAATGAGTAATTGTTATATCCAGGCCTACTGCTCCATATCTTCAGCCTCACCAAATGAGGACTTTAATTTTGAAAAGTATTTGGACGACAAAGCGCAGGCAAAGTGCTGCCGCAGGGAAAAAAATTCCAGTCCCATAGCAGATTGACCATATTTCAGCAAAATTTTTCATTTGCTGTCAAAGAAGTAGAAGAGTTCAACCATTCATCAAAACTGACCGTGCAAGAGACAATTCCTTTATACACTCACATTGATAGAGATGCTACCCATGTGGTATCAACCGAGTTAATGAAGAGGTCTTTCTCTAGCCTTAAAAATCATAAGGTCAGATTTGAGGTCATCTATGAAGGAGGATCTGATGCTGGAAATACTGTTTCTCAGAACAAATTCATAGACTGCACAAATACTATTCAGTACGTTATTGTTGAAAACCGGCAGCAGTAGTAACATCCCATGCTCTTTGCACATCACAATCCATTCGCAGTAGTGACATCCCATGCTGTATGCACCTCATGATCTGGCAGTAGAGAAATACCATGCTGTATGCACCTGATAATCTGGCATTAGTAGTGACATCCCATGCTGTATATATCTGATAATCCACCAAAAGTAGTGACATCAGATGCTGTATGTACCTGATAATTCGTCAGTAGCATTGATATCCTATGGTGGATGTACTTGGTGATATTGCATGCTGTATGCACCTGGTAATCCGCCAGTAATGACATCCCATGCTGTATGCATCTGATAATCTGGCAGTAGCAGTGACATCCCATGCTGTATGCATCTGATAGTCTGGCAGTAGCAGTGACATCCCATGCTGTATGCATCTGATAGTCTGGCAGTAGCAGTGACATCCCATGCTGTATGCATCTGATAGTCTGGCAGTAGCAGTGACATCACATGCTGTATGCACTTGATAACCCGGCATTAGCAGTGACATCCCATGCTGTATGTGTGGTGCCCCTGAGGCTTCAGTCGCCACACAGTATTGCACTGATTTAAGGTGTAATGCTGCAACCAGATCCTGAGGAGGTTGGTATCGGTTTCACCACTTACACACTCAAATACACCACCAGGTTGTCCTCCCCAATGGGGACAGGGCTAGGGTAGGATCTTAAGGTAGCCTCCAAACATGGGGGGCACCACTGACTAGTGACAGGGACCCGGGGGAGGAGCAGCCATCAGGAGGAGTCAGGAGCCAACACAACAGTTTTGAGGAGTTCTCCAGCAGGAGAGGAAAGGAGCGGACGTGTCTTACCGATGCTCTGGTGAGACACAGGAGTTGTTCTTGCGATTGCCGAGGTGTGAGCTTATATGCTTTCTCGGAAATGGCGCCACACAGGGTGCAGGACCCTAGGGAAGATCACACTTTAAGTTGGTTTTCCAGAATCTGCCTGGACAGGGAAGTTTCAAGCTTCTCTGGCCGCAAAGACCCCGAAAGCACAGTGCCAGAGAGGATCCGGGGCTTTGGAATGGACCAGGCCCCATAGTGGAGCAGAGGTACCTGCAAATAGGGACAAGAGTACTACTCGAGACAAACTGGGGTTCCCAAGTAGCTTTAAGCCACGGGGATCCAACTCACGCGGGGCTAGGAGTAAGGGATACACCGAGCACCAAACTGGGCTCATTTCTGAATGGATTTGGGTTCGACGGAGCCCATCACAGCAGGTGACCAGTACTATCCAGGCGAGCGGCACAGCACAAAGAATGAGTAAAGACACCTGGAATCGCAGCCACTGACTCTGACTCTTGATTACCGGCACTGCCGTCCCGCGCCTCGGTGCCAAAAGCCATCACTACTCCCCTCATCATTCTCCCCGGGGCCCACTTCACCTGTGAGGAGCGATACCATCTCTGGCTGCTACTACCATCCGCCCCGGAGGGCAGCGACAGCAGCGGCGGCTAAATCCCTGGCCGCATACTGTTAAGCCCGGTGGTGGATACTCTGGGCCGTGCACCGGACTCCTCCAGTGAGGCAACCCGGAGCTAACCCCTGTACAGGGACTGTCCGATCACCACACCAGAGGTGCACGGTTACCGTGCCTAGATGCACGGTAGCCGGAGCACTAACGGTACAGGAACAGAATCCTTCAGGAGACTGGAATGACGATGTCTCCGGGTCCACAGAACTCCTGGAGGTAGTCCAGATGAAGAGGCTCAGGTCCAGGTGCCGGGTAGAGACGTCAGGCGGGATCCAGGTCCAGCTGAACAAGTGGGCAGGTCCACAGGTGAAGCCGAGGATCGGACACGGGTTCAGGCTGGAGAAGATGGTGGGGTCACAGCCGACAGTCACCGAAGGACTTCCAGGGCAAACCGTGGTCAAGACCGGGTTAGAGTGGCAGGGCTGGCTCTGTGAAATACACAAGGTTAATAGGAGACTAGGCAGGAGGGGACCTGAACACCTAGCTTAATGAAACACGTTGAACAGGCACCACCCACTTCGCAGGAAGGTCTTAATATAGCCTGTACCTGAATTTGGCAATATCCTGTTTCTGGAACACTGGCCCTTTAAGAGGAGATCAATGACCGCGCGCACGCCCTAATGCGCATGCTCAAAGCCCGAGTGCCGGAGGCCAGAGCAGGAAGCGGTGCAGAGGATGCAGGAGACACGACAGTGTGTCCTGGGTGGCATGGGAACGCCGGGAGCGGGGGACAGGGAGCATGGAGGACGCAGAGGAGGAAGAGTGAGCTGTGTGGCCGGGGGCAGGAGGACCGGGGACCGGAGCAGTGAGTGAGGGACGGCGTCGGGACCCGGGGAGCGTGACACATACCACAGGTGGCGTCACGACATTCATCCTACTACTACCCCCATCATCATCCCTCCTTATTGGTGTACACCTCAGGGCACGAAGCCGGGCAGGCCATCGCGGCATCCCAGACCATCACACCGGCCCGCCGACGAGTAACGAAGGTACGAGACCCCGTGCCTGACAACCCCTGCCCCCTGGGTGCTACATATGCACTTGAAAATCCGGTAGCAGTATTGACATCCTATGCTGTACGCACCTGATAATCTGGCAGTAGTAGTGATATCCCATGATTCAGCAGTAGACATCCCATGATGTATGTACCTGATAATCTGCTATTAGCAGTGACATCCCATGCTATAGGTACCTGATAATCCAACAGTGGTGACATCCCATGCTATATGTACTTGATAATCCGGCAGTAGTAGTGACATCCCATGCTGTATATCCACCTGATAATTTGCCATTAGTAGTGATATCCTATGCTGTATACACCTGATAATCCGGCAGTGGTGGCATTCCATTATGTATGTACCTGATAATCCGGCAGTGGTGGCATCCCGTTCTGTTTGTACCTGATAATCCGGCAGTGGTGGCATTCCATTATGTATGTACCTGATAATCCGGCAGTGGTGGCATCCCATTCTGTATGTACCTGGTAATCCAGCAGTGGTGGCATCCCATTCTGTATGTACCTGATAACCCGGCAGTGGTGGCATCCCATTCTGTATGTACCTGATAACCCGGCAGTGGTTGCATCCCATTCTGTATGTACCTAATAATTTGGCAGTGGTGGCATCCCGTTCTGTTTGTACCTGATAATCCGGCAGTGGTGGCATTCCATTCTGTATGTACCTGATAATCCGGCAGTTGTGGCATCCCGTTCTGTATGTACCTGGTAATCCGGCAGTGGTGGCATCCCATTCTGTATGTACCTGATAATCCGGCAGTATTGGCATCCCATTCTGTATGTACCTGATAATCCGGCAGTGGTGGCATTCCATTCTGTATGTACCTGATAATCCGGCAGTGGTGGCATCCCGTTCTGTATGTTCCTTGATAACCCAGCAGTGGTGGCATTCCATTCTGTATGTACCTGATAATCCGGCAGTGGTGGCATCCCGTTCTGTATGTACCTGATAACCCGGCAGGGGTGGCATTCCATTATGTATGTATCTGATAATCCAACAGTAGTGGTGACATCCCATGCTGTATGCACCTGATAATCTGGCAGTGGTGGCATCCCATGCTGTATCCACTTGATAATCCGGCAGTGGTGGCATTCCATTATGTATGTACCTGATAATCCGGCAGTGGTGGCATTCCATTATGTATGTACCTGATAATCCGGCAGTGGTGGCATCCCGTTCTGTATGTACCTGATAACCCGGCAGTGGTGGCATTCCATTATGTATGTACCTGATAACCCGGCAGTGGTGGCATCCCATTCTGTATGTACCTGATAATCCGGCAGTGGTGGCATCCCATTCTGTATGTACCTGATAACCCGGCAGTGGTGGCATCCCATTCTGTATGTACCTGATAATCCGGCAGTGGTGGCATCCCATTCTGTATGTACCTGATAATCCGGCAGTGGTGGCATTCCATTATGTATGTATCTGATAATCCAGCAGTAGTAGTGACATCCCATGCTGTATGCACCTGATAATCTGGCAGTGGTGGCATCCCATGCTGTATCCACTTGATAATCCGGCAGTGGTGGCATTCCATTCTGTATGTACCTGATAATCCGGCAGTGGTGGCATTCCATTCTGTATGTATCTGATAATCCGGCAGTGGTGGCATTCCATTCTGTATGTACCTGATAATCCGGCAGTGGTGGCATTCCATTCTGTATGTACCTGATAATCCGGCAGTGGTGGCATTCCATTCTGTATGTACCTGATAATCCGGCAGTGGTGGCATTCCATTCTGTATGTACCTGATAATCCGGCAGTGGTGCATCCCATTCTGTATGTACCTGGTAATCCGGGAGTGGTGGCATCCCATTCTGTATGTACCTGATAATCCGGCAGTGGTGCATCCCATTCTGGATGTACCTGATAATCCGGCAGTGGTGGCATCCCATTCTGTACGTACTTGATAATCCGGCAGTGGTGCATCCCATTCTGTATGTACCTGATAATCCGGCAGTGGTGGCATCCCATTCTGTACGTACCTGATAATCCGGCAGTGGTGCATCCCATTCTGTATGTACCTGATAATCCGGCAGTGGTGGCATCCCATTCTGTACGTACTTGATAATCCGGCAGTGGTGCATCCCATTCTGTATGTACCTGATAATCCGGCAGTGGTGCATCCCATTCTGTATGTACCTGATAATCCGGCAGTGGTGCATCCCATTCTGTACGTACTTGATAATCCGGCAGTAGTAGTGACATCCCTCCAGTGTCTGCAGCATCTTGCGGCTCCTCGGACATGACGTGTAATTCCGGGTGAGCCCGTCTTCTGAGGCGGGGAGCTGTTACTTGTGCCCCTCCCCCTCCCGTGTGCGCTGCCCTGCTCTGGTATTCACCCCTCCAGGACTCCCGGGCGAGTGCTGGGCATAACGGTGCCAGCTGCCCACTACAGACGGGACCCAGAGAAGAGCTCCCGCCAGCGGAGGAGACAACACCCTGAAGTGCGGAGGAAGCGAGCCATGGCGTTATACAGCGATGAGACCACCCTGGAGCTGGACGAGATGTCCGAGGACGGGGAGATGATCGGTGAGCAGTGCCCTCCGGTGCCGCTGCTGGCGGCTCATGGCTTCATACTTCTCCCAAAAGTTTCAGGCAGAGGCGACCACTCCCCATGACTGCTGCCTGGAGGTGCCCGAGCTGTGTGCTGCGTGCACTGATCAGTGTATGGAGGTGCCCGAGCTGTGTGCTGCGTGCACTGATCAGTGTATGGAGGTGCCCGAGCTGTGTGCTGCGTGCACTGATCAGTGTATGGAGGTGCCCGAGCTGTGTGCTGCGTGCACTGATCAGTGTATGGAGGTGCCCGAGCTGTGTGCTGCGTGCACTGATCAGTGTATGGAGGTGCCCCGAGCTGTGTGCTGCGTGCACTGATCAGTGTATGGAGGTGCCCCGAGCTGTGTGCTGCGTGCACTGATCAGTGTATGGAGGTGCCCCGAGCTGTGTGCTGCGTGCACTGATCAGTGTATGGAGGTTCCCCCGAGCTGTGTGCTGCGTGCACTGATCAGTGTATGGAGGTGCACCGAGCTGTGTGCTGCGTGCACTGATCAGTGTATGGAGGTGCCCGAGCTGTGTGCTGCGTGCACTGATCAGTGTATGGAGGTGCCCGAGCTGTGTGCTGCGTGCACTGATCAGTGTATGGAGGTGCCCGAGCTGTGTGCTGCGTGCACTGATCAGTGTATGGAGGTGCCCGAGCTGTGTGCTGCGTGCACTGATCAGTGTATGGAGGTGCCCGAGCTGTGTGCTGCGTGCACTGATCAGTGTATGGAGGTGCCCGAGCTGTGTGCTGCGTGCACTGATCAGTGTATGGAGGTGCCCCGAGCTGTGTGCTGCGTGCACTGATCAGTGTATGGAGGTTCCCCCGAGCTGTGTGGCTGCGTGCACTGATCAGTGTATGGAGGTGCCCGAGCTGTGTGCTGCGTGCACTGATCAGTGTATGGAGGTGCCCGAGCTGTGTGCTGCGTGCACTGATCAGTGTATGGAGGTGCCCGAGCTGTGTGCTGCGTGCACTGATCAGTGTATGGAGGTGCCCGAGCTGTGTGCTGCGTGCACTGATCAGTGTATGGAGGTGCCCGAGCTGTGTGCTGCGTGCACTGATTAGTGTATGGAGGTGCCCGAGCTGTGTGCTGCGTGCACTGATCAGTGTATGGAGGTGCCCGAGCTGTGTGCTGCGTGCACTGATCAGTGTATGGAGGTGCCCGAGCTGTGTGCTGCGTGCACTGATTAGTGTATGGAGGTGCCCCGAGCTGTGTGCTGCGTGCACTGATCAGTGTATGGAGGTGCCCGAGCTGTGTGCTGCGTGCACTGATCAGTGTATGGAGGTGCCCGAGCTGTGTGCTGCGTGCACTGATTAGTGTATGGAGGTGCCCGAGCTGTGTGCTGCGTGCACTGATCAGTGTATGGAGGTGCCCGAGCTGTGTGCTGCGTGCACTGATCAGTGTATGGAGGTGCCCCGAGCTGTGTGCTGCGTGCACTGATCAGTGTATGGAGGTGCCCGAGCTGTGTGCTGCGTGCACTGATCAGTGTATGGAGGTGCCCGAGCTGTGTGCTGCGTGCACTGATCAGTGTATGGAGGTGCCCGAGCTGTGTGCTGCGTGCACTGATTAGTGTATGGAGGTGCCCGAGCTGTGTGCTGCGTGCACTGATTAGTGTATGGAGGTGCCCCGAGCTGTGTGCTGCGTGCACTGATCAGTGTATGGAGGTGCCCGAGCTGTGTGCTGCGTGCACTGATCAGTGTATGGAGGTGCCCGAGCTGTGTGCTGCGTGCACTGATCAGTGTATGGAGGTGCCCGAGCTGTGTGCTGCGTGCACTGATCAGTGTATGGAGGTGCCCCGAGCTGTGTGCTGCGTGCACTGATCAGTGTCTGGAGGTGCCCGAGCTGTGTGCTGCGTGCACTGATCAGTGTCTGGAGGTGCCCGAGCTGTGTGCTGCGTGCACTGATCAGTGTATGGAGGTGCCCGAGCTGTGTGCTGCGTGCACTGATCAGTGTATGGAGGTGCCCGAGCTGTGTGCTGCGTGCACTGATCAGTGTATGGAGGTGCCCGAGCTGTGTGCTGCGTGCACTGATCAGTGTATGGAGGTGCCCGAGCTGTGTGCTGCGTGCACTGATCAGTGTATGGAGGTGCCCCGAGCTGTGTGCTGCGTGCACTGATCAGTGTATGGAGGTGCCCGAGCTGTGTGCTGCGTGCACTGATCAGTGTATGGAGGTGCCCGAGCTGTGTGCTGCGTGCACTGATCAGTGTATGGAGGTGCCCGAGCTGCGTGCACTGATCAGTGTATGGAGGTGCCCGAGCTCTGTGCTGCGTGCACTGATCAGTGTATGGAGGTGCCCCGAGCTGTGTGCTGCGTGCACTGATCAGTGTATGGAGGTGCCCGTGCTGCGTGCACTGATCAGTGTATGGAGGTGCCCGAGCTCTGTGCTGCGTGCACTGATCAGTGTATGGAGGTGCCCCGAGCTGTGTGCTGCGTGCACTGATCAGTGTATGGAGGTGCCCCGGGTGTAAGCACTGATCAGTGTATGGAGGTGCCCCGAGCTGTGTGCTGCGTGCACTGATCAGTGTATGGAGGTGCCCGAGCTGTGTGCTGCGTGCACTGATCAGTGTATGGAGGTGCCCGAGCTGTGTGCTGCGTGCACTGATCAGTGTATGGAGGTGCCCGAGCTGTGTGCTGCGTGCACTGATTAGTGTATGGAGGTGCCCGAGCTGTGTGCTGCGTGCACTGATCAGTGTATGGAGGTGCCCGAGCTGTGTGCTGCGTGCACTGATCAGTGTATGGAGGTGCCCGAGCTGTGTGCTGCGTGCACTGATTAGTGTATGGAGGTGCCCCGAGCTGTGTGCTGCGTGCACTGATCAGTGTATGGAGGTGCCCGAGCTGTGTGCTGCGTGCACTGATCAGTGTATGGAGGTGCCCGAGCTGTGTGCTGCGTGCACTGATTAGTGTATGGAGGTGCCCGAGCTGTGTGCTGCGTGCACTGATTAGTGTATGGAGGTGCCCCGAGCTGTGTGCTGCGTGCACTGATCAGTGTATGGAGGTGCCCGAGCTGTGTGCTGCGTGCACTGATCAGTGTATGGAGGTGCCCGAGCTGTGTGCTGCGTGCACTGATCAGTGTATGGAGGTGCCCGAGCTGTGTGCTGCGTGCACTGATCAGTGTATGGAGGTGCCCCGAGCTGTGTGCTGCGTGCACTGATCAGTGTCTGGAGGTGCCCGAGCTGTGTGCTGCGTGCACTGATCAGTGTCTGGAGGTGCCCGAGCTGTGTGCTGCGTGCACTGATCAGTGTATGGAGGTGCCCGAGCTGTGTGCTGCGTGCACTGATCAGTGTATGGAGGTGCCCGAGCTGTGTGCTGCGTGCACTGATCAGTGTATGGAGGTGCCCGAGCTGTGTGCTGCGTGCACTGATCAGTGTATGGAGGTGCCCGAGCTGTGTGCTGCGTGCACTGATCAGTGTATGGAGGTGCCCCGAGCTGTGTGCTGCGTGCACTGATCAGTGTATGGAGGTGCCCGAGCTGTGTGCTGCGTGCACTGATCAGTGTATGGAGGTGCCCGAGCTGTGTGCTGCGTGCACTGATCAGTGTATGGAGGTGCCCGAGCTGTGTGCTGCGTGCACTGATTAGTGTATGGAGGTGCCCGAGCTGTGTGCTGCGTGCACTGATCAGTGTATGGAGGTGCCCGAGCTGTGTGCTGCGTGCACTGATCAGTGTATGGAGGTGCCCGAGCTGTGTGCTGCGTGCACTGATCAGTGTATGGAGGTGCCCGAGCTGTGTGCTGCGTGCACTGATCAGTGTATGGAGGTGCCCGAGCTGTGTGCTGCGTGCACTGATCAGTGTATGGAGGTGCCCGAGCTGTGTGCTGCGTGCACTGATCAGTGTATGGAGGTGCACCGAGCTGTGTGCTGCGTGCACTGATCAGTGTATGGAGGTGCCCGAGCTGTGTGCTGCGTGCACTGATCAGTGTATGGAGGTGCCCGAGCTGTGTGCTGCGTGCACTGATCAGTGTATGGAGGTGCCCCGAGCTGTGTGCTGCGTGCACTGATCAGTGTATGGAGGTGCCCCGAGCTGTGTGCTGCGTGCACTGATCAGTGTATGGAGGTGCCCCGAGCTGTGTGCTGCGTGCACTGATCAGTGTATGGAGGTGCCCGAGCTGTGTGCTGCGTGCACTGATCAGTGTATGGAGGTGCCCGAGCTGTGTGCTGCGTGCACTGATCAGTGTATGGAGGTGCCCGAGCTGTGTGCTGCGTGCACTGATCAGTGTATGGAGGTGCCCGAGCTGTGTGCTGCGTGCACTGATCAGTGTATGGAGGTGCCCCGGGTGTAAGCACTGATCAGTGTATGGAGGTGCCCCGAGCTGTGTGCTGCGTGCACTGATCAGTGTATGGAGGTGCCCCGAGCTGTGTGCTGCGTGCACTGATCAGTGTATGGAGGTGCCCCGGGTGTAAGCACTGATCAGTGTATGGAGGTGCCCCGAGCTGTGTGCTGCGTGCACTGATCAGTGTATGGAGGTGCCCCGAGCTGTGTGCTGCGTGCACTGATCAGTGTATGGAGGTGCCCCGGGTGTAAGCACTGATCAGTGTATGGAGGTGCCCCGAGCTGTGTGCTGCGTGCACTGATCAGTGTATGGAGGTGCCCGAGCTGTGTGCTGCGTGCACTGATCAGTGTATGGAGGTGCCCGAGCTGTGTGCTGCGTGCACTGATCAGTGTATGGAGGTGCCCGAGCTGTGTGCTGCGTGCACTGATCAGTGTATGGAGGTGCCCGAGCTGTGTGCTGCGTGCACTGATCAGTGTATGGAGGTGCCCGAGCTGTGTGCTGCGTGCACTGATCAGTGTATGGAGGTGCCCGAGCTGTGTGCTGCGTGCACTGATCAGTGTATGGAGGTGCCCCGGGTGTAAGCACTGATCAGTGTATGGAGGTGCCCCGAGCTGTGTGCTGCGTGCACTGATCAGTGTATGGAGGTGCCCCGAGCTGTGTGCTGCGTGCACTGATCAGTGTATGGAGGTGCCCCGGGTGTAAGCACTGATCAGTGTATGGAGGTGCCCCGAGCTGTGTGCTGCGTGCACTGATCAGTGTATGGAGGTGCCCGAGCTGTGTGCTGCGTGCACTGATCAGTGTATGGAGGTGCCCGAGCTGTGTGCTGCGTGCACTGATCAGTGTATGGAGGTGCCCGAGCTGTGTGCTGCGTGCACTGATCAGTGTATGGAGGTGCCCCGAGCTGTGTGCTGCGTGCACTGATCAGTGTATGGAGGTGCCCGAGCTGTGTGCTGCGTGCACTGATCAGTGTATGGAGGTGCCCGAGCTGTGTGCTGCGTGCACTGATCAGTGTATGGAGGTGCCCGAGCTGTGTGCTGCGTGCACTGATCAGTGTATGGAGGTGCCCGAGCTGTGTGCTGCGTGCACTGATCAGTGTATGGAGGTGCCCGAGCTGTGTGCTGCGTGCACTGATCAGTGTATGGAGGTGCCCGAGCTGTGTGCTGCGTGCACTGATCAGTGTATGGAGGTGCCCCGGGTGTAAGCACTGATCAGTGTATGGAGGTGCCCCGAGCTGTGTGCTGCGTGCACTGATCAGTGTATGGAGGTGCCCCGGGTGTAAGCACTGATCAGTGTATGGAGGTGCCCCGAGCTGTGTGCTGCGTGCACTGATCAGTGTATGGAGGTGCCCGAGCTGTGTGCTGCGTGCACTGATCAGTGTATGGAGGTGCCCGAGCTGTGTGCTGCGTGCACTGATCAGTGTATGGAGGTGCCCGAGCTGTGTGCTGCGTGCACTGATCAGTGTATGGAGGTGCCCGAGCTGTGTGCTGCGTGCACTGATCAGTGTATGGAGGTGCCCGAGCTGTGTGCTGCGTGCACTGATCAGTGTATGGAGGTGCCCCGGGTGTAAGCACTGATCAGTGTATGGAGGTGCCCCGAGCTGTGTGCTGCGTGCACTGATCAGTGTATGGAGGTGCCCCGGGTGTAAGCACTGATCAGTGTATGGAGGTGCCCCGAGCTGTGTGCTGCGTGCACTGATCAGTGTATGGAGGTGCCCGAGCTGTGTGCTGCGTGCACTGATCAGTGTATGGAGGTGCCCGAGCTGTGTGCTGCGTGCACTGATCAGTGTATGGAGGTGCCCGAGCTGTGTGCTGCGTGCACTGATCAGTGTATGGAGGTGCCCCGAGCTGTGTGCTGCGTGCACTGATCAGTGTATGGAGGTGCCCGAGCTGTGTGCTGCGTGCACTGATCAGTGTATGGAGGTGCCCCGGGTGTAAGCACTGATCAGTGTATGGAGGTGCCCCGAGCTGTGTGCTGCGTGCACTGATCAGTGTATGGAGGTGCCCCGAGCTGTGTGCTGCGTGCACTGATCAGTGTATGGAGGTGCCCGTGCTGCGTGCACTGATCAGTGTATGGAGGTGCCCCGAGCTGTGTGCTGCGTGCACTGATCAGTGTATGGAGGTGCCCCGAGCTGTGTGCTGCGTGCACTGATCAGTGTATGGAGGTGCCCGAGCTGTGTGCTGCGTGCACTGATCAGTGTATGGAGGTGCCCGAGCTGTGTGCTGCGTGCACTGATCAGTGTATGGAGGTGCCCCGAGCTGTGTGCTGCGTGCACTGATCAGTGTATGGAGGTGCCCGAGCTGTGTGCTGCGTGCACTGATCAGTGTATGGAGGTGCCCCGGGTGTAAGCACTGATCAGTGTATGGAGGTGCCCCGAGCTGTGTGCTGCGTGCACTGATCAGTATATGGAGGTGCCCCGAGCTGTGTGCTGCGTGCACTGATCAGTGTATGGAGGTGCCCGTGCTGCGTGCACTGATCAGTGTATGGAGGTGCCCCGAGCTGTGTGCTGCGTGCACTGATCAGTGTATGGAGGTGCCCCGAGCTGTGTGCTGCGTGCACTGATCAGTGTATGGAGGTGCCCGAGCTGTGTGCTGCGTGCACTGATCAGTGTATGGAGGTGCCCGAGCTGTGTGCTGCGTGCACTGATCAGTGTATGGAGGTGCCCGAGCTGTGTGCTGCGTGCACTGATCAGTGTATGGAGGTGCCCGAGCTGTGTGCTGCGTGCACTGATCAGTGTATGGAGGTGCCCGAGCTGTGTGCTGCGTGCACTGATCAGTGTATGGAGGTGCCCGAGCTGTGTGCTGCGTGCACTGATCAGTGTATGGAGGTGCCCGAGCTGTGTGCTGCGTGCACTGATCAGTGTATGGAGGTGCCCGAGCTGTGTGCTGCGTGCACTGATCAGTGTATGGAGGTGCCCCGGGTGTAAGCACTGATCAGTGTATGGAGGTGCCCCGAGCTGTGTGCTGCGTGCACTGATCAGTGTATGGAGGTGCCCCGAGCTGTGTGCTGCGTGCACTGATCAGTGTATGGAGGTGCCCGAGCTGTGTGCTGCGTGCACTGATCAGTGTATGGAGGTGCCCGAGCTGTGTGCTGCGTGCACTGATCAGTGTATGGAGGTGCCCGAGCTGTGTGCTGCGTGCACTGATCAGTGTATGGAGGTGCCCCGGGTGTAAGCACTGATCAGTGTATGGAGGTGCCCCGGATGTGGGCACTGATCAGTGTATGGAGGTGCCCCGGCTGTGTGCTGCGTGCACTGATCAGTGTATGGAGGTGCCCCGGCTGTGGGCACTGATCAGTGTATGGAGGTGCCCCGGCTGTGGGCACTGATCAGTGTATGGAGGTGCCCCGGATGTGTGCTGCGTGCACTGATCAGTGTATGGAGGTGCCCCGGCTGTGGGCACTGATCAGTGTATGGAGGTGCCCTGGCTGTGGGCACTGATCGGTGTATGGAGGTGCCCTGGCTGTGGGCACTGATCGGTGTATGGAGGTGTCCCGAGCTGTGTGCTGCGTGCACTGATCAGTGTATGGAGGTGCCCCGAGCTGTGTGCTGCGTGCACTGATCGGTGTATGGAGGTGCCCCGGGTGTGAGCACTGATCAGTGTATGGAGGTGCCCCGAGCTGTGTGCTGCGTGCACTGATCCCGGTTATGGAGCTGCCCCGGGTGTAAGCACTGATCGGTGTATGGAGGTGCCCCGGCTGTGGGCACTGATCACTCAGTGTATGGAGGTGCCCCGGCTGTGTGCTGCGTGCACTGATCAGTGTATGGAGGTGCCCCGGCTGTGGGCACTGATCGGTGTATGGAGGTGCCCCGGCTGTGGGCACTGATCGATGTATGGAGGTGCCCCGGCTGTGGGCACTGATCGGTGTATGGAGGTGCCCCGGCTGTGGGCACTGATCGGTGTATGGAGGTGCCCCGGCTGTGGGCACTGATCGGTGTATGGAGGTGCCCCGGCTGTGGGCACTGATCGGTGTATGGAGGTGCCCCGGCTGTGGGCACTGATCGGTGTATGGAGGTGCCCCGGCTGTGGGCACTGATCGGTGTATGGAGGTGCCCCGGCTGTGGGCACTGATCAGTGTATGGAGGTGCCCCGGGTGTAAGCACTGATCAGTGTATGGAGGTGCCCCGGCTGTGGGCACTGATCAGTGTATGGAGGTGCCCCGGCTGTGGGCACTGATCAGTGTATGGAGGTGCCCCGGCTGTGGGCACTGATCAGTGTATGGAGGTGCCCCGGCTGTGGGCACTGATCAGTGTATGGAGGTGCCCCGAGCTCTGTGCTGCGTGCACTGATCAGTGTATGGAGGTGCCCCGGCTGTGGGCACTGATCGGTGTATGGATGTGCCCCGGCTGTGGGCACTGATCGGTGTATGAAGGTGCCCAGGCTGTGAGCACTGATTACTCAGTGTATGGAGGTGCCCCGGCTATGGGCACTGATCGGTGTATGGAGGTGCCCTGGCTGTGGGCACTGATCGGTGTATGGAGGTGTCCCGGCTGTGAGCACTGATTACTCAGTGTATGGAGGTGCCCCGGCTATGGGCACTAATCGGTGTATGGAGGTGCCCTGGCTGTGGGCACTGATCACTCAGTGTATGGAGGTGCCCCGGCTATGGGCACTGATTGGTGTATGGAGGTGTCCCGGCTGTGAGCACTGATTACTCAGTGTATGGAGGTGCCGTGGGCACTGATCACTCAGTGTATGGAGGTGCCCCTGTAACAAAATTACCAACCAGTTGTTCTAATTGTGACGAGCCATTGGCATTAATATTTCTGCAGTAAAGTACAGATCCACCATGCTGGCATTGATCTGATCACCATACTGAGCGATAGATTCTCCACCATTATCAGTGCTTGTACCAACACTCGCACAGTTACATTCTCCTCCATGTGAGAATACACATCACACTGCTGTGTACATGAATCCAAGGCCCCGTGCACACGTTGGGTATTTGGTGAGTTTTTACCTCAGTATTTGTAGCCATAACCAGGAGTGGTAATAAATACAGTAGTGGTGCCCTTGTTTCTATTCTACGTTTCCTCTGATTGTTCCACTCCTGCTTTTGGTTTCTGAATACTGAGGTAAAAACTCCCCAAATACTCAGTGTGCACACGACCTTAATGAGATTTTCCCATAAGCAACATATATTGCCTATGATTATTACTGGAGTCCAACCCCTGAGAACGTAGCTCTGACAAGAAAGGGTTCCACAGTCCTTTCTGTGAATGGAGTGGCCGCTCACCTCCATGGGACTGACAGACATTGACTCCTGGGGTCACACATGTATCATTTCTATTGTGGCTCTCTGCATTAAATGCTGTTGTACAGAGGTTTTTCCTGCAGATGGAGGCTGTTGGGTAAGGCTATGTGCGCACGTCGCGTAAAAACATGCAGTTACGCTGCGCTTTGTAGCGCAGCGTAACTGCATGCGTCCTGCATCCCCTGCACAGTCTATGGAGACTGTGCAGGGGCCGTGCGCACGTGGCGTTTAAGAGCGCAGCGCTTCGGCTACTGCCGAAGCGCTGCGCAAAAAGAAGTGACATGTCACTTCTTTCCTGCGCTTTGCCGGCAGCTCCTGCTCTGTCTATGGGAGGAGCTGCAGGCAGAGCGCATGGAATCGGCGCTCACTACGGACATTTCTGCAGCGATCTAAAGCGCACATGTGCTCTTCAGATCGCTGCAGAAATTTCTGCAGGGCTTGTACGCAACGTGCGCACATAGCCTAAGTCTTAAAGGGGTTGCACAATACACACTGTCAGGATTCCCCAGTATTT
Source organism: Anomaloglossus baeobatrachus (assembly GCF_048569485.1). Classification (NCBI taxonomy): domain Eukaryota; kingdom Metazoa; phylum Chordata; class Amphibia; order Anura; family Aromobatidae; genus Anomaloglossus; species Anomaloglossus baeobatrachus. Next base: position 307,543,632 of record NC_134356.1, on the reverse strand, counting down.
CATGTGCTGGTAATTCTTATCTGGCTTCTCACAATTTACTTCTATTGACAGAAACTGAACACATGTAGCCAGCACATGAACGCAGGTATACAAATCACTTACATGCGGTCACATGGCTGCACGCTCACACTGGGAATAGCAAGGAAGTGTGCCTGTGTCAGTGTGCACACCACACACTGTCAGGATTCTGCAGTCATATAGAATGACTGCAATGTTTTGTCCCAAGCCTGGACATCTTTCAAAGGGAATGTGTGAGGTCAAATAATGATATTAATCTGCAGAAATATAGAGTTCATCTGTTATTAGCATTACAAACGTGCCCAACCACTGTTCAATAAGTGCGGCATACAAGAGAAAATGAAGTTTGTTCCTCCACGGAGCTGCCAGCTGTCAGTCATACAAATGTGGCAGCATTGCGTCAGTCACCTCGCACTATATTGAAAGCACCAGTTGTAATCTGGCCCCGACACTGACCGACAGCCGGCTCTGCACTGATACTATAGAAAGTGGGCTGTAAATCCAAATGCCAGGGCATGACTACAGCCACCGGTCTCAGTGCTGTGAACGGTGACTGTAACTGCTCCGGGCACGCCTGCATGACTGAAAGCCGGCGGCTTCAGGGAGGAATAAAGGTCATTTTCTCCCAGGTGCTGCACTTTCAGTACTGCAGCAGGACACCTTCATAATGCTACCCTGCAGAATAAACCTTATACCTCTAGGTTATTATTATTATTTATTATAGCGCCATTTATTCCATGGCGCTTTACAGGTGAGAGAGGGTATACATACAACAATCATTAACAGTACATAACAGACTGGTATAGGAGGAGAGAGGACCCTGCCCGCGAGGGCTCACAGTCTATAGGGAATGGGTGATGGTACAACAGGTGAGGACAGAGCCGGTTGCGAAGTGGTCTACTGGACTGAGGGCTATTGTAGGTTGTAGGCTTGTTGGAAGAGGTGGGTCTTGAGGTTCCTCTTGAAGCTTTCCACGGTAGTGGAGAGTCTGATGTGCTGAGGTAGAGCGTTCCAGAGTATGGGGGAGGCACGGGAGAAATCTTGTACGCGATTGTGGGAAGAGGAGATAAGAGAGGAGTAGAGAAGGAGATCTTGTGAGGATCTGAGGTTGCGTGCAGGTAGGTACCGGGAGGTTAATAGGGTTATGGGACCTGACTGGTTCCGTTTAATAAGTGATAGTCCAGTAGTTTATAACCACTTTAATTCCAAGTTGTAAGCCTAATCTGGTGGTTTAGGCTATGTTCACACTCTGCATCTTTTTTCTGAGTGCATCTTGGCTGCATCTTTTTCCTGTAGTCTCAGAAAATACATCTTGTGGCCCAAAAAAACGCATGACTTTTTGCCACGTTTTTGTTAATGCATTTTTAAAGGAGAAACAAAATATCATAGGATAGGATAATAGCTTTTTTTTTTTTGTTAAAAAAAATGACATGGAGTACCCCTCATTTTTCATATCCCAGCACAGGAACAGCAGCAGCTGCAACCCTCAGCTGTGTGTTGTACCTCGACGTTTTTTTTAATTATTTGATTTATTTAAAAAAAAATGACGTGGGGTCCCCCCATTTTTCTAAAACCAGCTAAGGTACAGCAGACAACTGGAGGCTGATATTATTAGGGTGGGAAGGGACATCGTTATTTTGCCTTTTCCAGCCTAACAATAGCAGCCCACAGCCACCCCAGAAGTGGCACATCCATAAGATGCGCCAATTCTGGCGCTCAGCCTTGTTCTTCCCGTTGCCCTGGTGCAGTGGCAGTCGGGGTGGTAAGGGGTTAATAACAGCCCACAGGTGCTACTAAGCCCTAGCTTATTGATGGCAGGCTTCTATGAAACACCCCCCCCCCCATCACTAATCTGTAAGTGAAAGTGAATAAACAGAAATACCCAAAAAATCCTTTATTTGAAATAAAAGACAAAAAAGCATCCTCTTCACCACCTTATTAAAATCCCCAAATACCCCTCCAGGTCCGGCGTAATCCAGTAATCCACACAAGGTCCCACGACGCTTCCGGCTCTGATACATATCTGAAGCTCACAGCGAGCGCCATATAACATGACTGCCCACTGTGAGCTCTACGCAGCAGCTGAAGTGATAAGCAATGACATCACTCAGGTTACTCGCCGCCACAGCTGGAGTCCTCCACCTGTGACCGCAAATCAGGTTGCGACTGAAGTGAGACATGCAATCAGCGGGATGTCACTCAGGTTATTTGCTGTCACAGGGGGAGGCCATGACCATGCTGTGGCTGTGAGTTAACTGAGTGAAGTCACCGCTGAGCACATGGCTTACTTCAGTTGCGGCCTGAACTTCACAGTGGGCAGTCCTGTTCTATGGCGCTCGCTGTGAGCTTCAGGTATGTAGCAGTGCTGGAAGCGACGTGGGACCTTGTGTGGATTACGTTGGGCCTGGAGGGTTGTGTTGGGGTTAATAAAGTGGTGAAAGAGGGTTCTTTTTTGTCTTTTATTCCAAGTAAAGCATTATTTCGGTGTTTGTGTTTATTTCATTTCACTTACAGATTAGTGACACCTGCCATTACTAATCTAGGACAGTGGCAGCTGTGAGCTGTTATTAACTCCTTATTACCCTGATTGCCCCCATACCAGCGCAATGCGGGAAGAGCCCGGTAAGGTCCTGGGACTGTCGCATCTAATTGATGCAGCAATTCCGGGCAGCTGCTGGTTGATATTTTTAGGCTGGGGGGCTCCCAATAACCATGGGTATTCCCAGCCTGATAATACCAGCCCCCAGCTGTTGGGCTTTATCTGTGCTGATATCAAAATATGGGGGATCCTATCCCAATTTTTTTTTAATTTATTTTACTGTACGATATAGACCTGCCCATCGGCATCAGTGATTGGTTGCAAGCAAACACGCTGCCACTCAGGGTGGCGGCTTGTCTGACTGCAACCAATCACAGCCACTGATGGGCAGGGGAAGCAGTGCATATTCAATAAAGGTAATGAGTGGCCTGGGAAGTGAGTGACTGGCCGCGGAAGCATTGTGACAGACACACCGGTGATTCGGTAAGTATGATGCGCTTGCTCCTACCCCTTTGCGCCACATTCTGGTCCCCATTGACTTTATGGGAACCGGCATCTAGCCAGATACCAGGGATCAATTCCCTACCAACCCATGCATCTGAGTGGGATTGATCTGCCAGTCCTCCGAAACACAGCGACAAAATGCAAAAAATTGATAAGCTGCATCTTCAAAAACGCAGCCAAGATGCAGCCAAAAAAAGATGCCCAGTGTGGACAGCAAAATAGAAGTCTCATAGACTTTGCTGGGACAAGGAAATTCATGCATTTAGGTGGTTCTTTGTGACCTCAAAAATGCACCAAAAACGCAATAAGAGATGCGCTGTGTGAACATAGCCTAAATCATGGCCATAACCGTGGTGGTACAGTCATGGCCATCTTTACTCAGGAGCCCCCTGTGAGGTGGAAACTATAATCTGACAGGGAAGAGACAGAAACATATAATACTTAATGAGCAATAATGGTGTCTGTAGTAATGAAGTCAGTGACATGCCCTACAGAGGCAAATTCTAACCCTGTAATTGCAATGATTCTATGTTATAGGGGTTATTAGTACATAGAGGTCCATCACCAGACCGGTAGCACTAATCAGTTGGCGGTTGGCTAATCGTCCGTTCACACCGGCAGACCACTCCTCAGATGTGCCCTGGGCTATCAGTGACAGGTCATCCTATGCTCATAGGCTGCCATTGTCCTTGGCAGAGCAGGTCCTATGTACACAGGACGAGTGCTGCTGACAACAATGATCATTTGGGTAAAAGATACCTTTACTTGTGGAATGAGCATTTTTCCTGGTCGTCGAGTGATTGGCACTGTTTACACTAAAATTATCATGAAATAATTGTTCCTAGAAACACTCGCCCATATTAATCGTGCACTGTAAATGCGCTATTAGGCTAAAATCGGACGACCCTGTACCATAGTCCGTGTATGCCATACACAGACTTGATGCTCGGCCTGGATAAAGGTCTCCTCACCTGAATTGACAACCTAATATATTGCTATGAAGCTGTCAAGATTGGGTCCAGTGGAGTATCGGGTCCATACATGGACCATGGTATATGGACACCTAATCTTCAGCATCTAATACACGTCTAGGCTTGGCCTTAGGCTTCAGAGTACAGGCATGCACACGCTAAGGCAGTTTACTTGTAGTAATCAGTAAGAAAAATCTTTTAAACACTATTTCTTAGTGTTCTCATACCTTATGAGAAGCGCAGAGTAAGCTTTCTTGCCTCCGTCTCTGCACCACACCAGATGACTTGTGACTCTATCATCCCTTCTTGCGAGGTCTTGTACTTCAGATGTCGCCTCTCCCAAAGCCACATGTTCCCATAATGACAGACCTCCTCCAAAACTCCCATAATAATATTCCTTCCCTAAAAGACGCCTTTTCTCTGCTTGTTAAAAGAGGGAACTGCCATTGGACTTGCTCGGCATCGCCTTGGACATGTCTTGAAGGATCTGCAGCTTCAGAGGCAGCCTACCGTTGCCAATGAGACCTACCGGTGGGAGAGAGTGCACCGAAACCATGAGTGTTCAACTGGTCATGTTTACCGTGGTGGACGCAGTCAAGGGTATGGTATAGGAGCAGCAGGTGGCGCTGTACTAAGTGCAGTTGAACATTTTGCCATCTAAGAATGTTTTTAGAAAATTTTAATACAAAATATGTTTAAAATTTGGGCTTTGATTTAACAAAATATGGCTACTAATACTACTGGTTTGACAGCATAAGCTTAGTCCAAACTTTTGGCAGATTTCTGGTATGGGAATAGTAATCGGAGGCTCATCATCATGGGACAATCCACTACTGACTTACCCAGCAGATGCAAGAAGCGTGTGTAATTACAAGACATTGTCAGTAACAGTCAGTCTTCTATCAGCCAGGACTTGTGATATCTCGAGGAGATACTAGTGTACATTGGGTGTATCGGTTTTGGTCATCTGACCAGTATCAGTCAGATCACGGAGACAGCAGATAGTGATGGAGAAATGTTCTGCGCTGTTCCTGATGTGAGTCTATATATTTATGTCTATTATTTTATCATTTTTAGTTTTTATACATGGTTTTAGGATATATACACACTTTATGTATTTGTTGCAGACATTTCTGCATCAAAAACGTGTCTCTTGGTAAGAAAAACAGCAGAAAAAGGTGTATTTTTATTGTTTTTGTATGTTTGTTTCCTATTCATTAGAATGGGTGAAAACCCTGAAATAATTGAAATGCTGCAGATGTTAGGCTGTGTTCACACATTGCTTTTATTTCTGCAGCAAAACCTGCTCACTTGGCAGTAAAGAAGCTGGTTACAAAAAGCCGGGTTTGCTGAGTTTTTTTACTGTCTTTTGCTGTGTTTTTGCACTTTTTTTATTGTTTTCTATGGTGAAAAAGGCAACAAAAAAGCGAAATTAATTGACACTGCTTCTTTAAAAAACGCAGCAGTTTTCCATTTAAGTCAGGGAAAAAAAGCAATTGCGTGCATTAGATTTCTGGATTCTCATCCCTTTTAGGCTGGGGCCACACGGGGATTACTGCGATCCCCTCGCATGACACTCGGCTCACGCTGGCAGTACAGCAGAGCCGAGTGTCATGCAAGTGTGCCTGCAACTGAGCGGACCTCAGCTGTCGGGGGGGCGGACCGGCATTGAGGAGGGGCAGCTGTGAGGAGGGGCGGGCGGGCCGGCACTGGGGAGGGGCGGGCCGGCACTGGGGAGGGGCGGGCCGGCACTGGGGAGGGGCGGGCCGGCACTGGGGAGGGGCGGGCCGGCACTGGGGAGGGGCGGCCTGGCACTGGGGAGGGGCGGGCCGGCACTGGGGAGGGGTGGGCCTGTGCTGTGGAGGGGAGGGAGGGATTTATCTCCCTCTCTCCTCTGTAGCCGTCTATTGCCATTCTCGCCCTGCACTCGCGGTACACCGGTGTACCGCGAGCGCAGTGCGATTTTTTTTATTTATTTTTTTTCTCGCCCCATACACTTGAATGGGTATGAGAGAAAGAGTCTCGCATTACAGTCACAGCATGCTGCGATTGTTTTCTCGGTCCGATTAGGTGACACACAGGCTAATATTGGTCCGAGTGGAATGCATTTTTTTTTTTTTTACCGCACTCCACTCGCACCGATTTTCATGCCGTGTGGCTTAGGCCTTACTGGTACTGTAAAAAGCAGCTTTTAATTTGCATAAACTCTTGAAAAAAATGCTGCAAAAAAAGTAGCACAATCGCATAGTGTGAACGTAGCCTAAATCTGAAATTAAACAATAAGTAATGTGTGTGTGAGACTTCAGGAATCTCATTCACTTTGCTGGGACAATGAAATGTTGCATTTTTCGAAGAGAAAACCACGAGGTGTGAACATGCTTGGAATTCATTAGCACTTGACACTATATTTGCTGTAATAGTGTCCGGACACTTTTGTCGCTATCCGTGTGCTTCTGCTTGGTGGAATTCCTCGCTGCTGGGCTCCACCTTTGTAATAAGAGTCGGGCTGGGATTTTGCTCAGGATCCCGTTATATTCCGGGTTAGGATTGTGCAATTGGCTTTTTCTCTAGGTCTAGAGGCGGCTGGTTGCTGCATTGCTAATGTGCTAAACGTCTCCAGACTTGTCTGTGATTTGTGGCGTAACATGCCGATTGTTAGGGCTATGAAGGCCCTACGCTTCCTGTAGCATGGTAAAATTGCCGTACAGCCATGGGGCTGGGGGCGTAAAACCACACAGGCCAGAAGAGAGCTGCGAGACTAACGTTTTCGGTTTCCTGATACGCTGACTGTTAACTGCCTGCAGATGTCAGATAGAAAACTGCTTCCAAACACACACAAGTACACCCAGCAAGACCAGCGACAGGCGGAATACACCGCCCTGTTTACTATACAGTGTATACTGGTTTAGATGGGATGTAAGAAGTTACCGTTACCTCCTATATGTCAAATAAAGGGATGAATGTATTTATTACGTTGTGTAAACAGTGAGAACATGTATTGTGTACACAGTATTAGCATCGTACTGTGCAATCCGTTCTACCTGCATGAGAACTGCTGTAATAAGCCAACCGTAATAATAGGCGATATTCAGCGCCAATACACGGTAATGTACCTGGAACTGCGGAATGCATGTAAGAAAAGGTTTGGCACCCTCCAGTATTGTGTGCATCACCAGCATTGCCTTTATTTGAACTAGCGATGAAGCTGGTCTCACCAGTGGCGACTCCTAGTTGTTGGGAAGGCGGTATTCATAAAGTGATGCTCCACAGCCCTTTCTGTGGCGGCGTGTTCTCTAGTTTACCAACTCATTTCACTCGTTCTCTACTTATTTTAAAGAACCACTCCAGAGGTGCAATAAAAAAAAACTTTAAAAGTAAGTCCTCTGCACCCTGTCTTATATACACCCTCCGGTGGCTTCATCTTCTATTACCGCCACTCCGATCAGTCTCCTGTGATTGTGACCTGCCGGCAGCTCCATGTAGCTTTAATGGAGCGATCCAGAAATGTCTCACTGTGGACACATTTTCTAATCTGGTAATCCATCATTCAGTTCAATGACTTAACCTGAGGTCACAGATGGGGTTCCCACAGTACTTCATTCATTGAACTCAGTGACCTCACTTTCATGGGAAGTCATTGAATTCAATATTGCATTACTAGATTAGCTAATGTGTGTACATTGAATATTTGGGTGCAGATAATTGCATAAAAACCACATCGCATATTGATGCATTTTTCTGCCAGGAGATGCAGATATGGTTCAGATTTGTTGCAGAAATCTGCACCAAAACTGCATCTCGTAGCAAAAAAACACATCTAAACTGCATTGTGTGTTGATCATAGAGTTCACCTGAGGTGAGTTAAATGAGTTCACCTCAGATGAGTTCACCTGAGGTCACACCAGGAGTACCGTGGAAACCTCCAGCGGTGAACTCAGTGACTTCACAGCTACAAGCTCCATCACTGTCTCTCTCTGAAGCCACAGTGAGTGGTCATATTTTCTAATGTGACAACGCATTGCGACTTCAACTGTAGCAAAGTCAGTATTATCGTGGGACCTCGTGTGGATTACGTCTCGTAGACCCCTCCCCATTGCTAAACTCTGGCTTGATGACAACTGTAATTTTTTTTACATCACAGCTGTCATTAACTCCTACCTGGATGAGACGGGTAAAGCGCCGGAATTGGCACATCAAATGGATGCGACAATTTTGGGGCGGCTGCAGACTATTTTTGCTGGGGGTGCCTAATAACCATGGGCCTTCCCAGCCTGAGAATCCAGCCCCCAGCTGTCTGCTTTATCTTGGCTGGGTATCAAAATTGGGGGTGCGCACGCCGTTTTTTAAAATTATTTACTTAAATAATTTATAAAAAGCTACATGTGGTCCTTTGATACACAGCCAAGATAATGCACACAGCTGGGGGAAGTAGCCTGTAACCGTCTGCCTAATCTGCACTGGTTATCAAAATATGAGGAACCTATGTAATTTTTTTTCCCAATTAATTATTTTTACTCTCAACAACCAATCACAGACGCCAGCAGTCTGACTGCAACCAATCATAGACACTGTCACAGAGGGTGGGCGGGGGAAACAGTGAATATGTATGAGGGCTAATGATCGGGCCCTGAGGTAGTGTGACAGCCGTGCTGGAGATTCTGTAAGGTTATGTGCACACGATCAGGATGGGTCCTGACCTGCAGGGCCGCGAGTGTCCGCAGGAAATCACAGCTGCTCATGCCTATGATATGGGTTGGGCAGTTGCAGTCTTTCGCTGTGTTCTCCCTGGGGAGAACATTTGTCTCTGCAGCAAAGAATTGACATGCTGTGGCTCGGGAAGCCGCACCACAGGTCAGTTTTCGGTGTGGGAAAAACAAACACAGTGGGCACGGGATTTGTAGAAATCTCATCCACTGTGCTTATAGTGTACAATGCAGCATTTTGGATGCTGCATCCAAAACGTTCTGAACCCTGAAAGTGGGCACACAGTCTAAGTATAATTCTCCTGCCTTGCAGCACCCTAGCCCTGACAAGCACCACTTTACAGCACAATCTTCGGGTCCCCATAGACTTATATGGCATTCGACATCCAGTTCATGTTCAAGTCCTGAACCTTTTTTTTTTTTTACATTCGGCCGACCCGTAACATCTGCGGTTTCGCCCATCTCTAGTCACAGCTTAATACATCTCTATGAGAGCCTCATTCTGCCCTCATTCTATCTATGCATTGTGAGCGTGTGACGCAAATTCTGATTTCTGGCCAGTCAGAAGCTATGGTCACAAGATGGCGCCACAGTGCCGGAGCTGCGTCGGTAAAAGTTGAAGCCCCCATAAGGTAAGTATATGACAGGTGGGGCAGGAGACTTAGATTTAAGCCTCCACTCCAGTGCTGGGAAAAAAACAGTTGAAAGGGTGCTTTAATGTTATACTAGAATTTAGTAGCCAAAAAATGGGAATTGGTGAGATATTTCTAATGTTATCATGAACTGCCACTACAGATAGTAAGTCCCTGGATTTATCCTCATCATTAGGGTTTGCTGACATCTACATATCAATCACTCTGATACCCATCCAAAAAAGTAGGACGTATGTCATGTATATGTCCTGCACATGTCACTCCATATGTCATACAAGTGTGCACATTTTTTTCTCACCCAGCAATCCATATGACATCTGTATGCAATGTGTATTTAACATATCTTGCATCCTAGAATACTAATATATATAGAATTTGCTAATTGTCAGAAATAATAAAGCAATCATGTATAAATATCCTGTAGATATCTAATTTCCCAACCTCCCTACTTAGGCTGGTTTCACACTACGTCTTTTTAACATCCGTTGAAAACGTTATTTTAACGGAAGTACGGATCCTGTGCAAATCCGTTTTCACTTCAATGCATTTTCAATGGACTCGCGTCCACCTGCGTTCGCATGCGTTTGCGTCCGTTAGACGCAGGATCCGTCCTTTTGCGTTATTTTAACATGTTTCAAAAACGCAACATGTAGCGTTTTTTTGCTTTGTCAAAATAACGCATCTCACAGGATCCTTCACATTGCGCCGCGAGCTGCAATGCATTTCAATGAGTGCTGGATCCTGCCTAGCAGAATGCGTTCAGTTGCGTTGTAACAGGATCCTGCTTTTGTACTGAGCATGCCCAGAAAGTACTGAGCATGCCCAGAACCAGTCTCGCGTGATCTGTCTCTCTACTCCCTCCCTCACCCCCTCTCTCTCTATCTCTGTCTTTCCCCCTTCCTCTCTCTCCCACCTGAGAGCTGCGGACACTCGTAACCAAGGTAAATATCGCGTAACCACTTCTCTTAGTTACCCGATGTTTACGTTGGTTACGTGTGCAGGCAGCCCTGCTCCTAGCAGCTGCAGACACTCGTAACCAAGATAAATATCGGGTATCCAAGGCCGATGTTTACCTTGGTTACCAGCGTCTGCAGCTGTCAGAAGCCTCCTCCCAGTCTAGCTCCCCTCACTCCCGATCACATGACTCCAATGCCCGCCCCTAAACATCCAGTGCAGGATCCTGCAAAATAACATATGCGTTTGCATACGTTATTTGCTGTAAAAGCAGGATCCGTACTTCCGCTAAAAAAAACGTTTTCAGCGGATGTTAAAAAGACGTAGTGTGAAACTAGCCTTATTATACACTTGCACTTGTTACAAAAAGGTTGAGAGCGTTGAGATCAGCACAATCCATGAGTAAAAAATCATTATTTAATCTAGATAAAAAAACATAAGCTCCTCCAGCACTAGGTACAGAGCATAGTAGAAGGTGAAAATGGCAATGCGCTTCTGACCTGGCCTGGTTGGGCCCAAGGGAGAAGGAAATAAATCATTACCAAACACCTCTGACAAGGCCTTGTCCTGTAATGACCAGGCATGCTGAAACTCAACATGTACAATCCTCTCCTTCTTGATAGAGGACCATTAGGCTTTAGGGATAGCTTAATTTTGTTTCCATAAATTAGTGGTACATGTGAATATATGAAACTTTCTCATGATCCAAGTTGCCAGAGGAGGCTAAAATAAATTATTAACATTTTTAGAAATAAAAAATAAAGGCACTCAAGTGATAGACACACTGTTTCAAGGACAGAGAATTCAATTATACTATTCTGATGGCCTGCAAGTGAACTGCTTTTTTTTATTGAGTTAAAGGGGTTATCTGGCTTATTTTGACTTTTTTTTATTATTACCCTATTGGGCTACATTGGGGCAGGTAAGTAGATAGAGACCACTTACCTGCCATGCTGTCAGCCCCTCTCCCCGGCTCAGAGTGGTCATGTGACTGCTCCTGCCGCGATTTTGCTGCTTCCGGTCATTTCATGTCAACATGGGCAGGACCATGTTGACATGCAAATCTGTGAACAGCATGTTGTCGGTACAGTGCGTGAGTCCCTGCCCCCTTCCCTGCACCCTCCCACATATTCCCCCCCCCACCCCGTACTCTCCCCGCCCACGGTGTTACCGCCAGTACCAGGCCCCCTGCTCAGGATAGCAGGAGTGCCCGTGCGGTCTGTGTCCCGCTCCAGCCCCAAAGTGCTGATATTGCAGGAGTGCACTGCAGTATCAGCAAGTTCTCACATTGCAGTGCTGGCAGCCGCGGGGATGACGAGCGCTGCTGTCAGGAAGTTAGATGAGGTAATTACCTGCTGTGACGATCTCCTGCACTCCTGACGTCAGCGCTGTCACTGCCTTCTATGCCCGCTGCGTTCTCACGTCACTAGCGGTGATGTCACGGGCGATACTGCTGAGAACGCGGCGGGCATAGAAGTCAGTGACAGCGCTGACGTCAGGAGTGCAGGAGATCGTCACTGCAGGTAATGATCTCATCTAAACTCCTGACAGCAGCGCTCGTCATCCCCTGCAGTGACCTGGGCTGACCTATTGATGTTAGCTCAGGACACTGCACTACTCTGCCAGCCAATGGGGAACATTCTGCTCTTCATTGACTGTGACAGTGACTATGGTACGGATCGTCGTGGGAACCCCTTATTGGATTACACCAGACCCGGATTTGTTTTTCTTTTCAATAAATTGGTGAAAGAGGGAATGTTTTGGGGAGTGTTTTTTCAAATAAAACTTTTTGTTGTCTATTTTTTTTTTTTAACTACTGACTGGGTTGGTGATGTCAGGTATCTGATAGACGCCTGACATTACTAACCCCAGGGCCTGATGCCAGGTGACATTACACATCTGGCATCAATTTATTACCCCATTTGCCACAGCACCAGGGCAACGGGATGAGCTGGGGAGAAGCGCCAGGATTGGCACATCTAATGGATGCACCACTTCTGGGACGGCTGTGGCCTGCTATTTTTAGGCTGGGGAGTGTCCAATAATGGTGGACCTCCTTAGTCTGAGAATACCAGACCACAGCTGTCTGCTTTACCTTGGCTGGTGATCCAATTTGGGGGGGACCCCATGTTTTTTATTTTAAATTATTTATTTAATTTAAAATAACAGTGTGGGGTGCCTTCTGTTTTGGATTACCAGCCAAGGTGAAGCTGCCAGCTGTGGTTTGCAGGCTGCAGCCATCTGCTTTACCCTAGCTAACTATAAAAGATAGGAGGGACCCCACGTCATTTTTTTTAAAAATTATTTATTTTTTTGCTAAATACAAGGCTAAGCACCCTTTAGTGCCACATGAAAGTCACAAAAGGGTGCCAGCTTAGAATATGCAGGGGGGTAGGACATTATATAGGTCTTTCTCATCTATTTATCCATAGTTATCCATATATAGTGAATTGGGGCGAACAAGCTGCAAAACTAGATAAAAAGCAGGTGCAAAGGCAATGATGAAATGGGCCAATGTGTTTTCTTTCAGGTGGGTGAACCTGTCAGACACTACAGGAAACGTTGGAATCTGTTTTTTTAGCATTCTTTGGTTATTTCCTGAGCGCTTTTGTGATATTTGTGACCTTTTCATAGTCTTTTTTTTTTTTTTTTTTTCTTTGGGGATTTTTCAAGATGTTTTTTAACCCCCGCACGACATCCACCATACGTGTATAGCGCTGTAGGAAGTGCATTACCGTCAATTGCAGTTGTGTATGGCGCTATAATCACAACAGCTAACAAATGGAGAGGGCGAAATCATTAGCGGGTGTCAGCTATGTATCATAGCTCTACACCAATACCACAATCAAAAAGAGGGGGGCTCAAAACAGTAGAAAAATAATGAACAAAAGTATATGCAAAGCATATGAATATGAACCTTTATTATAATAAAATCACATTACTATAAAAACACATAAACAGTATCACAAATGGAACACCCCAAGGAACGAACGGCAGAAATTGGGAACACCTAACAGCCACCCTGTGTAAATAGGGCAAAAAAATAATAATGGACTGAAAACAATAGAGCCAAACAATCAAAATGTGCAGAAATAATATATAAAACAAATATTTATGTGAATGACCAGGGCATATAAAGATTAAATAATAACAAATAATGCCAAAAGCCACTGTAGACAGGGCACAAGTGTGTCCGAGGATGAATCTTCTTTCACATAAAATTACAGTTCACAAAGGACACAGGTGTGGCTAAAAGTACTGCACATACTGAAATGTATATAAATATGTCAAATCCAAAAGGCACGTATGATGAAAATCCAAAGAAGATGGATACAGTCCATGAAGTCCACAAAGAGGGGGTGGCTGCGGTGTCCCGATGCACCCGACGCGCGTTTTACATCTATAATGCTTCGTCCAGGGTTGGTTGGCTCTATTGTTTTCAGTCTATTATTATTTTTTTTTATATTTACATAGGGTGTCTGTTAGGTGTATCCAAATTCTACCATCCACCCCTTGGGGTGTTCCATTTGTGATACTGTTTTATATCTGTTTTTATATGTTTTTACATATTTATATGCGATTGCGTTGTGCCGATGGTTCCATGGTGAGCCCGGGCCAAGTAATGGCTACGAGGTAACTGAGACATGGTGGCCTGGGAGTTAAAAGCATTGCCTAGTATTAGGTCAGCGATCAGACCAGAGAAAGTTGATGTCCTATGGAGGGATTAAGTAAAAAGAAGTTTAAAAAAAACACGCATTTGGTATCGCCGACTTCATAAAGACTGGTTCTATAAAACTCACCCTAGTCAACCCCTTCAGTGAACACTGTAAAAGCAATAAATAAAAAATGTGGCAAAAAACATTGCTTTTTCATCAGACAGCCAAAAAGGAGAATAAAATGCAATAACAAAATTGCATGTAAATAAAAATGGTGTCTCTGAGAACAGCATCTTGTCCCTGAAAAAAATAAACCCTCACTAAGCTCAATTTGCAGAAAAATAAAAAAGCTATAGCTCTCAGAATATAGCGATGCAAAAACAATTATTTTTCTATATAAAAAAAATCTTAGGCCTTGTGCCCACAGTGCGTTTCTATTTTTTTTTTTTTTTTTTTTTTTTTTTTAATCAATAAAAGCAAGGAAAAAGTATCCCAGCAAAGTCTGTGAGAATCGTGACTTGCTGTGCCTACGTTGCTTCTTTTTTCCTTACTGTTTTTGTTGCTTTTTTTTCACCAACTGACTTCAATGGAGTCAGTGAAAAACGTAGGAAAAACGCATATGTAATGCCCATGTTGCTTTTTTAGTGCGTTTTTATATGCTTTTTTGACGTCACTGGGGTTCCATGAAGCCATTTCCTCATTTTGCGGTCTGCAGGTAACTCCGGTGATGTCACAAGGTGAGTCGAGTTCATGCCGGCGGATAACCGGGGTTTCCTGCAGACTGCGAAATTAGGAAATGGCTGCAGGGAACCCCAGCATCTGCACTGCTCTGTATAGCACAGGCGATCAGACAATGATCGCAGCCTCCTAAAGGGACAAATAAACACAATAAAAAGTAAAACTAAAAAAAGTTTTCAAAAATATGACCCCCCCCCCCCAAATTGCAAATCACCTGCCTTTTGTCCAATTGAAAGTAAAACCATACCCCCCCCACACATATTTGGTATCACTGCATTCAGAATTGTCCGTTCTATCAAAATATAAAATAAATTAATCCAATCAATAAACAGTGTAGCGAAAAAAAACCTAAAAACTCCAGAATCACTTATTTTTGGCCGCCGCAACATTACAATAAGAGACAATTAAAACATTATATGTACCCCAAAATGATGTTACTGGCCTCGGAAAATGGTGACAAAAACGACATTGGGTTTGTTGACAAATTTCTGATTTTTAATTAACCAAAAAAAATCCTATGCATAATTGTTGTCTACATTTCTGCACTGATCTGGAGATTCACACTGCCTGGTCAGTTTTACCATATAGTGAACATGGTAACTAAAAAAAAATTAAGAAAAAACAATTGTGGAATTGCACTTTTTTTTTTTTTTGCAATTTTACCGCACTTGGAATTTTTTTCCTGATTTTCAGTACACTATATGGGAAAGTGAACGTTGTCATTCAAAAGTTAAAAATCATTCTCCATAAACAAGCCATCATATGGCTATATTGATAAAAAAATAAAAAAAAAAGTTATGGTTCTTGGGTGGAAAAAAGTGCGAAAAAGGCCATGGCTTGAAGGGGTTAAAAAACCATCCATCAACCAGCACTACACTGCTAACTGCAGACCTTGCTCTAATCTCCTCCTTAACGGCAAAAAACGCACAAAAACGCAGCGTCAAAAAAAGCAGTGTACGCACATAGCCTTACTCCTCTTTTCTTCCCCTTCTATCAGGATTTCTCAAGGTTCCGTCCTAGGCCCCCTCCTCTTTCTATATCCAATCACTCACTCAGTCATGTTACCTGCATCTTATAAATGTCTTCAGAATCCAACCTTTTCTCACCTGTGATATTGCAAAAACTCTTACTGTCATTCCCATTCATTCTCATATGGACTACTGCAACTCTCTATGCAACTCTCTACTGATCAGTTTTCCTCTAATCACACTTTCTCCTCCTTAGTCTGCCCTGAATGCGGCAGCCAGGGTTGTATTTCTGTCCAGCTGGTTCACAGATGCTTCCACCTTGTACCAGTCATTGCACCGGTTACCCATTCACTACATAATACAATGCAAACTTCTCTCTCTCAGCATCCTATATCTCTTCTCTCATCTCTGTCTATCACCTTACCCCTGGTCTGCATTCTGCAACTAATATTAGACTAACATCCTCCATAATCCAAACCTTGAGAGTTGCTCTGGAAGAATATCTCAATACAGCTTTTTATTAATGGAAGTACTCTCAATACAGATCTTTATTAATGGAAGAGCTCTATGTGCTTCCTCTCTAGGAGACAATGCTGGCACTTGCTGGACTTGGGGTACTGTCTCACTAAACGACGTACCAACGATTCCGACCACGATACGACCTGGTCAGGATCGCAGGTACGTCGCTACAAGGTCGCTAGTGAGCTGTCAATCAGGCATATCTCACCAGCGACCAGCCGCCAGCAACTCGTGTAACGATGCTGCGCTTGGTAACCAGGGTAACGAAGCAAAGCGTACACTGCTTACAGGCTGCCAGCGCTGGCTCCCTGTATATGTAGCTACGGTACACATCGGGTTACTAAGCAAAGCGCTTTGCTTGGTTACCCAATATTTACCCTGGTTACCAGCGTACGCTGCTTACACAGAGTCAGTGATCGTTGGTCTCCCGCAGTCAAACACGCTGATGCGTGTTGCACAGCGGGAGACCAACGAGCAAAAAGTGAACCAGAACAGTGTGTAACGATCAGTGATTTCACAGCAGGGGCCAGGTCGCTGATTAGTGTCACACACAGCGAGATCGCTAATGAGGTCACTGATACGTCACAAAACCTGTGATTCAGCAGCGATCTCGCTATGTGAGAAGTAAGTACCCCTTAAGGTACCGTCACACTTAACGAGATCGCTAGCCAGATCGCAGTTGAGTCACGGTTTCTGTGACGCAGTAGCGATCCCGTTAGCGATCTTATGTGTGACACCTACCAACGATCAGGCCCCTGCTGTGAGATCTCTAGTCGTTGCAGAATGGTCCAGGCCATTTTCTTCAAAGGCGATGTCCTGCTGGGCAGGACACATCGCTGTGTCTGACTCTGTGTGACAGGGTCACAGTGACTGCTGAGATCGTTATACAGGTCGCTACCGCGACCTGTATTGTTCCTGCATCGCTGGTAAGATCTGACTGTGTGACCTCTCACCTGCGACCACCCAGCGACTTACCTGCGATCCCTATCAGGTTGCATCGTTTTTGGGATTGCTGGTAAGTCGTTGTGTGTGACTGGGCCTTTAGTCACCCTGAAGCCTTCTTCAGATCAATGAAACCTCTTTTTTTAAGTTCTTGATAATCCGATAAATGATGGATTAAAGGACAATCTTATTAGCAGCAATGTCCTTGTCTGTAAAGCTTTTTAATGCAAAGGAATTATGGCTGTGCATTTCCTTGGAGGTAACAATGGTTACCAGGAGAAGACAAAGTTTTCAAGCACAAGCCACCTTTTGAAGCAACTAGTCTGCTTTTGTCATGCAATTAGCATGACAGAGTGACATCAGCTGCCTTGTCCTTGATGACACTTTTTCCTAAGCTAATAATAGGATCACTGAAATGCTGTAAGCAGTTTTTGTGGCTGGACTGAAAATGAATGAAGTTGGGGTTCTAATGATTGAGTTAATTTTCATGGGAAGAAATGACTTTGCAATTCATGTGATCACTCCTCATAATCTAGCATTAATGCAAATTATCATTCTAAAAACTGAAGTAATAAACTTTGTGAAAAACAAATTTTGAATCAGTCTCAAACCTTTTGGCCACCATAGTCGACCGTCATTCTTTACTGCCCCGAAACTGACCAGTATAAATGGACCATTAGAAAATACTGCGGCAATTTCAGTAAATTCATGGGTCCTCTACATTCTGTGTTACCCTATGATGCTCTGCTTTATAAACAAGCAATGCATTGGTGTCATCTTGGCTTTCCCCAGGGAGAACAACCATATCTATTGCATAAACGAGATGTTTTTAGTGCATAAACAAAGGTGCGTGTATAGTAAGTTCTGTGTATTCCTATAGGAATGAGACGTGCTGTAACCTATTTAGTTTGCACACATTAGTCCTATGATGTGTCCGTTACAGAGGCTTGCTTAGACATTCATCCTTTATGCATGTGGTGAGTATCTCTATTTGCTCTCTATATTGGGATACTCAATACTTTATACTAGTATTTAAGAGAGGAAATTTATAGAGAGATACTAACATTTTCTTTAAAGTTTAAATGCGTGTTATTCACGGATTATCTCTTGTATCTGGAACGAGCTATCTAATGTTAGGCGGGATCCACTTGTATAATCACTATCGCATGCTTCCATCATAGTGACGATTGTGAGATGAAAAGCTATAAATATGGGCTGAGTAATTCTATGCGAACGCTCAATGCTTGTACAAATGTCAGTGTTCTTCTGACCCTAGTGGATGCTCTAATAGAACATGTGTATAATTTTTAATTTTTATTTTTTAGAAAAATGTATGGTTGTAGGATCGTAGGCCTAAAGGACAGGGATCAATTATGGCTTTAGGTAGACAAATCTTAGGAGTCAGGTAGCAAATTTGCCTAGATATATGCTGCTGCTGGTGCCCATCTTTTTAGATTTCCCTTTGATCACTATGAAGAGTTAATTGACAGCCCACTCACATTGACCCGTGGACCGCAGACTGGCTCCGAGCCTTCAGCAGTGCTCTCCTACCAGTGCTACAATTCTAGGCACAGTTAGAGGCATCTGACACCACATTTCACTATAGTAGCTGTACAAATTATTAAATAGATCTCTTGGGACACATTTATACTGCCCAATCGCAGCCCGTAAATGTCCACTGATCAGTGAAAAGGCAATGTGTCTGTCACGCTAGGTATGGGGAAGTACCAAGCAAAAGGGAAGGGAAACCCTGTGTCTAGGGAAAGGGAAGATGGTGATCCCTGACCAAACCTACCGCTGGTTCCTGGGGTTCCTCACCACCCTAGATAGGTTCCACACCTATATGCCGAGCCAGGTACCTGACCCTAGGTATCCATAGTGCTGGGTGCTAAATAGGGAATGGGTGACATGAGCTGTTTTTCAACCTCACTAAACACTATAGACGACAAATGGAGGACACATGGGGAAAATGCATGTACTCCTTATCTACAGATGACACCTGTAGAAGTGCAGAAAAGTTTTCAGCAACAATACAACAGAGGGGTACAAGCCACCTGCTTGCAACCAAGGCTTGAATTAACTGAAAAATATCACCAGCACTAGTCCTAGGGATGAAAGGTTATTTAAGTCCCAAGGTAATGCTGACAATCAGCAGCTGGGTGGAAGGCGAGTTCCTGCTCTGCCCAAAAGGGGGATAGATGAATCCAGCAGGAATGCTACCTATACCAATGAATACTGATTGTAGGAACAATGGAAAGTCAAGGAGCATTCTGCACAGCCAGATGCTGTGATATTCTATGGCCAGAAACCACATGACTGTCTGACACCCGTGACACACCCATGACATACCTGTGTCAACAAGTATTGCTAAGTATTTGAGAGCAGCATGATGAGGGCTGAGAGCGATGTGTCACTTACTGGTCTGCATGTTGTCATTTTATAAAATCCCTGTTTTATCTGATGCAGTTCTCTGAATAATGAGCTCTGTCTATCTCACTATCTCTCTGTAAATTGGCAGATAGCAGCTAATCAGTGGTGGAGGCGGTGTTACGCAGAGCAGGAGGACTACATGACATGAAACATCTATTCCTTTAGTTATAACTCCTTGATTTTATTGTAACTTTATTTAACCTAGTAAGTGGCACATCACTAGAATCAAGGTGTCTGCCCCTACATTATGCTGCTTTAAGATTACATAGCAAAAATCTGCTGACAGATTCTTTTTATAGACCAGCCAACCACATTTCAATACGCATAGAGGGATCGTTACTACAATCAGTTTTTGCACATAGAACATCATGTTATCAGCAGCATACATGCCCTGATTACACAGGCTGATGTGCTACTGATAATAATAATGATGATTTTTAAAAATAATCTCGCTTGACAAACAAGCATGTTGATCACTCGTAGAGTGATTGACAGCCTGTTTAGTCCAGTCAGTGATTAGGAACGCTCGTTACTGATCATCATCCTGTATAAATGAGTCTTTAGACCTGAGAAGGCTGGTGTACTGACTTTGCAATGCATGTCAATGTGAATCTATAATTCTGAAATTAAAGTGAGCAGTTAGAGCTGAACTCATAAAATGTTCATTCAATTATCGGCGGACAAGGTATAAAATAAAAAGCTAATACAGCCTTTCTGACATTGATCTTCAATGTACACCAATAGATTTATTTAATAATGTAAGCAGTTTATATTGTGTAAACTGGTGACAGATCCCTTTAACTAAGGAAGTTAATGGATTTGTAACAATTAACTGAAGTATCTGCAGATTTTACATATATCATTCATTCTTGGTTCCTCAATCAGCATCATATGACAGGCATGTGGCACTACAGTGAATACTGTATGAGAATTTGCATCAGCACTGTGATTGTCAGTTGTGACTTTTGAATATTTCTTTTTATTTTTCTTTTTGAATATATTTTGAATTGTAAAACATATGGACCATCATTCTCTATCTGTGCAGGTTGACTCGGCTTCTTCTTAGTAGCATCCGTTCTGCAAGGCATATTTATGGAGGGGCATGCAGGGCATTTGCCCACGGTGCAGCTGCACGGGAGGCACCATTCAGCTGCCTGATCAACTGTCTAAGGTTTCTCCCTTGTGGCTGCAGTTTGACACCCCCCCCCCCACCTATCCCCCCCCCTCACCTATCCCCCCTCACCTATTCCCCCCTCTCACCCCCAAACTGGGATTCAGCAGTTCTTTGAGCTGGCTATCAACCTGACAGCTGGCTCAGATCTTCCAGATGCAAGTTCAATTAAATACCTATATCAGTATATTGCTGGATAAATAATAAAAAGTTATGGTTGGAGATGGGCGAACCCCCATTCCGGGTCAGGACCAGATTTGAACTGAACTTGAGCCCTACCCAGAACCCCATATAAGTCTATGGGGACCAACAATTAAGTGCTATAAAATGGTGTTAGTAAGGGCTGCAAAAGGAAGCAAAACAGGGTTTAAAGCAGGACAATTATACTTACTGAGTTTCCGCACAGTTGTCACACTGTTTTCAAGTCTGCTCATTAAATCTTATGCATACTCACTGCTTCCCCCACCCCCCGTGACAATGTCTGCGATTGGTTGCAGTCAGACTGCGCCCCCACCCTCTTTACTGGCATCTGTGATTCACTGCCCTCACACTAGCTGTCTGGGTCCCTGAAGTGAAATGTATTTTGATACCCAGTGCAGATAAAGTAGCTCCTAGCTGTGTGTTTTATGTTGGCTGTGTATCAAAATACGAGGGACCTAATGGCACATTTTTAAAATTAATACATTTAAAAAATTGGAGTGGGGTCCCCCGAAGTTTTGATACCCAGCTAAGATAAAGTAGACAGCCGGGCCCTGTATTTTCAGGCTGGAGAGGTATTTGGCCCTTCCCAGGTTTAAAATATCAGCCTGCAGCCACCCCAGAATTGGCGCATCCATTAGATGCACCAATCCGGGCGCTTACCTGGCTCATCCCGATTGCCCTGGATTGCTGGCAGTCAGGGTAATAAAAGGAGTTAATAACAGCTGTGGTTTGACAAAAAAATCACAGCTGCCACTAAGTCCTGCATTAGTAATAAGTAGGGTTGTATGAGACCCACCCCATTACTAATCATGTAAGTAATAATATACACAAAACACAGAAAAATTATTTATAAAAAACAAACACCCTCTTTCTCCAACCCCCCCCTCCTCAAAACACCCCTGCAGGTCTGATGTAATCCACACCATGACAATCCCAGCTCTGCTACATCCTGAGGTCGCAGTTCGCTGTCACATTAGTAAATGTGACCAATCATTGCAGGCTGCAGGACACACTGATGGAGCCGCAGCTGTAAGAGTGGTGATTTGAATTCACCTGAGGTCACAGGTGGCTGTTTCCATGGTACCCCAGCTGTGACCTCAGGTGAACTGACCTGAGGTGAACTCATTAAACTCGGTAATCTCACCTCAGATGAACTCATTGAACTCCATACCGGATTACCGGAATAGGCTATGTGCGCACATTGAGTATTTAGTTGCAGAAATTTCTGCATCAAATCTGCATCTCCTGAAACAAAAAACACATCGAAAACGCATATCATTTAGGTGTTTTTCTGCCAGGAGATGTAGATTTGGTGCAGAAATTTCTGAAACCATGTACTCAACGTACACATGTAGTCTTATTCCGGTAATCTGGCATTATGTTCAATGAGTTCACCTCAGGTGAGTTCAGCTGGGGTACCGTGACCTCAGGTGAACTCGGTGATGTCACTGCTCTCACAGCTGCGACTCTGACAGTGTCCCGCAGGATGCAGTGATCGATCACTTTTTCTAATGTGGCTATGCACTGCGACCTCAGGATGTGGATGAGTCGGTATCGCTGTGGGTCGTTGTGGTGTGGATTATTTCGGATCTGCAAGAGTGTTTTGTGGGTTAATAAATTAGGGAAAGGGTATTTTTGTTATTTTTTTTTTTTTTAAAATAAAGGTTTTTTTTCTGCATTTTTTGTTTGTTTATTTTTACTTTCACGATTAGTAATGGGGAGGTCTCATAGACTCCTATCCATTACTAATCCAGGACTCTATGACAGCTGTGATTTTTTTTTTATAAATCACAGCTGTCATTAACCCCTTATGTTACCCCAGTTGCTACGCACCAGGTCAATCGGGATGAGCCAGGTAAGCACCAGAATTGGTGCATCTAATGTCATGCGCCAATTTTGGGGTGGTTGTGGGCTATTTTTAGGTTGGTGAGGGCCCAATAACCATGGGCCTCCCCAGCTTGAGAATACCAGCCCCCAGCTGTATGTTTTACCTTGGCTGGGTATCAAAATTGGGGATATCACACTTCAGGGTTTTTTTTTAATTATTTATTTAAATAATCGACAAAAGTCGAATCGGGTCCATTGTATTTTCATATACAGCCAAGATAAAGCACACAGCTGGGTGCTGCAGCCTCCAGCTATCTGCTTTATCTACACTGCGTATGAAAATATGGGGACCGCACTTCATATTTTCCCATAATTTATTTAATTTCACATTCGACTTCGGCGAAAGAGACAGCTAGTGTGAGGGTGACCAGTCACATATGCCAGCACAGAGGGTGGGCGGGGAAGCTGTGAATATTCATAATATTTAATCAGCAGACCCGAAAGCAATGTGACAGCCGCGCGGAAACTCTGTAAGGCTATGTGCGCACGTTGCGTACAGTCAGTGCAGAAATTTCTGCAGCGATCTGAAGAGCACACGTGCACTTCAAATCGCTGCAGAAAATGTCCGTAGTGAAAAAAAAAGCCGATCCCATGCGCTCTGCCTGCAGCTCCTCCCATAGACAGAGCAGGACCTGCAAGCAGAGCGCACGGAAGAAGTGACATGTTACTTCTTAAAACGCGCGCTTCGGGCAGCAGCCGAAGCGCTGCGCTCTAAGACGCCACGTGCGCACAGCTCCTGCATAATCGCCATAGATTATGCAGGGGACGCAGGACGCATGCAGTTACGCTGCACTACAAAGCGCAGCGTAACTGCATGTAATTACGCAACGTGCGCACATAGCCTTAACATGGACTTCCCTGAGAAGTTCATGTTCGGGGTCTATGCACGGACACTAGGAGATAAAAAAGCATGTAAAAGAATCCACACAAAGTTGCAATTTAGAAAAAAAAACATGTAACCATATTTACATAATAGGTGGAGAAAAACTGCCATATCAGAAACTCTCCAAAAGCTGATTGGTTACACAGGCAGACCAAAGCAAACGATGTGCACTGAGCGATCTAATCAGGATGCTCAGTGCGCCGAAGGTGCCATGGTTCTCAGCAGTAGGACTCCTATTTATATAGGCCGATGCGCCAACGAGAACAGTGATCTGTAGCACTGCACAGAAGAGCAATGTATTTAGATAACAATTATTCTGCTGCCTTAGAAGTGCTTTCCTGTATAATTGGGGGAACAATTTTAGGGGAGCACTGATCAAGATAACATTCCACTTTTTAATGCTTAAGACATTTCTAATTGAAGGGCATAAATGGATAAATACACAAAGTAGACCAATATAAATAGGACAAGCAATACACTGAATTTACAGTTACGATGGATTCTATGTTGATGTAATTGTATGAGCTGCTCGATGTCTGGTACCAAATCTAACCTTATAAAAGTCAATTAGAAGTCAAAAATTGCATTATGGGCATAATCCAGGAGATGGTAGGGCACGATCTTCTTCAACTAAGTGTATTTGACTAAACAGATGGAATGACAAATGTTTGCATTTCCACTTGAGGGTGTAACTGTACGTGGCTGCGGTAGAACTATAAGCACCGAGGACATTGTTATACCATATAGACATCTGCACACCATATATCAGGATTACAACCTTCTGGGCCATGAAAAACCATCTGGCATGTAAGTGTTAATTTTCTATAATTCAATTACTTTCCCTTTATTGCCTTTGCTAGCTGTCATTATGTATTTGCACATAGACGTTTTGTTAAAGCGTAACCATTGTTTTAATTATTATTTCATAATTGAATAGTACACATGAAAATAGGCAAGTTTGTAATATTTCTTATCAGACAAATTTCCTTCTTTCCGAAAATTGATCAGTCGTTATCAACATTCTCAATTCTGGGGTAAAATCTGTATTCAGTGAAGACTTTCTGAGATAGGAGGTGGCAATTGGTGCTGATGAGATTCTATGATGATGGAGGGGGTGGAGCTCTGTATCTAACTCCTCCTACTGTCTCTAGCTTCTCCCTCCTCCCGACATTTCATAGAAATTGAGAAATCATTTAATAACAATAAATTCCTATACGCATTAATAGTTGCTTGTCTAATACATCCAAAAATAGCATTAGCTAAATATAACTATTAAAACCACAGTGATAACATGGAAACACTTTTTTACTATTCTTAGAAAGAAACATTCTTATTCATAGAGAAGTATTGAAAATGATTCTTCCTAATATTAATCTAGTCCATTGGAAAAAAAACAAGGAATCAATCATTTAATGGATTTCATTCCAAGAAATGTAAAAAAAAAAAAAGTATAGTATGCAGTTAAGCGAATATAAAAAGTAACCAGTATCTAGTAAATGAAAAACAATGTACCGTTTTTTTCACTTTATAAGACGCACTTTTGTTCCCCCAATTGGGGGAAAGTAGGGGGTGCGTCTTATAATCCGAATATATATATATATATATATATATATATATATATATATATACTAGAGTCCTGGGGAGGTGGGGGCAGCTCTGGAGCGCTGCTGGGGGCTGGTAAAAGCTGCAGGCAGGCAGCGTTAGATCTCCTGCTCCCGCTCATATAATATGCCCTACCGCTGTCCATCACCATGGTGCTGAAACCGCACCGTGGTGATGGGCTGGGGCAGCAGCGCATATTATATCTGCCTGCGCCCCTCTTTGATGGCACCTGCCCCCCTTGTGTTAGATATGGCCCCCATGCTGCTGCCCATAGTAAAATAAAAAACTATTTACCTCCTCCAGCACTGATCTCCCAGTCTCCTGCTGCCGCTATGATCAGGCTTGCAGAGATGATATCACTCTGCTGTGCCGATCACATGACCGGCACCGAGAACCAGGAAGTGCAGGAGATCAGCACTCAGCAGCACGGAGGGAGACACGAGGGAGGACAGCACTGGAGAAGGTAAAGTAAAGTGTTTATTTTACTATGGGCAGCAGCATGGGGGCGATATCTAACACAGAGGGGATGTGTGCCATCAATAGGGGGCCATGAGCAGCACAGGGGGATGTGTGCCATGCATAGGGGGGCATATCTAACACGGGGGAGGTGTACCATCCATAGGGGGCCATGGGCAGCACAGGTGGATGTGTGCCATCCATAGGGGGGTATATCTAACACAGGGAGAGGTGTGCCATCCATAGGGGGCCATATCAAACACATGGGGAGGTGTGCCATCCATAGGGGGCCATGAGCAGCACAGGGGGACGTGTGCTAGCCATAGGGGGCCATGGGCAGCACAGGGGGATGTGTGTCATCCATAGGAGACCTGTGCCAGCTGTAGGAGACGTGTGCCATCTATAGGAGACCTGTGCCAGCAATAGGGGACGTGTTCCAGCACAGGGGGACGTGTGGCATAAATAGGGGACGTGTTCCATCAATAGGAGACATGTGCCAGCAATAGGGGACGTGTGCCAGCAATGGGGGACATGTGGCATCACTGGGGTACGTGTGCAAGCACAAGGGGGCTATATTCAATATAAGGGGGCCATATCCAGATTAAGGGGGCTAATTTTAGGATGGGAGGGCTATGAGGGACATATACCCTATATGATTTGCCAGACGGACACTGGCATTATAAGACGGACCCCATTTAACATAAAAAAAAATCTCTTTTCCTTCACCAAATTTGGGGGTGCGTCTTATAAAGCAAAAAATACGGTAAGCCGGATTTGCCTTCAGATATTATAGATTTATTAAACAACTCAACAAATGATTCTCTATGGAAGACCTGCATTATTTATCAGAAATTCAAAAAGGACCAATCTTTTAGTGAAAGTATGAACATAATCACCTGGTAAAGAGAGTGACAAAATGTTAGCTTTAACCAATGGCAGAGAATCCTAAACATAACCTATTCCAAGTTTACTTGTGCCTCCCTTCAGGAAAGATAAGATTTTCTCCAGTGGTACTTTACACCCCACAAAGCATATGGCCGTCCAAACACAATCACCTTCTGGCTCTCACTGGGAGTAAAGCAATGTTTTCAAATGTAGTGGATCAAAAAAAAAAAATCACTTTTCTTATTTTTTTTCTTCCGTGGCATTTTGTAGAAAATCTTCTATAGAATGGTGGACGTGGTACGTGAATTTGGGGCAAAATTAATAGTGAGGGACAAAGAGGAAAAAAGTTTTGATCAGCTCACCTCCGCGTATCAATGTCCATCAAGGAATGTGGTGTATAAGAAAGGTCCAGCGCTGGTTATATCCTTAGAAACATCTGACATTTTTAATGCGGTTTTTCAACATAGCCTAAAAAAAAAATTACAAAAAAGTTACATAGAATACAAAAATTTAAATAAATTTTAATTTGACTTTTTTGTACTGTATTTTTGGCTATGTTGAAGCACTTCATTAAAGGAGTTGTCCGACATAAACGCAAACATTTTTGTTAAGCTAATCTGTGCTGTACTGTCATATGAAACATCCCTACATTGTTATTTTTTGTTTTCTAACTTTTGTTTTTCTTGAATTATCCCTTTATTCTCTGCAGCTCTTTGTTTACATTCAGCTCCAGCAAACTGACCTCTTCCTGTGCAAAACCTCCCAGTCAGAGCTGGCATTGCCCGGCCTCACTGTCCAGCCTCACCCCCTGCCCGCCCCTGCACACACATTCCCTGTCAGTATTCTGCCCCAGCACCTGACCTGTTATCACTCTAGCATTGGAAATAACAGCCCCACATCGGGCTCTGCGCCACACACACACAGACACATTGGGCTCTGCGCCGCACAGACACATTGGACTCTGCGCCGCACAGACACATTGGACTCTGCGCCGCACAGACACATTGGGCTCTGCGCCGCACAGACACATTGGGCTCTGCGCCGCACAGACACATTGGGCTCTGCGCCGCACAGACACATTGGGCTCTGCGCCGCACAGACACATTGGGCTCTGCGCCGCACAGACACATTGGGCTCTGCGCCGCACAGACACATTGGGCTCTGCGCCGCACAGACACATTGGGCTCTGCGCCGCACAGACACATTGGGCTCTGCGCCGCACAGACACATTGGGCTCTGCGCCGCACAGACACATTGGGCTCTGCGCCGCACAGACACATTGGGCTCTGCGCCGCACAGACACATTGGGCTCTGCGCCGCACAGACACATTGGGCTCTGCGCCGCACAGACACATTGGGCTCTGCGCCCCACACTCACACATCTGTCAGCCCCTCTCCCCAGGCTCAGAGCAGTCATGTGACCGCTCCTGCCGCGATTTTGCTGCTTCCGGTCATTTCATGTCAACATGGGCAGGACCATGTTGACATGCAAATCTGTGAACAGCTTGTTGCCACCCTGCTGGGCGGGTACTGTGCGTGAGCCCCCGCGCCCTTCCCTGCACTCTCCCACACATTCCCCCGCACCCCGTACTCTCCCTGCAACCTCCCCCAGCACTGCTGTGGGACCCATGAGCTGAGGGGAGGGGCCTGCCTGCGTCTGCCGTGGTGTCACCGCCAGCACCAGGCACCATTTGAGTTTGTCGGACAACTCCTTTAATGAAGTGCTTCAACATAGCCAAAAATACAGTACAAAAAAGTCAAATTAAAATTTATTTAAATTTTTGTATTCTATGTAACTTTTTTGTAAATTTTTTTTAGGCTATGTTGAAAAACCACATTAAAAATGTCAGATGTTTCTATGGATATAGCTAGTGCTGGACCTGTCTTCTACCCCAATATTAAAAGTGCACTTTGATTTTTTTTGTTTGTCAAATTTTTTAAAAAGATGCAAAAATGCACCAAATTGACAACACTGCCTGAAATAAATCTCCAGGCAGTAACTGGAGTGAGGTGCAGAAAAAAATATGACATTTGGAAAAGTCACATTTCATGAATCTGTCTTAAAACATCTGGATATGCAAAAAAAAAAAAAGTTTAAAAATAAAAGACTACTTAAAGTGAACCTGTCGGGTGCAATATGCACCCAGGACCACGAGCAGTTCTGGGTGTATATTGCTAATCCCTGCCTAACCGTCCCTGTATATAGTAGCATAGACAAAGAGATCTTTAGAAAAAGTATTTCTAAGATCTTTTATATTATGCTAATGAGTGTGGGGACTAATCACAAGGGCGTTATATCCCCCAACTGGTCTGCCCTCTTAGTATGGCAGCACACCCACAGGGGCATACTAGCATGCTATTCAATGCAGCAGCATCAGTGGTGACGTGTGATCACTGTGAGCGCGCTTCTGAATGCCCGGCACTTCCGGTCATGCACAATAGACCTCTCTGTAGCCAGGATGCATATACCCGCCTTCATACTGCGCATGCCCGACATTCAGAAGTGCGATCATAGCAAACAAAGGTGACGCTGCATTGAATAGCATGTTAGTATATTGCTGTGGGTGTACTAACATGCTGAGAAGACTGTAAGGGGTGCTTCACACACAGCGAGCTCGCTGCCGAGATCGCTGCTGAGTCACGCTTTTTGTGACGCAGCAGTGACCTCATTAGCGATCTCGCTGTGTGTGATACTGAGCAGCGATCTGGCCCCTGCTGTGAGATCGCTGCTCGTTACACACAGCCCTGGTTCGTTTTCTTCAAAGGCGCTCTCCCACTGTGACACACAGATCGCCGTGTGTGACAGCGAGAGAGCGACAAATGAAGCGAGCAGAGAGCAGGAGCCGGCGTCTGGCAGCTCCGATAAGCTGTATCCAAGATAAACATCGGGTAACCAAGGTGGTTACCTGATATTTACCTTAGTTACCAGCCTCCGCAGCTCTCACGCTGCCTGTGCTGCCGGCTCCGGCTCTCTGCACATGTAGCTGCTGTACACATCGGGTTAATTAACCCGATGTGTACAGCAGCTAGGAGAGCAAGGAGCCAGCGCTAAGCAGTGTGTGCGGCTCCCTGCTCTCTGCACATGTAGCTGCATTACACATCGGGTTAATTAACCCGATGTGTACTGTAGCTAGGAGAGCAAGGAGCCAGCGCTCAGTGTGCGCGGCTCCCTGCTCCCTGCACACACAGCTAAGCGGTGTGCACTGGTAACTAATGTAAACATCGGGTAACCATACCCGATGTTTACCTTAGTTACCAGTCTCCGCAGCTTCCAGACGGCGGCTCCGTGCAAGCGCAGCGTCGCTTGCACGTCGCTGCTAGCTGGGGGCTGTTCACTGGTCGCTGGTGAGATCTGCCTGTTTGACAGCTCACCAGCGACCATGTAGCGATGCAGCAGCGATCCTGACCAGGTCAGATCGCTGGTCGGATCGCTGCTGCATCGCTAAGTGTGAAGGTACCTTTAGTCAAGGGATATAACGCCCAGGGGGCTAGTCCCCTCTCTCATTAGCATAAGATAAAAGATCTTTAGAAATACTATCTCTAAAGATCTCTATCTGTGCTAGTGTATACAGGGACAATTAGGCAGGGATTAGTAATATACACCCAGAACTGCTCTTGGTTCTCATTGCATATTGCACCTGACAGGTTCCCTTTAAAGGCCCAGTCACACACAACGACTTGCCAGCGATCCCGAAAACGATGCGACCTGATAGGGATCGCAGGTAAGTCGCTGGGAGGTCACTGGTGAGATGTCACAGTCAGACCTTACCAGCGATGCAGGAACAATACAGGTCACAGTAGCGACCTGTATAACGATCTCAGCAGTCACTGTGACCCTGTCACACAGAGTCAAACACAGCGATGTGTCCTGCCCAGCAGGACATCGCCTTTGAAGAAAATAGCCTGGACCATTCTGCAACGACTAGAGATCTCACAGCAGGGGCCTGATCGCTGGTAGGTGTCACACATGACAAGATCGCTAACGGGATCGCTACTGCGTCACCAAAACCGTGACTCAACTGCGATCTCGCTAGCGATCTCGTTATGTGTGACGGTACCTTAAGGGTACCGTCACACTTTAGCGACGCAGCAGCGATCCCACCAGCGATCTGACCTGGTCAGGATCGCTGCTGCATCGCTACATGGTCGCTGGTGAGCTGTCAAACAGGCAGATCTCACCAGCGACCAGTGACCAGCCAGCAGCGACGTGCAAGCGACGCTGCGCTTGCATGGAGCCGGCGTCTGGAAGCTGTGGACACTGGTAACTAAGGTAAACATCGGGTATGGTTACCCGATGTTTACCTTAGTTACCAGCGCACACCGCTTAACTTAGCGTGTGCAGGGAGCAGGAGCCGGCACTGGCAGCGTGAGAGCTGCGGAAGCTGGTAACGAAGGTAAATATCGGGTAACCACCTTACCGCAGGCTGTCAGACGCCGGCTCCTGCTCCCTGCTCGCTTCATTTCGTCGCTCTCTCGCTGTCACACACAGCGATGTGTGTTTATCAGCGGGAGAGCAACAATAAAAAAACGAACCAGGGCTGTGTGTAACGAGCAGCGATCTCACAGCAGGGGCCAGATCGCTGCTCAGTGTCACACACAGCGAGATCGCTAATGAGGTCACTGCTGCGTCACAAAAACCGTGACTCAGCAGCGATCTCGCTATGTGTGAAGTACCCCTTAGAAGTGGAGCAAAACTTCAAAGAATTAGCAAATTACTCTTGATGAATGAATGATAATGAGAAATCATGGCCTTTGTGTCTAGTCACAATATACTGTAATTTATCTGGTATGGCTCATTATTTTATCTTCCATGATTGGAGAGAAAAAAAAAGGTCAGTCAGGTTTGTGACTTTCAGGATCCTCTTGTCATAGACTGTATTATACAAAAAATATGGATAAATCTGGATCCTGCGGTTCAGGACAGAGAAGTGAGTGGATCAGTGTTTCCGCAGGATACATGGAAACTGATAGAAATTTTAAACCTTCAATGAATCCACATTTATAGACCTGTTAATAGCGAAAAAAAGCTGACTTTTGAAAATGATAGACAAACCTGTGAGCAGGCGCTTACTCTTAGGCCGGTTCCCTCTGGATTAGCAGCGTTTTGGCGCAGTGTCTTTCCTCTGTGTCCAAAACGCTTCGTTGCACAGTGTATGGATTTATAGAAATCAAACTCCCACTGAGCTTTTTTCCACAGCGTAAACTGACCTGCGGCGCAGCTTTCCAAGCTACAGCATGTCAAGTTATGCTTTTTGGATACGCGAGTGTTCTCCGCAGCGCCCCGAAACCTAATCAGGGGCACGGACACTGCAATCTCCTGCGGAGAGCACTAGCATCTCTGCAGCAGGGATGGCACTGTCTGGATCATTTATGTCCCCTATACTATGTAGTATTTCTTTTTATTGCTTGTAGAACTTTACTCAACAAATTTTGTGATACT
Source organism: Anomaloglossus baeobatrachus (assembly GCF_048569485.1). Taxonomy (NCBI): domain Eukaryota; kingdom Metazoa; phylum Chordata; class Amphibia; order Anura; family Aromobatidae; genus Anomaloglossus; species Anomaloglossus baeobatrachus. The sequence goes on along the minus strand of NC_134356.1, from coordinate 307,511,512 downwards.
TTTTTATCTTTTCGCATAGACACCATTTTGTGCGTCCGGGCGGCGTTGATTGAAGTATGGAGTCTACCTGTCTATACCTTGATGTACTGCAACATTATGTCAACAGAGTTTATTTTTAATCCGATATCGGCATGTATTGGGGGCTGAAGCCCATGAGAGGGCTGCCCAGATGCCTCCTATTGTTCCCAATGATACTGGTGCAGATTTCTCCACTATAGTTTCCTCCTGCAGCTGATTTGTGCACCGCTCTGGGGCAGTGTAGATGCAATCCTGCTGCAGAACCTCATACGTCGGCCACAAATTCTGTTGCAAATGCATTTTTTAGATTTCCTAAAGTATTAGGGGCTTTAGGTTAGGCCATTCATATTGAAGCCATGGAAAACCTTCAGTATGAAGCCAGTCAGCAACAGCCAAATGTGGTCAGATCTATCTTTAGAGATGAGCGGACTCGCAAAAAAATGGGATTTGCGGGTCCCTGCTCATTTTCTTAAAAAATCTGGATCCGGTCCAGAATCTGATGCCCATATAAGTCCATGGGAACCAGAATCCGGGGAATAAAAATGTTGGTGGAAGGGATCGGGGGATAGGAGCATGCGGTGTACTCACTCATGCTTTGTGTCATGGCGGCAAGCTGAAGGTAGATGCGAGAATAAATGTATGGGCTTCTTCCAGGTATGACGTAATTTGTCACGTGATAGTGGGGGACGTGTTCAAAATGCAGGCTGCAGTGTGTCCTGATCTGCTCATCCTGAGCGTCCTGCTTCATGAAGCAGGGAGCCCAGGATAAGCTGCGCTGGCGATGTTTCCCCCTGTGCTCAGCGTGAGCCTCCCGGTGCATGAATCGTGCACTGGTAGGCCAAGGATGAGCCGCGCCGGCGATATATCCACCTCTGCTCAGCCTGGGCCCTACTGGTGCATGAATCGCGCGCAGGATTAGCCGTGCCGGCAATGACCCGCAGACTGCGTCTGTGAACAGAAGCAGTCAGACGCTGTCACAAAGGCTGGGGGAGCGTCTGACTGCACCAATCACAGACGTCAGGCCTGCTGATGGGCGGGGAAAACTGTGCATATGTATAGGCAGCAGCGTACAGCCTGGCCAGAGCCTGGGTAAGTATGAAGCTCTTGCCTCATTCTTATTTTCTTTATTTTTCCTTTTATTTATTTATTTTTTTATTTTCTTGGGCAACTTTGAAACCACGTTTATCCGGACTTTTACAGTCCGGGTCCGCTCAGCCCTAATCTTGAGCTCTGTCCATAACTGTGATGTGGTGGTCACAGTCAACTGCTAAAAAGAACTACAGACTAAAGGCCCCGTCACACTAAGCAACATCGCTAGCAACATCGCTGCTAACGAACAACTTTTGTGACGTTGCTAGCGATGTTGCTGTGTGTGACATCCAGCAACAACCTGGCCCCTGCTGTGAGGTCGTTGGTTGTTGCTGAATGTCCTGGGCCATTTTTTAGTTGTTGCTGTCCTGCTGTGAAGCACAGATCGCTGTGTGTGACAGCGAGACAGCAACAACTAAATGTGCAGGCAGCAGGAGCCGGCTTCTGCGGAGGCTGGTAACCAATGTAAACATCGGGTAACCAAGAAGCCCTGTCCTTGGTTACCCGATATTTACCTTTGTTACCAGCCTCCGCCGCTCTCACTGTCAGTGCCGGCTCCTGCTCTGTGCACATGTAGCTGCAGGACACATCGGGTTAATTAACCCGATGTGTGCTGTAGCTAGGAGAGCAGGGAGCCAGCGCTAAGCAGTGTGCGCTGCTCCCTGCTCTGTGCACATTTAGCTGCAGTATACATCAGGTAATTAACCCGATGTGTGCTGTAAGTAGGAGAGCAAGGAGCCAGCGCTAAGCGGTGTGCGCTGCTCCCTGCTATGTGCAGATGTAGCTGCAGCACACATCAGGTAATTAACCCGATGTGTGCTGTAACTAGGAGAGCAGGGAGCCAGCGCTCAGTGTGCGCTGATCCCTGTTCTCTGCACGTGTAGCTCCGTGCACTGGTAACCAAGGTAAATATCGGGTTGGTTACCCGATATTTACCTTAGTTACCAAGCGCAGCATCTTCCATGCGCCGCTGGGGGCTGGTCACTGGTTGCTGATGAGCTCACCAGCAACTCGTGTAGCGACGCTCCAGCGATCCCTGCCAGGTCAGGTTGCTGGTGGGATCGCTGGAGTGTCGCAGTGTGACATCTCACCAGCAACCTCCTAGCAACTTACCAGCGATCCCCATCGTTGTTGGGATCGCTGGTAAGTTGCTTAGTGTGACTGGACCTTAAGAAGTACGTTACACAATATAGTTTCAGAGCCACTCTACACCAGATCCAAAGGCTCCCAAAAGACCGCCATTGTCTTTTAAAAGGCCTTTTGATTTTTTTTGTTACAGTGGCTAATATTTTGACTAAAAGAGTATATGCAGCAATAGTATTAACTTTATATCCCTACCTCTGCGTTTTCATGTCCAAAGTGGGAATACTGCTTCTAGGTCCCAGCCACCAGAGGTGGGGTTACAAAAATAAATGAGGGCAGCTGCACTACCCTGTATTCATAATTCCCATAAAAATGAATGGGAGTTGCGCAAACAACTTTTCTCGCTGTGCTGCTTAGTTTCCCATTCATTTCTATTGGAGTTACACAGTGTAGTGCAGCGCCTCTGGTGGCCAGGACCTATAAGCAACTTTGATAAGATATATTACAGAGAAATCTGCTTCTTTCTCCACCTGGACTGATAAATCATTTCCAAAATTCTCAATTCCTGGCTAAAATCTATCTGCAGCGAAGTCTTATTTTTGCGTTACTGAGATGATAGTTATGTATGGATTTCAACTTGAATGATTCTTTGCTCCCTGGGAAGATAAACTGCTGTCCGAAATGTCCGATCACTATTGAGTAGACATGCACACAGATGAGAAACACATGCTTGCTTCTCAAGGAGTTAGAAGTAATGTGAATGATTATAAAGAAGGGCCCGCAACTGGAGTAACATTTCTGACTGAAGGTACCCCACAACTTTTCATGATTTCTCTTTGGTCGGGCTTTGCTATACCCTGCCCCACCCCAGCTCTGCCCACTTTAGCAGAGCTGTCGAAACTGGTAACATTTTTGTGCTACTTAGTGTTGTGGAATTGGATGAAGTCTACAACCGAATTCTAGCGAAAACACCTTAAAGGGGACCAATCACCAGAATATCTTTATATAACCTAAAGCCAGTGCTATACTGGCACTATCGGGCTGCTTATCTACATACCATTAATGGTCAGCTCGGATGTTTAGGCTTTCAAATCCAACAAAGTAAAGTTTAAAAAATCGGCAGCTGCTAGCCTGCTTGAGTGACAGTTGCAATGGAGCAGATAATCTCTGGGTGGGTATTCAGATGGATTCCCGCCCCCTGCCTGTTGTTCCTCTCTCTCTCTATTCTAATGCTAATTTAATTTCTTCACTAAGAAGGCGTCGGAGTTGGCGCCTGCACATAGCGATGATCTCTGGCGCCATCTCTGTGAAGATCATGTTACCCCCTGCTATTCTATTCTTGAGGCCGAGAGTGCGGCGCATGCGCTCTCACTTCTGCTCTCGTTGTGTCCGCGGGAGCGTGCACGGTCACAACAGAAGTGGGGGACAACTGATCGGAGGACACGATTAGCTGCAGAAGAGGACACTGTGCTAGCACAGCAGCACTGACGTCACGGGGTTAGGTAAGTCCATTGTAAACTTACCTCACCTGACCCCGTGCCATGCGATCTGGTGCCGATGTCGCTGGTACGCTGCTGTTAGCTTGTGACTCCGGTCTGTCGTGTCCTCTGCTCAGCTGCTCCCGCGATCACAACGAGAGCAGAAAAAGCGAGGGCGCATGCGCCGCCCTCTCAGCCGCAAGAATAGAATAGCAGGGGTTAACACGATCTTCACAAAGATGGCGCCGGAGATTAGCGCTATGCGCAGGCGCCAAGACATTCTCCAACATCAAAGACACACCTAATACTGATTGTGGGAACGTAGCCTTAAGCTACATTCACACACTGCATCTTTTCTTGACCAAAGATGCAGCATTTTTGGCCCCATAAAACACACCCGTGGCAAAAACGCATGCGTTTGACGCGTATTTACTGCATTTTATCCAATGTGTTTTTTAAGTCAAATCTATTGACTGGAAGGGCTCAAACGCTGGAAAAAAGGCAAAAAGAATTTACAGGCTCCATCTTCAAAAACGCAGCCAGGATGCAGACAAAAAAAGATGCCCAGTGTGGACAGCAAAATAGAAATCTCATGGACTTTGCTGGGAGAAGGAAATGCATGCATTTAGGTGCATCTTTGTGACCTTAAAAACACACCAAAAACCAGTAAATGATGCCTGTGTGAACATAGCCTTATGAAGAAAACTCAGTTTAGTATAGGACTGTGCTTAACGTAAGCTTATCAGAGATGCAGCTCGCTGAAGAAAGGCTAAAGGGAACCGGTTATGATGAAAATACTATCTGATCTGCAGGCAGGATGTTGTAGAGCCGGAATGACCAGATTGACATACATTTTCATGTGAAATGTTTCTGTAAATTCCCGGTGTCTGTATGTATAGGTGTCCAGTGGGCGGTCCTATTCCGTCAATGGCAGAGATAGCGGTCACTCATTAGTAGGACCGCCCACTGGACTCCTATACATACAAACACTGGGGATTTGAATGAATAAAGTACCAGTTATCCCACATACCTATATATCATTCTGCTCAGCTTCTCCTTCTATATACCATGCTATCCACAGGTCGGACTGTGTGTACTACATGACAGGATCCCTTTTAGACAATAGTTACAACAAGGCAGGAAATGGTATGATTGTGTTATCATTCTTCACCTACCAAGTAATCTGGGGTTTTTGACCATTTTTTTTAGTAATCCAAGGTAATTGCAAATAGGATTGAAGATGAAAGTAATGAAAAGCTACGAGCCAATGTTGTAAACCTCCCGGCAATCTTAATATCAAGCAGTCCTGAAGATTCATACTACTGGTACAAAATGCGTAATCCTTCTTTAACAATATTCAATTTTTCTTTTTTTAGTAACTGAAGAGATGGAGCAAACGATATTACCAACCTACGGCACCATGCAAGACAATGTACCCAGACTCCATTCTGCAGAAATGGTAAATTTACACACGTAGACGTAGCACGGCCAATACTTCCCTGATAATGTCATCACATGTTAGTATTACATAGTTACATAGTTACTTAGGTTGAAAAAAGACCTAGGTCCATCTAGTTCAACCTTCCTCCACCAGTTGTACATTTAGTCACTAAGTCATTTATAACCAACAATGTTGTGTGTACTGAGGAAATCATCCAGCCCTTTTTTAAAAGCTGTTATAGTATCTGCCATTACTACCTCTTGTGGTAGGGCATTCCACAGTCTGACCGCTCTAACTGTAAAGAACCCTTTCCTATTTAGGTGTCGGAATCGCTTTTCTTCCACTCGCAGTGAGTGCCCCCTGGTCCTTAGTATTGTTTTCGGAAGAAATAAGTTATGTGCCAGTCCTTTATATTGACCACACATGTATTTATACATATAAATGAGATCTCCTCTGAGACGTCTTTTTTCTAAGCTAAACATATCTAACTTTTTCAACCTGTCATCATATGGGAGGCCTTCCATTCCTTGTAATAGTCTAGTTGCCCGCCTTTGAACTGACTCTAACTTCTGAATGTCCTTTTTAAAATGTGGAGCCCAAAACTGGATCCCGTATTCCAGATGTGGCCTTACAAGTGATTTATAGATGGGTAACAATACGTTGGGATCACGGGATCTAATCTCTCTTTTTATACACCCTAGAATCTTGTTTGCTTTAGCAGCTGCTGCCTGACATTGAGTGCTGCTGCTCAGCTTATTTGTAATGAGAATACCCAAGTCCTTCTCCTGTTCTGTAGTCCCGAGTTTACTTCCATTTAATGTATACGCAGCTATAGGATTACTCCGTCCTAGGTGCATTACTTTACATTTATCAACATTAAATCTCATTTGCCAAGTATCTGCCCATTCTGACATCTTATCCAGATCTTTTTGTAATATTGTACTATCCAGGTCAGTTTTTAATATCCTACATAGTTTGGTGTCATCGGCAAAGACTGACACTGTACTATCAATCCCATCCACAAGGTCATTAATATAGAGAGTAAAAAGAATTGGTCCTAGCACAGATCCCTGCGGCACCCCACTGCTGACTATAGCCCATTTAGAGAATGTAGCATTTATGACTACTCTTTGTTTCCTATCTTTTAGCCAATTCCTTACCCAGTTGCATATTGTGTCCCCTAGTCCTTGCTTCTGGAGCTTTAGTATAAGGCTATTATGTGGTACAGTATCAAATGCCTTTGCAAAGTCCAAATAAATCACATCAGCTGCATTACCAATATCCAGGTTTGTACTTACCCCCTCATAGAACCCCAACAGGTTGGTTAGACACGACTTATCTTTCATGAATCCATGCTGTTTGTCAGTTATCATATTATTTTCTGCAATATATTTTTGCATGTCATCCCTTAAAATGCCCTCAAAAACTTTGCATACTACTGATGTCAGGCTTACTGGACGGTAGTTGCCTGGATCTACCCTCTTACCTTTCTTAAATATCGGTACCACATCAGCAATCCTCCAATCCTGAGGCACCAACCCTGTTACAAGTGAGTCTAAAAAGATGAGATACAGCGGTCTGTCGATTACGGAGCTCAATTCCCTCAATATTCGTGGATGAATGCCATCTGGCCCTGGGGATTTGTCAATGTTTAATTTACTCAGACGTAGGCGTACTTCATCTTGTGTTAAATTAATTATATCGGGTGGTGGACTTTGATTTTTCACTTGTTGAATCATCCCTGGTACAGTCAGTTCCTTGGTGAATACAGATGAGAAATGCCTATTTAATATCTCAGTCTTTTGTTTGTCCTCTATAACTAACTTGTTATTATATTTTAAGGGTCCGATACTATCCTTTGTTTTCCTTTTGGCATTAATGTATTTATAAAAGATTTTGGGATTTATTTTAATGTCATTGGCGATTTTTGTTTCAGTAGCTAGTTTTGCTTGTTTGATTTCTTTTTTGCATTGCCTATTGATATCTTTATACTCCTGCAATGCTATTTCTGTATTCTCAGCCTTTAAGATGTTAAACGCCCTTTGTTTTTGTTTTATTATACTTTGTACAGTCTTATTTATCCATAGTGGTTTCTTTTTATTCCTGGACATTTTATTACCAGAGGGTATAAGTTTTTTACAGGACTCTAGCAGTATATCCTTAAACTTACCCCATTTATGTTCGGTATCCCCAGTTACCATGACTCTGTCCCAATCTACACATTTAAGCTCTTCCCTTAATTTGTTGAAATCAGCTTTCCTAAAATTCCAGGTTTTAGCATTCCCCCTTTGAAATGTTCTATTGAATATTACGTTGAAGCTTACCATATTATGATCGCTGGTGCCCAAGTGCTCCCGGACCTGTAGATTTGAAATTGTATCCGGTCTATTTGACAGGACCAGATCTAGCAAATTATCTCCCCTGGTCGGTTCATCTACCATCTGAGAGAGGAAATGGTCCTGAATGGTAGATAAGAACTTACAGCTTTTAGCAGAACCAGAAGATTCTATGTCCCACTGTATGTCTGGATAGTTGAAATCCCCCATAATAAGAACCCGATTATTATTATTAGCTGCCTTTTCAATTTGTTCCAGCATTTCACCCTCTATTTGTTCAGGTATGTTAGGAGGCTTATAGCAAACTCCAATTAGCATTTTTCCATTATTCCCCTCCCCATGTACATTTACCCATACTGACTCTACATTGTTGCTGTTCCCCTCAATGTCATCATACAACACAGGTTTTAGGTTAGATTTGATAAATATACACACCCCACCACCTTTTTGGCCTTTCCTGTCCTTCCTAAATGTACTATAACCCTGTATGTTTGTCACCCAGTCATGGCTTTCATCCAGCCAGGTTTCCGTAATGCCCACCACATCATAATCCATGGTTGACATAAGAGTCTCCAATTCATTCATTTTGTTTGCAAGACTTCTTGCATTTGCCAGTAGACATTTAATCCTATTAACACCTTTATTACTCCTAGCCTCCCTACGTTCCTTGTATGTCCCATCCCCCCCTAATCCTTCATTGACCCCTACCATCTCCCTGTCTCTATCTGCTCTATCTATCCCCTTATTTGCTCCACTACCCTCCCTCCCCCCCGATCCTAGTTTAAAAGCTCCTCCATCCGTCTGACCATTTTCTCCCCCAGCACAGCTGCACCTTCCCCATTGAGGTGCAGCCCGTCCCTACCGTAGAGCCTGTAGCCGACTGAGAAGTCGGCCCAGTTCTCCATGAACCCGAACCCTTCCTTCCTGCACCAATTTCTAAGCCACATATTTATCTCCCTAAGCTCCCGCTGTCTTTCTAGTGACGCTCGTGGCACCGGTAGTATTTCTGAAAACACCACCTTGGAGGTCCTGGACTTCAGCTTCTCTCCTAGTTCCCTGTAATCATTTTTAAGGACCTTCCACCTGCCTCTAACTTTGTCATTAGTACCAATGTGCACCATGACCGCTGGGTTTTCCCCAGCCCCACCCAGCAATCTGTCTATCCGATCCACAATATGCCGAACCCGAGCACCCGGCAGACAACACACTGTTCGGCATTCACGGTCTCGGCGACAGATGACCCTGTCTGTCCGCCTAATTATAGAGTCCCCTACCACCAACATCTGTCTGGGCTTTGCTGCACTCCTATTTCCCTCCTTCCTACAGCAGTTGTTTTCCTGGTTGCTAGGAGCAACGTCCTGCTGTAGTGACCCTAGTCCAGGCCCTTCATTCCTAATATCAGCCAAACAGGCATATTTACTAGGTTGTGCCAGGTCAGGACTAGGCTCCCTGACACTTTTCCCCCTACCTCTTCTTCTAACTGTTACCCAGCTACCTACCTGTGGGTCCTGATCTTCCCCACCTCCACCCTCCTCCATATCACTGGCCCCAGCCAGAGAAAGCTCAGTGAGCTCTAAACTAGTATTGTGTAAGAATGGGGGATATTAGGATACCATTCACCTAGAAATCCACAGTGAACTGCATGAGTAATCATAGGTCTATACTGTGTAACCCCGAGCCTGTCGTCTCCTTTTCAGTCCTCAGGAGCGCACCGCTCCTCTGCAGCCCGGCTTCCTGCTTGTGCTCCTGATGATTGACAGTTGGGCGAGTGGCATGGCTGAGCTGTCTGTATGAATTCTGCACTTTTCGATGTTGCATATTCAGGCAGCTTTGCCTCTAGCATCAGAGGAGCACACAAACACTGAGATTGGCCAGGTCCAGAGCAGCAGTTACAAGCTGTATAGTAAGCAGCTTGTAAACGCAAGCTATTTGCATTGAAAACCGTCCACCTCTGAGGTGGCCAGTAACCTTAGCAATGAGCTGTAAACTAGGTCATTAAAAATCCTTCCGTTCTTGATCAAAGAGAGGAATTTTAATAAAAAGTAAATTGCAAGGTGATTCTTTTTACAACACTTTGCAAATTTGTTAATTTAATAAAATGAAGTATTCCTTTCTAATATTGCCTACAATTTCACCTATCTGGCTTTTCATTCTAGCTTTACATTTTTGCAGAAGTATTAGCAGACCCATAGATTTATATTAGATGATGGGCTGGTTTTACAATACTGCAGGATACCAACATATTATGGATAGTCCTGTGCTCGCTATAACTCAAAGGACTGACATAGGTGTAAACTGTATGGGCTCACCAGTACTCTGTTCTCCTGATGTCAGAGGGTCTCTGAGGTTGCAATTGCTCCTATGGATGCTCTAAAGCAGGGGTCTCAAACTCGGCTGATTATATGGGACGCACATAAAAAAAAATTATTTGAGGGTCTGCATTCTTTGTTGGACCCAGTGACCTTTTTAGTGATCGCATATTTTTTCTATGTACCTTTTGGATCACGTTTTTTGAACATTTTTTGCTAGTTTAATATAACAAATGTGCACTTTTCTATTTCAGTTTATATATAAAAAGGAAAAAAGTTATTCTTTAGTTTGATTTTTTATTTCTTTACATTTTATCCCCTTCTTGTAAGTAATATCGTTTTACAATTACCACCATATATTAATTTTGGACAACATTTTGTAGTAATATTTCCATCCTGGTTCTCATCTTTTAGTAATGTCCCCCATCCTGTAGTAATGTGCCCATATTGCCCCCTTGTAGTAGTGTGCCCATGTTTGCCCCTTGTAATAATGTGCCAATATTGTGCCCTGTGTTAATGTGCCCATATTGTCCCCTGCGGTAATGTGCCCATATTGTCCCCTGTGTTAATGTGCCCATATTGTACTCTGTGATAATGTGCCCATATTTTCCCCTGTGGTAATGTGCCCATATTGTCCCATGTGGTAATGTGCCCATATTGTAAGATTTTTCTCACCTTTCCTCCTTTCCCTCGGTGTCTTGCAGCCCGCAGACAGCTAGAGCCCATGACGATTGCTGTGCAGTACACAGGGCTGCTGCTATCTGCGTTTTCCTACTGGGGAATGATTTGCGGCACTGGTGCTCTCTTCACATCTTTACTAATGGCAGCCGTGTCGGCATATCAAAATAGACCCATATTAGCTGCTGGCCTTTGGCCGGCGGCAGCTGCCATTAGTAAAGCTGTGTAGAGATGTGCGTCTCTGCGTGGTGCTGCAAATCATATATTCACCTAAAGGAAATCGCTGACGGTGGTGGCCCTGTGTACTTGGCCGCAATATTCACGAAGTCTAGGTGTCTGTGGGCCACAAGAAGCAGCCTCAGGAGCCGCATGCGGGCCGCGTGTTTGAGACCTCTGCTCTAAAGGATTTTTCATTCCTACTGATATTGATCATCTATCCTTTTGATAGCCCATCAATAACAGATTGGTTAAGGGGTCGACATCTGACGTCCCAATAATCAGTTGTTATGAGCACTAGCAACAGCTGGATGTAAATAGTGTCCGAATTGGAATAGGAGCTGGTTTACAGTACCCGGGAGTAGCAGCTTAAAGGGAATCTGTCAGTAGGACTAACCCTTCTACATGGCATGTAGGTCATAGGAAGCTGAATATAATGATACTTTGATATCTGCTATCTAATGTCTTATTCCAGAGAAATCCTTGTTTTTCTTATATGTAAATGAGCTATTCCAGGCTATGGGCCGGACACTGATTTGCATGAGAATTTGTCTCCAGAGGTTATTTTAACCCCTTCAGCCCCGGGGCACTTTCCGTTTTTGCGTTTTTGTTTTTTGCTCCCCTTCTTCCGAGAGCCGTAACTTTTTTATTATTCCGTCAATCTTGCCATATGAGGGCTTGTTTTTTTGCAGGACAAGTTGTACTTTTAAATGAATCCATAAGTTTTACCATATGGTGTACTGGAAAACAGCAATAAAATTCCAAATGCGGAAAAATTGCAAAAAAAGTGTGATGGCACAATAGGTTTTGGGATGTTTTATTCACGGTGTTCACTATATGGTAAAACTGATGTGTGGGTATGATGCCTGAGGTCGGTGCGAGTTTGTAGACACCAAACATGTATAGGTTTACTTGTATCTAACGGGTTAAAAAAATTTCACAAGTTTGTCAAATAAAAGTGGCGCATGTTTTGCGCCATTTTCCGAAACACGTCTTATTTTTTGGGATCTATGGCTCAGTGACGGCTTATTTTTTGCGTCTCGAGCTGACGTTTCTAATGGTACAATTTTTGCGCAGATGCTACGTTTTGATCGCCTGTTATTGCATTTTGCATAAAACTTGCGGCGACCAAAAAACGTAATTTTGGCGTTTGGAATTTTTTTGCCACTACGCCGTTTACCAATCAGATTAATTGATTTTATATTTTGATAGATCGGGCATTTCTGAACGCGGCGATACCAAATATGTGTATATTTATTTAATTTTTAACCCTTTAATTTTCAAGGGGGGTGATTTGAACTTTTGGGTTTTTTTTTATTTTTTAAAACTTTGTTTTTTTAATTTTTTTTTTTTATTTTACTAGTCCCCCTAGGGGGCTATAGCGATCAGCAATCCGATTGCTCTTATCTATCTGCTGATCACAGCTATACAGCTGTAAACAGCAGATTCAGTCACTTTCTGTTTCTGCTCGCGGCCGAGGGAAAACGAAAGTGAAACTTCATAGCTGCAGGCGTCATCACATGACCCTGTGCTACGATGGTGGCAACCACCGATAGTCACGTGATCACGCACGTGAATTCCGGTGAGGGCGGCGGTAGGTAAAAAACATGGCCGCACGCTTATAGATCTTGCTGCCAGACTTTGGCAGCAAGATTTAAGGGGTTAATGGCCGCGGGTGGAAGCGATTCCAACCGCGGCTAGCAGGCACACATGTCAGCTGTTGAAAACGGGCCGGGGTTTAACGGGACACGCTCCATGACGGATATATCCGTCCATGGTGGTGAAGGGGTTAAATAAAAGGGGCGTTACCAGTGTGATGGCCGCTCTCTGTTCCCCTGATCTCACTGCAGAGCTGTGTGTGATTATAACTGACACTTCTGCAGGTTCCTCTCAGCTTCAGCCTCCATCTCACAGGCAGCCAGGGTTACAATATTGTTGCAATGCAGCAGAGCTGCAGTGCTAATGTATTTGTAAGAAGAGAAAGGTCTATTGTTCTGTGCTAGTGACATGTCTTACACTGGTAATGCCCCCTTTTATTAAGAACAAGCTCCGGGGACAGATTCTTCTGCAGATCAGTGTCCGGCCCATCGATCTTAACAGCTCATTTGCATAAAAGAAAAACGTGGATTACTCGGGAATAAGACATCGAATTGCAGATATCAAACTATCATTTTCTTTACCCTTCCTATGACCTACGTGCCCATATAGAAAGCTTAGGAGGGTTGATCCTACTGACAGCTCCCACTAGTGTTTCACTCCATACACTGATTACATGCATCCTCTGCCGTAGGTGGTATCAGCGATCAGTTGGGCTGCTGTGTCAAACCCTCAATAGTCTGATATTGGTGACATATAAAAGAGAGGTCATCAACATCATAGTATTTGAAAATCCCAATAAGATATTATTACCTCTTATAACTTGCATTTCAAACATCAGGTTTCAATCTGCTATTAAAATATATCATATATGATATATTAGAAATTGTACAGTCTCTGTTCTGGATTCAGAATTTTCCTATGGAAATAAAAAAAGAAATTTTGAAAACTGACGGCAGGTTTAAATCGACGCCAACATTTTTTTGCCATTGTTATTTCCAATAAACTATAAAGGAATGTAAGGCTACATGCGCACGCTGCGTCTGTTTGTGTTCCCAAACTGCAGCCAAAACTGCAGCCAAAACTGCACCTTGTCAGAGAGAGCCTGGAAATGTCACAAAAAACGCATGTAATTTTAGGTGCGTTTTTGGTGCGTTTTTGGTGCGTTTTTCACACCCTGCATTTTTGCTGCGTTTTTGTGACAAATGTTGACAAAAACGCAGGAAGAATGAACATGCTGTATTTTATTTGTCACAAACCTTTGACAAATCAAACGCTGACAAATAAACTGCAACGTGCGCATGACAAATCTGACTTCTCATAGACTTTGCTGGGAAGTCAAATGTCAGAAAGTTCTGACAACAAAACTGCAGCCAAAAAAGCAGGAAAAAAAGCAGCGTGCGCATGTAGCCTTACAGTCAGGGCCGTATTTACCATTGGGCACCGGAGGTCCGGTGCCTGGGGCGGCGGGTTGCGGGGGGCGGCACCAAGGGTGAGAGTAAAAAAAAAAAATATATATATATATATAAAATTATTTTTAAATTCCCCCCCCCCCCCAGATTTATTACTGAAACCTGAGTCTTTGCGGGAGGGGAGGGGGGGGGGGGGGAGGGAAGTTGGTCCCGTGATTAATTTGTATTAGCGTCTTAAACGCTAATACAAATCCTCCATACCTGCTCCCTGTGTGCCGGCACTTCCGGAATCAGGAGCTGCAATCAGCTCCCTGGCCTGGCGCGCGCACTGATGACGTCACGGGCAGCTCGATGAGTCACCGCTGCCGGCGTTTCTGCAGACTGAGTGCCGCTGAGGAGAAGTCACCGGAGCTGGGAGGTAGGCGCTGTAGAGTCGAAGATAGCGGCGGCAGCCGGCGGGGTTTAATCTGTATGGGACAGGGGCAGCCATAGGGGGCGCTCACTATGGGAAAAGGAGGTGCATGGGGTGTAATCTCTGTGGGGCAGGGGGCAGCAGCCATAGGGGGCGCTCACTATGGGAAAAGGAGATGCATGGGGTGTAATCTCTGTGGGGCAGGGGGCAGCAGCCATAGGGGGCGCTCACTATGGGAAAAAGAGGTGCATGGGGTGTAATCTGCATGGGACAGGGGCAGCCATAGGGGGGCGCTCACTATGGGAAAAGGAGGTGCATGGGGTGTAATCTCTGTGGGGCATCAGGCAGCAGCCATAGGGGGTGCTCACTATGGGAAAAGGAGGTGCAAGGGGTGTAAACTCTGTGGGGCAGCAGCCATAGGGGGTGCGCTGTATAGGAAAGGGGTGCATAGAGGGGGATCTCTATGGGGCAGGGGACAGCAGCCATAGGGAGCGCTCTGTATAGGAAAGGGGGTGCATGGAGGGGGGATCTCTATGGGGCAGAGGCAGCAGCCATAGGGGGTACGCTGTATAGGAAAGGGGGTGCATGGAAGGGGATCTCTATGGGGCAGGGGACAGCAGCCATAGGGGGTGCGCTGTATAGGAAAGGGGGTGCATGGAGGGGGATTTCTATGGGGTAGAGGCAGCAGCCATAGGGGGTACGCTGTATAGGAAAGGGGGGTTGCATGGAAGGGGATCTCTATGGGGCAGAGGCAGCAGCCATAGGGGGTACGCTGTATAGGAAAGGGGGTGCATGGAGGGGGAGCTCTATGGGGCAGGGGGCAGTAGAATAGGGAGCCCTCTGTATGGGAAAAGGGGGTACATGGAGGGGGATCTCTATGGGGCAGGGGGCAGTAGAATAGGGAGCGCTCTGTATGGGAAAAGGGGGTGCATGGAGGGGGATCTCTATGGGGCAGGGGGCAGTAGCAGAGGGAGCGCTCTGTATGATAAGGGGGTGCATGTAGTTGGCTCTGTGTGGGCTCACAGCATGGGGTGTGATGTGTATGGGGCAGGGGGCAGCCTGCGGGGTGGAATCATTGTGGAAAAGGGGGCAGCGTGTGGTGGGCTCAGTATGGAAAAGGGGGCAGCGTGGGGTGGGCTCAGTATGGAGAAAGGGCAACATGGCTCAGTATGTAGTCTAATGTGTGGGAGACAGTTCGAATAGGGGGCAGCATGTGGTGCAGACAGTTTGGAGATCGTAGTTCCTAAGTGAGGAGGGTGTAGTGGGTGTAACTCATGAGGGGAGACGGTGTGGTATATAAAGGGGCCAGTGTGGAAGCCATGTACCATAATATAGACAGTGTGGGGGTCATTTTTTTGTGCAGGGATTAAAGTGAGGGACAGTTATTTATTTTGGGGGCTTATTTAGGGAACAGCATGGTTGATTATTTTTATAATGACATGTTATTTTTAAGGGCACTGTGTCGTGATGTGCTGCAGAAGAGCAGAGAAGATGGAGGTCTGCATAGACGAACTGTGGATGTGAAGTCATCATGGCGCCAGGACCTGTGAGGTACCGAGGTTTGAGGCTGGATAAATGCAGGTGATGGCTAAACACATTGCTAAATGCAGGTTTTAAGTGATCGCTGATCTATATCCAGCAGATGGTCAGTGGTTTAACAGCTTCTGAGCCTGTGACCGCACTTTCATGTGCACAGTACGATCTTTACCATGATCGTCCTGTGCACATAGAATAGCATTGTTCTTGGCAGCATGTGTTCACAGGACAATGTGCGGCCAAGAAAGATATTTAAAGGCGTCTGTCACCCCCCAAATGCCAATAAAACTGTACAAACATTTTTTAAGGAACACAGCCCATATAAAAATCATGCCAGGTAGAAACAGAGTAACCTAACAATAAAAAAATCTTCTATTTTATTTTTTTTTTTTTTTTTTGCAGTGAGGGGGCATTGTGCACTTTTGGAGTGGCCTATGCCATAAACAAAAGTGAATCTTTTATCAAATGTTAAGTTGAGCTGTATACACCTGGTATGATTTCTGTATGGGCTATATACACCTGGTATGATTTCTGTATGAGATGTATACACCTGGTGTGATTTCTGTATGAGCTGTATACACCTGGTGTGATTTCTGTATGAGCTGTATACACCTGGTGTGATTTCTGTATGGGCTATATACACCTGGTATGATTTCTGTATGAGATGTATACACCTGGTGTGATTTCTGTATGAGCTGTATACACCTGGTGTGATTTCTGTATGAGCTGTATACACCTGGCGTGATTTCTGTATGGCTGTATACACCTGGTGTGATTTCTGTATGGGCTGTATACACCTGGTATGGTTTTTCTATGGGCGACGTTATGAATATTTGTGCAGGGTGATCGGCGTTTTGTGGGTGACAGATTTCCTTTTAAAATGTCACTATAGAAACAAATATTTTGCTCCTGCATCAGGTGATTGACAGCTTGTTGAGGTAGACCAATAATCCGCAGCAGTGCAAACGCACCTTAAAGAGCGACTTAATGTTTTAGAAATTATTTTATATGTTTTAGGCTAATCAATTTTGAGCAGATCTGAGGGGAACCCGGTCCCGAGTCCCCCACAATTGTTCCAAAGACCTATTAGGAAAGTGAGGAGAGGAGACAGAGCAACACGGATTCAGTAGGAAGTCAGAGTCCTGTCTCCTGAGCCGTCCACTTCACCTATGTGGGTCTCAGGACACATTTTTGCACCAGTCTAAGAATTAATGGACCTTTTTGATGACCCTTCTTTTGAGAATCCTAGAGAATGGTGCATGCTGAGATACTCGAAAGAAGCGTTATCATAGGGCAGAGGCTGCAGTCACTGCCACAGCCTCTGCCGCTACCTGAAATGAAGCCTCATCAAGGGACAGGATAGGAAATTATTAATACAAGTATATTAAAAAAAATTATATTTTAGCACTAAATAGATAGGGATTTAGAATGAAAATTACTTTGCCTTCGGACCAAACCTTTAAGTTACTCTTTAAATGTTTACTAGTGCGGCTACTAGCAAGTAATCAGTACTGTGGTACCTAGTTTGATGATAGTTGGTAACAACAATTTCAATCATCTCCTTACCATTGTTAAGGTATACAAATTTATATGATAAGGGCTGACCTGACATTGAATGTGATAACTGTATAATGTTGGTGATGTGTCATGTATTGACTGTTGTTCTCAGGCTGTATTTCTGTACTGGCAATTGTTCTGGTGATGCAGTCATGTACTGACAGTGGTTCTGTGGCTGTATTTCTGTACTGATGATTGTTCTGGTAATGTGGGCATGTACTGACTGTGGTTCTGGTGATGTATTCATGTACTGATGGTTGTTCTTGTGATGTAGTTATGTACAAACGTAGGAACGCAGCACGTAGCGTTTTTTGAGCGTCGGAATCCTTTGTTTTTTTTTCTACTGCACATGCTCAGCTCTTGTGTTTAATAATTGAAATCAATGTTTCTTTCTCTCTCTCGGCGGCCGAACGATCAGCTGATCGCCCGGCGTTTGGATTTTGAGAGCGATCAGCTGGCTTTTGAGAACGATCATCTGATCGCTTGGCAACTGTGAACAATCAGGTGAACGCCCAGCAGCCGGCCGCCGAGTGGTCAGCTGATCGTTCACAATAGCCAGCTGCTGGTAAAACGGTTAAAAAAAACAACAAAAAAACCAAACAACGGATCGTTGTTTTGCAGCATCAGTCACATCAGTTGTGCCACTATCTGCGACACATCCGTTCTATCAGTCACACAACTGATTGTGACGGATGCAAAACAACGCAAGTGTGAAAGCAGCCTTACCAGTAGGGGGCCTTACAACTTAAAGTGCCTAGGGCAGCATGAATGCCAAATACGGCTCTGCTTACAGTGAACGTTATATTGACGTTAATATGTTTTACCTAAAGAAAATATTAGGACTGCACTCTGCAACCAGAAATACATTTTTTTGCTACTGTTTGTATATTACTTATATTACTATGCTGGTGAATAAAGTGTATCGCACTGCTCAGGCACCTAATGATTAATTAAAGTGTAAAGGGACCGTCTTGTCTTGCTTCTCTCATCCTCTCCCCCTACTTCACCACATGTTTGGGACCTTCTAAAGCAGGTGTGGGGAACCTTTTTTCTGCCAGGGGCTATTTGAAAATGTATACAAAATTATCAACTTGAAAATTGCCCTGCTATATATTTGGTCAAACAATTAGCTCACTGTGGTGGCTGGAGCTTCTTGGTGGCTGGAGCTTCTTGTTTTTGGTGTGGCAGTGATATTAGGCGATCTTGATCTTGTTGCTTCTCACAACTACTTTTCCAGGTTTGTGTCAGCTGGGACTGCTGTATATATATCACAAAAGAGACGCTGAGGGCATATACTTCCCAGGAGATGCTGGGGGCATATACGTCACAGGATGGGCTTGGGGCATATACATCACAGAAGGGTATTGGCGTATAAACATTACAGGAGGGGCTGGGGGCATATATATCACAGGAAGGGCTGGAGGCATCTACATCACAGAAGACGCTGGGGGCATACACATCACAGGAGATGGGGTATACACATCACAGGAGAGGACCTGGAGAAATATTCATTTTTGGGGAGCATAGACATGGCTGGGGGCATAGATATCACAGGAGATGTTTGAGGCCATATACATCACTAGGGAAGTTGGGGGCATAAACATCACTGAGGGTACAGACATCACTGGTAGTATATACATCACTGGAGGGCATAGACATAGTTGGGGGCACACACATCGCTGGTGGTATATACAGCACTGGGGGGAACTTACATCACTAGGGGTATATACATTTCAGGGGGGTCCAGGCAGCCCTAGGGAACCTGGAGAGGCACAGGCAGCCCTGGGGAGCCTGGAGTGGCACAGACAGGTCTGAAAAATATATAATAAAAGGAAAACGGGTATATGCCGCGCTAAAAACCACTGATGCAGAATTATTGTAGAAATTTCTTTTTTATTTCAGCATTCCAACGCGTTTCAGAGACAAGGACCGTCTCCTTCTTCAGGGAAAAAAGAAATCATACACATATTTCCAGTCTATTGCTTTATAGGAGGATCCATACTGCCACGTTGACAGCCATGACGTCATCTACCCACCAGGCTGCAGGGCCTGGTGGATGGATGACATCATGGCTGTCAACGTGGCATCTCTGCCTCCCACACATCTACTGTGTGGGAGGCAGAGAAAAGACAAATGCTTGTACTTCCTTTATTGGTATACTACATCCTCTTTTTAACTTTGTATACAACACCCATAGAAGCTGAACAATGCACAATGTAAACCTGGCATAAAACGCTTTAATAAGACACAATATTTTTGCACAACTGGGAGGTTGCTCAAAAATATTGCGACATTTGGCATTTTTGCACCAGTCTGGGCCGCCTACGTGAGCCCATCAAATTCAAAAAGATTTGCTATTTTATTGGCATAACTTACTTCACAAATGTAGTGCAGTGCCGTGTAGTTACATTTCTGCCAGAGGTGCACGCTAGTTAACACAGGTGCCTGATTCATCAAGTGGTATACTCCTCTTAGTGAACTGTATCATTTCGCAGTGAGTCTGTTCACTTTCACACTTCCGTCTTTTTGTATCAGTCACAATCTGTCGCTTAGGCTAAGTTCACATTTCCGTTGTTTTGTATCAGTCACATGCGTCGCTTGACGCATGTGACTGATGCGCTGTTCAACACTGTACAACGGATGACAAAGAACAGAATTCTTTGTCGGATTCCGTGTGCGGGGGGCGGAGTTCGGGGGGGGGGAGAGCCGAGCGGGGCCGTGACACTGAGGACATCAGTGCCACAGGGACTGCAGGACAGGTGAGTGTGTGAGTGTGTGTGTGTATATGTATACACATGCTGAATGCGGGAGGAGGCGGAGCCGAGCGGGGGGCGGGGCCAGGCGCTGAGGATGTCAGTGGCAGTGCTCCGGTCTGCATGGTTGGGGACAGGTGAGTGTATGTGTGTGAGCGTGAGTGTGTGTGTGTGTACACACATGTGCGGAGTGCGGGAGGGGGCGGGGCCGAGCGAAGAAGTGTCGGCCTCCCTGCACACGTAACCAGACTAAATATCGGGTAGCAAAGCACCCGATGTTTACCTTGGTTACCCGATATTTACCTTGGTTACGGGCCTACACCGCTTAGCGCTGGCTCCTTGCACCGTAACCAGGGTAAATATCGGGTAACCAACCAAAGCTGGTGACGTGTGCAGGGAGCCAGAGAGCATGCGCAGCGAAATCCGACGGATCGCGCTGCTCAAAAAACGTTACATGCTGCGTTCCTCCCGCCCGGCGGTCAGTCGTTCCACGACTGATCAGTCGGGCGGAGGGTGCAACGCAGCATCATCAGTCACAATCCGCTGCTCATACAAGTCTATGGGAGCAACGGAATCCGCTAAACGGATTCCGTTGTTTACAAGAGCATCGGATTGTGACTGATACATTTTAGCGGAAATGTGAACATAGCTTTAGAGAAACAACTGAATCCTGCAAAATAATTTGCAGAATTCAGTTTTTTCCCATAGACTTGTATTAACGATGGATTGCGACTGATGGCCCTGCGTTGCAACTGCTATGCAACTGATCAGTCATGGAATAACTGACCGCCGGGTGGAAGCAACGCACAATGTAATTTTTTTGTAGTGTTGAAAAAAACACAGTGCGCAGGATTGCGTCGGCGTCCGTCGTTAGTTATAATTGAAGCCTATGGGCGCCTGAATCCGTCCAATTCGTCAAATGACGGATTCTGGCGACGGTTCCGTCTATTAGTAGCAACAGAGCTTGCTCAGATGTGTAAATTCCTTTCTGGCTAGAAAATCTCTGTCTGTCTGTCTCTGTCTATCTCTGTCTATCTATCTCTGTCTGTCTATCTCTGTTTGTCTATCTCTGCCTGTCTATCTGTGTGTCTCTGTCTGTCTGTCTCTGTCTGTCTCTCTCTGTCTGTCTGTCTGTCTCTCTCTGTCTGTCTGTCTGTCTCTGTCTGTCTCTCTCTCTGTCTGTCTCTGTCTGTCTGTCTGTCTGTCTGTCGGTCGGCCGGTCAGTATTTCTCTCTCTGTCGATGTCGGTCTCTCTCTGTCTATCGGTCTCTCTGTCTGTCAGTCGGTTGGTCTCTCTCTCTCGGTCTGCCGTTTGGTCGGTCTCTCCCTCTCACCCCCTCTCTTACTCACCGATCACCGGCGCGGTGTGGCGCTGCACAGCTGTCACACTGCTCCGTCAGCTTCTTCTGCTTTTGAAAATGCCAGCCGCTCATTATTCCATCTTGTATTCACTGCTTTCCCCGCCCACTGGTGCCTATGATTGGTTGCAGTCAGACGAGCCTCCACGCTGAGTGACAGCTGTCTCACTGCAACCAATCACTGCCACCAATGGGCGGGTCTCTATCTTGTAGTAAAATAATTAATTAAAAAAAAAAACGCCGTGCGTTCCCCCCCAATTTTGATACCAGCCAAGATAAAGCGACAGTCCCGGGATTCTACCTGGCTTGTTCCAATTGCCCTGATGCGGTGGCAATCGGGGTAATAAGGAGTTAATGGCAGCCCATAGCTGCCACTAAGTCCTAGCTTAGTGATGGCAGGTGTCTATGAGACACCCCCTCATCACTAAACTGTAGTGAAAGTAAATAAACACAAACACCGAAAAAAATCCTTTATTTGAAATAAAAGACAAAAAAACACCCTATTTCATCACTTTATTAATCACCCAAACACCCTGCAGGTCCGACGTAATCCACACGAGGTCCCACGACGCTTTCAGCTCTCCTACATCGGAAGCTGACAGGAGCAGCTGTAGAACAGCGCCGCTCGCTCTGAGCTCAACGGAACAACTGAAGTGAGTAGCGCTGTCAGCGGTGACATCACTCAGGTTACCCGCGGCCACAGCTGGATTCTCTTTACCAGGTACAAACTGCTAGCACGGATCCATTTTTTTAACTGATCCGTCCCATCAGTTGTACCACAATCTCCAACGCATCCGTCACATAACGGATTGTGACTCATGGAACAAGACGAAAGTGTGAAAGCAGCCTAAAGGGCCATTTACACGCTGCAACATCGCTAACGATATATCGTCGGGGTCACGGTGTTTGTGACGTACATCCGATGCCGTTAGCGACATCGCAGCATGTGATACTTATAAGCGACCTTAAACGATCGCAAAAGAGTCAAAAATCGTTGGTCTGTGACACGTGGTTCACTTACCAAAAATCGTTGTCTGGTCAGTAGCGAGGTTGTTTGTTGTTCCTGCGGCAGCACATCACCGCCCGCAATGAGGAATGAAGGAGGTAGGCGGGATGTTCGTCCCGCTCATCTCCGCCACTCCTCTGCTATTGGGTGGCCGCTTAGTGACGCAGCAGTGACGTCGCTGTGACGCCGAACACACCTCCCCCTTGAAGGAGGGATTGTTCGGTGTCTCCAGCGACGTTGCACAGCAGGTATGTGCGTGTGACGTTGCCGTAGCGATAATGTTCGCTACGGCAGCAATCACCACATATCACACCAACGACGGGGGCGGGTGCTAATGCTCGCGACATCGCTAGTAATCGCTAGCGATGTTGCAGCATGTAAAGCACCCTTAAGACTGACATGCACAACTCCAATCTGAAAGGGAATCTGTCAGCAGGTTTTTGCTATGTAATCGGAAGACTGCATGCTGTAAGGGTTAATGGGGTTGTCCACTACTTAGAAAGTAGATAAAGCTTCTACTCATCTTTGCTGCGAGCTAGGTTGCAGCAGTGTCGGATGTCACGTTTCGGGGGTCATGTGACATTATGACATGCAAACCCTGCTTGTCTCCATCTTCAGACCATAAAGTAGTTAACAGGAAGTGAGCTCTGCAGCCGGTCTCACGTCCTGTTAATTACTTAACCGTCTGAATGCAGAGTCAGAGAAGCCGGCGCTGATTGGGCGCAGGGGTCGTGTGTCATACCAATGTCGCATCATCTCGGACACTCCTGGAACCGCGCCGGTAGTGAAGGTGAGTAGAAGCTTTTTTATTTTGTGGGGGGGGCTAACATGGGGAATGAGAATAGGTTGTCCAAGCAGTGGACAACCCGTTTAAGGCCCTTTTCCGTGTGCTGTACGTGTTTTTCACAGACCCATAGACTTTTATTCACCTTCGTCACACATAGTCCATGTGATAACATGGAGGTGTGAAGATGAACACCTATGCTAATGACTGTGTGTGAACATGTCTCCAGTACGTGTATTCCTGACTTCCAAGAGCCATAACGTTTTGTTTTCCTATTGATATTGATGTATTAGGACTTGTATTTTTGCAGGATGAGTATTTTCTTTAATGTCAACCATCTGGAACATATGTATTTTCTAACTATATTTTCTTTGAAGCCCATCACTCTTAAGGTTTTTTTTAACTAAGGTTGGTTAAAGCTTATTATTTAGCGGGACAAGTTGTACCGTAGTTTTTATTGATACAATTTTGGGGTACATACGGTATATCGTTTAGTTTACTATTTAGTACTTTGTTATTAGGAGGAACTAAAAAAGGAAATTTAGCACTGTTTTTACTTGCGATGAATCGCATTAAAGTGGTTTTCCAGCACTATCCAATGATGAATCCATCTTTAGGATGGTTCATCAATATCTGATTATTGGGGATGAGACACCCGGCACCCCTGCCAATCAGTTGTTAATAGAGTTGGTGATGGTTGGAAGTGCTCAGCTCTGGAGCAGCACAGCACCATCAGCTGTATAGTGGCCATGGCTGGGCACTGCACATCTGGCCCCTAAGGCTGCTTTCACACATCAGTTTTTTGCAATCAGGCACAATCTGGTTTGTGAGAAACCAAGGGGAAAAAAAATGGTGAAAACATACCCTGCTGTAACTAAATAAAAGCATAGTGCATATAAACATAGGGTACTTAGTAAACACTGTTTTTTGATAAAAAAAAGCATAAAGCCATCCCACCAACGCCAAGGTGTACCCAGTTGGGATAGTACCTACACTCTCTAATATTAAAACCTTACCATGGGTCTAAAATAGGCCTCAATGTGGCTAAGGGCTGAGAGCGACCGGGTCCCAACAGGACTCACAGTCAGCTTTATGCTTTTTTTGATCAAAATACAGTGTTTACTAAGTACCCTATGTTTATATGCACTATGCTTTTATTTAGTTACAGCAGGGTATGTTTTCACAATCTGGTTTGTGCCTGATGCAACGGATCCGTCTCCGATTTTGTAAAAACTGATGCGACGGATCCGGTAAAAAAACTGATCCGTTTTTTTGTTTTTTTTTATGCTGAGAGAGAGAGACCCCTTTATCACCACACAAACGCCGGCACTATCGTCCCCATCATCACCGCACATGCAGGCACAACCGCACGCATCATCATCGCACACGCAGGCACTACCGCACGCATCATCTCCGCATACCCCTGCACTCCCGCACGCACCATCACCGCACACGCAGGCACTACCGCACCGATCATCACCGCACACGCCCTGGCATTACCTCAGTGACGTCCCCGCTGACAGCGTGATTCACTGCAGTTGCTGAGTGGAGCTCCGAGGAGCGGCGGTGTTCTACTGCCGCTCCTGTCAGCTTCATGTAGCAGAGCTGAAAGCGTCGTGGGACCTCTGTGGATTACATCGGACCTGGAGGGGTATTTAGGGATTTTAATAAAATGGTGAAAGAGGGTATTTTTTTGTTGTTTTTTTATTCCAAATAAAGTATTTTTTCGGGTTTATGTGTTTATTTACTTTCACTTACAGGTTAATAATTGGGGGTGTCTCATAGACGCCTGTCATGATTAACCCCTTATTACTCACCGCACCAGGGCAATTCGGGATGAGCCAGGTAAAGTCCCGGGACTGTCGCATCTAATGGATGCGGCAATTCCGGGCGGCTGCCTGCTGATATTGTTAGGCTGGGGGGCTCCCCATAACGTGGAGCTCCCCATCCTGAGAATACCAGCCTTCAGCCGTGTGGCTTTATCTTGGCTGGTATCAAAATTTGGGGGAACCGCACTCCTGTTTTTTTAAATTATTTATTTATTTTACTGCACGATATAGACACACCCACCGGCGGCTGTGATTGGTTGCAGTGAGACACCGGTCACTCAGCATGGGGGCGTGTCTGACTGCAACCAATCATGGGTGCCGGTGGGCGGGGAAAGCAGTGAATACGAGATTGAATAATGGGCGGCCGGCATTTTCAAATCAGGAGAAGCCGCCAGCAGTGTGAAAGCCGTGCAGCGCCGCGCCTGTGATCGGTGAGTGAGTGAGAGTGAGTGATTTTCTGACAAGCAATGAATTTATATCACTTCTGGGCATGCTCAGAAGTAAAAACTGAATCTGGTACATGCTTCCGGCGTTTGATGCATGCCACTGGATTCGGCGCGCATAGACTTTCATTATGCCGCTGGCAAAAACGTTCCTCTCTGCGTCCTGTGCGGCCGCCGAAGTGACTATTTTTGCCGCAACCGGCAAAAAACGGATCAAACGCGAGAACATGCGGCACAATCCGGCGCTAATAAAAGTCTATGAGGAAAAACTGATGCGTTTTTTTTTTTTTTTGCAAAGCGCCGGATTGTGTCGCACAGCAGAAACCTGATGTGTGAAAGCAGCCTAAGGAGTTGATACTCTGTGATGATGATTGTGTTGTAGTTGTCATTCGGGGTGAAATTCTTGAAAGGGGCTCTGTCACTGGGTTTACTCTACCTTATTTGAGAGCAGCATGATTTAGAGGCAGAGACCCTAATTCCAGCAATATATCACTTACTGAGCTGCTTGCTGCAGTTTTGCTAAAAATCACTGTTTTATCTGCTACAGATTTACCAGTTCCCTGAATGCTGAACTCTGTATAACCACATATACAACATTGTCTGCTTTCTGTGTACACGGTGTATAGACAGAAAGTTGCCAATGAGTGGTTAGAGCAGGGTTTATGAATATGGAGGACTACCTGGGAACAGGTTTGCTAGTCCTCTAGAGATAATCTCTTGCTGTTAAAATACTGATTTTATCAAAACTATGGCAAGCAACCCAGTAAGTGAAACATCACTGGAATCAGTGTCTTTAACTCTATATTATTCTGCTCTCAGATGGGGGAGCAAAAACCTGCTGACAGATTCCCCTTAATGACATTACAATCTGAGAAAATGGATATGGAGCAAAGGAAATACAGGATATTTGCCACGTTACAAGTACAGATTTACGGGACGCCACTTTCCCAACCGGCATGCAAGAGGACAAAAGCCTAACTCCATTGATGGAGATTGTATGAAAAGTCATAGTGAAATGTAAGAAGCTTTCTTTTATAGTGCTGTTAGCTTGGAGAGTCTCACAGTTTGCTAGAAGGAAGCTTCTAAGGTCATTAGAGTGCACAGAATCTCTGGATTTTCTCTAGAGACTAAAGACGCCTGATAAACTTAAAGCAAGCATGGATAAGCTACTTACATTCTGGTGAGCACCTTATCTGCTCCTCAGCAAAAAACGTCCGGGATCTCGGCTCTCCAACCTTTGAATTCATCAGAAGTAGTATTTGATCATGTGGTATTCAATATTATCAAAGCGCTATGGTTCGATCTGAAACACTTAGGCTACATTCACACTTCTGTTGTTTTGCATCAGTCACAATCCGTTTTGTGACTGATGTGACGAATGCGTTGGAGATTGTGGTACAACTGATGGGATGGATCTGTTAAAAAAAACTGATCCGTTGTAGCAGTTTGTACCTGGAATACAGCTGTGGCCGCGGGTAACCTGAGTGACGTCACCGCTGACAGCGCGACTCACGTCAGTTGCTCCATGGAGCTCACAGCGAGTGGCGGTGTTCTACAGCCGCTCCTGTCAGCTTCCGATGTAGCAGATCTGAAAGCATTGTGGGACATAGTGTGGATTACGTCAGACCTAGAGGGGTATTTGGGGATTATTAAAGTGGTAAAAGAGGGTGTTTTTATGTCTTTTATTTTGAATAAAGGATTTTTTCGGTGTTTGTGCTTATTTACTTTCATTACAGTTTAGGGATGGGGGGGTGTCTCATAGATGCTTGCCATCACTAAGCTAGGACCTAGTGGCAGCTATGGGCTGTCATTAACTCCTTATTACCCCGATTGCCACCGCACCAAGTCAATTCGGGATGAGCTGGGTAGAGTCCCGGGACTGTCGCATCTAAAGGATGCGGGAATTGCGGGCGGCTGCTGGCTGATATTGTTAGGTTGGTGGGCTCTCCATAACGTGGGGCTCCCCATCCTGAGAATACCAGGCCTCAGCCGTGTGGCTTCACCTTAACTGGTATCAAAATTGGGGGGACCACACGCTGTTCTTTTTTAATCATTTATTTATTGTAATGCACGATATAGACCCTCCCACCGGCGGCTGTGATTGGTTGCAGTGAGACAGCTGTCACTGAGCGTGGGGGCCCGTCTGAGTGCAACCAATCATAGGCGCCGGTGGACGGGGGAAGCAGTGAATAAGAGATGGAATAATGAGGAGCCGGCATTTTCAAAAGCTGGAGAAGCCGCCGGAGCAGTATGACAGCTGTGCAGCGCCACGTCAGTGATTGGTGAGTATGAGAGAGGGGGAGAGAGACCGACATCGAGAGCGAAAGAGAGACCAATCGACAGAGAGAGAGATTTTCTAAAGAGAAAGGAAACATCTGAGCACGCTCTATTGCTAAAAGACAGAACTGTCACCAGAATCCGTCATTTGACGGATTGGACGGATTCAGGCGCCCATAGACTTCCATTATAACCAACGTCGGACACCGACAGAATCCTGCACACTTTGTTTTTTCAACGCTACAAAAAAAAGTTACATTCTGCATTGCTCCCGCCCGGTGGTCAGTCATGCCATGCCATGACTGATCAGTCGCATAGCGGAATCAACGCAAGGCCATCAGTCGCAATCCATCGTTAATACAAGTCTATGGGGAAAAAACGAAATCCTGCTAAATATTTCGCAAAATACCGTAATTCCTCAAGGCGACGGATTGTGACTGATACAAAACAACGCAAGTGCGAATGTAGCCTCAATGTTAGGTTATCCAAAAATTCATGAAGTGCATATTGAAAATATTACCATATTAATGTTTTTACTTTTATATTATTTTTTTTACTAGAAGAATATAAATACTAATGAGTTTGTTTTTACTGTGAAAAGGCCCGGAAGTGATCACTTTCCCAACCATGTAGTGAGTTCCTGTTTTTGTCATTGGTGTGACTGTCTCATAGGGGCTTATTGCAAACTAGTGTGTCTTTCCAGCATAATGTTAGATATTTGGTAACCTAAATAATGTCCTCCTAGCTTTATCTTGTAGATATCTCTGCTGGCCTTGAGTTTACCAATCTGTATTTTTTTTATATTTTTACTGATCTCAGGTACCGTTCAATCAAAACTCGGAATCGTTATTCTTCAATGATGATCAAAGGCGGATTGATTATATTTTAGTTTATGAAGATGAGACCCAAAAGGAGCAGACTAAGAACACAAAGAAGAACCTTCTCCTAAAGCAGAAGGTATGTTGCTTTTTTAGAATTTAGGATAGTCACTGCAATGCATGTATGGATTCAACAAAAGCCACAACATGGGGTACGTGTAGTCATATCAAGAAAAAATCAATACTGCCAGACCCGAATAAATAACTGGATTTTAACTGTTTTGGTACTCATATCTTCTACATTATATACAGTAAGGGCCAGAAATATTTGGACAGTGACACAAGTTTTGTTATTTTAGCTGTTTACAAAAACATGTTCAGAAATACAATTATATTTATAATATGGGCTGAAAGTGCACACTCCCAGCTGCAATATGAGAGTTTTCACATCCAAATCGAAGAAAGGGTTTAGGAATCATATCTCTGTAATGCATAGCCTCCTCTTTTTCAAGGGACCAAAAGTAATTGGACAAGGGACTCTAAGGGCTGCAATTAACTCTGAAGGCGTCTCCCTCGTTAACCTGTAATCAATGAAGTAGTTAAAAGGTCTGGGGTTGATTACAGGTGTGTGGTTTTGCATTTGGAAGCTGTTGCTGTGACCAGACAACATGCGGTCTAAGGAACTCTCAATTGAGGTGAAGCAGAACATCCTGAGGCTGAAAAAAAAGAAAAAATCCATCAGAGAGATAGCAGACATGCTTGGAGTAGCAAAATCAACAGTCGGGTACATTCTGAGAAAAAAGGAATTGACTGGTGAGCTTGGGAACTCAAAAAGGCCTGGGCGTCCACGAATGACAACAGTGGTGGATGATCGCCGCATACTTTCTTTGGTGAAGAAGAACCCGTTCACAACATCAACTGAAGTCCAGAACACTCTCAGTGAAGTAGGTGTATCTGTCTCTAAGTCAACAGTAAAGAGAAGACTCCATGAAAGTAAATACAAAGGGTTCACATCTAGATGCAAACCATTCATCAATTCCAAAAATAGACAGGCCAGAGTTAAATTTGCTGAAAAACACCTCATGAAGCCAGCTCAGTTCTGGAAAAGTATTCTATGGACAGATGAGACAAAGATCAACCTGTACCAGAATGATGGGAAGAAAAAAGTTTGGAGAAGAAAGGGAACGGCACATGATCCAAGGCACACCACATCCTCTGTAAAACATGGTGGAGGCAATGTGATGGCATGGGCATGCATGGCTTTCAATGGCACTGGGTCACTTGTGTTTATTGATGACATAACAGCAGACAAGAGTAGCCGGATGAATTCTGAAGTGTACCGGGATATACTTTCAGCCCAGATTCAGCCAAATGCCGCAAAGTTGATCGGACGGCGCTTCATAGTACAGATGGACAATGACCCCAAGCATACAGCCAAAGCTACCCAGGAGTTCATGAGTGCAAAAAAGTGGAACATTCTGCAATGGCCAAGTTAATCACCAGATCTTAACCCAATTGAGCATGCATTTCACTTGCTCAAATCCAGATTTAAGACGGAAAGACCCACAAACAAGCAAGACCTGAAGGCTGCGGCTGTAAAGGCCTGGCAAAGCATTAAGAAGGAGGAAACCCAGCGTTTGGTTATGTCCATGGGTTCCAGACTTTAAGGCAGTGATTGCCTCCAAAGGATTCGCAACAAAATATTGAAAATAAAAATATTTTGTTTGGGTTTGGTTTATTTGTCCAATTACTTTTGACCTCCTAAAATGTGGAGTGTTTGTAAAGAAATGTGTACAATTCCTCCAATTTCTATCAGATATTTTTGTTCAAACCTTCAAATTAAACGTTACAATCTGCACTTGAATTCTGTTGTAGAGGTTTCATTTCAAATCCAAAGTGGTGGCATGCAGAGCCCAACTCGCGAAAATTGTGTCACTGTCCAAATATTTCTGGACCTAACTGTACAATTGTACCAAAATGTACTTCTTGGCACTGCAAGACTTTTCTTTTTATCTTTCGTATTATTTTTTAAAAAACAGCAATTCAGTCATTGTGTTTGGTTTTTATGGCATTCAGTGCGTGGTAAAATAGACATTTCAACTTTTATTCTGTGGCTAAGTGAGTAAAACAGAGCGACTGGAATGCGATAAAAAAAATCGCATTCCACTCGGACCAATATTGCTCCATGGGGTCGCTCCCTTGAGCAATTTTTTCTCATCCCTATTCAGACCGAGAAAACGATCACAGCATGCCGTGGGTAGAATCCAATCCATTTTCACTCTCACCCATACAAGTCTATGGGTGCGAGAGAAACATCGCACTGCACTACGAGTGTCCCTGCGACTGATGTCCGATCGGACCTCAGCGGCGGGGGGCGGACCGTCACTGAGGAGAGGCGGGCCGCTGCTGAGGAGGGGAGGGAGGGATTTATCTCCCTCTCTCCTCCGTAGCCGGCTATTGCTATTCTCGCCCCACACTTGCGGTCCACCGGTGTTCCGCGAGTGCAGTGTGATTTTTCGCTCGTCCCATAGACTTGAATGGGTGCGAAAGAAAATATGATCGCATAACAGTCGCAGCATGCTGCGTTTGTTTTCTCGATCCGATTAGGGCTGAAAAAATAATCGCTCATGGGGGCTGACACATAGGCCAATATTGGTCCGAGTGGAATGTGATTTTTTTTTTTTTTTATATCACACTCCACTCGCACCGATTTTCATGCCGTGTGGCTTAGGCCATAGGGAGATTAGTCCCTCCCTCTCCTCCGCAGCTGTGCTCTGATCACAGGATCGCATCACAGTATGGCTATGTGCACACGGTGCGTTTTTCTCGGCGTTTTTGCGCGTTTTTCGGGTGCGTTTTTGGCCTCAAAACTGCATGACTTTGCTTCCCCAGCAAAGTCTATGAGTTTTCATTTTTGCTGTCCCCACACAGCGTTTTTTTTCAGCTGCGTTTTTGTGGTGACCACAAAAACGCAGCATGTCAATTATTCCCGCGTTTTTCACTGCGCTTTTCATCCATTGAGTTCAATGGGATGTTGAAAGACGCAATTTGAAACGCAAATAGCTGCGTTTTGGTGCGTTTCTAAGACCAAAAACGCAGCTATAAGCGCAGGAGGTGGGTAGTAAAGTGACGTGTACAGGAAGAGGATTCCTTCTGTCAGTATAGACAGAAGCATGAATCCTCCCGGTACCGTCACCGCCGCGTCCACCTCCCGTCCTGTGCATGTCTGCTGCCGTGCGGCGCCATGTACAGGCAGGAGGTGGAAGCGGCTGCGAAAACAAAAGTTAACAGTAGAATAAAAAAAAAAAAGTTATACTCACCTGTCTGCAGCCTCGCGGTGGCATGCCCGCTCCCATCTCCTCTCACCGCTCCCGCTCCGGCTGTGTGCAGTCTCCCCGGGGCAGGACCTTGCTTGCAGGACCTGGCGATGGATCACCTGATGCAGTCACCTGACGCATCAGCTGATCGAGTCTCGGGCTGACGCGAGCGCCCGGCCGGTATCAGCGGATGCGTCAGGAGACTTCATCCCTGATTACCGGCAGCTGCTGCAGCGATCGGACAGGATCAGACTCCCGCCCCATCGCTCCGGGAGCTGCCGGTAATTCAGCACATAAGTGAGTATTATTTTTTTTTTTTTTTCTACTGATGCATCTGCTGATTGTATAATCGGCTTTTATACAATCAGCTGATGTATGATGGGATTCACATCCTTGAACCTGACAGATCATCTGATCGGTATGCTTTCCAGCAAACCGATCAGATGATATTGGATCCTGATTGGACGGCGCGGGACCCTGACCCAGGATTACTGCGGAGGGGGGTTTATTTCAATAAAGATGGAGTCACTAATTGTGTTGTGTTTTATTTCTAATAAAAATATTTTTCTGTGTTGTGTTTTTTTTTTATCTTTACTAGAAATTCATGGTGGCCATGTCTAATATTGGCGTGACACCATGAATTTCGGGCTTAGGGCTAGCTGATAATATACAGCTAGCCCTAACTCCATTATTACCTGGCTAGCCACCCGGCATCAGGGCAGCCGGAAGAGTTGGATACAGCGCCAGAAGATGGCGCTTCTATGAAAGCGCCATTTTCTGGGGTGGCTGCGGGACTGCAATTCACAGCGGGGGTGCCCAGAAAGCATGGGCACCCTGCACTGTGGATTCCAATCCCCAGCTGCCTAGTTGTACCCGGCTGGACTCAAAAATGGGGCGAAGCTCACGTCATTTTTTTTTTTAAATTATTTCATGAAATTCATGAAATAATTTAAAAAAAAAGGGCTTCCCTATATTTTTGGTTCCCAGCCGGGTACAAATAGGCAGCTGGGGGTTGGGGGCAGCCCGTACCTGCCTGCTGTACCCGGCTAGCATACAAAAATATGGCGAAGCCCACGTCATTTTTTTTTTTTTTGGGGGGCAAAGAAATCCTGCATACAGTCCTGGAAGGAGGATGCTGAGCCTTGTAGTTCGACAGCTGCTGTCTGCTCTCCTGCATACACTATTGGATGGAGGATGCTGAGCCTTGTAGTTCGACAGCTGCTGTCTGCTGTCCTGCATACACTATTGGATCGAGGATGCTGAGCCTTGTAGTTCTGCAGCTGTCTGCTCTTCTGCATACACTAGTGGAGAATGAAGAACACATTGAAGAAGGAAATGACATCAGACCTTTTTTTTTTGTTCACTGATAAAAAACGCATAAGGACGCAGTGAGCAAAAACGCAGCAAAAAAACGCACCAAATCGCGGCAAAACGCGTGCGTTTTTTGCCGCGTTTTTTCGACGCAGGTGCGTTTTTGTGCGTTTTTAGCGGCCAAAAACGCACAAAAACGCAGCGTCAAAAAAACGCAGCGTGTGCACATAGCCTATAATGATACTCTACTTACACTCGCAGCAGAGCGGGAGTCGGGGGTCATTAGCATAACATAGCCGATGCTCTCGCATCGTATGCTAAATGCCCATGTGTCCTTAGCTTAAGTATGATTGTGGTTCAGTTGTTTGAAGTTTATTTGATCCATCTACAAGAAAAATGGATATCATTTAACATTTAGACCTATACAACTGTTTTTATCAAGGACGTCTGTGGCAAAGAACAGGACTGATGCAATGAAATTAGTGTTGCAGGGCTAAAGTAGAATCCATTGCATTCGGCTATTTCTGTGCTGAGGTTCATAGTTATGTTTGGACCACGGTTCCTTCATCAAACACAATGTTTTTGGACAGTGTTGCCGGCCTTACTACTTCATCATAAGAATGTGTATTTGTATACCGTATTTTTCGGACTATAAGACGCACCGGACTATAAGACGCACCCTGGTTTTAGAGGAGGAAAATAGGAAAATAAAATTTTAAGCAAAAAATGTGGTCATGACACAGTGTCATGGGGCGAGGATCTGCTGCTGACACTGTTATGGGGGTAATGTCCCCAAATTCTCTGCTAAGGTACCCCATCCTGGTAATGATCCTCCCTGCCTGGTATATACAGTATATGTCCCTCATCCTGCTATATACCGTAATCCTGCCATATGGCCGCATCCTGCTATATACTGGCATGTGGCCGCATCCTGCTATATAACCCATCATGGCATATGGCCCCATCTGGCTCATAATATGCCCCCATCTGGTTCATAATATGCCCCCATCCTGCTCATAATCCTGCTCATAATATGCCCCCATCCGGCTCATAATATGCCCCCATCCTGCTCATAATATGCCCCCATCCGGCTCATAATATGTCCCTCATCCTGCTATATACCGTAATCCTGCCATATGGCCGCATCCTGCTATATACTGGCATGTGGCCGCATCCTGCTATATAACCCATCATGGCATATGGCCCCATCTGGCTCATAATATGTCCCCATCTGGTTCATAATATGCCCCCATCTGGCTCATAATATGCCCCCATCTGGCTCATAATATGCCCCCATCTGGCTCATAATATGCCCCCATCTGGCTCATAATATGCCCCCATCTGGCTCATAATATGCCCCCATCTGGCTCATAATATGCCCCCATCCTGGTGTATGGCCGCATCCTGTGGCACATAAAAAAAAAAATAAACGTTCATACTCCCCTCACTTTACCTCACTCCCTGCAGCATCGCTCGTCCTCCCGTCTGTGTCAGCGGCAGCGCCGCTGATTGGAGCCGTCCCCATTACCCTGCTGGATCGCGATCATCTCCTGTGTCTGTGCCAGTGTCCCGGCGGCTGCGTGTGGACACGTGCGCACAGCGATTACGTCATCGCTGTGCGCGCCGCTAGTCTCCACTCAGCCGCCGGCACAAACACAGGAGATGATCGCGATCCAGCAGGGTAATGGGGCGGCTCCAATCAGCGGCGCTGCCGCTGACACAGACGGGAGGACGAGCGATGCTGCAGGGGAACGGTGAGTACTGTACACTGATTCACTGCTCCCCGCGCTGATGATGATGCACGGGGGGCAGTGAATACAGCCGCACATGATCACTCCAGGCCGTAGTTGCCAGGGGTGATCATGCGAGCCGGCTGTTTATCCCCCGCCCATCATCCCGCCCACCTGTCAGCGCCGGCTTCAGCGCTGAAGGATGATTGGCGGGGTTGGGCGTGCATATTAAATGAGCGGGTCCACGTGGTCACGGCAGGCTGCTACAGCCTGCTCGTGCCCCCGATGACCCGCACCACCGCAGCACCCACATTCCCCGCAGCCACATTCAGACCATAAGACGCACCCCCCCACTTTCCCCCAACATTTGGGGGAAAAAAAGTGCGTCTTATGGTCCGAAAAATACGGTATATGTTTTTGTTTGAGTATTTCTAAAAATACCAAATGTAATTGATAATTGGTTTGTCTCACCAAATTCTGAGACGTATTTTTTTCTAAGTAGAGCTATGTTAGGCTTATTTTTATGAGTTGAGCTATAGTTATAGCTAACATTTTGTGGTATATACAGCTTTATTTTTGTTGAAGCGAGGTCAAAAATGTAATTTTGCTTATGTACATTTCATTTTTTTCTTCTAAATATTTTTTGCATAAAAATGTAGTCTTAAGATCATTAAACCACGCTGTATTGCAGTATGTGGTCATCTCAGCATACCCCTTTATACCCTGTGAATGACCTCTACTATAAAGATAGCTTTTCAAAACTAAAAACCTCAACCCTATACAATTTATAGTGTATATTTTCGGGTAGTACATTTCACCTCTCATTCATAGAAACTGCACATTGTACAGAATTGGAGTTATCCAGCTTCATTCATTGGGCCCTTCTCAGTGGCAGACAAATCATTGGTGCAAGTGCACTGGGGCCCAAGAGATAAGGGGCCACTTCCACCTCCAAAGTAGGTATAAATGGGCATTATGATGAACTCTTGGGCTGAAAAAAGACCATTTATTGTTCTTGCACAAAGGACTTTTCTATCTGTGTCCACCAGTGGTTCTTCTGATGGCTGCATGACCTGGTAACAGCAGATCGACAGGGGTGTCGCACGTCTTGATCTCTGAGACTTTCACTGTGTCCTTATCCAGCTTTAAACCTTGGGTCCTTCTGATGGCCACATGACTGTGTCCTTACTTAGCTTTATATATTGAGTCCTCCTGATGGCCACATGACCTGGTAACACCAGATCGGCAGGGGTGTCAGCGTCCTGATCCCGGAGACCCACACTGTCTCCTTATCTACCTTCATATATTGGGTCCTTCTCATGGCCACATGACCTAGTAATGGCAGATCGGCACGGCTGTCAGACTGTGTCCTTATCCAACTTCATACATTGGGTCCTTCTGATGGCCGCATGTTTTGGTAACAGCAGATCGGCAGGTGTGTCACACGGTGTCCTTATCCAGCTTCATACATTGGGTCCTTCTGATGGCCGCATGTCCTGATAACAGCAGATCGGCAGGGGTGTCAGACGGTGTCCTTATCCAGCTTCATACATTGGGTCCTTCTGATGGCTGCATGTCCTGGTAACAGCAGGGGTGTCAGATGACCTGATCTCGGACCCTCACTGTGTCCTTTTCCAGCTTCATACATTTGGGTCCTTCTGATGGCCACATGTCCTGGTAATAGCAGATCGGCAGGGATGTCAGACTGTGTCCTTTTCCAGCTTCATACATTGGGTCATTTTGATGGCTGCATGTCCTGGTAACAGCAGGGGTGTTAGACGACCTGATCTCGGACCCTCACTGTGTCCATATCCAACTTCATATATCTTTCATACATCCTTCTGATGGCCACATGTCCTGGTAACAGCAGATCGGCAGGGCTGTCAGACTGTGTCATTATCTAACTTCATACATTGGGTCCTTCTGATGGCTGCATGTCCTGGTAACAGCAGGGGTGTCAGGCGACCTGATCTCGGACCCTCACTGTGTCATTATCTAACTTCATACATTGGGTCCTTCTGATGGCCACATGTCCTGGTAACAGCAGATCGGCAGGGGTGTCAGACTGTGTCATTATCTAACTTCATACATTGGGTCCTTCTGATGGCCGCATGTCCTGGTAACAGCAGGGGTGTCAGGCGACCTGATCTCGGACCCTCACTGTGTCCTTATGTAGCTTCTACTCCAAATGAAAGTCAAATTCTTTTATATAGAGTTACACTGACTCTATGTTCCTGAGGCCTGCCAACATGCTGGTGTAATGGAATAAACACACGGCAGACGCCCATATCCTACTAGAGGGATATTTCCTGCAGCAGCAGATGTGTTGCTTGGACGTTTCCTTTTTTCTGCTTTATTATGTGTTTTATTTTCCAAGTGCAAGTTTCCAGGCCTGTTAGTGAAGGAATATGTTTAATAAATGTAAACTCTGAATATTATTTTACATTTTTTTCCCTTCTAGCATTCGGCTGTAACACACAGCAGCAAGATTCCCATTTGACTGTTTTGTATAGATCATGTTTTTTCACTACATGTGTAGTATGTGAGAGTCATATAGTATGGGAACTTTGCAGCTTTACAATTCATTGGAGGGGGAGAGCCAGGAGGTTTAATTTCACATTCTTTCTCAGCGAGTAGATGTGGAAAACAGATTTCTTTATAGAGGCAT
Organism: Anomaloglossus baeobatrachus; assembly: GCF_048569485.1. Classification (NCBI taxonomy): domain Eukaryota; kingdom Metazoa; phylum Chordata; class Amphibia; order Anura; family Aromobatidae; genus Anomaloglossus; species Anomaloglossus baeobatrachus. The sequence goes on along the minus strand of NC_134356.1, from coordinate 307,474,057 downwards.
TCCCATGCAAATGATGGCATTTGGTAATGGCCTGAGCCCTACAGTCCTGAGAATGAAGGATCCCGAGTTCTCATTCAGCCCTGCAGCACATTAGTTTTCTTTATTTGTTTTTCCCCTCCTGCATAGCCATTTACCCAGCCCCCTTAGTGCAGAGGACCTTTCCTGGAATGTTTCATGTTGATCTGGAAACACAGGATGTAAGAGGTTTTCTTTTCCTTTTATTTTTTTTTACTATATTTGGCCTCTCTGCTGCAAAGTATTGGCACATAATGAGTTAATTTTTTATTAAGTCCAAGTGGGTGTTAATACATAGTATCCCCTGGGGCTTGTACATCTCCATATGAGTTGCTATCTGACTCGGTTTTAACTTTTTTTTTTTAACTCATTAGATGCCACTACTTTGATTACTAATATCGCCACAACAGAGAGGCGAAAGAAATGTAGCCATTATTACATTCTGTGTCCAGATCAACGTGAAAAAAAAAATGGCGGCATTTCCTTTAAATCGCACTTCCTCTGCCCAGCAGCTGCAGGGAGGAAAAACGGAGAAAGGGAAGCAGCACTTTGGTCCCTTTTCTTTCAAGATTGTGGGGGTCACATATGTCAGACCCCCATTATTTATAAAGCAATGGCATTTGTTAGGGATATGTCCCCACTTGATATGTCCCTCTAGGTTCTTTGTTATGTATTTCATTTAACCGATCAGACTATTGACATTTGTACCTACATTTTCGGCTTTAAACATTTATTACTTTAGAATGAAAATTATAGCTTTATTAAACACTTTCATTTTTTGTAATATACTAAAGGTAATTGTAATATAAATAAAATCTAACATTAGTAACTTCATTAGCAAGTTTTTCATATAAAATGTGAGATTGTCCGCCACCTGATACCGCAGAACAGTTTCTTCCTGTTCATTAGAATAGGAGCTGTTCTTCAGTATTCAGCTGTGGCCGCTATGCACAGAACGGAGCTGCTCTGTGCAGCTCTTGTCAATGCGTGTACATATGGCCGCTTCTGGAGCTTGCATCAACTGATCAGTGGAGTTGCTGAAAGTTAGACCCCCACCAATTTGATATTGATAACCTATTGTATGGATAAGTCCTCAATATATCATGACTGGATAATCCCTTTAACATTTAAAGGGAACCTGTCAGGTCCCCTGTGCCCTCCAACCCAGCAGCATTCACAAGTTTATGCCAAAATTCCAGCCCTGAATAATGCTATTTACTAAAATCAATGTTTAAAAAAACATTTATAAAGTGCCATGTGCCTCTGCTATTTAGGGCCTTAACTAGTTGAAGGGGCATTATTTCCCCGACTAGTCGGCCCTCTTTCCATGGTATCACACCCATAATTTCCACGAGTCAGTTTCATCACGGTTCCTGGAAGTCCTGCGCATGTGTGCGGCTTATTTCGATATCGGCAGTGTGCGAGCCAGGTGTACTTATCCCGGTTTCAGAAATGTGCACTGCACGTGCCCGTAAGAACAGCTTCTCCACTTTCGGTCATATTCTGTGCACCACTCTGCAGCCCGCATGCATACACCCGACTTTGGAGGTGCACTTCAGCTGCCAAAATGAGCCGCGCGCATGTGTGAGATTTCCAGGCCCTTCGGTGACATCGGCTAGTAGAAATCATGTTGTCATGAAAGAGGGCCGACTAGTCTGGGGAAACAACACCCCATCAAGTAGTCACAGCCCTATTTAGCATAGGAAAAGTGCACTTTATACATGCTTTTTTTAAACATTGATTTAAGTGAATACATTATACAGGGCTGATTAGGCAGGGAATTTTGGCATATACAGGTGAATGCTGCTAGATTGGAGGGCATAGGTGATCTGACAGGTTCCCTTTAATAGAACTTGTGCAATATAGTAGTAGGAATACATTTTCCGCTGGACAGTGGGACAGATGCAAATTACCAGTGTGAGGCAAATCCCGGGATATGAAGATGAATTATGACTCCAGTCATAATCCCTCATCACTCCCTGGCAGTGCCCCCTCCCTTCTTGTTCTCAGTGTTCCACTTACACCTCCATGGCCATGTCCTGTGATATGGAAATTAGGTGGTGTGGGAACAATGGACACAGGATGACTCCCTGCCGTCACCCTGTAGTAGGAGCTGCTAGCTAGTTAGCAAGGCTATGGAAATAGCCAGACAGAACGACTCCAGTAAAAAATGGTTCATATCTCGCAAGCCATATTTCCGATAAATATGGCAACCATAAAAATGGTGTCTCTGCATGCGGACGATGCCGGCACACCCTTTTTATGGGAGCAGGACATTGGGAAGTGCCCCAGGCGTGATATCAGCCAATGGGGAACTGGCAGACAGGTCATGAGTCCCCTCGTTCTGTAGCTAAATTCATAACTGTCACAATGAGAGCATTGGCGTCCGCCTACGACGCTCCCAGGCAAAGTTATAGCCAAAATCCCCTTTCTGGATAATTCTGACTAAAAGCGGGGGGGAGTGGCAGTGCTCCCTCTGAGGTCACGAAGGTAGGAGGGGACCTGGATCTGCCCAGGTTGATAACCCTACTTCGGCCATTTTCCAGTGTTCTTCTCGCTGGGGGCACGTGTAGGAAACATCTGTGGGAAGGATCCTAGAAACCTGGGTACAGCGCCCCCCTGTGGCCAGACGCAACAAGGTAACTGCTGGAACTGTGTATACCTGTTTGTAACCCATGCTTTGATTGTAACTGTACTCTGACATATGTATATTCTGTAGATTCCCTATTGTATATATTGTAGTTCTAGTGTGCTTTAGGCTGATTAAATTATATAATTAATCTTGGGCTGTTCTGTTATCTCGATCTTGAATCCCACGTCTGTGTGTTCGGCTAATAGTTACCGTGAAGCGGTTGGTGGCAGCGAGTTGTGCCAAGGATTATTGTGGGGAGGCCAGTGAGATTCGGGGAGATTTTATATATTCCGCCCGCGGAGGTCGGGGGAATATATACCTTACTCTCACCGGGGACCCTTCAATAATCGGCATAAGTAGTATAGCGGCCTCCTTGCTTATTGTCGGACAATTCCATAATTGGCCTGACTATAAGAGGGGCGCTAGAGAGCGCATCACGTGCTCTGTCTGTCGGTCGGGAGGTATAAAGGAGGGGTGACCCCCACTTGTTACCCCCCGATTGTGACGTACTGGTAGCCAGCGCGGGGAATTTCTGAGTGACCCCCCCGGTGGTTTGTGACATATTGGTGGCATAGCGGTGGGATCGAGATAATAGTGTGTGTGAGTGTGAGACCCATACTCCCAGACACTAAAGACTGCCTGCAGCAGCTGTGGCTGCTGGGGTCTTCAGACTAGCTCAACACTAGAGTGTCAGAGTGCAGATACTGTAAGGTGTGTGGAGGCATCAGGTGTCAGTTCTGTGTCAGTGACCAAAAGTCTGCAAGAATGGCTGATGGCACCAGGAGCAGAGCTATGCAACTGGCCAATGCTAAAGCAGGAGCCGAAGAGAGGGAGGACGGTGCTGTGGGCAGTAATGAGGAGGTTGCCCACGAGTCCTCCAGGAGCTCGACGCCAGAAAACCGTTCTGCAGAGGACAGCGCACAAGCTGGCAATTATGGACAAGATGAGGAGCAGCTCACCCAAGGGTCCTCAACGAGCCAGATGCCAGCCCTCCGCTCTGCAAGGGACAGTGAATCACCAGGCTCCGCAGCGGGCCGCAGATCACCACGTGCCATTCCACCGAGCCTGGGAGGCTCGGATAGCCTTCTTCAAATGGCTATGGCCCTTCTCCAGGCTGGAGACCAGGAGGGCTACAAGGGACTCCTGGCAGAGCGCAGGGCAGAGCGGCAAGCAGCGCGTGAGGCTGAGGCTGCGGAGCGGCAGGCAGCGCGTGAAGAGCGCCAGGCAGAGCGTGACTACCAGCTGCAGCTAGCTCAGCTCCGGCCCTCATCAGCCACACGTGACCTTCAAGACACCAAACTTCCAAAGGTCCGTGTTGAGGACTTCCCAGTGCTGGAGAAGGATGGAGACTTGGACTCTTTCTTGACTGCTTTTGAACGGACTTGCTTGCAGCACCATCTGAACAAGGACCAGTGGGCCAAATACCTGACCCCCCGTTTAAGGGGTAAGGCCCTGGATATCCTTGGGGACTTGCCTGCTGAGGCAGATCAGGGCTACGACACCATCAAGCGGGCCCTGATCCAACAGTACAACCTCACTCCAGAGTCCTACCGCAAGAAGTTCCGGAGCCTACAGAAGGGACCAAAGGACTCCTGGGCTGACCACCGGCGGGCACTTGCCCGAGCTGCCGACCACTGGACCCAAGGCCTGCAGCTTTCCACCGGACCGGAGATCCTGGACTTGTTCATCACGGAGCAACTCTTGTGGAACTGCCCTGAGGATCTCCGCCAGTTCATCCGAGACCAGAAGCCAAAGGGGTCCACGGCTACAGCTGCCCTTGCCGATGACTACACCAACAACCGGGCCCCTGAGGCCAGGAGAGCGGCCACCAGCAGCACCTGGAGAGGGGGTAAGATGAATTCTGCGACTGCCCCACCTGCCCCTAGACTGCAGGGGGTGTCCCCCTCAACTCCCCTCTCCAGGCCCGTGGCAGAACCAAGACGGTGCCACCAGTGCAACCTACCTGGACACTTCAAGGCCATGTGCCCTCAGCGTCCCAAGGCCCCGGCTCCGTCCCCGTCCCAAGGGCCGCCCAAGGTGTATTGTGTGGGTGGGGGTGGTGGTAGGTCCCTGGACAGCTTCCAACCTGTCACCGTCGGCCGGTCTGTGACCATAGGACTGCGAGACAGCGCCTCGGAGGTGACTCTGGTGCGGCCTGAGATGGTGTCCCCCCAAGACTTGATCCCTGGAAAAACCCTCGCTGTCTCCGGGATTGGAGGCACTGACCCGGCGCTGCCTGTTGCTGACATTTATGTGGACTGGGGCGCAGGGCGAGGGGTGAGGGAGGTGGGGGTAACTGATCGGATCCCTGCAAACGTGCTACTTGGGACAGATTTGGGGCAGATAACCTCCCAGTTTGGGCCCCAACCAAGGGCTGAACCTTCAGCCAGTACTGACATGCCTCCGGACAATGTTAATGTGTTATCTATGAATGATGTAAGGGAGGAGGGAGTGAACTCTGATATTTCTGCTTGCACAGACACCATAGACACACACGCAGCTGCAGCTGTGACAGGGGAGGGGGTCAGAGAAAGGTGTGACAATGCCTCTACAAGTAACCAGCCTGTGAGCTGGGATCTGTTGCCCTCTGCAGGGATAAGCAGAGAGCAGGGTGCTGCAGGGGGAGGACCAGTGTGTGGGGTGGGGGCTACCACAGCAAATGTGGGGTCCCCAGAGATTTCACAGCGGGGTTCTGTTGCTGCAGGAGGGGAACAGGCAGGTGAGATTGGGGCCGGTCCAGGAGCGGAAGTGCTCCCAGGTAAGATCTCGGTGCATGGTTCCCCCACAACCGGGGTGTCAGGAAGCCAGGTAGGTCTGCCTGAACCGGCGACTTGGTCAGGAACGGAGGAGGAGCAGGCACGACCCACGGTCGCAGCGGCTGTGGCCGCTGTCACCCGCAGTGGGAGTGCTGGAAGCCAAGGGGCCTCCCGGAGGTCCGATAGCTCTTCCCCTTCTGACCAAGTGGCAGCCGAGTCAGGTGGAGGCCAGGACACAGGTCCCGGGGTACTGACTGAAGATGTGACAGTCTCGTCGATTCTGGCCACATCTAGTCAGGGGTTTCGGGCAGCGTTAGAAGCTGACGACAGCCTGAAAGCTCTTAAGGAGCAGGCGGCACAGCCTCCCTCGGACTCGGACCCGGAGCGAGTGGTCTGGGACCAAGGACGGTTGTACCGGGCCACGGTCCAGCAGGGTTCACCGGAGGCGTGGCCCAGGGACCGACAGTTGGTGGTACCCTATCCGTTCCGGACGGAGTTGTTGCGGATCGCACATGAGATTCCGATGGCCGGACACCTAGGGATCGCTAAGACCAAGGCCAGGTTAAACCAGCATTTCTACTGGCCAAAAATGGGGGCCGATGTGGCTGCCTACTGCCGTTCGTGTGAAACCTGTCAGAGAGTGGGGAAGGCGGGGCCACGCCCCAAAGCCCCACTGGTATCTCTGCCAATCATCGATGAGCCTTTCAGGAGGGTGGCTGTGGATCTGGTCGGCCCGCTGGCCATCCCCAGCAGCTCCGGGAAACGCTTCATACTGACGGTAGTGGACTATGCCACCCGGTACCCAGAAGCAGTGGCCTTGTCGTCCATTCGGGCTGACAAGGTGGCCCCCGCATTGCTGGAGATTTTCTCCCGAGTGGGTTTTCCCCAGGAAATGCTCACTGACCGGGGGACCCAATTCATGTCCCAGCTGATGGAGGCCCTCTGTAAGCAAGTCCAGGTGCGACATCTGGTGGCCAGCCCGTACCATCCACAGACTAATGGCCTGTGCGAGCGGTTCAATGGCACCTTAAAGCAGATGCTTAAGATGTTGGTCGACTCCCATGGGCGTGACTGGGAGCGGTATCTCCCACACCTGTTATTTGCTTACCGGGAGGTTCCACAGGCCTCAACAGGATTCTCACCGTTTGAGCTCCTGTACGGGCGACGTGTGCGGGGCCCCCTGGCTCTGGTGAAAGAGGCTTGGGAAGGGGATTTGGCCACCCCTGGAGTGTCGGTTATCGAGTATGTCATGCGCTTCCGGGACAAAATGCAGGCCTTGACGCAACTGGTAAACGACAATATGGCTCAAGCCCAGGCCGATCAGAAGCGTTGGTACGACCAGAACGCTTGTGAGAGGACCTACCAAGTGGGTCAAAAGGTGTGGGTACTGGTCCCCGTACCACAGGACAAGCTTCAGGCAGCCTGGGAAGGCCCATACCTCGTGTACCAGCAGCTCAACCCTGTGACGTACCTGGTCACCCTGGACCCTGCCCGTGGAAGGCGGAAGCCCTTCCATGTGAACATGATGAAGGCACATCATGAGCGGGAGGCATGTGCGCTCCCCGTGTGCAACCTGCCCGAGGAGGGAGAAGCGGAAACCCTCTTGGATATGCTAGCCCAGGTTAGGGCAGGCGGATCCATTGAGGATGTGGAGGTTGGCCACCAGCTCTTGGAGGACCAACGGTCCCAGCTGTGGGCCACCCTACACCCCTTCCGGGGGTTGTTTACCAACCAGCCCGGAAGGACTAACTTGGCTGTCCATCACGTGGACACTGGGGATCATCCCCCGATCCGGCGTTCAGCATATCGGGTCTCCCTGGAGGTGCAGCAACACATGCGCCAGGAGATTGACGAGATGCTGAAGCTGGGGGTGATCCAGGCATCCAACAGCGCTTGGGCCTCGCCTGTAGTCCTCGTCCCTAAGAAGGACCGAACCACTCGGTTCTGCGTGGACTACAGGGGGCTCAATGCGGTCACGGTCGCCGATGCGTACCCAATGCCACGCATCGATGACCTGCTCGATCAGTTGGCCGGGGCTCAGTACCTGACCATCATGGATCTGAGCCGGGGATATTGGCAGATCCCCCTGACTCGCAAGGCCAGGGAACGCTCTGCCTTTATTACCCCATTTGGACTGTACGAGTCCACGGTGATGCCATTCGGGATGAGGAATGCCCCTGCCACTTTCCAGCGGATGGTCAACACCCTGCTCAAGGGACTTGAAGGGTACGCGGCCGCGTACCTGGATGACATTGCCGTCTTCAGTCCCACCTGGGAGGACCACCTAGAGCATCTAGCACAGGTGCTCAGGCGGATCCACCGGGCAGGTTTGACCATCAAGCCGGGAAAGTGTCAGCTGGCCATGAGCGAGGTCCAGTACCTCGGTCACCGGGTAGGTGGGAGAACACTGAAGCCCGAGCCTGAGAAAGTGGAAGCCATCGCATCCTGGCCCACCCCCAGGACCAAGAAGCAGGTGATGTCCTTCTTGGGGACCGCTGGGTACTATAGGAGGTTTGTTCCATGCTATAGTAGCCTGGCAAAGCCCTTGACGGACCTCACCAAGAAGAAGCTGCCCTCTGCAGTCGATTGGACAATGGACTGCGAGACAGCCTTCCGGGCCCTAAAGGACGCCCTGTCCAGCCCGCCCGTGCTACAGGCAGCCGACTTCACGCGGCCGTTTGTAGTACAGACCGACGCCAGTGACTTCGGCCTCGGTGCGGTGCTCAGCCAGGTGGACTCTGCGAGCCAAGAGCACCCAGTCTTGTACCTGAGCAGGAAGCTGTTACCAAGGGAAGTTGCCTATTCCACGATGGAGAAGGAGTGCCTGGCCATAGTGTGGGCCCTGCAGCGTCTGCAACCCTATCTATACGGGCGCCACTTCATCGTGGAGACGGACCACAATCCCCTCAGCTGGTTGCACACCGTCTCTGGGACGAATGGGCGATTGTTGCGATGGAGCCTTGCGCTCCAGCAATACAACTTCACCATTCGCCACAAAAGGGGCCGTGACCACAGTAACGCAGACGGGCTGTCCCGACAAGGAGAGGTCGCGGACGGGCGCACGGGGGAACACCGGAGTGTGCTGCCCCCTAGCGCCCTCAAAAGGGGGGAGGTGTGAGGCAAATCCCGGGATATGAAGATGAATTATGACTCCAGTCATAATCCCTCATCACTCCCTGGCAGTGCCCCCTCCCTTCTTGTTCTCAGTGTTCCACTTACACCTCCATGGCCATGTCCTGTGATATGGAAATTAGGTGGTGTGGGAACAATGGACACAGGATGACTCCCTGCCGTCACCCTGTAGTAGGAGCTGCTAGCTAGTTAGCAAGGCTATGGAAATAGCCAGACAGAACGACTCCAGTAAAAAATGGTTCATATCTCGCAAGCCATATTTCCGATAAATATGGCAACCATAAAAATGGTGTCTCTGCATGCGGACGATGCCGGCACACCCTTTTTATGGGAGCAGGACATTGGGAAATGCCCCAGGCGTGATATCAGCCAATGGGGAACTGGCAGACAGGTCATGAGTCCCCTCGTTCTGTAGCTAAATTCATAACTGTCACAATGAGAGCATTGGCGTCCGCCTACGACGCTCCCAGGCAAAGTTATAGCCAAAATCCCCTTTCTGGATAATTCTGACTAAAAGCGGGGGGGAGTGGCAGTGCTCCCTCTGAGGTCACTAAGGTAGGAGGGGACCTGGATCTGCCCAGGTTGATAACCCTACTTCGGCCATTTTCCAGTGTTCTTCTCGCTGGGGGCACGTGTAGGAAACATCTGTGGGAAGGATCCTAGAAACCTGGGTACAGCGCACCCCTGTGGCCAGACGCAACAAGGTAACTGCTGGAACTGTGTATACCTGTTTGTAACCCATGCTTTGATTGTAACTGTACTCTGACATATGTATATTCTGTAGATTCCCTATTGTATATATTGTAGTTCTAGTGTGCTTTAGGCTGATTAAATTATATAATTAATCTTGGGCTGTTCTGTTATCTCGATCTTGAATCCCACGTCTGTGTGTTCGGCTAATAGTTACCGTGAAGCGGTTGGTGGCAGCGAGTTGTGCCAAGGATTATTGTGGGGAGGCCAGTGAGATTCGGGGAGATTTTATATATTCCGCCCGCGGAGGTCGGGGGAATATATACCTTACTCTCACCGGGGACCCTTCAATAATCGGCATAAGTAGTATAGCGGCCTCCTTGCTTATTGTCGGGCAATTCCATAATTGGCCTGACTATAAGAGGGGCGCTAGAGAGCGCATCACGTGCTCTGTCTGTCGGTCGGGAGGTATAAAGGAGGGGTGACCCCCACTTGTTACCCCCCGATTGTGACGTACTGGTAGCCAGCGCGGGGAATTTCTGAGTGACCCCCCCGGTGGTTTGTGACAACCAGCTTATCTCATTTTAGAGAAAAAGCTTTTGAAAATGTATCATTTAATTTTGGATTTATGCAGGTATTTCTAGTTGCTAAAAGTAAAAGAACTAGAAGCTTATTAAAGCGCACCAATCACCAAGATTTTCCTATATAACCTAAAGCCAGTGCTATACTGGCACTATCAGGCTGATTCTATACATACCTGTAGTGGTCAGCTCAGATGTTTAGGTTTTAAATACAGGCAAATAAAGTTACAGAAATGTACAACTTTTTGATTGTCAGCAGCTTTCAAATAGCTAATATTTGGGTTGGATTTAGGTATCTATTCTGACCCCTGTCTGCTGCATGGCCTCTGTAGATGTTAGGCTCCTTTCAGATTGCGTTTTTCCCTATGTCCACAGGTCTCGTCGGAGCATCCATCCGAACCGCCCCTCCCCCACTCTGCAAAGCGTGTTCTGAACGCATGGGCCGGGCAGGGCCATTCACTGTTATGGAGCGCACTGCGTTAGCGTGTGCTCTGTTTTGTGCCATTTTTGCACATATACGTTTTCTGCAGACAGACACCCGAACGTAGTGGACAACGTTCGGATGTCCGTCTGCAGAAAACGTATATATGTGCAAAAAATGGCACAAAACAGAGTACATGCTAACACAGTGCGCTCCATAACAGTGAATGGCCCTGCCGGGCGCATGCGTCTGGAACACGCTTTGCAGAGTGGGGGAGGGGCGATTCGGACGGATGCTCCGACAAAACCTGTGGACGTAGGGAAAAACGCAATCTGAAAGGAGCCTTAGACTGTATGGGCTGCATTTCTAACACGCCCCTATCACATGACAGAAATTACTCATTCCTTGAAGGAGCCCAATCAGTCTAGCATCTACAGAGGCCAGGCAGTAGACAGGCGCGGGAATAGACAGCAAAACCTGACTCGCATATTAGATATTCGGCAGCTTCTGCCAATCAAAATGTTGAATATTTCTGTAACTTTACTTGCCTGTATACAAAACCAATACATCTGAGCTGACCACTAAAGGTACAGTGCCTTGCGAAAGTATTCGGCCCCCTTGAATTTTTCAACTTTTTCCCACGTTTCAGGCTTCAAACATAAAGATAAAAATGTTAATGTTATGGTGAAGAATCAACAGCAAGTGAGACACAATTGTGAAGTTGAACTAAATTTATTGCTTATTTTAAACTTTTTTAAAAAAATAACTGAACATTTTGGCGTGCAATATTATTCTTCCCCTTTAAGTTAATACTTTGTAGCGCCACCTTTTGCTGCGATTACAGCTGCAAGTCGCTTGGGGTATGTCTCGATCAGTTTTGCACATAGAGAGACTGAAATTCTTGCCCATTCTTCCTTTACAGCTGGAGCTGAGTGAGGTTGGATGGAGAGCATTTGTGAACAGCAGTTTTTATCTCTTTCCACAGATTCTCGATTGGTTTCAGGTCTGGACTTTGACTTGGCCATTCTAACACCTGGATACGTTTATTTGTGAACCATTCCATTGTAGATTTTGCTTTATGTTTGGGATCATTGTCTTGTTGGAAGGCAAATCTCCGTCCCAGTCTCAGGTCTTTTGCAGACTCCAACAGGTTTTCTTCAAGAATGGTCCTGTATTTGGCTCCATCCATCTTCCCATCAATTTTAACCATCTTCCCTGTCCCTGCTGAAGAAAAGCAGGGCCAAACCATGATACTGCCAGCACCATGTCTGACAGTGGGGATGGTGTGTTCAAGGTGATGAGCTGTGTTGGTTTTATGCCAAACATATTGTTTGGCATTGTTCCCAAAAAGTACGATTTTGGTTGCATTTGATCAGAGCACCTTCTTCCACATGTTTGGTGTGTCTCCCAGGTGGCTTGTGGCAAACTTTAAAAGACACTTTTTATGGATATCTTTGAGAAATGGCTTTCTCCTTGCCACTCTTCTATAAAGACCAGATTTGTGCAGTGTGCGACTGATTGTTGTCCTATGGACAGACTCTGCAGATTCATCCAGAGTGATCATGGGTCTCTTGGCTACATCTCTGATCAGTCTTCTCCTTGTTTGAGATGAAAGTTTGGATGGACGGCCGGGTCTTGGTAGATTGCAGTGGTATGATACGCCTTCCATTCCAATATGATCACTTGCACAGTGCTCTTTGGGATGTTTAAAGTTTTGGAAATCTTTTTGTAACCAAATCCGGCATTAAACTTCTCCACAACAGTATCACGGACCTGCCTGTTGTGTTCCTTGGTCTGCATGATGCTCTGTGCTTTAAACAGAACACTGAGACTATCACAGAGCAGATGCATTTGTACAGAGACTTCATTATCCACAGGTGGCTTATATTTATCCTCATCAATCATTTAGGACAACATTGGATCATTCAGAGATCCTCAATGAACTTTTGGTGTGAGTTTGCTGCACTGAAAGTAAAGGGGCCGAATAATATTGCACGCCCCGATTTTCAGTTATTTATTTTTTTAAAAAGTTTAAAATAAGCAATAAATTTCGTTCAACTTCACAATTGTGTCCCAGTTGTTGTTGATTCTTCACCATAACATCACATTTTTATCTTTATGTTTGAAGCCTGAAATGTGGGGAAAGGTTGAAAAATTCAAGGGAGCCGAATACTTTCGCAAGGCACTGTATGTAGATAATCAGCCTGATAGCGCCAGTATAGCACTGGTTTTAGGTTATATAGGAAAATCCTGGTGATTGGTTCCCTTTAAACTAAAAATGTTCGTAGTGCTATTGTGCGAAGAGAAGTATTTGACTATTTTTCCTAATGCTCTTATTAAAAAAAAAGATTTGAAGAATGATTACTTTGTATTCAACAATTATTGGCACAAACATTAGTTTTTATTGGGCAAATAGCGTATATTTCGTTCCTTTCTTTGGTACAAATATCATTTATAGCCATTTATTTAATGCAAGAGCCCAGAATCACAGTGATCAGATAGGAGAGTGAGGAAAGTAAATATCGGCTACTCAGATCAGCAAGGGTGCTCTAACTTTCCATTTTAATAGATCAGAGATACAAAACAAGCACAATCCGTTGTGGTTTCAGAGGTTGGACCCACTTATATTTAGTGCAGGGACAATTGATTCCATCTCAGAGTAAAAATTATTCATGGTATAAACCCTTAATATATAGAGAGAGCTAAGGCTAGTTTCACACTTGCATTTTTTTCCTTCAGTAGCAATCCGCCGTTTTGGAAAACAGCGGAATCCGTTAACAGATTCTGCTGCTTCCCAAAGACTTGTATGGACGACGAATTGCAACTGATGGACTTGCGTTGCTTCCGCTGGCCGACGAAGGAACGCAGCATGTAACGTTTTTTCGTGCGTTAAATTGACGCAGAGAGGCGGATTCCGTTAGCGTCCATTGTTTTTATAATGAATGCCAATGGTGATGGATTCCGTTAGAATCTGACATTTGACAGATTCTGTTAACGCATTCGTCTTTACACGACTGTGCATGCCCAGATGTGTAAAGTCAAGAAAAAAAAATATAACGGATTACGTTCTTTTGTACGATCCATTGCGCCACTATATGCTATGCATTCGTTGAATCCGTCACACAACGCAATGCAACGGATGCTGTTCAACGCAAGTGTGAAACTAGCCTAAAGCAGCACTCATTGTTACCTAATATAGTGTGGTATAGACTATTAATAAATGGAAGGAAGCAATGGTCTCCAACTTTTCTTACTTTGAGAGCCTCAAAGTAAGAAGTAAGCCTCAAAGTAAGCTCAGAAAGAAGGTCACCAGCCACATCCAGCTCCTCGCCCCCTCACAATAGTGTCACCTAAAGCCCCATATATTGATATAGCAGCCAAAGGTTCCTCACAGAGATAACACTGAGGCAATGTACTTACATCTGGGGGTTCCAACTTTAACCTCATTTGTATTCTCTCATCAAGCACTCCTCCCCCTATCACATGCAGCCCCAATCACTTTATCTGGCATTGTCATCCTATCTCTAGCTTAGCAGTTAAGACCCCGTCACACACAACGAGATCGCTAACGAGATTGTTGCTGTGTCACCGTTTCTGTGACGCAGCAGCGATCTTGTTATGTGTGACACCTACCAGCAATCAGGCCCCTGCTGTGAGATCTCTAGTCGTTGCTGAATAGTTGGGACCATTTTCTTCAAAGGCAATCTCCTGCTGGGCAGGACGCATCGCTGTGTTTGACACCTACCAACGACCTCCTAACATAGTCCCCACGTCCGCCGAGATCGTTATACAGGTCGCTGATCGTTACTGCGTCGTTGGTAAGAGCTGACTGTGTGACATCGCACCAGCGACCTCCCAGCAACTTACCAGCGATCCTTATCAGGTCACATCGTGTTCGGGATCGCTGGTAAGTCGTTAAATGTGACGGGGGCTTTACTTATTTCTCCAACCACAAGGCAAGAATATATGCATCCAGATCTGCTCTACTGTTAGGGCCTACTCAGAAAAATAACATCTCGAGACTTGCCCTTCATAGCCATTTGCTAAATCTAGTGCATCTGTGCCAAGCTGGCAGACAGCCACGAGCCACACATCATTGGTCTGTGAGCCACATGTGGCCAGTCACACGATGGGGATCCCTGGTATAGAGTCTTTTGTGTTTTTTTTTGTGTGTATCTGTTTTAATACATTTCTGCCATTTCTAGGTTCTGTCCCATGATTCCTTGCCCTGGTGACTTTCTCTTGTTGTTTTCAGCAGCTTTCCTCACAAACAGATCATCACTGCTCTCCATAAAATGGCCGCTTCTGGAATAGCATGTGACCAGTCCAGTTCTCGAGCCTCCAATTGTAAAACCCCTCACATTAGAAAGCTGCTTCTCTTTTGGAAAAGGCAGTGATGGGTTACCATTATTGATGAGCCAGCACTACCATACTCATAATGAACAGTCAATACTCGGAGGGGCGCCACTCAAGTACCAGAGTATAATGGAAGTCAATGGGGAACTCGAGCATTTTTCCGGGAAATCTTCCAAATGTTACGAGTACTGAGCACCCGTGCATGGTAGAGCTTGCTCATCACTAGTTACCACTGCAGAAGGGCCCAGTAAAGCTCAGCCACTGAGTATAGTGTATATACCATCATGGGTTCAGGTACCCTAAGAGGACTTGAAAGTAAAGTAAAAACAAACATTTTAAAACTGTAAAAAAAAAAAAAATGTATATAGAAAAAAAATGAAATTGGCCACATTTCCCCATTAAACTCAAATAAATAAAAATAAACATATTTGGTATTGCCATATATGTAGAGGTCCGGTCTATGAAAATATAAAAATAATTCATATACTGTATATAAAGAGAAAAATAATCAGAATGTTGTATATAAGAGATTATCAATAAATCATATGTGAGCTTCACACATTTCACACAGCTCGTTTGACAGAGAAATTAAAATGTTACTTGTTATTTAAAGTGTAACCGTTGTTTAAAATTTTATTTCTTAAATGAATAAATAGCGCACATGAAAATAAGCAACTCTGAAATATTTCCTTTATTCTCTCCAGGATTGACCAGTCATTATAAAAATTCTCACTTCTGAGGTAAAATCTGTATTCAATGAAGACTTTCCCATTACTGAGAGAAGAGGTGGAAGATGTTACTGATAAAATTCTATGTAGATATAAGAGAGGAAATCGTCCTCCCTCTGCCTCTACCTTCTGCCTGTAGCTCCTCCCTCTGCCTGTAGCTCCTCCCTCTGCCTGTAGCTCCTCCCTCTGCCTGTAGCTCCTCCCTTAGAATCTAGCTCCTACCTCCTCCTGTCTATTTGGAATTGTATTCATAGCAACTCCTATCTCAGTAATAGGAAAGTCTGTCTGTCCCTTTAATGTGGCCTCACATGGTGAGCGTACATTATTCAAGCACATGTCTGCTGAGCCAATCAGCAGACGTGCAGCTAAGGCTACTTTCACACTTGCGTTGTGCGCATCCGTTGCAATCAGCCGCCTTGAGGATTTACGGTAACCATTGCAGGAATCCGTTTATTCCTCATAGGCTTCTATTAAGGGCGGATTGCAATGGATGGTCTTGCGTTGCATCCGCCCCGCGGCGCATCAGTTGTTTTGTCAGTGACCATCAGTGCCCGTCGGGCGGAAGGAACGTATCATGTAATGTTTTTTGTTGCTGTAAAACAACGCACTCCGCAGGATTCCGTTGGGATCCGTTAAAAGGCATAATGAGTGTCTGTGGTGCTGGATTCCGTCGCCATGCGTTTGGCAACGGATTCCAGTGCAGGATTTCGTCACATTCTACTGAGCATGCTCAGCATGTCCAGCAGTACGTTCTAAATCGTTTAAAAGCACTCCTGGTCTCTCTGTCTGTCTGTCGGTCGGTCTCTCTCTGTCGGTCTCTCTCTGTCGGTCGGTCTCTCCCTCTTACCACCTCACTCATGCTCACCGATCACCGGCGAGGTGCTCCACAGCTGTCACACTGCTCTGACAGCTTCTCCTGCTTTTGAAAATGCCGGTCGCTTATAATTCCATCTTGTATTCAGTGCTTCCCCCGCCCACCGGCGCCTATGATTGGTTGCAGCCAGACGCGCCCCCACGCTGAGTGACAGCTGTCTCACTGCAACAATCACAGCCGTCGGTGGGTGGGTCTATATCGTGCAGAACAATAAATAAATAATTTTAAAAAAAAAAAAAACGGCGTGCGGTCCCCTCCCATTTTGATACCAGCCAAGATAAAGCCACACGGCTGAAGGCTGGTATTCTCAGGATGGGGAGCCCGACGTTATGGGGAGCCCCCCAGCCTAAAAATATCAGCCAATTCCGCATCCATTAGAATTGCCGCATCCATTAGATGCAACAGGCGCGGGACTCTACCCAGCTCATCCCAAATTGCCCTGGTGCGGTTGCAATCGGGGTAATAAGGAGTTAATGGCAGCCCATAGCTGCCACTAAGTCCTAGGTTAATCACGACAGGCGTCTATGAGACACCCCCACGATTAACCTGTAAGTGAAAGTAAATAAACACATACACCCGAAAAAATACTTTATTTGGAATAAAAGACAAAAAACACCCTCTTTAACCACTTTATTAAAATACTCAAATACCCCTCCAGGTCCAACGTAATCCACAGAGGTCCCACGACGCTTTCAGCTCTGCTACATGAAGCTGACAGAAGCGGCCTTAGAACACCGCCACTCACTGTGAGCTCCCCGCAGCAACTGAAGTGAATCGCGCTGTCAGCAGTGACGTCACTGAGGTAGTGCTGGTGTGTGTGCGGTGATGATGGGGGCTGTAGTGCCTGCGTGTTTGCGGTGATGATGGGTGCGGTAGTGCCGGTGTGTATGCGGTGATGATGGGGGCGGTAGTGCCGGTGTGTATGCGGTGATGATGGGGGCGGTAGTGCTGGTGTGTATGCGGAGATGATGGGGGTTCTCTCTCTCGGCTTAGAAAAACTAAAAGAACGCAGCACGTTTTTTCACAGGAATCTGTTGCCTTTATTATCACACTATTTACAATGCATCCGTCACATGCGTCACACAATGCATAGTGACGGATGCCGTACAACGTAAGTGTTAAAGTAGCCTAACATTCGCGGGTAGATCTGACAGCACGATAAAATGTGCACTGGCGGGGATTATGTTGTTCCCCCACCTCCATCAGCAGGTTGCAATGACATCGGGTTAGATGAGGACCCATGTCGCTGCCATGACGTGTTTCCTATGAGTGCCGGCAAAGCGTCGGTACTCACAGTAACATAGCATTTTTTATTTTATTTTTTAAAAAACTTCTGAATTTTTTTTACCACTTAGATCAGGGGTGGGGAACCTTTTTTCAGCCGGGAGCCATTTGGAAATTTCTACCAACCTTCGGGGGCCGCACAAAATTATCAATGTGAAAATTACCCGGCTATATTTGGTCAAACAATTAACTCACCCCTACTGTGGCGGCCGGAGCGGCTTCTCTTTGGTGCGGCTTTAATGTTGGATGATACTAATCATGTTTCTTCTCACAACTGCTTTTCTGTCTCGGTCTGAAGCACAGTCAACTCTTTGTGATAATAATATTTGCTAAATCATATACATCACATAGTAGACGCTGGAGGCACACACAACACATAGGAGACGCTGGAGGCACACACAACACAGAGGAGACGCTGGAGGCACACACAACACAGAGGAGACGCTGGAGGCACACACAACACATAGGAGACGCTGGAGGCACACACAACACATAGGAGACACTGGAGGCACCCACAACACATAGGAGACACTGGAGGCACACACAACACATAGGAGACACTGGAGGCACCCACAACACATAGGAGACACTGGAGGCACCCACAACACATAGGAGACACTGGAGGCACACACAACACATAGGAGACACTGGAGGCACACACAACACATAGGAGACACTGGAGGCACACACAACACATAGGAGACACTGGAGGCACACACAACACATAGGAGACACTGGAGGCACACACAGCACATAGGAGACACTAGGACTGCTCTATATACATTACAGGAGTCACTGAAGGCACATACATCACTGGAGGGGCTGGGAGCATATACATCACATTGAAAACGCTGGGACTGACGTATACACCACAGAAAGGAAACGCTGGGACTGCTGTATATACACAACACAAGAGACACTGGAGGCACATACATCACATGAGGAGCTATATATGCTCCCAGCCCCTCCTGTGATGTAAATGCCCACAGCACCTCCTGTGTTGTGTATGTCCCCAGTGTCTCCTGTGATGTATATGCCCCCAGCATCTCCAATGTGATGTATAAGTCACAGGAGACACTGAAGGCAAACAACACAAGAGGGGCTGGGGGGCATACACAATGCAAGAGGGGCTGGGGGGCATACACAACGCAAGAGGGGCTGGGGGGCATACACAACGCAAGAGATACTGGGGGGCATACACAACACAAGAGGGGCTGGGGGGCATACACAACGCAAGAGGTGCTGGGGGGCATACAGAACGCAAGAGGGGCTGGGGGACATACACATCACAAGAGGAGCTGGGGGCAAAGCCATCACTGAGGGGGGCACAGACATCACTGGGGGAACACAACACTGGGGGTGATGCACAGCATTGGGAGGACACACAGCACTGCCCCCCAGTAATGTCAAGGCTCTGCTCTGCGCACAGCACCTGCAGAGCCCTGACATTACCGGGGAGCCACAAACCTGAGGTGATAGACAGCATGGGGTGAGGGACACAGCACTGATCGTTGCACACAACTCTGGAGGGAGGGTACACATAGTACTGGACGGGGAGCAGAGTGCAGGCGCGCACACACAGCGCCGGAGACAGTGCAGGCCGGAGGGCAGAGGGGCGGGCAGATCGCTCTGGAGTTGAAAGGTGCGGTCACACCACACGACAGGACATAGGGGCGAGCACATCGCGCCGAGGGTAGAGGGGGCAGATCGCTCCGGAGGGCAGAGGGGTGGGCACACCACACGATGGGAAAGAGGGGCGGGCAGATCGCTCCGGAGGGCAGAGTGGCGGGCACACACAGCATGAGGGGAAAGAGGGGCGGGCACATCGCTCCGGAGGGCAGAGGGGCGGGCACACACACAGCACGAGGGGACAGAGGGGCGGGCACACACCGCTGATTACGCTACTGGACAGCGGGAGAGCCCATTGGTTCTCCCAAACAGTGCATGTGGTCATTTAAAGGGCTGGCGGCCCCAGCACTACAGCCCCCGGGAATGTGCCCGGGGGCCGCATAAAAGGTCATGGCGGGCCGCATGCGGCCCGCGGGCCGGAGGTTCCCCACCCCTGACTTAGATAAAAGAAAAACAACACATGTTTGGTATCTACCAACTCGTACTGATCTGGGGAATCATAATACCTGCTCAGTTTTTCAAAATAGTAAACATGGTAAATAAAATAGTAGTAGTAGTAATAATAATAATGAAAAAAAAATCATGCAATTGCACCTTTTTTTTTTTCTTTTTTTTTCTTTTTGCAATTTCACCGCACTTGTAATTTTTTTTCTGTTTCCACGAGCAGTTCTGGGTGCATATTGTTAATCCCTGCCTAACCATCCCTGTATACACTACCATAGATAAAGGGATCTTTAGAAAAAGTAATTCTTAAGATCCTTTATGGTATGCTAATGAGCGAGGGCACTAGTCGAAAAGGCGTTATATCCCCCGACTAGTCCGTCCTCTTAGTACACCCCTGTGGGCGTGCTAACATACTATTCAGTGCAGTATCACCAGCAGTGACGCACATACCTGTGTCTGTTGTCACCGCTGATCAGAAGTCTCGGCACTTCTGGTCATGTGCGCTAAACCACTCTAAAGCCAAGATGCGTACACCCGGCTTCATACTGCGCATGACCGGAAGTGCCGAGCATTCTAATCAGCGGTGGCGTTGCATTGAATAGCATGTTAGTACACCCCTGTGGGCATACTAACATGCTAAGAGGGCGGAATAAGCGCAGGAAGTAACGCCCTTAAGACTAGTCCCTGGCCTCATTAGCATATGATAAAAGATCTTTAGAAATACTTATTCTAAAGAGCTCTTTATCTATGCTAGTGTATACAGGGACAGTTAGGCAGGGATTAGCAATATACACCCAGAACTGCTTGTGGCTCTGGGTGCATATTGCACCTGACAGGTTCACTTTAAGTATTGAAGAAAAAAATGAGAGCTTGGTATTGCCATAATTGTTCTTGCCCAAAAAAATCATATTTCAAGGTCACTTTTACCATACAATGAACACCGTAAAACCCTATAAACAATGGTGAAATTGCTTCCCCCCCCCCACCATTTAATCCCACTTGCAGTTTTACTTCCCAGTTTTCATTACATCGTGTAATGAAATGAATGTGTCATTCAAAACGGCAACTTGTCCTGCAAAAAGCAAGCCCTCATATGGAAAAGTAAAATGTTATCTTGGAAGAAGAGGAGAATAAAATGCACACCGAAAAATGAAAATTGGCTCTGGAGGTTAAAGGGGTTGTCCAGTGAACAAAGTGCATTTTAATCAAAAGATCTTGGATTATTAAGTCTGTGGGACACCCCTCTCATGCTATTCCTGCAGCATACTTTGTTTAGAAATGTTTTAGAAGTCCTTCCAAGTGTGTTTAGCTCCAGTGATTTACAAAGCAGTGGTGACCTCTTAGGAACCTCAGTACATAAAAAAAACTGCATTTTGTCTTCAAGATGTAACTTGCATGAGCACAGTCTTACACTCGAAATCTGCTTTCTCATAACCTGAGAAAATGCCTCCCTGAATGATGTGGTTGCCAACCATGGATATATTTAGCATTAATTATAACCTTGTTGGCGCAGTGTGGTGTACAGCAGAATACATCAGAGAGTTTTGTTGCTGTTGGTTAGTGTCTCAGTAGTATAATTATGGCCGAAGGGTTGTACCTTACTACCAACTAAAACAAAATTACTGCCGCTTGTTACCTCTATCTCTAGAGCAAAGCTCTTCTACCTCATATTATACGCGTATAATGAGAGTAAAGTGCTGCCTCTCTTTGCCTAAGACGATTTCTATCTAACAATTCAAAGTATTAACAGATTCTTGTCTTATTTTAGCGGACTACAGTGAAGCACATGCAAATTCACCTTGTTTCCCTCGGACCTTTTAAAAAATATATATTTGTTTTATTTCTAGAACTGTATTTTTTTTAACTTCTAGACAAATTATTATTTTGGGGGTTTTTTTGTAACTATACATATATTTTTTTACTTTGTTGAAATGATCCTTTTTTTTTACAAATCATGACTATCTTAAAAAAAAAGTACTTACAAATAAGACTTTTTTACATTAAAGGTTTTTTTCAGGGAATATTAATTCATTTTAAAGGTAACCTGTCATCTTGGAAAACACTACCAGCAGATTAAGGTTAATTCACATGTAAATCGCATTAAAATGCTGCCGGGCCGCCTTACAAAAAGCGCAGCTACCTGGAGAAAAGGAACTTATTTTCTCCCAGGAGCTGCCAACCTTTAGCAATATGGAGCGTACACAGAAGGCCGGGGCCACACGGGGACTACTGCGATCCTCGCATGACACTGTGTCATTGCGACTGAGGTCTGATCGTGCGATGGGACCACAGCTGGAGGGGCGGACCAGTACTGAGGAGGGGGCGGGCCGGTGCTGCAGAGGGAAGGGAGGGATTTATCTCCCTCTCTCCTTCGTTACCGGCTATTGCCATTCTCGCTCTGCACTCGCAGTACATCGGTGTACCGCGAGTGCAGTGCGATGTTTCTCTCTCCCCATAGACTTGAATGGGTGTGAGAGAAAGAGGATCACATTGCACCCGTAGAATGCTGCGACTGTTTTCTCGGTCCGATTAGGGCTGAGAAAATAATCGCTCATGAGTGCTGGGACATAGAGTAATATTGGTCCAAGTGGAATGTGATGTTTTATCGCATTCCACTTGCTCCGATTTTCATGCTGTGTGTCTTAGGCCGAATGGCGACAGTCACCACTCACAAGACCGCTCCCTATCGGCACTTTTTTCCCTGTTAGAATGGAGCGACCGAGCGCATGTTTGATCTTCTATCCTTTCATTCCCTATAGCGCTTGTGACTGTTGTACTTGGCTTTTTCTAGCAGCCCCATGTAGAATGAATTGCAGCAAATTTAAGGACACAGTGGACAATCATTTTAAATAACCAGGTCACTCCCCATGTAGAATGAATGGAGTGGAGATCGGACATCCAGCCCACCACTCCATTTTGTAATGGGAGTAAAAATTTTGTTTTGTGGAGCAGTGTGGGTCCCATCAATCGGCATGTTATCACCTATCTTTTGGTACCTTTTGTACATACTTTTAATAGTTTAAGCCATTAGAAATTGTGATTTTTTTTTTTATGTGCACGTGGTTTTTGCAAAGAACGTTTATTTTAATTTTCTACAAACTAGCTACAGCCATGACAATGCAGTTGTTTGATAGCTGGTATACTTTGTTATACTCATTATACTAAAGTATTGTTACATTTTACTACTGAGCTGACAGCAGTGTATTAGACCATATCCGTGGCCAAGCCTAGTACTCGTACAGCCATTGCAGACCTAGATGCCTTCGAATTTAAGAAAGCTACTAGATGATGAGCTTCCCCATCCTATCTAACCACAGTGACGCTGTGGTCACTATACATCTTTGATGGGAGCAAACTCCAATTTTTGCTATTGCAGTGGAATCTAAAGACCTGTTGACACCCACTGGGGTGACACGAACACAAGTTATGTGCCAGAATCATCCACTGGATGCAAATGGACATCTATTTGTGGAAAAGTGCAGCTATAGAGAAATGTACGGTAAGGGTTAAATTGCCTTTAGTGTTAATTAAACAATTTCAGCAAATAAATAGGAATTTCCTGGAAAGTGAGGTTTTCATCAAGGAGATTCATTGAATGATTTAATGGTGTTCAACTGTTCATCAATAGTGCATTGATTTATTTATTTTTAATTGCATGATAGATAGGATAGGCCAGCGGCGCAGCCAGCCACATGCAAGCAAAACTGTCCACCACCATGATTGATTGCTGCATGATGTTGTCTTACTACCATGAGACCAGAGTTTCAACCATGCTGCGCAACTGCACTGTTAAAGGAGTTGTACGACATTAGCTTAACAAAAATTTTTGAGTTTATCTGTGCTGTATTGTCATATAAATCACACCTACATTGTTATTTTTTGTTTTCTAACTTTTGTTCCTCTTGAATTATCCCTTTATTCTCTGCAGCTCTTGTTTACATTCAGATCCAGCAAACATGACCACTTCCTGTGCTGAACCTCAGTCAGAGCTGTCACCACCCACCCCAGTGTCCAGCCTCACCCCCTGCCCGCCCCCTGCACATATGTATATATATATATATAGAAAAGAGAAAACGGGTTTTAGCCGCGCTAAAAAACACTGGTGCAGGATTAATCAAGAAGTTTCTTTTTATTGCAGCATTTCTAACGCGTTTCAGAGACAAGGACCGTCTCCTTCCTCAGGGAAAAAAAGAAATCATGCAGCTGTCTACAGTCTAGTGCTTTAAATGAAGGATAAAGACTGCCACGTTGACAGCCATGACGTCATCCACCCACTCTATTGCAGGGCAATGACTCATAGACACGTGGAGAAAATACAAAGGAAAAAAAATCACATTTAAATACATCAAATATTGTAACAACACGAATAATAGCATGCAATCCAAATAAAAGTTAATAAAAAATCTTTTTGTGGTTCATTTTCGACATCTACAGTTTTAGCGTTGCAGACATAAACTGGGTAAAAAAGTAAAAAAAGGGGATAGGAACACACAGGTTCGCACCTTTCCTATCCCCTTTTTTTACTTTTTTACCCAGTTTATGTCTGCAACGCTAAAACTGTAGATGTCGAAAATGAACCACAAAAAGATTTTTTATTAACTTTTATTTGGATTGCATGCTATTATTCGTGTTGTTACAATATTTGATGTATTTAAATGTGATTTTTTTTCCTTTGTATTTTCTCCACGTGTCTATGAGTCATTGCCCTGCAATAGAGTGGGTGGATGACGTCATGGCTGTCAACGTGGCAGTCTTTATCCTTCATTTAAAGCACTAGACTGTAGACAGCTGCATGATTTCTTTTTTCCCTGAGGAAGGAGACGGTCCTTGTCTCTGAAACGCGTTGGAAATGCTGCAATAAAAAGAAACTTCTTGATTAATCCTGCACCAGTGTTTTTTAGCGCGGCTAAAACCCGTTTTCTCTTTTATATATATATATACATATTTGCCATCCACGGGGCCGCTGCTTTTAAACCTAGCTGACACTCACATGTGATTTCAGGAGTTGTGACTGGCACAACCATATCAGGTGAGTGTATCTTTTACTTTCATCATTCCAAGTTTTTATCGGGTAAGACCCTATTTGCGCCTTCTGTCTCCCCACTTTTTAGCATCGCCCCCTGCACACACATTCCCTGTCAGTATTCTTCCCCAGCACCTGACCTGGTATCACTACAGCATTGCAAATAACAGCCCCACATCGGGCTCTGCACCGCACACCACATCGGGCTCTGCACCGCACACCACATCGGGCTCTGCACCGCACACCACATCGGGCTCTGCACCACACACATATGGCTCTGCACCGCACACACACACATATGGCTCTGCACACGCACACATATGGCTCTGCACCGCACACATATGGCTCTACACCGCACACATATGGCTCTGCACCGCACACATATGGCTCTGCACCGCACACATATGGCTCTGCACACGCACACATATGGCTCTGCACCGCACACGCACACATATGGCTCTGCGCACGCACACATATGGCTCTGCACCGCACACGCACACACATGGCTCTGCACACGCACACATATGGCTCTGCAACCCCCCCATCCCCATACCCCCCATCCCCATCCGGAACACATGTGGAATACATACTCACCCGTCCTCGGTCCCCGTCGCTCCTGCACGTTCGCCCGCTGTCTGTGCTCTGGACATATCAGCACAGTAGTGACGTCACCGCTGTGCTGAAGAGAGCACAGACAGCGGGAAGGACAGTGATGAGAAGCAGCGCTGCGCTGCTTCTCATCAGCACTTTCAAATGTACCGGCATCTGTGATCTGTGATGCCGGTACATTTGAATGTGTGATCCTGAGCAGGGGGCCCGGTGCTGGAGCTGACACCACGGCAGCTGCCGCCAGGCCCCTCCCCCAGGGCACGGACCCCACAGCAGTGCAGGGGGAGGTTACTGGAGAGTAAAAGAGGTGCGGGGGAATGTGTGGGAGGGTGCAGGGACGGGGGCGGTGACTCCTCGCACTGTAGACACCCAGCAGGGCGGCAACATGCTGTTCCAGATTTGCATGTCAACATGGCCCTGCCCATGTTGACATGAAATGACCGGAAGCAGCAAAATCGCGGCAGGAGCGGTCACATGACCGCTCTGAGCCGGGGGAGAGGGGCTGACAGCAGGGCAGGTAAGTGGTCTCTATCTACTTACCTGCACTAAAAAAAAATGTCAAAGAAGCCGGATAACCCCTTTAAGCCGTACCATTAAGGCCTGATATAGACAGTCTAATGTGTGTGCTCTGAACATCTGATTGGCTCTGGAGCTGTCAATCAAGCAGCTCTATTTGACAAATGCTGATCGCTTCATTCTCTGGCCACCCCAAAAATGTCTGGTGACAGGTCCATGATAGATAACACAAGAGGACTTGTTCAAATGAGTATGGGAGATTAGGCCGAGATGGCTTTCAGCTGCACCATCATTCAGGCGTCAGCCTTTTGTTTTGTGGCCATACCCTGATGGTTAAACTAGATCAAATATTTGAAGAGAGTGGGTTTGTTTATTTGGTGCGTCTAAAGGCTGCTTTACACCTTTCAATTTTGCATACGATATCGTATGCGATGTGACCCACCCCCATCGTATGTGCGGCACTTTCAATTTGTTGACCGTGTCGCACAAACGATTATTTCCTGTCACACGTACTTACCTTTCATACGACCTCGATGTGGGCGGCGAAGATCCACTTTCTGGAGTGGGAGGGACGTTCGGCGTCACAGCGACGTCACATGGCAGCCGACCAATAGAAGCGGAGGGGCGGAGCTGAACGGGACGTAAACATCCCGCCCACCTCCTTTCTTCCGCATAGCCGGCGGGAGCCGCGAGATGCTGGTAAGATCTGTTCATCGTTCCCGGGGTGTCACACACTGCGATGTGTGCTGCCTCGGGAACATTGAAGAACCTGACGTTCAAATTTTAGTAATTGAACGACGTGCGTGCAATCAACGTTTTAACGTTCAATCGCACGGAGGTATCACACGCTACAATGTAACTAACGATGCCGGATGTGCGTCACTTACGACGTGACCCCGCCGACACATCGTTAGATAAATTGTAGCGTGTAAAGCCCACTTTAGAGGAAAAATTGGTTAATATGGACACATTGGTTGCTTTGGAAAGATTGCATGATATGGAAAGATTGGTTGTTTTGGAAAGATTGGATGATATGGAAAGACTAGTTGATATAGAATATTGGTTAATATAGAAAGATTGGTTGCTTTTGAAAGATTGGATGATATGGAAAGATTGGTTGCTTTTGAAAGATTGGATGATATGGAAAGATTGGTTGCTTTGGAAAGATTGGATGATATGGAAAGATTGGTTGCTTTGGAAAGATTGGATGATATGGAAAGATTGGTTGTTTTGGAAAGATTGGTTGATATGGAAAGATTAGTTGATATAGAATATTGGTTAATATGGAAAGATTGGTTGCTTTTGAAAGATTGGATGATATGGAAAGATTGGTTGCTTTGGAAAGATTGGATGATATGGAAAGATTGGTTGCTTTTGAAAGATTGGATGATATGGAAAGATTGGTTGCTTTGGAAAGATTGGATGATATGGAAAGATTGGTTGTTTTGGAAAGATTGGTTGATATGGAAAGATTAGTTGATATAGAATATTGGTTAATATGGAAAGATTGGTTGCTTTTGAAAGATTGGATGATATGGAAAGATTGGTTGGTGTGGATAGGAGTAGGCAGTTTTCATTATTTCTTAATGATGCTGGCTTCAGAGTGACAATTTGGATAATGCTAGACCCTGGTAAGGTAACTCTAGATAATCAGTTGGAGATGTTGGTAAATTTAAATGAATTCTGCGAAGTCTACAAATCCCAGCATCCATCTGAGGTCAGTATATATAATAAATATTTCTTTTGCAGCGGTCAGCCACAATACTTGTTTAGTTCTTAGGTGTGTGCCATCTTACGTCATATTCTTCTTCAGCCATTTGCAACACAAAGTGCTTTTATGAAAATCTAGTAAAACTGGTTTGCCTACTTTTGGTAATGTTACCGTGTACAAGTCCTCTTCTACATAGTGGATGTATAAACAATTTGGTTCACGGATTATATTTTAGGCATTGGTTTATGTTTTAGTAATAACTAAAGGAGGCTAGACCATAAAATAACTGTTGGCCAAACATTCAGCTCAGTTATTTTTCTCAACTTCAATGTGTTGCCCCCTCTGCCGACTGAGATGAGGGGTCCCAACTACATTAGCTAGATGTAAGCCAAATAATCGTTTGGCAGACCACATCTCTCCTCATGCTCAGCTTGGAGACCCTGAATCCAGCGATGTTTCACTTACCGAGCTGTTTAGTGTAGTTTTGATAATCTCTTGCTGATTAAACAGTGACTATCATTAGAGGACTACTTGGCCTGCCACCAAGTAGTCCTTTTATATTCATGATTCCCTGTATACCCCTATGCCCACCACTGATTGTCAGCTTTCTGTATACACTGTATATGGGCAGAAAGTTACCAATCAGTGGTGTGGGTGGGGTTATAGAGCTCCACATTTAAAACTGCTATATCTACAGCAGATAAAACTGTGATTTTATTAAAGGGAACATGTCACTAGGTTTGGCCCCTATGAGCTGCGGCCACCACTAGTAAGCCCTTATATACAGCATTCCAGAATACTGTATATAAGAGCCCAGGCCACTCTGTAGAATGTTAAAAGAACCTTTATAATACTCAGAGGGTGCTTCAATCCGATGGGTGTCACTGCTCTCCAGTCCGACTCTTCCTCTCTGCTGCGATGGCCCGTCGTCCTTCGCAGGCCCGTGTGGATGACGCATCTTAGTCATCCACACATGTCAACATTGGGGTCCTGTACACACGCACTTTGATCTGCCTTGCTGAGGGAATCTCAAAGTATTGTAGTGCGCATGCATGGGGGTCTGTAACCTTTCCTCGCAACTGTGCATTACAGTACTTTGATAAGCCCTTAGCAGGACAGATCAAAGTTTGCCTATGCAGGACATCCACACTAGGCTGGTTAGATTAAGGACGGAGATCACAACAGAGAGGAGGCGCCGAACCGGAAGCAGCGACACCCATTGGACTGGACCGCCCCCTAGGTAAGTATACGTTCTACAGAGTGGCCTGGGATCTCTTATATACAGTATTCTAGAATGCTGTCTATAAGAGCTCACTGGTGGTGGCTACAGTGTATAGGGGCCAAATCTGGTGACAGGTTCCCTTTTAAAATGAAAGCAAGCAGCCCAATAAGTGACACATCGCTGGAATCGGGGGTCTCTGTCTCAACATTATGCTGCTCTCAAATGGGGTAGCAAAACCTGGTGACGGATTCATTTAAAGTAAAAAGGTTTAGTTAAAGGTAACACATTACTAGATTCATAGTGCCCAAACTATGGGGAGTATGAATCGGAGTAGGCCATACGTTTGCAACCAGGTATGTTTTTCTCTGAAATACTCCAATGTTTTGGAAAAATCATAGTTTGAAAAACTGCCCAGGGACCATAAGGGTAGACCCAACTAGTCCGCCACGTCCCTAGCTAGATCAGTCCCGTGCTTTTCACACAGTCTAGCTAGCTGTCATCACGCAGCCATGCTAGTGGCTCGAGCAGTATGAGTCTGACCGTTCCCGTTTGATTTACTGCATTGGGTTGTGTATGTGCCCTCAACTGTTCATTATTAATTAGTCTCTTACAAAGGCAAGCTGTAGATGTTCTGGATGTTAAGTCAAAGCTGTGCCCAGGGGCCAGTTGTATTGAAGAGACCAGTCTTTATTCTCTTGTTTAAGTCACTTTTGTCCCTTATTAAATGGCTAATGAGTCCATCAAGCATAGTTCAGCATTGTTTCGAAATGAGGACACTGCACTGTCGGTTTATAACTCAACTAGGCGACCGCTGCCTCCGAGATATATTCTGTGCGAAAGCCTCGAGGTCCGATGAGCGCACATCATGAATCACTGATGAACATGTGGCTGCAGTGATAGTAACAGAGGGCCACAATGGACATTCACAAAAATATTGGAACATCTGAATCATTCTGTCCATACAAAATGATTGAAAAGTCATATCCGGTTACTAACCACACCTCTGTTTTTTTGTGTTGCAGTCAAAAATAGAAACTCAATAACTATACATTTCTGATACATACTTTCCAATTTGACTCATGCATACTGCGTTTTCTAGCAAAAGTAACCGTTTATTCATCATTACATTTACTGGTTACCCTGACTTGCTGTACATCTGTAATTGTAAATAATGTATGCAGTATATCCAATAGATGCCGTCAAAGGGTGAGCATCCCCTCCCGCTACTTGGTGAATAAGTAGTGGTGCAGCAAGAAAACATGAATTTTGAAATGGAAAAAAAATGCACAGTACCCCTCAGATAAAATTCTGATAGGTTACTTGTAGACATTCCCAAGTCAGAACAGATCACTATTATACCAAATATATCAATGAAAATTTTCATAGAGGAAAATTATACATGGAAGAAACGAACGTTTGATTTCTTAAGTTTCTACCATGCAGTGAGTTATGCGGGCATCACACGAGACTATCTATTGTGCGATATGTCGTCGGGGTCGCGGTTGGCGACGTCGTCTCGTGTGACACCTACAAGCGATCGCAAATCGGTGAGAAATTGGGTATCGTGTACTCCTCGTTTATTTTTAAAAAATCGTTTATTTTACTTTGCTCCGGTTGTTCATCGTACCCAGGGCAGCACACATCGCACTGTGTGACACCCCGGGATCGATGAACACAGCTTACCTGCGTCCCGCGGCACCCGCTGGCTATGTGGAAGGAAGGAGGTGGGTGGGATGTTTACATTCCGCTCATCTCCGCCCTTCCGCTTCTATTGGCCGGCTGCTGTGTGACATCGCTGTGACGCCGAATGTCCCACCCCCTTCAGGAAGTGGATTTTCACCGCCCACAGCGACGTCGCTCAGCACGTAAGTACGTGTGACGGGGGTTAAACGACTTTGTGCGACACGGGCAACGATTTCCCCGTGATGCACAAACGACGGGGGCGGGTACGATCGCTTGTGCGATCGCATGATAGATCGTACCGTGTGAAGCCCGCATTAGGCAGAGGTGAATCTAGGTTTTCATGCATCAGGGCAAATATTCAGTTTGGCATCCCTCCTTTACATTCTTCGTGCATGCCGCAACAAGTTCTTAATAGATGGTTAGGCTGCATTCACATGTGGCAGTCATGTTGCACTTATATTTTGGCCACAGTAGAGTTGCGATATTTTCTGCAGTTTGGGAGAGAAAAAAACATAACGATGCTGACAGTTCTGAGAGTACTGCCACCAACCAGTACTGACGATATAAAGACAAAACTAATAATATCAACAAATAGGAAAGGGTTCTTTACAGTTAAAGCAGTCAGACTGTGGAATGCCCTACCACAAGAGGTAGTAATGGCAGACACTATAACAGCTTTTAAAAAAAGCGCTAGATGATTTCCTCAGTACACAAAACATTGGTGGTTATAAGTGACTTAGGGACAAAATGTAGAATTGGTGGAGGAAGGTTGAACTAGATGGACCTAGGTCTTTTTCAACCTATGTAACTATGTAAGGCTAGTTTCACACTTGCGTTGAACGGTATCCATTGCGTTGTGTGACGGATGCAACGGATGTGTTGCATATAGTGGCACAACGGATGCAACGGATGCTGCAAAACAACGGAATCTGTTTTGATTTTTTTTTTTTTACAGTTTTACCGGCAGCAGACTATTGTGAACGATCAGCTGATCGCTCCCAGTAGCCGGCCACCGGGTGATCAGCTGATCGCTCCCTGCAGCCGGCCGCCGGGTGATCAGCTGATCGCTCCCTGCAGCCGGCCGCCGGGTGATCAGCTGATCGCTCCCTGCAGCCGGCCGCTGGGTGATCAGCTGAGCGCTGTCACTTGCCGGCCGCCGGATGATCAGCTGATCGCTCCCTGCAGCCGGCCGCCGGGTGATCAGCTGATCGCTCCCTGCAGCCGGCCGCTGGGTGATCAGCTGAGCGCTGTCACTTGCCGGCCGCCGGGTGATCAGCTGATCGCTCCCTGCAGCCGGCCGCCGGGTGATCAGCTGATCGCTCCCTGCAGCCGGCCGCCGGGTGATCAGCTGATCGCTCCCTGCAGCCGGCCGCCGGGTGATCAGCTGATCGCTCCCTGCAGCCGGCCGCCAGGTGTTCAGCTGAGCGCTGTCACTTGCCGGCCGCCGGGTGATCAGCTGATCGCTCCCTGCAGCCGGCCGCCGGGTGATCAGCTGAGCGCTGTCACTTGCCGGCCGCCAAGTGATCAGCTGATCGCTCCCTGCAGCCGGCCGCCGGGTGATCAGCTGAGCGCTGTCACTTGCCGGCCGCCGGGTGAATAGCTGATCGCTCCCTGCAGCCGGCCGCCGGGTGATCAGCTGAGCGCTGTCACTTGCCGGCCGCCGGGTGATCAGCTGATCGCTCCCTGCAGCCGGCCGCCGGGTGATAAGCTGAGCGCTGTCACTTGCCGTCGCCCGGGCATGCCGGCGGGCGGGCGCTCAGCTAAGCGCTGTCACTTGCCGACGGCCGGGCGCTCAGCTGAACGTTCGGCCACCGCGAGCCAAATTAAAGTTTGTGAATTAAAAAAAAAAAGAGCATGCCCAGTGAATTCCTGAGGATTCCGCTGCTCAAAACAACGTTACAAGCTGCGTTCCACCCGCTGGGCGGAATCAACGGAGTGTCGCCCAGCGGAAGCAACGCAGGTCCTTTTGGTACAATCCGTCAACCATACATGTCTATGGGAAACAGCGTTAACGGATTCCGCTGTTTTCCAAAAGGGCGGGTTGTAACGGAAGGAAAACAACGCAAGTGTGAAAGTACCCTTACAAAGCCAATTATGCTAAGAATAGGAACAACTTAGACTGTACCAATGATTGCACAAATACCAACAATACCGAACTATACAGACAATACCAATAATTAGGGATGAGTGGACCATTGGATGTTTGGGTTCACCAGGTCCAGCTGGACTTTAGTTAAAGGTTCGGTTTGGGACCTGGACTTTACCCAAACTTGACCCTAAACTCCATATAATTCAATGGGGATCTATACTTTGGTGCTGTAAAATAGTCATAGTATGGGCCACGGGGCTGCAAAATGGGGGTAAGAGCAGGACAATTGCCTTGCAAACAAATGTGGATAGGGAATAAATAAATAAAAAATGTCATCGGGCCCATCATATTTTTGATAACCAGCATAAACCTTCAGGCTGCAGCCCTCAGCTGTCTGCTTTATCTTGACTGGTTATCAAAAATAGAGGGGATACCATGACTTTTTTTTTTTTTTAATTATTTATGAATAATTTAAAAAACTGCATGTTGTCCCTTCCTATTTTTGATAACCAGCCAAAGTAAAACAGAGAACTGGGAGCTGGTATTATCAGGCTAGGAATGCTTATGATTATTTGACCCTTCCCAGCCTCAAAAGAGCAGTCCACAGCTGCCACAGAAGTGGTGCATGCATTAGATGCACCAATTCTGGCACGTCGCTTGGCTCTTCTCGATTGCGCGAGTGCGATGGCAGTCGGGGTAATATTTTGGGGTTGATGTCAGCTGTGAATTGACGACTGGCATCAAGCCCAGGGGTTAGTAATTGATAGGTGTCTTTCATCCCCAATACTTGACCAGTAAGTGCACCATTAAAAAAAACACATGCACACTTAAAAGAAATCGCTGTCTTTCCAACGTAATCCAATAGACTAATGTCCCATGACGTCCTTCAAATCCTATGAAGCCTCTTACTGAGAACGCGGTTCCGTAGGTCACTCCAGGCATGGAATTTCTAAGGAGCCTGATAATACCAGCCCCCAGCTGTCTGCTTTAACTTGGCTGGTTATAATTTCCCCCCATAATATATGGTAATACATCACTTATACAATAGTAAATCACTTAAACTTTTATAGCAAACAGCTGTCTACTGTTCACAGAAAACCCCTTTACAGCTAAAAACGCTGATAATACACACATCCTTGATACTTGAATACATGCAGGTGCTTTGTACACACGTTTCCTACATACCAACATGTACACATAAGGCACATATAAGTGTAGCATGTTTGCTACAATACATGGGAATTTAGTATCATTTGCTCAAACATAATGGTTGTAATGTTTCTAGTTGAGAGAAGATAGACTGTATTTTTAGTAAGTGATGGACCAGTTTTGGTGCCAGGTTTGGCAACCGTTCAAAGATGTCTTTAACCCCTCTCTACTATGGGATGTAATAGTATGTAACACGTCTGGTGGCGGTGTAGAAAGTGGGCTCAAGGTGAGTATGCATAATTCCCAGGAGATGCCAGCTGTAAAGGGATTGCTGAAGTAGTCTTTGAAAGCGCTACATGCACATATAAGTAGTTTTGGGGTGAAATCCTTCTAATAGTCGCTGTACTACAATGATCATTCTTTTAACTACTTTAGAGTAGTGTCAGTCAGGCACCATCATTAATGGCATCCCTCACGCTCTGGTCTCCTGCGGGCACTGTGATAGAAGGGTGTCTTCAGCCAGCGCACTCACAAGGATGCAGCCAGGAGAGAACATATTCTAAAGATGCAGTGTGTACAGCATCAGGCAACACCAAACTGTTTCTATGGGACCAGTCTGGGGGCCAAAAGCTCCTTTATCCCTAGAACTGACACTTTATGCCCACTTGCTGGGCTTCTGCAGTGTTAGTGTGGAGGTGACAGATCTGGATTTAATTCAGTCATTGATAGTAAGGCCTCATTCACACATCAGTATTGTTGCTCAGCTCAGTATTGTTGCTCAGCTCAGTATTGTTGTTCAGTATTTCATCAGTATTTTTCCAAAAAAACAGAAGTGTCTCCAAAACACAGAACAGGTGTCAGTCTTCCAATTATAGTTTTTCTCTGTAAGTTTCACTCCTGGCTTTGGTCTACAAACACTGGTGAAAATATACTGAGGCGTGAATGAGGCCGACATGTACTACTTGCTACCGTAAATGGGGGTGGAATGGTGCACTGAGCTTTTTACTACATATAAAGGGGTTGTACTCTTTAAAATCACTTCTGTTATGTATAAAAAGTAAATTAAACTTTTATTTACTTGTCTCAGGGCCAGAGCTTTGTCTCCGCTGCTGCCTGATCTCTGTTGTTTGGCTGCAGCACTGTTCATATGACGTCACTGCTGCAACCAATCAGTGAGCTCACCGGCACTATCGATGTAGATGGCACAAGCTACTGAGCTTAGTGATTGTCTGCAGGGCTGTTGAGCAGACTCGCTCTGTTTTTCCTGGACCTGTTGGCAGAAATCTTTTCAAAGACAACAACCCCATTCATTTGCTTTAATATTTGCATACTTACAGTCATTCTTCGTTATTTACATGTATTATTTATTTATATACTTTCTGTTGGGTATTTGCTCTTTTGTTTTTATTGTACATTCTGTCTGTTAATGGCCGCATTGTGAATGCACCTACACATGGCAATTACACTGCATCCATTGTATATACACAGCATCAGGTGAAGAAAACAGTTGATTGCTGCTGTGAGTTCAGTAATGCATCACCAGTCGCCTATTGTGGAATGCTATGTCTTTGGCTCCACCCTCCCTGCACCTTGTCTCCACTTATTATGCCCCTGGAGTTAGGCCTTGTTCACACTGTGTTTAACAGATATGTGTTCCCTACTGTAAGATGGGCACTTTCAGAAAAATAGCACACACGCATTCCATTTAAACTCCAATCATGTCATAGCACCCTATGACTCTGTTGGGGGTTTGTCTGAAATCAGTTTTTCAGACAAAGGTCTCAAACACCGCAGCAGATACACAGTGTGAACAGGCCTTACTGGGTCATACACTTTACGTTTATGTACCATATGGGCAGTGTTCAGAAATTTTTTTATTAAAATAATTCTACTTTTTGACTTGGTAAAATGTTCAGTAGATATTTTTAGATTGATGATTGATAATATCTTAAGATATATATTGTTCCCATGTACTGAAATTCTCTTCATGTCCTCTTTACAGAAAAAGCGGGAGGCCTACGAGTCCGGTCTCATGAGGAATGGCTTACAGCTGGAGGCAACAAAATCTGTAAGTTTCTAAATTCCTGGCATTTGCTGCTTTCCATGCATTAAAGAGTAGCTAAACTTTCTGCCTGATTTTTCATATCTAGAAGGCAATTGATTTGCCTCCAAATCGATTAGTCCTAAGACTCCTACTGATCATGCTATAAACTCTTGAGAAGTGCGCAGCTCAACAGGTAGGAGCGCGCACACATTGCGGGATACGGATTCAATGAAAGGGTTAAGTTACAAAACTTATGCTTTCTATTGAAAAATCAGGCAGAAAGTTTAGTTACTTTTTAAGTATCTTTTTTTTAGTGTCTGGTCATGTTATTGAAAGCCATTTAAAGGGGTCATCCCTCCATTAAAGAGGTTGTCCACTACTTTTACATTGATGGCCTTTTCTTTAGTTTACGTCATCAATGTCTGATCGGCCGGGATCTGACACCCGGCTCCCACGCTGATCAGCTGTTCTTGGTGGCGGTAGCAGGTGGACGGAAATGCTCCATCTTCTGATAGTGTCGGCAGCTGAGTACTGTATACATCCACCTCCCATTCAAATCAGTAGGAGGCAGATATGCAGTACCTGGCATCGCCGCTATCAGAAGACATAGCAGATACAGAAATAGGCATTTTTGGCCGCATTCAACCGACCAACACCGAAAAATGCTGATCGGCGGGGGTGCTGGGTGTTGGACCTTGGCCGATCAGACATTGATGACCTATCCTAAGGATAGATCATCGTCAATGGAGAAGTAGTGGACAACCTCTCTCATTCAATATAATGTTCATTATCTAGAGCACACATTACCAGCAGCACCATGACATACACGAAAAGCAAGCAAATGAAGAATGGTGTGTTTTTTGTTTTTGAATGATAGAAACACTGTCAATCACAGCCTCTATGAACAGTCATTTAGAAGTTTTGATAGGAAAATGTTTTATGTAATAATGTGCTTCCGAAAGTAAAAGTGACATTAGCATTAGTTGTTGTCATGTGGTATTTGTGAATCAGGACAATATGTAGAAACTTCAACTTCTATAGAAGGTAAAACATAAATAGGTGATACGTTGTAGTCTTGTATTTTAGACTCTGTTCACAATTGTAATAGGAACTTTATACACTTTTAGTTACAGAAACCGTAACACTTTTCCACATCCATCATACAACAGATGCCACCAGCGCCCAAAAGACCCTGTTACCTTATGACAGTTTGTCAGTCTCTGGCATAATGATGACATCACACATCTGTGTTTCATGGTCTGGTCTTGGTCTGCGATGTATGGACTGGTCATGAGTCTTTTAACCTGAACTTGGCAGCCTTTTAGGGACACCTGCTGTGAATCCATACATTGCAGTTCAAGTATGGATTACATTACACGGATATGTGAAACCGACCTATTTGTATGTCTGTAGACATATGCGTAGGATGTACACTTCAAAACATGTATGTATGTGTGTTGCAAACAGGATAATTTCTAACTTGGGCAGCACGGTGGCTCAGTGGTTAGCACTGCAGTCTTGCAGTGCTGGGGTCCTGGGTTCAAATTGCACGAAGGACAACATCTGCAAGGAGTTTGTATGTTCTTCTTGTGTTTGCGGGGCATTCCTCCAGTTGCTCCGGTTTTCTCCCACAAAGATATACTGATAGGGGCAGAAGAAAGGTGGATCCAGCATCCGCTTCAAAAGATTAAAACATGGCTTTATTGAAAAAATAATCAAAGTAGACCAGATGTCCGTCTACGCGTTTCAAAGAGGTAAGCTGTTCTTAATCATGACAACATCAGATATAAACACAGTGCATATACACTGTGTGCAGAAATATTAGGCAAATGAGTATTTTGATCACATGATAATTTTTATACATGTTGTCCTACTCCAAGCTGTATAGGCTTGAGAGTCAACTGCCAATTAAGTAAATCAGGTGATGAGCATCTCTGTAATGAGGAGGGTTATGGTGTAATGACCTCAACACCCTATATAGGGTGTGCTTAATTATTAGGCAACTTCCTTTCCTTTGGCAAAATGGGTCAGAAGAGAGATTTAGCGGGCTCTGAAAAGTCCAAAACTGGGAGATGTCTTATAGAGGGGTGCAGCAGTCTTGAAATTGCCAAACTTTTGAAGCATGATCACCAAACAATCAAGCATTTTATGGCTAATAGCCAACAGGGTCGCAAGAAGCGTATTGGGCAAAAAAGGCGCAAAATAACTGCCCATGAATTGAGGAAAATCAAGCGTGAAGCTGCCAAGAGGCCATTTGCCACCAGTTTGGTCATATTTCAGAGCTGCAACATTACTGGAGTGTCAAAAAACACAAGGTGTGCCATACTCCGCAACATGGCCAAGGTAAGGAAGGCTGAAAAATGACCACCTTTGAACAAGAAACATAAGATAAAACGTCAAGACTGAGCCAAGAAATATCTTAAGACTGATTTTTCAAAGGTTTTATGGACTGATGAAATGAGTGACTCTTGATGGGCCAGATGGATAGGCCAGAGGCTGGATCAGTAAAGGGCAAAGAGCTCCACTCCAACTCTGACGCCAGCAAGATGGAGATGGGGTACTGGTATGGGCTAGTATCATCAAAGATGAACTTGTGGGACCTTTTTGAGTTGAGGATGGAGTGAAGCTCAACTCTCAGACCTACTGCCAGTTTTTGGAAGACAACTTCTTCAAGCAGTGGTACAGGAAGAAGTCGGTATCGTTCAAGAAAAACATGATTTTCATGCAGGACAATGCTCCATCACATGCATCCAGCTACTCCACAGCATGGCTGGCCAGTAAAGGTCTAAAAGATTAAAAAATAATGACATGGCCCCCTTGTTTACCTGATCTGAACCCCGTAGAAAACCTGTGGTCCCCCATAAAATGTGAGATCTACAGGGAGGGAAAACAGTACACCTCTCGGAACAGTGTCTGGGAGGCTGTGGTGGCTGCTGCACGCAATGTTGATCACAAACAGATCAAGCAACTGACAGAATCTATGGATGGTAGGCTGTTGAGTGTCATCCTAAAGAAAGGTGGCTATATTGGTCACTAATTTTTTTGGGTTTTGTTTTTGCATGTCAGAAATGTTTATTTCTAAATTTTGTGCAGTTATATTGGTTTACCTGGTGAAAATAAACAAGTGAGATAGGAATATATTTGGTTTTTATTCAGTTGCCTAATAATTCTGCACAGTAATAGTTCCCTGCACAAACAGATATCCTCCTAAGATAGCCAAATCTAAAAAAAAACACTCCAACTTCCAAAAATATTAAGCTTTGATATATATGAGTCTTTTGGGTTGATTGAGAACATAGTTGTTGATCAATAATAAAAAAATCCTCTAAAATACAACTTGCCCAATAATTCTGCACACGGTATATATGTCCCTACACCAGTTAGGGTGGAGCTCTACACATTAATTGATATAAAAAACACATGGAAAAAAATCCAAACAGAATCCACGTATACAGACAATTATAAATTATCCAGATTAACATATAAATAAAATAAATCTTTATTTTTATATAGAGCTAACATATTCCACAGCGCTTCACATACATCAGAAACGCTGTCCCCATTGGGGCTCACAATCTAAACTCCCTATCAGTATGTCTTTGAAGTGTGGGAGGAAACTGGAGTACCCGGAGGAAACCGACGCAAACACGGGGAGAACATACAAATTCCTTGCAGATGTTGTCCTTGGTGGGATTCGAACCCAGGACCCCAGCGCTGCAAGGCTGCAGTTCTAACCACTGAATACAATATTACAAGATATAGAATAAACATTTATTCAAAGACACTCTTACTGGAATTTATGTAATACCGTATTTTTCGGACTATAAGACGCACTTTTTCCCCCCAAATATTGGGGGAAAGTGGGGGGTGCGTCTTATAGTCTGAATGTAGGGCATGATGCGGGGAATGAGGGTGCTGCGGTGGCGCAGGTCATCGGGTGCACGAGCAGGCTGCACCTGCGCCTGCCGTGACCACGTGGGCCCGCTCATTTCATATGCACGCCCATCCTCCCGCCCATCATCTCTGAGTGCTGAAGCCAGCGGTGACAGGTGGGCAGGATGATGGGCGGGGATTGCGCGCATAGAAAGAGCCGGCCCGCATGATCATCTCTTGCAACTACAGCCTGGAGTGATCATATGCGACTGTATTCACTGCCCCCCGTACGTCATCATCAGTGCGGGTGCAGTGAATCTGTGTACTTACCCGTCACCGTTCCCCTGCAGCACCATTCCTCCTGTCAGCGCCGCTGGAGTGTGGAGCCGTCCCCGTTCCCCTGCAGAATCGCGATGTCCTCCTGTCTGCCGGCAAGCTGACCTGTGTAGAAGCGGTGAGCACAGCGATGACGTCATCGCTGTGCGCACCGCTAGTCTCCACACAGGTCAGCTGACAGACAGGAGGAGATCGCGATGCTTCAGGGGAACGGGGACGGCTCCACACTCCAGTGGCGCTGACAGGAGAGAGAGCGGTGCTGCATGGAGCGAGGAAAGGTGAGTATGAACGTTTATTTTTTTTTTGTGTGCCACATGTAGCCGGTCATATAGCAGGATGGATGGCAGTATATAGCAGGATGGATGGGGGTATATAGCAAGACAGGAGTATATAGCAGGACGGATGGGGTATATAGCAGGATGGATGGGAGTATATAGCAGGATGGGGGCATATTCCAGGATGGCAGTATATAGCAGGATGGGGGTATATACCAGGATGGTGGTATATAGCAGGATGGGGGTATATAGCAGGATGAGGACATGTATAGAAGGATGGGGATCATATACACGGCAGGAGGATCATTATCAGGATGGGGTACCTTTAGTAGAGAATTTGGGGACATTACCCCCATAACAGTGTCAGCAGCAGATCCTCGCCCCATAACAATGTGTCATGACCACAATTTTTGCTTAACATTTTATTTTCCTCCTCTAAAACCAGGGTGCGTCTTATGGTCCGGTGCGCCTTATAGTCTGAAAAATACTGTACCTTGTACAAAAGCTTTTGTTGGTGATAACAGCTTTAAGATGCCTCCTTTATTGAGAAACTAGTCACATGCATTGCTCAGGTGTGAGTTTGGACAATTATTCTACACAAACACTCTTTAAATCCTAAAGGTTCCGTGGGCTACTTCTATGAACTCCAAGCTTTAGTTCCTTCCGTACATTTTCTATTGGATTCAGGTCAGTTGATTGACTGGGTCATTCTAGTAGCTTAACTAGCTTAATTTTTTTTTCTCTAAAACCAATAGGGAGTTTAATTTGCCCTGTGTTTGGGATCATTGTCTTACTGAAATGTCCATCCTCACTTCATCTTGATGGTAGCCGATTTTTATCAAGAATGTCTCTGTACATTTTTTCATTCATCCTTCTTTCAATTAATTGAGGTTTGTCAGTGCCGAACTGAAAAACAACCCCACATCATGATGTTCCCACCACCAAACTTACTGTTAGTATGGTGTTTTAGGGGTGATATACAGTCATTTTTGGCCTTCAATCATAGTGTATAATTAGTGTTGAGCGAGTAGCTAACTATTCGTACTCGCTATGCTGTTACTGTGTATGGTCCACAACTTGCATATTCGTTACAAGTAGCGGACGCAATGTAAGTCAATGGGAAATACTTGCTAAGTAGTAAGTAACACGAAAGCCGTACTTTTCGGGCGAGTAGCGAAGAGTACGGCTTTCGGGTTTCTCGCTACTTAGCGAGTATTTCCCAGTGACTTACATTGTGCCCACTACGCATAACGAATATGCGAGTAGCGGACAGTACCCGCTAAAAGCATAGCGAGTACGAATAGTTAACTACTTGCTCAACACTACGTATAATAAGGCATCCAAACAGTTAAATTTTGGTCCCATCTGACCAGACTATATTCTCCCAGTATTTCACAGATTTATCTAAATGTTGAGCAAACTCTAATTGCACTTTTGTTCAGCAATGGAGTCTTGCATGGTGAGCATGCATACATGCCATGGAGGGTGAGTGCACTCCTTATTATTTTCTTTTGAACAATTGTACCTGCTTATTCCAGGTTTTTCTGTAGCTCTCCACAGGTGGCCTTTGGTTTTTGGACAACTCTTGTAATAATTCTTTTTACTCCTCTGTCTGAAATCTTGTGGTGAGCACCTGGTCCTGGCTGATTTATGGTGAAATGATGTTCTTTCCACTTCCATATTATGGCCCCAACAGTGCTCAAGTAGTTAAAAAATTCTTCTGTACCAATGCCATCAGTATGTTTGCAACAATAAGGTTGCCAAGGTCTTGAGACAGCTCACTGGTTTTACCCATCATGGGATTTTTTTTTATTTGTGTGGTACTTTGGTAATGAGACCTTTTTATAGGCCATCAGTTGAGCCAGCTAATATTATTTTTCACTAAGTGACAGGATTGCTTTCTAATTGCTGAATTTCAGGTGGTATAACTTTCCATGGCTTTTTTTCACCTCTTTCTTCATATGTTCAATACATTTTTCCTGTGTCATTTCTCATTATTACACATCACTAAATTCATGGACAATCTATGGATTGATTTCGTTGCATGTGTGGATTGAGTGGATTGTTACGAGCATCTGGTGATAAATTTATGTCAATAAGACAAATATTAGAAATATATTTACTTAGAAAATTGGTGCCGTGTTCAATACTTATTTCAGCCGCTGTATAAGTCCAAATTCAGGCTTGTGTCCAGCAAAATGCACTGTGCAAGGATTTCTCTTTATTATTATTATTATTATTATTTTTTATTTACCGTTTGATGTAATTAACGCTTTATTATGTAATTATATAAGGGAAAACAATGTAATTTTCTAATTTGTTTAAAATTGTCACCATTATCAAAATCCCTGTGTGCTGTCTGTAAATGGAAATGTACATTGTTTGCATCCAGTACATTGTTTGCATCCAGTAAGAGGATCTGTGCTTTTTATGGGCTACTGATAAAAGTACTAAGGTTTGAAAGCTTTCATTCCCACAATAAGCTGAACACCTATGTCAGTTGGACGTGGTCATAACAGGTTTTCAGCCCCAGGGTGTAAACAGGAATGTCTGCTGACAGACAGCTTTGGGGAGAAGCTTATAAAACTTTACAATATAATGTGGTGGAAGGTGTTGTCTCATACACTATAGTTAAAGTTTAAAGAGTTTTTTCAATGAACAAAGTCAATTTTTAAGTTGATTTTAATAATTAGATCTTGGAATAATAATAATTTCCACAATTAGATGTGTTTAAATATAATGTTCTTGTGAATCCTATAAATGTGTCCCTGCTATATACTGTGTAATGGCTGTGTCTGATCATACAGGGACATGGTCTGATCATACCACATCTCCTGGGCCAGGGAGGAAGTAAAAATAGTACACAGATAGCACAGTATGGAGTCACAGCTGATTCTTTTTGTCAGATATAACATTTCCCTGCCTGTTTTTAAATGTTTTACCACAAATAAAGAATCATTTGTGATCATGTGCGTAATGTCTGTATACTTTTTTCTTCTTCCCCTGCCTAGGAACTGTGGTATGTCCTGTACTGTCAGACACGGCCATTACACAGTACATAGCAGGGACACATGTATAAGGCTATGTTCGCACGTTGCGTCGGTGTACCTGCAGTTATTCTGCACGTTTTCCTTCCCTTGGTTTTTGACCAAATGGCTTCTGACCATTTTTTAGCGCTAAAAACGCATGCGTTTTTACCGCGTTTTTAGTGCGTTTTTAGCGCTTTTTACCTGCGTTTTCACCTGCGTTTCTGCAGATGCGTTTTTGAGATCAAGACACTGAGAAATAAAGTTGAAATAGTCAAAAAGATTGAAAAAAGAGAAAAAAATTATAAAATTAACTTTTAATAAAATTAAATGGGAAATTATCAATTTAACTGTAATAATAGTGGTTATGCACATTTTAACAGAAAAATAGCTAAAGTTTATTATTTTTTAGCATTTAAATTTTCGGTTATTGTGTGTGTGTAAAGGAACATTAGAACCCATTAATTTTATGCCAGAAAAGCATGCGTTTTTGGAGCCAAAAACGCAGTTGAAAAGCAGGTAAAAAGCATGAAAAACGCAGAAATTGTGATTTTGGTTGCTTTTTGCCATTTCTCATTGACTCCAATGTTAAGGAAACGCTGCAGAAATGGCAAAAACAACTGACATGCTGCTTCTTTTTCAGCATGGTTTTTGACCACAAATATGCAAATTAAACGCTGCTGAACAAAAAGCAAAGTGCAGACAGGATTTCTGCTTTTCCCATAGACTTTGCTGGAAATCAAAAATGCATGCATTTTTGCCCAAAAACGCTGCTGCCAAAAACGCTGCAGAAACGCGGAAAAAAACGCAACGTGCGAACATAGCCTAAGATTATCTCAGCACACAAACATTTTTGTTAATCTCATCCAGTTGTGGAACTTATTATTGTTCCCAGATCTATTGATTAAAAT
This sequence comes from Anomaloglossus baeobatrachus, assembly GCF_048569485.1. Lineage (NCBI taxonomy): Eukaryota > Metazoa > Chordata > Amphibia > Anura > Aromobatidae > Anomaloglossus > Anomaloglossus baeobatrachus. Next base: position 307,430,048 of record NC_134356.1, on the reverse strand, counting down.
TAACCTTGTTCCTGGGAAAATCCCGTTTAGGCCAGGGCCACACGGGGACTACTGCGATCCTCGCATGACACTGCTCACGCTGGCAGCGCAGCGGGAGCCAAGTGTCATGCGAGTGTCATTGCGACTGTAGTCCGATCATGCGATCAGACCACAGCTGCTGGGGGGGGCGGTCCGGCTCTGAGGAGGCAACGGGCGGTGCTGTGGAGGAGAGGAAGGGATTTATTTTCCTCTCTCCTCCGTTGCCGGCTATTGCCATTCTCACCCTGCACTCGCAGTACACTGGTGTACCGCGAGTGCAGTGCGATTTTTCTCTCGCCCCATAGACTTAAATGGGTGCAAGAGAAAAAGACTCTCATTACAATCGCAGTATGCTGCGACTGTTTTCTCGATCCGATTACGGCTGAGAAAATAATAGTTCATGGGAACTGACACACAGGTTAATATTGGTCCAAGTGGAATGCGATGTTTTATCGCATTCCACTCGCTCCGATTTTCATGCCGTGTGTCTTAAACCTAAGTTGTCATCTGAATGTTGAGAAATTGCAGCCTTCTATGGAAGCCATGCAAATGAATAGCCGCTATATTAGAGAGGGATAGTGGGATTCCCATATACTATTCCTTAAAGGGAAGCTATCATGAGAAAATAGCCCATTTTTTTTTAATCAGGTTTTGAAAAAAAATTGGAAATGTTAGTTTTTTTTTTCTTCATATTTTATTTATTTTTTTAAGAAAAGGTAATCTTACAAATTTCACACTGCTGACTGGAGCCCACTTAACTTCCTTTCATGAAAGGTTTTCAGCAGGGCTCCATATTATCAGAATCAGGATTACAATGACAGGTATCACCTCTATGCACAGCTGATAACACAGGATCCACCATTCACAATCGGGAATGTCACATCTGACCCTGCTCCCCTTCTTTTACAATGATCTTTAGATTTAAGCTCATTAGATAATTCAGTACAAAAGATAAGGTCGGGATCGATCTGCTGTGGCTATGTGTATGTGTTGTTTCCTTGCGCAACTGTAAGTTAAAAATCGAAAACCAACTGCAGTTGTCAGTGGGAACAGATTTATATTTTTTTTTTATTTTTAATACAGAATGTGCTATGCAAGAAAAAAGACATTGTCAGCATTTAAAAAAAAAATACATTAAACACAAAAAACTTATTTAAACAGTGGGTCATTTTCTGATATTAGCCTCAATGTAAAGCATTGCTCAGTATGGTAATCTGTCAAGAATAATTCTATATCTGTTATACATTTTTATTTAGGTTTCTGATGATGGACTGGTTTTTGTGAAGGTACATGCTCCATGGGAAGTCCTGTGTACATACGCTGAAGTAATGCACATTAAACTACCTATACAGCCCAATGATCTAAAGCAAAGACATTCTGCTTTCAATTGGTTTACAAGGATTTTTAGCGTAAGTGAGGATGTAATAAAGCCTGAACAAGAGTATTTCACTGCTCCGTTTGAAAAGGATCGCATAACAAACTTTCATATAGAAAGCAACGACACCTTCTTCACTCCAGCTACTCGAAGCCGCATTGTAAGTAAACTGTAAGTTAGGCTTCCAGTAATGCATGAAAATAATTTATATTTTCTACTGTGGTGTATGATTAAAGGGTTTTACTAAGTGTGTCAGCTTACTCCTATACATATCTTTCATAATTTACTAATCACTGTGGGTGCGACATCGCGGACACTAACAGATTCCGAAAACAAGGCCCTGCAAGGCTTCCTGTAAATTAAACTGGTTGTCCCCTATTTTTACATTGATGGCCTATCCTATCAGCTACCCTGACCTCAGGTGGGGTCACTGAGGTTAATGAAGTACCCTGAGATTCCGTTACCTGCGGTCACATGTGGAGGACTGTGGGAACCTCCCATCTGGGATCTAACTTACCTGAGTGACATCACCGTAGGTCGTGGCTCAGTCTCCGCCTGCACTTACAGTGTGCCGACATTTTGCATGATCACGCACTGTAATTTCAGATATAGCACAACTGAATCATGGGACCTCATGTGGATTACGTTGGACTTGCAGGAGTGTTTTAGGGGTTAATAAAATGGGGGAAAAGGGTGTTATTTTGTGTTCCAAATAAAGGATTTTTTGGTGTTTGTATTTTTTCTTTTCACTCAATCAATCGTGAAGAGCCGGGTAAAGTGCTGGGATTGCAACAGTTCTGGGCAGCTGCAGGCTGCTATTTTTAGGCTGGAAGACTCCCAATAACCATAGGTCTCCCTAGCCTGAGAATACCAGCCACCAGCTGTCAGGCTTTATCATGGCTGGTTATCAAAATTAGGGGGACCGCACACTTTTTAATTATATATTTAAATAATTTAAAAAAAAAAAAAAACCTGTATGCTTTTCCTCTTAGTTTCATGCACACCCAAGGTAAGCGCACAGCTGGGGGCTGCAGCCTGTAGCCATATGCTCTTTCTGGGCTGGGTATCATAATCTGGGGGGACCCTCTCCAATTTATTTAATTTTATACTACAATAGAAGCGCAGACAGGGTCTGTGATTGGAAGCAGTCAGCTGCCACTCAGGGTGGGGGCACGTCTGACTACAACCAATTACAGATGCCAGTGGGCAAGGAAAGTAGTGCATATGCATGAAGGCAAATGCGCAAACCCGGAAGTGAATGGGCAGCCGTGGGTGCAGTTATAGCCGCGCTGGAGCATTGGTAATTATAGTGCACCTGCTCCTATACCCCTATCCCTTCTACAACCATTTTTAATTGCTGGATTGTGGTCCCCATAGGCTTGCATGGGCACTGAAATTCGGGCAGATGCCCAGGATCAATCCCGGGCTGGAACTGGATTTTATTTTTTAAATCTGGTTAGGTCCGGCGGTCCCAGTTATGTGCGAGTCTGCCCATCACTAGTAGTGGATCAATGGGCACTTAAAGGAAACCTGACAACTGATTCATGCTGCTTAATCTATGTGTTTGCATGAATTATTGTGCAGCTCCGTTATTTCAAGCAAGTATGTTTTACTATTGATATGCTGTGGTGTTTCAGAGCAAACCTACAGTTAACAGCCAGCTGCCTGTTCCCATCCAGTTCTCCGTGAGTGACCGATAAACAGAGACCTATCACTCAAAGCAAGTGTTGAAAGTTACCAGTTGACTGCCCTTTTAGACTAGTCACCTGAAGTGCATGGTCCAAGTCGGCTGTAAAATGTATGTTTCCCTAAAATATCGTAAACATTTAGAGTGAAACATACCTTGTGAAATGCCTGAGCCGGACTCCGATTCATGAGTCAGCTGTCTGGTTTGCGCTACGTATGATATTTGTCCATAGATTTAAAATAATATTGTAGTTTGATGTGCGCTACCAAATATGAGTGATTCTGAATACTTTAGAGCAGGGGTGGAGAACCTCCGGCCCGCGGGCCGTATATGGCCCATGACGACCTTTATGCGTCCCCTGGGTACATTCCCGGGGACTGCAGTGCTCTGGTGGCAGCAGCGCTTTTCCTGGCTGCCAGCACTTTAAATCCCACTGGCTGATGCCCTGTGGGTAGATGCTAGAATGTACGGGCTCCATCCAGATCCTGACTTCAGCCCGTAAATTCTAAACAGACTCACTACTAAATGCTAGAATGTACAGGCTCCTTCCAGGACCTGACTACAGCCCATACATTCTAGGCTTAACCCCGGCCTGTGCTAGTGTGCTCTGGTGGGCGGGGTAAGCAGCACGATGCGATAAAGTCACAGAAGAGCTGCAGCAGATTTACCGGCCTCCTAGACCTGTGCTGTGCTGTGTGTGTGTGTGACTCCTCCCCCCCCCACCCCAGTACTGTGAGTACTCAAACTACCGCTGCCCCACCGCTAAGTGCTGTGTACCCCCTAGTACTGTGTGTACCCCCTCAGCGCTGTGTAACCTTCCACTGCTGTCCGTGCTCCCCAGTGCTTTCTGTACCCCCCTGGATGATGTCTATGCTCCCCCAGTGCTGTTCGCACAATCTAATATTGTCCATGCTGCCACCAGTGCTGTCCATGCCCCCCTTATGCTGTTCGTGCTCCCCAGTGCTATGTGCCACCCCTCAGTACTTTGTACCCCCCCAGTGCTCTGTTCTCGCCACTGCTGTCTGTACCCTCCCACTGCTGTCTATGGCCCCCCAGTGCAGTCTGTGCCCTCCTGGTGATGTCTATGCTTCCCCAGTCCTGTCTGTGCCTCCCTAGTGATGTCACCTATTGCTGTCCGTGCTGCCACCTATTGCTGTCCGTGCTGCCTCCTATGGCTGTCCGTGCTGTTTCCTAGTGCTGTCCGTGGCTGCCTCCTAGTACTGTCCGTGTCTGCCTCCTAGTGCTGTCCGTGGCTGCCACCTAGTGCTGTCCGTGGCTGCCACCTAGTGCTGTCCGTGGCTGCCACCTAGTGCTCTCCTAGCTGCCACCTAGTGCTGTCCGTGCTGCCACCTAGTGCTGTCCGTGCTGCCACCTAGTGCTGTCCTTGCTGCCACCTAGTGCTGTCCTTGCTGCCACCTAGTGCTGTCCTTGCTGCGACCTAGTGCTGTCCGTGCTGCCACCTAGTGCTGTCCGTGCTGCCACCTAGTGCTGTCCGTGCTGCCACCTAGTGCTGTCCGTGCTGCCACCTAGTGCTGTCCGTGCTGCCACCTAGTGCTGTCCGTGCTGCCACCTAGTGCTGTCCGTGCTGCCACCTAGTGCTGTCCGTGCCGCCACCTAGTGCTGTCCGTGCCGCCACCTTGTGCTGTCCTTGTCCCGAGTTATATCTGTGCCACCGCCAGGGCTGTCTATGCTCCCCTAGTGATGTATATGCCCCAGCATCTCCTGTGATGTACATGCTTCAGCCTCTCATGTAGCCTGTCCTGTGATATACATGCCCCAGCCCCTCCTGTGATGTATGTGAAGCCCCCTCACCTGCAGGTCGCCTCAGGGTCTTCACGTGCTGGGAATCTTCCGGCAACAGGCATGTCAAGTTAACTTTAATAGGAATCGTTACGCCACTCTCAGTTTTGCGGTCAGGGTGAGGGGTGACCGCCACTGCAGTTTAACGAGCGTCTGGGGCTGATGGTGTCTGCAGTTTGGTGCTATGGCCTCCCGAGAGTGAGGCTGGCCCCAGGGGCTCGGGTGTATGTGCGTGGAACCACAGGTCACAGAAGAACTCACACAGTCCAGAAATGTCTTTCAGGGTTTTTACTCACTTTTTGCTGGTAGTGAGGCAACCCGGGCGATGCTTTGATGAACCAGGTGGAACCAGGTATCCTTCAGGCTGATATAGGGGTGACTGCTGACTCGCCTTCCTAGCACCTTTGTTTCGGACCACCCCAGACTTAAAGTACCGTGGGATGCATCCAGGGAAGTCGCTGCTGCCTTTTCTCCCCTTTCTGACCCGTTTGCCGACAGCGTGGACCAAGGATAAGATGGCTCTTGGCTCGATCCTCCTTATGAGCCCCCTCGTTGCTGTTGATGCTCGGGTTCTGTGTTGGTTGGCGTGGAACATCTAGTCCCACCACCTACAGGATTTAGCAGACCACTGAATGGATGTCTGGATCTAGGGACCTGTACCCCGTGTGTGCATTTATTACCAGGAGTCCTCGTACTTGACTCCTTTCTGCTCTTTCTATGGGTGTTTTTCAGTCTGACTTGGTGGTAATGTTCTCCCCCGCCAGCAGCCACTGCACGTGCAGGGTCTGACAGTGTTCTGCTCTTCAGACCTACACTTCAGACACGGCTGCTCCACTCCTTCTCCGCCGACTGCCACTGCACAACTCTTTTCCCGCTTCACTACTGCCCCACACTAGCTGAGATGTGGAGGCTCCGCCCCCTCCTGGGTCTGCCCGGGGGTTCCCTCTAATGTGTGTGTGTCCTGGTCAAAGGGTGCCTGTGTGTCCACACCCTACTCAGCCTTTGGGATTACCTGTTTGTACTGACCCAGCATGGGTGCAGTACTCAGTGGTGCATGACCAGGTCAGGGGCGCCACATGTACATGCCCCATCCCCTCCTGTGATGTACATGCCTCAGCCCCTCCTGTGATGTATATGCCCCAGCCCCTGCTGTGATGTATATGCCCCAGCCCCTCCTGTGATGTATATGCTCCCAGCCCCTCCTGTGATGTATATGCTCCCAACCCCTCCTGTGATGTACATGCCTCAGCCCCTCCTGTGATATACATGCCCCAGCCCCTCCTGTGATGTATATGCCCCAGCCCTTCCTGGGATGTATATGCCCCAGCCCCTACGCCACAGCGTCTCCAGTGATGTGTATGCCCCCAGTATCCCCAGACCGAGACAAACCTGGAAAAGCAGTTGTGAGAAACAAGATGATCAATATCACCGAACATCACAGCCACACCAAAGAGAAGCAGATCCAGCCACCACATTAGGGGTGAGTTAATTAAAGGGGTGGTTCACCCATTTTTTTTATTTTCTGTCGAAGTTCTACTTACAATTCTAGGTATTTTCTCCATTGGCTTGTATTTCCATTTCTGGCACTGAGCGGCGCTATGCTGCACGCTCAGTGCCTGTCACATGACCCCCTGGAGCTGTGGCCGCCGGCATCCTCTGACGTCCCGGCATTTCCGGGCTCTCAAACAAGACGGGTACGTCACAGGATGCCGGCGCCACTCAGATTGAGTGACAGGGCTGTGGGCGGTGACTACCGCACGTCACAGCTCAGCATCGAGGGGAGGATCCGGAGGACGTCAGTGTGGAGCCGGCGTCCTGCAGATAGTGAGGCACGGGGCGCCAGTGTGCAGTACAGGGGGGGGTTCTTCAGCTGAATCCCCCCTGCACGTAAGTATGTGATCACACTGTCCACCCGCCCGCTCTGCTGCGATGTCAGGAGAGCGGCCGGTGTCGGGCAGTGTGATCGTGTGCTCCTCCCAGCAGCAAGACACTGACAGGCATGTCACCGCTGTGCTCTGCCATCTGTCCTGCTGCATGGGACCAACTGTCTGCACTCTGTCACCTGCACCACAAGTCACAGAGTGGAGACAGTTGGTGACAGAGCACCTCTGCCCCCCCCTCTTCTTTCCCCACTCTCTTCTCCCCCCTCTCTCTCTTCTCCCCCCCCTCTCTCTCTTCTCCCCCCTCTCTCTTCTCCCCCCCTCTCTCTCTTCTCCCCCCCTCTCTCTCTCTCTTCTCCCCCCCTCTCTCTTCTCCCCCCTCTCTCTCTTCTCCCCCCCCTCTCTCTTCCCCCCCTCTCTTCTCCCCCCTCTCTCTCTCTTCTCCCCCCTCTCTCTTCTCCCCCCCTCTCTCTCTTCTCCCCCCCTCTCTCTCTCTCTTCTCCCCCCCTCGCTCTCTTCTCCCCCCTCACTCTCTTCTCCCCCCCTCTCTCTCTTCTCCCCCCCCTCTCTCTTCTCCCCCCCCTCTCTCTTCTCCCCCCCTCTCTCTTCTCCCCCCCCCTCTCTCTTCTCCCCCCCCTCTCTCTCTTCTCCCCCCCCTCTCTCTCTTCTCCCCCCCTCTCTCTCTTCTCCCCCCCCTCTCTCTCTTCTCCCCCCCCTCTCTCTCTTCTCCCCCCCTCTCTCTCTTCTCCCCCCCTCTCTCTCTTCTCCCCCCCTCTCTCTCTCTCCCCCCTCTCTCTCTTCTTCCCCCCCCTCTCTCTCACGCCCCCTCTCTCTCCCCCCCTCTCTCTCTCTCCCCCCCTCTCTCTCTCTCCCCCCCCTCTCTCTCTTCTCCCCCCCTCTCTCTCTTCTCCCCCCTCTCTCTCTTCTCCCCCCATCTCTCTCTCTCCCCCCTCTCTCTCTTCTTCCCCCCCTCTCTCTCTCTTCCCCCCCCTCTCTCTCTTCCCCCCCTCTCTCTCTTCTCCCCCCCCTCTCTCTCTTCTCCCCCCCCTCTCTCTTCTCCCCCCCCTCTCTCTCTTCTCCCCCCCCTCTCTCTCTTCTCCCCCCTCTCTCCCCCCCTCTCTTCTCCCCCCCTCTCTTCTCCCCCCCTCTCTTCTCCCCCCCTCTCTTCTCCCCCCCTCTCTTCTCCCCCCCCCCGCTCGCTCTCTTTTCCTCGCTCTCTCCTGGCATGGTCAGTACAGAAATCTCTCCATCGTGGAGGGGTGAGAGGGAGTAATAAACATGGAGTCCCTACTGTGTCTGTGTATTTATTTCTAATAAAGTATTTTTCTCTGTGTGATGTCCTTTTTTTTTTTTTTTAAACCCTTTGTTGGAGATTCTTAATGGCCAGGTTAAACTTGGCCTGACATTAAGAATCTCGGGCTTTATACCAGCTGGTAAAACATAGCTGGTATTAACCCCTTATTACCCAGCGTGCCACCTGCCACCAGGGCCACTGGAAGAGTTGGATACAGCGCCTGAAGATGGCGCTTCTATGAAAGCGCCATTTTCTGGGGCAGCTGTGGACTGCAATTCGCAGTGGGGGGCCCAGAAAGTTTGGGCACCCTGCACTGTGGATTCCAATCCCCAGCTGCCTAGTTGTACCTGGCTGGACTCAAAAATTTGGTGAAGCCCACATCATTTTTTTTTTTTTATTAATTATTTCATGAAATTCATGAAAAAAAATGGCTTCTCTATATTTTTGGTTCCCAGCCGGGTACAACTAGGCAGCTGGGGGTTGGGGGCAGCCCGTAGCTGCCTGCTGTACCTGGCTAGCATACAAAAATATGGCGAAGCCCACGTCATTTTCTTAAAAACGTTTTCAGGGAAAAATCTTTATATAAAAAAAAAATGCTTCCCTGCATTTCTATTGCCAGTGAAAATAACACCAAGCAGCGGGGGCTAGCAGCCAGTAGCTGCTTTGGTTACCCTTAGCAATAGAAAATGCAGCGGGAGCCCACAAACAATGTGATTTTTTTTGTTTTTTTATTTTTAATGAATTTTTTTTAAAAAAAAATCGGCATGGGCTTCGCCCATCGAGCACCAGAGCATTTTACTGCTCAATTCATCCCAAGTAATCAGATGACTCCAGTGTCGGCTAATTACTTGTTCTGTGTCCCCCTGCATCCATCGCAGCGTGTACGGGCTGTGAGGTCAGCGGAGTGGAGACAGTGACATGCTCTGCTCTGACACACAGTGTGCTGCATGTCACTATCTTTCTCCACTCTGGTACTTGTTGTGCAGGTGACCGGATGCTACATGTCACTAACTGTCTCCACTATGGGACTTGTTGTGCAGGTGAGAGTGTATACAGTTGGTACTATGCAGCAGAAATCACAGAGTGGGGCAGTTAGTGACATGTATCATCCGGTCACCTGCACAACAAGTCCCAGAGTGGAGACAGTGACATGCAGCACACTATGTGTCAGAGCAGAGCATGTCACCAACTTGCTCTGCTCTGACACCTGCGGTGCTGCATGTCACGTTTTTGCCGCGATTTGGTGCCTTTTTTGCTGCGTTTTTGCTCACTGCATTTTTAATCAGTGCACAATGCCATTAAAGATTGTTGATGGAAAAAAAAAAAAAGGTCTGATGTCATTTCCTTATTCAAAATGTTCATTGTATGCAGGAGAGCAGACAGCAGCTGCAGAACTACAAGGCTCAGCATCCTCCATTCACTAGTGTATGCAGGAGAGCAGACAGCAGCTGCAGAACTACAAGGCTCAGCATCCTCCATCCAGGACTGTATGCAGTTTTTTACCCAAAAAGAAAAAAAAATGACATGGGCTTCGCCATATTTTTGTATGCTAGCCGGGTACAGCAGGCAGGTACGGGCTGCCACCAACCCCCAGCTGCCTATTTGTACCCGGCTCGGAACCAAAAATATAGAGAAGCCCTTTTTTTTTTAATTATTTCATGAATTTCATGAAATAATTTTAAAAAAAAATGACGTGAGCTTCGCCTAATTTTAGTGTCCAGCCGGGTACAACTAGGCAGCTGGGGATTGGAATCCACAGTGAAGGGTGCCCAAGCTTTCTGGGCACCCCCACTGCGAATTGCAGTCCGCAGCCACCCCAGAAAATGGCGCTTTCATAGAAGCGCCATCTTCTGGCGCTGTATCCAACTCTTCCAGCTGCCCTGATGCCGGGTGGCTCGCTGGGTAATAATGGGGTTAGGGCTAGCGGTATAGCTGGCCCTAAGCCCGAAATTCATGGTGTCACGCCAATATTAGACATGGCCACCATGAATTTCTAGTAATGATAAAAAAAAAAAAAACACAACACACAGAAAAATATTTTTATTAGAAATAAAACACAACACAATTAGTGACTCCATCTTTATTGAAATAAACCCCCCTCCGCAGTAATCCTGTGTTAGGGTCCCGCGCCGTCCAATCAGGATCAAATATCATCTGATCGGTTTGCTGGAAGGCAGAGCGATCAGATGATGTGTCAGGATAAAGGATGTGAATCACATGACACATCGGCTGATTGTATAAAAGCCGATTATACAATCAGCTGAAGCATCAGTGCAAAAAAAAAAAAAAAATAAATAAATACTCACGTCTGTGCTGATTACCGGTAGCTCCTGCAGCGGAGTCTGATCCTGGCCCATCACTGCAGGAGCTGCCGGTAATAAGCTGATGAAGTCCCCTGACGGCAGGATCAGCTGATAGCCGGCCGGGCGCGAAAAAGCCGGCGACACCACGAGAATCGATCAGCTGATGCGTCAGGTGACTGCATCAGGTGATCCACCGCCAGGTCCTGCAAGCTTCGTACATGCCCCGGGGAGACTGCACACAGCCAGAGCGGCGGTACCGAGACAGGGGCTGGAAGCAGGCATGGCACCCGGACCCTGCAGACAGGTGAGTATGACATACACACACACATACACACTGTGTATATATACACACACACTGTATATACACACACACACTGTATATACACACACACTGTATATACGCACATACACTGTATATACGCACACACACTGTATATACGCACACACACTGTATATACACACATACACTATATATATACACACATACACTGTATATACGCGCACACACTGTATATACACATACACTGTATATACGCGCACACTTTCTTCCCCTGGCTGTGTAGAGCTGCTGCTGTCTCTGTATGATTGATCTCAGTGCATCCACAGGGAAGAGGCAGGAAGGAGGGTTTGGGTGGGAGCAGAGTGGGTGTATTAGACACAATGGGTGTGTTAGATAAGCCAGACACCGCCCTAGAGCCACAAAGAATTCTGGGACTTGTAGGAACTGAACACAGGAAGTCAGAGGAGAGATTAACCCCATCAGAGCTGGAGCCAGCAATGACCGTGTGCTGCTAGTGCACAATAAAAGGTAATTTTGCTGAAAAAACATAATATATGTGTTGAGGGGCACATATTAGCAAGATTTATCAGAAAAAAAAAAATCAGTTTTGGTAACTGGACAACTTCTTTAATTGTTTGACCAAATATAGCAGGGTAATTTTCAAGTGGATGATTTGGTGTGGCCCCCGATGGTTGGTAGAAAATTCCAAATGGCCCCCGGCAGTAGAAAAGGTTCTCCACCCCTGCTTTAGAGAAAAAAAAAAGTCAAGGAATCACTCTGATACTTTTCTTTTGTAACACAAAATGGTATTTATCGTTATAAGTGCAACATTGAATTGCTAAACCCCCTATTAAGGAGTGTCACCTACTTTTAGGGTACATGTCAGTTCCAGTTTTGCATGAATACAACCGGTAATTTCTAGAAGCATTGTTTTAGATATTTTTCATAACTGTGATCTCATATTTGCAGGTTCAGTTCATTCTGTCTCGTGTTGAATATGCAGTGAAGGAAAACGTGAAAAAATTTGGCATCAACAAATTGCTGGATTCTGGAATTTACAAGGCGGCGTTTCCCCTTCATGATGTAAGATGTTTAAATAAGATGGTAGATTTTCTCAGAGAATTTTCTAGACTGCTTTTTTGTGGATAAGGTTTTCTTCTAGACCCTTAATATCATTATAATGTATATTTGTCTTGTATAAACAAATAATATAAATATAATACATATTCAATAGTATAGTATGTGCAATATGTAAATCCATATGTATATGTAGACCTCTTTATTCCTTAGAAGTTAATCTGTCACCAGGTTTATGTCACCTAATCTGAGAGCAACATAATGTACAGTCAGAGACCCTGATTCCAGGGATGTATCACTTCCTTGCAGGCTTGATAAACTCCTGCTGATAAAACAGTGATTTTATCACTATAGGACTAGTGTACCACCTGCCATGTAGACCTCCATATTCATAAGGTTCTGTATAACCCTACTCCCAGCACCGATTGGAAGGTTTCTGCCTATGGACAGTATTCAGAACAAGCTTCAAATTAGTGGTGTGGGTGGGGTTATACAAAGCTCAGCATTTGGAGAACTATTAGATCTGCAGTAGGTAAAACTGCAGCAGGCAGCGCAGAAAGTGATACATCTCTGGCATGAGGGTCTCTGCCACTGTATCATACTGCTCTGAGAAGGGATAGTAAAAACCCGATGACATATTCACTTTACTGTATGGATTTGAGCAGTTCGGTCAACACATCTCCAAGATGGCAGATTTTGTGGGGTGTTTATGGATTGTAGTAGGTAGTACTTTACAAAAAGTTACCCATGGAAGGACAACTAGTCAATTAGCAGTAGGTGCCTAAAAGTTCATTTAGACATGTATGGGATGAAGTCTAATACAACTGATGGCATGCTACAGTAGTGCTCCTAAAGCACAGACTTCTGAAAAAAGCTAATTCTGGATATTAAAGGAGTCATAACATAGTGCATTGAATCTTGCTATACAGTTAGGTCCAGAAATATTTGGACAGTGACACAATTTTCGCGAGTTGGGCTCTGCATGCCACCACATTGGATTTGAAATGAAACCTCTACAACAGAATTCAAGTGCAGATTGTAACGTTTAATTTGAAGGTTTGAACAAAAATATCTGATAGAAATTGTAGGAGTTGTACACATTTCTTTACAAACACTCCACATTTTAGGAGGTCAAAAGTAATTGGACAAATAAACCAAACCCAAACAAAATATTTTTATTTTCAATATTTTGTTGCGAATCCTTTGGAGGCAATCACTGCCTTAAGTCTGGAACCCATGGACATCACCAAACGCTGGGTTTCCTCCTTCTTAATGCTTTGCCAGGCCTTTACAGCCGCAGCCTTCAGGTCTTGCTTGTTTGTGGGTCTTTCCGTCTTAAGTCTGGATTTGAGCAAGTGAAATGCATGCTCAATTGGGTTAAGATCTGGTGATTGACTTGGCCATTGCAGAATGTTCCACTTTTTTGCACTCATGAACTCCTGGGTAGCTTGGCTGTTTGCTTGGGGTCATTGTCCATCTGTACTATGAAGCGCCGTCCGATCAACTTTGCGGCATTTGGCTGAATCTGGGCTGAAAGTATATCCCGGTACACTTCAGAATTCATCCGGCTACTCTTGTCTGCTGTTATGTCATCAATAAACACAAGTGACCCAGTGCCATTGAAAGCCATGCATGCCCATGCCATCACGTTGCCTCCACCATGTTTTACAGAGGATGTGGTGTGCCTTGGATCATGTGCCGTTCCCTTTCTTCTCCAAACTTTTTGCTTCCCATCATTCTGGTACAGGTTGATCTTTGTCTCATCTGTCCATAGAATACTTTTCCAGAACTGAGCTGGCTTCATGAGGTGTTTTTCAGCAAATTTAACTCTGGCCTGTCTATTTTTGGAATTGATGAATGGTTTGCATCTAGATGTGAACCCTTTGTATTTACTTTCATGGAGTCTTCTCTTTACTGTTGACTTAGAGACAGATACACCTACTTCACTGAGAGTGTTCTGGACTTCAGTTGATGTTGTGAATGGGTTCTTCTTCACCAAAGAAAGTATGCAGCGATCATCCACCAATGTTGTCATCCGTGGATGCCCAGGCCTTTTTGAGTTCCCAAGCTCACCAGTCAATTCCTTTTTTCTCAGAATGTACCCGACTGTTGATTTTGCTACTCCAAGCATGTCTGCTATCTCTCTGATGGATTTTTTTCTTTTTTTTCAGCCTCAGGATGTTCTGCTTCACCTCAATTGAGAGTTCCTTAGACCACATGTTGTCTGGTCACAGCAACAGCTTCCAAATGCAAAACCACACACCTGTAATCAACCCCAGACCTTTTAACTACTTCATTGATTACAGGTTAACGAGGGAGACGCCTCCAGAGTTAATTGCAGCCCTTAGAGTCCCTTGTCCAATTACTTTTGGTTCCTTTAAAAAGAGGAGGCTATGCATTACAGAGCTATGATTCCTAAACCCTTTCTCCGATTTGGATGTGAAAACTCTCATATTGCAGCTGGGAGTGTGCACTTTGAGCCCATATTATATATATAATTGTATTTCTGAACATGTTTTTGTAAACAGCTAAAATAACAAAACTTGTGTCACTGTCCAAATATTTCTGGACCTAACTGTATATAGTGAAACCAGAAGTTTACATACACTATCTAAAAAGACACATCTGAATGTTTTTCTCACTATCCAACATGAAATTAAAATAAACCGCTCCTGTTTTAGGTCAATTAGGAACCAAAATGATTTATATTTGTCAAATGCCAGAATAATGAGAGACAGAGAATGTTTTAATGCATTTTTATTACTTTCTGCAAAGTCAAAAGTTTACATACACTGAGGGGTACTTTGCACGTTGCGACATCGCAAGCCGATGCTGCGATGCCGAGTGCGATAGTACCCGCCCCCCGTCGCAGCAGCGATATGTGGTGATAGCTGACGTAACGAAAATTATCGCTACGCCAGCTTCACATGCACTCACCTTGCCCTGCGACGTCGCTCTGGCCGATGTGTGCTGCCACAGGAGCGAGGAACAACATCGGACCGTCGCGTCGGCATAATTATGATTTTAGCCGACGCTGCACTGATGATACGATTACGACGCTTTTGCGCTCGTTAATCGTATCATCTAGGCTTTACACACTACGATGTCGAGAGCGACGCAAGAAGTGTGTCACTTTCGACATGACCCCACCGACATCGCACCTGCGATGTCGTAGTGTGCAAAGTACCCCTGAGAGTACTAGGCCTTTAAACAATATGGGACAAGCCCATATGATGATGTCATGTCTTTGGAAGCTTCTGATAGGAATATTGACAACATCTGAGTTAATTAGAGACACACCTGTGGATGTATTTTTTTTTTTTTATTTATTTATTTTTTTTTAACTTCAATCATGACAATGACCATGTAAGAATTACAAAACTAGTTTGGTAACTTTCTTTGCCGTAACACCTACCCCACAAACAAATGTGGAGAACCTGGTGAAATGCTCAAATCTGAGGCATATTGCTGCTATGGCCTGATGGGTGCCATACAAATTATAATGATCATAAATAAATTAACAATAACCTACGAACCTAGACGTACACAGACAAGACAAGAAGGTGAGATTAAGGAAAGTTGAAGTGGAAAGATGGGGAAAGAAAAAGACAAAAAGGGGGGGTCAGAAAGCCTGGTGTAATTTGTAGAACCATTGGAACTTAGTCCTACAGGCCTTCACCGGCCGCGTAATAGTCCAAAGGTGACCAAACCGCCTGAAAGCGTTCCACTGGCGTTTAGTAATACCGTGAGGTGCTCCATACGTCTGACATCCAATATTCTGTTCCTGAGGCTCTGCAGAGACGGGGTTCCCGACTGCCTCCAGTTTCTTACAGTTAGGCACCGGGCCGCTGTGAGGATGTGGGTCAGAAGCTTAGAGGCCACCCTTCCCATGCCCTTAACCCCAAGACACATAATATAAATCAGGAGGTCGAGGTCTACCTCTATGTACAAAACTTTGTGGATTAGCTTCCTGACCAGCTCCCAAAAAGGGGTTATCTTCGGACAGGACCAGAATATGTGAAAAGTATTGCCCATGCTCCTACCGCACCTCCAGCAACAAGTGGGGATGGAGGGGTCCAAGCCAGGAAGGAAGTTCGGATATGATACCAGAACATCAATATTTTGTAGATATTTTCTTTATACAAAGTGCATATTGATGTCTTGGCGGCATTACTCCATATTTCTGCGCCTTCCTGAGGAAGAATGTGCCTTCCTCCACAAGAGACTCCCATTTCCGCATATAAGGGAAGTTCCCTCTGGATCCGCCCTGTGGTTCTGATAACAACATGTAGATTTTCGAGATCAGACCCCTGGTTTCAGTACCCCTCTTACAAATTTTCTCAAATTCTGTGGGGATGGAGGCCCCCGCCCTGCCGAACAAAGAGCCGGCCAGGTCTCTGATCTGCAGATATTGGAAAAACTCTTAATTAGTAAGGGAGAATTTGTCCTCAAGAAACTCAAAAGAGTGGATCTGCATTGTGTTTCAGTTTATGATATCTGCACATCTGAATAGACCCGCTTTGAGCCAGGGATGCATCATACCCGATTCTAGACTACTTGGGAGCAAAGGTTGATATATGAAGGACACCAGAGTGGAGCAAGGAGACTCCAGTGGAAATCTCCTCATACAATATGATTAAAGGTCCCTAGTGAACTGCATAGGACCCAGGAGAGGGGGGAAGGAGTCACATCGGGCTGGGGGCCATAAGAGCAAGTTTGGATGTATAGGGGCCAGCCAAAGTTTCTCTATCTCGGTCCACTTGTTGTATGCCCAAAGGGACACCCAACAAGGGATCCTCCTAAGGTGGGTAGCCCAATAGTATTTTAGAATGTCTGGGATGGACAGCCCACCCCTACTCCTATGCGCCGTCAACACCTTCCTAGCTACTCAGACGCCTGTTGCACCAGATGTGTTATTATTAAGTGACCGAGGAGGATCAGAAAAAGGACAATAACTCGGAAACCCAAAAAATAACCAGAGTGGCTGTAACCTTAACAGACTGCAGACCTAATACTGACACACAGCTAGAAGTAGCCGTGGGACGTGCCTACGATTACCTGGTCACCTCGACAAAGTCGGAGAACTAAATATTCTTACAGAGAGAAATATTAGAAAAGCTAATCTGCCTCGGAGTAGTTCCCAAAGATTTAGATAGCCCCCCACATGTAAAGACTACGGTGATATAAGAAAACACAATACGTAGATAGAGAACAGATCCAGCAAAGATGAGGCCCAAACTATCTGCATAGGAAAGGATAGGAAATAGCACTGACTGCAGCCGTAAAAACCCTAGTAAATACCAGCACGTCTAATATGGAAAAATACTGAGCCTACACAGGCTCTCCCCCACTATTTCAGTACTCTGATGTTACTGGGATCCAAGAGAAACACTGATATAGAAGAGGGACTGAATTTTGTACCAAGCATGACAAAACACATTATATAGCAGAACATGGAGCAAGGTACACAGATACTCCCAGCAGGGAATGATCCAACTCCACCAAGAACTCCACACAGGCAAACTAACAAGAAAGGGAAAATCATAAGCAGAGGTACAAAGACCAACTTATCTGAGAGGAGTTCTGGTAGACACAGAAAAGGGCTGGTTTCAGAATATCCTTAGCACACAGGAGATACATTGAGCACTGGCTAGGAACAAGAGAATACTACTCAGTTATATAGGCCCAATCCGAATGGCCTCTAATGTACACTAATGCCCGAAGCCTCACAAATAAGGTGGAGGAATTAGAATTAATATTGTTGGAAGAAAATTATGATATAGTGGGGATATCAGAGACATGGCTGGATGAGAGCTATGACTGGGCTGTTAATTTACAGGGTTATAGCCTATTCAGGAATGACCGTACAAATAAGCGAGGGGGAGGTGTGTGTCTATATGTAAAATCATCCTTAAAACCCATCCTGCGTGACAACATATGTGAGGGTACTGAGAATGTAGAGTCCCTATGGGTGGAGATAAGGGGGGGGAGAATGAATAATAAAATACTGATAGGGGTGTGTTATAAGACGCCGAATATTATGGAAGAGGTAGAGAATCTCCTCATAAAGCAAATTGATAAAGCAGCGAGTCTCGGAGAGGTAATTATTATGGGGGACTTTAACTATCCTGATATAAATTAAGGAACAGAAACTTGCAGTTCCAGCAAAGGAAATAGATTTTTGATAACAATGAAAGATAATTACCTTTCACAAATGGTACAGGACCCCACAAGAGGGGGAGCACTACTAGACCTTGTACTAACCAATAGGCCAGACCGCATATCAAATATACAAGTTGGGGGTTACTTGGGGAATAGTGATCACAAAATAATAAGTTTTCATGTATTCTTTAGTAAGATGTCTAGTAGAGGGGCTACAAGGACACTAAACTTCAGGAAAGCAAATTTTAAACGGTTGAGAGATGATCTTAGTGCAATAAACTGGGATGATGTACTAAGTAATAAAAGTACACAAAGCAAATGGGAGACTTTTATGAGCATCCTGAATAGGGCTTGTGCAGAAAATATACCCTATGGGAACAAACATGCTAGAAATAGGAGGAAACCCCTATGGCTAAATAGAGCTGTAAGGGAAGCAATAAAAGAAAAACAGAAAGCCTTAAAAGAATTAAAGAGGGTAGGTAGTGATGAGGCATTATATAATTATAGAAAATTAAATAAAATATGTAAAAAGCAAATTAAATTAGCTAAGTTTGAGACAGAGAGACTCATTGCGAGAGAAAGTAAAAATAATCCTAAAATATTCTTTAACTACATAAACAGTAAAAAACTGAAAAGCGATAGTGTTGGCCCCCTTAAAAATAGTCTTGGTGAAATGGTGGAAGGGGATGAGGGTAAAGCCAACCTGCTGAATGACTTTTTTTCTACGGTTTTTATACAAGAAAATGCCATGGCAGATGACATGACCAGTGATACCATAAATTCACACTTGAATATTACCTGCTTAACCCAGCAGGAAGTACGCCGCCGCCTCGAAATCACTAAGGTTGACAAATCTCCGGGCCCGGATGGCATACACCCCAGAGTACTACAGGAATTGAGTTCTGTGATAGATAGACCATTATTTTTAATCTTCTCAGATTCCTTAATAACAGGGTCGGTACCGCAGGACTGGCGCATAGCAAATGTGGTGCCAATATTCAAAAAGGGGACAAAAACTGAGCCGGGAAATTATAGGCCGGTAAGTTTAACCTCTACGGTTGGTAAAATCCTTGAGGGTTTCTTGAGAGATGCTATATTGGAGTATCTCAAGAAAAATAACCTTATGACAGAGTATCAACATGGGTTTATGAGGGATCGATCCTGTCAAACTAATTTGATCAGCTTCTATGAAGAGGTAAGTTCAAGTCTGGACCAGGGAAATGCAGTGGATGTTGTGTATATGGACTTTTCAAAAGCTTTTGATACGGTGCCACACAAAAGGTTGGTATATAAAATGAGAATAATGGGGATAGGGGAAAATATGTGTAACTGGGTTAAAAACTGGCTAAGTGATAGGAAACAAAGGGTGGTTATTAATGGTACGTACTCGGACTGGGTCTCAGTTCATAGTGGGGTACCACAGGGGTCAGTATTGGGCCCACTTCTTTTCAACATATTTATAAATGACCTTGTTGGGGGCATGCGGAGTAGAATTTCAATATTTGCAGATGATACTAAACTCTGCAGGGTAATCAATACAGAGGAGGATAATTTTATATTACAGGGAGATTTATGTAAATTGGAGGATTGGGCTGAGAAGTGGCAATTGAAGTTTAATGTAGATAAATGTAAGGTCATGCACTTGGGTAGAGGAAATAACATTTATGATTATGTACTTAATCGTAGAACACTGGGTAAAACAGACACAGAAAAAGACTTGGGTGTATTGGTGGATGGTAAACTTCACTTTAGTGGACAGTGTCAGGCAGCTTCTGCCAGGGCTAATAAAATAATGGGATGTATTAAAAGAGGTATAAGTGTTCATGAAAAAAATATAGTTCTACCTCTGTACAAGTCACTAGTGCGACCACACTTAGAATACTGTGTACAATTCTGGTCACCGATATATAAGAAGGACATAGCTGAACTGGAGAGGGTGCAGAGAAGAGCCACCAAGATTATTAGAGGAATGGGTGGGCTGCAATACCAAGACAGGTTATTAAACTTGGGGTTATTTAGTTTGGAAAAACGAAGGCTTAGGGGGTATCTAATCACAATGTATAAATATATGAGGGGACAGTACAGAGACCTTTCCAAAGATCTTTTTACACCAAGGCCTGCGACTGGAACACGGGGGCATCCACTACGTCTTGAGGAAAGAAGGTTTAATCATAATCACAGACGAGGATTCTTTACTGTACGAGCAGTGAGACTATGGAACTCTCTGCCACATGATGTTGTAATGAGTGATTCACTACTAACATTTAAGCAGAGCCTGGACGCCTTTCTTGAAAAATGTAATATTACCAGTTATGTATATTAGATTTTATGACAGGGTGTTGATCCAGGGAACTAGTCTGATTGCCGGATGTGGAGTCAGGAAGGAAATTTTTTCCCCATTGGAACTTGTTTGCCACATTGGGGTTTTTTTTGCCTTCCTCTGGATCAACATGTTAGGCTACAGGTTGAACTAGATGGACTTAGAGTCTCCCTTCAACCTTAAAAACTATGATACTATGATACTATGATTGCCAATTTTAATCAGCGGGCTGGTTCCCATTCAGCAAGTCAACTGCACTACCAGCACTGACCACAAGAGGGAACACCAAACTGGAATCTAATTCAAATGTATTCACAACAAGATGAACCTAAGGATAGCTGCCTGAAGCGCCTTCAATTCCCTCACCGGAACCCCGAGCAGAAGGGTTTCAAAAAAATATAATAACTTGGGTAGCAAGCTCATCTTTACCGCCGCAATATGCCCCATCCAAGAGAGGGGGCGGGGCATCCATTTACTCAGAAGGGCCCTCCGTTCACAATAAAGGGGAGAAAAGTTGAGACTATAGAGGGAGTCATAAGAAGATTAACCCCAAGGTACCTGACCACGTCCATGTTCCAACGGAATTTAAAGTTCAATCGCAGGTAATCTAGCGCCACTGGATCGAGATTCAATGGCATTGCCTCTGTTTTGCTGGAGTTGATTTTATACCCCGAAAGGTTCCCATATTTGCCCAGGGTGCGCAAGAGGTTTGGAAGGGACATATGTAAATTAGTAAGTGTAAGGAGTACATCGACGGCAAAAAGCGAGATCTTAAATGATTTACTCCCAAAGAGAATCCCCAAGATGTCTGGGTTACGCCGAACCGAAGTCGCGAATTGCTCAATGCACAACGCAAAAAGGAGGGGGGACAAGGGACACCCCTGTCTGGTGCTTGATAGATGCAGTTGGGGTGCTATACATGGATTTTAAAGCGCGCATGAAACCACCCGAGATCCCGAAGACCTCCAATGTCTTGAAGAGGAAAGGCCACGAGAGGCAATAAAAAGCCTTTTCCGCATCAAGACTCCACACAAACATCTGCTGTTTCCTCCGATTCGCAACGTCCACCAAGTCTATTACCTTCCTGGTGTTGTCCCCCCCTGACGGCAAGGGACAAAACCCACCTGGTCTTTGTGCACGAGTTGGGGCAACCAACGGTTAAGTCTAGTCGCCAGCAGCTTTGTGAACATCTTCAAGTTGGCGTTCAGAAGAGCTATTGGCCTATAATTGGTATAGTCCAGGGGATCCCTGGGCAGCTTAGGAAGGAGAATTAGATGGGAGTGTAGCATGGTTTGTGGGATAGGGTTATTTTTTAAGAAAGAATTAAATAAGGTGGCCAAATGTGGGAGCAGCTCCTTAGCGAACACTTTGTAGTATAAGTAAGTGAATCCATCCAGGCCAGGTGACTTCTCGTGCGGCAGAGGCTTCAGAACCGACTCCAACTCTTCTATGGAGAGTGCCGCACCCAGAGCTTCCGCCGTTCCATCAGGTAGTGAACGGAGCTCAAGGGCAGAGAAATAGTCCTCCAACGGCTCAGCCCCACGTGAGTCCCCGCCCGGAGGGACCTGAAGATTATAAAGCTTGTTGTAGTAGTTAAGAAAGATGTCAGCTATTGAAGCGGGATGTTAATGTATCGTGCCCCTTTCGTCGCGCAAAGCCGGGGGACAGGAGGACGTAGCACGCTCCTTGTGTTGACGGGCAAGCAAGGTGTGAGCCCTGTTGCCCCTTTCATAGTATCTCTGTTTAGAGAAGGTTAGTAACTTTTCAGCTCTACCAATTGCCAAATCCTTCAGCCTTTCCCTAAGACTAATGACTCTGCGGGGGACAGTCAAGGAAGGGGCGGTTAAGAGCTTCTTCTCATAAAGCTTAAGTTCAGCCGTTAAGGAATCTCGCTGGGCCGTAGCCCTCTTCTTAACCCTGGCTCCCTCCCTAATACAATGGCCCCTCATCACAGCCTTGTGGGCTTCCCAGAGTACTGCTGGTGATGAGACCGAGCCCAAGTTCAGCTGGAAAAATTCAACCAACTGCTTATGTAATGAGGCCTTGATGTCGGGGTCCTTGATCAGGAACTCGTTAAGGCGCCAATGATAAGGTCTAGATCGAGGACTGTCCCACCCAAAATCTATGATGAGAGGAAAATGGTCTGACCACGTAATAGGGTCCAATTCAACCCTCTCAAGGCGCCCCAACAACTGTGAATTAATAAAAAATAAAAACAATTCTGGTGTGCGTTTGATGGGGATGAGAATAGAAGGAGAAAGCCCTCTCCCCTGGATGGTCCACCCTCCACGCATCGTATAGAGCTTCTGATCTAATGAGCCGACGAAAGTCCCGGGACAGATTTCTCAAGACACCCGAAGGGGAGTGTCCATCCACAGAAAGCCAATCAGATATCTCAGAAAAAGGGATAATAAAATCACTGCCCAGCACCATGGAGGCTGGTGCTAGCCCACCAATCAGTGTAAGGACCCTCTCAAGAAAGCATATCTGACCTTCGTTGGGTACATAGATATTAGCCAGTATGTGCGGGGATCCCCCCATGAGGCCCTCCAAGATCACATATCTACCCTCTGGATTGCAATGAGAGCCTGTGATTTGAATAGGACAGTTAGAAGATAATAATATGGCCAACTGTCCCCTTTTATAATTTGAATGTGCCAAACAATGCGTGGGAAAGTGGTGGGCCGCAAATTTAAATGTATTCGACTCTGCAAAGTGTGTTTCTTGTATAAAGGCTATGTCCGCCCCTGACGCTTTTAGTTCATGCAGCAGTTTCCTTTTGCGGGGTCAATTCAAACTCTTCACGTTAAGAGAAATAATGCGAGCCATATCTTAGATATAGGAAGGAAAAGAAGCTAGTGGTCTGTCCGAGGATGTGGCCACCCAGATGTAATATGCCAAAAGAAATTATCCAGTCGGCGAAGGACCATACCACCCGGAATCCCCGGAACGAGTGGCACCTGAGGAAACACATAGGGAAGAAACATCGGGAGACGGGGGAGACTAGGACAGACCTGGAAAAAAGCAAAAATCGAATACATCAAAAACATCAAAGTGTGACAACCAGTGACATAAATTCCCAAGAGGCTAGCCCAGCAAGGAGTTGCCCAAAGGAGGGCTCCCCAACCCATCCGGATTAAGAGAGACGCCCAACACACTATCCAAAAACCTACCAAGAAGAGGCAGTCCAGTGGGTGCGGGCCCGTTCAAAAACAGAGAAAAAAGGAAAAAACACTCCCACCATCTCCTGCGAGGAGTCCAAGCCCCTGCCGACCCCCCCACCCCCCTCACACGGCACGGTTGAAATGACCTCCCTCCCCCCGGGGCATCCAAAAGGACAGAGGGGACCGTTATAGGAAAAAAGGACATTCAGCAACCCACACTGGAGAGAGTCACTGTATCAAGCATCGTATTTCGCCGTCATGACCCGAAAGGACAAATGGCGCTGTTTCCAACTCAGGTCAGAGGGTATCCTCAGCGGAGGCTGGGAGAGGAGGGTGACCTGCGGCCTCTTCCCTTCCCCCCTGCAGCCCCACGCCTACCACTCCCCACCCTAGACCGCACGGGGGGCGGCGGGCCCTCCAGCCGCTGAAAATCCCAGTCTGGGACTTGGACAGCTGGTATGTCCAAGGCTTCGCAAAACAAGGTGATATCTGCTGGAGAGCGCAGGGTTGCCATTTTATCACCTCTGCGTGCAGACAGGGCGAATGGGAAGCCCCAACGATATGGGACCTGGTGCTCCTTCAGGCTTGTAAAAAGGGGTTTGAGGTGCCTTCGCTTCTGCAACGTGTTACGTGAAAGATCCGTAAAGAGCTCAATCTCTTTGCCACCGAAGACGGGTGCCTTGCTCCTGACTCTGGCCTTGGACATAATCAGCTCCTTGGTTGTGAAGTCACGAACGCAGCAGATGATATCCCTGGGGTGGGCAGAATGATTCTTCGGCTGTAGTGCCCTATGTGCTCTGTCCAATTTGATGGTGTTGGTAGGAGGGGCATCCAGAACATCATTGAAGATAGATTGCAATATAGAACTGCGATCCTCCATCCGACTCCGGAACCCCTCTCACCCGAATGTTACAGTGGCGCCCCCTGTTATCAAGGTCTTCCAAGTGGGATTGCATGTCCTCTATGGTCTTTTGTTCGGTGATGGCCAGCTTAGGCAACTCTGTGACATGGGTTCTGGTGTTGTGCTCCTCTTTCAGAGACTCAATTCTGCCAAACAGGTGCTGCAGGTCCCACCTCACCTCTACTATTTCTCACCTGCATGTAGCTTTAACCTCGTTAATGAGGCATTGAAAGTCCTCTTTAGTAGGTAGCTTGTTAATGAAATTCTGCCAGTCCATAATGGATGTGTCTGGCCCTTTAAATTTCCCTCCTGCAGCAGACGCTGCTGAGCTACTGGTCTGCTGCTGGGGAGGATGGGGGGAGTAGTCTCCACTCTGAGGCCCTGAAGGAGGTGGCAAGTTTCCCCATCCCAGAGCTTTTTTTTAGCTGTGAGAGAGGTACCCTCTTCTCCTGGCTGGGAATAGGAATGCCCCACGGACCCATCTGTACCTCTTGCTATTACCTTGTGCTCCTGTGCTGACGACCGTGGAGCCGGGTGATCCGAGGAAAAGCAGGTCGGCTGGGTGAGGGTATCCCTTGGTGGCTCAGCGTCTGTGTTCCCCTCTCTCCCCCCGGCGTTCCTTTCGCCACCTCCTCCTCTTCTTGCTGCGGGGCAGAGCATAGTGGAGCCGCCGCTTCTTCCCCATGCTCCAGGAAAGATGGCGCCTGAGTCTCCCCTGGGGCCTGTTCCAGACCCAGAAAGGCGTCCAGCGCTGTGCTGTGATGCGGAGAGGCCACCGGTGCTTGCTGCGCGGCCTTTGCTTTCCGGGGGCCCATAATAGAAGCCATTGGGTGAGCTGGTTGCTAATTATAATGCTTATTCAAGCTGAAGGTCGGCGAGAGCTCCTCTTCCCCACGTCATCTCAGCACAACATCCTGGACACCCCTGTGGATGTATTTTAATACACACCTGAATCACACCGCTTCTTTGTGTAACATCATGAGAAAGTCACAAGAAATAAGCCAAAATCTCAGGAAGAGAATTGTGGACTTGCACAAGTCTGGATCATCCTTGGGCGCAATTTCCAGATCCATGAAGATGCCTCTTTCATCTGTACAAACAATTATACTCAAGTACAAATAGGATGGGAATTTTCAGCCGTTATATCACTCAAAAAGAAAATGGGTTCTGTGTACCTGAGATGAACGTGCGTGGCCTAAAAGGGGAAAGGTTTATTCTGATTTCATGTCAGATAGTGAGAAAAACATGCAGATGTGTCTTTTTAGATAATGTAGGTAAACTTCTGGTTTCAGCTGTATGGGGCTGTGTAACTGCAGACTAGTAAGCGTCCCCATACCCAGTATGCCAGTATATGGAGAAAAGTATTGAGACGTGTATTAATCTATGATTTCAGGATTTTCATTCAGTCTCATTGGCGCAGGTATAGAAAATTCAACCTCTAGCCGTGCTGTCTGCCTTTACTAACATTTGTGAAAGTAAGGGTAGTTCAACTCACTCAATTCAAGCCTGTTTTCAACAAATTCCCACTCCCATGAATATTTCACAGTAAACTGTGAGCAATATAATTTAAGAGTGGAAGCATTTAGGATGAGTTTCCATGGCCGCTTCTCTGTATGATGGATGAGTCTGTGTTTGCCGAAAGAAGCTTAATTTACCTTACTGCATTGTGCCAACTTCATGCTTCAGTATTCCAAGACATTTTGTAAAATCATATGCTTCAAAACTTTGTGGGAACAGATTGGAGAAGGCACTTACCTGTTCCGGCATTATTTTGCTCCAGTACACAAACAAGTTGGGGTTTTCTGATTTCACGTAAATGTGGCTTTTCCAAATGCTTTAGACCACTTTATGAAATGCGACTTTTTGAAATGGGTGCAGACTTTGGCACAACTCTACTCTAGCGTCACACCTTGAGTGTTTTTATGTACACCAGTTATTTTTGTGCAATTTTCCAACATTTTGCATTGGGTGCTACTTTGTGCAGTTACAAAAGCTGTTGAAGGTAGAAACAAACACATATTTGGACTTTGTGCAAAATTCATGAATCATCTGCACTTTTTTTTTTAGGAAGAATTGGAGCCCAGATGTTTAACCTCTGTACCTTATCTGCATTGTTCCTTTATTTTGCAGTGTAGGTTTAATGTCAAGTCTGAAGACCCCAGATGCCCCAATGAAAGATATCTGTTATACAGAGAATGGGCCCATCCTTTTAGTTTTTACAAGTTACAGCCATTGGATTTTGTAAGGTAGGTAGAACTAGTAAATTACTTCAAGCAGAGATTCATGTAAATTAGAAATTTTGGTTTCTACACTAAAACTTGATTTTAGCAATAAGAACTTTGGTACCGCTCTGCAATTTATATAATAATTGTTGTTTGAACTTTGTTTTTGTATCTTTTATTGTGTTTGCTTCATGCAGCATCTGGATTCCTCATCCTGGATTTATCCTAATGCCCTCTATACATAAAAGAAAATCAGCCAAATCTTCCAATTACAGTGGTTTCTGCCATAGCCAAGTCTTACAGTCATATGAAAAAGTTAGGGCACCCCTATTAATGTTAACCTTTTTTCTTTATAACAATTTGGGTTTTTGCAACAGCTATTTCAGTTTCATATATCTAATAACTGATGGACTGAGTAATATTTCTGGATTGAAATGAGGTTTATTGTACTAACAGAAAATGTGCAATTCGCATTTAAACAAAATTTGACCGGTTCAAAAGTATGGCCACCTCATCATAAAAGTGGCATTAATATTTTGAAGATCCTCCTTTTGCAAAAATAACAGCCTCTTGTCGCTTCCTGTAGGTTTTAATGAGTTCCTGGATGAAGGTATATTTGACCATTCCTGCTTACAAAACAATTCCAGTTCAGTTAAGTTTGATGGTTGCCAAGCATGGACAGCACACTTCAAATCATCCCACAGATTTTCAATGATATTCAGGTCTGGGGACTGGGATGACCATTCCAGAACATTGTAATTGTTCCTCTGCATGAATGCCTGAGTAGATTTGGAGCGGTGGTTTGGATCATTGTCTTGCTGAAATATCTATCCCCTGCGTAACTTCAACTTCGTCACTGATTCTTCCACATTATTGTCAAGAATCTGCTGATACTGGCCACTCAGGTTACCCGCGGCCACAGCTGGATTCTCAGTACAAACCGCTACAACGGATCCGTTTTTTTACCAGATCCATAGCATCAGTTTTACCACAATCTGCGACAGATCCATTGCATCAGGCACAAACCGGATTGTGCCTAACGGCAAAAAACTGATGTGTGAAAGTAGCCTGTTGTTATCCTAAAGGGGGAAGCATATGGATTGAAAAGGAATTGTACAAGTAGTGGAAACCCCCTTTGAGGTTTACGAACAATCATATTCTGTAGCATTAAGGGCGGTTTTGATTTTCGATTACATAAAGTGTAATAAATTCATGCAATGTTTTTGTCATTTTCTGTTTGGGAAAGTGCTGGAAAACAATGCCAAGTACAGCTACACTTTGTAACTTGCACCATGTTAGTTAATCTGACTCACACCGCCGTGTGCAACCTATTTAGCATTTTGCATTCTTCAGAGACATGTGCAAAGTCATTATGACCTGGACAGATTTCTTTTTTTGCAAATCCAGCTTCCTATAGTCAATGCAACTGTGAGGCAAATCCCGGGATATGAAGATGAATTATGACTTCCAGTCATAATCGCTCATCACTCCCTGGCAGTGCCCCCCTCCCTTCTTGTTCTCAATGTCCAGCATCTGTGAAGGTGTTACACCTCCATGGCCATCTCCTGTGATATGGAGATGAGATGATGTGGGAACAATGGACACAGGAGGACTCCCTGCCGTGACCCTGTGGTAGGAGCTGCTATCTAATTAGCAAGCTTGGAAGTATCCAGACAGAACGACTCCAGTAAAAAATGGTTCATATCTCGCAAGCCATATTTCCGATAAATATGGCAACCATAAAAATGGTGTCTCCGCATGCGGACGATGCTGGCACACCCTTTTTATGGGAGCGGGAGCTTGGGAAATACCCCAGGCGTGATATCAGCCAATGGGGAACTAGTAGACGAGTCATGAGTCCTCTCATTCTGTAGCTAAATTCATAACTGTCACAATGAGAGCATTGGCGTCCGCCTACGACGCTCCCAGGCAAAGTTATGGCCCATATTCCATGTTGTGGATTGTCCATAACTCCAGCCAGGGGTGGAGCAGTGCTCCCTCTGAGGTCACTAAGGTAGGAGGGGACCTGGATTTGCCCAGGTTGATAACCCTACTTCGGCCATTTTCCAGGGTTCTTTCGCTGGGGGTCACGTGTAGGAAACATCTGTGGGAAGGATCCTAGAAACCTGGCCTACAGCGCCCCCCTGTGGCCAGACGCACAAGGTAACTGCTGGAACTGTGTATGCCTGTTTGTAACCCATGCTTTGCTTGTAACTGTACTCTGACATATGTATATTCTGTAGATTCCCTATTGTATATATTGTAGTTCTAGTGTGCTTTAGGCTGATTAAATTATATAATTAATCTTGGGCTGTTCTGTTATCTCGATCTTGAATCCCACGTCTGTGTGTTCGGCTAATAGTTACCGTGAAGCGGTTGGTGGCAGCGAGTTGTGCCAAGGATTATTGTGGGGAGGCCAGTGAGATTCGGGGAGGTTTTATATATTCCGCCCGCGGAGGTCGGGGGAATATATACCCTACTCTCACCGGGGACCCTTCAATAATCGGCATAAGTAGTATAGCGGCCTCCTTGCTTATTGTCGGGCAATTCCATAATTGGCCTGACTATAAGAGG
Organism: Anomaloglossus baeobatrachus; assembly: GCF_048569485.1. Classification (NCBI taxonomy): domain Eukaryota; kingdom Metazoa; phylum Chordata; class Amphibia; order Anura; family Aromobatidae; genus Anomaloglossus; species Anomaloglossus baeobatrachus. Next base: position 307,400,991 of record NC_134356.1, on the reverse strand, counting down.
GGCGCTAGAGAGCGCGTCACGTGCTCTGCCTGTCTGTCGGGAGGTATAAAGGAGGGGGACCCCCACTTGTTACCCCCCGATTGTGACGTACTGGTAGCCAGCGCGGGGGATTTCTGAGTGACCCCTCCCGGTGGTTCGTGACATATTGGTGGCATAGCGGTGGGATCGAGATAATAGTGTGTGTGAGTGTGAGACCCATACTCCCAGACACTAAAGACTGCCTGCAGCAGCTGTGGCTGCTGGGGTCTTCAGACTAGCTCAACACTAGAGTGTCAGAGTGCAGATACTGTAAGGTGTGTGGAGGCATCAGGTGTCAGTTCTGTGTCAGTGACCAAAAGTCTGCAAGAATGGCTGAGAGCACCAGGAGCAAAGCCAAAGGAATGGCCGATGCTAAGGCCAGAGACGATGAGGAGGTTGTCCACGAGTCCTCCAGGAGCCAGACGCCAGAGAACAGCTCTGCAGAGGACATCGCACAACCTGGCACTGCTGGACAAAATGAGGAGGAGCTCGCCCAAGGGTCCTCAACGAGCCAGATGCCAGCCCTCCGCTCTGAAATGGACAGTGAATCACCTGGCTCTGCAGCGTGCCGCAGATCACCACTTGCCAATCCCTCCGGCCTGAGAGGTGCAGAGGCCCTCCTTCAAGCTGCCTTGGCCAGGCTTATGGCTGGAGACCGGGATACCTACGAGATACTCATGGCCGAGCGTGGGCGACAGGCAGCGCGTGACGCTGAGGCTGCGGAGCGGCAAGCAGCGCGTGACGCTGAGGCTGCGGAACGGCAAGCAGCGCGTGAGGCTGCGGAGCGGCAGGCAGCGCGTGAAGAGCGAGAGCGAGAGCGACAGGCAGACCGTGACTACCAGCTGCAGCTAGCTCAGCTCCGGCCCTCATCAGCCACATGTGACCTTCAAAACACCAAACTTCCAAAGGTCCGTGTTGAGGACTTCCCAGTGCTGGAGAAGGATGGAGACTTGGACTCTTTCTTGACTGCTTTTGAACGGACTTGCTTGCAGCACCATCTGGACAAGGACCAGTGGGCCAAATACCTGACCCCCCGTTTAAGGGGTAAGGCCCTGGAAATCCTTGGGGACTTGCCTGCTGAGGCAGATCAGGGCTACGACACCATCAAGCGGGCCCTGATCCAACAGTACAACCTCACTCCAGAGTCCTACCGCAAGAAGTTCCGGAGCCTACAGAAGGGACCAAAGGACTCCTGGGCTGACCACAGGCGGGCACTTGCCCGAGCTGCCGACCACTGGACCCAAGGCCTGCAGCTTTCCACCGGACCGGAGATCCTGGACTTGTTCATCACGGAGCAACTCTTGTGGAACTGCCCTGAGGATCTCCGCCAGTTCATCCGAGACCAGAAGCCAAAGGGGTCCACGGCTACAGCTGCCCTGGCCGATGACTACACCAACAATCGGGCTCCTGAGGCCAGGAGAGCAGCCACCAGCAGCACCTGGAGAGGGGGTAAGATGAATTCTGCGACTGCCCCACCTGCCCCTAGACTGCAGGGGGTGTCCCCCTCAACTCCCCTCTCCAGGCCCGTGGCAGAGCCAAGACGGTGCCACCAGTGCAACCTACCTGGACACTTCAAGGCCATGTGCCCTCAGCGTCCCAAGGCCCCGGCTCCGTCCCCGTCCCAAGGGCCGCCCAAGGTGTATTGTGTGGGTGGGGGTGGTGGTAGGTCCCTGGACAGCTTCCAACCTGTCACCGTCGGCCGGTCTGTGACCATAGGACTGCGAGACAGCGCCTCGGAGGTGACTCTGGTGCGGCCTGAGATGGTGTCCCCCCAAGACTTGATCCCTGGAAAAACCCTCGCTGTCTCCGGGATTGGAGGCATTGACCCGGCGCTGCCTGTTGCTGACATTTATGTGGACTGGGGCGCAGGGCGAGGGGTGAGGGAGGTGGGGGTAACTGATCGGATCCCTGCAAACGTGCTACTTGGGACAGATTTGGGGCAGATAACCTCCCAGTTTGGGCCCCCCCAAGGGCTGAACCTTCAGCCAGTACTGACATGACTCCTGACAATGTTAATGTGTTATCTATGAATGATGTAAGGGAGGAGGGAGTGAACTCTGATATTTCTGCTTGCACAGACACCATAGACACACACACAGCTGCAGCTGTGACAGGGGAGGGGGTCAGAGAAAGGTGTGACAATGCCTCTACAAGTAATCAGCCTGTGAGCTGGGATCTGCTGCCCTCTGCAGGGATAAGCAGAGAGCAGGGTGCTGCAGGGGGAGGACCAGTGTGTGGGGTGGGGGCTACCACAGCAAATGTGGGGTCCCCAGAGATTTCACAGCGGGGTTCTGTTGCTGCAGGAGGGGAACAGGCAGGTGAGATTGGGGCCGGTCCAGGAGCGGAAGTGCTCCCAGGTAAGATCTCGGTGCATGGTTCCCCCACAACCGGGGTGTCAGGAAGCCAGGTAGGTCTGCCTGAACCGGCGACTTGGTCAGGAACGGAGGAGGAGCAGGCACGACCCACGGTCGCAGCGGCTGTGGCCGCTGTCACCCGCAGTGGGAGTGCTGGAAGCCAAGGGGCCTCCCGGAGGTCCGATAGCTCTTCCCCTTCTGACCAAGTGGCAGCCGAGTCAGGTGGAGGCCAGGACACAGGTCCCGGGGTACTGACTGAAGATGTGACAGTCTCGTCGATTCTGGCCACATCTAGTCAGGGGTTTCAGGCAGCGTTAGAAGCTGACGACAGCCTGAAAGCTCTTAAGGAGCAGGCGGCACAGCCTCCCTCGGACTCGGACCCGGAGCGAGTGGTCTGGGACCAAGGACGGCTGTACCGGGCCACGGTCCAGCAGGGTTCACCGGAGGCGTGGCCCAGGGACCGACAGTTGGTGGTACCCTATCCGTTCCGGACGGAGTTGTTGCAGATCGCACATGAGATTCCGATGGCCGGACACCTAGGGATCGCTAAGACCAAGGCCAGGTTAAACCAGCATTTCTACTGGCCAAAAATGGGGGCCGATGTGGCTGCCTACTGCCGTTCGTGTGAAACCTGTCAGAGAGTGGGGAAGGCGGGGCCACACCCCAAAGCCCCACTAGTATCTCTGCCAATCATCGATGAGCCTTTCAGGAGGGTGGCTGTGGATCTGGTCGGCCCGCTGGCCATCCCCAGCAGCTCCGGGAAACGCTTCATACTGACGGTAGTGGACTATGCCACCCGGTACCCAGAAGCAGTGGCCTTGTCGTCCATTCGGGCTGACAAGGTGGCCACCGCATTGCTGGAGATTTTCTCCCGAGTGGGTTTTCCCCAGGAAATGCTCACTGACCGGGGGACCCAATTCATGTCCCAGCTGATGGAGGCCCTCTGTAAGCAAGTCCAGGTGCGACATCTGGTGGCCAGCCCGTACCATCCACAGACTAATGGCCTGTGCGAGCGGTTCAATGGCACCTTAAAGCAGATGCTTAAGATGTTGGTCGACTCCCACGGGCGTGACTGGGAGCGGTATCTCCCACACCTGTTATTTGCTTACCGGGAGGTTCCACAGGCCTCAACAGGATTCTCACCGTTTGAGCTCCTGTACGGGCGACGTGTGCGGGGCCCCCTGGCTCTGGTGAAAGAGGCTTGGGAAGGGGATTTGGCCACCCCTGGAGTGTCGGTTATCGAGTATGTCATGCGCTTCCGGGACAAAATGCAGGCCTTGACGCAACTGGTACACGACAATATGGCTCAAGCCCAGGCCGATCAGAAGCGTTGGTACGACCAGAACGCTTGTGAGAGGACCTACCAAGTGGGTCAAAAGGTGTGGGTACTGGTCCCCGTACCACAGGACAAGCTTCAGGCAGCCTGGGAAGGCCCATACCTCGTGTACCAGCAGCTCAACCCTGTGACGTACCTGGTCACCCTGGACCCTGCCCGTGGAAGGCGGAAGCCCTTCCATGTGAACATGATGAAGGCACATCATGAGCGGGAGGCATGTGCGCTCCCCGTGTGCAACCTGCCCGAGGAGGGAGAAGCGGAAACCCTCTTGGATATGCTAGCCCAGGTTAGGGCAGGCGGATCCATTGAGGATGTGGAGGTTGGCCACCAGCTCTTGGAGGACCAACGGTCCCAGCTGTGGGGCACCCTACACCCCTTCCGGGGGTTGTTTACCAACCAGCCCGGAAGGACTAACTTGGCTGTCCATCACGTGGACACTGGGGATCATCCCCCGATCCGGCGTTCAGCATATCGGGTCTCCCTGGAGGTGCAGCAACACATGCGCCAGGAGATTGACGAGATGCTGAAGCTGGGGGTGATCCAGGCATCCAACAGCGCTTGGGCCTCGCCTGTAGTCCTCGTCCCTAAGAAGGACCGAACCACTCGGTTCTGCGTGGACTACAGGGGGCTCAATGCTGTCACGGTCGCCGATGCGTACCCAATGCCACGCATCGATGACCTGCTCGATCAGTTGGCCGGGGCTCAGTACCTGACCATCATGGATCTGAGCCGGGGATATTGGCAGATCCCCCTGACTCGCAAGGCCAGGGAACGCTCTGCCTTTATTACCCCATTTGGACTATACGAGTCCACGGTGATGCCATTCGGGATGAGGAATGCCCCTGCCACTTTCCAGCGGATGGTCAACACCCTGCTCAAGGGACTTGAAGGGTACGCGGCCGCGTACCTGGATGACATTGCCGTCTTCAGTCCCACCTGGGAGGACCACCTAGAGCATCTAGCACAGGTGCTCAGGCGGATCCACCGGGCAGGTTTGACCATCAAGCCGGGAAAGTGTCAGCTGGCCATGAGCGAGGTCCAGTACCTCGATCACCGGGTAGGCGGGAGAACACTGAAGCCCGAGCCTGAGAAAGTGGAGGCCATCGCATCCTGGCCCACCCCCAGGACCAAGAAGCAGGTGATGTCCTTCTTGGGGACCGCCGGGTACTATAGGAGGTTTGTTCCACGCTATAGTAGCCTGGCAAAGCCCTTGACGGACCTCACCAAGAAGAAGCTGCCCTCTGCAGTCGATTGGACAATGGACTGCGAGACAGCCTTCCAGGCCCTAAAGGACGCCCTGTCCAGCCCGCCCGTGCTACAGGCAGCCGACTTCACGCGGCCGTTTGTAGTACAGACCGACGCCAGTGACTTCGGCCTCGGTGCGGTGCTCAGCCAGGTGGACTCTGCGAGCCAAGAGCACCCAGTCTTGTACCTGAGCAGGAAGCTGTTACCAAGGGAAGTGGCCTATTCCACGATGGAGAAGGAGTGCCTGGCCATAGTGTGGGCCCTGCAGCGTCTGCAACCCTATCTATACGGGCGCCACTTCATCGTGGAGACGGACCACAATCCCCTCAGCTGGTTGCACACCGTCTCTGGGACGAATGGGCGATTGTTGCGATGGAGCCTTGCGCTCCAGCAATACAACTTCACCATTCGCCACAAAAGGGGCCGTGACCACGGTAACGCAGACGGGCTGTCCCGACAAGGAGAGGTCGCGGACGGGCGCACGGGGGAACACCGGAGTGTGCTGCCCCCTGGCGCCCTCAAAAGGGGGGAGGTGTGAGGCAAATCCCGGGATATGAAGATGAATTATGACTTCCAGTCATAATCGCTCATCACTCCCTGGCAGTGCCCCCCTCCCTTCTTGTTCTCAATGTCCAGCATCTGTGAAGGTGTTACACCTCCATGGCCATCTCCTGTGATATGGAGATGAGATGATGTGGGAACAATGGACACAGGAGGACTCCCTGCCGTGACCCTGTGGTAGGAGCTGCTATCTAATTAGCAAGCTTGGAAGTATCCAGACAGAACGACTCCAGTAAAAAATGGTTCATATCTCGCAAGCCATATTTCCGATAAATATGGCAACCATAAAAATGGTGTCTCCGCATGCGGACGATGCTGGCACACCCTTTTTATGGGAGCGGGAGCTTGGGAAATACCCCAGGCGTGATATCAGCCAATGGGGAACTAGTAGACGAGTCATGAGTCCTCTCATTCTGTAGCTAAATTCATAACTGTCACAATGAGAGCATTGGCGTCCGCCTACGACGCTCCCAGGCAAAGTTATGGCCCATATTCCATGTTGTGGATTGTCCATAACTCCAGCCAGGGGTGGAGCAGTGCTCCCTCTGAGGTCACTAAGGTAGGAGGGGACCTGGATTTGCCCAGGTTGATAACCCTACTTCGGCCATTTTCCAGGGTTCTTTCGCTGGGGGTCACGTGTAGGAAACATCTGTGGGAAGGATCCTAGAAACCTGGCCTACAGCGCCCCCCTGTGGCCAGACGCACAAGGTAACTGCTGGAACTGTGTATGCCTGTTTGTAACCCATGCTTTGCTTGTAACTGTACTCTGACATATGTATATTCTGTAGATTCCCTATTGTATATATTGTAGTTCTAGTGTGCTTTAGGCTGATTAAATTATATAATTAATCTTGGGCTGTTCTGTTATCTCGATCTTGAATCCCACGTCTGTGTGTTCGGCTAATAGTTACCGTGAAGCGGTTGGTGGCAGCGAGTTGTGCCAAGGATTATTGTGGGGAGGCCAGTGAGATTCGGGGAGGTTTTATATATTCCGCCCGCGGAGGTCGGGGGAATATATACCCTACTCTCACCGGGGACCCTTCAATAATCGGCATAAGTAGTATAGCGGCCTCCTTGCTTATTGTCGGGCAATTCCATAATTGGCCTGACTATAAGAGGGGCGCTAGAGAGCGCGTCACGTGCTCTGCCTGTCTGTCGGGAGGTATAAAGGAGGGGGACCCCCACTTGTTACCCCCCGATTGTGACGTACTGGTAGCCAGCACGGGGGATTTCTGAGTGACCCCTCCCGGTGGTTCGTGACAGCAACAATTGTGCTAAATCATATCTGTACAGAAAAATGACCAGCGTTCAGCTCTGCTGTCTGATCACACTCCCATGACGAGATCCATAGTCTTTAGTCCTTCTATTTTCAATAAGGCAGTGTTCATATAATGAATGGGGGATGAGACATATTTATCCCTGCAGTCAAAGTACAAGCTGAATACCATTCATATTGTACAGTAAAGACAGTGAAGGCCAATTTTTTCCACTTAGACTTAAGGGGGCTTTACACGCTGCGATATCGCAATTGAAGATATCGTCGGGGTCACGGTGGTTGTGACGCACATCCAGCCTCATTAGCGAGATCGCAGCGTGTGACTCCTCTGAGCGACCGTAAACTATCGCAAAAGAGGGAAAATCGGTGGTCATGGAGAGGTCGTCCTAAAACAAAATATCGTTTTCTGCTCAGTAGCGATGTGCTTCGTCGCTTCTGCGGCAGCATACATCTCTGTGTGTGACACAGCAGGAGCGACAACCATCACCTTACCTCCATCCACCAGAAAAGGAGGTGGGCGGCATGTTCCGGCCGCTCATCGCCTCCCCTCCTCTTCTATTGGGCGGCGGTTCAGTAATGCTACTGTGACGTCGCCTTGACGCTGAACAAACCGCCCCCTTAGAAAGGAGGCGGTTCGCCAGTCACAGCGACGTCGCAGAGCAGTTATGTGCGTGTGACGCTTCCGTAGCGATAATGTTCGCTACGGCAGCGATCACACATATCGGCCGTACGACGGGGGCGGGTGCTATTGCGCTCGACATCGCTAGCAATTGCTAGCGATGTCGCATCGTGTAAAGCCCGCTTTAGTTATAAATTATGTAACATGCCACACAATTACATCTCCAGTGATAACGTATGTCTCTACCTCTTAAATTACAAACACTTTTTTTTCATATATTGGTTCACAGAGATGAGGAACAATTATTGCTGTAAATTATTCATTCATTTATAATACAACTAGCTGTAGTACCCGGGCGTTGCCCGGGATAGTAACTGTCACTCTGTCTCTCTCCCAGTCTCTGTCTGTGTGTCGCTGTCTGTCTGTCTCTCTGCCTGTCTCTTTCCTTGTCTGTCTGTGTCTATGTCTCTGTCTGACTATTTCTATCTCTGTCTGTATTTGTATCAGTCTTATTTGTATCAGTCTGTCTCTCTCTATCTCTGTGTCTGTGTGTCTCTTTCCCCGTCTCTCTTTTCCTTCTGTCTTGGTCTGTCTCTTTCCAGGTCTGTCTCTTTCCAGGTCTGTCTCTTTCCAGGTCTGTCTCTTTCCAGGTCTGTCTCTTTCCAGGTCTGTCTCTTTCCAGGTCTGTCTCTTTCCAGGTCTGTCTCTTTCCCCGTCTGTCTCTTTCCCCGTCTGTCTCTTTCCCCGTCTGTCTCTTTCCCCGTCTGTCTCTTTCCCCGTCTGTCTCTTTCCCCGTCTGTCTCTTTCCCCGTCTGTCTCTTTCCCCGTCTGTCTCTTTCCCCGTCTGTCTCTTTCCCCGGCTGTCTCTTTCCCCGGCTTCCTCTTTCCCCGGCTGTCTGTCTGTCTCTTTCCCCATTTGTCTCTGTCTGTGTCTCTGTCTGTCTTTTTCTGTCTCTCTATCCATCTCTCCACCGACATCGTATAACCTCATGCATAAGCTTCAACTAACAGTTTATTTTGTTCCTATAGCAACCACTGACAGTTGCTATTAATAACCTATAGCTCTCACCTCCATTCAGTTTAATGGCGGCAGGATTTTAGAGACTAACTGTAAAGCACGGGGTTACATTTTTCTGTCAAAACATAGTCTACGACGCTCCCTTGGTCACATGAGGCGTCTGTGCAAAATTTCGTGATTGTAAATGCGATGGTGAAGATTCCTTTAGCGGACACACGCGCACACACACACACCACACACACAAATACATACATACATACATGCACACACACACACATACACTCCGCTTTATATATTAGATTTAACACTTCACCTTTAGAAAAATTTCAATTTTAGCTATGCCATGCCAGGCACAACATAAAAGAATATTTTCAGATTACCTATATCCTTGATTTTCAAGTCTTGCTAGATCTTTCTACCAGTGAGCGTAAGCTATTCTCTTTATGACGGATCCCTTTGTATTGGATGGAATGGGGTTTTCAGACATCACAGACCTTTTAGAGCGTCTCACCCAAAGCCTTGCGTTTGCAATCATTCATGCAACTTTTTAATTTTTGAAAAATTGTTTGAAAATTCAAGTTTGTTATCCATAAATTTCCATTAAGTATGAAATCTTTAGGTGTGAGGAGTGAAGGTAACTGTTTATGCCTATGAAGACATACAGTGGGAAATTGTGTTTCTTATTCTTGTACAAGTATTTTCTTTTAACGGGGGTGATATTTCTTCTCACGGTCATACTAGGGTAGTCTGTTCAGAAGTTGCATGATAGAATCAGCAGTTTTCTGGTCTTGAGATCACAACTGCTCTTTATAGGTCTGGATACTTCCATTAAAATCTGAGTACTAGGTACATTACTGACTAGGAATGTGCATTAGTAAATATATTAATGGTGGAGAAATATTTTAAGTCATAAGAGAAATTTAGGTTAATCTGCAGGGTAGCAGCTGCCTGGCCACCACTCTGAAGGCCCAACTACTGGAAGGAAATAAACTTTATTCCGCTTGGCAGCCACCGGCTTTCAGTCAGCTTGGCTACAATGCCCGCTCGGTGCATGGTGAAGTGGTGGCTGTAAGCACACTGTGGCACTGACTGTCAGTCGGTCCTGTACTGCTGAGCTTGCTGCCAGTCAGTGCCGGGGTGTGCTTATAGACGCCACTCACTATGTACTGAGCAGTAACTGAAGTCTTTATGACTGAAAACCGGAGACCACTGGGAGGAATAAAGTTAATTTCCTTTCGGCATATGTGCTTTCAATGCAGTGGCAGTATAGCTGTAGAACACTATGAACCTGCAGATTAACCCCATATCTGCAGGATAATGGCATTTTGGGACATTTCCTTTAAACAAAACACTTCTTTTTTTTCTTCCATAGGAAATACTATGGCGAGAAAGTTGGAATTTATTTTGCTTGGCTTGGTTTCTACACACAAATGTTGCTGCTGGCAGCAATAGTTGGCCTTTGCTGTTTCTTATATGGCTATAAATCTCAAGAATCCTGCACTTGGAGGTAAGATTTTATCAAAGAGAACTCTTTGCAGTGGAATTTGGCATCCAGTTGGTGCTAGCCGTGTGATTACTATTAGCCACAGTCATTTGTTCTTTCCTTCACCTAGTAACAGTGAAGGTAACTATGCACTAAGTCATTTCAGTCACTTGCTAAATATCATGCGTCTAATGCATGAAAACTGTTTAAAAACAGTCTGTGTTGCCCGTAGCAATCATGTAAGATCCCAGATTTTATTTTTACAATCCAAGGTTACAGAAAAGATTGGTTACTGCAGGTAATCCGTATTCCATCTTCAGTATTTTGCATCTGTATCACGCCAAAAACAGAACAGCTTTCCACAGCGCTGCACTGTGATACATTATGCCCTCAATCTTGCTCCAACTCAGTGACCTGCACCTTTCATCATTCCTGATTATCCTCTAATTCTGGAATCTCGGACTTCTCTCATGCTGCACCAGTTGTGTGGAACTTTACTTCTTTTGTACCGTTAGGCTAAGTTCCCACAATGTGCATTTGTATTTTTTTTTTAATGCTGCAAATTTTCAACAATGTTTTTGCAATTAAATTAGGTCTCTTGTACTTTTTTGTGCGTTTATTTTTCTCTATACTTTAAGCTTTATTTTTTTTAAGCAGGTTAATATTGAAATAAAACTAGTCTGTTTTGGTAGCTTCTGGTTAGCTCAGTAACGTACTTTTCAGAAAACTATATTGATTACGTCATATGCAGATTACACACACTGTTATTAAAAACCCCAATGCATATTTGTTGTGCAACATTTCTGCAGGTCATTCATGTCTATTGGAAAAATCCAAAAATAAAACGCATCTTTGTCACAATAAAATATAATATGCTGCAGATTTCAAAATGGCACTGCTAGTCGTTTTTAGCAATATTGGGGGGAAAAATGCACAGTGGGCATGACATGTAAAGAAATCTTAACCACGTGGCTAAAACTGTGCAAACAAGCAGATTTTTTTTCTGCACATAAAACTGCATCTCTTGGCAGGAAAAAAAAGCGCTTTTTTTTTGCCACATTAATGCTTTTTGTCGTGCTTTATTTTTTTTTCCTCGCTTTTTTCATGCTTTTTTTATCTATTGAGAAAGGGAAAATGCTGGGAAAAAAAGCAGAAACAATTGACATGTTGCTTCTTTTTTCAGCATTAAAATCTACAACGAAAAAAAGAAGCAGTGTGTGCACAGCACTTCAGGATTCTCATAGACTTTGCTGGGATGCTTTTTACCTTGTATTGATTAAAATCTGCAAGAAAAAATGCATGAAATGATGCAGCGTGGGCACACAGCCGAATAATACGCTTTTTTTTTTCCACTATGCCGATAGACAGCAAATGCAGCCTATATGCACCAAGGGAACTTGTCCTTCGATTCCGAATTTTATGTGTCCGTAAACTCACTTCTTCAAGGAAGACTCAATTTTAAAATGTACGGTATAACTATAGTCTATGCGGTGTAAACAAGTTGACCTGGTCACACAAATCTCTACACCGTCTTGTCCTGAACTTGCTACCGACAGTGCATACTCACAACTCATGTCTGGTGACTGGTTTATGCAGTTTGGAGCACAGAGGACTCAGAAAGCATGGAGCCTCGGTATTCATAACTGAGAACAGAACACAAATAATAATTTTATTTATATAGCACCAGCATATTCTGCAGCACTTTACAATTCAGACATTATCAATTATAGAATAGCACAATTCAACAGATATCAAGAGAAGTGACAGCCCTGCTCCAAGCTTACAATCTTAGGGGAAGCACAAAAGGTAAATGGTAAAAAGTGATTTTACAGTATGGTCCAGACATCAGTATAATAAATAGGGGATTCACATGTATTATCATAAAAGATATACTATGTATCCAAGATTTTATACACCACAAATGTTCAAAATAATGTCTTTTGGTGACACTGCAGATGTCTAGTCGGTAGTCTAGTTCTGTCCAGACATGTGACTGCATTCCTTCGGACTCCTCTGTTTCAGTGATGCATTGTCCAGGGCTTTCAGCTCTTGTGACTGGGGAGCAGAGTCCTCGATGTAGCCCCATAAAGAGGTCAGAAGGTGTTAGCTCTGGTGATCCTAGAGGCCACCACAACAATGCTGATTCGATCTGAGACATCACTGGAGTCCATATACAAGGATATGCTGCCCGCGTCTGGACATAACTGGCCCAGATGTGCTGTGTCACCAATGGAAATCATTTTGAACATTTGTAGTATACAAATAAAACTTGGATAGATAATGGGCCTTTTCATCTCTAATATTGTCTTATGTCCTCTCGTGTATGAATACTGAGGGTATAATTTAGCACCAGCATCTTTGAATCACCCTGTATATTTTCCATGTTAGCAAAAGAGTCTGATCCCCTAGACTAAAGGGGGCTTTACACGCTACGATATCGCTAATGCTGAGTCGTTGGGGTCACGGAATTTGTGACGCACATCCTGCCGCATTAGCGATGTTGTTGCGTGTGACACCGATGAGCGATTTTGCATCGTCGCAAAAACGTGCAAAATCGCTCATCGGTGACATGGGGGTCCATTCTCAAAAATCGTTACTGCAGCAGTAACGAGGTTGTTCGTCGCTCCTGCGGCAGCACACATCACTCCGTGTGACACCGCAGGAACGAGGAAGCTCTCCTTACCTGCCTCCCTCCCGCAATGAGGAAGGAAGGAGGTGGGCGGGATGTTACGTCCTGCTCATCTCCGCCCCTCCGCTTCTATTGGGCGGCCGCTCGGTGACGTCGCTGTGACACCGCACGGACCGCCCCCTTAGAAAGGAGGCGGTTCGCCGGTCACAGCGACGTCGCCGGGCAGGTAAGTATGTGTGACGGGTCTGGGCGATGTTGTGCGGCACGGGCAGCGATTTACCTGTGTCGCACAACAGATGGGGGCGAGTACCCACACTAGCGATATCGGGACCGATATCGCAGTGTGTAAAGCCCGCTTTAGTCACCTCCATGTATCTAGTGTGCCACTTCAACCATTTCATTGGTATTGTAACTAGAGATGAGCATATGAATTTCCAGGACCCTGGTCCAGTAGTCACTTTTGTAGTCAGTGGCCGCCGGATGGGAGCCCTGTGAGCTGCCTCCTACCTGCCAGCATCCCAATTGGTGGGGCAAAGTGAAAATAAGATCAAGGTATGAGAGTCGTAGGATACAGGAGATAATGTATACAGGGTTGATAGTGGTGGTAGTAATAAAAAATTATAGGAGCATACCTCTGATTGCTGCGTTATAAGTGACAGTGGAATGGTGCAACTCCTCCTAACCAATGGGAGACCATAGTAAAGGCCCCGTCACACACAGAGATAAATCTGTGGTTGCAGTGAAATTGTGGACAATCAGTGCCAGGTTTGTGGCTGTGTACAAATGGAACAATATGTCCATGATTTCACTGCAACCACAGATCTGCCAAAGATTTATCTCTGTGTGTGACAGGGTCTTAACTGGATGAATATGGAAAATATGTAGGATTGAAGTGCTTTGTCCTTTCATAATTAAGATGGTCTACTGTTAGTTAGAAATCCTTTCTTATTTTCACAGATCTAGCATCAAATGCTAATTTAAAAAGGATTTGTAACCAAGGACCTATTATTAATTACCAACGGGATACATGCTGCAATCCTGTATATTTTCGATATTCATCCATTTCTGATTGGTAGTCCTCATGCCATCATTATATTCCAGGGTGTTGCATGCTTGACGTCATGCTGGGTCTATTAGTAAGAAGAGGTACCAGGAATTCTGATGGTAGGAGATGGATTGTAGAGCTCTTTAATTATAAGCTTCTATAGCATCTTTACAAAAGAAAAAGACCACCTTTTCTATCTAGTCTGCCCTATAATATTCTCTTCTAAATTTGATAAGCCCGTGAAGTCAGGGTCCTCTTTTCCTCTGTACCAGTCTGTCACAGTTTGTTTATTTTACTTGTTTGTATTTTATGTATTTTATGTATACATTATATGTATGTAAATCATGCTGTAAAATAAACAAGAACAATCATTTTAGCCTTAACCGTTATGGGACCGGACAGTTTTTTGTGTGTTTGTTTTTCCTTCCTCTTCTTGCTAGAGCTATTTAATTATTCCATCAATATAGCCGGATGAGGACTAGTTGGTTTTTTTTACACGATGTGCTGTAGTTTTGACACCATTCATTTTACCATATCATGTGCTGAAAAATGTGAAAAAAATTCCAAGAGGGGTAAAATTGTGGAAAATTGCAATTCCGACATTCTTTTTTAGTTTTTGATTTTACTTTTATTATGCAGTAAAAATTCCTGACGACATAATTCCTCAGTTCAGTACAATCATATTTACATAAAACCTGTACAGTGTATATACCATATTTTTCGCTTTATAAGACGCACCTGATTATAAGACGCACCTAGGTTTTAGAGGAGAAAAATTAAAAAAAAGAATTGAGCCAAATAGTGTGCTAAAACATTTTAATAAAATTAAAAAAAAAACATTATTTTAACAATTTAGACTCAACAGGAGGGTCTGTTATGGGGGGATCTGTGGATGATGCACTGCTGTGGGGGACCTGTGGATAACGCACTGCTATGGGGGACCTGTGGATGACACTCCTATGGGGGACCTGTGGATGACACTGCAATGGGGAACCTGTGGATGGCGCACTGTTATGGGGGACCTGAGGATGATGCACTATTATTGGGGACCTGTGGATGACACTGCTGTGGGGGATCTGTGGATAACGCACTGCTATGGGGGACCTGTGGATGACGCACTGCTATGGGGGACCTGTGGATGACGCACTATTATGGGGGAAATGTGGATGATGCATTGCTATGGGGGACCTGTGGATGACGCACTATTATGGGGACCTGTGGATGACGCACTTATGGGGACCTGTGGATGATGCACTGTTATGTGGGATCCGTGGATGACACGGCTATGGGGGACCTGCATGATGCACTTTTATGGGGATCTGGGACTACCGCCCCCCTCATCCTTAGGAATACACCAATGTACTGTATACCATACATGGCTGTATTCTGAAAGATGAGGGGGGTGGTAGTCACATTTACACTTTGGCCACTACATTAGTCCCTCCCTGGAGTGTTTACACTAAAGGACTACAGCCCCCATCATCCTTCTGAATACACCGATTGATACAGTATATTCTGAAGGCTGATGATGGGGGTTGTGTTCCCCTTCAGTGTTTTTTGCTCACCTATTAGGACCCTTCGTTCAACTGATAACATTTGTCAGGCTCAGATCACTGATTGGTGGAGGCAGCTCTGCAGAAGTTGTCTCCACCAATCAGCATCCAGCCCTAGCGAGGAGAGGGAGAATCGTTCTTCTCTCTCTCCTCTTTCTTATGATAGTCTCCGCCTGCTGCGGAGATCTAAAATGGAGCCCGCGCATGCGCAGATCGCGATCTTCGAGAGCCGCGATCTCTATCTGCGCCTGTGTAGCCTCCGACGCGATGGACTTCAGGAAAATGGCTACGGAAGGCAGCGCGTGCGCAGATGGAGATCTCGCTTCTTCGAGATCTCCATCTGCGCCTGCGTCACCTCCGCAGCCATTTTCCGGAAGTCGCGTTGGAGGCAGCGCAGGCGCAGATAAAGATTTCAGCTATGGTGACCGCCACCGCAGCCGATTGCCGGGGGATCCATGGCGGCCGCCACCGCAGCCGATTGCCGGGCGATCCATGGCTGCCGCCACCACAGCCGATTGCTGGGGGATCAATGGCGGCCGCCACCGCAGCCGATTGCCGGGCGATCCATGGCTGCCGCCACCACAGCCGATTGCTGGGGGATCAATGGCGGCCGCCACCGCAGCCGATTGCCTGGGGATCCATGGCGGCTGCCACCGCAGCCGATTGCCGGGGGATCCATGGCTGCCGCCACCGCAGGCGATTGCTGGGGGATCCATGGCGGCCGCAACCGCAACCGATTACCTCGGGATCCATGGCGGCTGCCTCCGCAGCCGATTGCCGGGGATCCATGGCGGCCGCACCAGCCTCCTGTGACTCACTCCACCGCCGCATTACTGCCCGGTAAGTTACAGTCACTTTGTAAGACGCACCCCTATTTTCCCCACAATTTTGGGGGGAATAAAGTGCGTCTTATAAAGCGAAAAATACGGTATGTACACAGTATATGTATGTATATGTGTGTGTGTGTGTATGTATATATATATATATATATATATATATATATATATATATATATATATATATATATATATATATATATACAGAGAGTATATGTATGTGTATATATATATATATATATATATATATATGAGTACATATATATATATACAGTACAGACAAAAAGTTTGGACACATCTCTTTCAAAGAGTTTTCTTTGTTTTCATGACTCTGAAAACTGTAGATTCACGTTGAAGGCATCAAAACTGTGAATTAACACATGTGGAATGAAATACTTAACAAAAAAGTGTGAAAGAACTGAAAATATGTCTTATATTCTAGGTTCTTCAAAGTAGCCACCTTTTGCTTTGATTACTGCTTTGCACACTCTTGGCATTCTCTTGATGAGCTTCAAGAGGTATTGACTACCTCTTGAAGTGAAAGTGAAATGGTTTTCACTTCACAGGTGTGCCCTGTCAGGTTTAATAAGTGGGATTTCTTGCCTTATAAATGGGGTTGGGACCATTAGTTGTGTTGTGCAGAAGTCTGGTGCATACACAGCTGATAGTCCTACTGAATAGACTGTTAGAATTTGTATTATGGCAAGAAAAAAGCAGCTAAGAAAAACAAGTGGCCATTTTTACTTTAAGAAATGAAGGTCAGTCAGTCTGAAAAATTGGAAAAACTTTGAAAGTGTCCTCAACCCCAAGTGCAGTGGCAAAAACCATCAAACGCTACAAAGAAACTGGCTCACATGATCACCGCCCCAGGAAAGGAAGACCAAGAGTCACCTCTGCTGCGGATAATAAGTTTATCCGAGTCACCAGCCTCAGAAATCGCAGGTTAACAGCAGCTCAGATTAGAGACCAGGTCAATGCCATACAGAGTTCTAGCAGCAGACACATCTCTAGAACAACTGTTAAAAGGAGACTTAGTCCAGCAGACCTTCATGGTAAAATAGCTGCTAGGAAACCACTGCTAAGGACAGGCAACAAGCAGAAGAGACTTGTTTGGGCTAAAGAACACATGGAATGGACATTAGACCAGTGGAAATCTGTGCTTTGGTCTGATGAGTCAAAATTTGAGATCTTTGGATCCAACCACCGTGTTTTTGTGCGACGCAGAAAAGGTGAACGGATGGACTCTACATGCCTGGTTCCCACCGTGAAGCATGGAGGAGGAGGTGTGATGGTGTGGGGATGCTTTTCTAGTGACCCTGTTGGGGATTTATTTAAAATTGAAGTCAAACTGAACCAGCATGGCTACCACAGCATCTTGCACCGGCATGCTATTTCATCTGGTTTGCGTTTAGTTGGACTATCATTTATTTTTCAACAGAACAATTATCCAAACACACCTCCAGGCTGTGTAAGGGCTATTTGACTAAGAAGGAGAGTGATGGGGTGCTGCGCCAGATGACCTGGCCTCCACAGTCACCAGACCTGATCCCATTCGAGATGGCTTGGGGTGAGCTGGACCGCAGAGTGAAGGCAAATGGGCCTACAAGTGCTAATCATCTCTGGGAATGCCTTCAAGACTGTTGTAAGACCATTTCCAGTGACCACCTCTTGAAGCTCATCAAGAGAATGCCAAAATGTGCAAAGCAGTAATCAAAGCAAAAATTGTCTACTTTGAAGAACCTAGAATATAAGACATATTTTCAGTTGTTTCACTCTTTTTTGTAAAGTATTTAATTCCAAATGTGTTAATTCATAGTTTTGATGCCTTCAATGGGAATCTACAATTTTCAGAGTCATGAAAATAAAGAAAACTCTTTGAATGAGAAGGTGTGTCCAAACTTTTGGTCTATACTGTACATATAGTGTTATATATATATATATATATATATATATATATATATATATATTAGTAGTGTGAGGGCTTGTTTTTTGCAGACTGAGCTGGTGGTATTCATTGACATTTTGAGGCACAAAATATATTGATCCTGTTTTTATTTTGTATGTGACTTAACCACTGGGTGTGTAAAGGTAAAATCCTCAGCACCATCTGGCTGTGTAATAACTGTGATGCTTACACCTCCCTGCCCTACACAATATAATGTGCTGTTTAAAGAACGCGCAACCATAGAAATCTACCATAGAAAACAAGTAACTTAGCAGGCCTGCGAGGCCCCAGGTATGCATTCTAGGTTAACCTGACGCCATAGGCTGCTCGCTGCACCCAGGATGGCACAGCAGCGGGTGGCCGATGCTGACAGGAGAGGGAAAAAAATAATAAAACTCTTTTTACGTAAAAAAAAATATTTACCACAAGTATGATTTTTATAGGGACTAACTAGTCTATATGAATATATACCGTATTTTTCGCTTTATAAGACGCACCCCCAAATTTGGTGAAGGAATAGAGAATTTTTTAATAAATGGGGTCCGTCTTATAATGCCAGTGTCCGGCTAACAAATAATATAGGGTATATGCCCCTCATAGCCCCCTCATCCTAAAATTAGCCCCCTTAATCTGGATATGGCCACCTTATATTGAACACGTCCCCCAGTGATGCCACATTTCCTCTATGGCTGGCACACATCCTCTTTGGCTGGCACACGGCCCCTGTGGCTGGCACACAGGCCCACTCTGGCTGGCACACAGGCCCACTGTGGCTGGCACACGGCCCACTAATGCTGCACACGGCCCCCTGTGGCTGGCACACAGGCCCCCTATTGCTGCACACGGCCCTCTGTGGCTGGCACACGGCCCACTGTGGCTGGCACACGGCCCACTGTGGCTGGCACACGGCCCACTATGGCTGGCACAAGGCCCACTAATGCTGCACACGGCCCCCTGTTACTGGCACACAGGCCCCCTATTGCTGCACATGGGCCCCTGTGGATGGCGCACAGCCCACTATGACTGGCACACAGGCCCACTCTGGCTGGCACACAGCCCCCTATTGCTGCACATGGCCCCCTGTGGATGGCACACGGCCCACTGTGGCTGGCAAACAGGCCCCCTATTGCTGCACATGGCCCCCTGTGGCTGGCACACGGCCCACTGTGGCTGGCACACATCACCCTCTGTTAGATATCGCCCCCATGTTGCTGCTTTTAGTAAAATAAACTCTTTCCTTACCGTCTGCAGCACTGTCCCGTCTCGTGTCTCCCTCCTCGGGGTTGAGCTCCTCCTGTCTCCTGCACTTCCTACTTCCTGGTTCTAGTGTCGGTCATGTGATCGGGACAGCAGAGAGATCTCTGCGTGCCTGATCACAGCGGCAGGAGGGAGACCGGGCAGACACACAGGAGGAGGTGATCTTGGGGGCCATATCTAACACAGGGGGGGCATGTGTGATCAAAGGTAAGCACAGGTAGATATAATATGTGCAGCTCCCCCAGCCCATCAGCGCAGTGCAGTTTCAGCACCACGCTGATGGACAGCGGCTGTGCATATTATATGAGCGGGAGCAGGAGATCAAACGCTGCCGCCCGCAGCTTCACCTGCCCCCACCAGCAGCCCCCAGCACCGCTCCAGAGCGGCCCGCACCTCCACTGGACTGTGTGTGTGTGTGTGTGTGTGTGTGTGTGTGTGTGTGTGTGTATATATATACATATATACACCCCCCTCCCGTATATTCGGATTATAAGACACACCCCCTACTTTCCCCCAAAATTTGGGGGAACAAAAGTGCGTCTTATAAAGCGAAAAATACGGTAAATTGTTTAATTTGAATATTAGGGGTAACAGACTTCTTTAAATACCGTAAAACAACATCTGCATTATAGAATCTAGAATTTATATTTTTGCCTTTTTTTTATATTTACCTTATTTACTTTATTTCAGCAAAGAAGTTTGTGACCCAAACATTGGTGGAAGCATTATTATGTGTCCACAGTGTGACAAGGAGTGCACATATTGGTACCTTAATATCACCTGTGAATCCTCAAAGGTAAGAGGCCTGCAATGCACATGGGGTGGGTTTTACATAGTGGTGGTCTTTGTGTAATATTACGTTTTCATCCTGGTTACATGCGCTGCCGTTCTATAAATGTTTTAGGTGCACATGGCCAATAGCATATAATATAAACAGATACGGTACAGTAACATATTTTAAAATCTTTGGGGTTGTTTTCTTATAGGTTCCCACCCTTAGACGTGCATTAGATATTTTACTTATTATGGCCAATCAATACTCCTCAGTCTTCATTAATCTTTCCTTTTAACTATTTTGTACCTGTAAGTGCTGTATTAAAAAAATTATAATTTGTTGTATAAAAAAAATCTGTCTTAACGTTACAAAATGTGGTTTCTTTTTGTTTGCATGGCTAAATTGCATAGTAATGTATTTATAACTAGTGATCGGCGAATCTGAACTGTAACGTTTGGGGTCCGTACCGTATACCTAGCCTCTGTGCACAGATTTTAAACACTGAGTTCTCGGGGAACTCTGTGTAACTGTTCGGATTCGGCCATGCAGATAATTAGAAAAAAGAAAGGAAAAAGAAAGAAAATAATGAATAAAGCAGGAGAGTTATACTTACTGAGTCTCTGGCGCGGCTGTAAGACCCTGTGCCCACGGAAGATCGCACCTGCGGATTTAGCTGAGGAAAACCCGCAGATTTTCTAGATTTTCCAGATAAATCCGCAGGTTTACACAAGTACAGACACTCGCCATGTTATCCTATGGGATTTGGGGAGTGCTTTATCAATGCTGCGGTCCCACAGCCGCATGTAACTGCATGTCAATTATTCATGCGGAATTATCTGTGGATGTCCCGCCTCTTCAATATGGAGATACAGGGCTGGAAATCCACAGGAATTCCTCATGAAATCCACACTGTTTTCGCAGGTTTACCGCAACAATTCCGCAGAAATACCGCAGCAATGGATAGCAGTGGATTCCGGGAAGCTGCTGCATGAACCTGCGGAAATACCTGCAGAAAAGTTTGCAAGTACGTTCTCCCATGGGCACAGGGCCTAACATTACATCTGGGTCCACTCATTAACCCTCATACATATTTACTGGTTCCCCCTCCTGCTGTCAGTCCCAGCATGTGTGATTTGTTGCAGTCAGACCACGCCCCAACCTTGTGTGATCGCGTCTGTGATTGGTTGGAATAACACACAATGTCTGTGTCCCTATAGTAGTATAAAAATAAATAAACAAATTAAAAACCAGCGTCCGGTCCTCCACAATCACAGACGGTGTCACACAGGGTGGGGGCGCATTTTGACTGCAACCAATCATACGCCAAGACTGACTGTGGTCGGAGGAAGCAGTGAATATGTATGAGGGTTAATGAGCGAACCCGGAAGTAGTGTTAGTCATGCGGGAGTCTCTGTAAGTATAACTCTCCTGCTCTAATCCACCTAGTCCTTTCTACCACTATTTTACAGCACAATGGTCCGATCCCCATAGATTCATATGGGGTTATGCATCTGGGCAGAGTGCGGGTTCAAGTCCGGTCCCAAACCGGATTTTTTTTATTTTATTTTTTTTTATATCTGGCTGCACCCACCGAACCCAAATATTTGTGGATTCGCCCATCTCTATTTATAACCTTTAGCCATGACTCTGTAGGTAAGGCAGAATGTTAGATTTATGAGTTACTTACCGTATTTTTCGCTTTATAAGACATGGCCCCTATAGATGGCGCATCTCCCCTGTTAGATATGGCCCCCATACAGCTGCCCATGGCCCTTATAGATGGCACATCTCTCCTGTGTTAGATATGCCCCCAGGCTGCTGCCCATATTAAAATAAAACACTCTTTCTTTACCTCCTCAGCGCTGTCCCTCCACGCAGTTGAGCTCCGGCTTCCTTACTTCCTGTCTCTTGCTGCTGGTCATGTGATCAGCATGGCAGAGTGATATCATCTCTGCCTGCCTTATCACAGACAGCAGCAGCAGGAGACTGGAGATAAGCGCTGGAGGTAAGTAAAGTTTTTTTATTTTACTATGGGCAGCAGCAGCATGGGGGCCATATATCTAACACAGGGGAGATCATGTGTGATCAAAGGAGGGCGCAGGCAGATATAATATGCCCCGCTGCCCCAGCCCCTCAGCGTGATGCAGTTTCAGCATCACACTGCTGGACAGCGGCTGTGCATATTATATGAGCGGGAGCAGGAGATCGAATGCTGCCGCTCCCAGCTTTCCCTGCCCCCAGCAGCGCTCCAGAGCGGACCCTGCAGTATGTATATATATATATATATATATATATATATATATATATATATATATACATACACCCCCGTATATTCGGTTTATAAGACGCACCCCCTACTTTCCCCCAAAATTTGGGGGAACAAAAGTGCGTCTTATAAAGCGAAAAATACGGTATGTTATAAATGAAAATCACAAGCTTAGTGGCACTTTTGCACCCTAGTTTTCCAATACCAAGTTCCACATAAAGTTGGTGCATAGTAAAAATGCCGTTCTATACTGAATTCATTTTTTTTCTTTTGCAGAAACTTTGTATATTTGACAGTTTTGGAACCCTTGTGTTTGCAGTGTTTATGGGAATTTGGGGTAAGGTATAATTTTATTTAATTACAGGGGTTTTCTTAAAATTGCTTTTCAGGAGCCATGGCTCCTCTGTCTCCCTTTTTCCTGCTTACTGAGGGGTGGGGTGTGTTCTTGAACGAATAACAGTTCCAATCAGCGTCTTGGTTGCGCCTCTGGTCCAAAGTATCAAAACTGCAGAGGTAAAGCTGCCTATTTTGGCAGCTTCATAGGAGCACAGAAGTACTTGAGCTGGTCAGATGAAGTGATATTGCCTCTTCAGAACAGCTTTTAAAAGCTTTATTAGAAGTAGCTTGTAAGCACTGCACTACTATTGGACCGACCACCACTGATAGAGTGCAGAGGTAGCTGTAGCTAATCTGCCTGGATGTGGACAGCTGAGAATAATTGATGAAAGTTTGCAGTGTAGGCTAGTCAATATGGTGGATAAGAATCCCTGATCTCAAGTTCCAAGGAAATTCAAGGTGTCCTGGAGGCTTAGGTTGTATCAGTGTGAGTGAGAAACATCCGTCTCCTTTTATTATTATTATTATTATTATTATTATTAATAATAATAATCTTTATTGCTAACATATTCCGCAGTGCTTTAAAATTTAGAGGGTCATATACCAACAGTCATATATACAGATAGTTGAATAAAACGCTATGGCTGGAGACCCAAAAGGACCCTACTGTTGACACAGAGGCATAAAGCTAGACTGTAGTTTGCCAAAATGTAAGTGAGTAAGCCAAAATCCTTCTGGGAAAGTGTCTTGTGGACAGATGAGACGAAGATAGAGCTTTCTGGTAAAGCACATCACTCTACTGTTTACTGAAAATGGAGTGAGGCCTACAAAGAAAATACTGCCAATACCTTCGACCATGACTATATCTAACAGCTAAAATAACATCATTATTATCATTCTAATTATAGTGGAAGAATATATAGTAGAAGTTCTTCCCAAGAAAACCATTTGATAGTTACTTAATTGAATCTGAAAATGTAAAAACAAGTAGTACTGAAGTCATTTAGGAGTGAAACCCTTGAGCTTTTGTGATTTTATTTTTTTACCAGACTACTCAGAAATTCAAATGTGCATGTATACATAAAGGATGGAAGAGGGTAAAGATGGAAGAAACTAATTTTAGCATGATCCAGAAGGATGCTTAGAATAGATTTTGAGGTATATTCAGCCAAATTTGAGATAAAGCAGTATAGGAAGTAGGTTTACTTTTATGACTTTAAGTCTACTGTGCGAGTAGATATTTTCACTATCCCATATGTAAAAGTTACTTATTTTTACTTTACTTTTTTTTTTCATGATCTTTATGGAAGACATTTTTGGGCTACACAAATAGAATGATGTCAGTTTATAGAGTTGCCTTCTGAGCAATGCATTATGTGTAAAACTGCCATTTTCCTGTTTTAACAGTTACTTTGTTCCTTGAGTTTTGGAAGCGCAGACAAGCGGAGCTGGAATATGAATGGGACACAGTTGAGTTTTTAGAACAAGAAGAACAGCCTCTTCCAGAATATGAAGCAAAATGTACCCATGTGGTTATGAATCCCATCACGCAGGTACATAATTACATAGTTACATAGCTTGAAAAAAGACCTAGGTCCATCTAGTTCAACCTTCCTCCACCAGTTCTACATTTTGTCCCTAACTCACTTATAACCAACAATGTTGTGTGTACTGAGGAAATCATCCAGCCCTTTTTTGAAAGCTGTTATAGTATCTGCCATTACTACCGCTTGTGGTAGGGCATTCCACAGTCTGACTGCTTTAACTGTAAAGAACCCTTTCCTATTTAGTTGCCAGAATAACCTTTCTTCCATTCGCAGTGAGTGCCCCCTGGTCCTTAGTACTGTCTTTGGAAGAAATAAGTCATGTGCCAGTCCTTTATATTGACCACACATGTATCTATACATATAAATGGATGTCTTTTTTCTAAGCTAAACATATCTTAGCATAATTAATTACTAGGGAGCTGCACTAACCCGGCACTGGCACTGGAATGTGCCACATAGTAACCAAGTAAAGATGACTGTTATTTCTGACAGCGCGCCATCGTTACTCATCGCCTTGAGGCATCAAGTTTCCATCATCTACACTGGTGATCAATGCTTTTCTGATAAAGCAATGGCAGCACTTTTGGACCTAAATGAGTTATTACAGTGTCAAAGGATACCTCAGTGGTGGTTGTTGATAATGCTGGTCTGCACCAATCAAATAAAAAATTGGGACTGCAGTGATGCCAATATCCCTCCTCTGATCGCTGCAATTGGCCTGTTTTGAGCGACCAATTAACCTATCAAGTAACTGTGGGGTAGAATGAAATCTAGGAGGCAGCTCTGCACATCTCCATGGAAGGAATAGTCTTCAGACCAGTCATATTCCTGAGCTGCATGACCTCTCCTTGCTTGGACGTGTGGTTTAGCTGACAATGTTGCTGCAGTGCAACTGTTCCGCTAAAGATTGCTCTTTTAATCAACTTCTCTGATCTATGCCCTGTCCCTCCCTATCTATTAATCAACATTTACAAACAATTTGTAATATGAATTTACAGTAGTGCTTAGTTTATACTATACTAGGTGTAGTACCTGGGCGTTGCCCGGGATAGTACCGTATTTTTCGGACCATAAGACGCACTTTTTTCCCCCAAATGTTGGGGGAAAGTTGGGGGTGCGTCTTATGGTCTGACTATAGGGCTGCGGCTGGGAATGAGGGTGCTGCGGGTCATCGGGGGCACGAGCAGGCAGCAGCAGCGCCTGCCGTGACCACGTGGGCCCGCTCATTACATATGCACGCCCATCCTCCCGCCCATCTCTCAGTGCAGAAGCCGGCGCTGACAGGTGGGCGGGAGGACGAGTGGGGACGCGCGCATAGCAAAGAGCCGGCCGCATGATCACCCCTGGCAATTACAGCCTGGAGTGATCATGTGCGGCTGTATTCACTGCCCCCCGCGCGTCATTACCAGCGCGGGGTGCAGTGAATCAGTACACTCACCCGTCCCCGTGTGTGGAGCCGCCCCCCTGCTGCACGCGATGTCTTCCTGTCTGTGCCGGTCAGCTGATCTGTGCTGAGCTGGTCAGCTGATTGGCACAGACAGGAAGACATCGCGATGCAGCAGGGGAACGGCTCCACACACACAGGTCAGTGGCGCAGAGAGGAAGATGATCGGTGCTGGAGGGAGTGAGGAAAAGGTGAGTATAAACGTTTATTTCTTTCTCTGTGCTATAGGATACAGGCCATATACCAGGATGGTATATGAGCACGATGGGGGCATATAGCAGGATGGGAGTATATGAGCAGGCAGGATGGGGGTATGTGAACAGGATGGGGGGTATGTGAACAGGATGGGGGGTATGTGAACAGGATGGGGGGTATATGAACAGGATGGGGGGTATATGAACAGGATGGGGGGTATATGAACAGGATGGGGGGTATCTGAACAGGATGGGGGGTATATGAACAGGATGGGGGGTATATGAACAGGATGGGGGTATATGAACAGGATGGGGGGTATATGAACAGGATGGGGGTATATGAACAGGATGGGGGTATATGAACAGGGTGGGA
The DNA here is from genome assembly GCF_048569485.1 of Anomaloglossus baeobatrachus. Taxonomy (NCBI): domain Eukaryota; kingdom Metazoa; phylum Chordata; class Amphibia; order Anura; family Aromobatidae; genus Anomaloglossus; species Anomaloglossus baeobatrachus. Next base: position 307,374,881 of record NC_134356.1, on the reverse strand, counting down.
GTATATGAGCAGGCAGGATGGGGGTATATGAACAGGATGGGGGTATATGAACAGAATGGGAGTATATGAGCAGGCAGGATGGGGGTATATGAACAGGATGGGGGTATATGAACAGGATGGGAGTATATGAACAGGATGGATGGGGGAATATGAGCAGGATGGATGGGGGGTATACCAATAGGATGGGGGTATATCAATAGGATCGGGGTATATGAACAGGATGGGGTATATGAACAGGATGGGAGTATATGAGCAGGATGGGGGAATATGAACAGGATGCTGGTATAGGAGCAGGATGGGGGTTTATAGCAGGATCATATACAAGGCAGGAGGATCATTACCAGGATGGGGTACCTTAGTAGAGAATTTGGGGACATTACCCCCATAACAGTGTCAGCAGCAGATCCTCGCCCCATAACAGTGTGTCATGACCACATTTTTTGCTTAAAGTTTTATTTTCCCATTTTCCTCCTCTAAAACCAGGGTGCGTCTTATAGTCCGGTGTGTCTTATAGTCCGAAAAATACGGTAACTGTCTCTCTGTCTCTCTCCCAGTCTTTGTCTGTGTGTCGCTGTCTGTCTGTCTCGCTGTCTGTCTCTTTCCTTGTCTGTCTGTTTCTATCTCTCTGTCTGTATTTGCATCAGTCTATCTGTCTCAATCTCTGTATCTGTCTGTGTCTCTTTGCCCATCTATCTCTTTGCCCGTCTATCTCTTTGCCCGTCTGTCTCTTTGCCCCGTCTGTCTCTTTGCCCGCTCTGTCTCTTTGCCCGCTCTGTCTCTTTGCCCGCTCTGTCTCTTTGCCCCGTCTGTCTCTCTCTATCCGTCTCACCACTGACATCTTTTTACCTCACACATAAGCTTGTTAAACTAACAGTTTATTTTGTTCCTATAGTAACCACTGACAGTTGCTATTTATAGCCTGCAGCTCCCAGCTCCATTCAGTTTAATGGCTGCAGGATTTTTGTAGAGTAACTGGAAAGCACAGGGTTAAATTTTCCCGCCCAAACATAGTCTATGACGTTCTCCGAGTCACATGGAGTGTCTGTGCAAAATGTCGTGACTGTACATGCGACGGTGTGGATTCCTTTAGCGGACATGCACACACACACACACACATACACTGAGCTTTATATATTAGATTTGTTGTTACTAACATACAGAATTACTGCTGAAATCACTTGTACGTGGTCGGTGACTGAGTTTTACTGACTTTCACACAGTAAATTTTATTTAGACTAGTTTTACAATTTTAGTGAAACATTACTGTAGTAATCATTGTACCAAAGGTTTTTTATATTAAAAGGAATCTGTTAGAAGGCTTTTGCTTTCTCATCTGAGAGGAGCATAATGTAGGCAGAGAGATCCTGAATCCAATGGTGCGTCACTGAGATTACTGGCTGCAGCCGTTCTGACACAATCAGAATTTTTTGTTTTAGGTATTTAGCAGAGCTGAGAGAACTATCCCATCCACACCAGGCTCCTTTTAGAGATTATACAAAGACAGTGAGGTTTCAGCCAGAGGAGGGACGTGTCGGATTGCACTGCACATGGCTTTTCAGTTTGAGCATTGAGAAGTCCTGCCGGTTAAATAACAGCAAATAAACAACATATCAGACCCTGACAAGACCAGCATCCCTGAATCCTATGTTTTAGCCCTTGCAGTATGCTGTCTTCAGCTTACATAGCAAAAACCTGCTTACAGATGCCCTTTAATATACAGAATAGCAGACACCATCAATCAGTTGCACGTATTCGGTAATTGTTTGTTTTACTGGCTTCTGTATAGTAATTGTTATTTACAGTAGTTTCACATTATTAGCTGACTTTGGTAATGATTTCACTGCAGTATTTTTTTATTGAATAGAATTGTATGGTTGGTTAGTTGGTTTTCCACTTTCAGTAATTGTTTTTGCTGACAAACGGATTGTAAATTTTATTTGGCGTAGTTTCAGAATTTTAGATTAAAATGAATGTATTAAATATTTAGCTACAATTTCTTTTCCTTAACCCTTTAGTGACGGAGCTAATTTTCACCTTAATGACCAGACCAAATTTTGCAATTCTGACCAGTGTCACTTCATGAGGTTATAACTCTGGAACGCTTCAACGGATCCCGGTGATTCTGAGATTGTTTTTTCGTCACATATTGGACTTCATGTTAGTACCAAATTTAGGACAATATTTTTTGTGTTTATTTATGAAAAAAATTGAATATTGGCAAAAATTTTGAAAATTTAGCAATTTTCAACTTTTGAATTTTTATACCGTTAAACCAGAGATTTCTGTGACACAAAATAGTTAATAAATAACATTTCCCACATGTCTACTTTACATCAGCACAATTTTGGAAACAAAATTTTTTTTTGTTAGGAAGTTAGAGGGGTTCAAAGTTTATCAGCAATTTCTCATTTTTACATCAAAATTTACAAAACCAGTTTTTTAGGGACCACATCACATTTGAAGTGACTTCAATAGGCCTAGATGACAGAAAATACCCAAAAGTGACACCATTCTAAAAACTGCACCCCCCAAAGTACTCAAAACCACATTCAAGAAGTTTATTAACCCTTCAGGTGCTTCACATGAACAAAAGCAATGTGGAATGAAAAAAAGCAAAAATTAAATTTTACCTAAAAATGTTGCTCTAACCCAAATTTATTCACTTTTAGAAGAAATAACACAACAAAATGGACCCCAAAACTTGTTCCCCACTTTCTTATGAGCGCGCCGATACCCCACATGTGGTCAGAAACCTCTGTTTGGACAAATGGGAGGGCTCGGAACAGAAGGAGCAATATTTGAATTTTGGAAAGCAAATTTGGCTGAAATAGATTGCGGGCACCATGTTGCATTTACAGGTCCGCTAAGGTACCTAAACAGAAGAAATCCCTCACAAGTGACACCATTTTGGAAACTAGACCCCTCAAGGCTTCTATCTAGGGGTATAGTGAGCATTTTAGATCCACAGGTACTTCACAGATTTTGTTAACGTTACGTTGTCATATTGAAAATTTTAATAATTTTCTCAAAAATGTTGCTTTAGCATCAATTTTCTCACTTTTTCAAGAGGTAATTCCAAAAATTTGACCTCAAGGTTTGTTAACCACTTTTTTATGAGCGCGGTGGTACCTCACATGTGGTCTGAAACCTTTGTTTGGATAAATGGGAGGGCTTGGAACGAAAGGAGCAATATTTGAATTTTAGAAAGGAAATTTGCCTGAAAAAGATTGCGGGCACCATATCGCATTTGGAGGTCCCCTAAGGTACCTAAACAGCAGAAACCCCGCACAAGTGACCCCATTTTGGAAACTAGGCCCCTCAAGGAATTTATCTAGATGTTTGGTGAGTACCCTGAACCCTCAGGTGCTTCACAGAATTTTATAACGTTGAGCCATGAAAAAAAAAAAATAAAATTTTACCACAAAATTGTTATTTCAACCAGGTAGCTTTTTTTTTTACAAGAGTAAAAGGAAAAAATTCAGCATAACATTTATTGTGCAATTTCTCCTGAGTTTGGCGATACCTTATATGTGGTGGAAATCAACTGTTTGGGCGCATGGCAGGGCTCGGAAGGGAAGGAGTGCCATTTGACTGCAAAATTGGCTGGAATCAATAGCGGACGCCAGGTTGCATTTGGAGAGCCCCTGAGGTGCCTAAACAGTGGCGGTCCCCCACAAGTGACTTCATTCTGGAAACAAGACACCTCAAGGCATTTATCTAGGTGTATAGTGAGCAGTTTGAATCCACGAGTACTTCACAGAATTTGATAAGCTTAGGTTGCCATATTGAAAATTTTCATTTTTTTCACAAAACTGTTGCTTTAGCATCAAATTTCTCACTTTTTCAAGAGACAACAACAAACCGTGGACCCCACAGGTTGTTATCCAATGTCTTATGAGCACAGGGATACCCCACATGTGGCCAAAAACCTCTGTTTGGATAAATGGGAGGGCTTGGAATGGAGGGAGCACCATTTGAATTCTGGAAAAGTTGAAATAAATTGCGGGCACCATGTCACATTTGCAGGGCCCCTTGGGTACCTATACAGCAGAAACCCCCCACAAGTGACTCCATTTTGGAAACTGGATTTTATTCAGGAGTATAGTAAGCATTTTGAATCCACAGGTACTTCACAAAAATGTTGCTGTAGCAACAAATGTCTCACTTTTAGGCTATGTGGCCATGATCCAGCGACACGGCGTCTAGTACACAGTGTCAGCCTCCTGCAGAGATGTGAGTGTTGTCCACGGGAGAACGCAGCTGCCCATGCCCACGATTTGGGTTCAGGCTGCTGTGGAGCTTTATGCTACCTGCAGAGAACACTCATCTCCGCAGCATAAATTGACATGCTGAGGCTCGGGAAGCTGCGCCACAGGTCGGTTTATGCTGCGGAGAAAAGAAGCACATTGGGCATGAGATTTCTAAAAATCCTTCCACTGTGCTTCTACTGCACAACGCAGCGCTATGGACGCAGGGAAAACACTCTGCGCCCAAAACGCTGCAAACCCTGATTGTGGGCACACAGCCTAAAATGCTACAATGGATGAATGGATAGATGTCAAACATATATAACGTCCCACCCCCTGCATATTCTAAGCTGGCGCCCTTTAGTGCCTTTCATGTGGCACTAAAGGGTGCCTAGCCTTGTATTTAGCCCCCCAAAAAATTAATAATTAAAATAAACGACGTGGGGTCTCCCCTATTTTTGATAGCCAGCTAGGGTAAAGCAGACAGCTGTAGCCTGCAAACCACAGCTGACAGCTTCACCTTGTCTGGTGATCAATTTAGAGGGCTCCCCAGGCGTTTTTTTTTTAAAAAAAAAAACGTGGGGTCCCCCCCCAAATTAGATCACCAGCCAAGGTGAAGCGGACAGCTGGGGTCTGGTATTCTCAGGGTGGGAAGAGCCATGGTTATTGGACTCTTCCCAGCCTAAAAATAGCAGGCCGCAGCCGCCCCAGAAGTGGCGCATCCATTAGATGCGCCAATCCTGGCGCTTCGCCCCAGCTCATCCCGCGCCCTGGTGCGGTGGCAGACGGGGTAATATATGGGGTTGATACCAGCTGTAATGTCACCTGGCATCAAGCCCTGGGGTTAGTGATGTCACGGCATCTGAACAGATACCCGACATCACTAACCCAGTCAGTAATAGAAAAAAAAAAGACAAAAAAAAAATTTATTTGAAAAAACACTCCCCGAAACATTCCTCTTTTACCAATTTATTGAAAATAAAGAAATTCCGGTCGCTGTAATCCATTTTGGAGGTCCCACGCCGACTCTGGATCTTCTAGAATATGGGGGGCACGTTCAGGGAACGTATCCCCCATTTTCTGGAAGAGCAAGCTCTCCATGAGCAGTGTGGGTGCAGTAATCTGAGAATACTGCACTCACACTGCCCCGGTCCAACTTAGGGCAGAGTGACCTGCAGTAACCTCATTCCAGAATATGAGGGGCACGCTCACAGAACGTACCCCCCATTTTCTGGAACAGCAGTCTCTCCATGTGAGGAGTGTGACTGCAGATTACCGCACTCGCCCTCCCCCGGTCCACAGTGGAGTAGCTTGTGCAGTTGCGACGTCAGCAGGATCCCTGCTTGCAGGGATCCAGTTGACAGCCGCTGTCTGCGCATGCGCCGCCAGCTTTGAAGAAGGAGGCGGCGATCGTGGGCCCGGAGCACCAGCAGCCAGGTAACGTATAACTGGGGGCTGGGGGGGGGACGGGGGGTGACCTAGTGGGACCTGGGGACACCTTTCTGCCGCATGTGACGTGTCACATGCGGCAGAAAGAGCAGAATGAAGGCGGCTGTGCGCCGCCATCTTCCACGCTCCGGAGGGGGGAGGGGGGGTGGTGGCTCTGGAGAACCGGAGGGGGCTCCGGTGACCAGAGGGCTCCGGTGGACCGGAGGAGGGGTCAGGGGGAGGACATTTCCCTCCGATCTGAAATGTTTGATCATTTCAGATCGGAGGGAAATGACTGCAGAGCCGGCGCCGGCGGCAGTTTTCTGTGCGCTTCGGCGCCATTTTGGATGTCCGGTGGGGGTAGGGGTGGGGGTGGGGGGACTCTCCGGTACCGGGGGCTTTGGGGGCACTAGGGGGTTAGATTTCTTTCTCATCTGACATGTTTGATCATGTCAGATGAAAAAGAAATCAGTTTTACCGGCCATTTCTTTTTTTTTCATGTGTTCGTCGGTATACAGTGTATACCGCCGATCACATGATCGGGGTCCAAAAAAAACACCCCGATTCATAATCTGGGGGGTCTCAGCTACCCCCGGTAGCTGAAACCCCCGAGATTTTCGGTCGCTGGGGGGCGCTACAGGGTTTTTTCGGGCCGCCGCTTTAAAGCGGCGGAACAGAATAAGTACCCTGTTTTGCCGCCGCTTTAAGTCGTACGGCCGTCGTTATGAGGTTAATATATGGAATTATTGTTACTGTCAATTAATTGCAGGCATAATGTTCTTTGACATTTGCTGAGTAAATTTTATATGTTGCTACATTTTTATTTTATTCTATTTTTATTTTTTTCATTTAGATATTCTGTTCTTCTATTTATTTTTTTTTTCCTTTTGATTATTCTAATCTAATAAATTGAAATCTATTTTTTTTTTTTTTTCAAAAACTTTTTATTGATTTTCCAATTTTTTATAAACATAACAAGATATTCAAGGTTACACAAGGAAAAACATTTGTCTGACAATATGTGACATAATAGGGTGCAATGCCCCAACTTGATATTTTAAACTGTTTATCTGATTGATATGGTCTCTATTAAACCAAGGCAAAAGTACTAAGAAATAACAGACGCAATACAAGTCAATTAGAATCATTAAGCCCCTAAGGGTACTTTCACACTTGCGTTATTTTCCTTCCGTTACAATCCGCCCTTTTGGGAAACAGCGGAATCCGTTAACGGATTCCGCTGTTTCCCATAGACTTGTATGGTTGACGGATTGTACCAAAAGGAGCTGCGTTGCTTCCGCTGGGCGACGCTCCGTTGCTTCCGCCCAGCGGGAGGAACGCAGCATGTAACGTTATTTTGAGCAGCGGAATCCTCTGGATTTCACTGCGCATGCTCTTTTTTTTTTTTTTTTTTTTTTTTTTTTTAAATCAAACTTTATTTTGGCTCGCGGTGGCCGAACGTTCAGCTGAGCGCCCGGCCGTCGGCAAGCGACAGCGCTCAGCTGAATGACCGGCCACCAGCATGCCCGGCCGTCGGCAAGTCACAGCGCTCAGCTGAGCGCCCGCCCGCCGGCATGCCCGGGCGCCGGCAAGTGACAGCGATCAGCTGATCACCCGGCGGCCGGCTGCAGGGAGCGATCAGCTGATCACCCGGCAGCCGGGAGCGATCAGCTGATCACCCGGCGGGCGGGAGCGATCAGCTGATCACCCGGCGGCCGGCTACTGGGAGCAATCAGCTGATCACCCAGCGGCCGGCTGCAGGGAACGATCAGCTGATCGTTCACTATAGTCTGCCGCTGGTAAAACCGGGAAAAAAAAAAAAAAAAAAATCAAAACGAATTGCGTTGTTTTGCAGCATCCGTTGCATCCGTTGTGTCACTATATGCAACACATCCGTTGCATCCGTTACACAACGCAATGCAACGGATACCGTTCAACGCAAGTGTGAAAGTAGCCTAAGCCAACCCCGAATACTTCCAAATTTTCTGGCACGTCTTGTTGCTACCTTAGCGTCTCGTCTCCCTTTCCTCCGGAACCCACCCCTCCGTGATTTTCAATTTACCCAGTTTGTCCTGGCTATCATTCAGAAGGTACCATTCCGATTGTAGAAAAGGTGTCATCAGATTATTTATTTCTCCCTGAGTAAATTGACTTTCAATGAAATTTCTCCATTTCCCAAAGAACTTGGGTGTCAACCTATCTTTGTCCCTTTCCGCTTCCACTTTCTCCAGCCTCAATAAATTATGTAGTTCACCGATGACCTCTTTTATGGATGGTCCCTCCCTTTGTATCCAATGCTTTAATATGGACCGTTTGACTATCATGGCTATGTCATGTACTATTGTATATTTCTTCTTTCCCGACATGTCCGATCCCCCTCTTACTCCTCCCTCAAAGGAATGGAAAATCCACACCATTAGCTCTAGATTTCCAGAGATTCCCCATGTTGCCTGGACAAATAATCTAACTTGATTCCAGAACCTGTGAATTTCCGTACACTCCCATAGTCCATGTAGCATATCTGTTTTTTCTCTTTGACATTTAGGACACCGCATATCTCTTCCCGGAATGTTGAAGCCCATAATAGCCCTGTGTAAAATTCTAAATTGGGTGTCTCTCCATCTCTCATTGGTAACCTGTTTCCGCATCTGTACCCATCCCTTCAATATATCCCCTACAACTTCCTGCCCTTTCAATTGTTTCCCCCACGCTGTTAGAGTACGGCTATCCTCCCCAGATATAAGCATTCCCCGAAATGTTCGGTAAATTTTGGAAACATTTACACTTGCTACATCACTTTCCATAAGCTCATCAATCAAACTCTTATTCAATTCCTTTCCAAGCTCCCCCAAATCTACAAATACTTCATGCTTCAGTTGTTCATACTGGATGATATGTGAGCTATTAAGTTCATACTTGTCAAGCACTTCCCGTCCTGTCAGCCACCTTCTCTCCTCCACATTCATGACATCCTTCATTCTCTCGACGCCCTTCTCTTTCCATCTAGTAAATAGCTTATTTTCCCGTCCCATGGGAAAGTTCGGAGATGCCCAGGGATTTAAGTACTTAGATACTTTCCATGACAGTCCCAATTTCTTTCTTACCAGTTTCCATGTTAGCATAGTGTCTCGGAATAAGATTGAGTTCCTTATATGCCCATCCGCCCTGGACAATGGGGAGTGTAAAATGGACGCCAAATCCCACGGTGATGCATACTTGGCTTCCATGCCATAGTCTGAGTGCCTGCTTGTTCCTCTCAACCAATCAAACACATGTCTCATTATACACACCAGGTTATAACCCCGAACATCCGGGAAACTAAGACCTCCTTCCTCCGTTGACTTCATCAATGTTCGTAACTTTATTCTAGGTTTCCTTCCCCGCCATATAAAATCCGCATACGCTGAGTTGAGCCTATTTACGTCCCTCATTTTTAGCAATATCGGGATCGTCTGGAATGGGTACAACAGTCTAGGAAAGCTCATCATTTTTATCAGGTGGCACCTTGCCAGTAGTGGTAGAGGCAGACCCTTCCATCCCTTTAGTTGTGCTATAATTTTCCTAATTAGTGGGCCATAATTCATCTCGTAAGTTGATTCCACCGTTCTTCCTATATGAATTCCCAGATATTTAAGTGATGTCTGTGCTATAGGAATGCCACATATACAACCATCTCTTACATTCCCCCCTTTTAGGAACAGGATCTCACACTTTTTTTTATTCAATTTGAATCCTGAGACTAATCCAAATTTTTCAATTAGGGCTAGAGTCTGTGGCAAATCCACGTTAGGGTCCCCCATATATAGTATGACATCATCGGCAAAAAGTGCTGTCTTTATTTCAGTTCCCCTTACCTTAATCCCTTTAAAACTATTCGGGCCCTGCAGTATTCTTGACAATGGTTCAATAGCCAAGTCGAATAAAAGGGGAGATAGCGGGCAGCCTTGTCTTGTTCCCTTCATCAAAGGGAACACGTCTGATAAAAAACCTGGAGTGTGTACCCTAGCTCCCGAGTTAGCGTAAAGATTCCTAATGTATAGCCTCATTTTGCCTACAATCCCTGTGGCCTCTAGTACTTTGTCCAGCCAGCTCCAATTTACATTGTCAAACGCTTTTTCTGCGTCGAGTGTAACTAGAGCGGGTCTTGCCCCCCTCTCTGTCTGTTCCAATCTCACCGCATCCACCACTAGTATTGTCTTCCGGATATTAGTGACAGCGTTTCTCCCTTTAATAAACCCTACCTGATGCTCTGTAATGATCCTTGGAAGAATCATGGCCAATCTATTAGCCATAATCTTAGATATTATTTTTAAATCCTGGTTTATAAGTGATATGGGTCTATAACTAGAGGGATCATCCAGGTCTTTAGTTCCCTTAGGGAGTAATTTGATATATGCTACGTTTGAATTTTTAGGAATTTCCTCTCCTTCCAAAAATGCATTAAATACCGCAGTTAAATCTGGCGAGATCAGATCCCTCATAACCTTATAAAACTCGCTGTTAAAACCATCGGGGCCTGGTGCCTTGTTGGTGTTAAGCTCCCCGATTGTTCTAGTCACCTCCTCAACTGTGATATCTGCATTTAGGTCACTCAGATCTTCCTCTGTTACGCTAGGCAAGTGCGCTTGTCTTAACCACTCTACCTCGTCAGTCATGTCGTTGTTTCCTGGCCCATATAGTTTTCTATAAAAATGTCCCAGCAATTTATTAATTTCCTTAGGATCTGTGGTCACCTCCCCCCCCTTTCTTTTTAGTTTGGAAATCACTGTCATTTTCCTGCTACCCCTTGCCAAATTTGCCAGCATCCTCCCCGCCTTGTTGCCAAATCTATGTAGCTCTGCTTCCCTGTGCGACCAAAATAATTGTTCCTTTTTTTTTGCCCATTCGTCAAACCCCCTTTTTGCCTCCAACCATCTGTCTTTCGTCGTGGGAGATCTATTAGCCAAATACTTTGTGTATGCTACCCGCACTGCTTCACTCTGGGCATTATAATTCTCATTGATTTTCCTTTTGATCATGGCTGCATATCCAATCAGGCGACCCCTCAAGACCGCTTTTGCCGTTTCCCAGTATAGCACTGGGTTCCCTTTGTGTTCCTTGTTTTCCTCTGTGAATTCTCCCCACCACTCTCGTAATACCCTGTGGAAATTATCTTGTCTGAGAAGAAACGATGGAAATCTCCATATGATATCTGTACCTCTCTTGAACTGCTCTCTGATACCCAATCTCAACGGACTATGATCAGATATCACAATGTTTTCTATCACACATTCTTGTGCCCCATAAACTAGGCCTTGAGAAATCCAAAATTGATCAATACGCGACCAGCTATCATGAGGATGCGAGAAGTGTGTATATTCTCTATCATGCGGGTGAGCTAATCTCCAGATGTCCTTCAAACCCACGTCTTCTAATGTCACATCCCTATGGTCCGGCCTTCTGTCCACATCCTCTGTCCTCTCCTTCCCCCTCCTCCTGTCTTCAGCTGAGTCTGGAACTGTGTTAAAATCACCTCCTACTATGATGTTGGTCTCCCCATCTGCTAGTATGTTGGCCTTTATGCCATCATGAAATATGCTCTGTTGGGAGTTTGGACCGTAAACATTGTAGATACTTAATTTACCCGCTGGACTAATGATTGTTAAATGTTGCCACCGTCCCTGATCGTCTGCCTCGTGTGTCACTACTTCATGGCTGAGCTGTTTATGTATTAGAATCATTGTCCCCGCTTTCCTACCTTGTGCCTCTGCCCCATATACAGTACCCACCCAGTATTTCTTCATGCGAAAAAAGTCCTCCTTCCTCAAATGCGTTTCCTGTAATAATGCAATATCTGTTTTTAGTCTTTTCAGATGTCTTAGTATCATTGCTCGTTTGTTAGGAGATCTCAAGCCTTTCACATTCCATGTAGTTATTTGTACCATATTTGCCTTTGTATTTTGCTCTTACTTCTTCCTCCCCTGTGGGCCCTGAACTCACAAGAGACGAGACAATTATTACCAGGTATAGAATTTGCCCCCCAGGCTTGATATATCTTTTCCCCACCTTGTAGGTATAACAAATATAACAATAAACAATTAACTGTAGAACACGTTTTCCCTTCTGGGAAATTTTTGGCTCTTTTCGCCATGCTGATGACTTCCCCTTTTCCTAGCCAAACTGTTGAGCTCCCTAGTCACCCCCCTTAGAGTATACGTTCTAGCCCCGGATTCACATGAGTCACATGAACGAGCCTTAAATAATGTCAAAAATAGTACAGTATGACAAAAACTCTATAAGGACTTCAAGTCCAACTTAGCTCTATTTTCTGGTGGTCGTCCCAGCACTCAGAGCAGACAGATCCACTTCATTTACGCCTGGAAGTCGTTCCTGGACAAAGGCGAGTGAAAGTAAGAATGGAAGTGAATCTGGAAGTGGAACTGAAAGTAAGCGTGAGACTGAATATGCGAGAGAAATAGAGTGAGACAGAGCGCGTGAGGTACTGAAAATGAAGCTGAGTATGAGAGTGAGTGTGAAACTGAAAGTAAGCGTGAAACTGAAAATGAGACTGAATATGTGAGGGAGGGAAAAAAAAAAAAAAAAGTGTGGGACTGAGGATGAGTGTGAGAGTGTGAGACTGAACGTTAGGAGTAAGACTGAAAGTGGAACTGATAGCAAGCGTGAAAGCAAAACTGGACATGAGAGAGTGAAATCAAGAGAGCAAGAGAGTGCGAGAACAGGACCAGCAATATCTAGTTCAGTTCAGTTGTCATGGGCCATTTCCAACAGTTAGTCTCTGTGTTCCGAGCGAGGATTATTTTGTTGTTTTGGGCTCAATCTCCTTTCCTCTCTACTCTCCACCCGCGATTGCTCCTCAAAGCTTCTCGAGTCTTTCCCTGGGCCTCTTGGAGATCCTCCTCTGCTGGTCCCTTCTCCATTGTTTCCTCTTTTTTGTCCATCCGCCTGATTCTTATCCTGTTCTGCCATGAGAGTACGCTCTGCTTCTTTAAAGTCTTTGTAATATGCAAACGAGCCATTAAGATTTCTGACTTTCAGTGTGGCAGGGTATAGCAGTTGGCTCTTGACTTTTTTGTTATACAGGAATGAACATACTTTGCTGAATTCTTTTCTCTTTCTGGAGACTTCTGCTGAATAATCGCCGAAAATTAGCAGTCTGTTGCCTTGGTAATGCAATGGTCGCTGTCTGTCTCTAAAGGCCCTCAGTATTTCCTCTTTATGTTTATAATCAAGATATTTGACTATCACTTGTCTAGCCCTCAGTGGGGCTTTCTTGTTTGGGTTTGGATCCTCTCCCCTATTCGCTTCTTGTCTTAGTGGTCCCACTCTGTGCGCTCTTTCCACTCTGAATTTAGCCTTAATGCCCAGGGCCTGAGGTAACTCGTGTTCACATATGTTATCCAGCTGTCCCAAAGATACCGATTCTGGCAGCCCCACAATGCGCAAATTATTTCGCCTCGATCGGTTCTCTAAGTCTTCCGCTTTATCTCTCAAATAATCGTTAGATTTCACTAGAGCTGCTATTTGCTCTTGCATAGCCATTATTTTCTCCTCTGAGTCAGATATTCTCTGCTCTGTTTCTGCCAGTCTAGATGCATGTCCACTAATCTGCTTTTGCATAGCTGCTAGGGATGTTTGTATGGCTGTTTCAATGGCCACTTTAATCTCTTTTGACAGATGTGATGTCACTTCGGCAGCCAATTTTTTATAATCAACATTGAGCTCTTGTGCATGCTTGTCTTGGCCTGCAGGTGGTGCTGGTTTCTTAGTTCTCTTATTCTGTGCTGGGGATTTTCCACCCTCCCCCATTTGTTTACAGTATTTAGATAATGGTGTGGCCGGCAGTTTCTTGTTTGCTTTAGGAGTGTTACTGCTTCTGACATGCAGCTTCTGCTGACGTTGATCAAGATTAGACACCTTATACTGCGTGTCTAAGTGATCAGTCCGGTCTCCTGCGACTCTGAGCACTCTTTGCTTGCTGCACTCCTCCTCCTCCTCTCTTTCTTGTTCCTCCATGTCCCCTTCCTCTATCCATTGTGTTTCTCCCTCTGCAATCCCCTGCAGCGATTTCTCTCCTGCTCCATCCTCCCCCGACCCCCCCGCTCTCATCTCCTTCACTTCTCCCTCTCCTGGCTTCCATTACCACATCTTGCACTGGGGACTCTGGCTCCTCCTCCATCAGGCTTGTCGGTGCCATGACAGTCTCCTCTTCTCCCCGCCGGCAGTCAGAATCTCCATTCCTGCAGGTCCCCTCACCACCACCAGCACTCCTCAGTAAGTACCGCTCCATAGCTGTGTGCTTCCTGCTACCAGACGTGCTGCTCTCTGCTCGCTCACTTGCCCGCGTATGCTGTTTATCGTCGGTTTCTCAGAGGGGTGTCGGGAGCTTCTCCTCTATGCTGCCTCCTCAGCCAGGACCTGAACAGGAAGTCCGAAATCTATTTTTACTCAGCACTAAACATACCCCTGACTAAAATATGGTTACACAGTACACATGAAAAACAGATTACACACACCAATTTACAGAAAACATATGACCGGAAATAAAATGTGTCAATTATACTAAACCACTGCATTCCGCCAAAGAGGCATTGCTTTCCGCCAGCACTGATGGTGATGGGGGGATGCTACAATCCTGTTTTTGTTTATTCTCTTCTTCTTCCAGTGAAAATTAGCCCTGACAAAGGTGCCCTAGGACTGCAAATAAGCCAACTAGTGATCCCCTGTTGACCCCCAGAATGTACAAGCCTCATTTATCATTTTTGTGGCCATGTCAGGAATCCAACTTCAAAACGGCCAGCCCACAGAGACTGATTATGTCCAACGTTTTTTTTTCTCTATGGATATTGTAAATTATATGAAAACTAGAGATGGGCAAAGCCACAGATGTTCGGGTTTACTGGGTGCGGCTGAACTTAAAAAAATAAAAAAAAAATATTTGTTTAAACAGTCCGGTTTGGAACCAGACTTTACTTAAACTTTAGCCTGGATCCGGAGACCCATATAAATCTATGGGGACCCCAACTTTTATGTTATGAAATGATGTTAGTAAGGGCTAGTAAAGGCCACTTTACACGCTGCGATATCGGTACTGATATCGCTAGCATGGGTACCTGCCCCCATCGGTTGTGCGACATGGGCAAATCGCTGCCCGTGATGCACAACATCGCCCAGACCAGTCACACTACTTACCTGCCCTGCGACGTCACTGTGACCGGCAAAACACCTCCTTTCTAAGGGGGGAGGTTCTTTCAGCGTCACAGCGACGTCACAGCTGCGTCACTGAACCGCCGCCCAATAAAAGCGGAGGGGCGGAGATGAGCGTGACGAACATCCAGCCCACCTCCTTCCTTCCGCATTGCGGGCGGGAGGCGGGTAAGGAGAGGTTCCTTGTTCCTGCGGTGTCACACGTACCGATGTGTGCTGCCGCAGGAACGAGGAACAACTTCGTTACTGCTGCAGCAACAATATTAGAGAATGGACCCCCATATCACCGATGAGCGATTTTGCAGGTTTTTGCAACGATGCAAAATCGCTCATAGGTGTCACATGCAACGGCATCGCTAAAGCGACCGGATGTTCGTCACAAATTCCGTGACCCCAACGAGATCGCTTGAGTGATATCGCAGCGTGTAAAGCGGCCTTTAGGCTTTCCCAGCCTTTGAATACCAGCCCTCAGCTGTCTGCGTCATCTGCGCTGGGTGTCAAAATTGGGGCCCCTTCATGCCTTTTTAAAAAATTATTTATTTAAATAATTAAAAAAAAAAAAGTGGGGTCCTGCATATTTTATTCACCGACAAGGTAAAGAATACAGCTGGGTGTCCAGTCTCCAGCTGTCTGCTTTATCTGCACTGGATATCAAAATATTGGGGACCGCACGTCATTCAATTGTTTAGTTATATTTACACTCCATTTCAGTGGCCCAGACAGCTAGTGTGAGGGCAACCAATCACAGATGGTAAAAGTTTACAATTAAGGTAAAGTATACTGTGTCCCGAAAAAACTATCTGAGAATCGCTGGGATTGGAAGAAGTATTTCAAGTTCTTACCACATAGAATGACATTTGTCAGATTTGAAAGATGAACTATGTCATGGGAGTCAGAACTGTCTACATTTACAAGGAAGCGGCTTGAAATCCTAATCTGTCTTTTTCATTTCTTTTTCTGCAGCAAGAAGAACATGTTCCTTACACAGCCTTTGGGAAGTGTTTGAGGATGGCATTCTGTACAAGTGCAGTGTTCTTCTGGGTAAGGTTGTTCAGATTTCTGACTTGATGCTGTCTTAAAGTGATATTCCATAGTTTCTACCCAATCCTCATACTGTCACATTTGTAGTTCCTACAATCGTCAGAACCAGTTTAGGAAGTTAGTCACTTATATAGGTACTTATATATGTTAGTACCGATACAAGATCTCTGGCCAGTCATGCCAGCATGGCCTGAAGGTAGAAGCATGCTGTGCAAGTGGGTAAGAAGAACAGACCTTTGGGTCTTCTGATTAGTAGGAGCCAGGTAGGTAAGACTTGTGAATTTCACTGAAAATTCAGCTTTTGCTCGAGAGTCACTTTATGAGTTCTAGTCCTGCTAATATTGTTCGGCCACATGCATTTTAATGTTTCTGGAGTTCTCAATTTTTTTCAATTCAATTAAAGAATATTATTAACATATATTGTGTTCCACTACAAAGCAAATGTATATGTATAAAATACAGTTTGCAGTTTACTGCCCTTTTAAGGTCCCTTGGGAATTAAAATCGGTAACACGAGACTCCCGGCTAATGTAGATCCATTCAGATTTGGAAATCATAAAATGAAAATCTATTAGGTCTTTTATGACAACTCAGTAACAAACTCCCTAGGAACAAAATGACTGCATTCATATAGTGGATTTTTCCTACTGATAAGATCTATATGCATTCTTCATGGAATTCATGGCAGAAGCCTGAGGCCAAGTCTGAAGCTGCTTCAATAAGTGACAGATTTCAAACCTGAAACCACAGAATCCGCATCCAAATGTCCACAATTAAGAATAATAAGAAGAAAGTAGTAGGCAGATTTCACATAGATTGTGATCTGAAAACACATTATATTGTTCAGATCAATTTAATGAGGTTTTGTGTCTTTATTTTCCCAGATTATGCTGATAGTTGCATCTGTAGTTGGGATTATTGTATATCGACTTTCTGTCTTCTTGGTGTTTTCTGCAACACTGCCGAGACACATTAACGGAACAGAAGCAATTCAGAAGTACCTAACTCCACAGACTGCCACCACCGTCACGGCATCCATCATCAGCTTCATCATTATCATGCTACTGAACATGGTCTATGAAAAGGTGGCAATAATGATCACAGATTTTGGTAAGAATAACGTCTCTGGTTCTTCAATAGTTTCTCCTTCCAATGAAATAAAAATATTTAAAATAAATCTTAATAGTGTAAAAGTTGCCTAAAATCAACACCAAGGGATATAGCTTTGAACAAGACCCGCTATGAAATCTAAATTCAACCAAAATAACTTTTTGTTTCAGAGACCACAAAATTATAAGGAGAAATAGCAAGTCAGAATAGTAAAATAGATAGTTGAATAGTGCAAAAATATTAGATATCAGTGACTATCTGGCCTCGGAGCACAAATGGTGATAAACGTTTTTGTACTAAATGACCATCTATATTACAGTTTATTCATACTTGCTTTGCTCCTTACATCTTCTAGTTTTGTTCTCTGGTTAGTCCCCTTATCTGGTTGCTGTACCTCTGTATTTTTAACCCCTTAACGACCTTTGACGGATCTTTCCGTCATGGAGCGTGTGCCGCTAAGCCCCGCCCCCCGCTGCGGGCAGGATGCGGCGATCGGCGCACATATCAGCTGTTTTCAACAGCTGACATCTGTGCCTGCATGTTACAAGTGGAATCGCATTCCACCCGTAACATTAACCCCTTACATCTCGCTGCCAAAGTCTGGCAGCGAGATGTATATACGTGCGGTCACGATTTTTACTTACCGCCACCCCCACCGGAAGTGACGTCAGTGATCACGTGACTTTCGGTGGTTGCCATGGTAGCACAGGGTCATGTGATGACGCCTGCAGCTATGACGAGTCACTTTCATTTTCACTCGGCCCGGAGGCCAGTGAAGCAGGAAGTGACCGCGTCTGCTGTTTACAGCTGTATAGCTGTGATCAGCAGATAGGGAAGAGCGCTATAGCCCCCTAGGGGGACTAGTAAAATAAAAGAAAAAAAGTAAAAAAAAAGTTTTAAAAAATAAAAAAAAAAACAAAGTTCAAATCACCCCCCTTTCACCCCGTTGAAAATTAAAGGGTTAAAAAAAATAGATATACACATATTTGGTATCGCCGCGTTCAGAAATGCCCGATCTATCAAAATATAAAATCAATTAATCTGATTGGTAAACGGCGTAGTGGCAAAAAAATTCCAAACGCCAAAATTACGTTTTTTGGTCGCCGCAAGTTTTACACAAAATGCAATAACAGGCGATCAAAATGTAGCATCTGTGCAAAAATGGCACCATTAGAAACGTTAGGTCGAAACGCAAAAAATAAGCTGTTAGTGAGCCATAGATCCCAAAAAATGAGAACGCTACGGGTTTCAGAAAATGGCGCAAAACGTACGCCACTTTTATTGGACAAGCTTGTGAATTTTTTTTAACCCCTTAGATACAAGTAAACCTATACATGTTTGGTGTCTACAAACTCGCACCGACCTTAGGCATCATAACTACACATCAGTTTTACCATATATTGAACACCGTGAATAAAACATCCCAAAAACTATTGTGCCATCACACTTTTTTTGCAGTTTTTCTACACTTGGAATTTTTTTTGCTGTTTTCCAGTACACCATATGGTAAAACTTATGGTTTCATTTAAAAGTACAACTTGTCCCGCAAAAAACAAGCCCTCATATGGCAAGATTGACGGAAAAATAAAAAAGTTACGGCTCTCGGAAGAACGGGAGCAAAAAACAAAAGCACAAAAACGGAAAGTGCCCGGGGGCTGAAGGGGTTAATACATTCATATATATTTTAACGGTTATGTGATTTATAATCAAATTGTGTCCTGAACCAATAAACCATTTTTGGAGTTTTTTATTGGAAAAGATATGTAAAGTAAGTGTCTCATCTGCATTTCACAAATTAGGCTGGTCTACCCCACTTATGAGAAAGAAAAAAGGTTTAAAAATGTTCAAAACGTTGTAAAGAAAAATTAAAAGTAAGGCTATGTTCACACTACATTTTTTTCTGGAGTTTCTTAAAGGGAACCAATCACCAGGATTTTGGTATATAACCTAAAGCCAGTGCTATACTGGAACTATCAGGCTAATTTGCTACATACCTTTAGTAGTCAGCTCGGATGTTTAGGTTTTGAAATCCAAGAAAGTAAAGTTTATAAAATTAGCTGCTTGTTGAGTGACAGCAGCTGAGGAGCAGATAATATCGGGGGGGAATTCATAGTTATCCCCTCCCTCTGTTAGAATTAGCATAAGTATTATACAATCGACTTAGCAGGACTTGTGTGAGGTCATATCCATGTGACCAGAAGGGGCGGGGCCTCAGCCAACACAGCTGGATTCCAGGTCACATGGGTATGACCTCACACAGGTCCTGCTAGGCCAATTGTATAATACTTATGCTAATTCTAGCAGAGGGAGGAGATAACTCTGAATACCCTCAGATATTGTCTGATCCTCAGCTGATGTCACTCAATAAGCAGCTACTTTAATAAACTTGAATTCATTGGATTTCAAAACCTAAACATCTGAGCTGACCACTACAGGTATGTAGAGAATCAGGCTGATAGTGCCAGTATAGCACTGGCTTTAGGTTATATACGAACATCCTGGTGATTGGTTCCCTTTAAGCAAGTCTACTCTTAAAAGTTTGACAAAAAACACTTAAAATAATCTCCCTATTAATTTTTGGGGGAAAAATGGCTTGCTGTTCATATGGTCAGGCTTTTGAGCATCTTTTCAATGCTTCAAACTTTCAAAAATATCAAGCATTTTAAAAAAGGGCCTTCTTGCAATAAGTGGATACTTTATATTTTACCCTAGAAGTCAATTAAAAGGCTAAAAAAAAATGCCTGGAAGACACTTAGGCATCTTTTGTTTTCACTTGAAAAAATGTTAGTGTTTTTTATTTTTTGCTTAATGGAGGTCAAAAACATCTGAAAATCAACCCTAAAATTACTATTAAAAAAAGCTTTTAAAAAAACCCTCAAAAATATTTACAGAAAATGTCAATGATAAAGTTCACCAAACGTTTCAGGAAAATTAAAAAAAATGGTAACGAAAACGCTTCAGGATAAAAAAAAACAAACAAAACAGCCTTTCCTCAAACATTTTCCTATCGAAACCTTGTTATGATTGATCACCACAAACATAATGTGAACAAACACCTCAGCGATTCCCCGGTACACAATTCCAAGGTCCTCTTGGTCTCTGTACTTTCTGTGCTTGACAGCTGACTGCTGTAGGTAATAACTGCCCACAATTATATGGAATTTAGATTGTGAGCCTAAGTAGGGACAGTGATGATAATGTCTGTAAAGCGCTATGGAAGTAATAGCACTATATAAGTCAGAAAAAAAGTAAATACACTGTGTGCAGAATTATTAGGCAAATGAGTATTTTGATCACATGATACTTTTTATACATGTTGTCCTACTCCAAGCTGTATAGGCTTGAGAGCCAACTACCAATTAAGTAAATCAGGTGATGTGCATCTCTGTAATGAGGAGGGGTGTGGTGTAATGACATCAACACCATATATAAGGTGTGCTTAATTATTAGGCAACTTCCTTTCTTTTGGCAAAATGGATCAGAAGAGATTTGACGGGCTCTGAAAAGTCCAAAATTGTGACATGTCTTGCAGAGGGATGCAGCAGTCTTGAAATTGCCAAACTTGTGAAGCGTGATCACTGAACAATCAGCGTTTCATGGCAAATAGTCAACAGGGTTGCAAGAAGTGTGTTGGGCAAAAAAGGCGAAAAATAACTGCCCATGAATTGAGGAAAATCAAGCGTAAAGGTGCCAAGATGCCATTTGCCACCAGTTTGGCCATATTTCAGAGCTACAACGTTACTGGAGTATCAAAAAGCACAATGTGTGCCATACTCAGGGACATGGCCAATGTAAGGAAGGCTGAAAAACGACCACCTTTGAACAAGAAACATAAGATAAAACGTCAAGACTGAGCCAAGAAATATCGTAAGACTGATTTTTCAAAGGTTTTAAGGACTGATGAAATGAGAGTGACTCTTGATGGGCCAGATGGATGGGCCAGAGGCTGGATAAGTAAATGGAAGAGAGCTCCACTTCGACTCAGACGCCATCAAGGTGGAGGTGGGGTACTGGTATGGGCTGCTATCATCAAAGATGAACTTGTGGGACCTTTTCGGGTTGAGGATGGAGTGAAGCTCAACTCCCAGACCTACTGCCAGTTTGTGGAAGACAACTTCTTCAAACAGTGGTACAGGAAGAAGTCGGTTACGTTCAAGGAAAACATGATTTTCATGCAGGACAATGCTCCATCACTTGCATCCAACTACTCCACAGCGTGGCTGGCCAGTAAAGGTCTAAAATATGAAAAAACAATGACATGGTCCCTTTGTTCACCTGATTTGAACCCCATAGAGAACCTGTGCTCCCTCATAAAATGTAAGATTTACAGGGAGGGAATACAGTACACCTCTCGGAACAGTGTCTGGGAGGCTGTGGTGGCTGCTGCATGCAATGTTGATCGTAACAGATCAAGCAACTGACAGAATCTATGGATGGTAGGCTATTGAGTGTCATCATAAAGAAAGGTGGCTAGATTGGTCACTATTTTTTGGGGGTTTTGGTTTTGCATGTCAAAAATGTTTATTTCTAAATTTTGTGCAGTTATATTGGTTTACCTGGTAAAAATAAACAAGTGAGATGGAAATATATTTGGTTGTTATTAAGTTGCCTAATAATTCTGCACAGTAATAGTTACCTGCACAAACAGATATCCTCCTAAGATAGCCAAATCTAAAAAAAACCCACTCCAACGTCCAAAAATATTAAGCTTTGATATTTATGAGTCTTTTGGGTTGATTGAGAACATACCGTATTTTTCGCTTTATAAGACGCACCTTTCCTCCCAAAAATTCGGGAGGAAAATGGGGGGGGGGGTCTTACAATCCGAATATAGCGGTACCTGGGTGTCCTGTCTGTGCGGCGATCGGGCGGCCGGGTGCCTGTGGCTGCGTGCAAGCGGCCGGGTACCTGTGCTTGCGTGCGGTGGCAGCCGGGTACTCGTGGCTGTGTGCGGGCGGCAGCCGGGTGCTGTGTGCGGGCGGCAGTCGGGTGCCCGTGCGGGCGTCAGCCGGGTGCTGTGTGCGGGCGGCAACCGGGTGCTGTGTGCGGGCGGCAGCCGGCTGCCGCCCTTACACAGGCACCCGCACGCAAGCACAGGTACCCGGCCGCTTGCACGCAGGGTGGGCGGGCAGCCAGCTAGCTGCCACTCTGTGCGTGCGGGGCGGGCGGCTGTGCAGTGCAGCAAGTTACCCAGTTTGTCCGCGGTCCCAGTTTCAAATGATGGCGCCGGGAGTCAGCGCGTGCGCAGATGGAGCCCTTGGACGAGAGCTCCATCTGCGCATGCGCCGCTCCAGGCGCATCATTTGAACCGGGACCGTGGACACTGGGACACTCGCTTCACCGGCCTGCTGCACAACTCACCCGCCGCCGCTGCTGCCGCCGCCACCACCACGGTGTCCCGCGGCTCCTGCCACCCCAGATGCCACCGCACCTGCAACCACGGACGCCACTGCCACTGATCCGCCGCGCCTGCCAGCACAACCTCTGTCTCCTGTGACCCCGCTTCACCACCACTGCTGCCCCCCTCCGGTAAGAAAACACCGGAGTATAAGACGGACCCCATTTTTCTTTATTTTACCTTTTTTTTTATGTCTAAATTTGGTGTGCGTCTTATAATCCGGTGCGTCTTATAAAGCGAAAAATACGGTAGTTCTTGATCAGTAATAAAAAAAAATCCTCTAAAATATAACTTGCCTAATAATTCTGCACACAGTGTATAACTGACTTCAAAAGTGCTCTGAAAGCCCCTGAATCTGACTGCGTGCCTGTAAGCAGAGGTGAATATTATTGCTGGTGCAATGACTTGGCAAAAGAGCAGAGGGGAGCGCGAAATCAGCCCTTCCAACATGGCGTCACTGAAGCAGTCTGTGAAAGACAGGCCGGTGAAGGTTGCCTCGCGCTTGGAACATTTTAAAAGGGTATCTCCTGAGGGACCTGAGGATGCTTGTTCTGAGGCGGGAGAGCAGCTGGAGGATCTAGGAATGCATGGCACAGAGAAGCGTTCTGAAATGGAGTGGTCTCCATTCAACGCAAATCACTCCTCCTGAAAACCTGCTTAGCAACAGCGCTATTTTACAGCTTGTCTTTGACCTCAGAGATGTGGAGGCTGAGTCTTTGCGAACTGAACCAACCATAGAAGATGTATTTGCAGCAGCCTCCCTCTGTAACACAACTCTGGCCTCCTAGAATATGGACTAAGATACAGTTAGGTCCAGAAATATTTGGACAGTGACACAATTTTCGCGAGTTGGGCTCTGCATGCCACCACATTGGATTTGAAATTAAACCTCTACAACAGAATTCAAGTGCAGATTGTAACGTTTAATTTGAAAGTTTGAACAAAAATATCTGATAGAAATTGTAGGAATTGTACACATTTCTTTACAAACACTCCACATTTTAGGAGGTCAAAAGTAATTGGACAAATAAACCAAACCCAAACAAAATATTTTTATTTTCAATATTTTGTTGCGAATCCTTTGGAGGCAATCACTGCCTTAAGTCTGGAACCCATGGACATCACCAAACGCTGGGTTTCCTCCTTCTTAATGCTTTGCCAGGCCTTTACAGCCGCAGCCTTCAGGTCTTGCTTGTTTGTGGGTCTTTCCGTCTTAAGTCTGGATTTGAGCAAGTGAAATGCATGCTCAATTGGGTTAAGATCTGGTGATTGACTTGGCCATTGCAGAATGTTCCACTTTTTTGCACTCATGAACTCCTGGGTAGCTTTGCCTGTATGCTTGGGGTCATTGTCCATCTGTACTATGAAGCGCCGTCCGATCAACTTTGCGGCATTTGGCTCAATCTGGGCTGAAAGTATATCCCGGTACACTTCAGAATTCATCCGGCTACTCTTGTCTGCTGTTATGTCATCAATAAACACAAGTGACCCAGTGCCATTGAAAGCCATGCATGCCCATGCCATCACGTTGCCTCCACCATGTTTTACAGAGGATGTGGTGTGCCTTGGATCATGTGCCGTTCCCTTTCTTCTCCAAACTTTTTTCTTCCCATCATTCTGGTACAGGTTGATCTTTGTCTCATCTGTCCATAGAATACTTTTCCAGAACTGAGCTGGCTTCATGAGGTGTTTTTCAGCAAATTTAACTCTGGCCTGTCTATTTTTGGAATTGATGAATGGTTTGCATCTAGGCCTTTTTGAGTTCCCAAGCTCACCAGTCAATTCCTTTTTTCTCAGAATGTACCCGACTGTTGATTTTGCTACTCCAAGCATGTCTGCTATCTCTCTGATGGATTTTTTCTTTTTTTTCAGCCTCAGGATGTTCTGCTTCACCTCAATTGAGAGTTCCTTAGACCGCATGTTGTCTGGTCACAGCAACAACTTCCAAATGCAAAACCACACACCTGTAATCAACCCCAGACCTTTTAACTACTTCATTGATTACAGGTTAACGAGGGAGACGCCTTCAGAGTTAATTGCAGTCCTTAGAGTCCCTTGTCCAATTACTTTTGGTCCCTTGAAAAAGAGGAGGCTATGCATTACAGAGCTATGATTCCTAAACCCTTTCTCCGATTTGGATGTGAAAACCCTCATATTGCAGCTGGGAGTGTGCACTTTCAGCCCATATTATATATATAATTGTATTTCTGAACATGTTTTTGTAAACAGCTAAAATAACAAAACTTGTGTCACTGCCCAAATATTTCTGGCCCTGACTGTATACAAAGACCAGCGAGGAAACTGGGAAGGGTCAAAACTGGAGTATTGGGGGATTGCTAAGGCTTTACTTGTATTCCTTTTTAACTGGGCATTTATTTTAGAGTTTTAAGTGGCTGGACAACCAGTTTTGTTTGAGCAACCAAATATTTAATTTATTCATGGAGCACTTTGGAACAAGGGACAATTTTACACATGAGCTCTCCGTAATGGAGTGGGGCTTCTGAGTAAGAACCCTCTATATGAAGTCTATTCATCCTTACTGGTTATAACATGGGTCCCCGACCTGTGGCTCGATGGCCCATGATTTGTGGCTTGCTATTGTCTGCCAGCTTTTTGCATTTGAGTTAGGTCTAGCAAGTAGCTATGAAGAGCAGGTCTCCAGATGGGGACTTTTGTGAGTAAACCCACACAGAAGTGGAGATCTGGATGCCCGTATACTGGCCTTGGGGGTTTAGAGATCACTTTGGAGACAGGATGAGACTACCAGTCATAGGAGGTTCTTGAAGCTGGATGTGACATTGTGGTGGGAGTGCTTGATATGAGAATACTGAACTGAGGTGTTGTGGGAGCCCCTGGATCATTGTGTACTTGTGTGATGTCTGTGGAAAACCTTTGGCTGTCAAACTGGTAATGATTATCTGGGTGCCACCACTGTGAGGTGGCGGGAGCCGGATGTAGCTCTCAACCCTCTCTCAGCTGTATGTGGTTCATGGCCCTCTCTAAGAGCTGATTGTGGCTCTCAAGGTCAGAACGGTTGGGGACCACTGGGTTATAGGGATATGTGTCGTAAGACATGAATACTACTGTGATGTAATTATGTTTCTGGGACAAAAACATTATAAAAAAATATATACATAAAACTTACCAATATGCTCTATTTGAGGAATTGTGTATGGCCGAGGTTGCTTGAGGTCACGAGGAAGAAATGTTATGACCATGTTGTGCCCTCATATGTGTGAGCAGCAGGTATCAGAGGATGTATTATAAAATATACAGTAATCAGGTTTTTTCCTAAGTGTTGTTCAAAGAAAAAACTCTTAAAAACGTCTTTGCAAAAGAACAAAAAATAGCTACATAAAAAAACAAAGCAAATGCATTTATTTCTCTTCTACAAACAAGCATCTAATGAATGAAAGTAAAATAAAATTAAATAGTTGTGACAATCCCTTTTTAAGATTTATGTTGGAAGCTGAGTATAGTGTATAACACTGATCACTTAATTAATAAAAGACTATTTTGGTTGGTGCTCTTGATAGCGTTTACATTCCATGCCTGGAGAAACAATTAACAATGAAAATTAAAAATTGACCCCAAAATATGTATAAAATACAGCATTGTTTCTTCTTCTTCATCATCAGAGTGATTGATCATTCTGACATTGACTATTAAAGCCAAACATACAATTGTCTGCCTTTTTATCTGTATCTCTGTTAATAGCCCTGGATCTGTTTTTTGCAGAGCTACCTCGAACAAAGACTGACTATGAAAACAGCCTTACCACAAAGATGTTTTTGTTCCAGTTTGTCAATTACTACTCGTCTTGCTTCTACATTGCCTTTTTCAAGGGTAAATTTGTGGGATATCCTGGAGATCCAGTATATTGGTTTGGAAAATATCGTAATGAGGAAGTAAGTTTCTTCAAATCTTTAATATAAGGCTAGGTTCATGGGATTTTTATATTTTTTTTGCTCTATGAAACTAACAGACCTTTTTACATGAGTTTTTCAATAAAAAACTTTATTTTAAATTATTTTGAGTACCGTGGAAATGATGTTATCTGATTTTGCATTGCAAACTTGGCTTTAGGCCGGAGTCATACTTGTGCATATCTCGCGCGAATCTCGCATCGCATCACCCGGCACAGCCTGCTGCTCTACGGACAGGAGCATCTTAGCTGCATAGAAATACATGTAGCCGACCTGCTCCTGTCAGGAGAGTGGCAGGCTGTGCCAGGGTGATACAATGAGACACTTGCAAGTGTGCCTCTGGCCTTAGTATGTGCATGAAATGGAGTGGTCAGACTGCGGTGGTAAATCAGTAACTGGAATAAAAGGATAGAACATGTCCAGTTGTCATAACTAATGTAAAGTGACATGAAGACACTTTGAAATAAGTAAAACATGATTCTAGGATGTGAAGGTATACTTTTGGAGTAACCACTGGAGGTTTCCTAAAAAAGAAACATGATAGTACTGGTGCATTTATTTTCTTTGGATCCTCACTTTTACATCTTTCAGTCTATGGACAAATATGTATACTTCCTGATGTGGAGCGGGTCATCGGGGGCATGAGCAGGCTGTAGCAGCCTGCCGTGACCACGTGGACCCGCTCATTTAATATGCACGCCCATCCCCCACCCATCATCCCTCAGCGCTGAAGCAGGCACTGACAGGTGGGCGGGATGATGGGTGGGGGATAAACAGCCGGCCCGCATGATCACCGCTGGCAACTACGGCCTGGAGTGATCATGTGCGGCTGTATTCACTGCTCCCCGCGCATCATCATCAGTGCGGGGAGCAGTGAAGCAGTGTACAGTACTCACCGTTCCCCTGCAGCATCGCTCGTCCTCCCGTCTGTGTCAGCGGCAGCGTCACTGAGTGGAGCCGTCTCCTGTGTCTGTGCCGGCGGCTGGGTGGAGACTAGCGGTGCGCACAGAGATGACGTGATCGCTGTGCGCACGTGTCCACACGCAGCCTCCGGCACAGACACAGGAGATGATCGCGATGCAGCAGGGTAACGGGGACGTCTCCACTCAGCGGCGCTGCCGCTGACACAGACGGGAGGACGAGCGATGCTGCAGGGAGTGAGGTGAGTATGAACATTTATTTTTTTTTATGTGCCACCGGATGCGGCCATACACAAGGATGGGGGTATATTATGAGCAGGATGGGGTCATATGAGCAGGATGGGGTCATATGAGCAGGATGGGGTCATATGAGCAGGATGGGGTCATATCAGCAGGATGGGGTCATATCAGCAGGATGGGGTCATATGAGCAGGATGGGGTCATATGAGCAGGATGGGGTCATATGAGCAGGATGGGGTCATATCAGCAGGATGGGGGCATATGAGAAGGATGAGGGCATATGAGAAGGATGGGGGTATATTATGAGCAGGATGGCGGTATATAGCAGGATGGGGGTATATAGCAGGATGGGGCCATATGCCATGATGGGTTATATAGCAGGATGCGCACATATGCTAGTATATAGCAGGATGCGGCCATATGGCAGGATGACGGTATATAGCAGGATGAGGGACATATACTGTATATACAAGGCAGGAGGATCATTACCAGGATGGGGTACCTTAGCAGAGAATTTGGGGATACTACCCCCATAACAGTGTCAACAGCAGATCCTCGCCCCATAACAGTGTGTCATGACCACATTTTTTGCTTAAAATTTTATTTTCCTCCTCTAAAACCAGGGTGCGTCTTATAGTCCGGTGCGTCTTATAGTCCGAAAAATACGGTATATACATGCCAGGGATAACGTGGGCACAAAATTTCCCACGTAATCCACAGCGGGAGCTGGCTGTAATACAATGCTCTCCGATCTCCACATTTTAACTCCTGCACTCAATAGTGACCATGGTATTTTAGAAGTTTAGGAGAACACTCCCTCTGTCACCTAAACTACTCGTAACAAGCAGTTGGATGCTCAGATGGGCATGACTCGAATATAATAGAAGTCAATGGGGAACTCGAGCATTTTTCCCGAAGATATTCCATAAAAATGCTTTAGTTCACCATTGATTTCCGTTATACCTCGGTACACGAGTCAAGTCCATCCAAGCATCCAACTGCTCGTTATGAGTACCGAGCACCCGACTACGGTAGTGCTCACTCACTGCTAGTCATTACAGTATCAACCTGTAGAAACAGTTGACATGTCAGTTTTTCTGGTTAATTGTTGTTGGTTTTTTGTTCATTCCCAAAATGAGTAATATGAAAAAAATCATATGTACCACAAAATGGTACTGAGAAAACAACATCTTGTCATCTAAAAAGTAAGCCCTCATAAAGCTCCGCTGATAAAAAATTGTAAAAGTAATTGCTCTCAGAATATGGCAAGGTTTTTTTTCAGTGATAAAACATAAAAATAAATATTTGAGCAGCACATTGAATTACGTAAAATGTAAAACGTCAAAAAAACTGCAGAATGGATTTTTTTTCTATTTCTCCCCACAAAGAGTTAGTAAAAGTTGTTTATGAAAGTGGTTTTAATACTCTTATAAATACCCTAAATAAAATAAGCTGTGGCCTATGGGAATCACAGGAGCTGCAAATGAATGTTTTTTGTTATGTGGGGTACTTAAACAGTCAAGAAGGGGTTGTCCAGTAGTGGACTTATATATACCCCACGATGGAGCCACTGACTAGTATAGGTCATACAGCTACATCAACGAAAAAAATAAAGAAGTAATGGCTGGTGGAATGACCATATAAATGCAAAAAATATGTATTTCATCATTAAGGCCAAATAAGGTCCTTAAGGAGTTAATCCTAGGGTGCTGCACAGATGAAATAGAAAATAATTTTAACATGAGACAGTAAAAGAGAATAAGTGCAATAAATCCAAACTTACCGAGTTAATAGTCTAGTATAGAAAGAGTGAGGACCCTTCTTACATTTCATAAGATATCATTAGTAACAAAAAAAGGTTCCGATAATAAGCATTTGTTGTATGTCACTTCTTCTTGCCGTAAATACGTGTTTTATGTGTGAATTTTCCACATAGACTTGAGATATCACGGTGCCGCCGGTGGGAGCTGGGAATGATGCGCTCCCTGTCGGCGCGCACTAAGAGCAGCAGGCTGATCACAAAAACACATGTAAAAAACGCATTCAAAATTGAAATAAAAAAAAATGCAAGTGACCTGATTTAGCTGACAGAAATGCACCAGAAAATGTCTAAAACTCTTTGTGGAAACAGCCTAAAGGCCCAGTCAAACACAACGACTTACCAGCGATGCTGAAAACGATGCGAAATGATGGGGATCGCAGGTAAGTCGCCGGGAGGTCACAGGTGAGATGTCACACAGTCAGATCTTACCAGCGATGCAGGAACATACAGGTCACAGTAGCGACCTGTATAACGATCTCAGCAGTCACTGTGACCCTGTCACACAGTGTCAAACACAGCGATGTGTCCTGCCCAGCAGGACATCGCCTTTGAAGAAAGTGGTCTGGACCATTCTGCAACGACTAGCGATCTCACAGCAGGGGCCTGATCGCTGGTAGGTGTCACACATAACAAGATCGCTAACGGGATCGCTACTGCGTCACAAAAACCGTGACTCAGCAGCGATCTCACTAGCGATCTCGTTATGTGTGACGGTACCTTAACAGAGCTACAAGAGCTTTCATATCCATGTTCAAATGATCCCAACAACGGCAGGCAAATCTAATTTTCTTTTTCGCTCTATTGGGAGACCCAGACAATTGGGGTGTATAGGCTATGCCTCCGGAGGCCGCACAAAGTACTACACTTAAGTGTTAGGCCCCTCCCCTTCTGCCAATACACCCCCCGTGCTCCCACGGGCTGCTCAGTTTTTTGCTTTGTGCGAAGGAGGTCAGACACGCACAGCACAGCTCCACAGATTAGTCAGCAGCAGCTGCTGACTAGGTCGGATGGAAGAAAAGTGGGCCCATATAGGGCCCCCAGCATGCTCCCTTCTCACCCCACTCTTGTCGGCGGTGTAGTTAAGGTTGAGGTATCCATTGCGGGTACGGCGGCTGGAGCCCAGATGCTGTTTTTCCTTCCCCATCCCCCTTAGGGCTCTGGGTGAAGTGGGATCTTATCGGTCTCCAGGCACTGAGACCGGGCTTCATCCACAACTCCTGTGGAGCCTGATGGATAGGAGCCGATACCGTTCAGGGACATGGCCCTGCATCTTAAAGGTACTCTGTATCCCTATGGGGACCGCGCACGGCATCACCTCAGCTTTGCTGGGTGTGCTAGTGCACCGGGGACCGCGGCGCTGACCGGGTCTATATGTGCCATTACACACTCAGCGTCGCTGAGTGTGTTTATATGTAAGGGCTACCGCACTGACCGCCGTTGCCACGGGACACTGCGGCGCGGCTGGGACTTGTAGTTCGCCGGGGACTTTCACGCGACCGCGCTTTTACGGCGGCCGCGTTTATTACTACAGTCCCCGGCTTCATTGCGGCCTAGTTTCCCTTTTTTTTTTCTCCCGCCCTCAGCCCTGACAGGCAGGGGAAGGGCAGGACGCTGCACGGAGCGAGCAGCAATGAGGGCTGGAGTATGATTTACATGCTACACTCCCCTCACTGTACACAGTATGAGCGCCCGTTTCGCGCTCTTTCTAGGCCACGCCCACAGCTTCCTCAGCTCGTCAGGACGCCGCAGCCATTCCTGTCAGCTCCACCGACGCTGCAGAGAGGGACATATTCATGGGAGACCCAGACACGGTCTCTGGTGGCCTCACAACCGCTTATGCGGCTGGTAAGCAGCACATGTGGTGCTAGCCCCATGGTGCTGTATTGTATGGGTACATTGTTTGTGTACTGTATATAATTTACACTGTATGAGCACAGTTCTTTCTGGCTATATACCCTATTGTGTTACTCAGGGAAAACTATAGCATGGCGCCCATAAAAGGCAGGGGTGCCAAAACACAGGCTTATTATGTTGCCTGCGCCGCATGTAAGACCCAGCTACAGGCAGGTTCCACTGACCCTCATTGTGTACAGTGTTCGACCCCTGTGACACTTCCTCAGCCGGATCCTCTGCTAAGAGGGGCCCAGGGGGAGCCACCTGTTGACACTGTCCAGGTGACGGGGACTGAGTTTGCAGCCTTTAAGGATCAACTCTCTGAGACTATGGCTAAGATACTAGAAGCCTTGCAGTCCAGACCGGTATCTCAGCAAAGGGACTCTGTTGAATCATTGTTCCCTGACCCCCCTCAGTTGGACCAACAATGTCCTCACGGGGTATCTCATACATCCCAGACGGAGGGTTCGGACTTAGAACCTAGCCCCAGATCGTCTAAGCGAGCCCGCTTAGAATTTCCCTCGACATCATATTGTTTAGGGTCTCAGCGGGGGGATTCTCTGGTTGATGATGCGGAAACAGCTGATCAGGATTCTGATCCTGGGAGCGCTCTCAATCTTAATTCTCCAGACGGGGACGCCATAGTGAATGATCTTATTGCATCCATCCATCAGTTGCTGGATATTTCTCCTTCAGCCCCTCCGGCGGAGGAGTCTGATTCTCAGCAGGAGAAATTTCGCTTCAGGTTCCCCAAGCGTACACGGAGTATGTTTCTAGACCACTCTGATTTCAGAGAGGCAATCCAGAATCACCATGCTTGTCCGGATAAGCGTTTCTCTAAGCGCCTTAAGGATACACGTTATCCTTTTCCCCCGGAAGTGGTTAAAGGTTGGATTCAATGTCCCAAAGTGGATCCTCCAATCTCCAGACTGGCGGCTAGATCCATACTTGCAGTGGAAGATGGGGCCTCGCTTAAAGATGCCACTGACAGGCAGATGGAGCTCTGGATGAAATCCATCTATGAAGCTATCGGAGCTTCTTTTGCCCCAGCATTCGCAGCCGTATGGGCGCTACAAGCTATATCAGCAGGTCAAGCGAAAATTGAAGCGGCCGCGCCACAAGTGGCTTCCATTACCTCCCAGACCTCGGCAATTGCGTCTTACGCTATGAATGCTGTCCTGGACTCTGTGAGCCGTACGGCAGTTGCGACCGCCAATTCAGTAGTAGTCCGCAGGGCCTTGTGGCTACGGGAGTGGAAGGCAGATTCCGCTTCCAAAAAAGCGTTTAACCGGTTTGCCAATTTCTGGCGACAGGCTCTTTGGCGAGCGCCTGGATGAAATCATCAAACAATCCAAGGGAAAGGATACATCCTTACCCCAGCCCAAGCAGAACCTCTCCCAACAGAGGAGAGGGCAGTCGAGGTTTCGGTCCTTTCGGGGCGCGGGCAGGTCCCAATTCTCCTCGTCCAAAAGGTCTCAGAAAGAACAAAGGAACTCTGATGCATGGCGGTCTAAGTCACGTCCTAAAAAGGCCATTGGGAGCACCGCTAACAAAGCGGCTGCCTCATGACTTCTACCTCCTCTAGTAGCATCCTCGGTCGGTGGCAGGCTCTCCCGCTTTTGCGACACCTGGCTGCCACAAATAAAAGACCGCTGGGTGAGAGACATTCTGTCTCACGGTTACAAGATAGAGTTCATCTCTCGTCCCCCGACTCGATTCTTCAGCCTCCCGAGAGAGCCGAGGCTCTTCTGCAGGCGCTGGGCACTCTGAAGGCAGAAGGAGTGGTGGTCCCTGTTCCTCTTCATCAACAGGGCCACGGTTTTTACTCCAACTTGTTTGTGGTCCCAAAGAAGGACGGGTCTTTCCGTCCTGTCCTAGACCTGAAACTTCTCAACAAACACGTAAAGACCAGGCGGTTCCGGATGGAATCCCTTCGCTCCGTCATCGCCTCAATGTCCCAAGGAGATTTCCTTGCATCGATCGATATCAAAGATGCTTATCTCCACGTTCCGATTGCTCCAGAGCATCAGCGCTTCTTGCGCTTCGCCATAGGAAACGAACACCTGCAGTTCGTGGCACTGCCATTCGGCCTGGCAACAGCCCCACGGGTTTTCACCAAGGTTATGGCTACTGTAGTAGCGGTTCTCCATTCTCAGGGTCACTCGGTGATCCCGTACTTGGACGATCTGTTGATCAAGGCACCCTCTCTAGAGGCATGCCAACACAGCCTCGACGCTACCCTGGAGACTCTCCAGAGTTTCGGGTGGATCATCAATTTTCCAAAGTCAAATCTGACACCGGCCCAATCGCTCACATACCTTGGCATGGAGTTTCATACCCTCTCAGCGATAGTGAAGCTTCCGCTGATCAAGCAGCGGTCACTACAGACAGGGGTACAATCTCTCCTTCAAGGCCAGTCACACCCCTTGAGGCGCCTCATGCACTTCCTGGGGAAGATGGTGGCAGCAATGGAAGCAGTCCCTTTCGCGCAGTTTCTCCTGCGTCCTCTTCAATGGGACATCCTACGCAAATGGGACAGGAAGCCGACGTCCCTCGACAGGACCGTCTCCCTCTCTCAGGCGACCAAAGCTTCCCTTCGGTGGTGGCTTCTTCCCACTTCATTGTCGAAGGGGAAATCCTTCCTACCCCCATCCTGGGAAGTAGTCACGACGGACGCAAGTCTGTCAGGGTGGGGAGCGGTTTTTTCTCCACCACAGGACTCAGGGTACGTGGACCCGGCAAGAGTCCTCGCTTCAGATCAATGTTCTGGAAATTCGGGCAGTGTATCTTGCCCTGAAAGCGTTCCAGCAGTGGCTGGAAGGCAAGCAGATCCGAATTCAGTCGGACAATTCTACAGCGGTGGCATACATCAACCACCAAGGCGGCACACGCAGTCGACAAGCCTTCCAGGAAGTCCGGCGGATTTTGATGTGGGTGGAAGCCACGGCCTCCACCATATCCGCAGTTCACATCCCAGGCGTGGAAAACTGGGAAGCAGATTATCTCAGTCGCCAGGGCATGGACGCAGGGGAATGGTCCCTTCACCCGGACGTGTTTCAGGAGATCTGTTGCCGCTGGGGGGTGCCGGACGTCGACCTCATGGCGTCCCAGCACAACAACAAGGTACCAACGTTCATGGCACGGTCTCAAGATCCCAGAGCTCTGGCGGCAGACGCCTTAGTTCAGGATTGGTCGCAGTTTCAGCTCCCTTATGTGTTTCCTCCGCTGGCACTGTTGCCCAGAGTGTTACGCAAGATCAGGGCCGACTGCCGCCGCGCCATCCTCGTCGCTCCAGACTGGCCGAGGAGGTCGTGGTACCCGGATCTGTGGCATCTCACGGTCGGCCAACCGTGGGCACTACCAGACCGACCAGACTTGCTGTCTCAAGGGCCGTTTTTCCATCTGAATTCTGCGGCCCTCAACCTGACTGTGTGGCCATTGAGTCCTGGATCCTAGCGTCTTCAGGGTTATCTCAAGAAGTCATTGCCACTATGAGACAGGCTAGGAAACCAACGTCCGCCAAGATCTACCACAGGACGTGGAAAATTTTCCTGTCGTGGTGCTCTGCTCAGGGTTTTTTTCTCCCTGGCCATTTGCATTACCTACTTTTCTGTCCTTCCTTCAATCTGGACGGGAAAAGGGTTTGTCGCTCGGTTCCCTTAAGGGACAAGTTTTCAGCGCTCTCTGTGTTTTTCCAGAAGCGCCTAGCTAGACTTCCACAGGTACGCACGTTCCTGCAGGGTGTTTGTCACATCGTTCCACCTTACAAGCGGCCGTTAGAACCCTGGGATCTAAACAGGGTGCTGATGGTTCTTCAGAAACCACCATTCGAGCCAATGAGAGATATTTCTCTCTCACGCCTTTCGCAGAAAGTGGTTTTTCTAGTAGCAGTCACTTCACTTCGGAGAGTGTCTGAGCTAGCAGCGTTGTCGTGCAAAGCCCCTTTTCTGGTTTTTCACCAGGACAAGGTGGTTCTACGTCCGGTTCCGGAGTTTCTCCCTAAGGTGGTATCCCCCTTTCATCTCAATCAGGATATTTCCTTACCCTCTATTTATCCTCATCCAGTTCACCAAGGTGAAAAGGATTTGCATTTGTTAGATCGGGTGAGAGCACTCAGACTCTACATTTCTCGTACGGCGCCCCTGCGCCGCTCGGATGCACTCTTTGTCCTTGTCGCTGGCCAGCGTAAAGGGTCACAGGCTTCCAAATCAACCCTGGCTCGGTGGATCAAGGAGCCAATTATCGAAGCTTACCGTTCGGCTGGGCTTCCGGTTCCCTCAGGGCTGAAGGCCCATTCTACCAGAGCCGTGGGAGCGTCCTGGGCTTTGAGGCACCAGGCTGCGGCTCAACAGGTGTGTCAGGCGGCTACCTGGTCGAGCCTGCACACTTTCACGAAGCACTATCAGGTGCATACCTATGCTGCGGCGGATGCCAGCCTAGGTGGACGAGTCCTTCAGGCGGCGGTTGCCCACCTGTAGGAAAGGGCCGTTTTACGGCTCTCTTACGAGGTATTATTTTACCCACCCAGGGACTGCTTTTGGACGTCCCAATTGTCTGTGTCTCCCAATAGAGCGAAAAAGAAGAAAGGAATTTTGTTTACTTACCGTAAATTCCTTTTCTTCTAGCTCTAATTGGGAGACCCAGCACCCGCCCCTGTTTTTTTGTGTACACATGTTGTTCATGTTGAATGGTTTCAGTTCTCCGAGTTTCCTTCGGATTGAAGTTAAACCAGTTTATAATTATTTTTTCCTCCTTCTTGCTTTTGCACCAAAACTGAGCAGCCCGTGGGAGCACGGGGGGTGTATTGGCAGAAGGGGAGGGGCCTAACACTTTTAAGTGTAGTACTTTGTGCGGCCTCCGGAGGCATAGCCTATACACCCCAATTGTCTGGGTCTCCCAATTAGAGCTAGAAGAAAAGGAATTTACGGTAAGTAAACAAAATTCCCTTCGTTTTACAAGGTTTTTGTTGGGTTTTTAGGGATTTATTTCTGTTTGTAAGGCAAGGATAGTGATAAAACCCAGAGGCAGTGTGAATAAAGCTTCATTCTAATTTTAGGTATATTCTTTAAAATAAAAATCTGAAAGTCCTGTATATAATTTAACATTTTGGCTGATTTTTCAGTGTGATCCTGGCGGCTGCCTTCTTGAACTGACAACACAGCTGACTATTATAATGGGAGGCAAAGCTATTTGGAATAATATTCAGGAAATTTTCTTGCCGTAAGTATAATTATTATTGTGTACTTTTCATAAAGGCATTAGTTGCTGAAACAAGTTCTTTCCGAATTGATTTTACAGTACAATGACTGGAAAGAAGGGTGGTGCTCTCAAAGTGGCCCACCTTATTATCTGCAGCTACATACAACTCTTGGCGGACTATAGTCAATTAGAAGTCAATGATCACACATTGCTTTAGAGGGGTTATGCAGACTAAACATTGAATTATATAGTGCCTCTATTACTGCAGATTGCCAAATCCTGGTACTGTGCATTATGCAAACTGTCGGGATTCAGCTCTGCTGCCAGCTCATGCGATTATCAGGTGACCACAAGAATGTGATTTGTATACTAGTATCATGTGCTAAATAGCTTTTCTCTACAAAATGTTTAGAGAAGCAGGAAAATTTGCTAGTTTGCACATGATCACAAGAGTGCATACTTGCAGTCAAGTAACTGCTTGAGCTGGCAACAGAACATAATCACGACAGTGTGCACATTGCGGAGTTACACTTTTTTCACTGCACTTTACTTCAGTTGTTTTAGACTTTCTGCTGCTTGTTGTATTTTGTTTTTCTTTGTATTTGAAAAACTTTCATTAAAAGAAAGGTTAAATGTTTTTAGCCAGTGATAACGTGGAAATTTCTTAACATTGCAGCTGGATCAAAAATCTTATCGCAAGATGTCGTTCTACAGGGATAGAAACCATAAAGCCGCGATGGGAACAGGATTACCGCCTGCAACCTATAGGAAAATTAGGATTGTTTTACGAGTATCTTGAAATGGGTATGTAGTTATACATGTAGAGGGGATATATTTGTGTATATTTGTAGTTATTTTTGTTTAATTACCTAAGGTTGTAGAATGTTTCTGATATTATTTAGCTATGTCCAATGGTTTTCATTGGTAGGGCTCTAGGCTCTTTTCTAGAACAAGATGGCTAAATCTCTCCTTGGTGAATAGCAGCTATGATGCAAATCTGTTGTCTATCTTCATCTCTTTCATGTACAGTCAGGTGAGGACAATGTGAGCTGAAATCATTATACATTCTGACATTTTAGCATCCTTGATCAAGTAAATAGCGGGGGTCTCCTAGACTTTGTTGTCGCTATTAAAAAAAATCTGATATTTTCTCAGAACTTTATTTTAAATGAAAGGTCCATTGCACTGCAACACTGGGGTCCTGGGTTCAAATCCCACCAAGGACACCATCTGCGAGGAGTTTGTATGTTCTCCCTGTTTTTGCGTGGGTTTCCACTGGATTCTCTGGTTTCCTCCCACACTCCAAAGACATACTGATAGGGAATTTAGATTGTGAGCTCCATTGGGCGCAGTGAGGATGTCTGTAAAGTGCTGTGGAATATGTTAGCGCTATACAAGCAATCCATAATCAATACACATTCTTATACATTTTGACAGCATCTATTTTGTTTCTAAAGGAATACATTGGTAATAAGTCTATATGTTCATAAACTGTATTGCCAGTAATATCGGAGCTCTGAACCGACTAGCTTTACTCATCAGTTTTACGACAATCTGCACCCCAAAGGGTTTATTTTTCCGCAGCAGATAAACAATGGATATGTTACTCCATAAATGTATTAAATGCATACAGTTTCTCTTTTTTTCCCAAGGAGATGCATTTGTTGAAAATGTAGGAAATACTTCTCTGAAGCTCTAAAATCCATCACTCTGTTTTTCACCATATTCGAACATCCGTCTCCTAAGCTAAAAATACTGCGGCAGCCCAATAACCAGTACTTGTGGGATGCACTAATTTGCACAAATACAACACAAATTTACAATTATCAGATACTTCCCCCTTTTAATGTAAAGTTATACTTGAAAGTTTGTCAGCCATGTTTGGAAGGAGTTTAACAACAAATTCGCATAGGATTTTTTGTTCTAATTACTTCGTAAATATATATACATATATACTTTGTAGGATTGTCGCTTTACACAATGTTTCTGCAAAAACACAACTTCAGGTCTTAAATGGAACCTGTCAGGTGCAATATGCACCCATAAACACGAGCAGTTCTGGGTGCATATTGCTAATCCCTGCCTAACCGTCCCTGTATATACTAGCATAGATAAAGAGATCTTTAGGAAAAGTATGTCTAAAGATCATTTCTTATATGCTAATGAGGCCAGTGACTAGTCGCAAGGGTATCGGTTCTCTTGGCAAGTCGGCCCACATAACATGTTAGCAGGCCCCCGTGGGTGTACTAACATGCTAGTGAATGCGCAGCTTCGCCGCACATACCTCACTTTTCATGGCAGTCAGTGGAGGATTAATGTGCACTATGCATGATTCGGAGTCCCCTGGACTTCTGATCATGCGCACTAAATTGATGCCTGGTGTAAGCTTCCCGTCTTCAGTGAGGTACAGTATGTATGAGCGGAAGTCCCGGAGACTCCGGATCATGCCCAGTGCGCATCAGTCCTCCGCTGGCCGCCATGAACAGTGAGGTATGTGCAGCGAAGCTGTGCATTCATTAGCATGTTAGTACGCCCACAGGGGCCTGCTAACATGTTATGTGGGCCGACTAGTCAATAGAACTCACGCCCTTGCGTATCTCTGGCCTCATTAGCATATAAGAAACGATCTAGAAATACTTTTTCTAAAGATCTCTTTATCTATGCTAGTGTATACAGGGACAGGTAGGCAGGGATTAGCAATATATACCCAGAACTGCTCGTGGTTCTGGATGTATATTGCACCTGACAGGTTCCCTTTTAATGCAGTTTTTCTTAGGCCAAAACCAGTAGTGTTTCCAGCTAGAAGGATATGGCAAGTAGAAAAGAATGGAGTCCTATCTGTATATTTCTCATTCTTTTCCAAGAAGACCCACCATGAACCACCCTAAGATTTGCTGTACTAGAATTCAGTTGCTCATTAGACAGCGCTGTTGTCCTTGTCACAACAATCTATTGCAGGTTTCTGATAATGTAGAAAGGGTTTTTTTTTATTTTTTTTCATCCGCACATATTTTCTTCTTGGATGAGGAAGGATATTGGAACAGCTGGAATTGATTTGCTTATCGCCAGCATTTCTTTATAACCACAAATTAATTTGCAGCATACGTTTCCATTGAAACTCCAGTCTGATAAAGCTGCTTTCACACATCCGGTTTTTGCTGAGCAGCACAATACGGCGCTTGGAAGAAAAAACTCAACCTTTTTTTTTTTGCTGCCGGTTGTGTTTTTTCTGCATAGACTTGCATTAGCGCCGTATTGTGCTGCATGGTCTTGCGTTGCGTCCGGTTTTTGCCGGATACGGCATATATAGCCCATGCGGCGGCCGGATGGAACGTTGCGTGGCACGTTTTTTTGTGCGGCGAAAAAAACGCATTGCGCCGGATGCGGCGCGATTTACAATGCAAGCCTATGGACGCCGGATGGGGCGTCCTGCGTCAAAAAACGCATCCGGCCGCCGGATGCGGTTTTTAGCACTGCGCATGCTCAGTATCAAGCCTCATCCATCAAAAAACGGACGGGCTGCATGGAAAAACTTATGCAACGGATCCGTTTTTTTCGCCGCATCTGTTGCATAGGTTTTTGAGCCGGATTGAGCCGCACTGCGAAAACTGGATGTGTGAAAGCAGCTTAAGCTGTGTTATAATGCTAGATACAGTTTTCAAGATTCACAAACAATCTAGATCTTTGGGAGAGCTCTAGCTA
Organism: Anomaloglossus baeobatrachus; assembly: GCF_048569485.1. NCBI lineage: Eukaryota > Metazoa > Chordata > Amphibia > Anura > Aromobatidae > Anomaloglossus > Anomaloglossus baeobatrachus. Next base: position 307,334,751 of record NC_134356.1, on the reverse strand, counting down.
GTTGCTGGAGTATAGTACAATTGGGGGATATGTGCATTCTCACCCCCTTATGTCAGTCCTCCTGAAAGGCTACCTTTGTAGCACTTCATTACAGTATGCATGTATTTTTAGTTGCATTCTTATTGATTTTATACATTGTAACCTATTATGCAGATGTAATCTATATTATTGCATTTACCCATCTTTCCATTTTTACAGTGATTCAGTTTGGATTTGTTACTTTATTTGTGGCATCCTTTCCTCTTGCTCCGGTTTTGGCCCTTGTGAATAATTTATTGGAGATTCGAGTGGATGCTTGGAAGCTCACCACTCAGTTCAGGCGTATGGTGCCCGAGAAGGCGCAGCACATTGGAGCCTGGCAGCCAATCATGCAAGGAGTGGCAATACTTGCAGTGGTAACAAATGTAAGTGTGGTCATCCTGGATCAGACACAGTTTAAAATAATTCCCTGCTGTAAATTTACAGCCATTTGTTTCTGTACACGATTGCCTATCCTTTTTGGTGTTTTACAGAAAGTTTGGGAAACAAGTTGGAGTAATCCTTGTTATAATTTAAAGGGAACCTGTCATCAGAAATTTTGCTTTAAACCTAAAAGTTTCCCCCTCTGCAGCTCGTGGGCTGCATTCTAGCAAGGTTCCTGTACTTTTTGTGGCCCCTTTTAAACCAAATTAAATACTTTATAAACTTGTACCTTTTGCTATGTAAATTTTGTAAATCGTCCATGGGGGTGGGCTGTCTGCTGACCGTTGCTGTTCCTCCAGCAGATTTACGCCACCCCCCCAACGCTGAATTTCATATCTCAGGACGCCGCCCCTGGGCGCCTGTGGTCCCGCGCATGCGCTGTGCGACTGTAGCGGGACTGTGCACGTGCGACCGCTGGTGACGTTTTGCGCAGGCACGAGGTTTTGGGCGGCGCTGTGAGTGTCATCAGCAAGTGCCGCCCATAACCTCGTGACCGCACTTTCCCCTCTTCCTCCAGCGTTCTGCGCAAGCGCTTGCTGGCCAGACGACCCGACGTCACCTCTTTTCCATCTTGCCCTGCTGCAGGGTAAGATGGGAAGGAGCTGACGTCAGGTCATTTGGCCGGCGAGCGCTTGCGCAGAACGCTGGAGGCAGTGGGGGAAAGCGCATCCACGAGATTATGGGCGGGCACTTGCGATGCAATCAGAGCGCCGCCCATAATCTCGTGCTTGTGACACACGTCACCAGCGATCCTGGCGTGGGCGGAACCTCGGGCGCAGTGGGCGGCGTCCTGATGGCTGAAATGGAGCGTGGGGGGACGGCGTCAATGTGCTGGAGGAACAGCAACGGTCACCAGAGAGCCTGCCCCCATGGACGATTTACAAAATTTACATAGCAAAAGGTACAAGTTTTTAAAGTATTTAATTTGGTTTAAAAGGGGCCACAAAAAGTACAGGAACCTTGCTAGAATGCAGCCCAGGAGCTGCAGAGGGGGAAACTTTTAGGTTTCAAGCTAAATTTCTGATGACAGGTTCCCTTTAATTTTTTTTGTTAAGGGAATCTGTCAGCAGGTTTTTGCTACCTCATTTGAGAGAAGCATGATGTAGGTAAAGAGATCCTGAATCCAACAATGTATCACTTAGACTACTTATTGAGTTAATAAGCACGAGGCACTCCCAGATAAATTGAAAAACGTGAAAATGTTTTTGTTGTTATTTCATATTCAGTGCAGTTAACGTTTCGGTCAATATTTGACCTTCGTCAGTAACTAGCACATGAAATTAACAATGCACAGGACAGCTCACTAAAGCGGGCTTTACACACTACGACATCGCTCAAGTGATCTCGTTGGGGTCATGGAATTTGTGACGCACATCCGGTCGCTTTAGCGATGCCATTGCGTGTGACACCTATGAGCGATTTTGCATCGTTGCAAAAACGTGCAAAATCGCTCATCGGTGACATGGGGGTCCTCGTTCCTGCGGCAGCACACATCGCTCTGTGTGACACCGCAGGAACGAGGAAGCTCTCCTTACCTGCCTCCTGGCCACAATGCGGAAGGAAGGAGGTGGGCGGGATGTTCGTCCCGCTCATCTCCGCCCCTCCGCTTCTATTGAGCAGTGGTTCAGTGACGCTGCTGTGACGTCGCTGTGACGCTGAACGAACCGCCCCCTTAGAAAGGAGGCGGTTCGCCGGTCACAGCGACGTCGCAGGGAAGGTAAGTCCGTGTGACGGGTCCGATGTTGTGCACAACCGATGGGGGCGGGTACGCACGCTGGCGATATCGGTACTGATATCACAGTGTGTAAAGTAGCCTTTAGGCTCCACAAGTCAGGAATAGCTGTAGGTATGCTAATGATTAGGCATCATTTCTGGACGTCTGTGATCCGCCGCTGTGTGGTACCTTAATTTCCCACGGGATCAATAAAGTGTATCGTATCGTATCATGTGTGTGTATATATACATATATAGAAATATGTAGCTCTTTATGCTCCTAAGAGTTTTTGTTCTTTATTTTTTCTCATGCCGCAGGCTATGATCATTGCCTTCACATCTGACATGATACCACGCTTGGTTTATTACTGGTCTTTCTCTATTCTACCCTATGGAGCTCATACACATAACACTATGGAAGGATACATTAATAGTACACTTTCAGTCTTCAGAATATCGGATTTCAAAGATGACAGCAAACCAGTTCCACCAGCTTGGTTTGGCACTGAAACGACATGCAGGCAAGTACTGATGGAATTCCCCCTTAGCTAACAATACAATTGAGTCTTTTAGCAGGTTTTAAAAAGTCCTAGTAATCTAAATAGGGATTTTGGTAGCAGGGGTTTCTAAGAGTATGTAAGTACTTTTTAAGCACCACTCCAGCTTTTTTTTTTTTTTTATTGGAGTGGTGCTTAAAATCTTAAGGTACCGTCACACATAACAAGATCGCTAGTGAGATCGCAGCTGAGTCACGGTTTCTGTGACGCAGTAGCGATCCCGTTAGCGATCTTGTTACGTGTGACACCTACCAGCGATCAGGCACCTGCTGTGAGATCTCTAGTCGTTGCAGAATGGTCCAGGCCATTTTCTTCAAAGGCGATGTCCTGCTGGGCAGGACACATCGCTGTGTTTGACACTGTGTGACAGGGTCACAGTAACTGCTGAAATCATTATACAGGACGCTACTGCGACCTGTATTGTTCCTGCATCGCTGGTAAGATCTGACTGTGTGACATCTCACCTGCGACCTCCCAGCGACTTACCTGCGATCCCTATCAGGTCGCATCGTTTTCGGGATCGCTGGTAAGTTGTTGTGTGTGACTGGGCCTTAAGTTCATGAACTAATTACGGTATTATGGAGAGCACTACTAATATACAGGGATCACCTTAACATGCCCTGAAAATACTTTCTATGTCAAAAAGAACAAAGGAGGCATCTATACAAGAGAAATCACCTTAAAATAGTCATTTTTATTAAGGTTGCATAAAGGCACAAAACGCTATTTAAAAACAATTAAAAGGCACAAAGGTGGCCATAGCACACAGAAGCGACCTAGTCTGTGATGGACTTGGATCTTCCCATCTGTCTGTATCTTGGATGTTGCATCAGGCCCCTGAAGAAGCTGCATGCCTAGCGGCGATACGCCTGTAGTTATACCCAACTGCTTGTCATATTTTTCCTGTATATCTCAGTATGGTACACTTTAATAACTGACATCCTTGTATTAGTTGTGCTGGTAAAGGGGTTATAGATATTGATATGAGGCAGACAGTTAAGACTTGTCAGTATTCTATAACCTACATGCCCATATTAATAGGGTAAATGTGGTGACCTATTCCCATTAAGTTTGTGGGTGTAATGTGAAAATATGCAGAAAATTTCATGGTTTAAGAATACTTTTTCAAAGCCCTGTACATGTGCCATTTATCAGTATAAAAGCTAGTATCGGCGAAAACATTAATTACAGCTATTCCAGGCACAGATTTCCTCCATCTTGTGGTTACTGCTTGGTATTACATGTAACTACAGTAAATGTTTTTAACAATCCTCAGGTATCGTGATTTCCGATATCCACCAGATCATGAACACCGATATGAATACAGCATGTTTTATTGGCATGTTATTGCAGCTAAGCTGTCTTTTCTCATTGTTATGGAGGTAAGTCTTTCCAGCTTGATAATGGTTGTTAAACAATACATTTCAATCTATAGAGCATCAGACTGGCATTTTCACATAATCTTGGAACTTTGCAGTATTTCTTGGTTTCCTCTAGAGATGAGAGAATCGATTCACAGGACCCAGGTGCATCAGCCCCATCAGTATTCAATGGCTGCCTTACTGGAGCCCTGCGAACCAGCCTCCTACCTGTAGAACGAGTTCTGATCTTCTGATTTGTATACAGATTGCGATGTCATCATTGTGGTGTGGTGTTACACACGCAGGGTGCTGGAAATCTATTCACTCACTCTTGTTTTCACCATAGAAGTGTCTTATTTGTTACAACTTAAAATATGCAGTACCCATATTTGTTGTTTGTTCCCCTTGTTAATATTGAAAGACCATAGTGTTGTGTTTTTTTTCCGATCACTTCTATCCAAGTGAAATGTATGCAGTTACATACTTACCAGTAGCTGTCTATACCCGTTTTCAGCCCAACTCTCACCTTGTTAATGCAGTTGTGACTGGCCAAATCACATAGCGCTTTCTGTTTGAGTCGGGGGTCACTTTCTCAAATCTTCTCCATGCAAGCCTATAGCAATTCAGAATGAGGATTGAGAAAAGTGACTTTCAGATTGATCTAGCAGCTTATAAAAGCTGTTGGTTGATGCCGGAGCGATCAGAGACAACAGTTGAATATGTAACTACATGCATTACACTTATACATGACCCTTAACAAAAGGTATTAAAATAAACAATCAAGTGGTGCTTTAAAGGGAACCTGTCACTAGAATATGCGTTCTAACCTATCAGCAGACGCATGTGTACCCTAATTACACCTCCCTACCCATCCTTGTGTTGTAAAATTGTATAATATGAAAGTAATAAAAAACGTTTTATTAACTTCATATTTCCTATGTAAATTAGAGAGCCGCTGGCCACATGGGCGACGCCTTGCCCTATGGACGTCTGCATACTTTCCGTGGTATCACGCCCCTGTGGGCGTGATACCATGGAGTCACATGAGCGACGTCCCCGTCGCTCATTCTATCCTGCGCGCGTTTATACTTACCATTGCAGCAGGCTTCTCTTCCAGGTTCTCCTTGTCAATTTCAGATGCGCACTGCGCGTCTGAAGCCGGCGAGTGAACACCCGGAAAAGAAGCCTGCCACAATGCGCGCAGGATAGAATGAGCGACTGGGACGGTGCTCATGTAACTCCATGGTATCACGCCCACAGGGGCGTGATACCACGGAAAGTATGAAGACGTCCATAGGGGAAGGCGCCGCCCATGTGGCCAGCGGATCTCTAATTTACATAGGAAATATGAAGGTAATAAAACGTTTTTTATTACTTTCATATTATACAATTTTACAATACAAGGATGGGTAGGGAGGTTTTAATTAGGGCACACATACGTCTGCTGTCAGAACGCATATTCTAGGTGACAGGTTCCCTTTAAGAGTGCTTGGTCAGACTAGACTTGCTCAGTACATATTTTGTCTTTGCTGTTGCAGTTTAAAGGGGTTATCCAGCCACCTAAAGTATGCTAAAGAAAAAATAGGAAAATATATATATATATATATATAATATATATATATATATATATATATATATATATATATATATATATACAGTCATATGAAAAAGTTTGGGCACCCCTATTAATGTTAACCTTTTTTCTTTATAACAATTTGGGTTTTGCAACAGCTATTTCTGTTTCATATATCTAATAACTGATGGACTGAGTAATATTTCTGGATTGAAATGAGGTTTATTGTACTAACAGATAATGTGCAATCCGCTTTTAAACTAAATTTGACCGGTGCAAAAGTATGGGCACCCTTATCAATTTCTTGATTTGAACACTCCTAACTACTTTTTACTGACTTACTAAAGCACTAAATTGGTTTTGTAACCTCATTGAGCTTTGAACTTCATAGGCAGGTGTATCCAATCATGAGAAAAGGTATTTAAGGTGGCCACTTGCAAGTTGTTCTCCTATTTGAATCTCCTATGAAGAGGTGGCATCATGGGCTCCTCAAAACAACTCTCAAATGATCTGAAAACAAAGATTATTCAACATAGTTCAGGGGAAGGATACAAAAAGTTGTCTCAGAGATTTAAACTGTCAGTTTCCACTGTGAGGAACATAGTAAGGAAATGGAAGAACACAGGTACAGTTCTTGTTAAGCCCAGAAGTGGCAGGCCTAGAAAAATATCAGAAACGCAGAGAAGAAGAATGGTGAGAACAGTCAAGGACAATCCACAGACCACCTCCAAAGACCTGCAGCATCATCTTGCTGCAGATGGTGTCAATGTGCATCGTTCAACAATACAGCGCACGTTGCACAAGGAGAAGCTGTATGGGAGAGTGATGCGAAAGAAGCCGTTTCTGCAAGCACGCCACAAACAGAGTCGCCTGAGGTATGCAAAAGCACATTTGGAAAAGCCAGTTACATTTTGGAAGAAGGTCCTGTGGACTGATGAAACAAAGATTGAGTTGTTTGGTCATACAAAAAGGCGTTATGCATGGAGGCAAAAAAACACGGCATTCCAAGAAAATCACTTGCTACCCACAGTAAAATTTGGTGGAGGTTCCATCATGCTTTGGGGCTGTCTGGCCAATACCGGCACCGGGAATCTTGTTAAAGTTGAGGGTCGCATGGATTCAAGTCAGTATCAGCAGATACTTGACAATAATGTGCAAGAATCAGTGACGAAGTTGAAGTTACGCAGGGGATGGATATTTCAGCAAGACAATGATCCAAAACACCGCTCCAAATCTACTCAGGCATTCATGCAGAGGAACAATTACAATGTTCTGGAATGGCCATCCCAGTCCCCAGAGCTGAATATCATTGAACATCTGTGGGATGATTTGAAGCGTGCTGTCCATGCTCGGCCACCATCAAACTTAACTGACCTGGAATTGTTTTGTAAACAGGAATGGTCAAATGTACCTTCATCCAGGAACTCATTAAAAGCTACAGGAAGCGACTAGAGGCTGTTATTTTTGCAAAAGGAGGATCTACAAAATATTAATGTCACTTTTATGTTGAGGGGCCCAAACTTTTGCATCCGTCAAATTTTGTTTAAATGTGGATTGCACATTTTCTGTTAGGACAATAAACCTCATTTCAATCCAGAAATATTACTGAGTCCAACAGTTATTAGATATATGAAACTGAAATAGCTGTTGCAAAACCCAAATTATTATAAAGAAAAAGGGTTAACATTAATAGGGGTGCCCAAACTTTTTCATATTCATATGACTGTGTATATATATATATATATATATATATATATATATATATATATATATATAGTGGTGTTCATAAGTCCTGCATAGGATAAATTGATTTTTCAAGTTTTAAACGTTTTCTGTCGAATATCTTCGATGCTAATATGACATATTATATATGGTTTTGTTCAGAAAACAATTTTGCATTCTCTCCCTGTAATATTTTTAGCTTTTGAAAACTGCCTGAAATTATTGCAACAATATGGGAATTGAAAGCACAACTAAATATTGTACAGCTTCAGATCCAAAATTAGCCAATCACAGATGGAGGTTCTTATGACCAATCATAACCTGGATATGGCAGCCAATCACATTCCATTCCATTGCATCACATCTGCTGCTTAGTTTTAGTTTTATCTGTAGGTCTATCTAGTGAATCATACTGTAGAGCTTTATGATGGGAGCCTTCAGATTTTTGTCAGCGGAAGATCGTGTGCGAGTTGTGGTGCTACATGAAGAGGGTTATACTGGCCCCCAGATCGCAAGGAAGGTCGGCTGTAATCAGAGGACAGTTGTAAGAATTTTGCAGAAACATAAGAAGCTTGGAATTACCCAGGACAGGCCCAGATCTGGTCAGCCCAGAAAGTCAACTAAAAGGGAGGATAGAGTACTGATAAGAACATCCCTTGCCAATGGAAAGCTCACCTCTCCTCAGCTTCTGCGACAATGGCAAGAAAAGTGCAATATTGAGGTAGCAACATCAACTGTTAGGAAGAGATGTTTGGAAGCAGGATTGAGGGGTGCAAGGCCCGAAAGAAGCCATTGATGACAGCCATACAAAGACAAAGGTGAAAACTGTGGGCATTGAAATATTCAAAATGGAGGAAGGAGGAGTGGGAAAAAGTGCTATTTAGTGATGAAAGCACTTTTTGCATTTTAGGAAATGATGGCAAGTCTTATGTGAGAAGGTTTCCACATGAAGAGTATAAGCCAGAGTGTTTGAGCTTCTCTGTGACACATCCAATGAAAGTAATGGTCTGGGGCTGTATGGCAGCCAATGGTGTTGTAAGGCTTCATATTGTGGAGGGTGTGGTTAATGCAAAAAAATACATGGACATCTTTAATAAGAAAATGCTGCCTTCTGCTCAACACCTGTTTTCAGGGGATTATATCTTCCAGGATGATAATGCTCCTTGTCACAGAGCTAAGACAGTAACGGAATGGAAAAAAAAGAACAAGGTGACTACTACTGACTGGCCAGCCCAGTCCCCGGACCTCAACCCAGTTGAAAATTTGTGGCACAAGGTATCAATAGAGATATCTAAAAAACAGCCAAGGACCAAGAGAGAGTTGATTGAGGCTCCGATACAGGCCTGGAACCACATCATCACTCGTGAACATTTTCAGAAGCTTGTTCACTCAATGCCACAGAGATGAAAGTTGGTGCTCAAGAGCAAAGGCTGGCCAATAAAGTATTAGAAGCTAAAGATGCACTCAAAAGGCCCTTTTCAGGACTCTGAATTACATAAAAAATAATAAATCTTAAAAAGTAAAATTTATGTTTGTGTGAACTTGCATTGAAAGGTAATGAACTTAGAAACCTGTTCACCATTCTACACACTGTACTGGTGTAGGTATGGTTATGCTGTAAAAAAAATATAAAAAATGCACATACCATAACAATGTATAAACTTGGGACATTCAAAAATGAGTCTGGCATACAATCAGGGATTACAAAAACATATATGTTCCACCAGTTTCACTGTAGAGATGCAGAAGTATGAAATATATAGTTTTCTTTAAGCCTATGCAGGACTTATGAACACCACTGTATGTGTATTAGCCTACAATATTGTAAAAGAAAAAAAAAGTAATATTCACCCTCCAAATTCCCCGCCATCCTGTCCCCCAGTGCTTCCTCTTGGTCTCTCACTGATTTCTCTTCCTCCTACTCAAGTGATAACATGTCAAAGTAGCATATGCCCACTACAGCCTGTCACTGGCTGCAGATGTAGCCTTACCGGTATCGACATGGGAGCAAAGGAAGATTGGGAAGGCAACTTTAAAGGGGTTGTCGAGGACTTTAACATTGTTAGCCTCTCCTTAGGATTTCTGCCCCCTGTTTGAATTCATAGGGGCGGATGTGCAGTACTCAACTGAATAGTTCCGGCAGCCGCTAGTATCAGGAACAGCTAATTGGTGGGTGTGCCGAATGTCGCACCCCCCCAAACAGATATTGATGACAGTTGGGCTATTCATTTTCCGGGGGGCCATCTGAGAGACCTTGATTGTTGTGGAGGGCCTAAACAATTTTCTGAAATTTATTTGGCTCAATATTATTATTAACATATTCATTATAATTTTTTATTTTATAAATAATTTTTATTGTATCACTTATTATGGAGTAGAATTAAGTATGCTGACACCCTCTATATACTCCTATATACAGTATGAGCCATCATATAGCTTCCTATATACAGTATGAGCCCCACATAGCCTCCTGTATTCAGTTTCAGCCTCCACATAGCCCATATATACAGTATGAACCCCACGTAGACTTCTTATATTCAGTTTGAGCCTCCACATAGCCCCCCTATACACAGTATGAGCCCCACGTAGCCTCCTTATATACAGTTTGAGCCTCCACATAGCCTAATATATACAGTATGATCTTCACATAGTCTCCTTATATTTAGTTTGAGCCTCCACATATCCCTCCTATGTTCATCCTGAGGATGTAGTAGCGGTGATATCATACAGCAGTGTCCAGCAGAGAACATGGTGCAGCCCGCAAGTCATTGTTTTCAGCCCTTCAGCTGTTTTGGTCCAGACTTGAATAGCCAGAGGGCTGGATGTGGCCCACTGACCACACTTTAACACTGGTGACCTTTCTTTAGATCAGACCAGGGCAAAGTACCTGACAACCTCTTTCATTTATTATATAATATAATAATCAAAATTTCCGTATAAATATCACCATTAAATTTCATTAGATATCAAAAAACTTTCAGATATAAATCCGTAAGGATTCAAAAAATAAAGAAAATGATGATGTAAATGATGTTAAAATTAATTTTTTATTCAATAATTAAAATAAATATTTAATACAAATCCATATAAATATAAGGTAGGAAAAAGTCCCATAAATATAGCAGCGGTTTTACTAGGAAAATAAAGTGCTTAGTGCTAAGACCACTTTTTAATAAATATCCATCTATTTTTCATATACAACAAAATGCACAGTGTAGATTATAAATATCCAAATGATATGCTACATATGAAAAAGACCATGGTATAATTATTCTATACAACGAAATATGGCTATATACTAATTTGTAAGGACAATTATACCTACAAAGTGGTCTTTGAATGATCCAAAAGTATGCCGCTAATGCCCCGACACGTGTTTCAGCGATCCTTTTTTCAGGGGGTGCTATGAGGAAAGGATCGCTGAAACGCGCATCGGGGCATTAGCGGCATACTTTTGGATCATTCAAAGACCACTTTGTAGGTATAATTCTGCTTACAAATTATTATATGGCCATAATATTTCTTTGTATAGAATAATTATACCATGATCTTTTTCATATGTAGCATATCATTTGGATATTTATAATCTACACTGTGCATTTTGTTGTATATGGAAAAATAGATGGATATTTATTAAAAAGTGGTCTTAGCACTAAGCACTTTATTTTCCTAGTACATAGTTACATAGTTACTAAGGTTGAAAAAAGACCTAGGTCCATCTAGTTCAACCTTCCTCCACCAGTTCTACATTTGGTCACAAAGTCATTTATAACCAACAATGTTGTGTGTACTGAGGAAATCATCCAGCCCTTTTTAGAAAGCTGTTATAGTATCTGCCATTACTACCTCTTGTGGTAGGGCATTCCACAGTCTGACTGCTCTAACTGTAAAGAACCCTTTCCTATTTAGCTGTCGGAATCGCTTTTCTTCCACTCGCAGTGAATGACCCCTGGTCCTTAGTATTGTCTTCGGAAGAAATAAGTCATGTGCCAGTCCTTTATATTGACCACACATGTATTTATACATTTAAATGAGATCTCCTCTGAGACGTCTTTTTTCTAAGCTAAACATATCTAACTTTTTCAACCTGTCATCATATGGGAGGCCTTCCATTCCTTGTAGTAGTCTAGTTGCCTGCCTTTGAACTGACTCTAACTTCTGAATGTCCTTTTTAAAATGTGGAGCCCAAAACTGAATCCCATATTCCAGATGTGGCCTTACAAGTGATTTATAGAGGGGTAACAATACGTTGGGATCACGGGATCTAATCTCTCTTTTTATACACCCTAGAATCTTGTTTGCTTTAGCAGCTGCTGCTTGACATTGAGTGCTGCTGCTCAGATTATTTGTAATGAGAATACCCAAGTCCTTCTCCTGTTCTGTAGTCCCGAGTTTACTTCCATTTTAATGTATACGCAGTTATAGGATTACTCCGTCCTAGGTGCATTACTTTACATTTATCAACATTAAATCTCATTTGCCAAGTATCTGCCCATTCTGACATCTTATCCAGATCTTTTTGTAATATTATACTATCAAGGTCATTTTTTAATATCCTACATAGTTTGGTGTCATCAGCAAAGACTGACACTTTACTATCAATCCCATCCACAAGGTCATTAATATAGAGAGTAAAAAGAATTGGTCCTAGCACAGATCCCTGCGGCACCCCACTGCTGACTCTGGCCCATTTAGAGAATGTTCCATTTATGACTACTCTTTGTTTCCTATCTTTTAGCCAATTCCTTACCCAGTTGCATATAGTTTCCCCTAGTCCTTGCTTCTGGAGCTTTAGTATAAGGCTATTATGTGGTACAGTATCAAATGCCTTTGCAAAGTCCAAATAAATCACATCAGCTGCATTACCAATATCCAGGTTTGCACTTAGCCCCTCATAGAACCCCAACAGGTTGGTTAGACACGATTTATCTTTCATGAATCCATGCTGTCTGTCAGTTATTATATTATTTTCTGCAACATATTTTTGCATGTCATCCCTTAAAATGCCCTCAAAAACTTTGCATACTACTGATGTCAGGCTTACTGGACGGTAGTTGCCTGGATCTACCCTCTTACCTTTCTTAAATATCGGTACCACATCAGCAATCCTCCAATCCTGAGGCACCAACCCTGTTACAAGCGAGTCTAAAAAGATAAGATACAGTGGTCTGTCAATTACAGATCTGAATTCCCTCAATATTCGTGGATGAATGCCATCTAGCCCTGGGGATTTGTCAATGTTTAAGTTACTCGGACGTAGGCGTACTTCTTCTTGTGTGGTGAACTTTGATTTTTCACTTGTTGAATGATGCCTGGTACAGTCAGTTCCTTGGTGAACACAGAAGAGAAATGCCTATTTAATATCTCAGTCTTTTGTTTGTCCTCTATAACTAACTTGCTATTATATTTTAAGGGGCCAATACTATCCTTTGTTTTCCTTTTGGCATTAATGTATTTATAAAAGATTTTGGGATTTATTTTAATGTCATTGGCGATTTTTGTTTCAGTAGCTAGTTTTGCTTGTTTGATTTCTTTTTTGCATTGCCTATTGATAGTAAAACCGCTGCTATATTTATGGGACTTTTTCCTGCCTTATATTTATATTTATATGGATTTGTATTAAATATTTATTTTAATTATTGAATGAAAAATTAATTTTAACATCATTTACATCATAATTTCCTTTATTTTTTGAATCCTTACGGATTTTTATCTAAAGCTCTTTTATTTATTGTTTATTTAAAGTAAGTACAATTTTTTTTTTTAGTTAAACAGGTCGCTCGACAACCATTCATAATCACAATATACATTACCTTTAGCATAATATGAGATGCATTATAATGCGCATTGTATATTTCTATTGTGACCTACTCTATTCTCTTCCTTTCACAGCATATTGTCTACTTTGTTAAGTTCATTATATCCTACATTATACCTGACATTTCTAATAACACCAAAGACAAAATCAAGAGAGAGCGATACCTTATACAGAAGCTTTTACATGAGAAACATCTGAAGTTGGTGAAAAAACAGATGGGAAGTTTTGCTAATAAAATTCTAAAAGGTGTGGACAATGTGGTCGTGGACAAGTTAGATTAGACCTCCTCGGTTTGTTACAGAATACAGGATGTTGTAGTTTTGTCACTTCACTTCAAGCCTTCAAAAAATTTTCTTAAAGGTTTCTGGGAGACCCTGGAATGAGAAACAACACGTGTATGCTTTATACAATATATCACATATACATTTTGTAGCTTTACCAATAAAGAATATACAGTTTTAATTGAAGGCACTGTATTTTCTTAGAAAATATTGTGTTCTTCATACATACACAAATGTTTTATATGAAGTTTTACATATGTTTTATATCTGTATGTTATTTTCTCTGGTGTTTATATTTGTGATGTATGTGTATCTATAGACTTGTTGGCCAAAAGTATGTCAGAATCTAAATTTCGCATTCATTTAATACCACAACACAGTCCATAACGGCTTCTCAACACACTATGGAAAAATATCCTAAACGCACAAAGCATGTATTATAAAAAGGACCTGTGAAGCTGAATTGTACCATTGTTAAAAGGTGGAAGAACTTGGCTTACTAGAGTTTTCAGTTCTACGCATTAACCACCCTCTTTTTCAAAGACACGTTTGTCCAACAAATTGTTAAACAATGAAACATCACTTCAGAAAAACACTTTTTATTATGATATGTGTTTTAATGGCTACAGAAACCCAATCCAGAAACTTGCTGTGAAACTTTTCCCTATAGAGGCAGTTTGGAAATCGTTATTTACAACTGAAGACAATTTTTCCACAATACGCACTAGAGCAGGGGTCCCCAACCTGTGACTCGGGAGCTTCATGTGGCTCACGAGCTGATGATGTGTGGCCCGTGGCTGTCTGCCAGCTAGGTGCATTTGTACTAGGTCTTGCAAGCATCTATGAAGAACTGGTCTCCAGATGGTGGCGACATTTGTGAGTGGGCCCACACAGAAGAGCAGATCTGAATGGAGGGAGGAACCCCTGGATATTGGTATACTGTCTCTGTGTGGAAAAGCTTTGGCTATCATTATACTGGTAATGGGGGCTCTGGGTGTCACTATTGTGAGGGGCGGGAGCTAAATGTGGCTCTCAACCCTCTCTCAGAGCTGGATGTGGCTCGCGACCCTTTCTCAAAACTGAATGTGGTTTGTGACCCTCTCTCAAAGCTGAATGTGGTTTGTGACCCTCTCTCAAAGCTGAATGTGGCTCATGACCCTCTCTCAAAGCTGAATGTGGCTCATGACTTTCTCTCAAAGCTGGATGTAGCTCATGACCCTCTCTCAAAGCTGAATGTGGCTTTTGCCTGTGTCTCAAAGTTGAATGTGGCTCGTAATCCTCTGTCAGAACTGGATGTGACTCTTGATCCTCTCTCAGACTTGGATGTGGCTATCAAGGTCAGAAAGGTTGGGGACCACTGCGCTAAAGTATTCAATGGTCATTTTTTTTTTTTTTTTTTTAAATAATTGTGTGGCTATAACAAAGTGGATCAGCTGTTACTACATTATTTCCACTTTACTATAGTGGTTCTTAGACCTCTTATTAAAGAATGTGGCTGAAAGGCCCTTGCCCTCTCTATTTAGAATGTGTGTCCACACATTATACGAAATGTATAGATTCACCCTTGTTATATTCTCCTGCAATCAGATGTGAAGTGAAAAATAGTTAAACTAAGCATACATACAACAAAAGGGAAAAAGCCACTTTTGCACCAAGCGGCATTGTCACAATATACATGTGTTACAGCTCTTTTGCAAATAAGTGCCCTATCTTTGTGCCACTATCTTCTATTAAGTGTCAATGCTGGATCTTTAGTGTGACTTAACAGATATTTTTGACTACTATACATTTCTATAACCAGTGCCAAATATAACTAGAATGTGCACAATCACCATAAATACTGTGGTAATCCTTTTTTATAATCATTTGTTATATTTAGTGTATTAGGTCATTTGAAGGTTATATACATAAAGATCATAAATGTTTAAGTCTACTACATGTTATCATTAAGCATGTTACTGCATATAGTCTAGGAAGTCATATATAGCAAAGACTGATCGATGAATTATCCATATCTATTCTGAAAAATGAGGTTTTAAAAAGGGAATGTTGTATGAGACAAATTTCTATTTTTTTCTATCAAGTTTATGATAAAAGGGAACTGTTCGTTCAACAGGCTTTGCATGAATCCTTATTGCAAAGCTTCTTAAATTCACTTGTATTATGTCTTATAAAAGAAATCTGTTTCTTTTCCTACTTCAGTCCACTTCTTCTCCTCCCTGTTTCTTGAAAAAGCAAACAACACTGAACTCTGTCTTGCTTAAAGAGGTTGTCCACTACTTTACGAGCGCAAAAACTTGAAAAATCGTTGCTCGTTGACACGTCGCTCCTTTTCCAAATATCGTTGCTGCTGCAGGTACGATGTTGTTCGTCGTTCCTGCGGCAGCACACATCGCTATGTGTGACACCGCAGGAACGACTAACATCTCCTTACTTGCGTCCACCGGCAATGAGGAAGGAAGGAGGTGGGCGGCATGTTCCGGCCGCTCATCTCCGCCCCTCTTCTGCTAGTGGACGGCTGCCGTGTGACGTCTCTGTGAGCCCCCTTAGAAAGGAGGCGGATTGCCGGCAAGAGCGACGTCGCAGGGAAGGTAAGTCCGTGTGACGGGTGTTAGCGATGTTGTGTGCCACGGGCAGCGATTTGCCTGTGACGCACAACCGACGGGGCAGGTACGCTCGCTAGTGATATCGGTACCGATATCGCAGCGTGTAAAGTACCCTTAAGACAACCCCTTCTCTTTCTCCATGTTTAACCTTTTTAAAATTAAAACGCTTATACTCACCTCCTATGTCAACACTGTTCCAGCGGTGTCGGCTCTTGCGTTCCAGGGGTTAACGTGAG
Organism: Anomaloglossus baeobatrachus; assembly: GCF_048569485.1. Lineage (NCBI taxonomy): Eukaryota > Metazoa > Chordata > Amphibia > Anura > Aromobatidae > Anomaloglossus > Anomaloglossus baeobatrachus. The sequence goes on along the minus strand of NC_134356.1, from coordinate 307,318,422 downwards.
GTTGTGACGCCAGATGACCGCTGCTTCAATCGCCGTCGGCTTCTCTCCCTCCGCCTTCGGACCTATGAGTAGTCAACAGGAGGTGAGCACAGTGACTGGTACAATCATACCTCCGAAGGCGGGTAGATAGAGTTTGATGGTGATTGGGCACTGCACTTGTGCTGTGTCACAACCTCATGTGAGCCCCGACACTGCTGGAACTGCGCTGAAACGAGAGGTGAGCATAAGTTTTAAATTTATTGGCAAACATGGGTATTGAGAAGAGGTTATCCAAATCGTGGACTACCCCTTTAATACACCATCATACTGAGGTGTCAGGTTACTCCTCCAGTTGGGGAAGTGGGTAGGAGCAGTGAAGAGGAGTGTGAGGGCAGAGGGAAACAGAGAAAAATTGTGCTGAGCGTTCTAAAAAGTCTTTCACCTCTCCCTAGAGCTGGATTCACATCTAAACTGCTCAGTACTGCTCTATTTAATTTTTTTCCATGTTGCTGCTTTGCTTTGTGTTTTAACTAGGCAATAAAGTGTTAGAATCCATTCCTGTGTTCTATGATGTGTATGGGAGACGTCATAGACTCCTGTCAATTCAGCCAGTTGTAAATTAAGAGAGCTTGCAAAGCCAAAACTGGTTAAGAATGCAGATACAAGGTATATAGTGAAATGTTAAAAAATCTTGTTAAAATATACATTTAACATCAAAACCTGTTTTAAACCAGTCATTTTCTGATGATACACTCCCTTTTAGACCATTTCTAAAGTAAATAAAATGTCCATTCTCAAAGGATTTTGCATCTTCTGTATGTATACGTTGTAATGACTATGTTTAAAAAGTGCCTGATTTTTCTCAACTTTTAATTATTGTAATTTATCTTTTATATTTTCACTTAAAGGTAACCTGTCATGTGAAAAAACACTATAACCTGCAGATATGGGGTTAATCTGTAGGGTATTTGCTTTATGAACCTGCCCGACACCTGCACTTAGAGCCCCAGTGCTGGGAAGAAATTAAATGTATTCCTCCCGGCAGCGAACGGCTTCCAGCCATAGGGGTAGCACCAGGGCGGGTTTAGTCACTGCTCAGTATATAGTGAGCAGCTGCTGTAACTGCAAACCTCACTAATTACCAGCTTGCTCTAATGCAGTGTGGTCTGTCAATTAGTGCGGGGGGTGCGGTTACTGCCGCCGCTCACTATATACTGAGCAGTAACTGAATCCGTGCTGGCGCCATCCCTATGACCCCATATCGGCAGGTTAATAGTGTTTTTTCAATGACATGTTCCCATTAATATATTTTTATTTTGGAAATCACTGATTAAAAGTTACCAATTGATTCCATATAAAAAGCCTCTTTAAATATTCAACTGGCCCTCTACACATAGCCATTTTACAAATCTATGCATTGTGCCTTCAGACTGGTATATGACTATTCTGGATCTCATTGTTCCCCAAATGTTCTGAGGACCCATTAAAAAGTTTTTTGTTCCGATGGATTTTTTTACGAATCCACAAGGATTCTGTGCCTTTTTGGGTTCAGCCTAACATCTGTATTACTGCTCGTATAAGAATGCATTTCTTCTGAGATGGAAAACCTACTGTTAATAAGTAGAGGTGTTGCGCTATGATCTTTAGAACCCAGTCCAGCAGCTGGATCAGTAATCTGTGACTACTGGACGATAGCTCCGAGAACTCCTTCTTACCTGATGACATTTTCGGCTGGTGTGACTTCATCGTGACGCACGTGTGATATCACGCCAGTCCAGCTAATCATAGCGCCGCCAAGGCCATCACCAATTCTATCTGTAATACAGTATATCTTACAATGCAATGATATTAAATATATAATGTGGCTGTACAGTAACACTATGTCCTAGACTATGTGATGAGACTCTCTAACATAAGCTGCCATTATAATACTGCCTCTCCATTTACATCCCATAGAACCTGATGAGTTGTTTAGACTTATCATTTCATGTACATATTTAAGTGGTTCAGTCTGTAATTTTGAAAACGCAATATTTTTTTAAGTGCCTACCATCTATATATGAGCCAAATTGTATTACGTAATATTTGCACAAGGTCTGGTTTTGACATTAAAGGGGTTGTCCGCTCTAAATCCATTAGTCTGCTGTCACTCTATGTGACTATGTGACTGCAGTCTGGTAAATCCTCACATCTCATGTACTGTGAGGATTCTCCAGTGTCAGAGCCAGGAACAGTGGTCACATGGCTGCGAGTATACAATATGCAGACTCTGGCAAGAATACGATTAGAGGGGTGACGACCTCGCTCAATATATTTGCATCGAGCGAAGGAGTGCCCATGTAGTTGGAGTCTACATATCGCATAGTTGCTGCCATTCCCGGCCCCAACACCTGAGAATCCTCACTGTTCAAGCGATGCGAGGATTCAAGTCTGCAGTCACATAGAGACACATTGAGTGACGGCAGACTTATGGATTTAGACCGGACAACCCCTTTAAAGAAAATGCACTAGTTACTGTTTGTTACCTTCAGGCACTAATGAGGGGTCTTGAAATAAACTTATATTCAGGTTTTTTTATATACCACTTTGTTAAATGCACATTTGTGTTTAGTTTTTAAAATGTTTAAGTGTACTTTCCACAGTAAAACGTATATTTCTACAGCGGTTTAAACTTGTATAACCTGATTAAATTAAAATTACTTTCCTAATCCAATACCTTGTCCTGTTATATCTTTTATAAACTGTTGCTTATAATTGTTGTCATATTCTGTCTTCAGGAAAAAATCCTTTAAAATTGACCTTTTATTATTGTGTATTAAAATCCTTCATTAGTGTACTAAACCCATTTAATTAATTACTGCTTTTATGTTTTTACCAGCTTAGGGTATGTGCCCACGATCAGGACTCATTGCATCCTAGACGCAGCGGCTCCTGACCTGCGGGGCCGCGCGTCTCCTCCGCAGGAGACTTCAGCTGCTCGTACCCATGATCAGGGTTCACTGCGCTGCGGTCTCTCGCTTGTGTTCTCCCTACAAGGGACGCATGCGGCTCTGCAGCAAACAATTGACATGCTGCGGTCTGGAAAGATGCACCGCAGGTCAGTGTTTGCTGTGGAAAAAACAAGCACAGTGGGCACGGGATTTCTAGAAATCTCATCCACTTTGCTTGTACTGTACAACACAGCGATTTGGACAAAGCGAAAACATTCTGCCTCCAAAACGCTGCAAATACAGAGCGTGGGCACACACCCTAAGGGTTAGGGCTACAGTTGTGTTAATAGTTACATAAGATAGTCGCTTAAACAACTCAAAATAAAAAACAGTTCTACATTCTTTTAACATAGATGTCACATATTTTGCTTAATACCATATATTTTTTTATTTTTCTGTTTATATATTGTTGTGTGCCACAAAATGTAAAAATGAGAAAACTACTTCCTGGTAAACAGAGGTTTCCTCAGTTTATTAGGTAAATTGCTTCCTATATATACCAAGTATAATTAATTCCTGGATAAACATTCTATATCCTAGTATAGATAGCTTGGAATATTGTAAGTAGAGCTGAGTGGATTGTTTTGCGCAACCTGGTTCAATGTGTAGGTCAGTACTATCAGGCCATGGGCAGGAGCTTGGCAAAATTCCTGAGCTTCCAGATTCTCCGGCGCAGCGTTTGGTTCTTCGGCCTGGTGTGACAACATCAGTATGGTGTACAGGGTGATGTCTTGCCAGCCTGTCTAATCATATGCCAAGCTTGGAATCCTGGAGTGTAAGAAAATTCACACAGCTCCTGTCCACAGCCAGAGAGCACTGACCTGGACCATGGACCAGGGTTTCGTAAAGCGGTCTGATCGAATTACAGGCAATAATTTTAGGGGTATTTTTACAATCCTACACTACAGAGCTTTAAGGGGTTGTCCACTACTTTTACATTGATGGCCTATCCTTAGGATAGGTCATCAATGTCTGATCGGTTGGGGTCAGACACCCCACACTGCCACCGATCAGCTGTTCTCAGTACTGGCGGCTGCAGAAGCCAACTAGAATTGCTCAGTTCCAGCTCTGCTCAGTCTTCTGATAGCAGCCGCAGCTGGGTACTGACAATCCGCCTCCTATTGATTAGAATGGGAGGTGGATGTACAGTACCCGGCCACGGCCGCTATCAGAAGACAGAGCAGCACTGGAACTGAGCATTTCCGGCTGCTGCCGCTAGGGCCTGAAAAAGCTGAACAGCAGGGGTGCGGGGTGTCTGATCCTAAGGATAGGCCATTAATGTAAAAGTAGTGGACAACCCCTTTAAGAAAATACAATATTGTGGTAGAAAATGAGTTTTGAAAATGGTTATCTTTAGGCCAAAATAAGTGCCCTGGAAGGAAAAAAACACGCACATTTGGTTCATCCTGCACACCATGGATAGGACAATATTTTATGAAGTATTTTTAACCATTGCCAATAGTTTGTGCAACATATTATTGCCTGAAATCACAAATTTAGGATTTAAAAAGAAAAAAAATCGATGTTAGATTTCAGCAAATCAGAAAAATACTGTAGAGTCAGAGGGCAAACTATATGTATGTATGCATGTATATAGGGATGTGTAGCAATGGAAATGCTGTGCTTTAGAAAGGTTTTCAGTTCTACATATATACTATAGTCTACAAAGTAATGTTAGGCCAAACACAATTTATAAGTATAATTTATTTCTTAAATTTAAAACATCACCACATAATCCGAACAAATATAGAAATAAATCTATAGGCATACAAGGATAAAAACCTACATCACCAAAAAGAAAGCCTTGTTTCTCCTGAGTAAACCATATCAGGGTTCATACAATTCCTAAAAAAGATGTAACATATTAACCCCTTTGCCCCCAAGCCTGTTTTCACCCTCTTGATCAAGCCAATTAATTTTTTTCAATTTTGACAATTGTCATTTCATGACTCTGAACTCTAGAACAGTTCAATGCTTCCCGGTGATTCTGAGATTGTTTTTCATGACACATTGTGCTTCATGTTAGTGGTAAATTTAGGACGATGGTTTTGGCATTTATTTTCAAAACTATCGGAAATTTGGTGCAAAATTTAGCAATTTTCACACTTTGAACTTTATGCCCTTAAACCAGAGAGTTATGTCACTGAAAATAGATAACCATTTCACCCCTGGGCGATTTTTCGTTTTTGCTCCCCTTCTTCCAAGAGCTGTAACGTTTTTATTTTTCCGTCAATCTTGCCATATGAAAAAAAAAACAACAGAAGTTTGACCAAAAAAAAGAAGCGCTTTTGGCAACATTTTCTGAGACCTGTAGCGCTCTCATTTTTTGTGATCTGGGGCTCAGTAACAGCTTATTTTTTTGCGTCTTGAGCTGGCATTTTTAATGGTACAATTTTTGTGCACGATACACTTACAAGACACTTCTCATGTCAAGTGACCGTGTGCCAGCAGCCATGTGACCTATGGCTTTGTGACAAGTTCAAAGTGACTCCCTCTGCCTCATTACAGTGAATTTGTCATTGCAAATTTGGTTGCAATCACGTATTTCAGAGATTTACACGTAATCCCTGGTGTAAGTGCATAGCTTAGAGTACAAGATAAATGTGAGCTGCACCATAATGCGATCTTTGAGAGGTAGAAAGACCAAATCAAAAACAGTTGAAGAATTGGCTTTATTTATTATGTACGTCGTACATCGTGCGGTATAAGTAATTAGGCGACTTTATTCCTCTGGTCAGTACAATTACAGCGATGCCAGGTTTATATATTTTTTTTTTTTTAGGTTTGGCTAAAAACGCATTTTAACAACATAAAGGTTTCTTGCATCACCGAATTTTGAAGGTTATAGCTTTTTTATTTTTCTGCCAACAGAGTCATGTGAGGGATTGTTTTTTGTAGGATGAGTTGGAGTTTTTATTGATACTAATTGAGACATTTAATTTTTTTTATCACTTTCTATTCTGCTTTTTGTGAGGCAGAATCAAGAAGAAACAACAATTCAGAAATTGTTTTTGTTTTTTTTATGCCGTTCACCTTGTGGTAAAATTGGTAAGACCGCTTTATCCTTCAGGTCAGTATGATTACAGTGATACCGCATTTATCTAGTTTTTTTTTGTGAATATCTTGCTGCTTTGACATCATAAAAACTATTTTTTACAAAAAAAATAGTTTTTGCATTGCTGTATTCTGAGAGCTATAGCTTTTTTATTTTTTCACTGATGGAGCTGTATGGTGGCTTGTTTTTTTGCGGGACAAGATAATGTTTTTACCATTTTTATTTATATGTATGACTTTTTGATCGAGTTGATCTTTTAGGCTTCCTGGAGGGCATCATGATCACCTTGTGTCACAATGGCGACAATCAGGCCATCGCGATCACATTGCGGGGGCACTTGAATCAGAAGGGAGAGGGAGCGCGATCCCACTCCCAATCACCTAAGTGCTGCGATTGATATCTGGCGTTCATAGATTGTGATTTTCACTATTCATAACAGTGCTGATGCGTAGCACAAGCAATCAAATTATAGCATCTTCAAGTCCTTTTAAATGAACTATTAACTACAGTGAAAAAAGTTTTTAAAAATGTGAAAAAAATAAAAAGTTCAAATAACCCCCCTTTTGCCCGATTAAAAATAATTTCTCAGGAAGGGTAGCAAAAAATTAGACTTAAAGGGAATCTGTCACCACATTTGACCTATCTAACCTATTAATATGGACATACAGGTTATAGAATGGTGAAAAAAGTCATACCTGTATGTCTCATATCAGATGACTTGTGGATAAATTATCTTTTATCACTTTTTTTTGTAAATTACCTCTTCTAGGCTATGGGGTGAATGTTGCCTGGAAGATAACACCGCCTACAGAGAATATTTTTAATAAAAGGGGCGTGCACAAAACAACCAATCACCTACAGGAGGTTTGGCAAGAACCATGCAGTAAAGGCCGTAGTGTATAAATACAGAACAGCCTAATTGTTAGAGATGCTGCAATAAAATGCTATCTAAGTAATATAAATGTAAAGAAAACTTTTGTGTATCAAGACAGTTATAAAATCAGTCAAACTAAGCTAGTCAAAAAAGTTTATGTAAGTGATCAAGGCCTGGAATTATCAGATGACCTGACTTTTCCAGACCATTTATGGGAAGAATTTGTCTAAATAGTGTGGTATAAAAATAATGTCACTTTTGAGAGAAGAAATGATAACCGCTCTATCTAAGAGTAGTAACTTCCAATTTCCAAACAGGGTGAATGTAATTATTGCACTCATGTATTGTGAAAACAATTAAATAACTTCCAATGTTCTGTTGGGGCAGTTCCTCCAATAGCTGTGGGAGTATCCTCCAGTGGAGCTCCGCGAACGACTGGTGAAGATCCAGGAAACCAGAATGAAGTGCTCTCCCAGTAGGGTGTGAATAATCCAAGTGGGTAGCTTAGGCTCCAATATAGAAATTTTATTTAACACACTGGTGTGATACAACAGTTTAAAATACAACGCGTTTCAGCTACAAAATCGGCCTTCTTAAGGTATACATAGAAACTACTAAGTAAAATAAATCCCTTTTATATCCTCCATTTTCATGATCATCAAAGACTCGTCAATGGCAACATGTTGCTCCAGGGTATAGGAATTTAGATATGAATCTTTTAGGGAGAAATTAGGGAACTGAATTAATTTAGCCAATCATAGCTTGGGTCATTTTTTGGAGGGGCTTGGGAATTGTTACAAAAGTGAAGGAATCTTAAAATTGCTTCATAACGGGCATGGGACATGACAAGGTGGTAATTAGAACTGGGGATATTGGGGAAGGATTTATTTGAATCTAGCTAAAAAAAATATTTTATTCTTCACTGACAGCACTTGTAGTGTATCACTCTTCTCTCCCAGAGCAACTACAAGAGGCTCACCCAAGTGCTACCATATTTACTAAATATTGGGGATTTCATCACTGTGATAGTCACAATGATAAAATGTCAGCAACCAATTAAATTGGTTCCTGTCATTGCTGGGTGCCGGTGGGCAGATCTTGGCGGATGCACAGCGCATGTGCCTGTCATTTTGGAATGGGAGGAGGGGGGGGGGGCTGGGGGATCAATTTTCTATACTAAGGTACTGTGGGGTTCTTGGGAAGCCTTCCTTGACCCAACTTTTCCTTGAAAACTGATGCAAGGGAGAGAAAAATGTGGTATTTAGAATTTAAACACCCTGTCCTTTTTTTTCTTTGTCAAGATAAGCCACGGCCAAAGGTGTCTTGCTGCAGCTTACTCTCCTTTCTCCCTACTTACCCAATGCTAAAACGTTAGCTCGGGTATTTATACGTGAGATTGTCAGACTCCATGGAGTCCAATCTAATAATGTTTATGATAGAGAAACTCAGTTTATTGCCAACTTTGGAGGGATTTCTGTTCTCGGTTAGAATAAACTGTCTCATTCATTGGCGTTCCTTCCACAGTCTAAGGGTACCTTCACACTTAGCGATGCAGCAGCGATCCGACCAGCGATCTGACCTGGTCAGGATCGCTGCTGCATCGCTACATGGTCGCTGGTGAGCTGTCAAACAGGCAGATCTCACCAGCGACCACTGAACAGCCCCCAGCCAGCAGCGACGTGCAAGCGACGCTGCGCTTGCACGGAGCCGCCGACTGGAAGCTGCGGAGACTGGTAACTAAGGTAAACATCGGGTATGGTTACCCAATGTTTACATTAGTTACCAGCGCTGTGTGCAGAGAGCAGGGAGCCGCGCACACTGAGCGCTGGCTCCTTGCTCTCCTAGCTGCTGTACACATCGGGTTAATTAACCCGATGTGTAATGCAGCTACATGTGCAGAGAGCAAGGAGCCGCGCACACTGCTTAGCGCTGGCTCCTTGCTCTCCTAGCTGCTATACACATCGGGTTAATTAACCCGATGTGTACAGCAGCTACATGTGCAGAGAGCCGGAGCCGGCAGCACAGGCAGCGTGAGAGCTGCGGAGGCTGGTAACTAAGGTAAATATCGGGTAACCACCTTGGTTACCCGATGTTTATCTTGGATACAGCTTACCTCAGCTGTCAGACGCCGGCTCCTGCTCCCTGCTCGCTTCATTTGTCGCTCTCTTGCTGTCACACACAGCGATCTGTGTGTCACAGCAGGAGAGCGGCTTTGAAGAAAACGAACCAGGGCTGTGTGTAACGAGCAGCGATCTCGCAGCAGGGGCCAGATCGCTGCTCAGTGTCACACACAGCGAGATCGCTAATGAGGTCACTGCTGCGTCACAAAAAGCGTGACTCAGCAGCGATCTCGGCAGCGAGCTCGCTGTGTGTGAAGCACCCCTAATGGACAAACAGATTGCATGAATCAGAACTTGGAGCAGTATTTGCACTGTTTTATCTCAGACAGAAGGAGTGGTTATCATTCCTTCCTCTTGCTGAGTTTGCTATCAATAATTACCGCCATGAATCCTGAATCCTTTGGTGTATCTCCTTTCTTTTACGTTTATGGTAATCATCCCCAGTTCTGTATGTTTTTGAAGGGCCACTCATTCGGGCTACCTGGGGAGAGGATCAATTGGTCTCAGCACTATCATCTACATGGAAGAAGGTTAAGTAGCATTTGCATGACATGGGCTCTAAGTATAAAGGTACCATCACACTAAAGGCCCAGTCACACTAAACAACTTACCAGCGATCCCAACAACGATCCAACCTGATAGGGATCGCTGGTAAGTTGCTAAGAGGTTGCTGGTGAGATGTCACACTGCGATGCTCCAGCGATCCCACCAGCAACCTGACCTGGCAGGGATCGCTGGAGCGTGGCTACACGAGTTGCTGGTGAGCTCACCAGCAACCAGTGACCAGCTAGCAGCGCCGCATGGAAGCGATGCTGCGCTTGGTAACTAAGGTAAATATCGGGTAACCAACCCGATATTTACCTTGGTTACCAGCACACACCGCTTAGCGCTGACTCCCTGCTCTCCTAGCTACAGTACACATGGGGTTAATTACCCGATGTGTACTACACACCAAAAGAATTTATATGCAAGCCAATATGTATAATATAATAACAACGTCTTTATTAAACATAAAAATACATATTACATATTAAAATGGATATGCCCAAGAGGACGGATGGAATAGAGGGATAACACTAGGCACTTGTCATTAATATTGATGGACACTGTTTTAGCAAAAAGATATTTGTGTAACTATTTATCAAAAGTAAAAAAGTTAAATTTGTATCCACATTCCCACTCTGTAAAAATAAATAGAGTATGATATACAATTATAATAACAGGGGAATGTATCTAGAAAATCACCAGACAGATACAAAACATTATATTACCAAAGGTCCTAATCTGTAATGGTGCCACGGCCTCCCCAAAACACAGTAGCCGGCCGACGGGTGATCAGCTGATCGCTCCCAGTAGCCGGCCGCCGGGTGATCAGCTGATCGCTCGGCCGCCGAGAATGTGTGCGGGGGGCGGAGTGAGGAGTGGGTGGAGCCGAGCAGGGCCATGGCGCTGAGAACAGGTGAGTGTGTGTGTGTATGTACATACATGCGGAGTGGAGTGCGGGAGGGGGCGGAGCCAAGCGGGGAAGTGTCGGGCTCCCTGCACACGTAGTGAGGGTAAATATCGGCAAAGCACTTTGCTTGGTTACCCGATATTTACCTTGGTTACGGGTGCAGAGAGCCAGAGAGGGCATGCGCTTTGAAATCCAACGGATTGCGCTGCTCAAAAAAAGTTACATGCTGCGTTCCTCCCGCCCCGGTGCAGCGTCAAAATAACGACGCTGCATCATCCAGCGGATGCAACGCTGACACTTGCGTTACAGTGTGTCGTCCATACAAGTCTATGGAGAATAGCGCAGTGCGTTAACGGACTCCGCTATTCTCCAAAGTGACGGACTCCGCTGAACGCAAGTGTGAAAGTACCCTAATGGGTTAAAAAAGAATTCACAAGTTTGTCCAAAAAAAAGTGGTGCACATTTTGCGTCATTTTCCGAAAACCCATAGTGTTCTCATTTTTCAGGATCTATGGCTCAGTGACGGCTTATTTTTTGCATCTCGAGCTGATATGAACGGTTCCATTTTTACACAGATGCTACGTTTCGATCGCCCGGTTTACGCAAAAAACATCGTTTTGGTGTTTGGAATTTTTTTGCCACTACGCCATTTATTGATCGAATTAATATTCTATTCTGATAGATCGGGCGTTTCTGAATGCGGCGTTGCCATATATGTGTATTTTTTTTAACCCTTTAATTTTCAATGGGCCGAATGGGGGGGTGATTTGAACTTTTATGTTTTTAATTTTTTTTATTTTTTAAAATTTTTTTCTGACTTTTTTTAATTTACTAGTCCACTTAGGGGACTATAACGATCAGCAGTTTGATCGATCTTCCATTTCTTCAGATCACAGCTACACAGCTGAGATCTGGAGAAAAGCTGTTTTACTCTCACACACAGCAGTCTACTGGGAGTGAGAGAAAGTGACTCATGATAGTACAGGAGCCATCACATGACCCTGAGCTACCATTGCAACCACCAGAAGTCACGTGATCACATCACATGACTTCCGATGGCGCTAGGTAAGTTATGCTTACGGCAGTGAGCTGTTACATCTCGCTGTAAGATTTTGACAGCGAGATGTAAGGGGTTAATAGGCGCGGGTGGAGTGATTCCACTCGCGTCTGGCAGGCACACATGTCCGCTATTGAAATCAGCTGACAAGTGTGCGGGTCGCCACAGACTGCCCACAGCAGGTGGCGGGGATTAACCTCACATGATCCATGACATACCCAGTACGTCATGTGTCATGAAGAGGTTAAGTTAGATCCACGGTTCATTGACCCAGTCAGAATCACTGCTGTCATCACTCCGCTGGTTTTCCACCTGACGTTACTGGCATCCTATAAAATCCATAATGTTTTTCATAAATCTCTGTTAAGAAATTTGTGGATTTGGGAGCCCCTCTTCCCATACATCCACTTCCAGTCTTAGTTGATTGGTCTTTGAAGTTTCAGGTATTGAAAATCATAACTTCTCGGGTCGTTCATCATTCTTTACAGTACCGGTTTCACTGGTAAGGTTATGGTCCTAAGCAGAGGACTTTGGTACCAGCCTCTGATATCCATGCAGAGGATCTTCTCAGGGCATTTCATCACAGTCATCCGGAAAGACCTGGTTCTGAGGGTCCAGAGGTCCCTAATAGAGGGAATGGTACTGTGACATGCAGTTTTGCTCAAAATTCGTCGATTGTCATGGTGGCATTAGATGCTGTTCACACTGCAGATTCTTCTTTCTTTCTTCCTCCCTTTTGTCGAGGACATGGGTTCTTTCCCCTCTCAGCAACTGTAATGGCTAGCCTCCACTTTGTTTGTTGGACATGGTGGTTCCTGTCCTCTCCTATAACTTTCCTGATATCATCTAGGTAGCTTTACCTGTACCTTGTATATATTAATGATAGAGGGTTTTTCCCCCTTTGATGTTATATATATGGTACCAGGGTTTCTGTTAGAATGGCGTCAAAAGTCAAGCATCATTGCTATTATTAGTGTATTTCTATATTATGAGGATGGCCTTTTATAGGCATTGACCGGTATTATCGTTGGATACCGTTATAAGCGGGTTTTGTATCGGCTTGATTGTTGTTGAAATTCAGCATTTGGAACGCAATAATAACCAGTGTAAAGCAATGACGCGATCTGTATACTTGCAGTTCCTGTTTGCGTTCCATACAACGGATGTAGCATCATCGGGTGTATTCGTTGGCGCTAGGTGGTGACGCGGCTGGATTCCGACACTCCCAAATACATTACCATTCTGTAGCATAGAACATTGTAGATGGTCCTGTATATGATTATAGAATGATTCTGGTAGTTGCCAAGAAAAAAAATGCATGTCATACGATTGGCATAGGGGGATGGTAGGCAAGAAAAAAAAAATCACACACTCCCATCGCACTCGCATACATATGGAATACCAAACACATTTAACTCGTCTCACTGTTCAGAACGAAAATCGGACAGACTTTTTTTTTTTTTTTTATACGAAGATGTGTGAGAACCCTAAGGTCATGTCTGGAGCTGTACAATAGCTTTGATTGTGGCACAGGTGACGTGGCAAAGATCTCTGTGCCACTGCTGCGTTACAGAGTCATACAGGCGCAGTGTACCTCAAGGGAAATAAGTCACAAAAAGTCTGAACCATTTTGTTTTTTTTGCTTCTTGTTGTGGTCTTGATACCCTAGCGGTCTTAACAGCCAAAGTCGCCATGAACTACAGCCTAATGGGTGCTTTACATGCTGCAACATCGCTAGCGATGTTGCTAGCGATTGCACCCGCCCCCATCGTTTGTGCGTCACAGGCAAATCGTTGCCCGTGGCGAACAATATCGCTAGGATGTGTCACATCTTCCTTACCTTACCTTACCTTACTAGCGACGTCGCTGTGGGCGGCGAACAACCTCTTTTTTTTTTTTTAAAGGGGAGGTTCGTGTGCTGTCACAGCGATGTCACACAGCGGCCCGCCAATAGAAGCGGAGGGGCGGAGACCAGCCGCATTAATGACACGCCCACCTTGTTGCCGGAGGACGCAGGAACGCTGTTGTTCATTGTTCCCGGGTTGTCACACGTAGCGATGTGTGCTGCCTCAGTAACGACGAACAACCTGCGTCCAGCAACGATATTTTGAAAATGAACGACGTGTCAACGATCAACGATTAGGTGAGTATTTTTGATAGTTAGCGGTCATTCATAGGTGTCACACGCAACGACGTCGCTAACCAGGCCGGATGTGCATCACGAATTCCGTGACCCCAGTGATATCTTGTTAGCGATGTCGTTGCCTGTAAAGCGGCCTTAAGGTCTGGGAAGACTATGGAAGCAAGGAACCAATTTATAACTAAAAAGGCTGTGTAAAATTCAACAGTTTTCAATGTGTTTTTGTGTATTTTTGTTATCTATTCATTTGAGAGAACCACTAAAAAAACGCTGAAAGAATTAACATGATACAGAAGTAACTGAAAAAAAGCGGTTTGTGTAGAAGTCAGGAAGGAAAAAATAGCAGCATGTGCATGAGATTTAAGATTTCTTATTAACTTTGCTGGTACAGAAAAACGATGGGAAAAATGCAGTGCGAGAACAAGCCCATAGGCTATATCTATTCACACTGGACGTAGGCTCTACATTTACTCTGTATGTCATGAACGCCCCCTAAATCAATGCCCATGTACTTCTAATCATACTTCAAAGCTAAGCTCATAGTGTCCTTTCATCAACTTTTGGCCTAAACATGTTGATGGTTATTCTTTTTTTTCCCAATGCAAACTGGAATCTTTCCAAAAAATGTATACCACTTGATGAACTTTTTTTATCTGCTATTTTCTGATTGATAACTTGTTTGGTTTTCCTTGTAACCTCTTATCTTGGCATCTGTATGAAGACTAGAAGCTTTCAGGAGTAAAGTTTTCAGGAACTTCTAAATTCTTAGAATCGTCTGATCCTATCTACCTATATCTATCTTGTAAATATAGATATATACAAGAGACAATGAAAAAGAGCGAGAATGGGAAGATGATGGCTGATCTGAAGTTGTAAAAGTTAATGTTATTAACCTCTACAGGTCTTACAGTACTTCCACCACTAGATGGCGGTCAATATCATGTATAGATTTTAAATAGTTGGGATCTCGATTTGTAAAAATAAAAAGACATATCTTATAATAAAAAACAAAAATGTGTAGTGGCCAACTTTACCTCTACCTTATTTTTTCACACTAGTCTACCCTTGCAGAGTCCTTAGTTGTCATAAAAAAAAATCTACAAATAATATGCAAAATCGTCTCTGTGTATTATGTGTGATATGTAAAATCTTATCTGTGTACAATGTGTTAAAATGGTGTAATTATCAAACCCTTTAAAGTAACTAAAATGGGAGTGCCCTACGGACTATGGATTATGATAAATTTAAAGGAATTGTCTGGTCATAATAAACTGATTACCATAAGATAAATCAATGAGATCAGTGGGGGTCAACACTGGGCACCCCCATCCATCAGCTATTTGCTCAAGGGGAGACCATATGTAAATTAATGAAAAAGCTGCAAAATGAGCAGCTTCTAGTCTTCTATTTGTTCGAATGGTGGGCAGATGTAGGTATGAAGAATGAAGCTGCAGAGAGCAGCTCCATCCAACATGTAGCGGCCGCTCCTGAGAGCTGCAGAACAATGAAGATTCTTCTAATCAGCTGTAATTAGCTCTGTTGGTGGATGGATTCAAACTCATGGAATAAAACAACAATTCTTGTGCTCAATTCCGCACATTTATATCTGCAAGAAATAGCTGATCGATAACGGTGCCCACAGAGTGATAGCCTGTCCTATGGATAGGTCCTCAATATGTTATGGCTGGACAACCCCCTTTAAAGGGAATCTGTCAGCAGGTTTTTGCTACCTCATTTGAGCGCAACATAATGTAGGCAAAGAGACTTTGAATCCAAAGATGTATCACTTGAATTACTGGCTGCAGCCATTCTGACACAATCATCTTTTAGATTTAGGAAAGCAGCAGAGCTGAGAGAGCTGGCCAACCCACACCAGACTCTCTCTAGAGATTGTACGTTGACAGTGATATGTCAGTTAGAGAAGGGGGCATGCTGGACTGCCATCCGCATAACTTTGTACTCTAAGGCTATGTGCCCACGCTGCGGATTTACCGCGGATTTTGCCGCGGATTTGCCATGGATTTACCGCGGATTTGCCGAAAATCTGCAGCAGCGGCACTTCCAAGCCATTTCAATGGCATTTTGGAAATGCTGCGTCCATGCTGCGGATTTTTCCGCTGCGGATTTGCCGCGGATTTTGATGCGGAAAAATCTGCAGCATGTCAATTGTTTGTTGCGGATTTTGGTGCGGATTTGGGTATAGAATGGGAAAAAAAAAAAAAATCCGCATCAAAATCCGCGGAAAGTCGCGGATTTTCAGGCAGAAAAGTCCGCAGGTACATTCTACCGTGGACACATAGCCTAACAATGACAATCACTAGGTAATAAAGCCTTTAGTTTAAGTAAACAACAGCAAACAGCCTAATAAAAGAGGCATAGTTGTTTTTTGTTTATTAACCCCTACAGCATGCTGTCCTTAGATTACACAGCAGAAACCTGCTGACAGATTCCCTTTAAAGACTAAGGCGGGCTTTACACGTTGCGGCATCGCTAGCGATGTCGCGTGCGATAGCACCAGCCCCCGTCGGTGGCACGATATGTGGTGATCGCTGCCGTAGCGAACATTACCGCTACAGCAGCATCAGACGCACATACCTGTGCAGCGACGCTGCTGTGACCAGCGAACCACCTCCTTTCTAAGGGGGTGGTTCGTTCAGCATCACAGCGACATCACAGCAGCATCACTGAACCGCCGCCCAATAGAAAAGGAGGGGAGGAGATGAGCGGCCGGAACATGCCGCCCACCTCCTTCCTTCCTCCTTTTCCGGTGGACGCAGGTAAGATGTTTGTCGTTCCAGCAGCGTCACACATAGCGATGTGTGCTGCCGCAGGAACAACAAACAACATCATTATTGCAGCAGCAATGATAATTGGGAAGAGGGGGGCATGTCACCGATGAGCAATTTTGAAAGTTTTTGCGACGATTCAAAATCGCTCATAGGTGTCACACACAACGACATCGCTAAAGCGGCCGGATGTGCGTCACAAATTCCATGACCCCAACGAGATCGCTTTAGCGATCTCGTAGCATGTAAAGCCACCTTTACATGAAACTAGCAATGGAGACTAGTAGCTATTATTATTATGTCATTTTACAGTTAGAGCAGTCAGACTGTGAAATGCCCTACCACAAGAGGTAGTAATGGCAGACACTTTAACAAAAGTACTGGATGTTTTCCTCAGCACAGCACAAATGGCATTGTGGGTCCAAGATGATTTGTGACAAAAATGTATAATTGATGAGGAAAGGTTGAACTAGTGGACCTAGGTCTTTTTCAACCTATGTGACATTCAAAAAGCAATAGGGGGGGAGGTTTGGGGGGAGGGCGTGTTTCCCTACATTAATAGCTGTATAAAACCTTTTTTCCCCTTACTTTTTCCCGGGTTGAGTTCTGTTATTTAAATGGCATTTTTTGGTGTACATATGATATCTATTACCTTTTGTTAACACTTTTTTTTTTTGAGGGAGGGGGGGGGAGATGGTGGGACAATAACAAGTATTTCAGCATTGTGTTTAGTTTTTTTGCATTATAAAGTTTGGGTTGTTCACTGTGCAGTATACATAAGATTCCAGGGATGTACATAGAAATCATGAGGCCCACATAGCAGGAGTCCGTATTGGACCCTTTTTCCCCTAAGAAAACAATGCTCTGTATAGTTGACGGGGTTGGGGCATATAGGTGACGCACCCAGGGCCTGTGGGGGACTCTGTCCCGGGCTTTGAATCACGGGGACGTGTCACGGGAGTGGCCGGTGCCTGGTTCTGTGACCCTGGGAGTCGCTTAAAAAAGGAGAAAATAAAGGAAAATAAAAATGAAATGTTTTTCGTGACGCCACTTGCAGCATGTGGGAAAAGCCGCCGCTGCAAAGGCCTTTATGGGCGTCTCCGGTCGCGGTGCCACCTCTTTCGGCCATTTTCATCCTCTTTCTGAAGCCTGGGTGCATGACGTGGCTGCGTCATACACACTCGCCGGTCCTGCGCAGGCGCACTACAATACTTTGATCTGCCCTGCAAGACCTGAATGCCGGCGAGTGTGTATGACGTCGGACCCATCATGCACCGCAGCTAGAGAAGAAGGAGCACAAAGATAGACAAAAGAGGCGGCACCGGCAACCGATACACCCATAATTCCCACCGCGCGACCGTTAGGTAAGTATTATAAAGTGTTTTTTATGTTATAACCCTGGCCTGGGCACTTATATACAGCATTCTAACATGCTGTATATAAGAGCCCGGTGGTGGTGGCCGCAGCTTATAGGCCAAAAAAATGGTGACCGGTTCCCTTTAAAGCGTCTTCCTGAATTAGGGCTCTGCACCCCGCCGGTGTCTGGTCCCGTGAGTACTCACACTGTACTCCTTTTTGCCCAACAAGTCACTTCACACTCGTTGTCTGAACGTCGACTCCTGACTTCTCACTGACCGACCAACTGACTGTAGTCAAGATGTCTGTCTCTTGTCAACTGCCTTGACTAGCCCCTCTTCCTCCCAAGTTTCTAACTAGCGGGATTGGATAAGTCCTGACCAATAGGTGGCCATGCATCATATCCTTCTCTAGCCTGTTACCCAGTCTGGGAAAAAGGGCATAGATGTGTGTGTTTGAACGGTATTTACCGGCACTGGTCTTCCAGGAACCCTGGGTTACAACCGCACCTGTTACTGGATGCAATACCCTGTGGCACCTGACCCCTCAGGGGCGACACATTGGCATAGGCACCGAAGAGCATATAGTGTTTTCAGTGATCACAATACCACTATCATAGCCCTCTTAATATGGTATAATGTTCTACTGACTCCCCCATACACCCTCTAATTTTCCACAGTAAATTACACAATTTGCCCCTTAATACCCCTCAGATGCATAGTATTATGACCCCACAGCAAACTAGCACAGCATGGTGCTCCCTCAATAATCCCCATAGCATAATGGCTGCAAGGTAACCTTCCCCCCACAATATGATGCCTCCACAGTTCCCCATACACAGAGCACATTCACCCGCAGTATGACGGTCGCAAAGATCCTCATAGTTCCCTCTCCCATTATGATGCCAGCACAGTTTCCCCCTACACAGTATAATGCACTCATAGTCCCCTGCACAAAATGATAGCCCCCACAGTTCAGTACACAGTATGATGGGACAGGACTCTACACACACAGTATGATGCCCCTGCAGCCCCCCAAACAATAGGATAATCCTCATACAGAATGATAGCTCCCACAGCCATCCAATCAGCATGATGCCACAAAAGCCCCTCAAACAGTATGATGGCCCCACAAAGTCCCTCACAGTGGGATGGTGCAACAATCCTATCACAGAGTATGATGTTCTCACAGCTCATCAAACAGGATGATTGTACCCACAGCTCCTCATACAGAATGATGCCACACCAATATCACAAAAAAAGTTATTACCGACAAAAAATACTGTATATACTACTTGCATTGGTTTTCGTCTCCTGCCATGTTGTTCCCCTCTATGCATTGTGTGGACTGAGGCCTCATGCAGCAGGCGCGATGTTGTGACATTTTTTGGCCTGCTGTGCTGAGACTCAGAGCTTAGGTGCATAGGAAGAAGGGTGGCACAGCTAAGGGCTCCCTATTTCATCACTTTGCTTAACGTATCTGCATCTTGAGGATATTACAGCTTACTTATGAACTGTAATCCATCAGACATTTACTGTATATCCCTACACTGCTACCACTACTTGTAATTATAATTTAGGTCTGCTGAATGTTCCTCACTGCCTCCATGCCCCCAATCACATCTTCTACAACTAGGAAAGAAAGAGAAAGTAAAAGGTTGTGACTAGGGAGTTTGGTTAGGGTTGTGGCCTAAATATTTTGTCCCACTTTCTCTTCTATAAAGGTTGGGAGGGGGGGCGTGGCCGGCTGCAGAGTGATGAGGAAGTGAAAATCCTCTCCTCTGTGTTTCAGTCAGCAAAGCTACAAAATACAGCAACTTAGATGGACCTTAGCCTTTATTGAACGAAGGAGAGCACAAGAGGACTCCCTCTGGATCATTTCGGTACCAAAACTATCTAAATCGGGCTCTCCTAGCCTGAGATATCACAGATTATAGCAGGCGCTATCACAGCACAGAAGGACCGAGGAACAGTGGACACAACAAGCACTGGTGAGTGCATATAAACCAGGGCCAGGGGTGCACAGTTTATCACACTAGGCCTGATTCAGGGGATATAACTGTTAACACAGTGGGAGACATAACTGGGCTGAGCAGGAGCCTTTTCCCCACAGCTCCACCCCTCCCCCTCCACTTCTCTCAGACTGCAAGGGCCAGAATCTCTGCAGCATTGCATATGCTAATTAGCCCCTGTGGTGAAATTGCTTATTCTTGCTGGAGCTGAACTTTAACAACAAATAAATCAACAAGCCACTAAAGCTGGTGTCACACACAGCGACAACGACAACGACGTCGCTGCTACGTCACCATTTTCTGTGACGTTGCAGCGACGTCCCGTCGCTGTCGCTGTGTGTGACATCCAGCAACGACCTGGCCCCTGCTGTGAGGTCGCCGGTCGTTGCTGAATGTCCAGCTTCATTTTTTGGTCGTCACTCTCCCGCTGTGACACACACATCGCTGTGTGTGACAGTGAGAGAGCGACGAAATAAAGCGAGCAGGAGCCGGCACTGGCAGCTGCGGTAAGCTGTAACCAGCGTAAACATCGGGTAACCAAGGGAAGACCTTTCCCTGGTTACCCGATATTTACCTTCGTTACCAGCCTCCGCTCTTGCTGCCAGTGCCGGCTCCTGCTCTGTGCACATGTGGCTGCAGTACGCATCGGGTAATTAACCCGATGTATACTGTAGCAAGGAGAGCAAGGAGCTAGCGCTAAGCAGTGCGCGCGGCTCCCTGCTCTCTGCACTGTGACATGTAGCTGCAGCACACATCGGGTTAATTAACCCGATGTGTACTGTACCTATGAGATCAAGGAGCCAGCGCTAAGCGCGGCTCCCTGCTCTCTGCACATGTAGCACAGCGACGTTATGATCGCTGCTTCTGCTGTGTTTGACAGCTAAGCAGCGATCATAACAGCGACTTACAAGGTCGCTGTTACGTCACCGAAAATGGTGACGTAACAGCGACGTCGCTGTCGCTTAGTGTGAACCCAGCTTAAGTGGTGAAGGCAGGGCTACCCTGACTTTATATCACCCTGTAAATAGGAGATTCTCTTATATAATAAACTATACAACTGCTTTTAAAACTTATTCTACTGCAAAGCAACCCTGTGCAGCATTCAGCCTGCAACTCACTGTATAATACCCTACTGTGACAAAGGTCTTGCTGCCAACTATTTGTGAGATTAAACCACCATAAACAAAGATTAATAACAGATTTAAAGGCCCAGTCACACTAAACAACTTACCAGCGATCCCAACAACGATACAACCTGATAGGGATTGCTGGTAAGTTGCTAGGAGGTTGCTGGTGAGATGTCACACTAAGCGACGCTCCAGCGATCCCACCAGCAACCTGACCTGGCAGGGATCGCTGGAGCGTCGTGGAAGCGATGCTGCGCTTGGTAATTAAGGTAAATATCGAGTAACCAACCCGATATTTACCATTGTTACCAGCGCACACCGCTTAGCGCTGGCTCCCTGCACTCCTAGCTACAGTACACATCGGGTTAATTACCCGATGTGTACTGCGGCTACATGTGGACAGAGCAGGAGCCGGCACTGACAGCTGAGAGCGGTGGACGCTGCTAACGAAGGTAAATATCAGGTAACCCAGGTAAGGGCTTCTTGGTTACCCGATGTTTACTGTGGTTACCAGCGTCCGCAGAAGCCGGCTCCTGCTGCTTGCACATTCAGTTGTTGCTCTCTCGCTGTCACACATAGTGATGTGTGCTTCAGAGCGGGGGAGCAACAACTAAAAAATGGCCCAGGACATTCAGCAACAACCAACGACCTCACAGCAGGGGCCAGGTTGTTGCTGGATGTCACACTAAGCAACATCGCTAGCAAGTTGTGCATCAGCAGCGATGTTGCTAGCAATGTTGCTTAGTGTGACGGTACCTTAAGCTAAAAACAACTACCCAAGGAGAGCTGCAAGACCCCTAAACAGCTTGTCTATAGCCTATTCAACAACAAAGCCCTGACAAGTGCGTATTCCTTATAAGATAAACAAATAACAGACATTTTTGCATATTCCCATAAGGTTGTAGTTAATCAGAGGTCTCAGCTACTGAACCGTCAAGACTAAAATAAACATTGCTAACAATAGTCAAATACTATAACTGTAATTACACCAGCACAAAATGCCAAAACCTACTCCAACTACAAATACCAAAATGGAAAGAAGTACTCAAGAAACCAGACAGAACATTACTAAATACTCACAGAACCCATCTTCACAATCAAGCAGCAATTCTGCACCACAAAAGGAGAAAAAACTGGAATCACTAGTCACTCAACTCCATGACACTGCAAGAAGCATTAGCTCTCCCAATGTGTCTCAACATATCAAGGCAGTCTCAGTTTCTGGCTATACAGACAGTGATTTTCCTGCTCTAAAAAGAGATTTAGAAGATAGCACAATGGACATCACATACCAAACTCAAAAAAGAAAGGAACCCGATTTGGACAGATCAAGGATAGCTAATCCCCATTAGGATGGCGAATATAATTCAGATTCTGAGTCATTCCCAACACAGAGTCCAGCAAAAAACAAGAGCAGAATGGAACATTCAGACGACAATAACGGCAATACAATAAATCATGTCATCAACTTTGAAGATATCGCTTCGTCTGATAAAAACGCCTCTGAAAATTTTGTGAAAAGCGCAATGGCAACAATGTTCGAAAAATTTAATATTCTGTTTCAGAATCAAACCAAGATTTTGCAAGCCAGTATTGACTCTAACAACAACAGGTTATTAGAGCATGAAGATAGAATAAAAAAATTAGAGGATAGCCAATCAGCAGAATTGGAGCAAGCAACAATCAAAAACGAAATCCGCCAATTAAGAGCCAAGGTTGCGGATATGGAAGATCGAAATCGTAGAAACAATGTCAAGATAAGAGGCATCCCAGAATCCGTCCCCCCGAAAGGACTTTCCGAATTCTTGAAAAACATCATACGTGCTGTATTACCTTCTGTTAAAGAATCAGAACTTATTATCAACAGAATACACAGACTCCCGAGACCCAGACATATTTCCGAGGAAACTCCAAGGGATACCATAGCAAGAATCCATTTTTTCCATATAAAGGAGGAGTTTATGCAAAAATTAAGAAAAATAAAAAATCTCCCTAAGCCCTTTGAGCTAATAAAAGTATTCACTGACCTCTCCAAAGAGACCATGGCAATGCGCAAATCTTTCAATTTAACCACTAGCTTCTGCCGGGATAATGGAATCCAGTACAGATGGGGCTTTCCCACTAAATTATTGATCTCATTCAGAGGGAAAATAGTACCCATTACAACTCCTGAAGATGGCCACCGCTTTCTCAGCTCCCTTGAGGAACGAGAAGCCCCTCACCCAGATCCACGACGTAGACCAACATAGACTTGGCCCTGAAAAAATTCTTTGATTTATTTTGATGGGCCTGTTATTTTCTTCTCAAGAGATCGTGTGCTTTAAAAAGATAATACAAGATTATTCATGTTATGGTTATAATGCAAACGTTATACATGTCTTTCTCAATTTTCGCATGATGGTGACTCACGGTAACATAATTTGTTGTTTTATTTTATATATAACCTTTTATTTTTCACAAAACTACAACTGGTACTTGGAGATAAAATACTATATTAAAGACTTTACAGCAATAGACTAGTGCCTCAAGAGGGAAGTGTCTGACAAAAAGGCATTCCCCGGAGATTTATTTTGTTGGAACAATATTTTTTTTCTTGTTTTTCTGTTATTTGAGTATCTTCTAGGTAAAGACACTGAACAACAAGATAAAGAATTAAGAACCCTTAAATTTTGAATAAAGTATCTGAAGTAAGATATTTTAGAATATTACTGTTTGTTTACAGATATTTACAAATTAGCTGTAGCAGTTTTTGATAAGTGTTCGCAATGTACTAGTATTGGTATACAATACAGAAATTTATCTTTTATATTAGGTCAGCTGAAAACCTTGGTAACCCATTTCAACACTTAATGGATAACAGGTAAATATAATTAAACCCCAAAACAACTGTAACCCAAAATGGACATAAACATTCTATCACTAAATGTTAAAGTTATGAACAGCCCTAATAGAAGATTCATGATTTGGAAGGAAATAAAAAATTGTAAAGCAAATATAATCTGTCTTCAAGAAACAAGATTGGCCAGAAACAATCACCCTAAATTTGAAAATAAGAATTATACTAATATTTTCAAAGCCCTTAATGAAAAAAAGAAAGCAGGAGTTATTACGATAATCAGTAACTCAACTAGGTTCTTCTTGATATCTGAAATACAAGACCCTGAAGGACGGTTCCTTATCCTTATTGGTAAAATTAATGACCACCTATGTATTATCGTAAATGTATATGCCCCAAACAGTGGCCAGATTACTTTCCTTAATAATCTAATGAAAAAAATTCAGAAGCACAAACAAGGAGATCTCTTTTTAGGAGGCGATTTTTAACTTGATACCTGATATTAAGATGGACTCGACAGCAAATCCCAGACAACATCACCCATCATTATACAAATGGCTTCAAACTCATGAACTGTTGGACACCTTCAGATGTCTTAACACCACATCTAAGGAATATACCTTCTACTCATCAGCCCACAAAACCTTTTCTAGAATAGATTTACTTTTAACTGAATCCCTCTCAATCTCCAGAGTAACTAAAATAGAAATTAAGGACAAAACGTTCTCAGACCACTCTCCCTTATTCTGCACAATTAAAGTAGGCACCCCAGACAGATTAAATTTCACCTGGAAAAATAACCCGGCAATTTTCCAACACCCAAACTTTCAACAAGAAATTGAAAAATCTTTAAAAAATTATTTCTCCGAAAACGCCTCTGAAACTATGAATCCTTTTTCAGTTTGGAATGCCAACAAGGCGGTGCAAAGAGGCATATTGATTCAAATTTCTTCAAGACTGAAAAAACAAAGGAATTCAGATCTGTCTAAAATACAAGAAAAAATAAAAGAAAAAGAACAGCAAAGACTACCCCAGCCCAGTCAACAAATACATGTCGATATTATAAAATTGCGTATACAGCTGAGAGACTTACTTCTGGCTTACTATGATAAATATGTGAGAATATTAAATACAAACCGTTATACATTAGTTAACAAACCAACTAAATATATGGCACGTAGAATTAAACAAAAAAGAATTAGGAATAGGATACACAAGATAAAACACCCAGATGGCCATTATTATACCCATCCAAAAGACATCGTAGAAGCATTTGTGAGTAATTTAAAAAAACTATATAACCTCAATTCCACTCCTTCTGACCAGAATGATAACCTCAACAAAATGAATAACTTCTTGGACTAAATCCATCTTCCTAAACTAAATGAGCATCAACTAAATATTTTAAATCGTCCATTTACTGACTCCAAAATTTTACAAACAATTAAAAACCTAAAAATAAACAAGTCCCCAGGCCCAGATGGGTTTTCTAATGAATTTTACAAGACTTTTTCCCAATTACTTGTACCTCACCTTTGTAAAATTTTTAATCACGCAGCTTCCACCAGAGAATTCCCTGCAGAAATGCTCCAGGCAAATATAACCCTCATCCCTAAACCAAATAGTGACCCTGAATTAGTGACTAGTTATAGACCCATCTCTCTAATTAATACAACAGATGTAAAAATGTATTCAAAAATATTAGCCGAAAGATTAAAAGAAATTCTCCCATCATTGATCCATCAAGACCAACTAGGATTTGTTAAAAATAGACAAGCATCAGACGGTACTAGAAGATTACTAAACATTCTTGAATACGCTAAAAAAATCTAGAACACCCACCCTACTTTTATCGCTTGACGCTGAGAAAGCATTTGATAGAGTGGGGTGGGAATTCTTGGAAAACACCCTGAAAAAATTTGGCTTTGACAACACATCCATTAACGCCATCATGGTGCTATATTCCTGCCCCTCAGTCACATTTAAATGAGACAACCACTCTTCGAAATCTTTTATAATAACCAATGGAACTCGTCAGGGATGTCCATTATCACCACTACTTTTTGCCCTGATTATGGAACCTTTGGCAGAATGTGTCAGGTCAAATGAAAAAATTAAAGGTATTTCCATAGGCAAAGAAAACTTTAAAATAAGTCTTTTTGCGGACGATGTAATTATGACTCTTAGCGACCCATTAAACTCCATCAATGAGATAAACAACATTTTGAAAGAATTCTCCATTGTTTCAAACTTTAAAATTAATGAGAAAAAGTCAAAAATGCTAGCTCTTAACCTCATCCCAACAGCACAAGAAAATCTTAGAAATAATGTTAATTATGAATGGGTTACAGACTCTATTGAATACTTAGGTATTACTTTCACAAAAGATATTAAAAGCACCTTAATCCTCAACATGAATAAACTCTTATCTCAGATTGAAAAAGACTTTGCAACATACAACAAAACCGAAACGACTTGGCTTGGTAGAATATTGGTAGCTAAGATGTTTATTCTACCCAAGATTTTATATACAATTAGATGTCTACCTATCATCATCCCAGACGAATTCCTAGTCAAATTGCAAAAATCGATCAACAAATATGTCTGGAATAATAGTAAAGCAAAGGTGGCGGCCAAAAATACATTATTCAAAAATAAAATTAATGGAGGATACGGCCTTCCTAATATACAAGCATATTATTACTCAAATTTATTAAAACAAACCAACAATTGGTTATTAAAAAATGAAAATACTCCAACTTGGGTTAACTTGGAACTAATATTATCAGGAAATAATTCTTTCCGCTCTTCTTTACTGGAACAGTTACTAAGCTCTGGAGGACGAAAATCCAATACCTACGATAGCAGCACTATTAATGCTGCATTTACTTCCTGGGAAAAGATTTAAAGAATCTCCAAAGACAAAATGACTTTTGAAGTCTTTAAAAATACAGAGATAAAAAATATAGATTTGTCAAACAATACGGAGACACTAGATAGATGGATCCAGTCAGGGATAAAATACATAAAAAATATATACAATAGTGCAAATTTCCTCATTCTTACAACTTAAACTACAAAATAATATACCAGATAAAGATCTTTACTTCTTCCTAGAAATAAGGAAAACCATCCGGAAACTTGTAGAACCCAAATGTAAAATAAACAAATTCATACTTAAATTGATAAACTACCCAAATAACAAACTAATATGGAGTCATAAGAACATCTATCATGCCTACAATTCTGAACTTACCACAAGAAAAATGATACACATATCCAGTTGGGAAAAGGACTTAAAAGTAGAATTCAACCAAGACCAATGGGATAAAGCTCTTAAAAACACATACCTTTCCAATATCTGCGCTACATTACATGAAGCTTATTATAAGATTTATACCAGATGGTATTTCACTCCGGACAAAGTAGCTAAAATATTCCCAAGCCAAAAACCAAGCTCTCTTATCGATAGATTCGGATACAATAAACATAAAATACAGGGCCATCGTAATTTATATCCTTCTAGTTACCAAAATCGAATTGGCGGCACGTTGGAAATCCAATAAAATTCCAAATATTTACGATCTAATAGAAAAAATATCCCTTCATAAGTTCTATGAAGAGAAGCATGCTCTGATTAATAACTCTTGGAACAGATTTCATAAAAAATGGGACCCTTGGACTGACTTTATTAACAACAATACATCAAATTTTAAACCTAATCTAGTTCTAATTCTTGTATAAACGTAATACACGATACTTATTCAATTAGTTTAATAAGAAAATTGTTTGTTTACATTCATCTCCTGACATATTTTATTTGAAAATCATACTTTGTAAATTTTAAATCGGACTGTATGTCATAGATTTTACCAATGTTATTTGTTTTGTTTCTCCTTTTGTATATGTCTACTGTATATTATTTGTTTGATATAGCATGAAGTAATGCTATACAGCACTTTCTGTTTTATTGTTTTTGTTAGAACTGTTTTATGTATAAACTTTGAAAATCTAATAAACTATTGAATCATATAAAAGTTGGGAGGTATGAAGTTATAGTAAAATTGTGGAAATTACATGACTGCCCCACAACTTCAATGCTTCACTTAGAGGAAAAAGTCATTAAATATCATATTGCCCTTCTACTATACATAGTGTTTTTACATTTTTCTATGACGGGATTTTATTGTGTATAACCAAGAATTGTCATGTAAGAAAATAGTTGCTGTTACAGGATTGCTACCTGTAGGGGGGTTTAGGGGTGACCAGAGAAGCATTAAGCACTCATTATAGCCTGCTTGCTCATTTTCATCAGGGACATCTGTATGAAAGGACGGTTTAGAGTTTATATTTATGGCAGATATCCTGATGCTTTGGAGCTCATGTGAAACGTAATGTTTATTAGCTTCCAGCTGTAATGGACTTGGCAGCTGGTGCCATTGATGCAGTATAGTAATTCTTGGGATGCTTTAGTTATCTGGCGATACAGACTTTTCCTAGTCTATCTGTAGTCTGTATTGGACAAAATAAAATGCGAAAATGTGTGCAAAATGGAAAACTTTGCTCTGTTTGGTAGACATATTGTGCATGGGAAGTATCATATTTCTGTGGCATACCCAGGGATCATACTTATATATTAACTAGAAGGTGGCCCAATTCTAACGTATCGGGTATTCTAGAATTTATTGTGTAGTTAATGTATGATTTTCGTTATTTATATATATATATATATATATATATATATATATATATATAGATATATATATATAGATAGATAGATAGAGATATATATATATAGATGTTGTTGTGTGTAGTTGCCAGTGTTTGTGTAGGGCGCTGTAAATGTTCTGGGTGGTGTCTGGGTGTGGGGGTGTGTGAGAGCGGTGTTGTATGTGTGTTGCGTTGTTTGTGGAGCTCTGTGTGTCTGCAGTGTTTGTGTGTGGTGCTGTGTGTGTTGCGCGGTTTGTGTGGGTGTGGAGTGCGTGTGTGTGTTTTGGGGGAGGTATGTTTTGTGCAGTGTGTGTGTTGCGCGGGATGTGCATATATTTGTGTATGCCGTGGTGTTTGTGTGTTGGGTGTTGTGTGTGTGCGGCGTTGTCTGTGTGTGGGTGTCTGTGTAGGGCGGTGTTTGTGGTTCCCAGTGTGTGTGTGGTGTGTTGTGCGGTGCGCGTGTGGCGGTGTGTGTGTGTTTTGGGGGGAGATGTGCACCCCCATTGTGCTCCATCCCCCATGCTGCGCACCCCCCATCGTGCTCCATCCCCCATGCTGCTCACCCCCCATCGTGCTCCATCCCCCATGCTGCGCACTCCCCATCGTGCTCCATCCCCCATGCTGCGCACTCCCCATCGTGCTCCATCCCCCATGCTGCGCACCCCCCATCGTGCTCCATCCACCATGCTGCGCACCCCCCATCGTGCAACATCCCCCATGCTGCGCACCCCCCATCGTGCTCCATCCCCCATGCTGCGCACCCCCCATCGTGCTTCATCCCCCATGCTGCGCACCCCCCATGCTGCGCACCCCCCATCGTGCTCCATCCCCCATGCTGCGCACCCCCCATTGTGCTCCATCCCCCATGCTGCACACCCCCCATCGTGCTCCATCCCCCATGCTGCGCACTCCCCATCGTGCTCCACAGTCACACATCAGACAGTATACCCGCACACATCTGATCGCATACACTCACACCCCACTTCTCCCTGTGCCCTCTGGTGGGTGGTCCCAGCAGCTGTGCTGCACGCCATGCTCCTCTGCCTTCTGCCGACACTCACACATCCGATCGCATACACGCACACATCCGATCGCATACACACACACTGATGATATCGCACATACGCACTCACACACTCACAACATCCGGAGATACCACATGCTTCCGGCCATGTGATCCTCCGGCAGGTCCTGGAAGGTCACTGCACGCACAGTATCGCCGCCGAGAAGTAAGCGATATCACTGGATGTTGTGAGTGTGTGGATGCGATCTGATGTGTGTGTGAGGTGTGTGTGAGAGTGAGTGAGTGTGATCTGATGTGTGTGTGTCTTTTCTTATGTGTGTGCGTGTGTGTGTGTGTTCTGCCGCTGCAGGACCTTGATGCGCTCACCTGCTCCCGGTCGGCGTCTGGTGAGTATGACTGCGGGGTTTTCTTTCTTCTGTCTTCTCTCTTCTGGGGGTGCCCGCTGCCTATAATGAAGTGTCTTGCAGTGTCTTTAACTCTTTCACCGCTGCATGACACTTCATTATTGACCACAGCATATGCCGGCTCCCTGCACATGTGTACCGGGAGCCGGTGTTCGCTGGTAATCATGATACACATCGGGTAACTAAGGGAAGCGCTTCCTATAGTTACCCGATGTTTATCAAGGTTACCAGCGTACACTGGCTCTGTCACGATCCCAGCATCGCAAGGTTATGTCTGGGCTGGGGGAGTCGGGGCTTCGTTTGAATTTGGGGGAAGGGGCGTGGCCAATCCGTGGGGGGGGGGGGGCAGGCCGAGCCCAGCGGCCAATCCGACAGTTGTCACTCTAACGACACTGTCACGGTGACACTATCACGATGACACAATTTTGGAGCAAGATAGACAGACAGACAGAATAAGGCAATTATATATATAGACTAGAAGGTGGCCCGATTCTACGCATCAGGTATTCTAGAATTTACGTATTGTGTAGTTCATGTATGATTGTTGTTATATATATATATATATATGTTGTGTGTAGTTACCAAGTGTTTGTGTAGGCGCTGTAGATGTTCTGGGTGTTGTCTGGGTGTGACGGGGGTGAGAGCGGTGTTGTATGTGTGTTGCGTTGTTTGTGGAGCGCTGTGTGTCTGTAGCGTTGTGTGTTGCGCGGTTTGTGTGTGTGTGGTGTGTTTTGGGGGGAGGTATGTTTTGTGCAATGTGTGTGTTGTGCGGTATGTGCGTATATTTGTGTGTGCCGCGGTGTTTGTGTGTTGGGTGTTGTGTGTGTGCAGCGTTGTCTGTGTGTGTAGGTGTCTGTGTAGGGCAGTTGTTTGTGGTTCCCAGTGTGTGTGTGTGTGTGTGTGGTGTGTTGTGCACTTCCCATCGTGCTCCATCCGCCATGCTGCGCACTCCCAAACGTGCACCATCCGCCATGCTGCGCACTCCCAAACGTGCACCATCCGCCATGCTGCGCACTCCCAAACGTGCTCCATCCGCCAGGCTGCGCACTCCCAAACGTGCTCCATCCGCCATGCTTCGCACTCCCAAACGTGCTCCATCCGCCATGCTGCGCACTCCCAAACGTGCTCCATCCGCCATGCTGCGCACTCCCAAACGTGCTCCATCCGCCATGCTGCGCACTCCCAAACGTGCTCCATCCGCCATGCTGCGCACTCCCAAACGTGCTCCATCCGCCATGCTGCGCACTCCCAAACGTGCTCCATCCGCCATGCTGCGCACTCCCAAACGTGCTCCATCCGCCATGCTGCGCACTCCCAAACGTGCGCCATCCGCCATGCTGCGCACTCCCAAACGTGCTCCATCCGCCATGCTGCGCACTCCCAAATGTGCTCCATCCGCCATGCTGCGCACTCCCAAACGTGCTCCATCCGCCATGCTGCGCACTCCCAAACGTGCTCCATCCGCCATGCTGCGCACTCCCAAACGTGCTCCATCCGCCATGCTGCGCACTCCCAAACGTGCTCCATCCGCCATGCTGCGCACTCCCAAACGTGCTCCATCCGCCATGCTGCGCACTCCCAAACGTGCTCCATCCGCCATGCTGCGCACTCCCAAACGTGCTCCATCCGCCATGCTGCGCACTCCCAAACGTGCTCCATTCCCCATGCTGCGCACTCCCAAACGTGCTCCATCCCCCATGCTGCGCACCCCCCATTGTAATCCATCCCCCATGCTGCACCAGCATCAGCCTCTCTACCCGCAGCATCAGCCTTCTGTCCCCAGCATCATCCCCTCTCTGTCCCCAGCCTCAGCCCCTCTCTGTCCCCAGCCTCAGCCCCTCTCTGTCCCCAGCCTCAGCCCCTCTCTGTCCCCAGCCTCAGCCCCTCTCTGTCCCCAGCCTCAGCCCCTCTCTGTCCCCAGCCTCAGCCCCTCTCTGTCCCCTCCTCTGGCGACACTCACACACACGATCGCATCCACTCACACACACGATCGCATACACTCACACACACCCGATCCCGACACTCACACACACGATCGCATCCACTCACACACACGATCGCATCCACTCACACACACGATCGCATCCACTCACACACACCCGATCCCGACACACACACACCCGATCGCATACACTCACACACACAGACACTGACGATATCGCACATACGCGCTCACAGTCACAACATCCGGAGATACCACATGCTTCTGGCCATGTGATCCTCCGTCAGGTCCTGGAAGGTCACAACAGCACAGTATCGAGGCCGAGAAGCAAGGGATATCGCCGGATGCTGTGAGTGTGTGGATGCGATGTGATGTGTGTGTGAGGTGTGTGTGAGAGTGAGTGTGAGAGTGAGTGTGAGCTGATGTGTGTGTGTGTGTGTGTGCGTGTGGATCTTCCGCCGCTACAGGACCTCGATGCGCTTGTAACCATGCCAACGTATCCCGTCCCCCGCTCGCACGGGAGCCCACACCACTCCCGTGCGAGCGGGGGATGGGGGATGGGGGGGGGGAGTACAGTACTCACCCCCCTTAACAGCCGTGTCAGTTCGGGGAATGCGCGGGGGGGGGGAGAGGGGGGGGGGGAGTACAGTACTCACCTCCGTGACAGCCCTGTCAGTTCGGGGAATGCGCGGGGGGAGGTGGGCGGGGCCAGAGCTAACGTGCGTTGCGTGAGGGGGGCGGGGCGTGGCGTGGCCGAATTGCCAATGCCTGCAGGGTGCCGGGGCGAGAGGCCAATCTGTGGGGGGGGCGGAGGCTGGGCGAGCGGCTGGCCAATCCGTGTGGGGGCGCAGCCTGGGCGAGCGGCCAATCGGTGTGGGGGGGCGGGGCCATGGCGAGCCCAGCGGCCAATCAGCTTTGTGTCACCGTAAGGACATGTCACGGTGACACTGTCACGGTGACACAATTTTGGAGCATGACAGACAGACAGACAGACAGAATAAGGCAATTATATATATAGATATGGGCAGCACAGTAGTTTTGTAGTTTTGTAGCCCTGGGTTCGTATCCCACCAAGGGCAATAGCTGCAAGGAGTTTGCATGGTCTCCTTATCTTGCGTGGGTTTCATCTGGATACTCTGGTTTCCTCCGATACTCCAAAAACATACAATTTAGATTGTGAGCCCCAGTGATGATGATGTCTGTAAAGAGCTGTGAAATTAAAAGCGCTATTCAGTGTTGGCACCCTAGAAATTGTTCTTTTCTGAAACAATTTGAAGGGTGCCAACATTTTCTGCCATGACTGTATAAGTGAGTAATATAAATAAAATATTGGTCACTCTATTTAAACAATTTATACCTGCCTGAAAATATAAAAGTAGTTGCTTCAAGGTAAGAAACCTTATTAGCCAAAAATCCACTACCACCATTATAATTAACACCGGTGGCCACATAATTAAACGGGCAAGCGGAGATGCATAAACTCCATAAAAATATTAGAAACTGGAGGACATGAAAAAATAGATTTATTCATGTATCAAACAGACATATTCAGGTATCAAATAGACATGTAGACATAGATCAAACTTGTGCACAAAACAGGACAAAAAAATTGCTGCGTAATCATTATGCATAACAGGACCAAAAAATTGCTATATGATCACATAGGTAAGGACGGCCATGTCATTATGGCTAGCAAAGCTTAGCAATCAAGAGCAAAGACATGGACAGAGTCAGTCCAGGAAATTAAGTTAAAGGGAACCTGTCAGGTGCAATATGCACCCATAATCACGAGCAGTTCTGGGTGTATATTGCTAATCCCTGCCTAACCATCCCTGTATACACTAGCATAGATAAAGAGATCATTAAAAAAAGTATTTCTAAATATATTTTATGTTATGCTAATGAGGCCAGCGACTAGTCCCTAGGGTGTTATTTCCCCCAACTAGCCGCCCTCTTAGCATGGTAGCACACCCACAGGGGCATACTAACATGCTATTCAATGCAGCATCACCAGCGGTGCCACGCATACCTGTGTTTGCTGTGACCGTATTTCTGAATGCCGGGCACTTCCGGGTATTCACAGTATGAAGTCGGGTGTATGCGTCCCAGCTTCAGAGGTCTACTGCTGCATGACCGGAAGTGCCTGGCATTTAGAAGCGCTGTCACAGTTGACACAGGTAGGCGCAGCACCGCTGGTGATGCTGCATTGCATAGCATGTTAGTACGCCCCTGTGGGCGTGCTAACATGCTAAGAGGGCAGCTAGTTGAGAGAAATAACACTCTTGGGACTAGGCCCCGCACTCATTAGCATTTGATCTCTTTATCTATGCTAGTGTATACAGGGACGGTTAAGGCCCCGTCACACTAAGCAACATCGCTAGCAACATCGCTGCTAACGAACAACTTTTGTGACGTTGCTAGCGATGTTGCTGTGTGTGACATCCAGCAACAACCTGGCCCCTGCTGTGAGGTCGTTGGTTGTTGCTGAATGTCCTGGGCCATTTTTTAGTTGTTGCTGTCCCGCTGTGAAGCACAGATCGCTGTGTGTGACAGCGAGACAGCAACAACTAAATGTGCAGGCAGCAGGAGCCGGCTTCTGCAGAGGCTGGTAACCAATGTAAACATC
This sequence comes from Anomaloglossus baeobatrachus, assembly GCF_048569485.1. NCBI lineage: Eukaryota > Metazoa > Chordata > Amphibia > Anura > Aromobatidae > Anomaloglossus > Anomaloglossus baeobatrachus. The sequence goes on along the minus strand of NC_134356.1, from coordinate 307,283,932 downwards.
GGGTAACCAAGAAGCCCTGTCCTTGGTTTACCCGATATTTACCTTCGATACCAGCCTCCGTCGCTCTCACTGCCTGTGCTGCCGGCTCCTGCTCTGTGCACATGTAGCTAGCTCTAGGACACATCGGGTTAATTAACCTGATGTGTGCTGTAAGTAGGAGAGCAGGGAGCCAGCGCTAAGCATTGTGCGCTGCTCCCTGCTCTGTGCACATGTAGCTGCAGCACACATCAGGTAATTAACCCCATGTGTGCTGTAACTAGGAGAGCAAGGAGCCAGCGCTAAGCATTGTGCGCTGATCCCTGCTCTGTGCACTTTTAGCTGCAGCATACATCGGGTAATTAACCCGATGTGTGCTGTACTAGGAGAGCAGGGAGCCAGCGCTCAGTGTGCGCTGCTCCCTGCTCTCTGCACGTGTAGCTCCGTGCGGTGGTAACCAAGGTAAATATCGGGTTGGTTACCGATATTTACCTTAGTTACCAAGCGCAGCATCTTCCACGCCGCGCTGGGGGCTGGTCACTGGTTGCTGGTGAGCTCACCAGCAACTCGTGTAGCCACGCTCCAGCGATCCCTGCCAGGTCAGGTTGCTGGTGGGATCGCTGGAGCGTCGCAGTGTGACAGCTCACCAGCAACCTCCTAGCAACTTACCAGCGATCCCTATCGTTGTTGGGATCGCTGGTAAGTTGCTTAGTGTGACGGTACCTATAGACAGGGATTAGCAATATGCAACTAGAACTGCTCGTGTTTATGGGTGCATATTGCACCTGGTAGGTTCCCTTTAATCACTCTATAGCCACATCTCTTATAAAGTGCAAGTGCCTATATCTTACCTACATCTTATAAGAATTACATCCAGCCCATGTCCAGCATTGAACACACATCTTTCCCAGAATAATGTAGACACCAACGTACATTTCACTTTTCTTTAATTCTTCACAGAATAGTAACTGAACCGCTTTCTCAGGGAGATCTGCCTAAAGATTTTTACACCACTATTCACAAAAAACTAACTATGCATAACTAATCATATCCTAAATATTTGCTAGTCAATTTTATCTATGAGATAGCCAAGATGATTGTCTATAAAATGAAGGTAGTATTACTATCGAAGCTGTAGTGAATGGTGAGATATGGAGCCTGAAAGTGAAAAGTTCAAAACATTAACCTTTTGCTCGTCCATGTAGAAGCACCACTCCAGCGGTAAATTTAAGAAAAAACAAAACACTGGAGTAGTACTGTCGAAGCACATAGTATGATAAATAGGTATGCTATATGGGTATTAGCTAATTTTTATAGAGGTCTCCCAATTCTGATAAATTATAGGATGTAGTTGATCATTTAGGCCTTGAGTCTACTTGCGTTTTACATGGAATAAAACATCGGATTGCACTTGCACCAGTGTAAAACTATGGGGCAGTGTCCATCTGCGATTGATTTCTCATGCCATATTGGCATCAGTAAAGAATCGCAACATGCTGCATTTGGCAGTGAGCCTTGCATCACATACATCTATACAAGTCTGAGTGTGAGTGAAACATTGTGCTGCACTCCCATGTCATCCAAGTGGAGTGTGATATACGCACAGACAGGTTGCGGAGAAGAGGAGAAAGTGCTCTCTCCCTCTTCTCCGCAGCTGTGATCGGATAACATGGAGCACAGTCGCATGACACTCGGACCACGCTCGCAGCAAAGCCTGAGCCAAGGGCCAAATGTGTATATTTGCAGGCTGTGTGGCCATGGACCACACCAGATATTTTAGTCCCTATCATATTTAATGTAAATGTGAGCCTATCATCTATAATGCAATTAAAACAAACATTAGCCTTCCCAACATGTTTCACCAAACCGGCATCATCAGGGGCATAAGGCTATAAGGTTATGTGCTGCAATATTTGAAGGCGTTTAACACTAGAACTACTGGACTCGTAGTCACAGAGGAGAAATACATAGTGCGAAGTAGTCAAAATGACTACCTCAGTAGTTCTAGTGTTAATGCCAGAATTCTGACATAAATACTATGATGAATTGGGTACTGTGATGTTTATTTACCTATAAAACTGAGCCAACAAACTGCTATCTTTTTCTGCTGCTACGTGTTATATATGAGCCTATTCACACATTTAAGGAATTACTTAAAGGGGTTATCCGGCTTCTTTTGACTTTTTTTTTATTACCCTATTGGGCTACATTGGGGCAGGTAAGTAGATAGAGAGCACTTACCTGCCCTGCTGTCAGCCCCTCTCTCCCGGCTCAGAGTGGTCATGTGACCGCTCCTGCCGCGATTTTGCTGTTTCCGGTCATTTCATGTCAACATGGGCAGGACCATGTTGACATGCAAATCTGGAACAGCATGTGGCCTCCCTGCTGGGCGGCTACAGTGCGATGAGCCCCGCCACCCTTCCCTGCACCCTCCCACACATTCCCCCACACCCCTTACTCTCCCCGCAACCTCCCACTGCACTGCTGTGGGGTCTGTGACCTGGGGGAGGGGCCTGGCGGCGGCTGCCGTGGTGTCGGCTCCAGCACCGGGCCCCTGCTCAGGATCGCACATTCAAATGTACCCAGGGCCGTATTTGGCATTCATGCTGCCCTAGGCACTTTCAGTTGTAACGCCCCTTACTGGTAAGGCTGCTTTCACACTTGCGTTGTTTTGCATCCGTCACAATCAGTTGTGTGACTTATGCAACGGATGCGTTGCAGATAGTGGCACAACTGATGTGGCAAATCCTCTCTTCTCTTTTCTGTATGCATGTTATATATTCTTCTCTTGAAAAATTTCAATAAAAACAGATTGGTTAAAAAAAAAAAAACCAACAATCCGTTGTTTTTTGTTTTTTTTTACTGTTTTACCAGCGGCTGGCTATTGTGAACGATCAGCTGATCACCCGGCGGCCAGCCGCTTGGCGATCACCTGATTGTTCACAGTAGCCGAGCGATCAGATGATCGTTCTCAAAAGCCAGCTGATCGATCTCAAAATCCAGCTGCCAGGCAATCAGCTGATCGTTCGGCCGCCGAGAGAGAGAAAGAAACATTGATTTCAATTATTAAACACAAGAGCTGAGCATGCGCAGTAGAAAAAAAAAAAAAAAAGGATTCCGACGCTCACAAAACGCTACATGCTGCGCTCCTACGTTCGTACATAACTTCACAAGAACAACCATCAGTACATGAATGCATCACCAGAACCACAGTCAGTACATGCCTACATCACCAGAACAATCATCAGTACAGAAATACAGCCGCAGAACAACTGTCAGTACATGACTGCATCACCAGAAAAATTGACAGTACAGAAATACAGCCTGAGAACCGTCAATACATGACACATCACCGTTATACAGCGATCACTTTCAATGTCAGGTTAGCCCCTATCATATAAACTTGTATACCTTAACAATGGTAAGGAGATGATTGAAATTGTTGTTACCAACTATCATCAAACTAGGTACCACAGTACTGATTACTTGCTAGTAGCCGCACTAGTAAACATTTAAAGAGTAACTTAAAGGTTTGGTCCGAAGGCAAAGTAATTTTCATTCTAAATCCCTATCTATTTAGTGCCAAAATATAATTTTTTTTTTTAATATACTTGCATTAATAATTTCCTATCCTGTCCCTTGATTACGCTTCATTTCAGGGAGGGGCAGAGGCTGTGGCAGTGACTGCAGCCTCCGCCCCATGATAACGCTTCTTTCGAGTATCCCAGCATGCACCATGCTCTAGGATTCTCAAAAGAAGGGTCATCAAAAAGGTCCATTAATTCTTAGACTGGTGCAGTAATGTGTCCTGAGACCCCCATAGGTGAAGTGCACGGCTCAGGGACAGGAGTCTGATTTTCTACTCATTGCACGCTGCTCTGTCTGCTCTCCTGCACTTTCCTAATAGGTCTTTAGAGCAATTGTGTGGCACTCGGGATCGGGTTCCCCTCAGATCTGTTAAAAATTAATTACCCTAAGGCTACTTTCACACATCATGTTTTTTCCATCAGGCATAATCCGGAAAAAAACAGGTAAAACGGATCCGGTACCGCATCCGTTTTATCCCCATAGATTTGCATTGTTACCGGATTGTGCCTGATGGCTTTGCGTTGCATCCGCTTTTTTCCGGATGCGACAAAATTAATTAAAGCGGCAGCCGGAGGCAACGTATCTTGTAACGTTTTTTTGTCCGGCAAAAAAAAAATGCATCGTGCTGGATCCGGCGCGATACGGCGTGTTTTACAATGGAAGCCTATGGACGCCGGATCCATTTGTTTAACTGAGCATGCTCCAATGTTTTAAAAAAACGGATCCAGCAAAAAAAAACAAAAAAACGGACAAAACGGATGCAAAACGGATCCGTTTTTTTACGCATCCGGCATAACGGATCCGGTGGATACGGTTTTTACATTTTTTGCCGGATCCGTTGGATCAGGAAATAAAAGGATTGTGCCTGAATGCAGAAAACTGATGTGTGAAAGTAGCCTAAGGCTATGTGCCCACGCTGCGGATTTACCGCGGATTTTGCCGCGGATTTCCCGAAAATCTGCAGCAGCGGCACTTCCAAGCCATTTCAATGGCATTTTGGAAATGCTGTGTCCATGCTGCGGATTTTTCCGCTGCGGATTTGCCGCGGATTTTGATCCGGAAAAATCTGCAGCATGTCAATTGTTTGGTGCAGATTTGGTGCGGATTTTTGGTTTTGAATGGGGAAAAAAAAAAAAAAAAAATCCGCATCAAAATCCGCGGTAAATCCGCGGCAAATCCGCGGGTGCGGATTTGCCGCGAAAGTCGCGGATTTTCAGGCAGAAAAATCCGCAGGTACATTCTACCGTGGACACATAGCCTAAGGCTATGTGCCCACGCTGCGGATTTACCGCGGATTTTGCCGCGGATTTGCCGCGGATTTACCGAAAATCTGCAGCAGCGGCACTTCCAAGCCATTTCAATAGACAATAGAGAGGGGTGTTTGATGCCGCGCCAAAAGATCACTTGCTCAGGTAGTCAGACCAATGTCACTTTATTTTCATCCAGGTCTACGCGTTTCAGGAGCACCTGCTCCCTTCCTCAGGACCGTCAGTATACAAATAACATCAAATCAAAACATCAAAAAGATATACAAGAAGATTTGATGTTATTTGTATACTGACGGTCCTGAGGAAGGGAGCAGGTGCTCCTGAAACGCGTAGACCTGGATGAAAATAAAGTGACATTGGTCTGACTACCTGAGCAAGTGATCTTTTGGCGCGGCATCAAACACCCCTCTCTATTGTCTTCTGTTATCTGCCACTGGGTGGCTGCAGCCGTGGATCGATTATTTATGCTGATATAGTGGTTGTGACTCTCACAACCACATCTGGTGAGTAGTATCACTCCCCCCTCCCCTCCCTACATTTTGTTGGGTAAGACCCTATTTGCGCTTGTTTGTCCACAGCTCTCTTGTTCAAGCCATTTCAATGGCATTTTGGAAATGCTGTGTCCATGCTGCGGATTTTTCCGCTGCGGATTTGCCGCGGATTTTGATGCGGAAAAATCTGCAGCATGTCAATTGTTTGTTGCGCATTTTGGTGCGGATTTGGGTATAGAATGGGGGAAAAAAAAATCCGCATCAAAATCCGCGGCAAATCCACGGTAAATCCGCGGCAAATCCGCGGGTGCGGATTTGCCGCGAAAGTTCGCGGATTTTCAGGCAGAAAAGTCCGCAGGTACATTCTACCGTGGACACATAGCCTAAAACATATAAAATAATTTCTGAAACAGTCGCTCTTTAAGGTGTGTTTAGGGTACTTTCACACATCCGGATTTTTGCTCTGCGGCACAATACGGCGTTCTGCAGAAAAACCGCAACCGGCGTTACAAAAGCCTGCATAGACTTACATTAGTGCCGTATTGTGCCGCAGGGGCTTGCGTTCGGTCCGGTTTTTGCCGCATGCGGCAGATTTAGCCGATGCCGCGGCCGGATCGAACGTTCCCTGCAACGTTTTTTGCTCCGGCAAAAAACACCGCATCGCGCCGCATCCGGCCGCTGCGGCGCATTTTTCAATGCATATCTATGGAAGCCGGATGCGGCGCGATGCGGAAAAAAACGCATCCGGTCGCCGCATGCGTTTTTTTCCACTGCGCATGCACAGTAGCATGCCGCAACCGGAAAAAAACGGACGGGCCGCATGTAAAAACTTATGCAACGGATGCGGTGTTTTCGCCGCATCCGTTGCATAGTTTTCACAGCCGGATTGAGCCGCTGTGCTCAAACCGGATGTGTGAAAGTAGCCTTACACTGTTGCGGATTATCGGTCTACCTCAACAAACTGTCAATCACCTGATGCAGGAGCAAAATATCTGTCACCCACAAAATGCCGATCACCCGGCACAAATATTCATAATAGGGAACGTCGCCTGTTACATCTCGTGGCTCTCCTGAGGCAAGGACTGAGGCAGTCTCCCATTCCTTGCCTGCCACGAGCATTCCTGCTCAGCAGCGCCGAAGGTCTGCCAGACTGCAGGAGATACCGTCTCAGAGAGGCAGCAGAAGGGTGACACCTAGTGGTTCTCCTGTTACAAGGAGTGAAGCGGTCTCCCATTCCTGGCCTGCCACAGACTCTCCTGCTCAGCAGCCCCGAAGGTCTGCGAGGCTGCGCAATGTGCAGAGGTTTACTGCTCAGGGAAGCAGTGAGATTCCCGTTATCTCTGCACATTGTGAGACCGAGGATCCCGCCTCTATTTCCCAGAGGCAGGAGGGTGAGCATGTGCAATGCGTGGTGGGTCCTGATTCGCTCACTGACGTCACACGGCTTGATGACAAGGCTGGTGATGTGGTGAATCCTGACTGGCCAGGCTGGGACGTCGTGGACCCTGATTGGGTCAAGTCCGTCATCTCCGCCTCGCGCCCGCCCTCGGGTGGAGCTGCACCTCCTTAAAAGCTCCCCCTGCCATCATGGCGGCGCGCGACCGTCCTTCTATGTTTGGATGTCTGGCAGCGTGCTGCCACGCCACTGCTCAGGCATTACTGTCTCTTGTGGGCTTGGCCCTTGCTGCTCCGGCAGTACCTTGTTTGCAGGCCGTGTTCCTGCCTTGCTGCTCCGGCAGTACCCCCGTCAACAGGCCGTGTTCCTGTCCCAGGTGAGCTCCTCAAGTCTCCATTGGACTCACCTGGTTATTGAAAGCACACGTGCGTGGGCACCTCTGTGCTACCCTCGTGCCATATTCTCGTGACTTCCACTGGCACACGTGCGTGGGCACCTCTGTGCTTCCCCGTGCAACAGGTACACCGAGCCGTGAGATCTGTGCCATACAACCCTCACGGGTTAGGGCAGATCGGTGTACATAGATCGTCTGTGACATTCCAGACGATCGCTAGCAGCAACCCGCTCACTCTTCACCCACCATAGCGGCGGTCCCTTACACCGCACAGTGGACCTTGACCGGCGGAAGAAGTCCATTTCCCATCTTGGCACGCTTCCCCGGGTCCCCCTCGTAACAGTCGCCCATAGAAAAATCATACCAGATGTATACAGCCCATACAGAAATCATACCAGGTGTATACAGCCCATACAGAAATCACACCAGGTGTATACAGAAATCATACCAGGTGTATACAGCCCATACAGAAATCATACCAGGTGTATACAGCCCATACAGAAATCATACCAGGTGTATACAGCCCATACAGAAATCACACCAGGTGTATACAGAAATCATACCAGGTGTATACAGCCCATACAGAAATCACACCAGGTGTATACAGCTGAATACAGAAATCATACCAGATGTATACAGCCTATACAGAAATCATACCGGGTGTATACAGCCCATACAGAAATCATACCGGGTGTATAGAGCCCATATAGAGATGACACCAGGTCTGTACAGCTCATACAGAAATCATACCATGTGTATATAGCTCATACAGAAATCACACCAGGTGTATACAACCCATACAGAAATCACACCAGGTGTATACAGCCCATACAGAAATCATACCAGGTGTATACAGCCCATACAGAAATCATACCAGGTGTATACAACCCATACAGAAATCATACCAGGTGTATACAGCCCATACAGAAATCATACCAGGTGTATACAACCCATACAGAAATCATACCAGGTGTATACAACCCATACAGAAATCACACCAGGTGTATACAGCTCACACAGAAATCATACCAGGTGTATACAGCCCATACAAAAATCATACCAGGTGTATACAACCCATACAGAAATCATACCAGGTGTATACAGCCCATACAGAAATCATACCAGGTGTATACAACCCATACAGAAATCATACCAGGTGTATACAACCCATACAGAAATCATACCAGGTGTATACAGCCCATACAGAAATCATACCAGGTGTATACAACCCATACAGAAATCACACCAGGTGTACACAGCCTATACGGAAATCACACCGGGTGTATACAGCCCATACAGAAATCATACCAGGTGTATACAGCTCACACAGAAATCATACCAGGTGTATACATCCCATACAGAAATTATACCAGGTGTATACAGCTCAACTTAACATTTGATAAAAGATTCATTTTTGTGAATTCACTTTTTATGGCATACAGAAATCATACCAGGTGTATATAGCTCATACAGAAATCACACCAGGTGTATACAACCCATACAGAAATCACACCAGGTGTATACAGCCCATACAGAAACCATACCAGGTGTATAAAGCCCATACAGAAATCATACCAGGTGTATACAACCCATACAGAAATCATACCAGGTGTATACAGCCCATACAGAAATCATACCAGGTGTATACAACCCATACAGAAATCATACCAGGTGTATACAACCCATACAGAAATCACACCAGGTGTATACAGCTCACACAGAAATCATACCAGGTGTATACAGCCCATACAAAAATCATACCAGGTGTATACAACTCATACAGAAATCATACCAGGTGTATACAGCCCATACAGAAATCATACCAGGTGTATACAACCCATACAGAAATCATACCAGGTGTATACAGCCCATACAGAAATCATACCAGGTGTATACAGCCCATACAGAAATCATACCAGGTGTATACAGCCCATACAGAAATCATACCAGGTGTATACAGCCCATACAGAAATCATACCAGGTGTATACAACCCATACAGAAATCATACCAGGTGTATACAGCCCATACAGAAATCATACCAGGTGTATACAACCCATACAGAAATCACACCAGGTGTACACAGCCTATACGGAAATCACACCGGGTGTATACAGCCCATACAGAAATCATACCAGGTGTATACAGCTCACACAGAAATCATAGCAGGTGTATACATCCCATACAGAAATTATACCAGGTGTATACAGCTCAACTTAACATTTGATAAAAGATTCATTTTTGTGAATTCACTTTTTATGGCATAGGCCACTCCAAAAGTGCACAATGCCCCCTCACTGCAAAATAAATAAATAAATTAGAAGATTTTTTTGTTTGGTTACACTGTTTCTACCTGGCATGATTTTTATATGGGCTGTGTTCCCTAAAAAATGTTTGTACAGTTTAATTGGCATTTTGGGGGGTGACAGACGCCTTTAAATATCTTTCTTGGCAGCACATTGTCCTGTGAACACATGCTGCCAAGAACAATGCTATTCTATGTGCACAGGACGATCATGGTTAAGATCGTACTGTGCACATGAAAGTGCGATCACAGGCTCAGAAGCTGTTAAACCACTGACCATCTGCTGGATATAGATCAGCGATCACTTAAAACCTGCATTTAGCAATGTGTTTAGCCATCACCTGTATTTATCCAGCCTCAAACCTTGGTACCTCACAGGTCCTGGTGCCATGATGACTTCACATCCACAGCTCGTCTCTGCAGACCTCCATCTTCTCTGCTCTTCTGCAGCACATCACGACACAGTGCCCTTAAAAAGAACATGTCACTATAAAAATAATCGACCATGCTGTTCCCTAAATAAGCCCCCAAAATAAATAACTGTCTCTCACTTTAATCCCTGCACAAAAAAATGACCCCCACTCACACACACACACACACACACACACACTGTTCATATTATGGTACATGGCTTCCACACTTCCCCCTTTATAATACCACACCGTCTCCCCTCATGAGTTACACCCACTACACCCTCCTCACTTATGAACTATGATCGCCAAACTGTCTGCACCACATGCTGCCCCCTATTCGAACTGTCTCCCACACATTAGACTTCGACATACTGAGCCATGTTGCCCTTTCTCCATACTGAGCCCACCCCACGTTGCCCCCTTTTCCATACTGAGCCCACCCCATGCTGCCCCCTTTTCCACAGGGATTCCACCTCGCAGGCTGCCCCCTGCCCCATACAGATCACACACCGTGCTGTGAGCCCACACAGAGCCAAATACATGCACCCCCTTTATCATACAGAGCGCTCCCTCTGCTACTGCCCCCTGCCCCATAGAGATCCCCCTCCATGCACCCCTTTTCCTATATAGAGCGCCCCCTATGGCTGCTGCCCCTGCCCCATAGAGATCCCCCTCCATGCACCCCTTTTCCCATATAGAGCGCCCCCTATGGCTGCTGACCCTGTTCCATAGAGATCCCCCTCCATGCACCCCCTTTCCTATATAGAGCGCCCCCTATGGCTGCTGCCCCTGCCCCATAAAGATCCCCCTCCATGCACCCCCTTTCCTATATAGAGTGCCCCCTATGGCTGCTGCCCCTGCCCCATAGAGATCCCCCTCCATGCACCCCCTTTCCTATATAGAGCGCCCCCTATGGCTGCTGCCCCTGTCTCATAGAGATCCCCCTCCATGCACCCCCTTTCCTATACAGCGTGCCCCCTATGGCTGCTGACCCTGTTCCATAGAGATCCCCCTCCATGCACTCCCTTTCCTATACAGTGCGCCCCCTATGGTTGCTGGCCCTGCCCCATAGAGATCCCCCTCCATGCACCCCCTTTTCCTATACAGCGCGCCCCCTATGGCTGCTGCCCCCTGCACCATAGAGATCCCCCTCCATGCGCCCCCTTTCCTATATAGAGCGCCCCCTATGGCTGCTGTCCCTGCCCCATAGAGATCCCCCTCCATGCACCCCCTTTCCTATATAGAGCGCCCCCTATGACTGCTGCCCCTGCCCCATAGAGATCCCCCTCCATGCACCCCCTTTCCTATACAGCGCGCCCCCTATGGTTGCTGCCCCCTGCCCCATAGAGATCCCCCTCCATGCATCCCCTTTCCTATATAGAGCGCCCCCTATGGCTGCTGCCCCTGCCCCATAGAGATCCCCCTCCATACACCCCCTTTTCCTATACAGCGCGCCCCCTATGGCTGCTGCCCCCTGCACCATAGAGATCCCCCTCCATGCGCCCCCTTTCCTATATAGAGCGCCCCCTATGGCTGCTGTCCCTGCCCCATAGAGATCCCCCTCCATGCACCCCCTTTCCTATATAGAGCGCCCCCTATGACTGCTGCCCCTGCCCCATAGAGATCCCCCTCCATGCACCCCCTTTCCTATACAGCGCGCCCCCTATGGTTGCTGCCCCCTGCCCCATAGAGATCCCCCTCCATGCATCCCCTTTCCTATATAGAGCGCCCCCTATGGCTGCTGCCCCTGCCCCATAGAGATCCCCCTCCATGCATCCCCTTTCCTATATAGCGCACCCCCTATGGCTGCTGCCCCTTGCCCCATAGAGTTCCCCCTCCATGCACCCCCTTTCCTATATAGAGCGGCCCCTATGGCTGCTGCCCCCTGCCCCATAGAGATCCCCCTCCATGCACCCCCTTTCCTATATAGAGCGCCCCCTATGGCTGCTGCCCCCTGCCTCATAGAGATCCCCCTCCATGCACCCCCTTTCCTATATAGAGCGCCCCCTATGGCTGCTGCCCCTGTCCCATGCAGATTACACCCCGCCGGCTGCCGCCGCTATCTTCGGCTCTACAGCGCCTACCTTCCGGCTCTGGTGACTTCTCTCCTCAGCTCCTCAGCGGCACTCAGTCTGCAGAGACGCCGGCAGTGGTGAGGGGCTCATCGCGCTTCCCGTGACGTCATCAGTGAGAGCGCCAGGCCAGGGAGCTGATTGCAGCTTGTGACCCCGGAAGTGCCCTCACGCAGGGAGCAGGTATGGAGGATGATTTGTATTAGCGTTTAAGACGCTAATACAAATTAAAAACGGGACCAACTAACACCTGACCCCCCCCCCGCAAAGACTCCGGTTATGGTAATGAGTCTGGGGAGGGAAATTTAAAAAAAAAAAAATTAAAATTTTTTTTTTTTACTCTCGCCCTTGGTGCCGCTCCCCTGCAAATCGCCACCCCAGGCACCGGACCACGGGTGCCTAATGGTAAATACGGCCCTGAATGTACCGGCATCACAGATCACAGATGCCGGTACATTTGAAAGCGCTGATGAGAAGCAGCGCAGCGCTGCTTCTCATCACTGTCCCGCTGTCTGTGCTCTCTTCAGCACAGCGGTGACATCACTACTGTGCTGATATGTCCAGAGCACAGACAGCGTGCGAACGTGCAGGAGCGGCGGGGACCGAGGACGGGTGAGTATGTACTCCTTACATGTGTTCCCTATGGGATTGGGGGGGTCGGTACAGAGCACCGTGTGTGCGTGTGGTGCAGAGCCATATGTGTGTGTGTGTGTGTGCGGGGCAGAGCCATATGTGTGTGCGTGCGGTGCAGAGCCCTGTGTGTGTGCGGTGCAGAGCCCTGTGTGTGCGCGGTGCAGAGCCCTGTGTGCGTGCGTGTTGCAGAGCCCTGTGTGCGTGCGCGGTGCAGAGTCCTGTGTGCGTGCGCGGTGCAGAGTCCTGTGTGCGGTGCAGAGTCTTGTGTGCGTGTGCGGTGCAGAGTCCTGTGTGCGGTGCAGAGTCCTGTGTGCGGTGCAGAGTCCTCTGTGCGTGTGCGGTACAGAGTCCTGTGTGCGGTGCAGAGTCCTGTGTGCGGTGCAGAGTCCTGTGTGCGGTGCAGAGTCCTGTGTGCGGTGCAGAGTCCTGTGTGCGGTGCAGAGTCCTGTGTGCGGTGCAGAGTCCTGTGTGCGGTGCAGAGTCCTGTGTGCGTGTGCGGTGCAGAGTCTTGTGTGCGGTGCAGAGTCCTGTGTGTGTGTGCGGTGCAGAGTCCTGTGTGCGGTGCAGATTCCTGTGTGCGTGTGCGGTGCAGAGTCCTGTGTGCGGTGCAGAGTCCTGTGTGCGTGTGCGGTGCAGAGTCCTGTGTGCGTGTGCGGTGCAGAGTCCTGTGTGCGGTGCAGAGTCCTGTGTGCGTGTGCGGTGCAGAGTCCTGTGTGCGTGTGCGGTGCAGAGTCCTGTGTGCGTGTGCGGTGCAGAGTCCTGTGTGCAGTGCAGAGTCCTGTGTGCGGTGCAGAGTCCTGTGTGCGGTGCAGAGTCCTGTGTGCGGTGCAGAGTCCTGTGTGCGTGTGCGGTGCAGAGTCCTGTGTGCGGTGCAGAGTCCTGTGTGCGTGTGCGGTGCAGAGTCCTGTGTGCGGTGCAGAGTCCTGTGTGCGGTGCAGAGTCCTGTGTGCGTGTGCGGTGCAGAGTCCTGTGTGCGGTGCAGAGTCCTGTGTGCGGTGCAGAGTCCTGTGTGCGGTGCAGAGTCCTGTGTGCGTGTGCGGTGCAGAGCCATATGTGCGTGTGTGTGGGGCAGAGCCATATGTGCGTGCGTGTGTGTGGTGCAGAGCCATATGTGCATGTGTGTGGTGCAGAGCTATATGTGTGCGTGTGTGTGATGCAGAGCCATATGTGTGCGTGTGGTGTGCAGAGCCATATGTGCGTGTGCGGTGCAGAGCCCGATGTGTGCGGTGCAGAGCCCGATGTGTGCAGTGCAGAGCCCGATGTGCGTGTGTGCGGTGCAGAGCCCGATGTGCGTGTGTGTGGTGCAGAACCATATATGTGTGCGTGTGGTGTGCAGAGCCATATGTGTGCGTGTGGTGTGCAGAGCCCGATGTGGTGTGGGGTGCAGAGCCTGATGTGGGGCTGTTATTTGCAATGCTGTAGTGATAACAGGTCAGTGCTGGGCAGAATGCTGACAGGGACTGTGTGGGCAGGGGGCGGGCATGGGGTGAGGCTGGACACTGAGGCTGGACAGTGAGGCCTGGCGGTGCCAGCTCTGACTGAGGTTTTGCACAGGAACTGGTCAGTTTGCTGGAGCTTAATGTAAACAAAGAGCTGCAGAGAATAAAGGGATAATTCAAGAGGAACAAAAGTTAGAAAACAAAAAATAACAATGTAGGGGTGTTTTATATGACAATACAGCACAGATTAGCTTACCAAAAATGTTTGAGTTTATGTCGGACAACTACTTTAAGATTTAAGCATGCATTTACCCATAATCCTATCAATTCTGCTTACCTTTCACTTTCATTGCACAGAAAATTTGTGAATGTAATAGGGGTTAATCATCACATGGATCTGGGGCTCATTAACTGTACATCTGCAGCAGAATTCGGAGTATGAAACTTGACTTTCTGCTATTGTAAAGGTATAATATATCTTTGTACCGTGTTAGCCAGTAGATATAAAAAAAATAGTTTAAAAGAACTGAGAGTCCTCAGTGGTTTTTATGCCATTGTAAAGACGTGTTAGATTTGCCTATGGCAAAATATAGCCTCAGGATTATGCTGTGCATTTCACCCTGTGCACTGTCTCTTCAGGGAGGAAGTAGGCGAACTCTAGTGCCACCTATTGAAAGTAGCAATACTAAAAGTTAAAAGTGACTTTTTGACGAGCCTTGTCATATGACTTAGGATTTATTCCAGATCAGAACCTCAATTTACAGACACTGTGTTTTGGGGTGATTGTCCCTCGTCAGTGCAAAATATGAGATCTGATTTGGCTGTATGAGAAGTGAAGACTGGGTCTGAGGGGAAAACATTTCTCCTTGCGGAGACTGACACACCTATCCAGGATGCCAGTAGTGAGGAGACTTATAACTGCAATGCTTCTCTGGGAAATATGTAAATTGTCTCTTCAGGGAGGAAGGAGACAAACTCTAGTGCCACCTATTGGAGGTAGCAACCCTAAGAGTCAAAAGTGACCCATTAATGAGCCATGTCATATGACTTAGGATTTATGCCAGATCAGATCCTCAATTTGCAGACATAGTGTTTGGAGTTATTGCCCCTCATCAGTGCAAAGTATGAGATTTGATCTGGCTAGAGTTTGTCTACTTCCTCCCTATGCACTGTAATTGATAAAATTCAATGTGAAGATCTGCAGCAGATTCTGAATTGTCATGCATTTAATGAAGTAAAAATTAACATATCCATATCCATATTGCACTACATATGGTTTTTAAAATCTCATTCTATTGTACTGTCAATTGGACCAATTTTTGCAGCATGTGAGTTTTGTTAAAATGTTGTCAATTTCAGCTTAAAGGTAAAATATATTTACAATGTAAGTTTAAATGATTCATATAAAAATGAACACGACAGGTTTCAGCAACTAAAGTTTTAATAAATAGTAACAGCAAAAACTATATTTTAAAATTTTAATAAAAGAAAAATAACTATTTTTACTAACCACATAAGTAGTAAATGGAATATTCACTTTTAAAGTGTCTAACATCGAACAATAACTGCAGTCTGCCATATCTGTCAGCGCTGTCCCTGTGCTGTTACTGAATACCCAGCAGAGGGAAGGCATACCCCATGAAGAAGAAGGTCTGCTTCAAGGAAAACCTCCAGGAAGCGAGTGCCATCTGTTAATCAGTAAAAGTGGCGCTGTATTCTCGGAGCAGAAGTTGGAAAGGATAGCTGT
Source organism: Anomaloglossus baeobatrachus (assembly GCF_048569485.1). NCBI lineage: Eukaryota > Metazoa > Chordata > Amphibia > Anura > Aromobatidae > Anomaloglossus > Anomaloglossus baeobatrachus. The sequence continues at coordinate 307,268,212 of NC_134356.1, read as the reverse complement.
GTTACAGGCTATTGTTAGTAAACCTTGCACAATATGACACCTAGTGCTATTGTGTTCTCAAAAGAGACGTAGGTTTTATAGAAAACATCTAAGATTATACAGATAGACAAAGCACTCCCAGTAAGCTGTGTACCGCTACACATTAGAAGGAGAAAGTGTAAGCGGCCAAGTTTTGTTTTGCCACTTCAAGAAAGGAAATAAAAAAACTAGATGTCTCTATAACTGAGACATCTACATCTACATCACGTTAAAACTCACGTGGTTCTTATCCAGTTTCCAATTGTATTTATTTTCCATTGAAGTTGGGCCTCATTCAGACATCTGATAATCGAATAAGTGTTTTCCCCAACAGTATACATACCCATTAAGTTATATTCACATGTCCGTGCTGCGTCTCCACAAAAACTCACAGCAACATGTCCGTTTTCTAGAGTACCATATCAAAATTTTTCAAACAAGTCTATGGCCAAAATTAATTAAAACTGGCATTTCAGTTTCCAGTCTTAGTGCTCCTTCACTCATCCGTGTCTCCGGTACGTGTGACATCCGTTTTTACACACATACACACACGTAGTCCCATTAAGTTCAATAGGTTTGTGTACACGTCCATGTTTTTACATGGCCATGTGTCTGTGTGGTGCACAAGCATGTCCATGTGCTCCACATGGCGACATGTCTGCTTTCTACTGGCAGCACTAGTGTCACACAGCCCGCACACCTATGTGATCTGTGTGACATTAGTGTGACACGTACCGGAGACAACGCCTGTCCCTTAAAAAAATCATTTTTATACTTATCTGTCTCCAGCACTGCTGTTTCTGCCTCTACCGTTGCTTGTAGGTCCCTTTCATTATGCTCATGAATATTCAATGCACTCACCGCGAACCCGGAAGCAACAGCAGAGCCGGAGACAGGTAAGTATACAAGTTCATACTGTCCATCTGCTAGCTGGATGTCACACGTCTAGTACACGGACAGCACACATAGAACACACACGGACACACGGATGGCCTTATGTACCTTCCCCAAGGACCATCACGCATGTGAATTTAATGCACGGATGTGTGAAAGGCTTTAATGAGGGGCATGAAAGAATAAGATGCACCAAATTCATTAAGAGGTGGGCAAGAGTAACATTTTTGACATAAGAAATGCAGCAACTTTTATTGACTTCTTCCCAGCTCTGTCCACTTTGGCAGAGCTGCTCGAAATTGGCCTGAAAATTTCAAAATTCGCAGCATTTTTGTACATGTGTGCGTTGCGCAAAAATGTTGCAACTGTTCACTGTGTTTCACGATAGTTTTCTGGCTTAAACACTGATTTATCAGCCTTTGTGCGGTTATAAAAATCACAGACAGCACACAGATGGCGCTAGTGAGCAGTCCGCGTGCTGTCCATGAGTAAGGTTAGGCTCCTGTGATGAGTTTTTGGTGAGCTTTTGATGATGAATGTTTTTGATGTGCAAAGAAATTCAGCGTCTTACAGTTCCAGCAAAGTGAATGAGATTTATAGAAATTTCATGCCCACTTTGGGTTTTTTTGGGTTTTTTCACTGACCTGCTGTGCGTGTTTGAAATCCGCAACATGTCAAATTCTCTTGTGTGTATACTGAGTTTTATATGTAGATTTTTCTCATCAGTTTATTATATGAGGAAGATCCGCAAGTAAAAAAAAACCACGGGAAATGCACTGAAAACACATGAAATCTGCTCGACTGTATCAATAAAGCTTCAACAATACAAAATACCAGGAAGTATAAAGAAGAAAGAAGCTTAATAGGAACCACCCGTCAGGATTTTCATATATAAAGTAAAGTCGGTGCTATACTGGCTCTAGGATGCTGAATGTAAGCAAAGCTACTGTTCTGAGATTGGAGGTTTTATTTCAGAAATATGTGCAAGTAAAGTGCTAGCCATGCACTGCTATTTAATTGACAGGTGCAACAGGGTCGGGAATATGTGGGTCGGGTCTTGCTATCGATTTCTTTTCCTGTACCTGCCTGTCTGTGCTGGAATTAACGTCTATGACGGCAACAGGGTGAGGAAGTTTAGGCAGGCAGACAGGAGTTGGAATAGATCTGTTACAGAATGTAAATCTACCTCTCTTTTTGTTCTCTTTCAGGGTCCTTGTAGAGGCCAGGTGGCATCAAGGGTGCCTCTAGCCAGATAGGTCAAATCTGGGATCTCTCTGGCATACAAGTCTAGAGGACATATTTCTCCTGGCTTAAAGGCACACTCCACCAGGGCCATATCCACCTTTTGTGCGGAAAGGGCTGACTCCTCTCTTGAACACATCTGTAGAGCTGCCACATGGTCTTCCCTTTCCACCTTTTTCAGACACTATAGGTTGGATTTGGGTGCTTATGACCATTCCTTTTGTTATGAAAGTTTTACAAGTGGTGGTCCCTCCCTAGGGATTCCTTTGAAATCTCTCCTGGGTGCTGTTGTGAGGAAGGGAAAAATCAGGATTACTTACTGGTAATTAGATTTTCCAGACCCATGACATCACCGTCTACTTTTCCTTCCCTCCTTTTCATTTCTTGTTGATGCAAATAAAAGGGATTAGTGACATATATGTAGAATATGCATGTGGTAAAAAGTGATGTGTAGATTACTTACAGATGTAACATGTGTCATACTAACTAATCGGAGTTCCTCTCATGTTCTGTAAACCACTGAAGCGTATAGAGAGGCTCCACCTTTTAAAGCTGTAGGTTTCCTGTCTTTGGGGTGGATCATCTTTCCAGAGTGCTGTTGTGAATCTGGAAAATCTAATTACCAGTAAGTAATTCTGATTTTCTGCACGTAATCTACAGCATGTGCACATACCATCAAAGAAGGAAATAAACAAAAGAACCTTACGGGGCACACCACAGTTCTTAAAGCTTCTGTTAACACATGGCTGATTTGAAAATTGCAATGGCGGAAATACTAATGAAAAATCATTTACATCTTTTCCAGTATATTTCAAAATGGACTGGTTCTGGGCTGTATTCACACTCAGAAATTAGATTGTTTTCTTTGTGATGGTTCTGCTCCTACTGTTTCTTGATTTTTAAAAATGTTAGATGTTTTCAAGTAAACAATAGAATATGAAGTTTACAATGCAAAAAATAGCACATTTACCAATGTAGTTTCCCTAATTGATACATATGCACACATTAGTAATAGTGTGTATGGCTTCAGGGTCAAAACAAACAACTTAAATGAGACCTAACACAGGATACATGTTACCTGTCAATTACACATTGTTTAAAACTGTTGCTAGTGGGAACTAGTGCTGTTTCTCCTAGACTCTTAATGCACCATTCCAGTATTTTGTTTTATTGTAGCGCTGTAGTGGTGCTTCTAAACTAAGATCCTTGACCCTAGTCCAGAGGTCTCAAACACGCGGGCCGCATGCGGCCCCCGAGGCTGCTTGTTGCGGCCCGCAGATGCTGTGACGATTGCGGCTCTATGCTGGGGGTCAACGCCAGCAGGACTTTACTACAATTGAATCATTTGCGGTGCCGTGCAGAGGAGCTGTCTGTGTTATACCAATGGCTGCTGCCTGCCAATCAGATGCAAGGAAGTGATGTCGCTGTATGACATCACCTCCTTGCATCTGATTGGCCAGCGGTAGCCATTGGTATAACGCAGACAGCTCCTCTGCGTGGCACCGCAAATGATTCAATTGTAGTAAAGTCCTGCCGGCGCCGACCCCAGGCATAGAGTTGTGATCATCACGGGCCGCAACAAGTAGGTAAGTGCTCCCGATCAGGACCTGCCACATCCTGGACGGGGTGGGTCCTGACCTGCGTGGTCACAAGTTTCCTCCTTAGGAGACCGCAGCTGCCCGTGCCCGCGATCAAGGTTTGGGGTGCTGCGGTCTCCTCGCTGTGTTCTCCCTAGGGAGGACATGCAACGCCGCAGCATAAATTCACATGCTGCGGCCTCTGTAAGCCACACTGCAGGTCAGTTTTCACTGCGGGCCATACAAGCACAGTGGGCATGGGATTTCTAGAAATCCCATCCACTCTGCTTATACTGTTCATTGCAGGGTTTTGGACGCAGTTGAAACATGCTGCATCCAAAACGCTGCAAACCCTGATTGTGTGCACGCACCCTAATAAAAAGTAAACAGAGGAGAGGTAAGGAGAATTTTTTTTTGCGTGTTACTAAAGGAAAGGCACAATACTACAGGGCACAACTGATGGTCACAATACTACAAACATGGGAACAATACTACAAGGATGGGCACAATACTACTGGGCACAATACTACAAGAATGGGCATAAAACTACTGATGACAATACTACAGGGCACAAGGATGGACACTATACTACAAGGATAGGCACAATACTACAAGGATGAGCGTACTATTACTGGGCATAATACTACAAGGATGGGCACAATACTACAAGGATGGGCACAATACTACTGGGTATAATACTACAAGAATGGGCACAATACTACTGGCCACAATACTACAAGAATGGGCACAATACTACAGGGATGAGCACAATGCTGCAAGGATGATCACAATACTACAGGGATGAGCACAATACCACAGGGATGAGCACAATACCACAGGGATGGGCACAATACCACAGGGCTGGGCACAATACCACAGGGCTGAGCACAATACCACAGGGATGGGCACAATATCACAGGGATGAGCACAATACCACAGGGATGAACACTACTACTGCGCACAATATTACAAAGATGGGCACAATACTACAGGGATGAGCACAATACTACAGGGATGAACACAGTTCTACTTGGCACAATACTACAGGGATGGGCACAATATTATAAGGATGAGCACAATACCACAAGGATGAGCACCAAACTACAAGGCCCAATACTACAAGGATGGGCATAATACTACTGGCCACAATACCACAAAGATGGGCACAATACCACAAGGATGGGCACAATACCAAAATGATGAGCACAATACGGCGCTATAATAAATAATAATAAATACCACAATGATGGGCACAATACCACAATGATGGGCACAATACCACAAGGATGAGCACCGTACTACAGGGCACACAGATGGGGACATTACTGCAAGATGTTGGCTAAGATTACTATATAATGCTGCTAATTTTAAAACAATATTACAAGAAGGTGATAAAGTTCAAAATAAAGCATGATTTATTTATTTTTTTAAATTAAAAATGCTTTTTTATATATAAACCTAACTAAACAAAAAAAAGTGCAGGTTTGTCATAAAAAACAGGCAACAAAATGTTCAAAAAAGTGAACCAAAGGCGTATAGAAAAATAACATGGATTCATTAAATATGTCACTTTGTCCTGCAAGGAATGCGGTCCCTCTCAATTATTTTTTTCTATACGCGGTCCATACACCCAGCTGAGTTTGAGACCCCTGCCCTAGTCCGATACTCACCTTCAATCACCACCACTCCCGTCGGTCTCCGACAGTTGGTGATCTGCCAGTGTTTCATGGAAGGAGTCGTCATTTTTTAATGCAAGTCTACAAGAGACTTTTTTTAATCAAGTAGTTTTTATTGATTTTTAAACATACAAGGAAAAAAAAACCAAACAAACACCACAGTACACATCATATGATATTCTGAGCACAGATAAGCATACCTTTATCCCCCCTCAGAGCCGTGAATGACACATCCACACCCAATGATCTTCAACTTCTTCACATGCATTAACATTAACTGTATAACCATTGGGACCAGATCTTGTCTGCATAATCAATTCTACCTGTTTTCTGGTATATTGCCCGTTCAGTATAAATCAAGTTGGTTATTTGTTTTATTCTGGCTCTTGCAGACTTGCATTGAGAGCTTGTGACAGTTACTTCTGACTTCTAACTATCGAAAGTTGCGGTCACAAAATGACGCCACGGCACTGGAGCGATTCTAACGTCTGCCTAAATAACTGACACCAGTACAGATGGGTGATTGGTAATATGGGCAGGAGAAGGGGGTGAATATTATTTTTCCATTAACAAACAATCCAATCACTGACGCCAACACAAAGGGGTGGGCTTGATTATAGGCGTGGGAAGGGGGGTGAATATTCATTTGCCATTAACACACATTTCAATCTCTGATTCTGGCATCCATTTACTAGCCGGCATGTGACTATAAACTTCTGAGGCTTACAACAACACAATGGGCCAACGTACCCCAATAAAAGTTACATATCCTGAAAGGACTGCCCAAGCCCTATTTCAGGATACTATTATAGTATGGTACACAACTAGGGCTTATTTTTGGAGTAGGGCTTATATTATAAGCATATTCCAAAAAGGTCCCAAAACTCTGCTAGGGCTTATTTTTGGGTAGGTTGTATTTTCAGGGAAACATGGTAAGTATAAGACTTGCCTCATTGAAGTTAAAGAATTTCTAAACAGCCAAATGTGCATTCCAGCATCAAAATAATATAACAGTTCAAAGGAGCAAAACAGACAAAAAAAATTTGAAATAAAATTTCAATTTTACTTCATACTTTTAAAATCTTACACATGCAATAAGAAAACTACAAATTAGGTACCTAACTACAAAAACTTGTGAACAAGAAGGGGTATTTATCATGGTTTTTTTAAGTAAAACTACTGTACCACAGTTGTGAAAAAGTATACAGTTTTTATTATTACAAAAAGTGCAAATATCAAAAATCACATGTGATGACAGTAGTTAGACATACATAGTTAAAATCCAATTATATGAGACAGAGAGAGAAAAAAAGGTCCCAGGGAGGGAGACAGACTACCCCTTAACTAAAACTGGTAAGAAAGTAGTATTACTATATCCCGGGGGGGGCATATAAGTAACCAAAAGATATCAATAGTATACCCCCTGGGCTAGTGGAGTGATGGAATGTCCATACATTAAACAGTAACCAACAGGATAAGGTCCAGATCAGGGCCTGAATACACCAGTATGTAACACCACCAGAATAATCTCAGAGGAAAAAAAAAGTCATATAGTGGTGGGTAAAATGGCACCTGAAGGACCTACCTGTGGTATGTATAGCACCCAGAAAGGGAGTCTGTCAGCCTCACATGTGGACCCGGTCCCAACACGTGTTTCGCATGTGCTTCAACGGGAGACCGTTAAAGAATTAAAGAGTTAAAGAATTTCTAAACAGTCAAATGTGCATTCCAGCATCAAAATAATATAATAGTTCAAAGGAGCAAAACATACAAAAAAAATTTGAAATAAAATTTCAATTTTACTTCATACTTTTAAAATCTTACACATGCAATAAGAAAACTACAAATTAGGTACCTAACTAGTCTAACCTAATAGCAGCAGTCAATGGGCCTGTGAGCTGCGGGGACCCACCAACCCCAGCGCCTGCTGGATGTGTGTCCAACGGAATGCATCCAGCTGAAAAGCATTGTGGCACAGGGACCCTGTCTTGGGGGTCAGCTGCCACAGTCCCGTTCACTGCCCTGGGAGTGGTATCTGGTGTCTGCTTCGTGATGGGTGCTGAGATAATCCCCTTCCACTAAAGGGTAAGTCCGGGTTTTTCCTGTGGTCCAGTGGCTCGACTAATCCCTACACTGGCCGTGAGCATTACAGTTTCACTTCCCTTTATGGTGGAGGTGGACACTTCTGAGGTAGGAGTGGGGGCTGTATTGTCTCAGAGTCTGTCACTAGGTAATCTTCGCCCATGTGTTTTTTTTTCTCTAGCAAGTTGTCGCCAGCCGAGCTCAATTATGACAGAGGTAGGTAACAGGGAATTACTCACCATCAACTTGGCATTTGAGGAATGGCAACACTTCTTGGAGGGGGCCAGTCACTCTGTTATGGTTCCTCTGACATAAGTTCGGTGGTCTTTATTCTTTAACAAGTTTAATTTTTTTGTTACTTACCGTCTGGATCAAAAAACATTAAGGCAAATGCATTGTCCAAGAGCTTTTCACATGGAGAACAGTGTGAAGAACCGGTGCCCATCCTGCAGAAAGGTGTAGTGGTGTTGGCACTCAGTACTAAGGTGGAGGCTGAGGTTGCTGAGGCCCAGGATGAGGTACCCATGAGTATCCCAGCTAATTGTTCCTTTGAACCTTCGTCTTAAGGTTTTGGGGGAGTCCCAAGATTCTGTCGTCGCTGGTCACCCTGGGGTGTAGGGCTCACTGGATCTCCTGTTGCGTCATTTCTGGAGGCCCAAAATGCGGAGGGACGTGGTCTCCCATGCATCCGCTTCTACCACCTGTGCACGTTCTAAACCTTCACTTCTCGTCTAAGCCCTCACTCTCATCAATCTGGGTGTCTGCTACCATTAAGTGTACCTAGTAAACCGTTGACAGATATTTCCATGGATTTTATTACTGATCTGCCTCCTTCTGCTGGTAACATGGTGATTTTGGTCATGGTGGACAGGTTATCCAAAATTACACATTTTATTGCTTTACCATCTTTGCCTAATGCCAAGACGTTAGTTCAGGTGTTCATACGGGAGATTGTTAGACTCCATGGAGTACCGTCTGACATTCTATCTGATAGGGGTATTCAAGGTATGGCTAATTTTTGGAGAGTGTTTTGCTCACCCGTGTCTCACTCTTCAGCTTTCCATTCACAGTTAAATGGATAAACTGAGTGCATGAATCAGAATCTGCAGCAGGATTTGCGTTGCTTTGCCTCCAACAACCAGAAGGAGTGGTCTGTGTTTCTTCCCTTAGCGGAGTTCGCTATTAATAATCAGTGTCAAGCGTCCCCTAGTGTGGCTCCTAATTTTGTGTCTATGTGTGAAGTTTTCTGACTTTTTGCCTTGTTTTGTCATTTTGCTTTAATCTGTTTTTTTTCTTCATTGGCCATCTTGCTTCCTGTTCTGTTGCCCTCACCTTTGCCCTCAGTCAATATGGATTCCTCAGCTTCTATGTTTCCACCCTGTTCCCTGCCAATTACCTGCTTAAGCCATCTCAGCTGATGGACCAGTGCTTCTGAATCCTGTTTGCAGTCTGCCTGTAACCTGGTCTCCTGAAGTCTTTGGAAGAACTACTTTTCTGCCATCCTCTGCTTTGAATCCCTGGAACTCGTGTTCACACAGGAACCCTTCTGCTCTGCCATGGACATTTACAAGTACAGTAAGAGAGACTGAATTATACTTTGACACTTCTGCTGAACTTTGAGGATCCATTCCTGCTTAATTTGTTCCCAGCGTCTGCACCCTGCAACTGTTTAACCCTTCATGTTTTGTGCACTTACTTGTATGAAGTAATACAAGAACTTTTTAGCAAACCTGTGTCTCTGTGTTTCCCTTGTACCCTTGCACTAGACTCTATACAAACAGTATTTAACACCTTACAAGATTCAGAAGCCTAGAATAGAGTCTGCAGGGTCTGGGAATATGGAAGCCGTATTAGCAATCTGTGTGAAGTGACAGACACAATTCTTACTGAGATACAGGCTTTAAAGACCAGCATTGCAAGTGTGCAGGATTGTAATGAACACAATCTGCAGGTTTTTGGACAAACCATTCATGATTTACGGACCCGGATTGAGGCCCTACAGGGGCGACTCCAAGCACCATCTTCACCCCCGGTTTCTGGAATCCCCAAGTTGCCACCATTCCACATTGGCGGTGAACGGGAAAAATTCAGGGGATTTATTAACCAATGCAAACTGTTTTTTGCTGCTCATGCATCACAGTTCCTCAGTGAGCGATCGAGAGTGCTAACAATAATCATGCTGCTAATCAACAAGGCTCTTGCATGGGCTAATCCCCTGATTGAGACTGATGATGATTGTTTGAATAATCTGAATGATTTTATTTCAGCATTTCAGCCATGGGTCAGGTGTTTGATGACCCGAACCAAGGTGCTACAGCAGAAGCAGCCATGTTGACTTTGCGTCAAGGTAAACGTTCTGTAGCAGAGTATGCCTTGGAGTTCAGAAGATGGGCCCTCAACACCACTTGTGATAGCTCTGCCAAGAAGTCTGTCTTCCGGAAAGGATTGTCTTCTGTGATTAAGGACGAACTTGCTTGTGCAGATCCTCCCTCTGCCTTGGGAGATGTCATAAATTTCTACATTCAGATCGATGTCCGTCTTACTGAGCGCAGACAGGAGAGAGTATCTGAAAATTACCGTATTAACAATTTCCTTCCTTCTTCTCCAGTTAAGGAGTCTCTTGGTAGGAGAACTCGAGACCCTGAACCTGAACCCATGCAGGTGGACTCTCTACAGAGACGGATCAGTGATGCATGCAAGGAACATCGACTGAAGGAAAATGTATGTTTCTATTGCGGTAAGTCAGGGCATTGCCTTACAAACTGCCCCAGCCAATCCTGTAAGACTATCGCAGCTGTCGTACACTGTGAATGCTGTGAAAGGAGATCTGTAATATCTGAATCACTGGCTCCAGAGAGATCAGCAGCTATAGACCTTGATTATTCGGACTTGAACTCCGTTATTTCTGACTCAGATTCCCACATCAATGCTGCAGTTTTTCAGGTTTCCTCAGCAGTGTCTCAGCCGAGTTGTAAGAAGAACAATTCTCATATTTCTCTCCATCAAGCTCTGGGTTAACACAGTCAGGGTGTCTAGCTCTGCTATGATTGATTCCGGAGCAAGCGGCAATTTTATGGACATTTCCTTTGCCCAGAAACATGGGATACGTTCTGTGAAGAAGGCTACTCCTGTACAGATGGAGACTGTGGATGGTTCACTGTTAACCTCTTGACCAGTGGATCAGGAGACAGAGCCCCTGAAGGTTCTCCTGGGTAACAATCATCAAGAGAGATTGTCTTTTATGCTCATCTCTTCTCCCCATTTTCCCATCATCCTATGATTGCCATGTCTGCAGGCTCAGAACCCTACAATAAACTGGGAAACCAAGGAGCTGCATTTTCCAGAGAAGCAGAAGCAGATAAGTCCTGGGGTTTCAGTCTGTTCAGCCCCTAAGATACCCACACCAGTCTCCGAGCTACCAGCAATATACTGTGAGTATGCGGATGTGTGTGATTAACGGAACGCTGACCAGCTTCCCCCCCACCGTCCCTATGACTGTCCAATTGAACTTTTTACCTGGTGCTGAGAAACCCTTTGGCAAAATTTACCCCCTGGCTGGACCAGAGTTAAAAGCATTGAAGGACTATATAGATGAAAATTTAGCCAAGGGCTTCATTCGCCACTCTTCTGCTTCTGCAGGCGCACCCATCTTTTTTGTGAAAAAGAAAGAAGGCTCTGTAGGCCCTGCATAGACTATCGGGAGCTCAATAAGGTCACAATCAGAAACCGCTACCCAATGCCTTTGATCCCTGAATTATTAGAAAGAGTTCGGCATGCAAAGATATTTCCTAAATTGGATCTCCGTGGGGCCTATAATTTGGTCCACATTAGACCTGGGGATGAATAGAAGACTGCATTCAGGTCACACTATGAACATTTTGAATATCTAGTTATGCCGTTCGGCCTGTGTAACGCCCCAGCTACCTTTCAACATCTAGTTAATGATATTTTCAGGGATCTCTTGGATACATTTGTGGTGATTTATCTAGACGATATTTTAATCTTTTCTAACTCCACAGATGAACATCATAGACATGTGAGGATGGTATTGGAGCGCCTTCGACAGAACCATCTTTATATCAAACTGGAAAAGTGTGAATTCCATCGGACCGAGATTCAATTTTTTGGGGTACGTAATGTCTTCATAGGGAATAAGCATGGATGAAAGCAAGACTCAAGCCATCAAAGACTGGCCAGCTCCCAAGAATGTAAAGGAGGTTCAGCGCTTCATCGGGTTGCCAATTTCTATCGGCGTTTCATCAGGAACTTTTCTGAGGTAGTGTCACCTATCACACAACTTACCCGTAAGAAGTCTACTTTCACCTGGATGCCTCAAGCCCAAGAAGCGTTTTCCCTTTTGAAGAATAAATTTACCTTAGTGCATCCTAACCCTGAACTTGCCTTCATAGTAGAGGTGGATGCCTCGGACTGCGCCATCGGTGCTATACTCTCACAGAGGACAGGTGAGAATAATGTTTTACATCCCTGTGCTTTCTTTTCTCAGCGGTTGTCTTCAGCGGAAAGAAACTATGACGTGGGAAATAGAGAATTGCTGGCCATTATTGCTGCCTTCAAGGAATGGAGACACCTTCTTCAGGGAGCGGCACAGCAGATGAAGTAACTCTGGTCTTCAAAAATGGTGTGTGGTTTCAAGGGCAACGTATGTACATACCTGAGGCAGTCAGATTGAGAGTACTGCAACTCGTTCATGATTCAAAAATAGCTGGACACAGAGGAATTCTAAAGACTCAAGAGTTCCTTTCTCATTTCTTTTGGTGGCCCACTTACAGAAGAGACGTTCAGAATTACGTTACTTCATGTGAAGTCTGTGCGAGATTCAAGACTCCACGTTATTCACCTACAGGTCTATTACAGCCCCTACCTATTCCATCCCGTCCATGGGGTTCCATTGCAATGGACTTTATTGTAGAATTGCCAGCCTCCCAAGGGAAGAACACTAATTTGGTGGTGGTGGACCGTTTAACGAAAGCAGCTCATTTTATCCCCTGTGTCAGCTTACCCACTGCAAAACAGACATCTGACCTAATTATTCAAAATGTGTTCCGTCTGCATGGAGTACCAGATGAGGTTATTTCTGATCAAGGGGTGCAATTCACTTCAAAGTTCTGGCAGAAGTTTTGTAAGGCATTAGACATCAAAGTTAATCTTTCTTCTGCCTTTCACCCCCAGACAAATGGACAAACTGAGTGGACCAACCAGACCTTGGAACAGTATCTCCACTGTTTCATCTGCCATCTACAAGATGACTGGGTGGATCTACTCCCACTGGCTGAGTTTTCATATAACAACTCTCAGAGCGCCTCCACTAAACAGTCTCCTTTTTATGCTAATCTGGGCTATCACCCTAATATTCTTCCTCACCTTCCCATAGATTCGCCCTTACCAGCTGTGGCTGACAGAATCTCTTCGCTATAGCAGAATCTTGATCTTCTAAAGGAGAACCTGGGATCGGCTCAAGAGAGTTAAAAGAAAGCAGCTCATAAGTTTCGTAAGCCTGCACCAGCCTTCAAGGTAGGAGATTTGTTCTGGCTATCAACCGGAAACCTTAAGTTGAGAATTCCATCATCTAAATTGGGACAAAAGTATGTTGGACCCTACAAGATCACTAAGATTGTAAGTGCTGTGGCTTGTCGTCTTCAACTGCCCAGAACTATGAGAATCCATCCTGTAATTCACGTTTCTCTCCTAAAGGCAGCATTACCTAATACATTTCCTGGACGTTCTCCTTTCCCTCCTGATCCAGTGTTAATTGATGGTCAGGAAGAATTTGTATTGGAGAAAATCCTGGACTCAAGTTTTCACAGAAATCAGCTACAGTACCTGATTAAGTGGCAGGGCTACTCATCGGAAGACAACTCTTGGGAACCAGTCGACAACATCAATGCTCCCCGCTTACTCCGCCAGTTCCATCAGAGGTACCCAGATAAGCCTAGTCTGTGGTCGTCCAGTGGCCGTCCCTAAGGGGGGAGTAATGTGAGGTTTTCTGACTTTTTGCCTTGTTTTGTCATTTTGCTTTAATCTGTTTTTTTTCTTCATTGGCCATCTTGCTTCCTGTTCTGTTGCCCTCACCTTTGCCCTCAGTCAATATGGATTCCTCAGCTTCTATGTTCCCGCCCTGTTCCCTGCCAATTACCTGCTTAAGCCATCTCAGCTGATGGCCCAGTGCTTCTGAATCTTGTTTGCAGTCTGCCTGTAACCTGATCTCCTGAAGTCTTTGGAAGAACTACTTTTCTGCCATCCTCTGCTTTGAATCCCTGGAACTCGTGTTCACACAGGAACCCTTCTGCTCTGCCATGGACATTTACAAGTACAGTAAGAGAGACTGAATTATACTTTGACACTTCTGCTGAACTTTGAGGATCCATTCCTGATTAATTTGTTCCCAGCCTCTGCACCCTGCAACTGTTTAACCCTTCATGTTTTGTGCACTTGTATGAAGTAATACAAGAACTGTTTAGCAAACCTGTGTCTCTGTGTTTCCCTTGTACCTTTGCACTAGACTCTATATAAACAGTATTTAACACCTTACACTATGGTCTAAATCAGTCATCCCAAACTCTAGTCCTCACGACCCACAACAGGTCATGTTTTCAGGATTTCCTTAATATAGCACAGGTGATGCCTTGATAATGATTCCATTAATTAATGATTCCATCACCTGTTCAATAGTAAGGAAATCCTGAAAACATGACTTGTTGGGGGCCATGAGGACTGGAGTTTGGGAAACACTGGTCTACATCCTCAATACTGTATGTTGCGTAACGTTCACTCTTCTGGAGTACTTGAAGAGCATCAGCTAGGGTAAGTTTTAGCGTATATATAGAGAAAGGTTCAGCAGCACGTGCTTAGCATGGGTAGTAGGTATAAGTGTGTGGCTGACGGTGGAATGTCCACCGTCCAGACCTGTGTGTGGGTGATTTGGTGTGGTTGCCCACTAAGAACATCAAACTTAAATTACCTTCACTTAAGTTGGGACCTTGATTCATCTGTCCATTTAAAATTTCTGCTATATATATATATATATAAATACTTTTTTCTCCACAGTGTTCACACAGGAAAAGCATATGCCACGGGAAATGCAGAGTGATCATGTAAACGCTTCATTAAGTATGACCTGCCTAACCCAGGAAGAAGTGCAGAACCGACTTAGTAACATTAAAATTGACAAATCACCAGGCCCTGATGGCATTCACCCTCGGGTATTAAGGGAGTTAAGTAATGTGATAGACAGGCCTCTATTCCTTATATTTAAAGACTCTATAGAAACTGGGTCTGTTCCACTGGATTGGCGGCTAGCAAATGTGGTACCAATATTCAAAAAAGGGTGTAAAAGGGAACCTGGAAACTATAGGTCGGTAAGCTTAACATCTGTTGTGGGTAAAATGTTTGAAGGGTTTTTAAGGGATACTATTATGGAATGTCTCAATGTTAATAATTGTTTAACTCCATATCAACATGGATTTATGAAGGATCGCTCCTGTCAAACTAACCTGATCAGCTTCTATGAAGATGTAAGCTCTCACATGGACCGAGGAGAATTATTGGATGTCATTTATCTCGACTTCGGTAAAGCATTTGACACTGTCCCACATAAAAGACTGCTAAGTAAAATGAGAAAGCTTGGGCTCGGGGAAAATGTGTGTAGTTGGGTAGGTAGCTGGCTTAGTGGTAGAAAACAAAGAGTGGTTATTAATGGTGCATACTCAGATTGGGCCAGGGTTACTAGTGGGGTGCCACAGGGGTCTGTATTGGGCCCGCTACTATTTAATATATTTATTAATGATCTGGTGGATGGTTTACAAAGTAAAATATCAGTATTTGCAGATGATACAAAACTATGTAAGGTAGTTAACACAAAGGAGGACAGTTTGCAACTACAGATGGATTTGAGTAAATTGGAGAATTGGGCTGAAAAATGGCAAATGAGGTTTAACACAGATAAGTGTAAGGTTATGCACATGGGAAGGAGAAACAGATGCTACGATTATTTACTAAATGGGAAACCGCTGGGGAAATCAGACATGGAAAAAGACTTAGGCATCTTAGTCAATAAGAATCTAAATTGGAGTGCCCAGTGTCAGGCAGCAGCCACCAAAGCAAATAGGGTGATGAGATGCATTAGAAGAGGTCTGGGGGCACGAGATGAAAACATCATTCTCCCTCTGTACAAATCACTCGTCAGACCACACTTGGAGTATTGTGTGCAATTTTGGGCACCGGTGCTCAAGAAAGACACATTACTGAACTTGAAAGGGTTCAGAGGCGGGCTACTAAAATAATAAATTGAGTGGGTGCATTACAATACACAGAAAGGTTATCAAAATTAGGTCTATTTACTCTAGAAAAGAGAAGACTTAGGGGAGACCTAATAAACATGTACAAATATATCAGAGGGCCATATAGAGATCTCTCCCATGATCTGTTTGTACCAAGGACTATGACAAGAACAAGGGGGCATTCTCTTCGATTGGAGGAAAGAAAATTCCTACATCAGCATAGAAGAGGGTTCTTCACGGTAAGAGCAGTGAGGCTCTGGAACTCTCTTCCTGAGGAAGTGGTGATGGCCAACTCACTGAATGAGTTTAAGAGAGGAATGGATGCTTTTCTTGATAGCAAAAGTATAGAAGGTTATAAATAGCATAATCTTACAGGTAGATAGAAGAGCGACCTAGATTATTAGAGGAATGGGTGGGCTGCAACACCAAGACAGGTTATTAAACTTGGGGTTATTTAGTTTGGAAAAACAAAGGCTTAGGGGGGATCTAATGACAATGTATAAACATATGAGGGGACAGTACAGAGACCTTTCCAAAGATCTCTTTACACCTAGGCCTGCGACTGGAACACGGGAGCATCTGCTACGTCTCGAGGAAAGAAGGTTTAATCATAACCACAGACGAGGATTCTTTACTGTACGAGCAGTGAGACTATGGAACTCTCTGCCGCATGGTGTTGTAATGAGTGATTCACTACTAACATTTAAGAAGAGCCTGGACGCCTTTCTTGAAAAATATAATATTACCAGTTATGTATATTAGATTTTATGACAGGGTGTTGATCCAGGGAACTGGTCTGATTGCCATATGTGGAGTCAGGAAGGAATTTTTTTCCCCATTGGAGCTGTTTGACACATTAAGGTTTTTTGCCTTCCTCTGGATCAACATGTTAGGCTACGGGTTGAACTAGATGGACTTAGGCGGGCTTTGCACATTGCGACATCGCAGGCCGATGCTGCGATGTCGCACGCGATAGTGCCTGCCCCCGTCGCAGGTACGATATCGTGTGATAGCTGGCGTAGCGAAAACTATCGCTACGCCAGCTTCACACGCACTCACCTGCCCTGCGACCGTCGCTCTGGCCGGCGACCCGCCTCCTTCCTAAGGGGGCGGGTCGTGCGGCGTCACAGCGACGTCACACGGCAGGCGGCCAATAGGAGCGGAGGGGCAGAGATGAGCAGGATGTAAACATCCTGCCCAGCTCCTTCCTTCCGCATATCCTACGGAAGCCGCAGTGAGGCCGGTAGGAGATGTTCCTCGCTCCTGCGGCTTCACACACAGCGATGTGTTCTGCCGCAGGAACGAGGAACAACATCGGACCGTCGCGTCAGCGTAATTATGAATTACGCCGACGCTGCAACGATGATACGATTACGACGATTTTGCGTTCGTTAATCGTATCATCAAGGCTTTACACACTACGATATCGTATGCGATGCCGGATGTGCGTCACTTTCAATTTGACCCCACCGACATCGCACCTGCGATGTCGTAGTGTGCAAAGCCGCCCTTAGAGTCTCCCTTCAACCTTAAAAACTATTAAACTATGAAACTATCATCAACCCGTTGGTGATACCTACTGTTTACAAAATTCACAATGTATGTCATTAGTCTCTCTGAAGAAATTTGAGGATTCAGGAAATCCTTTTCCAGACTCTCCACCCCCGGTTTTGGTGGATGATTCTCTGGAGATTGTGGTGTATAGAATTGCTGACTCCCGGGTTGTTCATCGGTGACTGCAGCATTTGGTGCACTGGCAGGATTATGGTCCTGAAGAGAGAGCACATTGGGTGCCATCATCCTGAGAAAAAAGGGCCAGTGGATCTTGGGGGTAAGGAGTCCCCTCGTAGAGCGAGGGGTACTGTCAGGCGGTGTTCTGCTTCTCACTCACTAGGTGTCATAGCGACTTCAGACTATGTTCACATTGCAGAGTCTGGCAGACAACCTGATGCTTCTTAGTTGCTCAGCCAGAGTCAGGCATCAACTGTTTAATGCTCACTGGTCATCGGTATAGTAGGAGTTAATTCCTGCTGGCTGGTGAATTGCTGCCAGGGTCACAGGTTGTTGATGTCCTATGACAGCCGCCTCTGCCATATAACAAATGGTGGAACTTAGCCTCACATGCCACTTAAAGCTCTAGCTTTACTACAGCAATATCGGTCCTTCTGTGTGTGATCCAGTTATTGGCGAATAGTTGTATGCTATTGGGTGTGTTGTGTTTGTTTTTGTTGTTTCCTCCCTGTACTTTGTTTCTCCCTGAACACTTATTGTCTTCTCCCCTGTGTGTGAATGCAGTGAGTTTGAGCTTTGGTTTTCCCCTGTCTGTTGTTATTTGTGGGGTTCATTTCTCCTGTCCTGGCCCTCACCTGGGGTTGGGGAGAGGGGGTATTAGACCAGGGCTACACATGAGTCAGGGCTATGTTGGCAGTCCAGACCTCACCACCATCAGGTATACTTTTAAAACTGAGAAAAAAGGAAAGTTAGAAAAAATTTCGCACAAAATCCAAAAATGGGTCAGAAAAAAATGGGGGCACCTTTCCAAAATTCTGGGTAAACAACTTTGTTAAAAGTATGTGATGCTCATTCAACTCATCTGTGGCAAGAAACAAGTGTGGGCAATAGGAAAATCATACCTGAAACCAGATAAAAAGGGGAGAACTTGATTCAATCTTTACATTGTGTATCTGTGTGTGCCACACTTAGCATAGAGAGAAAAAAAGAGGGAGAGAGACCTGTCTGATTACTTTAAAACCAAAATTGTTAAAAAAAATAAAATATCAACAATTTCAAGTCCATTTCCAGAGATCTTGATGTTGGTGGATAAACAGCCTCAATCAAGTTAAAAAAAAAATTTCAGCAATCCTGCAGGCCCAGGGTGCATCAGCATCAGCATGAACTATTTGTTGACATTTGAAAGAAATTAAACTCTATGGCAGGAGACCCAGGAGGACTCCATTGTTGACACACACATGAAAAAGCTTGACTGTAGTTTTCCCAAAATGTACGTGAGTAAGCCAAAATCCTTCTGGAAAAGGAACTTATGGACTAATGAGACCAAGATAGTGCTCTTTGGTAAAGCATATCATTCTACTGTTTACCAAAAACAGAATGAGGCCTAGAAAGAAAAGAACACAGTACCTACAGTCAAATATGGTTGATGTTTGACAATGTTTTGGGGTTGATTTGCATTTGCCACTGGATGTCTGACTTTCTGCAAGTAATCATAAAATCTGAAGATTACCAACGGATTTTGGATCGCGATGTAGTGCCCAGTGTCAGAAATGTGGGTTTGTGTCCTAGGTCATGGCTCTTTGAGCAGGACAATGACCCCAAACATACTTCAAGAAACACCAAGAAATAGGTCAAAGCGCTGGAAAGTTTTCAAGTGGTCAACAATGAGTCCGGATCTAAATCCCATTGAACGCCTGAGAGTTCTTAAAATTGCGGTTAGGAGAAGTTAGCCTTTAAATATGAGACCTGGAGCAGTTTGCAAAAGGAGAGTGGTCCAAAATTCCATTTGGGAGGTGTAAGAAGCTCGTTGATGGTTATAGGAAGCGATTGATTTCAGTTATTTATTCCAGAAGGTGTGCAACCGAATATTAAGTTGAGGGTGCCAACAAGTTTGTTCGGACCATTTTTGGGATCTGGTATGAAATTTTGTCCAACTTGTTTTTTTTTCTCATTTTTTGTTGTTCCAATACACACACAGGAAATAAACGTATGTATAACAAAACGGGTAATTGCAGTAAACCTTGTGAATTAAAACTGAAAGTCTACACTTCTATCACATCCTAGTAGCTTTGCTATAAAAAAAATTAAAATTCTGTCGCTATACAGACCCTTTTACACAAAACTGTTTATTTGTGCATTGCTCACTATGAGGAATAATCTTCAATATATATCATGAAGATCCAATATTTTTCAACCTGAATCTAAATATTTTGCCATGGCAAATCTCCTAGCTTACAGATGAAAGACACTTACCTCACCACTGTTCAGCAGTTATAACTTTATAAGCAACTACACTTCCGTTAGACTGAGCCACATTGCAGGTGTATGTGACTGCCATATGCTGCGTGGCCTAAGCTGAACTTTATATAACTGCTAACCTCACAGGTTAATTCAACATCTGTATAAAGCTGTCACCATTCCTTGAGATTAATTTTTCCTTACATGAGATCTCTTTCGGCTAGGGATATAAAGTAACTTTAGCCGCAACACAAGTTGCACAGCCATTATTGCTCTTTGGTGCTGTTACTTTGCAGAGTAATGAGATGAAAAATTGCAATCAAATCACAGAAAATCCAACAGGTTCTAACTTTTTATGACTTACTTGTCGTGGTCGCAGTACCTCGTAGGTGGTAATGTAATCTCACTCATCTCCATTTTCCTGCTATGCATCAATGGTATAAACCAATTTTTGACCGTGAGACCAAGACCAGATCTTAGCTAACGTCGCTGTATAGCCCCAGCCATATTGTTTGAAACAAGGGCTATAAGAATTGTACAATGATATATGTTTTGATGCATACAATAACTTTTGGGCCATGTTCACATTTCAATGTTTCACTAAGCTAATTGTCATAATTAATAAAGCAAAGTCCCCAGTATTTTATGAAACAGGTCCGACATGGTCCAGCACTTCTCACAATGTTCCCCAACTACGACAATCAAAGGCCCCATAGGCTTTGAGCAGCAGCCACTCTCAACTCATGCTGTGTTCTGCGAGACCCCGGTGACTGTGATGAGCAGTGTAATGAATCGCTGGACTTCGTAGGACCTAAAATTTGCTGTCAAAGAAATTGGTAAACGAGAGAGTCTCTTGTTTTTATTTCTCTCTTTTTATGTCTTGCAGGTTTCCGTTTGTGGACTACGTTGGATTCCCTGGACTACGTCGGACCTGCCTGTGTGGTTTTTTTTTTTTTAAACAAATAAATTGGTGAATCAGGGAAAAAGTCAGGGAGAGTTTTTTAAAATTTGTGCATGTGTTTTTTTATTTTATTTATTGGGTTAGTAATGGGGGTGTCTGATAGATGACTTTCCATTACTAACAGCAGGGCTTGAGGTCATCTGTGATTTGGGACAGTTCCCAGCTGAATACTCAATACTTTATAATAGATGTCAATGGGAAAGTATCTTTCTGAGCATTTTGTAAGTGTTTTTGAACCAAGAGACAATTTTCTTGTTTATTGGATTTAAAAGTCTGGAAAACTGCAATTAATCGATGCTCAAAAAAATGCTAAAAAAGTGCTGTAAAAAAACACTACGTAAGATACGTAATAGTATGTGCACACTGAGTTCTTTGAGGATTTCTTTTAGGGGATCCTCTCCAAAATCCTTCTCAAAAATACTTTCAACTTGGAAATCTCTTCATACTCATACTACTATAGAAAATCCACATTGTTGCTATAAAGAGTATTTTGAGTCTTTTTTTTTTTTTCTGAAAATGTTTTAAAAAAACGGAAGATGAAAAAAAATGCATGTCACTTTTTGTGAAGCGGATATTGAAGGAAACCACTTCAAACAAGGGACTGTCCAAAAAAAGGACACCAGAATAAAATTTTTCTAAATAATTTCAGGAACATTAAATCCTCCTACAAAGACTCCCCAGGAGTTCCCTCTTGAAAAACTCATGGTTTTGTAGGAGAGTGACCTGTAACCCCCTTAAGATGTAATTTTATTATGAGAGTGTATACTGTATCCAGTCTAAATCTGATGTCACTTTATGTGTGACTCTATGTGAATCTCTTGACTGCAGACTTATCAATCCTCACATCGCACTGTGCACTCTAAGGCGGGCTTTACACATTGCAACATCGCTACTGATATATCGTCGGGGTCACGTCGTTAGTGACGCACATCCAGCGCCTATAGCGACATCGCAATGTGTAAATCCTAGGTGCGACGATGAACGAGAGCAAAAGCGTAAAAAATCGCTGATCTATGTCACGTCGTTCATTTCCATAATATCGGTGCTGCTGCAGATACGATGTTGTTTGTCGTTCCTGCAGCAACACACATCGCTGTGTGTGAAACCGCAGGAACGACAAACATCTCCTTACCTGCGTCCACCAGCTATGCGGAAGAAAGAAGGTGGGCGGGATGTTATGTCCCGCTCATCTCCGCCCCTCCGCTTCTATTGGCCGGCCGCTTAGTGACGTCGCGGTGACACCGAACGCACCTCCCCCTTGAAGGAGGGATTGTTCGGCGGTCACAGCGACATTGCCGACCAGGTATGTGCGTGTGAAGCTGCCGTAGCGATAATGTTCGCTACGGCAGCAAGCACCAGATATCGCATGTACGACGGGGCCGGGTGCTATCGCGCTCGACATTGCTAGCAATTGCTAGCAATGTCGCAACGTGTAAAGCCCGCCTTTGGATTCTTCGGTTTCAAAGCCAGGAACAGCGGTCACATGGCCGTGAGTATGGGATATGCAGACTCCCAGCCACAATCCAACTAAAGATGCTCGTTCACACTTTAAACAAGTGTATTGAGCGAGGCCACCTTCATCTAGTTGGCTTCTGGGCAGGAGTATGCACATCACATAATTGCTGCCGTTCCTGGCTCTGACACCGGAGAATCCTCCCTGAGCACACTGCACGTGATGTGAGGACTCACAAATATGCAGTCATATAGTGACTCCAGACTTATGGATTTAGACCGGACATCCCCTTTAAGGGTGCGCTCACACAAGCGTTGAAATCGGACGAGTACAATGCGAGAAATTCTCGCATTGCACTCTGACCGATACTAGTCAATGAGGGAGAGCATGTGGTCAGCTTTTCTCACATCCAGATTCTGGATGCGAGAAAAGCGGCAGCATGCTGCGATTTGAACCAGAATAGGTCCGAGACTCGCCAATGCAAGTCAATGGGTGCGAGGAAGAAACGGATGTCACACGGACGGCACACGGACCATCCGTGTGAAATCCGTTTTTCTAAATACAATCCTATCATGTAGCACAGAACACTAATACAGACATCGGCTGCCGAAGATCTTATTTACAAAGGGTAGAGAACAATTGATGATGTTCAATCAATGTTTGGCATGAAACCACTGCTTTGCCTTTTCGACAAGGTCCTGCAGACAATGTATTATTCTTTTCTATTATGTTTTTCTATTGGCAATTAATTTATTCTGTCCTCGCTACTTACTACACTGGGCTGTGTGCAGAATCTGACTTGCAGGTAAATCAAAAAATTCGCAATTAACAATAAGTCTGTACATATACAGAAGTATAGGTTGTTCTGTAACTAAAAAGCGAGAGCAGAAACATGAATCAGCGCATATCTATATAAAGATAAAGTGAAAGCATATCATTAAATGGCTGCAACATAACATATTAAACAACACAGATGGCCAAGTGTGAGCTAGTCTGCGGATTATGAGCGCGCAGCAGGTCACTACTGGAAACATAGCCTGTGTAGCTGGTGGAAGCTATGGTAGAAATTGAGTCCAAGAGCTTCTCATCAAGGATGAAGGGTCTATGTTCACAACACATTCTGTAAAGGAAAGGTTCTTTCTATCAGAATTCATTGCTTCATGCAGAAGGACGAGAAGACACCGTCAACCACTGGATGGAGTATGTATACACTGTGGGGCATATTTATGAAACTACAGGCGCCAGAATTGTGAAGCAATTAGCACCCAAAAAATTATATTTAATGACTTGCATCATATTTTTGTGTTTTAAACACTTATGATAACTTATATTGAGAAAAATCTCCATATAGCCATACAAATAATATTACAGTGGGTCCAAGTAGTACTGAAACCCCACATGTAGCACAAACTCAAAAACATAGTTTGGAGAAAAAAGAACAAAAGAGTAATGCCAGTCAGAGTCCACATGATGACAAATTTCAAACCCACAAGGTGATGATATGAGGTAAGAGCGGCAATGCCGTAGTAATGATGTCACTGGCTGGTCTTAGGAAGCAAGGACCTCATACAAGCCCAACGTGTGTTTCGAATAGAGTGTTTTCAGATCTTCATCAGGGATGTCATCTTTAAAAACTCTTTTGTTCTTTTTTCTCCAAACTTTTGATAACTTGCCTGTTTAGGGGTGTGGCCTCTCTGTAAATGGGTGTGGCTTATCAGAAATGGGTGTGGATTTACGTGAGACACAATGCATTATATGTGACCAAATATGTCAACTATTAGTTGGCATACACTAAGGCGGGCTTTACACGTTGCGACATCGCTAGCAATTGCTAGTGATGTCCAGCGCGATAGCACCCACCCCCGTCGCACATGTGATATGTGGTGATTGCTGCTGTAGCAAACATTACCGCTACAGCAGCTTCACACGCACATACCTGCAGGAACGACAAACAACATCATACTTCCGGTCGAACCGACATTATGGAAATGAACGACGTTACACAGATCAGCGATATTGTATGCTTCTGTGCTCGTTCATCATCGCACCTAGGATTTACACGTTGCGATGCCGCTACCGGCGCCTGATGTGCGTCACTAACGAGGTGACCCCAACGATATATCAGTAGCGATGTCGCAATGTGTAAAGCCCCCCTAAGAGTAGACAGCCTTAAAATTAGATATATTTATCAAACAGCATGGACCACTGTGAAAAATCTGGCAAATTTTACGTCTGTCCAGTCCACGTTTGTGAAAGAATTAGACACTTTGGTCAAACCTGCCCTTGTATGCATATAAATTCAACCTCAATTATGCTGGAGGCACATCAGAATACTTTGGTGGCTATGATTTACAGTGAGGGTACAGTATCTTAGTATATTGCTCTTGCACGCCAGGGAATATGCGTTAGAAATGCATCATCTCATTTTAATTACTGATATCAGCACCCAACCCGGTCATTTTACCTTAGCGATTCAGGTGTGTGTGGGTCACTTATGTCCACATTCTTCTTAGGAAATGCTGTTCAGGGTGGGCCTCTCTATTGAAAGACCTTAATTTCAGATGTCCTCTCCAAAAAAATATAATCTAGATTCGATGTATTATAAATGCTGAGGATATCCATTGAAAAATAATGTTTGACGTTAAAAAAAAAACAACAAAGTATCCATGCTGTTCTCAAATTTTACTAGCAAATATGTGACCATGTATAACACATAGTGTGCTAGTACATTAACTGATGCATAAACAGACCAGCAAAATGTTGATTATTAGGGCTTTTGTCTAACATCTCCTAAAGACAAAATGTTGTGGTGCTTCCCCATTAAGGATTTTTCTATACCAGTGTTTCTGTATATTCTAATTATTCAAGCCCATTCTTATGTAAATTACTTTGCAGTACCCCAGGGCTATGATTAAGTACTGAGCTTCACAGCAGTACATGTGGGAACCTACAACATCCAAAAGGGGTCTATAAGACAATTGAAGATTCTTTTATTATGCTAAAATTACTTTTCTGAAAAACATTTTCAAAAACTCTGCTATAATACTGATTGGTCAGACTAGTTTACCAATTTGGTATAAAATTAAGTCCAAGAGCTTCCTAGCAATGTTGCCAAATTGAAGAATGGAGTATACTGTCTAGCTCAATAGCACAATATGTAAAACGAAGGTTCTTTCTATCAGAACCCATCACTTCTTCCAGCGCAAGGAACAGCAAAGGGATAAAGCACTATCAGCCATTATATGGAGTTGGCATCATACTTTATAGCAGCCATTAAAGGGGTCTCTTAATGTGTGTGAACACTAAAGGCGGCGTTACACGGTACGATATATCGTGCGATATGTCGTCGGGGTCACGGAATTCGTGATGCACATCCGGCATTGTTAGAGATGTCGTACCGTGTGACACCTCCAAACGACTGTTAACAAGCAAAAATACTCACCTTATCGTTGCTCGTTGTCACGTCGTTCATTTTCAGAATCTCGTTCCTCCTTCTGCGCGCTGGTTGTTCGTCGTTCCCGTGGCAGCACACATCGCTAGTTCGCTACGTGTGACACCCCAGGAACGACGAACACAGCTTACCTGCGTCCCGCCGGCAATGAGGAAGGAAGGAGGTGGGCGGGATGTTACGTCTCCACCCTTCCGCTTCTATTGGGTGGCCGCTGTGTGACGTTGCTGTTCAGGAAGAGGATGTTCGCCGCCCACAGCGACGTCGGTAGGGAGGTAAGTACATGTGACGGGGGTTTAACGACTTTGTGCGCCACGGGCAATGAATTGCCTGTGACGCACAAACGACGGGGGCGGGTGCGATCGCTCATGCAATCGCACGATATATCGTCCCGTGTAACGCCGCCTTAAGGGGATTCAATAGGAGAATTACTTTTTAAGTGCTGCAAAGTTGTAAGATCTGCTCTTTTGTGACACTGTTGAATATTATTTTTTTTTGTGGGGGTGTTCAGTTAGGAGTTCTGCTATCGAGCTCCATTATTTCTATGTATGCCCTTGCTGTTGGAATAGCTCTCCTCGTGCCTTCTGATCCAGCCATTCCCACCACACTGATTAGCAGCTTTCCATGTACATTTCATATTGAGAGTAAGATGTTAATCAGTGGTGTGCGCGGGGTCAGCTTTCTGAGCACTGCTACAACAGCATAGAAAATTTTGATGATATCAGAACTGCTACACCTAGTAAACTAAGTAAAACATCACTGGGAACAGGGTCTCTTTCCTCTACATTATGCTGCTCTCAGATGAAGTAGCAAAAACCTGGTGACAGAGTCCCTTAAAGGGACTCTGTCACTCCCAAATAGCAAATTAAATCTCTTAAATAGTGATCGGTGAACCTGCAGATTTTCGGGATCAACGAGGCGCGGTCTGACTGCAACCAATCAGAGACGCCGGGACGGGGGAAGCAGTGAATATGTATGAGGGTAATGAGCGGCCGTGGAAGTAGTTTTACCGCCGCGTGGGAGACTCTGTAAGTGTAATGCTCCTGCTTATCCCTATTTTCGTTGTTTTTCCATTTTTTTTTTTTTAATTATTCAGGTGGCCGAATCTGGATAGTTATCTGGATTTCCTTGAGAATTCCATATCCGGGTTTGGTGTACGTATACTAGGTATCCAGCACGGATCTTGAATTTTACAGTTCAGGTTCGCCCATCTCCACTCTTAAACATTTATATAGGGAAGTTAGCCACTGTAAAAATCATACCAGTAATATACATTTTAATGTTATATTTACAAAAATATATCTTGTTTAATATGCAAAGGAGGGTGCTTCGATGTACCCTTGGTGTGTACTCTGGTTTATAGTGCACTATTACACCATCTGATATGCATATTAGGATCAGTCCTTTATCTTGGTTATGGCTGGCGGCGTGCTTTGACGCCTGGTTCTTGTCTGATGTCATAAGTCCTCCACTTCAAGGTGTATCAAGCAACGCACAGGCAGGAGCCAAACATCAGAGCATAACTGGAGAAAAAAAAGACATGATCCGCACATCAAAAAATCATAAGTTGATCTAACGCTGCTAGGCAAAAATTTAAATGCTTAAACATGAGGTTCTTGGTTTAACATTCTGATCAGACTGTATAAAGTCCACTGCCACATCACGGCGAACCTCTGAGTGGTCCCTAACTTATCTGAAGCTTTACAGGTGCGGTGCCGTGTGCCAACTACGGCCACAGCGAAAGTGCACCAGCAAGGCAGGTGACCTGGTACCTCATAACAACCATGCTACAATGCTGAGTCCCCATGACTCCAGAAATCACTGCCCCACTAACACAAAAAACGACCACAACAATGGCCGCCACACAGCACAAACACGATTTGACAGGAGCTGCCCAACTCACCTTCCACAAGCTTTGTTTCATAGCTTCTCTCCAGCTATGATACATCAGAACATGCCTACAGCCACATTGTGTCCCTGAGTGTACTGAAACTGTGAGCCAAGAGTGGATAAAGACAGAAGAGGGCTCTTGTGAAAGATTAATATATGGGCCTATTGTAGTCCAATACATCATCGTAATACACAATTTCATCTACTTCATCATCATAGTATCATAGTTTTTAAGGTTGAAGGGAGACTCAAAGTCCATCTAGTTCAACCCGTAGCCTAACATGTTGATCCAGAGGAAGGCAAAAAAAAACTGTGGCAAACAAGCTCCAATAGGGAAAAAAATTCCTTCCTGACTCCACATCCGGCAATCAGACTATTTCCCTGGATCAATACCCTGTCATAAAATCTAATATACATAACTGGTAATATTAAATTTTTCAAGAAAGGCGTCCAGTCTCTGCTTAAATGTTAGTAGGGAATCACTCATGAGAACATCATGTGGCAGAGAGTTCCATAGTCTCACTGCTCGTACAGTAAAGAATCCTCGTCTGTGACCATGATTAAACCTTCTTTACTCAAGACGTAGCGGATACCCCTGTGTTCCAGTCGCAGGCCTAGGTGTA